>NC_042616.1:59227772-60542462 GCF_901001135.1 Rhinatrema bivittatum
AGGCAGGGGTCAGTCCAGGAAGATGCCAGGAGCAGCATAACCAGCACAAAAAAAAAGGAGGAAATAATGCTTTTGTACAGGTGGTTGGTGAGGCCTCACCTGCAATACTGTGCTCAGTTCTTGAGACCAAACATCAGAAAGGATAGAGAGAGCTGGCAGTTCAGAGAGATGCAACCAAAATGGTGTGGCGTCTACACCGCAGCACACGAGATGAAACTGAAGGACCTTAACAACTGCCTGTCTGAACCAATTTCAACAGATTTCCTCATGAGTAACAAATCAAAGAACCAAAACCTGGGGTCCAGCTCTCCTGGACTTCCTCCTCTGCAGTAAGTGGCAGTGTGAGTGACCAGCGGGCACGTCTCCACCTCCTGAGTTTCTCAGAGAGGTTTTTCCAACTCTTAATAGCTGTAGGTCTTTAGCTTTGAGGAATCGAGGATAAAGCCGGTGATACTGACCAGGTGCAGGCTGTGGCATTGCAGTTGGTAGGGAGCATGGTAGGACTTCGATGGACCTTCCCATCTTTATCTGCAATTGCTCTCAGGTCCTCTTATTTTTTTGACAGCTTATTTCATTGTAGTCCACGGTTTCCCTTCTTTTTTTTTCTGTTTACTCATCACCCAAGACGACATGCCTGAGCGACACACGTCAGTGCCTTCGTCGGCTGAGATGTGTACCCCCTGTGCCGGTCCTTCGGTTAGCAGGGATCCCTGCAGTGGCAGCAGCCATGGTCCCTACCCCCTTCTCTGGGATCGAGCTGGTCCCCTCCCTGGCTGGCCTGACCCCTAGCTGCTTCCATGGGTCGGGAGACTGGAATACAAAGCTGCCTGTGCTGCAGCCTGGGCCACAGCTCTCCAAGCTGACTGCTGCCGTATCCAATGAACTGATTGATGACGTGTGCATGTTGGACATTTTTTTATTATTATATTTTTGTTTTAAGTTGTTGACCAGGCAAAAATCAGGTCAAGGCAAATACTTTGTTTTCAACTGGCGGGAGAGGGGAGGTCCTCAGACGTATATGGTAATAGGTCAGAGGGCGATGTCATTGACGTTTCTGGAGACGTGTGATGCAGTTTGGGCGGGGATTATCCATCTGTGAGTGTCGTAATTGGAGTTATGGGGAGCCGAAGCATGCGTTAGATTAGCTAGGGGTTACGCTTACCATCCAGAGACTGGAATGCCAAGTTATTTGGCAGAATGGTGAGGGGCCACAGGTGTACTGGCCAGTCTAAGCACACTGTGGTGGTTTTGACTCTGAAACTTGCGTGCTTATTTATTTATAAATTGCCAGCACTTCTGTTCTAGGTGGTTTACAATAATTAAGCAAACGTAAGCAATATAAAATACATCAAACAAGTTCTCAAAAATTCTCCCACATAGACATGTCACAAAATAGAACAAGCCACTACCATGTAAGTAACCCCATAAAAGGCCAGGCAAAACAAATTGTAACCGGCTCCAAAAGCCTCCACAGACAAATAAACCTTCAGCTGCTTTCTAAAAACTGTACACAAAGCCGGCCCTACCTGTGTTAAGGCCCGGTGGCGAGTCTCTTGCAATCATGTTTCCTTCACCCCTGGAACCGACAACAAAAAAGACCCTGCTGACCTCAAAGAGTGATTTAGGGCGATACCAAACGAGACCATTGTTTAAATACACTGGCTTATCCTGGTATAAAGCCCAATTAACCAGGGTCAAAGTTTAAAACTGTATACACTGTATAATCGAGAGCCGATGAAGAGCCGGCAACACGGGGAAAAAAATGGTCTATGAATGGACATCCTGAGACCAAACGTGCAACCGCTTTCAAAACCATTTACAAAGCCCTTAAATGACAACCAGGCAACCTGTTGTACAGAGCGTTGCAATTATTTTGAGGTAGTGCACACAAAAGCTTGGATAACTGTCTTAAAATTGGGCCTACCCAAAATAAATTTTGGGTAGGCCTAACTACTGCCACCCCTGCCTAACTACCACCTTAAATTGAGGCTGAAAATCAAAAGAGGAGTCAATGCACATCCTCAGATTCCTAACTGTATCAAAGATCATACTGCCGATTCCTCAACCTGCTCGTTTATTTTCTGCCTCTGGAAGGTGCGGGCAGGAAGCTGGGGAACGCTCTGACCAAGAGCGGGGGCACAGCTACTGCCAGGGCCGTTATTCATGTCCATCCCCCAGAGGTGGCTCGGTTATGCCTGCTACTCGGCGCTGCTTAGCACGTTTCCTCCAAGCGATGGTGGGATTCGTATGGACGTATCTGTACCTCTGCATGACGTAGTGTGGCGGCCGCGCAGCCCGTTTGGACATAACCCGTTGGCAGCCTCAGAACAAGATTTAGAGCGGTTATTTATGCAGCCAGACCTGGGTGTGTGCAACCATGGCCCAGGAATGCCCCCAAAACTGCCTTTATTTTATTTTTTTTTAATGGATAAATTTTGTGTGGGCAACGGTTTGCCAGTCAAAGTTAGCCATTGATGGGGGGGGGGGGGGGGGGTAATGGATTTCAAACATCAGGGTTTGTCCAGCTAAATCGAAAAGTTAGCTGGACAAACCCTTTGAACATAGACCTCATTGTATTCTGGAGAGGTGCGTTCACCTGCTGGACAGCAGGTGTAAAGCTTACTCTAAGAGAGTTAATCTTTTTAAGGACCAATTAACTATGGTTACCACATATGTGCCGGTAAACACAGAAACATAGAAATGACGGCAGAAAAAGACCAATCGGCCCATCCAGACTGCCCAGCAAGCTCCCACACTTATTTTCCCATACTTATCTGTTTCATCAACCACCAAGTTCAGGACCCTTGTTGGTAACTGTTTGATTCAAATTTCCTGCCACCCCCTGTCATTGATGCAGAGAATAATGTTGGAGTTGCATCAAAGGTGAGCATGAGGCTTAATGGTTAAAGGATAGTAACCACCACATCAAGCAAGTTACCCCAATGCTTGTTTACCCAGACTGCACAAATCAATGCCTTGTTGGTTGTTATCTGAATGCAAATCCTCTTTTCCACATTTCCCCTTGCCGTTGAAGCAGAGAGCAATGTTGGAGTTGCATTAACTATGCGAAGGCTTATTGAGACAGGGCAGTAATCACCAGCTAGTAGCCTCCACTCCAGTAATCCACCCCCATGGCTCTTCTCTTCATTCCCATCCTCTAGCCTTTATGGATCCACAGTGTTTATCCTATGTTAGTAGTCACCTTGACTTTTGTTAGGCTCAAAGCACAATGCTCAGCCCACATTCTGCTTTCCAGTGTAGTCCGAAGAGGTCTTGAATCCAGACCTGAGAGTTACGATTTCACCTACTACGCCGCCTCATCGTACCCGGACTATAACGCCTCCCCGCCAGCAGAGGTCTCCTCAGACCTCCGTTCCATGCTTTCCATGTTGGCTCCTTACTGTGCAGCCTGTGGTGCAGCCTCCTCCAGGAGTTCAGTGTGCCTGCTCTCCAGCCTTGCCAAGCTCCGACTCCTTGCCTGCACCACACCCAAGCCTCAGCCCTACCTAACCCTGCCTGTTCACTGCTGCAGTGTCTTCGCATTGAGTCTGCTTTGGCTCCTTGCCCTGACCCCTTCCTTGCTTTGTGGCTCCCATGCAGCGTCGCTTCTTGTAGCCTTGCGGCCTTCTTTAGGCCTTCCGCCTTGCCTCAACCTTAGCCTTGCGGCCTACTTAGGCTTTGTGGCCTACCTAGGTCTTTTCTAGTTCTGTGGTCTCTCTAGGCCTCCTATTCCTTCGAGCCTTTATGTTCGGTGCTCCTCATTCGTGTGTCCTGCCTCAGTTTGTGCTCTGCCCTAGTCCTTGTTCTCTGTCTGTCCTTAAGTCCAGTCCTTGCTTGCACTCACACCTCAGCTCTGGTCCTTGCCTGCATTCAAGATCCAGTTCCAGTCAAGCCTCGTCTAGCCAGCCCTGCACACCTGTTCAGCTCTTGTCTGGCCCTGCCATCTTGTAGTACTCCCAGGATGGTGTTCCCACTGCCCAGACCACCTGGTCCTAACGCTGAGTCTTCTCAGTGAACCATTGACTGGTACGGAGATGTTATCGCCAGGCTGGAATTCAGCTGTGGGTTCTTTATTTCTTTGCATGAAGAATGAAGTGCGAGGAGGAGAGGCTGTGTTTGTCCCCCGCAGGACTCGATTGGGCTTGGCGATGGACAGGTGGATATGCTCAGGAGGATGTCTTTAGGCCAATGTGCAGTTTGGATGCTTTTTTTTTTTCTTTCTTTCTTTCTTCTTAAGTGCTGGGCATGAGCGGCAAGCCGTACGCATAAAACGGTCTTCGTCGTGGTTTTTGATTGCACAGAAGAAGGAAGTGTTGTTCTCAGCTAATGTGACTTAGCATTTCCTGACTTTTTTTTTCTCTTCACTCTTGTCTTTTTTTTTTTTTTGCACAGCTTAGATGCTTTGTCTCCTCCTGTGTGTGTGTGTGTGTGTGTGTGCGTGTGTGTAGGGGTCGGAGTTCATTGGTCCTGGGTGCCTCCGGCTTTTGCCGTGGCATATCCTGGCGTGCACGTGACTGTGGTTTGGAGAGCCCTGGAGGGGGGCAGGCTTGATTCATGAATAGTGCTCTCTGGACTGGGTTAACCCCTCAGGGGCCCGCCGTCGCCGCTGCTACCACCACGACCTCTGGCCGTGCTCATCTGGCAATGGATCCGCCAGAGGGGTCGATGCAATTACCAGCAACTCGGTTTCAGGTAAGCGCTGCCAAAATGTTTTGCGTTGAGCAGCTTCGGCTCAAGGCGGTTCTTTAAAGTGATGGGTTACTACGTTCAGTCTCGGCCGATCAGCCCTCATTGAGCCTCTTGGTGTAACTGCCTCTTGCACGGATGCGTGCTCTGAAGCGAAGGGAAACTTGGATTTCATGGCAGGGTGAAACGGATATTTTATGACCTTCCTGAGAGTGTCTCTAATTGGACTGCTAATGCATTTAACTAATTGATTGACAATGTACATCTGTGTGTTTTGTGTAACAGGGTTGGGTTTGTTTTTTTTTGTGTGTAGTTTGTTGCTGATGAAAGACAAACTAAAGCGAACAGTTTGATTTCAGCTGGGTCTTGGAAGTAGTGCATGGCCATGCAGTGGGCTCAGACTGGATGCCAGTGGCAGAAGGACATGTCCTAAAGACTTCTGAATGTGTATGCAGAGGGAGAAAGAGAGAGCCCTGTGTGAGCACTGTTACTTTACAGTAGACAGATTAGTGTGAATAGGGTCTGCTTTCTTTTTTAAATTGGATTTTGCTTGCATAATAACACAGTAAATGTTGGTATATTTTGAGATGACTAAGCAAGGGCTTTCAGGTGAGGAGGGGTTGCACCTGAGTGGTGTCCGAAGCCAGCAATTTTTTTTTTTTTTTTTGTGCCAGGGCGATGCTGCTGAATGAGTTGCTGGCCCGGTTGGCTAGCAACCTGTTTCCTCTAGGTGTGGTGATTTCCTGCTGCCATTAGCACACCTCCAGTGGGTCGGTGGAGTGTAGAGGAGCATCGGTTTCCTTGCCCGCTGCTCAGCACAACAGCGTGAGGGATGTTCATGGAGCATGCAGTGGGGAGTGAGGGAGTGCAGGCTGGCAAAGGGGGAGAACTCAGAAGGGGAGGGGAGACATCGCGAAGGAAGAGGAGGAGGACCAGAGGCAGCGTGTGGCAAAGAGAAGGGTGTGAGACTCAGTATGGGAGGAGGTTGGGTGCGAGACACGCGGAAGGGAGAGACAGCAGAGGGAAGTGGACAAGAAGACACCATGGGGAGAAGAGGGATGAGAAAGGGGGCCAGAGTGACAATAGGGGCAGGGAGAACAGAGCTGCAAGGTAGCAAGAGGAGACTGTGCTCAGGCTTCCTGAAGGCGTCTGCAGAATTTGCTTAGTTTAGTTACCGATAATAGAAAATCCAAAGTAGGCACAAGACTGAGAAACCAGGTGCTGCAGACATCTGGACAGATGTCTGCAGCTGGAATGCATTTCTGTGAGAGTTGCCCCAGCATCTCGCGCATTCCCCTGCCACCCAGAGAAGCAGGAACCTGACCCAGGTCTGCAGCCTTGTAATACAGAGCACCAGACCCATAGGATAAACACATTTTTTAAAGATGTCACACAGCAGTGTTGCCTTCATGCAAGTGAAGAAGGGGAATGTACCATCCTGGTGAACTGCATTGGGCGTTCCTGGAAGCATGAGCACGTTTTTTCCGTCTGGGCCGGTGTTGTGATGACTTGTGTGGTCTCTGCGCTGGGGCTGGTTTTACACCTCCACCTCTGCACTGAAAAGGCCAAAGGGCAAATACCAGGCCCCATGGCAACTTTGCCCTCTGCCAGCGAGCGAGACCCAGGCGTACGGCAGAATATGCCAGCAGTGTGTCTGCCCTAGCAGAACTGAGCACACAGGAAACAAGATAGCGATCAAGGTCTGTTCTTTCATAACTGCTGCTTCTTATTCTCCTTGCGCTCTGAACAGCTTCCAGACTTTCTCCTGCTCAGGCTGGCCCGTATTTTATTCACAATCTCGATTCACTGTTGAGAAAGTTCACCTCTCTGAAGCAATAGGTTTGTCAGGTTTCTCCCTCCCTAGGCCTGGCAATTTATCGGGATACACATTCCTGTAAACATGGGCGACTTAGCCTGCAAGCTGAATACATGAAGAAATATTTGTTGGGGAGCTTTGAAATGAATTTCATTCTACTGGAAATATGGATTAGAATTCTTACGTTTTGGGGGGGGAAAAAAGGTTAAACCATGGAAAGTTGTTCTTCCTTTTATTGGTTGAATAAGTAGACCAGTGTCTCCCTGTCCTTTTTTTTGTATCTTGGCACTCCCTTTGCCATAATACGCCATCGCAAACCCCTCCTTCCCCACTCCCCTAGCATAATTCCCTTCTCTTCCCTTTCCTTTCTTCCCACTGCCATCCCCTGGCATAATCTCCCTCCCTTGCCCCATATCACCTGCCATAATCGCCTTTTCTCCTCTCCCCCTCCCCTAGGGAACTCACCAGTCCATCCTACCCACCCTTGACATCATCGACTGTCTCCTCCTCCCCCCCACCCCTAATTTTTTTGGTGTTTTTTTTAGCACTTAGTTGCCGCTGCCGCTCCTCCTCTGCCAGCTTCCTTCTGCAGTGGGAGCCACTCGGGACCCTGCATGGTTCCGCATGCAGAGGGAAAGCAGACAGAGGGAGGCGTTATTGGCCGGTAAGCCCTGCTCGCCGGCTCTTCCCTTTGCCGGATAGTGGAGAACGGTGCAAGATAAAAGAGGAAGCTGGCTGGCCGGCCGGTGGGAAAAACTTGCCAGCCAGAGCTCTTGCTGCAAGCGCACCTGTTGAGAAGCTCGGACGTAGGTGGAGCCTTAAGGTTGCACAATCCATGAAGAGGCCTAACAAAGCATTGTGACACTCACAAGCAAGGCTTCTAGAACCACTGCACAGGAAATCCTTTGATCTGAAGAAATCCTCGGTTAAAAGGATGGTGGTCATATTGCTTAAAGTTGAGATCTTTCTTTCTTTTTTAAATATTAAGTTGGAAAGTAGTTTCCTCTATTTATTTGACCCGGCAGTCAGCATTGCAAAAATTTTAGAGGTGGGTTTGTCTGGGTACCTTTTTGGGTTACCCAGACAAAACTCAAAATTTGAATATTTCCCCCCTAGTTGTCCGGCTAAGTTTTATCCGGGTGACTCATTACCCACACAAAATTTAGCCAGATGACAAGAGATGGCGATGGAGGCATTCTAGCGGCATGGGGACATTTTAGCCTCTGAGCACTGATGTTCTCTGCTACCCAGCCAGATTATTCTGGATGAAAAAATACCTGTCTATAAGGGTAAAAAGACTCTGCCCGGTCCCAACCTGGAGCTTGTCCCGCTGTGGGGGCCAGAGCTCTGTGCCTGAGCCAGAGGGGTGGAGTCCTTGACCTGAGACTGAGCAAGCAGAAAAGGTTTGCTCCTCTGTCCCAGCCTCCACCTGCAGCCTCGCCTCCCTGAGGATGTGAACTGCTCCTCAGGGCTTCACAAGGGATTGCTGGGGTTTTCTCAAGCTTCCCGGCAGCCATAGGGTTGAGGGCCGAGCTGTGGATTTAGGATCTGAAGCTCTGTTACGTTGTCCATGTTCTGAATTTTGTATTCTAGTATTTGCTCTGAACCTGAAGAACATAGAATATTATTCTAACCTGGACTGAACTTGGTAGTGAGGAGTAAATTTCCTGACCTATTCCGAGGCTATGTTAAGTTGAAAGGACCCACTTACTTTGTGTTAATCTTGTGAATAAAACCCTGCATTTGAATTCCTGAAAATCCTATATCCTCCAGGCTTTTGGCCGTAGCCTGACACTGTCCTAAAGTTATCCAGATCCATACCATTTTGCTCACCCTTCGCTTTGAGCATTGTGTCCAGTTCTAGTTGCCTCATCTCAAAAACGATATAGTGGAATACAAATAAAAGCCGCTGAGAGAAGGTTGACTAATGGAAGCGGCTGAGAGAAGGTTGACCAAAATGGTGTGGGGTCTGCACTAAAAGAGTTAAAAGATGAGATTGAAGAACCTAAATATGTATTATACTGGAGGTGAGATGATGCAGCCTTTTAAATACCTGAAGGGTATTAATAATGCACAGGAGTCAAACCATTTTCGATGGAAAGAAAACTATAGAACAAGGGGCTGTAATACGAAGCTTCCAAGAGGTCGAATCGGGACCAATGTCGGGGAAATATTTCTTCATGGAAAGGGTGGTGGATGCATGGAATGCCCTCCCGGAAGAGGTGGTGAGGACAAAGGCAGGGCATGGGATGAACACAGAGGATTCTTAGTGGATAATTGATGAAAACAAAGAAAAGGGTAACCTGTCTTGGCTGGGGTAACCTGCACAGAGCAACAATTACCCTAAGAATAACATTTAAAAATAAAAAACATAGAAAAGATTGCTGGACAGATTGGATGGACCACTTGCGTCTTTTTCTTCTGACATTTAATATGTTAGTATGTTAACATGTATCCGTGTGTATTCAGTGGAACACTTGGGTGTGTTCTGCTGAATATCTGGGTAACTTTACTGGATAACTTTCCTGCTCGCTGGCACAAATTGTTTGAACTCGTAGTGTAGACTTGAATACTATGTACAATTCTGGTCGCCGCATCTCAAAAAAGATATAATTGTGATGGAGAAGGTACAGAGAAGGGCTATCAAATGTTAAGGGGAATGGAACAACTCCCCTATGAGGAAAGACTAAAGAGTTTAGGACTTTTCAGCTTGGAGAAGAGACGACTGAGGGGGGATATGATAGAGGTGTTTAAAATCATGAGAGATCTAGAATGGGTAGATGTGAATCGGTTATTTACTCTTTCGGATAATAGAAAGACTAGGGGGCACTCCATGAAGTTAGCATGGGGCACATTTAAAACTAATCGGAGAAAGTTCTTTTTTACTCAACGCACAATTAAACTCTGGAATTTGTTGCCAGAGGATGTGGTTAGTGCAGTTAGTATAGCTGTGTTTAAAAAAGGATTGGATAAGTTCTTGGAGGAGAAGTCCATTACCTGCTATTAAGTTCACCTAGAGAATAGCCACTGCCATTAGCAATGGTAACATGGAATAGACTTAGTTTTTGGGTACTTGCCAGGTTCTTGTGGCCTGGATTGGCCACTGTTGGAAGCAGGATGCTGGGCTTGATGGACCCTTGGTCTGACCCAGTATGGCATTTTCTTATGTTCTTAAGAACCTAAACAACTTAAAAAAAAACATTCCTTGTCAGTACGAGATGTTTTCTCTGCTTTTTTTTTTAAAAGGGGTTTTAAAGTCTTGAAAATGCTGTAAATTTGTTTCTATTATAAATTCCTCTTGAAGGTGATGACATTGCACCGTGAACCAAAAGAGTCAGTTTTGCGAGGGAATGATTGCAGACGAAATTTAATGTGGACAAGTGCAACGTGTGATGCACATAGGGAAAAACAAAGCCTTAACCGTAGGTGCACCAATGCTTGGTTCCATATTAGGAATCCTCAGCCAGGAAAAGGATCTTGGTAGACAAAATGTTGAAATCCTCAGCTCGGTGTGTGGTAGCTGTCAGACAAAAATAAACAGAATGTTAGGAATGATTGGGAAGGGAGTGGAGACAAAGACTGTGACTATCATAATGCCTTCTGTAGTGATCCATGGTGCAGCCGCACTTTGAGTATTGTGTGCAGTTCTAGTTGCCTCATCTCAAAAAAAGATATAGCGGAATAAAAACAAATAGGTACAGAGAAGGGCAACAACAATGAAAAGGGGATGGAATAACTCTTATGAAGAAGAAAGGCTAAACAGGTTAAGGCTCTTCAGCTTGGAGAAGAGACAACTGAGAGGGATATGATGGAGGTTTATAAAATAATGAGTGGGCTGGATCAGGTAAATAGGGGAATGGCTATTTCTCCTTTCAAATAACACTAGAACAAGGGTCACTCCATGCCCTCATTGCACCAAGTTCTCCTTTCTCCTGCACTTGTGTATAGAGGGTGATGGATTCCCCCTCTCCCTTTGAAAAAGAGACACTTGGGGCTTTCTGTGCTTTCCTAGCTCCTCTTTTGGCCATATGAGTCCTTTCCATGTCTGCACTGCCTGTCCCGTGGAGGTTGGTATGCCACGCGACATTTTTGTTAATGCAAGTGTGCCTTGGGTGTGAAAAGGTTGGGAAACTCTGATCTAGTCCTTCCCCCTGCCTCCTCCAGGCAGGATCTACTTCAGATAAATCAACCTAGGCAGATGTTTCTATAACTTATTCTCGTGAACCCTACCCTCCCTTCCCTTCCCCAGGGAGGTTAAGGGTTATCTTCCCCTCACTTCCTGATGTTTAACCTAAATCTTCCCCGTTACAATTTAAACCCATTTCTTCTTGACCTTTCCTGAGTGGAGGTTGGAGGACGGCTTACTTCCAGCCTGTTTGTAATTTCCCTTTAATTATCTGAACATTGCTAATAACTCATCCCACCGTCGTCTCTTCTGTATCCTAAATAAATCCAACTCCTTCAGCCCTTCCTGGTAGGAAAGCATTAACGCTGGATTTTATAGCAGCATGACTGTTTGCAGTCCTAGCTTTGAGTTGCTCTTCGCTAGCCAGGTCTTCCTTAGGCCAGCTTTTCTTTCAGTGTTATTTGAAAAGAACTATTGATGCTTATTCGGTCTTTCTGCAAGTTTAACTCCCTAAGATTGCGCTTAGCTGTGGATGGTGATTTTGTAAGGTTTGGATCTCATCTCTTAAAACAATATTGGCCATTTTCCTAGCGTGTAGCCAGATGGACTCAGGACCAATGGGTATTGTGCTCTACTGATAGCAGATAGGAGATGGAGTCAGATTTCAAAGCTGACATCAGCCTACATATACCCGTGCAGCATGCTTAGCTCTTCAGTATTTCTCTGTCTCCAATAGCAGATGCGGATACTATCCAAAAGAGAATATTTATTTATTTATTTAAGGCTTTTATATACCGACTTTCTTGATACAGATCAAATCAACTCGGTTTACATCGAACAAAGCAGAACTATAACCAACCATATAACAAGTGACAATTTGAAGGAGCATGAAAGTTACATTCTAACAAGGTAGCCTTAACTGGGAGAAGGAAAAAAAGAGGGGGAGAACGAAGATAGATTACTATATACAATAAATAAAGTACTATTTACAATGGAGAATGGGAGGGAGGCTTCTAGTGCCCGTCCCCTTTTAAAACTGGCCTCTGGAGCATTCCATTCCAGGTCAATCAGTTCCTTGATGGGCTCCAACTTAGGAAAATAGCATGAGGCTTTACGGAGGTACACCAACATTTTTCGGAAACATTTACAAGAAAGAAAATTTACCTTTAAGAAGAGAGCCCCGCTTCTCCTGCGGTGAAACCTAATGGTCCCTCCCACAGTTGAGACTTTCCTGAGGTCAATTCGATATCCCTCCGAGGTGAGCCTTAGTCCACCAGCCGATTCCCAGCGTGTACGTAGCCCCCAGGGTGGCTGAAAGGCAGCGGGTGCAGATTCAAGCATGGTGGTGAAGGTATTTCCCTCTCCCCCCACAGCTGGAGACTGCCCGGCATGCGACTGGTAAGCACCGAGACCAGGTAAGGTAGAAACCTTTACTTCTAAGTCTCCGGTCTCCAAGGCTCGAACAGCCGTACTGACCTTCCTCTTCCGAGGTTTAAATCAGATTGAGCATCCTCCCTCTGGCTAGGCTCCGATCTGGTGCGAGGGTCCACACACGTGGAGACCCTCCGGTGGGGTCGCCATCTTGTTGCTGGGGTCGTCGGCGCCATCTTCCCCCCTCGCCGTCAATACACGTGGAGCAGGCCAGAAGCCCGAGGTGCCTAACTTGAGCGCGTCTGTAGAGATATGTGCTTAACTGCACGCACATCTCAGTTGTGTGCACAGCAGCACTCACAACTAGGCGGCACGCACAACTACGCGCATAACTGTGCCACGCACACAAAGCCCGCCACCTGCAAGCACAACTTGTGCGCAAGTACTGTGCATAACTTCTGTGCTCTCGACGCACACAACTCAGAGAATCCGCTCGCACAACTCTCGCATGGACGAGTTTTTTAAAGCCCTACACGCGCACAAACAATGGCACCTCCATCCAAGAAGGCCAAGGGACACTTCCTTTGCCCAGCCTGCCACCTGAGAGCTGCGCAGTCTGATTTAGAATCCCACCTGTGCCAGCAGTGCAAACAGAACCAGGGAGAACCAAATAAATACCTCCCACAGCCAGGAGCGGGATCCGGAACCACTCATGATGGCACCCTGGACCTATGTCCAACTCGGCGCCCCCACAGGAAAGTTCCTCTGGGGCTGCCACTACAATCCCTTCTGGTATCAACATGGACCCAGGAACCTTCTCCTCGGTGGAATTTTTCAAAGAGCTGCAAACCTTTGTCCGGGTGCAACCAGCCCCGCTGTCCACTTGCCTCAAACTCTGCCAGAAGCAAAAGCCCTTCCCAGCACCTCATGAGGCTCTCGAGACATGCCACTCCTATCCAAGAGCATCCCAGATGGGGATCCAGACACCGCAGATGAGGAAACAGACTCCCTGGAAGAAGGGGAAACCCCCCCCAGGGATAGAGCCATACCAGATCATGCTCAGATTCTTCCACAAGGACGAATTACCAGCCCTCGTGTCCCAAACTATGAAGACACTGGGTCTCCCAGGCAAGGACCCTACATTGGAACCGAAAAATGTTGGTGTACCTCCATAAAGCCTCATGCTATTTTCCTATGTTGAAGCCCATCAAGGAACTGATTGACCTGGAATGGAATGCTCCAGAGGCCAGTTTTAAAGGGGGACGGGCACTAGAAGCCCTATATCCGCTGGAACCCACGGCCAAGGAACTTCTACACTTCCCTAAAGTGGATGCTTTGATCTGTGCTGTCTCAAAATGCATCACGATCCCTGTGGAGGGAGGAGCGGCACTGAAGGACGCCCCAGTCAGAAGCTGGAAGCCATCCTTAAGCAGTCCTTTGATGTTTCAGCAATGAAGCTACAAATTGCCTCCTGCTGCACCTTGGGGGCATGTTCCTGTTTGATCCTCTCCAGAGACACTACCATGCCCGGAGAAGCGATGGAACCAGCAGTCTCCTTTCTCACTGATGCTACCGCAGACCTCGTGCGCACATCATCCAGGTATGTCGCCGCCGCAGTGGCTGCCAGAAGACAATTATGGCTCCGAAATTGGTCGGCTGACGCAACTTCCAAGGCGAACCTCACAAAAATGCCTTTTAAAGTATCTCTCCTGTTCGGGAGCGAACTGGAGAAGTTAGCCAACAAATGCGGGGAATCCCCAGTACCCCGATTACCTGAAGACAGGAACAAAAGAACATATCAGCGCTCCTCCCCCAGAAGAACCAAGGGTAGAGGATCTCATCGTTTTTAAACCTTACAGGGGCACATAGTCCCAAGCACTTCGTGCTTCAGGAAGGTTTCAGTCCTTTCAGAACAGGCATATTAAGAGAGAAGCATGCTCAGGGGCAGGCTCCGGCCGTGCCCCACAATGAGAACACGCAGACCCATCCACAGGAAGAAGACATAGAGGGCAGACTTACCCTCTTCTACCAAAGGTGGCTCGAAGTAACATCGGACAAGTGGGTCCTAACTATCATTCGAGAGGGGTATTCCCTGGAATTCGAAAGCATCCCCCCAGACAAATTTATGAGCTCACCGTGCCACTCCCACTCCAAGAGACTGGCAGTGGAAATCACACTAGTAAGACTACTCAGCCTGAAGGCAATAGCTCCGGTGCCCACGTCTCAACAAAATACTGGCCACTATTCCATCTATTTTATCGTTCCCAAGAAAGAAAGAACATTCCGGCCCATCCTGGACCTCAAGGCCGTCAACCGTTACCTGAAGTCACCACACTTCTGCATGGAAACCCTACACTCCGGTACAACCAGGAACATTCTTAACCTCTCTGGACATATCCGAAGCCTACCTTCACATCCCGGTCCATCAGGACCACCAATGCTTACTGCACTTTGTGATACTAGGCAATCATTACCAATTTCAAGCGCTACCCTTCGGACTAGTTACAACTCCCAGAACCTTCACCAAAATTATGGTGGTGGTAGCAGCACTGAGGAAAGAAGGAGTCCTGGTACATCCTTACTTGGACGATTGGCTGATCAGAGCAAAGTCTCCGGAGGAGAGTCTCCACACAACCACCAGAGTCAAGAACCTTCTACAAGAGCTCGGATGGGTCGTGAACACAGCCAAGAGCTGCATACAGCCCTCCCAATCACTAGAATACCTGCGAGTCTGGTTCAATACCAAGCTGACAAGGTCTACCTTCTCCCTCCAAGGAGAAGGAAACTGATGGGTCAATTGCAAAACCTGTTGAACTCGGCTCGCCCCAAGGTATGGGACTACCTTCAAGTCCTCTGCCTCATGACATCAACTCTGGAAGTTGTTCCGTGGGCAAGGTCCCATATGCGATGGAATCCAGTGTCCCAGAACTACTCAATTTGCCTCCAGCTATTAACAGAGGTTCGGCATCAGCTTCAATGGTGGCTACAGGAAGAACACCTAAGCAGAGGTGTAAACCTATCCGCACCGAAGTGGATCTTGCTCACCACGGACGCGAGTCTGCGAGGGTGGGTAGCCCACTGTCAGGAATTAACAGCCCAGGGACAATGGAACAAAGAAGAGGCGAAATGGAACATAAACCGCCTGGAAGCTCGAGCAGTCAGACTAGCCTGCCTTCGATTCAGCCACAGACTCTGAGGCGAGTCTGTCAGTCAAGTCGGACAACGCAATAACCGTGGCCTACATCAACCGCCAGGGAGGAACCAAGAAGCCAGCAGGTGTCTCTGGAAATGGACCCTCTCATGGAGTGGGCGGAAACAAACCTGCAAGGGATTTCGGCCACCCACATTGTGGGAAAAGACAACATCTCAGCGAATTATCTCAGTAGAGAGAGCCTAGACCCAGGGGAATGGTCTCTGGCGGACAAAGCCTTCCAGCCGATAGTGAATTGATGGGGTCCCCCAGTCATAGATCTCCTAGCAACTCGTCGCAATGCCCAAGTCTCCAGATTTTTCAGCCGCAGACGAGAACCACAATCTCAAGGAATCGATGCTCTCGTCCAGAACTGGCCAGAGGAAGACCTCCTGTACGCCTTCACACCCTGGCCGTTACTGGGCAGGGTCATTCACAAGATAGAGCACCACAGGAGACTAGTCCTACTAGTTGCCCCAGATTGGTCAAGAAGACCATGGTACGCAGGCATGCGAAGATTATTGGCGGGGAATCCTCTGCATCTACTGCCATACAGGGACCTTCTTCAGCAGGGACCGATCTCCAATGAAGACCCAGCTTGATTCTCTTACGGTATGGCCCTTGAGAGGACTAACCTAAAGAAGCGCAGCTACTCAAAAGCCGTGATTGACACCCTGCTCCGAGCACGCAAGTTCTCCACATCTCTGTCTTACATACGGATCTGGAGAGTATTTGAAGCCTGGTGTGAAGACCGCGCCCTCCTTCCGAGGACAGCCAAGATTCCCACGATCCTAGAATTCCTACAAGATGGCATACAGAAGGGGTTGTCGCTCAACTCCCTCAAGGTTCAAGTTGCAGCACTGGCCTGTTTCAGGTCCGAAGTGGACAGCATCAGACTACCAGCTCATCCTGATGTGTCTCGCTTCCTGAAAGGAGTCTAACAACTCCAGCCACCTCTAAAGTGGCCGGTGCCTCTATGGAACCTCAACCTAGTACTAGACTTCCTAGCAGGGGAGTCCTTCAGACAAACAAGTGGTCTGCCTCTACGCCTCTTGACCTTAAAGACAGTTTACTTGATCGCAATATGCTCAGCTCGGCGCATCTCCGAACGTCAAGCATTATCCTGTCGAGAACCGTTCCTCAGGTTCACCCCAGGCACCATACAGCTGCAAACGGTACCATCCGTCCTTCCAAAAGTGGCTTCCCAGTTCCATATGAACCAGACCATATCCTTACCATCACCAGATGAAAACAGGGATTCAGAAGACTCTCGCCTCCTTCGCCACCTGAATGTTGGCAGAATCCTAGTCCGATACCTCAAGAGATCAGAATCCTTGCGCAAAACTAATCACCTGTTTGTTCTTCACAGCGGGAAGAAACAAGGGGAAGCAGCATCGCGGGTGACCATAGCCCTCTGGATCAAAGAAGTAATTAATGCAGTCTACATAGAGGCAGGAAAACCACTACCTCTACAGGTCAAGGGGCAGTCTCCTGGGCTGAAACCAGGCTGCTTTCGCCAGCCGAGATCTGTTGGGCAGTGACATGGTCCTCCCTACACACCTTCTCCAGGTTCTACTGCCTGGATGTCCAGGCCAGGGAGGATACAGCCTTCGCAAGGGCAGCACTAAGTGGGCCACGGGCAGCCTCCCACCCGGTAGGGGAGTAGCTTTTGTACATCCCATTGGTCCTGAGTCCATCTGGCTACACGCTAGGAAATAGAGAAATTACTTACCTGATAATTTTGTTTTCCTTAGTGTAGACAGATGGACTCAGCATCCCGCCCACGGCTGCTCCAGACATAGAGAACCTCTGATATCAATCACGAGACTTTACGAGTAAGCCACGGTCTACCTCTATGTTAAGACACCTGCAGTTACCTAGGTGTCGGCGTTTATTGTATCAGTGCACCAGCGGTCTCCAGTGCCAAAACATTCTTATATATATAATCAGTTGAACCAGTTCAAGGTTAAACAAGTATACTCAAGTGTTATCAAGTATTAAGCAACATATATCCACACTGGCTTTTCAAAGAGAATACTGAAGAGCTAAGCATGCTGCATGGGTATATGTAGGTTGACGTCAGCTTTGAAATCTGACTCCATCTCCCATCTGCTATCAGGAGAGTACAATACCCATTGGTCCTGAGTCCATCTGTTTACACTAAGGAAAACGAAATTATCAGGTAAGTAGTAATTTCTTCATTGTAGGTGAAATAGTTTGAGATTATTAAGTTACCTGAGACTATAGTCTCTTTCTCTCGCCACTTATATCTTTACTTTTGGATGTGTGTGTGATGGACAAAGACTTGTTTCTGTTGCTATACTGTTCTGTCGTTTGGTTTGCATATAATACTGTTATCACTTACTGCAAGGATTGTCCCTGGTGAGTTTGACATGAGGCTGAGGGACCAAGTCCAGAGCTTTGAGGCAGAAGCATCTTCCCTGGCTTTACCAAATTGATGCTTTGACACTATTCATGGTAGAATGGTTCAAGCTAGTTTTCCTGAAAGTTACTGCAGAAAATAGCTGCAGGTAGGTGCTTTCCCATGGCAGGGGACAGGTTCATTACTCTTAGAGTTGTGATTATATGGAAGGATGTCTCTTTTGAAGTCTTCTGGGTTTTTTCCCTCCTCATTCCCTTTCTACACGCCATTGAAAGAAAACTGAGTCTGTGTCCCATTTCTGGCTTAGGAAACCCTATTGATAATTTGCTACTGTTCTGACTTTAAAACTTTGGCTTTGATCATGCATTTCTACTGTCTCCTGTGGTTGTTTCAGGCTGATGTTAGAAAACAGCTGATGAGCTCATCAAGCCTTGAAAAAACTGCCTTGAGGTTAGTTGTTTCAGTAGATCTGCCAAGGATAAATTTATAGCACCATGTCATGGGTCTTGGCCGTCCTGACTTAGGCCACCTCTATGTCCCCCTCTTCATTTCTCTCCCTTTCCCTTACCCCTGCTATGCTTTTTCTTCCTTTTCTGAAGTCACAGAGGAGGAAACTTTCCATTTTGTCTCCTTCTCCCATCTTCGTTCTCTGATCCAAATCCCACCCATCTTCTTAGGTCTATCTTTCCTGTGTCATCTTCTCTGTTACATCTGTCATTTCTTACTGCAGCCAGTCTTGCCACCTTAAAACATTCTGTTCTCACAGTACTTCTCAAAATACCTTCGCTGAACCTTATCTTCCGGGATAACTATAATCCAATCTCCCTCCTCCCTTTGGCAGCCAAACTACACAAGCCTGCTATCTCTCCCAGCTGCTTTGACCTTCTTGAATATCAAGCCCTTCTCAATCCATTCCAATCTGGCTTACACTTGCTGCATTCCACAGAGAAAGCTCTTGCCAACATCTCTAACAATCTCATCATGGCTAAGGCCAGGATTTATACTCTATCTTCATCTTCCTTGACCTGACTTTTGGCTTTGACATGATTTATAATTATCTAGTTCAGTGTTTCACAACCCTTTTCTGGAGGCAAACCTAACTAGTCTGCTTCTCAAACTATCCATAATGACTATGCACGAGATACATTTGTATAAATGGGTATTCAGTGTATGCAAATGTATCTCGTGCATATTCATTGTAGCAATCCTGAAAATCCAACTGATTAGATGTACCTTCAGGAGAGAGCCGGGAAACACGGATCTACTCATTGACAGCCAGTCTCAAAAGCAGTGAAGACACTCTCTTTTTCTTACCTCTCCCAACACACTTTCAGTATGTCCTGTAGTGGATCCACGGCTATCTCTTTATCAGTCTGTGTGCCCCAGGGCTCTGACCTGGTACCTCTTCTCTCTTTATTCTCATTCCCTTGGCACTCTGGTCTCCTCCTGGCTTTCAGTACCATCTTTAGGCTGATGACTGCCAGATCACCTCTCTGCACCAGAACTTTCACCCAGAATCCAGTCCCAGATCTCAGCTTGCTTGTTCAGCATTGCCATGTGGATGTCCCACCATCACCTTTATCTTAACTTGATGAAGGCAAAACTTATTTTTCCTCCTAAACCCATTTCTCTCTTCTCCCTCGTTCTGTCTCCATGGATAACACTATCATCCTCCCTGTCCTCTCAGCTTGCAATCCTATGGTGTCTGTAGCTCCTTTCTCACCTTCTCTGAACGCATCCAAAAGGCATTATAGCTTTATAATAATATAATTATCAAAACCTGCCCTTTCCTTTCGGAGCACACTACCAAAACCCTTAACTACTCTTTCATCATCTTCTGCTTAGACTACTGCTTATTGTAATAAGAGATTCGGGAAAGTTTTTGTCTTCTCTCTACTGTATGTCTTGACTAGATTGTAAGCTCCACAGAAAAGGGGCTGTCTTATGTGTATCTGTACAGTTCTGTGTAACATCTGCCAGCCCTATAAAAATTATACTAGTAGGAGTAGTAGTTGGGGTGAAGGACTGTTCAAGGCCAGCTTCACAGAGCGTTTATTCAGTCCTCATTATTACGGTATTGTTATTACCTAGTGAATTGGGAAACTGGGTTGAAACCAGTTTTAGTCTGCAAATTGAGTTGTTTCTAACTTCATGAAGAATATTTAAAACTGGTTTTAAAGTTTTAAATGAGGCTTGAATATTGCTGTCATGTTGAAGTTAGTCATGGAATAAAATATTATTGTCTTCTTTCATAGTCGCTGTATGTTTACTTTTGTGCATGTCATGATTGGACTTTGACCATTTGTTTATGGGTAGGATACAAATGTAATTTTGCATTTGATCTATTAATAATCATTTTGTTGATGTAGCATATGTTCAGGTATAATTCTGGCTAGGAACTGGAGAGTTGACAGAAAGCAACCTTAAGACTATGACAGTGAGAGTGACCTGGGGATCCCCAAATGAACTGTTAAATTGTAGGGACAGGAACGTGCTGCGCCCAGGCCCCCTGCTGGCCCAGGCACTACCTTCAGTAACCAGGGATGCATCTTAATTCGTGTATGAATTGACAGTGAAAAGCCGTTTGGTCTAGAACCAGAGGTTCTTGGATTGAGTGATCTAGAACCTGAGCTAGACAAGCAGACCTAAGGGAGGCATGTCCTGGTATACTTCTCTTCCCAGACTTCTCACGGCACGGCCTCTCTCCTCTTCTTCTTTCAGAAAGACTTGAATTACCTTCAGCAGTGGCTTGAGGCGTTTGTGACCAGCTTTGAAAGGATCATCACGGTGCGCTCTCTGGAGCCAAGAAGGTGAGTCTTTCTGATCCGAGTTGGAGGATAGCTTTTTATTTATTTATTTTTTTTTTTAAACTAGATGCCAGTAAACTTTTTTTTTGATTTTTGCTTTGACCCTTTGCAGTTCCCCTCCCACATTTCTCCTGCTTTCCATTCTGTCCCTGCTCCCAGCCTCTCCCTCCCCTTCCCTCTAGCCCAATGGCATACCATGGTTCTCTGATGCTTGGGGGCCAGCGCTTATATTTTCCCTTTCCTCCACCCCTGTCCTTCTCGTAACAATACTTAGTCACAGAAAATCACATTAATGATTATTGCCTCTCTCTGCACTGTGATTTTACCAGCTAACTCTCTCGGGGCACTTCAGATTGTACACAGTGTTGCAGCACATATCCTTACTGAAACGAGAATAGGGGAGCATATCACTCTGGTTGTGTATTCACTCTATTAGCTCCTGATTCAATAGCGAGTGAAGTTTTAAAATGTTCCCACTCATTCATAGGCTTCTAACTAAGGTTGACATTCCCTGGATTAATTCCATGCTGAGGATTAATGCTCTAGGACCCTAAGATCTGCCCACCAGGGAAAATTAGAGGTGACTGCCATGTGCCATGCACACGTTGTTGAGACACGCGACCAAGCTTTTTTGGTCACGGCTCTGTTGCTCTGGAACTCTCTCCCTGGATATCTCCAAGTAATGAACTCAAGCATTTAAGAAATCTTTACAGACCTTGCTTTTCAAAAATGCTTTTGAACTAGTGAACCAACCCCTTTTGGCAGCCATTTTCTTATCCTCCAGTTAGCTCAAGTTATGCTCTCATTTATTTATATTGCTGTTGTAGCTTTTATTGTATATGAGTTTTTTTAAAGGTATATTTTAATTGTCACCCACCCTGGGGTGCAGGATATACATTTATTTAAAATTAAACAACAATAGCAAAACAAAAGGAAACGTTACAAGTGTTCTGCTTCTGGCCTTTGGGGGGTGGCGGTGGGAGGACATTAAAAAAAAATTTATCTGAACTTTTCCATTTTTTTTCCCTTGGCCTTCAAATGTCGCTGTGGATTCCCCCTACTGCCTAAACAGTGTATACAACCTATGAAGTCTGTGACTATATGGAGACATTATAGGACACTGAGCAAAAGCAGAGGAAGCAACAAGATCTCCCCTGGGATAGACCAAAAAAAGAAAAACATTCTAAAACTGAAAATAATATAAATATTCAAAAGAATGAAACACAGAAACTTTCTTCCCAGGGTGAGGGAAACAAATTGTAATGACAATTTTTGGGCCTTGCCACTGCTAGATACTGCTGCTTTCTTTTCCTGTACTCTGCTGTAGACTGTAAGTTATCTGAGGACAAGCATGATGGTAGTCCTCACACATGGTTGTGTGAGGACTACCCTAAATCATAGCTCAGTGCTCTTGATATAAGAATTGCCAGACTGGGACAGACTGAGATCCATTAAGCCTATTATCCTGTTTCCAACAGTGGCCAATCTAGGTCAAAAGTACCTGGAGAGATCCCAAACAGTAGCTAGATGCCATGATGCTAACACCCAGGGATAAGCAGTGACTTTCCCTAAATCTATCTGGTTTATGGACTTTTCCTCCAAGAATTTGTCCAAACCTTTTTAAACTCAGCTATACTAGATGGCTTTACCATACCCTCTGGCAATGAATTCCAGAGCTTAATTGTGGGTTGAGTGAAAGAATGTTTTCCGATTTGTTTTAAATGTGCTACTTACGAACTTCATGGATTGGCCTCATATTTTTATATTATCTGAAAGAGTAAATAACCAATTCACATTTACCTGTTCTATTCCACTCAATATCTTAAAGACCTCTATCATATCCCACCTCAGCTGGCTCTTCTCCAAGCTGAATAGCCCTAACCTCTTTAGCTTTATATCATAGGGGAGCCATTCCATCCCCTTTATTGTTCTGGTTGCCCTTTTCTAAACTTCTTCCAGTTCAGAAATATCTTTTTTGAGATGCAGCGACCAGAATTGTACACAGTACTCTACATATGGTCTCACCATGGAGTGATAAAAAGGTATTATGACATTCTCTGTTTTATTCTCCATTCCTTTCCTAATAATTCCTAACATTCTGTTTGCTTTTTTGATCACCTCCACACACTGAGTCAAAGATTTCAAAATATTGTCTACAATGACACCCAGATCCTTTTCTGGGTTGTAACTCCTCATGTGGAACCTAACATCATGTAACTACAGTGTGGGTTACCTTTTGCTACATGCAACACTTTGCACTTGTCCACATTAAATTTCATCTGCCATTTAGATGCTCAGTCTCGTAAGGTCTTCCTGCAGTTTCTCACAATATGCTTGCGATTTTACTACTCAGAATAATTTTGTGTGATCTGCCAATCTGATCACCTCACTTGTTGTTCCCTTTTCCAAATTATTTATAAATATATTAAAAAGTACTGGTCCCAATACAGATCCCTGAGGCACTCCTCTGTTTACCTTTCTTCCCTGAGGAAACTGGCCTTTTATTCTTACTCTGTTTCCTAATTTTTAACCAGTTTGCAATCCACAGTAGTACATTGCTTCCTATCCCATGACTTTTTATTTTCCCTCAGGAGTCTCTCATGGGAGAATTTGTGAAATGCCTTCTGAAAATCCAAATACACTATATCCACCAGATATTAACCCCTTCAAATAAATAAGGCAGTCTGGTGAGGCAAGACTTCTTGTGTAAATCTATGCTGACTCTTTTGCATTAAATCATGCCTCTATATATTCTGTAATTTTACATTTTAGAATATTTATATTTTCTATTTTTCCCAGCACTAAAGTCAGACTCACTAATCTATAGTTTTCCAGATCACCCCGGAGCCCTTTTTAAAAATTGGCATCATGTTGGCCACCCTCCAGTCTTCAGGCACAGCAGACAATTTGAATGATCTATTATTAGCAATTTGTAATCCATTTGTAATTTCATTTCTTTCAGAACTCTGGGGTATAAACCATCTGATCTGGGTGATTTGCTACTCTTTAGTTTGTCTTCCAGGTTCACCGTGATTTGTTTCAGGTCTTCTGAATCATCACCATTAAATACAGTTTCCAGCATAGGTATCACCCCATTATCCTCTTCAGTAAACACTGAAGTAAAGAATTCATTTATAGGCTTTCCACTATGGCCTTGCCTAGCTTAACTGCCTTTTTTGCCCCTCAATCTTCTAACGTAGTGGTTCTCAACTCAGTCCTCAGGGCACACCTAGCCAGTCAGTTTTATAAGATATCTACAATGAATATGCATGAGATAGATTTGCATGCACTGCCTTCAATGTATTCAGATCTCTCTTATGTATATTCATTGTAGATATCCTGAAAACCTGACTGGTCAGGTATGCCCCGACAGGCCCAGCCGACCGGGTGTGCATACTGTGTATTTGCACAGGGTAGCACACTCGGGGGAGGCGGCAAGCTGGCAGCAGCAGGAGAGGTCGCAGGGCCGCCAGCAGCTGAAGAAGGAAAGAGCTTGCAAGCCACTGGCCATTGGAAAGGCTTGTGTTCTGTTTGTGTGTGCTCATGCACCTGTGCGCACAACTTCCTCTCCCCCCCCCCCCCCAATCAGGAGGCCTGCAGGGCCGTGATGGCGCTCATCCCATCACAGCCCAAAGACATCAGGAGGCCCATGGGAGAGCATGTGTGTGTCTGAGAACCTGTGTGTTTGTGCATGTGTGTGTCTGTGTGAGAACCTGTGTGTGTGTGTATGTGTGTATCTGTGTGAGAGCCTGTGTGTATGTGTGCCTGTGAGAGCCCATGTGTCTCATATAGGCTCTCATAGGCACACACACACACAATGTATCTGTGAGAGAGGGAGAACCTGTGTATGTTAGAGAGAGGGAGTGTGTGAGAGAATGAATGTATTATTGTGTGTGTTTGTGAGAGAGAAGTTAACATTTGGGCATCCCTACCTCCCCCAATTCACGACAATCTTAGGGTGATTGGAAATCAGAAGATCACAGGTATGGAGAGCAGGAGATTTTTTTAAAATCCATATTAGTTTTAATTATTGGGTATAATTTGATAATTCTGCTCTTTTGAAATCGGAATTTTTTTTGGGGGGGATAGAACATTTTAATTAGCTTTTATTATTCATGAGATGTTTTGAAATATTTTATTGGTGTATGGGAAACTTTGTATGTTCTCTTCATTAACTGTTTGAAATATTTATTATTTTTATGAATATGATTTTTTTTTTCCAAAACTTTTTTATTGAGGAGATCGGAACATTACAACACATTGAACCATAGCAAAATCCTATACAGACTGTCCGAATGCCCCATCAACATTTTAAATCATTTTCAGCCCACACCCCAACACCCCACCCCCCATCGATGTCTGCAAACAATCCGGTCTGGTACAAGTCCTCTCTCTTTACTCGGAGATTAATAGACAAAAGGGTCTCTTCCACACACGCAACTCAACAGATAAAGCCATCATAAAGGGAATAGTTGCTGAGTGAGTAGTGGGAGTGAACTACAGTAAGCCGACCATGTCTCGACAAACAGCTTCCTCCTCTTAGGTGTAAGAGATGTGAATAAGGAGCCATATTCCATCTGGAACAGTTCCGTCATCTGAGCCATCCATAAAGCCCCATCCGGTGGCGTGGGGGTCTAGCCAACGTATCAGTATACATTTTTTTGTCATCAAACATGCTTTTGCTCAAAACATAATATTATCATTATTCAAGGAGATCTCTCCTACATCATTATTTAGTAAGCCGAAAGAACAAGACCACTGGATTCTAGAGGAGAGAACATCAGATATCAGCAATCGCACCGATTCCCAAAATGTTTGGATTGCTGCACAGTCTCACAATGCATGAAGCAAAGAAGCAATTATAATTTTACTATTATGATTGTTTTATATTTCTTGATTTTATTATTTAATGTTTTCATGAAGAATGGTAATGTTTCTGTTTTACTGTTGTTGCTCTGCATATAGAGGCTGGCTTGTTGTGGGTTCCAGTTCAGATTTTCTTAGCATGTTTCTCTTTATACTTTTTTATTTCTTTATTCTGTATTTGATGAGGGTCTGTTTGTGTTCTGCATATGTGACTGAGGTGAGGTATTTTGATGGCATGTAATTTCTATGAAGGGATCTGTAGCAACCGGATTTCCTAATAAGAGTTTTATTGATGTTTTTGGGTCTTGTATAATGTGTGCAGCGTTGCCTTTTCATAGATAAGGTTGTTTTGGTATGGGAGGTTTATTATATTGTAATGGCAATTCTGTTTGTTTGCGGCTTTCTGAGGACCAAGCTCACATCCAATACGCATTACAATAAGTTTTATTCCATAGGAGTTCCAAGTGTCTTTTTTGCAGAGTTTTCTGGTTGGCCCCACAGGAGTGCATGTAAATATAATATGCATTGTTGTAAGTGTTACTTTTGCCTCAGCAGATTGTACTTTTGAATGTTCTTTTTCATGTAAAATTTATTGTAAATACATAATTGTGTGTCTCTGTAAAGGATGTGGGGTGTGGTGTGTGTGCAAGGCTGTAAGGTTTGTCTAGGGTACCTAATACCCTTCCCTATTCATGGGTTCTGGGGTGGGAGGGGGGATGTCAGTTTTTTAAAATATAGATTGCAGGATGGAGCTGGGCTTTATTTGGTGGGCCCGGGACAGACCCTGAATGAATCGGGGGGGGGGGGAAGGGGGGGACAGCACTGTAATTTTTCACACAAGACAACAAAAAAAGCTAGCACAGGTCCTGTGCCCAGAGGACTGGATTGAGAACTACCGATCTAAAGGTCCAGCTGACTCCCTCACATGTTTTCTGCTGCGGGTATATTTAAAAAAAAAAAAAAAAAAAAAAAAAAAAACGTTTTATTATGAGTTTTGCCTCTGTGGCCAGCTTCTTTTCAAATTCTCTTTTTGCCTGCCTTATTGGTGTTTTACATCTAACTTGCCAATGCCGATGCTTTTAAAGAGCAGGCATCGTGTATTGTAGAAGCTGGCAGCACCATCGCTGCGGTGCATGCTCTGCAGTTTGCATTGTTGCTGGAGCATATCGCCCTTAGTGTGAGGGTTTTGGGTGCGACCATTGCAAGAGTGGCCCATGATAATATTGATTATTGGGTGACGTGTTCCTTGTGTCTGTGATAGAATGCCATAGGTTACAATCCAGTGAGCATATACATATATGTATGTCTGCGGTGCATTGCTAAAATGAATTAAAATGGTCTTTAACGTGTGGTCGCCCTTCTCTGCACTTTCTCCAGTGCAACTGTATCTTTTTTGAGATGCGGCGACCAGAATTGTACACAGAATTCAAGGTGCGGTCTCACCATGGAGCGATACAGAGGCATTATGACATTTTCCGTTTTATTCTCCATTCCCTTCCTAATAATTCCTAACATTCTGTTTGCTTTTTGACCGCCACAGCACACGTCTAACAAAATTGTCCTTTTATCCCAAAAACTGATCTTAACACTGGAGTTGTTCCTTGCAGCAGGCCGCAACCTCTAGGGCAGCTCTTCCCTATCCCTGAGCACCCCAAACATGGAGTTCCCTGTGCCCCTTGCCCAGGAGAGGCCCAGATGTCTCACAAGGCTCCTACCACAAAAATTGTGAAAACCCAAAAACAACCCAGAGGGGAAATCCCAAACCTGCCATGGATTGCACTGGAAAAGGAAGACCCTCCCGACCCTGGTCAGTCTCTCCAGACAGGGTTTGCCTGGCTCTTCTGACTGGGCCTGAAAAATCCAACTCAGAAAAAGCTCCACACTGGGTGCCTTGAAGGAAGGACTTGTTGAGAGGAGCTCCTGGTCGTCTGTTTTTTGAATTCTTTGCCTTATCGATATGCCCCATACTAAAAGGAAGGGGAGGGTACCTCGACCGACCCTCCCCCCCTCCCCCCCAAAGCTTACCCAGGTTCAGACGACAATCCGGGAATTTTACACCGTTGCGGGGACAAATCCAGGAGAGTTGGCTGCGGTGGTTGAGTTGGAGCAAGCCTCACTACCGCACGACGAACTATCTCTGAGCCCTGGTGCACCGGATATTCCCTCCCCTCCCCCCCTATCTATGTCAGAGTGACTGGACCTGCAGCACCCCATGAGCCGAAGTTGCTTCAGGGAGGCGAAGTGCGCGAGGGAGCTCCTGTTGCTGGAACGACGGCGCAAACCCAGCGCGAGAATGTTCTAACCGCCCTGCGAGAAGCAAACAATCGGGGTGTTAAGCGGTGTAGGCAGCTCGCTGCCATCTATCATCACGCAAGGAAGGGTGGTGACTGGCCTAATGGAGCCCGGAACACCAGCGCAGAAACCACTGGTAAATATACCTGATCATCTTAGTGTTTGGGTAATTGCCAGGTTCTTGTGGCCTGGTTTGGCCTCTGTTGGAAACAGGATGCTGGGCTTGATGGACCCTTGGTCTGACCCAGCATAGCAATTTCTTATGTTCTTATGTAGTATTGCTAAGAAAACCTGATATTGTGACTCTTGATACATTATGGAACGCTGTGACAGTGCTTGAAAAAGCAATTGCTTCGTTAACAACTGCATTTACGAGCTTCCAAGACCAATTTAGTTTGGTAAATCCCGCGGTTCTGGCAAACTCAAGGGCGAGGTACGAGACTGGCAACATGAAGCGCCCTACACAGCCCGCCCGTGGGGCTGGTCACGGACCACAACAGGGGTTGCCGCTGGATACCAGGCTTTCAGCAGGTTCAGGAACAAGGTAAGGCATTCTCACGGACTTAGAAACGAGGTGCATGGCTTGCATCACGAAGCGCCCTACGCAGCCCCGCCCCGTGGGGCTGGTCACAGACCACGACATGGCTTGCCGCGAGGCACCAGGACATTTTGAAGATACAGGAACGAAGTGCTAGCTTTCAGGAGATTCAGGAACAAGGTAAATACTTCTCAGAGATTCAGAAACGAGGTACGTGGCTTGCATCACGAAGCGCCCTACTCAGCCCGCCCCGAGGGCTGGTCACGGACCACAACATGGCTTGCCGCGAGGTACCAGGACATTAACCAATGCAGGAACAAGGTGCTAGCTTACAGGAGATTCAAGAACAAGGTACTTAGCTTTCAGGCGAATACAGGAACAAGGTTTGCATCATCTGGGCTGGAAACATCAGGAGAGGAACATCAGGACTGGAACAACTGGACAAGGAGCTCCGACAGAGAACATGAAACACGGGACCTTGCAGAAGTGCTGGAACATGGACGACTTCCTGGAGCGAAGGATCTCAGGAGTGACCAACTCCTTGCGAAGGCCAAGACAGACTGAACGTTGAATCCCTTTGTAGAGCTGAGGTGGACAACGCCCAGGGAGGGGTCAGCAGGGGGCCACACCTGGCTGGCCCTTTAAGAGGAGCAGAGAGACGCGCGCTCGCGCCCTAGGAGGCTGGAGTGAAGAGCTGGAAGCTGGTGGCGTCCTCAGCCACGTGGAAGGCCAGGGAAGCAGTGGAGCAGCCCTGGGCTGGAGCTGGGTGAAGGCAGGTCAGTGGAGCAGCTCCCAGCTGCAAGGAATGAAGCAGGAGAAGGGCAGAGAGAGGTAAGGCTGGCTGCAGGCACCGGCAGAGAGAACAGAGAGCTGCAAGGACTGAAGCAGGAGAAGGGCTGACTGCAGGAACGGCTCCATGCCGTGAAGACAGCCCCAGGAGAAGAGGTAAGACTGCAGGCAGAGTAGAGAGCTGAAGCAGGCTGCAGGCACTGGCAGGGACGGCTTCCCAGCCAAGCAAGGACCCGGGCTTTAGCAGGCACCAACAGAGACGGCCTGCTGACTGAAGGGCCTGGGATCGCAGCAGCACGTCGGGAGAAGGCAGGAACAGCTGCGGGGACAGCCCCAGCTGATTCAGGGAGAAAGCAAGCAGAGTCAGCAGCCAGACTGGCTGTGGCTGTGAGAAGGTAAGAGCCTGCCCACGCTCTTTGCGGGCAGGATCACAACAATTCCTTCCGGTTTTAAACACTTAATCCCTTACTGTCCGGTTTGTACATTGCGCTCCTCCAAGAAAGGTTTTCCTTATCTTCCCCCCTCCCTCCTCCGTTATTAGGCTTGATATCACAATGGACACCTTCTTTAGCTGTCAGGCTCCTGCCCTATGGAATGACTTCCCCTCTGACCCACGGGCAGAATCAAACTATCTAAGATTTCCGAAAGCAGTAAAACCTTGCTTTTCTGTCAGGCTTTCAATTGTTAAAAACTATCTGAATGTGGCCTGAACACTTCTGTCAGACTAGCATGCTTTTTGCCTGTCTTTTTGTCTTTTGGGTACGTTATTATTTTATTTTCACTTAGTTTTATTGCTTTTTTGTGTTATTTCTTATTTGTTTTTTTGGTGTTGTTTTTTTAATGTCTATTTTATATGTTCTAATTATTACTAAGAAATGTTTTTTATTTTGTAAACTGCTTGGTTATTCTTAATTACATGCGGTATATAAAATTTAATAAAATGAAAAAAATGACAATGAAATGACTACTTAAAGGCAATGGAATGATGATGATATTTTTCTGCTTGTAGAGCACTTGTGTCCAGATCACTGTAGGGACATAGAAAACAATAAATGCTGTATCATGCTTGAGCACCTTCTAATGGAGCTTGACAAATCCCAAGTGCCAGGTCACCCTGGTGACCAGAAAGTTTGCCCGGGGCACCTGGGGTTTTTGTGCCACCACCGCTGCTGGAAGGGCTGTTCACTTCAGTGGGCACCACAAAGTTCTGAGTTATTGCCGCACAATGCCTGAACTTCTGCACTGGTCTCCCAGTCTCACGGGAGTTCAGGCACTGCGCAGCTCAAACTTGCCAAGAGCCATGCGGTGCTGACCAAAGAGAGCAGCTCTTCCAGCAGAAGCAGCCAGAAGCTGTGAGGGAGAGGGGTACCAACTAGCTGGAGTCTGGGGATGGTGATTGTGACTGCGTGGCTGGGTGGAGAGAGGAGGGGGATGATTGGGTGAGTGGTGGCCTAGCTGGGAGATGGCCGGCTGACTGAGGAGAGGCTGGGTGGCTAGATTGGGGAAGGAGGGGGAATGGCTGATTGGGGGGGGGGGGGGGCAGGTTGGGGGTGACTCGCTGGCTAACTGGTGAGCACGGGTTTGGAGGGCTGCTCTGCTGATTAACTGGGGAGTGACTGGATGGGTGGCTGGATGGGAGGACAAGGGAGGCGGCAGACTAGGGAGTGACTAAGTGGAATTTGCTGGTTGGGGGTTGAGAAAGATAAGGAGACTGATAGGGAGGAGGGGTATTTGAGAGAGAGATTTGTGGGGACCTGCATTAAATTGAAATTAAGTGCCCAATTTTGCTAAGATTGTTTTCCCCATAGACATAGAATAGAAAACAGCCTAAATCAGGCCCTAAAGGAGTTGTAGCAGACCTTGGAAGGGGATTCCCCTCACCTCAGCTCCAGTTGCTGGCTCCCATCTTTATGCATTGGCTCCTAGGTCCAGAGAAAATTTGTCAAGGCCTGCCCTATTTTCAGCCATGTTCAGCCAGGGAGTACTGAGGTAATTTACATTAGGAGGCGTGAGGTGGCATTGATTAGGATGGGGTAAGATTGTTTACGGTAGGAGATTCTAGGAGTCAGGCCCTGTGCAGTAGGTAGTAGGTCTCATATTCCTCCTCCCTCCCTCCCCATCCCCATCTCACCCCTCTACTCTCTTCTCATATGGTCAGTCCTGGGTTTGGTGGAGATCTTCAGGCAGTAGCGGCAATAGGAATACAAATCGGTTCAAAGCCTGTGAAATGGGCACTCGTAGGCCTTGCAGTGGCCCAGCCATTACATTGGTTTCCTTAGTAACGGGAAGCCCTGGAGGGAGGAGGTAGTGGTTGCCATAGGGCTTGTGAGCATGTACCAGCTCACAGTCCCTAGGCTGTTTTTTCTTCCTGTTGTTGCCACTGCCTAAAGATTTCTGTCTGTGGTGGGCTTCTTTCATCTTTAGGTTGATGTCAGGCTCTCAGGTCCCCCTGTAGTGTGGAAGCCCTAGGCAGTTGCCTTCCTTGCCTCCCTGACTCCAACCCTGAAAGCCCAACTGTTACACAGAAATCCCCATCTCTCTCTCTCCCTCCCTTCCTCCATTCCTCTACCAGCATGGATAATGCCAAAATCTGACATCTGTGCAGAAACTGTGATAGGTTGATAGAAGTGGTGCGTATCAGGAGATCTAGGCTTTTCATTTCTCTCCGCTGAAGCTTGTTTCTTCACTTGTGTAACATCAGCTTTTTTGCCACCCTGCCGTCCAAACTGTTTCTGCTGAGGGCAACTGGCCTAAGTTTGCCTAGCAGTTAAACTGGCCATGCCTGGAATTAGCTCTCATCCTGTTCATAGAAACAAAAATGATCTCAGCAGTTAAAGGATCGCTCTGTCAACCAAGCCTGCCTGTTTGAGACTGCCTAGTGTGCTGCTGCCACAGATTCTGCTTAATCTGTGATCTTTCCTCTCCCTCCTTCTGCCACTGAGGCCCACATTTCTCTTCTTTAATCTGTTACATGCGTAAGTGAGTTTTATCACTGTTGTAGCCCTACACCTCCTTAGTGAAAAAAGTATTATCGGAGAAAATTCTTTTTCACTCAACGCACAATAAAGCTTTGGAATTTGTTGCCAGAGGATTTGGTTAGTGCAGTTAGTGTAGTTGGGTTCAAAAACAGTTTGGATAAGTTCTTGGAGGAGAAGTCCATTAACTGCTATTAATCAAGTTTACTTATGGACAGGGCCGGTGCAAGGGGATTTGGCGCCCTAGGCGAGCCTTCTCCCTTGCGCCCCCCCCCCCCCCCCCCGGTCTCGGCCCCGACCCTTACCTCATTCTCGATCACGCCCGCTGACTGGGGTTTTCTGGGTCGCAAGCAGGTTGGGCACTGCTTGCGGCCTGCCAAACTCCACTCCTCTTTGCCACCACTTGCGGCTCCATATGGCTCGCACCCAGTGACGCACCAAGGGTCTCCGGTGCCCGGGGGCCAATGCATGTGTGCCTCTCCAGCATCCCCCCTTAATCCTTCTTGTACTAATGCTTAAGGTCACAGAAAATCAGTGGTGTCTCCAGACAGAAGAATTGGGGGGGGGGGGGGGGCGCCAAAATGACATTTCTTCATCTCACCCACCTCTATAGCATGGATCCTGCTTTAAAATTGGTTATTAAAAAAAAGTGTTAATAAAAAAGTCCAAAGGGTCCTCTGCGTTATTTTAAAAAGCTGGCCAGTTTCACACTATAAAATTATGTTGATAGCCTCAGTCAACTGATTCTATGTGGCTATGAGAGTGAAGTCAGGAATATATAGGAAGGAACAGAATGTCAATATAAATCCTGTACCTCCAGTTCTGTAACTCTGTGCATCCACTGAAATGCCCCCCAAACAATGGAGCTTGGATGTTTCCCTTACAGCTCATCATACTGAAAGATATTTTCAAATTCTGGTGTCACTTCACAGTAACAGCAGCACAAACAGCTTCCACTGCCAGGCACATTGTGAACTAACACAAAACACCACAAAAAAGACACTCAAAATCTATACTGCAATCCCATCATAACATAACAGTAATAACACCAAGGACTCAAACAACAATAACCCTACCTGTGAATAAGCAAGGGTAAATATTACACTGGGTCCTAGAATACCAATACTCCACCTACTGAGGAAACAAAACAAACCCGATTGCTATAGATCCCTATGCTAGCAGAATCTCTCATCATGGTCACACACACAGAGCAGAGACAGACCCTCACCAAATACAGAATACAAAATAAAGGAGCACAAATTAGAAAAAACTGAAATGGAAACCCCAAGAAGCCAGACTCTGTGTATTAACAATGGAAAAACAGAACCACCATTCTTCATAAAACAAATAAAATCAAGAAACATAAAGCATCAGTTATAATAGTAAAACCATACTAATAAAATAATATTTTAAAACTACTGATAAATAGAATTTCTATTAATTAAAATCATATACATTTTTTACAATTTCCTAAAACCAATAAAATATTTCAAAACAGCACATATATCAAATAACACACAATAATTAAAACTAATAAGGATTTTAAAAAGCCCCTGCTGTCCATACATGGGAGCTCTTGATTGAGGTTATCCTCTCTCTCTCACACATACTCACATGTCCATTCTCTCTCACACATACACTGTCACATACATACACATTCATGCTCTTATACCCAACCATAACCTCTCGCTCTCACAGACACTGACACACTCAGGCTCTAAGGCACTCTCTCCCCCTCCACACACCCCCCCCACCCCACAAACTCTTACTCCCCTGGATTTTCTCATACACACTCATGCTCTCACTGGCTCCCTCACATACACACAAACACACACTCCCAGGCAAGCTTCCAATCGTTCTCACACAAACACACACACACACACACACAGGCAAGCTCCCAGTCATTCTCACACTGACCCCCAGGCGGGCTCCCATTCATTTTCACACCACTCCCTCCCCATCCCCCAGGCATGCACACATTCATTCTCACACCCAGACCCCCAGGCAGGCACCAATTTATTCTCACACACACACACACATACAGCACAAACAGGCAGGCACCTATTCTCACACATACAAACCCCAGGAAGACACCCATTCATTCTCATACACAGACACACCCTCAGGCAGGCACCCATGCATTCACACACATACACCGCCAGGCAAACTCCCATTCATACACATGCACACACTAAAGGCAGAGACCCCCCTCTCTTTCTTTTGCCAGCAACCTCAGAGCCTCTCTCATTCCTCTGCTGCCACTGTCACTGTTGCTGTATGGCTATTGCGGAGGTGCTGATTGCTACTATTGGCACTGAAGCCCATTCTGCTGCCTCCTCTGTGCAGGCCTCATGGTACATTGTGAGATCCGCATAGAGAAAGTGCTACTCTTGCACATTCCCAAAGATTACATGTTCCAATCAGTAAAAAATAATTTATTTTTTTTTACATTTGCTGTCTGATCTTAGTTTTCTAATCAGTTGGTCACAGGCTTTTTTTTTTTCCACCTTCCCTTTCTTATTTTTTTGCCAATTCCTTTTATAACATATTTCTTTTCTCTCCATCTGTCTTCTTCCCTCAAACACACAGTCAGGTTCTCATTCTCACATGCTTTCTCTCTCTCTCACACACACACATATACACAGGCACTCACTCTCACATGCTCTCTCTCATACAATCATGTATACACCGTCTCTCTCTTGCACATGCTGTCTGACTCTGGCACACAGGCTCTCTCTCACTCCCACATGCTGTCTTGCTCAAGCACAGGCTCTCATTGTCACATGCTCTCTCTCATACAATCATTCATACACACAGTCTCTCACTGGCACATGCTGTCTGACTCTGGCACACAGGCTCTCTTTCACTCCCACATGCTGTCTTGCTCAAGCACAGGCTCTCACTGTCACATGCTGTCTCTCTCACACACACACAGAGGCTCTCACATGCTGTCTCTGCAAACATTCAGGTCCTCACTCCCACACACAGTCTCTCAACTCATCTCATACACGCACACATACACACTGTACAAACCCTCAGTCTCTCTCTCACCTCTGGGCCTCCTCTTCACGGCCGCTGCAGGATGGGCTCTGCAGCGGCCCCGGACTTCTCGAGCCGCGCTGCTCCTCTTCTGTACGCGGCTGATGCTCCTCCTCTTTCCTGCCCGCGCGGCTCCGGCAACATTTTTTTTCCGGGGCCGCGCGGGCAGGAAGGAGGAGAAGCTCCTGCATTGGCTGATGATCCTCCTCCTTCCTGCCCGCGCGGCTCCGGCAACATTTTTCTTCCGGGGCCGCGCGGGCAGGAAGGAGGAGAAGCTCCTGCATTGGCTGATGCACCTCCTCCTTCCTGCCCGCGCGGCTCCGGCAACATTTTTCTTCCGGGGCCGCGCGGGCAGGAAGGAGCTGGAGCACCAGCATGTTTAGACGCGATTGTTTTCTTCCGGCCGTGGTGACTTGAGCTCCACCACGGCCCCGCCGATCTTCTTGCTGTGTGTATTCGGCACACAGCATAGCAGTAGTTCACCGCTCAGCCGCTATTGGGATGACGTCCACCGGCGGCCATTGGCCATCAGCGGCTCGGCGCCCCCTAATGCTCAGCGCCCTAGGCGATCGCCTAGTTCGCCTAGTGCTTCCGCCGGCCCTGCTTATGGAATAGCCACTGCTATTAATTGCATCAGTAGCATGGGATCTTCTTGATGTTTGGGTAATTGCCAGGTTCTTGTGGCCTGGTTTGGCCTCTGTTGGAAACAGGATGCTGGGCTTGATGGACCCTTGGTCAGACCCAGCATGGCAATTTCTTATGTTCTTGCTTTCTTTTTATGCCTCCTACCTTTTAGCTTCATACGATGAATGCTTCCATGACTTGGGGGGGGGGGGGGGTGCTGGTTTGCAGACATTAGGGAAGAAGCTTCTCCAGGGAAGATCTATAGCAAAACATGTTCAAGCAGCGTTGTCTGAATTATCAGGACGGCCGCTCATCCCGTAAAAACGTTGCTAGTAGTAGTTTCGTTATGGGTGTGGCAGTTGCTTGGTTTTGATTGTTAATATTACTACTGTTAACATAGGGTTTGGGGATAACCTGCACAGAGCGGCAGCTAATACCCTTAACAGAAACATGGGGTGTAACCTCATTGCTATGTCATATTGCCATGATTCCTTATCTGTCAGTTTTTCTTTCTATGGAAAATGCTACCCTTTTGTTAACTTATTAAAGTTCATTAGACATCTGAATGTTTGTAGCCGAGCTCCCCTTCTTTTCCTTCCTTTTTCAGTAGTGAGTACATCTTTAGATCTTTAAGGGCCTTGTTTGCTGAGAGGTTGATATTCAAGTTGGGCTTAAGTTGGTTAAGTTCCAGCGTAACCGGCTTAAGTGGTGCTGTTTAAAGATTTGGCTGTGCTGAGTGGGCGTGACTTGGCCAGCTGAATAAGTGAAGGACAGGGCGGGGTCATTCCGTGGTGGAGCTATTTATCCAGATAATTTAGATGATTTGGTGCCGATTTTCGGCTTTATCTGACTTAGCCAAGTAAGTCTAGGACAGCTATTTGGCTGTCCCATAGTGGGCCCTGCCTCTGAATTTCTTGGCCAAGTTTACCGGGCTAGCTTGGTCGGCTAGAAGGTGCCCGAATATTGGCTTCTTAAGCCCCTCCCCCCCATATAGTCAGAATGGGAAAAATCCCATCGAAAATCGATCCTTGAGTCTCTCTCTCTCTCTCTCTCTGCAGGCCATGCTCTGTTTTTGTGGCTCTCCTTTGAACTGCCTCCGCCTGTGCTTTTGTAGATGTGGTCTGCAGTTAGTCAAGTTGGGGACTTGCCAGAGACCTGTAGAGAGGTGGTAATATTTTCCTGTTTCTAACCAAGCATAGAAAGAGGGAAGTAATACTATAGTGTAATATTACTTCCCTTTTTCTGCTCCCAAGTGTAATATTAACTTTCTCAGCTTCTATGTCACACTGACTGCCTATTTTCACATCTCTTTCAGAGTAGGATCTACAAATGGGTTTGTTTTGCAAACACCATTACAGGTCTAATGTACCTGGAGATTGGAGGGTGGCCAGTGTGATGCCAATCTTTAAAAAGGGCTCCAGGCATGATCTGGGAAAATTATAGCCCGGTGAGCCTGACGTCAGTCCTGAGAAATAATAGAAACTATTGTAAACAATAAAATCACAGAACATAACGATAGACATGGTTTAATGGGACACAGCCAGCATGGATTTACCCAAGTGAAGTCTTGCCTCACCAATCTGCAACATTTTTTTTTTTTTGGAAGGGGTGAATAAATGTGTGGAATAATGGTGAACTGATGGATGTAGTGTATTTGGATTTTCAGAAGGCGTTTGACAAAGTCCCCCATGAGAAACTCCTCAGGAAATTCAAAAGTCATGGGATTGGAGGCAATGCACTATTGTGGATTGCAGACTGGTTAAAAGACAGGAAGCAGAGAGTAGGACTAAATGGGCAGTTTTCTCATTGAAGGAAAGTCAATAGTGGCGTGCCCCAAGGATCTGGGACCAGTGCTTTTTAATATATTTATAAATGATATGGAAAAAGGGAATAAGGAGTGAGGTGATCAAATTTGCAGATGACACAAAATTATTCCAAATTGTTAAATCGTAAGCGCTTTGGGAGGCACTTGCTGGAGGACCTTGGGAGACTGCTCGTTCAAATTGCAGTTGAAATTTAATGTGGGCAAGCGCAAAGTGATGCACATAGGGAAAAATAATCCAGCCTTTAGTAACATGATGTTAGGTTCCATTTTTGGCATTAGCACCCTGGAAAGGAATCTAGACATCATCGTGGACAATACATATTGAAATCCTCGGCTCAGCGTGCAGCTGCAGTCAAAAAAAGCAAACAATGTTAGAAATTATTAGGAAGGGAGACCATAGTGGAGAGACTAAATTAAGTCTTCAAAAAAGAACTAAAAACATGGTTGTTTAGACAATCATTCACAGACTGATATGACAAATCCTGGTTTATCCCACTTCTTGATTTCTGTAACAAGCCTCTTTCTATTTATTTAAGTTACATATTGCCTACTGATAACTTGTTCTACTCTGCCTTTTGCCGAGATGTTATATTTATTATCTGTAATTATCCTTAACATATAACTCGTTCTCTGTATGAAGTTGTATAACTCGTTCTCTGTATGAAGTTGTTTCAGCTGTAAACCGGGGTGAAGGCACTCAGCTATACTTCTGTATATAATTATTCTCCTCTATCTCTTTTATTTCTTATAATCCCAGTTCATGATCCCTTGTTAATTGTAACTGCTTCTCTTCTCCACGTTTAGTTATGTTTTTGGTTATATTTCTGCACCCCTGTTTTCTGTAAACCGACATGATGAGAACGAGTTCTTGAATGCCGGTATAAAAAAACCTTAAATAAAATAAATAAATAAATATAAATAAATAAATAAATATTTTAACTGAGGAAGATATAAAAGAGATAACCATGCCAGAAATTATATTTAAACATAAAGGTGATGATTCAGAGGAATTGAAACAAATATCAGTGAACCTAGAAGATGTAGTAAGCAAATTGACAAACTAAAGAATTGCAAATCACCTGGACCAGAGGGTATACATCCCAAAATGTTGAAATAACAACCGAAAAATGAAATTGCAGATCTGCTGCTTCTGATCCAGGGTGAGAGGTTTGCTGCTTCTGATCCAGGGTGAGAGGTTTGCTGCTTCTGATCCAGGGTGAGAGGTTTGCTGCTTCTGATCCAGGGTGAGAGGTTTGCTGCCTCAGAGCGGGGATACTTCTCCACCCCACTGCGGGGATCCTCAGGAACAGCTCCTTACAGTGCCGTTTTAGAAGCACCACCACAGAAACTTTACTGGGTGGCTCTCTATACCCACCAGTGGTGTGCAGTCGGGGCCTTCAAGGATTCAGTGAATCCCCGGCCCTAACCAATTTCCTTAATGTGTTTGGCGTTTTTTTTTGTATTCTTTTGTAACATTTGTTTTCTTTGAGTCGGGCAACAATAAATCAAACCAATGCTGTCATCCACCATGCTATCCACAGGGGGCCTGGCCGCAGGAGTCGCATTTACGTGAACATCATCTCCTGCTGCAGCAGGGCCAGTCTTGCAGCTCTTATCACGAGATCGACCCCGCGGTAGCAGATGACGATGCAGCAGTGCGACTGTTGCTACAAACCCGTGATCTGGCAGGCTACCGTGGAGCCGAGTGTAAATCCCGTGGCTGCCAGCAGAGCCCATCCCATTGATGGCTGAAGATGAGTCCCGGAAGGCCAGTGCAGAGCCCCCTACTGCGGCGACCAAAGGAAGGACCCGCGACCTTGCAGCATGAGAAAGAGGCAAACAAGTGACTGGGAAGGCCCTCAGTCTGTGTGAGTGAGAGTGAGAGAGAGAGTGTAAAAGCGAGCAAGCCACCAAATGCGAAGTGCCTGTGTGTATGTATGTGTGAGAGTCACTGAGTGTGAGAGAGTGCCTGTGTGTATGTATGTGTGAGAGTCACTGAGTGTGAGAGAGTGCCTGTGTGTATGTATGTGTGAGAGTCACTGAGTGTGAGAGAGTGCCTGTGTGTATGTATGTGTGAGAGTCACTGAGTGTGAGAGAGTGCCTGTGTGTGTGAGGGAGAGAGAGCCACTGAGCGTGACTATGTCTGTTTGAGACAGTAGGGGGCAGGGGCCACTGAGTTTGAGCGTGCATGTGTGTGAGGGAAAGAGAGCCACTGAGTGTGCAAGCTCTGTCCGCATCATTTCGTATGCATCATTTTAAATCTTGAACTGCCTAGGTTTCTATGAGATTGTTAGCAATCCTGGGTGGACTGTGCTATGGGTATTAAATGCTGTTTCATTGTAACTCTTAATCTCATTCGAGTTTCCCACAACCGCCGGGCTCCCTCCCAGTCTTCATGAAACATGGCCCGTGTTGGGTGACCATTGATTTCTTGGTATGAACATTCTGGCTTCATGATGATACATTGATTATTTTGCTTGCCTAAACATAATAAAACATTGAACTATATATTTGGCATTATGAAATGTTTTATCTCCTTCCTCCTCTGATTGGTTATTCATCTTTGGTGATTGGACTTTTGCCTATTATTGTTGCTTGCCAGTGAAGGAGAGAGGCCCACTGAATGTGAGTGTGCATGTGTGTGAGAGAGAGAGAGAGTGCCTTTTTTGTGTGCGAGCCACTTAGTGTAAGAGAGTGTCATTTTTGTGTGAGAAAGGTCCTATGGGGCAGAGGGCACGCGCATACTCCCCGAAAACCTGCCCCAACCTCCCCCTGCGCACCGAGCCTATGTTGAATAGGCTCGGCGGTGCGCGCAAGCCCCGGGACGTGCGAACTCCCGGGGCTTTGCTAGGGGGTGTGTCGGGGGCGTGTCGCGGCGGCGCGTCATTCGGGAGTGGGGCTGTGGGCGTGATTCCGGCCCGGGGGGCATTTCGGGGGCGTGGCCGAGGCCTCTGACACCGCTCCCGCGCCGGGGAATTGCATGCCGGCCGGCGGGCGCGAGTTACGCCTGCCTCAGGCAGTTGTAACTTTTCTAACAAAGGTGGGGGGGGGGGTTAGGGAGGGGAATGGAGGGGAAGGTGCGGGGGGGTGGAAGGAAAGTTCCCTCCGAAGGCCGCTCCGATTTTGGAGCGGCCTCAGAGGGAATGGAGGCAGGCTTTGCAACTCGGCGCGCGCAGGCTGCCAATTTTGGGATTTTAATAGAAACGCGCATAGCCACACGTATCCTTTAAAATCCGGCGTACTTTTATAAAATCTACCCCTAAGTGTGTGAAAGCCACACACACACACACACACACACACACACACACAGGCATTCTTCCACTCAGTGGCGCGTTCTCACACACACACAAAGGCACTCTCTCACACTTAGTGGCTTTCACATCCACATACGTGTGTGTGTGTGTGTGTGTGTGTGTGTGTGTGTATGTGTGTGGAGGGGAGGGAGAGGGAAGGAAGATAGAGTTTGTGGACCCTCTCCCCTGCCAACCAATCCAGGACAATCTCAGGCAAATGGAAATCAATGGTTCCCAGGTATGGAGAGCAGTGGATTTTTTTTTAATTCCTTTTAGTTCTAATTATTTTATATGTCTGCTGTTTTTAAATATTGATGTAATATTTGCAGTGCTGCTCTTGATGTTTGAATCTTGGGAATTATTGTCTTGATATGGCAGATTTGTCTCTTGGGGTAGCTGTATTCTGGATAGACTGTGATAGCTTTTATTGGATCTATGTAAGTATTACCCAAAATACTGTACATGCGCTATTGAGACAATACGGACCCCGTCTTTAGATGTGCTGTCTCTGATCTGACATCTGAAGAAGGGACCTGTTTAGTTTTAAAAGCTTTTGTACGATATTTTTAGGTACAGGTTTTGTTTTTCTGTTTTGTAGGTATTTTTAGGCAGCCTGACTTGTTCTGTTTACCAAACAGGTGCTATGTTGATGTTTTAGTGCCTAATATAATATTTGCAGTGCTGCCTTTTTATAGGAAGGGCTGTTACTGTCTGAGTGCCGGCAGTTAGTGTTGTTTTGGTATGGGAGGTTTACTCTATTGTAATTTGTTTATTCATAGCTTTCTGATGGTCAAATCTACATCCAGTGCATGTTACAAAAGGGCTATTACCATATGGGTTCTAACTGTCTTTTGTATGTTGGGGAGAGGGGACAGAGGAAGTGAAGACTTGGGGGGTGGGGGGGGGGGGTATAGGCGGGGAGAGGGCATGGAGGAAGTGAGACTGCTAGTGACTGGGGGGGGGGGGGGGGGCGGGAATGGAGATGGAAGTGGAGAGAGACTGTATCCCTTACTATAAATGTCACCGCATGCCACTGATACCCACTAAAGGATTCTGGAGACACTGGGGAAAGAGGGCAGGCTTTCCCCTTTCTCCAAACTCCTGCAGAAAGATGAGAGACTAAACGTCTGTCTTTCTGTCTGTCTCTCAGCACCAAACCCACAGACTAGCACTTTTCTTGAGCATCGCCGACCAACCTCCTGGACTGCACCATTGTGGCCACTCCTAGAGGGGAATGCCATAGCAAATGGTTCAGTCCACTCACTATTCTGACAATCTCATGAAGTCCTCAATACGTCACTCGACGGAATAAGTAAGCTCTGGAATTCTTTGCCAGAGGATCTGGTTAAGGCAAGTATTGTAGCTGGGTGTAAAAAAGGTTTGGATAAGTTCCTGGAGAAGAAGTCCATAAACTGCTAAGGAAATAGCCACTACCTGTTGCCAGCATGGGATCTATTTAATGTTTGGGTACTTGCCAGGTACTAGTGCCTTAGATTGGCCACTGTTGGAGACAGGATACCACCAGTGACTTGATGGACCCTTGGTCTGACCCAGAATGGCATTTCTTATGTTCTTACGTTCCTCTGGAGGGAGGAGCATACGCCTTAGTAGGGGACCGTAAGCCCTTCACGCTAGCATAACCAGCCCGTATCAACGCTTCTTAACAGGATTTATACGTAGTTTGAAATGTGGCTCACCAAGATCAGCCGTCCAGTGAGAAACAGCTTCATGTTTCCATGAGGCATTACTTTCACTATTGCTTGCAAATCAGGAATTTGCACTCCTACCGCCTGGCTTATACTAGGGCGAGCTACTGTTAGAGCAGAAAAAGGTTTGTTTTATTTTTATTTTGTTACGTTGGCTTTTAAGAGAATTGTTTTAATGTGTTAAATTCTGAATGTTATTTTGTTAACCGTCCCAGGCAAAGGTTTTGTAGGGTGCAGAATACAAGATTTTAGAATAAATAAATAAGCTCCTGGAAGCCTCCATCCCTGTAACACGCATATCATGGCCTTGAGTTGTGAACTGTGATCCATAGCTTCTCCCCCTTCCGCCTGCTCTCTTCACCCCCCCTCCCTCCCCCCAGCCTCTCCCCATCCTCCAGCAAGGATAAGCCCTCAGGGGTTATGGGCAGGCCAGCAGCTAAACCTGAGGAGTCCCAGTGAATGAAATGGGGCGGGGGCAGGGGAGACAAATCTCTCTTTGATTTTCCCTTGCTAGGTTTGTTTTCATGTCCTCTCCCCTTACTTAGGTCTGCATTAATATAGGAAGTTGTTGCCACACTTGTGCATTACATTATCTCGCAGAAATACATGTTGTCCTCCTTATTCCTTTCCTCCCCTCCCAGTTTTCGGTGTTCTTAAAAGAAGCTGCTGACATGTGCAAGACCCACACCAGTCTGGGCCCCAGAAGCTAGGCCTCCCCTCTAAAAGCAGCCAAGCACCGGGACTCTGCTCTCTCCTTAGTACCCGAACCAGAAATGGAGCTCTCCCCAAATCCCCCGGCATTCGGATACTTTGCACGGACATTCTGGCACGAGACCATCCTCCTCCCCTTGTCTTCTTTCCGTGAAGCCATTCCAAACCTCATGTTTTCTGCTTACAGCCATCCAGGACTTTGATTTTCTGTCCCAAAACTTCAAAATGCATGGCCGCTGCCCCAAGAGCTCCCCACCCTACCAAATCCACGAGCCAGCCAGGGCGGTCTGCCAGGGTCCAGGTGCCCTCTGCCACGGCAGGGTCATGCCAGGGTGACTGGTTGCTTTTTTTCGGCTCTCCTCTCCATATTTCAGCTTGTGCTGCCTTGGAAGATGTGGCCACACTTCTGGCATTACATCTGCTTGAAGGCATTACTCTCTGTTCCCACATCGCCACTTTCCCTAGCACCCCCGCACGCAGAGAAATGTAATGCAATTTCCTGAGCACTTTCTCCACTCTCTGTCACGGAAGCAAAGAGCTAAAACTTCCCTTTCTGTTTTGTTAAATGCTGCTCCTGCTGTATTGTCTAGCACATAATTATCTGTGGGAAAATGTTTCAGATTTAGCCCCCTTTCATTCACTCAGACTCCTCAGATTTAGCTGCTGGCCTGTCCATATAAAAAATTGCTGGCTATCATCCTCCAGCTCGAGTCTTGCCATCCCAGAACCAAAAGCTCTTACAGACACCTTCCCCAGAATCCACCAGACTGGTAATAACCCGCGAAAGATCCTTCTCCACAGCTGGCCCCATCATTTGGAACTCACTCCCTGCACAAATCCGTCTTATAACCGGCTCTAAAGATTTCAAAAAAGCGCTGAAAACCCACTTATTCAAATGTGCCTTTCCAGATTAACTACCTTGATCCCATTCTACTCCGATTCTACACTACCACCTTTTCATCTTCCCCTCCTCTTTGCTTCTCCCCATCTTCTCTTTCTTTGTTTTGTTCATTTATTATTTGTTATTATTTTATATTTATTTTATAGTCTGTTTTTAACTATAATTTTAAATTTTGTTTTAAAATATTATTATTCATTTGTTACTTTTATTCATTTTTATCTTTATGTATGTTTTCATTGTAAACCGCCCTGTACTTTGGAGGGTGTGGTATATAAGTATTTTAAATAAATACATAAATATAGAGTGAAAGAAGAAGAAAAGGCAATATAAAAACCTATAAAGTGTTCAATTAATTAAACTACTTTCTAATTACAAAAAGTGAACACTAATGCATCATTTTGTATCCCACACAATTAAAATTATTTATTTGAACAATTGCATTTCAAGATTCAATGCTGCACTTAGTCTAGTCCATCCCCCTTTCTTTAGCAAGGTCTTTCTTTACATAAACCATCCCAGACTGGTGTTGGCCAAGTTTGCTCTTAGTGCTTCAGAGCTACCCTGTGCTGCTTCCACGTGTGGGGAATGTGCTTCCCTGCTGTTTTAGCCAGTTTGATTTAAACTTGTGGGCCATGGACCGGCCAGCATGGTTTTGTGCACACAGACGTGTGGTCTCGGTGAGAGAGATTTCTAGGAGGGCAGAGGGTGGCGACCTGCTGGCTTAAGCAGATATTGGTAGGATGGTTGGTCTGTGGCGTGCCGGTCAACTCCTGTCATTTTTATCCTTAGCCAATAAGCCTTGATGCTTTATACGCAACTGCAACTTTGCTCCCCGCTTAGATGGCTATGGGACGGAAATGACGAATGGCGTGCAGGGGAGTAACTTGCTAGTGCAGCAGTTAATACCCTTAACAGATGCTCCCCGCTTAGATGGCAAGGGGGCGGGGGGGAAGGAGGAGGAGGAATTGGATTCAAAAAACAACCGAGGGGCCCCAGCTTCTATGGTCTGGGACACTGATACACAGCCGTAAGGGAAAAGCCCAGGGCTGCTTCTACGGCCAAGTCCTAAAGGAAATGAAGAAAATGTGCAGAGGGGTAACTTGCTGGTACGGCGGTTACTACCCTTAGCAGAAGGCATGGAGACTACTAACCAATACGTCTTGATGCTTTAAATGCAACTGAAACATTGCTCCCCACTTCAACGGCAGGGGAAAAGGGGGAATTGGATTCAGACAGCATCAGAGGGGGCCCCCAACTTCTACGGTCTGGGGTACTGATATGCAGACATAAGGGAAGAAGCACAGGGCTACTACGGCCAAGTCCATAAGCAAAGTGCGTCAAGCAACACTGTCTGGATCTTCAAGAAAGCTCATCACCCAGTAAAAATATGTTACTAGCTTAAATTTTCATGTGTATCGTACGATTTGGGGATAACTGCACAGAGCGACAGTTACCACCTTTAAGGGAAATATGGGCATAACCTGCACAGAGTGGCAGTTACTACCTTAAGCTTGCTGGGCAGACTGGATGGACCATCTGGTCCTTTTCTGCCATCATTACTATGCTAATGGGTTTTAGTAGAGTCGAGGTGCCCTGCATTCGCAGGAGGGCAGGAACCAATCCTGTCTACAGACAAAGCTCTTTCGCCTCTGATTTTTCAATGGTGTCAGCCAGAGGTAGGGGAAAGAAGTAGCAAAGGTAAAGCTCGCTTGTTAGCCAGCTGTGTCCTCTGTATCCCAGTCATGAAATTACGAAGGTAGGAGGGCCCAGAAAAAGCGTTCATGATTTTTACGGTATCTCCCCTCTGAACCTAACCTGAGGTGATGTGCATTATCGTCCTGCTTTTTCTGGGTGGTACTTCTGCGGTTTCAGATCAGGATCCTGGAAGCCCTGGCTGCCTGCCATGACAGATTGCCAATTTGACAGTTTTGATCAGAAGCTGCACGTCTTCAGCCCAGCATCCGAGAAACCCTTTTGAAACTATGGTTCCTTTTTCGTTCCAAAAATGAAACACTGCAGAGTTGGGAATGAAGAAGAAGCATCTCTCCCTACCCCCCCTGCTCCACACTTTCTGTGACAGTCGAAACAGGGGCAAGTGAGAGATACCAAAGCAGGTGTCATTTTGGGGGATGGTTGGTGGTGTGTTGAGGTTGAAACATGGATGGAATCGGCAGTGTATATTACCCCACTGCGCTTAGCTGGTTGAATTAATATTTATCACTGAGTGAATACAATTCTGGCAAGTGCAGTGTTGATGTTATTATCGTCTGTCAGAAAAGCAGAAAGGTGAGAGCGCATTCAGAGCTTTTCTGAGGGTAGGTGCTCCCTGGAATTCTCACAGTCTTTGTCTGTAGTTTTGTGTTGCACGTGGAGTGTGACATCTCAGAGGGCATGGGGTAAATGCCCCATAATGCCGTGAAGGGGGCGGGGCTTATGTGAGACCTCATCTACTGTTGTTGGTGGAAAGTTCTGGAACTGGAGGAAGACTAAGTATTCACTAGGAAAAAAAAGTCTTTGCCACATTACCTAGGCTTATTTATTCTTTTATGCTCCTCCCATGTGGTGTTGCAACACAGGCCTTCCAGACCTTCAAAGGAGATATTTTCAGTTTTATATGGCAGGGGAAGCTTCCCAGGTTAAAATACGATGCCATGGTTAAAACTAGGGAAGCAGGAGCGCTTGGGTTACCCCGCTTCCAATGGTACTATTGGGCGTAGAGATTATTGTGTCTGCGCGTATGACTGGGTGCAGACCCAACGCAGTCATGGATGTCTTTGGAGGAGGAAGGAGCAAGAGGTTGTAGTTTGGCATCCCTGTTGCATATTCTGTTTCTGTCCATACATATAGGAGGATTACGTGGGGACATCTTATAATTGTGCGTACACTCAAAACTTGGCAGGTAGTGACTTGCCATATTCAATCAATGGACGTTGCTTGGTCTTACATAACATCTTTAGTGAGTAATCCCAACCCCTCACCTCATATATTCTCGCCTGATATGGAACAGTGGGCAGCAGAAGGGCTGAGATTTTTGGGACAATCGGGAGATTATCAAATACCTATTATGACTCGCTATTTATATTTACATCTACATAAAGATATCATAGACATTATTAGGGATAATCCAGATATCAAGGATAGCAAGGGGGTCAAAGGAGTGTTAAGTTGTAAAAGAAGAGCAAGACATTTAATATCTGTCTTATATATCGCACTCCAATCAGTGTTATGTGAGAAAGAAGAATCAGAAAAACTCATACAGGTAGGGAACTCAGATTTAAATGTTGACTAGATAGTAAGGACTGGAAATAATCTGGAAAATGTCATGACATATCACTATATGTTACAGAGGACAAGAACTACTGTATAAGCTGTTAAGTTATACTGCACACCAGTTTTGGGTTTTTTTGCAAAGTTCAGTAGTGCGAGTAAATATTGCTGGAGAGGGTGCAGACAGACAGGAACGTATCTTCACATGTGGCGGGATTGTCAGTAAACTCAAATGTTTTCATCTGAAGTGTCAGATTGTATTTCAGACGTATGTGGACAGCAATTAATAGTAAATGCTACTCTTAAGAGGCCATAGGAAACTGGTGGACACGTGCTGCACACGGCACAAGTAACAGTGGCTCATCAGCGGAAGCGGACCCCAACTATTCTGTGTTGGGAAAATAAGGTGTGGATATCGCTGTAATGGAGAAACTAACTTATATGTGTTAAAATCAGTCAGACAGATAATTGCAGTGTGGAGGCCATATTGGACATGGCGAGAAAAAGACGCTAGTTAATCTGCTGTGAAGTGCTATTGTATTGATATACCTATGTTAAGTCACTTTATTATGACTTTGTTTTATTTAAATCTTTATAAATAAAGAGTTTAAAAAAAGAGGGTTTTTTTTGCTTAGGTGGTAATGGAGTACTATCCTTGAAAGCAGCCCTTGAACAAGCTGAAATTAAAGTTGCATTGGTTGATGTGCTCACAGTGTGAGTTTACTCGCACTTAGGACACTATTGTTGACTTAGTCTGTGGGAGAACCCTCGCTGGTCTAGTTTCAGGATCTCCATAATTAACATGCATGAGGTATAGAGGCATACATAGAGTTGAAGAACCGGGCTGATGCATGCAAATATATCTCATTTTGAGGATAGGGAGGGAGAGGAGACTCCTCCAGGTGTCCTTGTCACTAATCGGTGAAGAAGTCACAGATTTGAAAGAATCTGTTAACGGCCGGGATGGCAACTCTTCTGCTATATCTCCTGGTTTTGGACAGAGACCACAACTCTTATGTCACAAAGGCTGCCCTTTGACGTTCCCGCTGACCTGAACTGAATTTGCATGGGTGGCCTAGAGCTATAATGCTGGGACAGGTTCTCTTAAGCCATCCGGTCTCTGTATACAAATATGTTTCGTGCATTTTCGCAAATCTTGCAGCTGGTACAGAATGCATAGTTACTTCTACAAGTGAGAGACTGACACCTGTACTAGAGTCATTACACTAGCTCCTGGTGATTTATTGCACACAGTTGAAGGTTTTATGTTTAGAAGACAATATTCAGAGAACAGGCTAGCAGCACGTTATGTGGATAAAGTTTTATGTGCGTAACTTTGTCTGGATATTAAGCGGGACATACCTAGACAAGTCTGGCATTGAATATATCCAGATAAAGTAATGCACATAGCTGTACCTGGATTACTTTAGGACAGGTATTTTTCTGACTAGAAATGCGAGTGTAACTTTAGCCAGACTGCGCACACTGGCTAAAGTTGAGCCCTGACCCTGGGACACCTCCAAAGCTGCTTTTTTTTTAAAAATCTGGATAAATGTTTATATTCATGTGGTGATTTTGTGCCCGCAATTTATCTGCTCAGTAAGGGATGGGGGTGTGGGGAGACAAAGCCTTTGAATATCAACCTCTTAGTTTTTAAAGTTGATCATGGTTGGTGGGTGGGTTATTTGCCCTCTTGCATCTCTCTGAGGCCAATATTCAAAGCTGAATGTCTACAGTATGTACTGTAAGTTAGCCGGATAAGACTTATCTGGCTACCTTACTTGCTTGCTGAATATCCCCGTCAAAATCACTACTTAGCCGGATAATTGTTATCCGGCTAAGTTTAGACCTATTGAGCAAGTCTAACTTATCCAGCTAACGTAACCAGGTAAGTACAAATATCACTACTTATCCAGGTAAGTTAACTGGAAAAGTAGTGCCGCCCACAACGTATCTGGCTATCTACTTTGTGTCGGTGAACATAGGAGCTGCGATCATCCCAAAGACTCTTTCTTTATGCCGCCTTTGAAAGATGCCTGCTTGATGTGATAGGACTTTTAGCTGCACTGGTCATTAACTCTGGAATCTTTTGTGCCTTGAGACTCATCTTTTTGTGGGATTTCAGAAAGAAAAAATGCATTTGCATTTGGTCATTCTTAACAGCTTTCAGTTAATTTTTTGCAGCCACATTTCATCTTGGTGGGGGCCTGATTTGGGGGGAAAGGGGGGATCAGCACAGATCAGGATATTGTATTTTATGATGTGTGTGTATTGTAATTATATATAATTATTGTATGATTTTGTAATCTTATGCTAGAATTTATTTTGAATTTGTATTTTTGGTTAGTTATTCTGTTTTGTGTAAAATGTTTGCTATATATAGTTTGTTAGTTTGTATGCTATTTATACCTTGTGTTTTTAATGCATTGCTCCTTGCTTGGAGTATCTGGGTAATCAAGCAGTTAAAAACTGAAACATAAATATTCATTCTGGACAGCCAGAACAGCTAGCATACTGCCAAGGGTTGGGAGGAGAAACACTACCTTAGAAGATGGCTTCATGGGTGTTTTTTGAACATTTCTAGTAAGAATTTCTCCAGCTTGTTTGACTCTCTTTCAGGTGGGCTAACATGACAGCTGCAGTTCTTTTCTGAAAGTTTACTGAACTTTTGGGGCCCACAGGTGAATGTCTTTTGAGTAAAAGGTGCTATGTAAATTCTAACTGTTGGTAGGATCCTGGGATTTGTAGGCCCACGTACAGCCTGCCTTGTTTTCTGAGCCTCCTCGCTGACATGTGTCTTCTTCCTTCCCCCGACAGGCCAGAGGATTCGGCGTCTGAGATCCCACTGCTGCCTCGTGATGTGCTGGAGGTGCTGAGCCAGCAGCTGGGACACTGCGTTCACAAGTTATCCGGCAGCGAGGAGACAGCCGAGGCAGGTCTTGGCCAGGCACTCCTGCTCATCAAATTTTTCATCATCATCTGCAGGTACCAACTCGCTGTCCTAAGGGAACAGTTTGAGGTTTTAGGGTGCAGTTTAAAAGAGAACTCATAATCTTTCTTTTTTTTTTAACATTTTTTGTTCTTAATGTTCAAAATACGTAATTATTTCTCTCAAACAGCTGGTGGTGCTCAGAGGGATCAATGAGTAATTTAAAAAATACTTTTTTTTTTTAATGTATTAATTTTGTGTTTAAGTGGCTCTGTCTGGGTGCTCAGCGGGTTAACAATCGGTCATTTCAGTTCATAGCAAAGGAAGGAACCTCAATATTAGATTTTGGGGTGCTGGTGGGAGGGGGAGGTAGGGGTTTTTAATGAGGCAAGGCCTGCACATTTATGTGAGGCCCACTTAGGTGTGCGAATAGGGTAGGACATGGCTATCCGACTTGAAATCAGGTGATTTTTTTTTCTCACCCAACCAATGAAATTCTTCCTTAGATGCTATAAGATCCCATTTCCTGACTCTGTGAGCAGAACAGAAAATGTGCGATCCTCTAAGAAATGCTTACAGCAAAAAAAATCTCACGCATAAATTCTCCCTGTTCCTCCCCCGCTGGCATCGGCAGTGCCACCGTACCTAGGGACTAACCAGTGTAACTGATTCCGTTGATGAAGTAGGCTACGTTAGCAGCTGACGACACATCATTGCCCTTTGCTTGTTCAGCTGCATTCAGCATTGTTGCATTTTCCCCGGGCTGAATGCCGGTGGTTTGAGCAGACAGGAAGGTGGGTGGTAGGCAAGGAGGAATGGTGGAGCTGGAAAGAAAGGGGCAGATCTTCTTTTTTTTTTTTTCTTTGGAGTTCTGTATTTTCTCATGAACCTGGATAACACTGGGGGTACGTGGGAACAAATACAGGAATGTGCGAACCAAACAAAGAAGGAAACGTTTTGGGAAAACGAGCAGCGGTTGCTCTCTCTCGCTGAGTTTCAATTTACCCTGCTGTCAGTGCTTACGTTTGGATTCCCTTTGAAGTACATGGAGTTCTGCTAACTTACTGCTAGCATTGTGTTCATACACAGTGCAGAACTTCAAATCCCAGAATGCTGAGAACTGGAGCTGGGTCTAGTGCCCCCTGATGACTGGAAGATAGTTGAGGTTTGCTTACGTGTCTGGAATAACAGTCAAAGTCTGACGTCATGGTGGCGTAGATGGGGTATCCAAGTTTGGACAATATGGAGGGCACATGCAGAGTATCTAAAGTCGGGCAGCATGGAGATGGTGTCTGTGGTGTATCCAAGGTTGGGCATTATGGGGCGTGTCTGCAGAGAACTAGAGGTCAGGCTGCTTGAGGGGATGTATGTGAGGTATCCCAGATCTGCCCGCCTGGGGGCTGGGGGGGTATCCGAGATAATGAGGTCTGGCAGGGTTGAGGGTACCGCATGGGTTAGCTAAGGTCAAAGAGGATCGGAAAAACGTGCAGGAAATGACCAGCTTCGTCCTCAGAACCAGAATCTCATGCACATGATGGAGAGGGAGAGAGGTGCTGGGTGTGTACGATGACCTCCACCTCCCCACGTTGGCGTTTGAATAAAGGGGGAATATTCAGCACGTTGGAGTCACACCTGGTGGTGAGCGTCTGGCAACACTCGCCAGTCCCTATTCATTCCCAGTGCAGAGGTCTGAATCCACCCCCTTGACAGCAACACAGAGAAACCTGTAGCACTGCGCTTACTCAAAGTTGGAGTGCGCCACAGGGCTATAGTTAGAAACAAGCAGCTTTTAAGCAGACTCCAGTGGTTCTGGCTTTGCCAGATCAGATAAGCAGGTCCCTGTCCTGGCTTGACATTTTCCATCCATGACAACTTTGCAAGGTGGAAATTCTCCTGATGTAATCGGGAGGGTTGTCCAGCAGATTTCTTTGAAGCCGCTTGCTTTTCAACATAAAGCACTAACGTATTTTCCGTGTTGAAGGGCCTTACATAGTTTGTTTTTTTTATTGACTAACATTCTGTTAGAAGGAAGGAACCTGGGTAAATTCAACAGCTTCTTCCTCTTCCTGCTACAGTCTCAGCAGAGTCACGTGTTAGCAGTTATCCCACAGGAATAGGACAGTGCTGTGCAGATGCCATGCTCCCGGGCAGATTTGGAACAGCTGCCTCTTTTTTTTTTTTTTTCGGTTCAGTGAATTTTTGGTGCTTGTGAAAAACAGCAGTTTGACAGCTCTGGAAACAAAGGTCTCCATTTATTTTTGCGGCAAAGGGACAACCCAGGCAGCAGTAGTACGAGCTTCTCTTGTGGTAATTTTGGAAAGATTTATTTTATGTCTGCACTTGCTGCAGGTTTAATCCTCTATTTGACCAGATTATGAACAGTTTCATGTCCCCAGTGGGGTCAGGTGCAGGACACTAACACCTCCTATATTCTACATGAGCTTAATCGCTGCTGAAAGGCCAAGAAAGAAGCTTATATTTGGTCTAAGCTATCAAAAATACAACCAGAGATTGATTTTTTTCTTTCACTTTAAGTTTTTTTTTTTTTTAATTCAGCTGGCTAGTACATTGAATCAGGAAAAACTAACAGGATCACAAAGAGAATAACAAACGCCTGACCCAAAGAACCCCCTCCCTCCCTTCCCCACCCCAATCTACAGACATTCAACCAAAAACATGGTTCATCCCCTAAAATCCGAATGGGCATTGAAAAATGTGACAACAGTTCCCAAAGCTTTGGCATCTTACTAAAGCCAGCCTTCATCTTTTCAGTTAAAACCTCCCATTTCCAGCATCAGTTCCAGATAACCCCTCTCTCGTCAAAGGAGAGGACTTAGGCTTCCAGGTTTTTGGGAGTTTTTTAGCATCACTTTCCAGCTCTCCAAGCAAAGTTTCTTAATTAGGATCCTTAGTCTTTCCCCCTGTGAATGTTTAAGAACCTAAACAACTTAAAAAAAAAAAGTATCTTGGATAGAACAAAGTCCAAGGCTGCTCTTCACATCAAAACCATCATAACAGCTGGGCAGAGGGAGGAGGTAAAGTTGCCACGGAGTGGGCGGAGCTTCACAGGAATGTGCCCGCCGCCATTATGCTCACTAGCAACCCCCGGATTTTTTTTTGTTGTTGTTAAATAAAAGTTTTAATCTTCCCGGTTCAGCTAGGGCCAAACAGATTCATGGCCCCAGTAAGGCAGGATCGCATGGCACTAACTCACTCGTTACATTACATAGGCTCTTCATCTTAGCCAAGTGGTTGTTCTCTGATCATAGCTCAGACTGGACATTTGTTTTTAGCCAAAAAGAGGCCGAGCAAAATTGCCATGGTAAGAGTGGATTTTCAGTTGTCTGATTTCAGTTCGTTTCCTATCCACAACCATTTTACCACCTCAGTTCTTAGATTTATTTATTATTTATTTAGAACTTTTCTATACCGACTTTCATGAATATACTTATCACATCGGGTTACATCGAACGAGGGTTACATCAAACAAGGGATAGGTATGAACACTGGTAGATGTGGTTAAAATCCATCACTGACCAGTAGCGATTGAATAACTGTAGAACGAACAAATAACAGCGGGTAACGAGAAGAAAATGTAAGCAGGTCGGTTAATTTAACAGGTCGGTTAATATGATACCAAAGGCACCTTATGGCAAGATGCTGAAGATTATTAAATGGAAGGTATTAAAGAGAAATACAGTGCTAAAGATCAATACAAACTTGATGCTTAGGATCAGTAAAACAAGAAGCTTAAGATCAGTATGGGAATGAATCAACGAGGATTCCAGTCAGTGCCAAGGTTTTGGGTGGCAGGGACTGCATGCCTCTCGCCTCCCTTCGGTTTTATGTTTCTTTTTTTTAATGTAGAAGTTCTCTCTTTTTTTTTTTTTTTACTCTGTCTCTGTATGCATCTGTCATTGCAAACCTCAAAGGCTAAAGAAGTGCCGTTCAGTTGGTAGGCGTCAAAAGCAGCAAACAGTTTGGGTTTAGAGACCAGGGTAGTGTTCTTGGAGACTATGAAATGGTTGGCTTTTGTCTAGAATTGTGCTCGACAGATTTTCCATGAACTGTACCTGTGTTGTTTTCCTTACCCAGTCTGTAGTGTAAGGAATAGTAAAGCACTTCAAATGGGCAGCTATAGTGAATTTTGTGGCCAGTGGTAGGAAATCGGACAAACATGCTTGTCTCATCCCCTAAATGTAAATCTTTCTAACCATTTCTGGTGTGCAGGCAGTCGTGGCCTCCCCCCCTCCCCCCAACAGTGTCTATGACTTGTTCTTGGCAGAAGATCAGCATCGCCTTCTGTAGCCCACGACAGAAGGCGATGCTGTCCCCAGTCAGGGGACAGCATCGCCTTCTGTCGTGGGCTACAGAAGGCGATGCTGTCCCCTGGACTGGGGACAGCATCGCCAGTCCAGGGGTCCCCAGTCCAGGTGGGAACCAGTTCTGAACCTGCTTACTTGCAGGGATCTAATGAGTTCAGGCTCTTCCAGGGCAGTGTTGATTGTGGAGGCAGGGTTGTTATCATCTGTGCTGATGTTATATAGCAATTGGTAGCATGCATGGCCTCAAAACTCCTTTCCTGCAGAAAAGTAGTTTCACTGGACAAACTCATTGCACATGCTTAAAGGCACCCTGCTCAGACTGTGTCTACTGCACTCTGCAGGAGAGTCAGGCTAGGCCTAGCGGTGACTTGGTAGATAATTTTATATTGACTATCCGAGTGAGTAGCACAGAGGGAAGGTTGACTTAGGGGTCTGGCAAGTTAAAAACCAATTACGTATAGCAAACTGTGCTTTGCATTTTTTCTCCTATTAGTTTTGGAATTTAACATTGATGATATGCACATCTTTCATCACCGGGAAGGGGGGAAGGGGAATATGACGGACGCGTTAAAATACCTCAAAGGTATAAATAATGCAAAAAAAAAAAAAGCAAGTGGACAGGAAGTTCTAGAACAAGGGGATCACACTATGAGGCTGAAATGGGGGAGGGAGGGGGGAGACTCGGAAGTGACGTAAGGAAATATTTCTGTGCAGATATGGTGGTAAATGCATGGAGTGACCTCCCAGTACAGATGGTGGAAGCAAAAATTAGTGACCAGATTCGAGTATTCGGAGTCACAAAGATGGGAAGAAAAATCCAGAGATCATCTGGGGTCTATGACATTGCAGCAGGAAGTAAAATTGGGCAGACTGGATGGGTCCTTTGGTTAGGGTGTCAAATATTTCCATGTCTGGGAGAGCCAAGCTGAGCCAATCCTGGTTTTACCCCACTGTAAACACACAAATCAAATTACATTTTTCTGTAATTTTCCCTGCATGCAATGGAGTGAAACCAGGACTGATTCAGCTTGGGCCCCAGGACATGGAGCTACATTATCACCCTAATTCAGTTGTTTATCTGCTGTCATATTCCATGTTTTGTCCGGGTTGATATATGCCTTGTTTTTACTAATGCGTTATGTAATTAATTATGTTCTATGTGATGTATTTCCTTATGTGTTCCTTGCTGAGAACAAGTTATTGGATTAATGGAATATAAATGCTTTCAAATAAATAGCTATTTGCATTCTGTGCACAATAGCCTTTTAATTTTAATTGTGCTTGCAATGCCCGGTCTTCGAACTTACCCCTTACAAAAGGTTTATGCTTGAATAAACAAGCCACACTAAACAGGTACAGTCAAATAAAAAGCAGCTTCCTCCTGCAGCTCGGTTTTCATCCGTTATTAATAGCTCCCCGTTGGATCGTGCAGGTCAGACATACTGACATCACCTGTTTGCTGCAGGCTTAGAGCGGCAAACCCAGGCTTATCTTTGTCAGGGGCTGTGCCGTCTGGTCCCTTATTTTCCAGTTTTCTACTTTTCATGCAGTCCAGTCACTAGCAGTTTTGCTTTTCTGGGGGGGGAAAGTGATAGATGGAAGAACCAGAGACACTGGGTTGGGAGTCGGAAACCAGGATGGGCCTGCAGTGTCTAAGCAGGCACAGTGTTTGGTTGGCAGCCCAGAGTTTGCTGCTTGCAGCTCCTAAGTGTTGGAGGGTTCCCATTATCGAAACTGAGATTCTGCTAGCACATAAGGGACCGTAAGACCCATCTAGTCTGTTCTCTTTCATTCTTTGCTGTAATGCCATAGACATCATTTGTCTTCCATCTTTTCCCTTCACTTCTTTGCAAACTAAAAATCCTTCTGTGCTTTATCTCACGCTTTCTTGATTTCTGTTACTATTTGGCTTCCGCTGGAAAGCTGTTCCATGTATCTGCGACCCCTTTCTGTGAAGAAATATTTCCTAATGTTGCTCTTAAGTCTAATCCCAACATAAGAGGCATTGCCCAATAGTAATAACAAAAACCCTCAACCAAGAAATGTGGAAGAGAAAAAATTAATAGAGAAAACATATGTAAGCGCACATGCCTCCCTCCCGACACTGCGGGAAGAAAGGATGTGAGTTCCTATTGTGAGGGTCATGAAGGATGGTAGACTGGGACTCTCGGTGGAGCGGAACTCAGGAGTAGACAGAGCAATTCACTTCATACACTGGGTTCAGTTTTCCATGGACTTGTATATATTGAGGTAGTGAATGGCAACTCCAAAGTATCACAGGATCCAATATTTATAAAAGCAAAAAAGTAAATACATTTCCTGAACATACCTAGATCAGTCCAGACAAGTGGGTTTTGCATCCCTACTAGCAGATGGAGTCAGAGAAAACAAAACTTTGAGCATTGCTACATAACAGAGAGCGCCATCTGCAGCCTCTTCAGTATTTCTCTGACTCCAGCAGATGGTAGAGGTTGCAAACCTGCAGTCAGAGAGAAAAAAAAATGATATTAAGAAGAGAAGGCTAGAGGAAGATTCATCGGCAGCTCTCTGAGGTGTTAGGCTCCTTGGTGTGGACCATCCCTCAGGTCGAGCTGGGCGTCCGGGGGGATTGGAACCCCTATCAGTTGCTTGCTCCCATCATGCCGGTGATCTTGATAACCAAGGGAGTGGCTTCCTTAAGACTGCCGAAGCCCTGTCTGCCAGGCCCTGGATCCAGGAAAGTATCCCTGCTTGGTTTATGATGTTTTTGCTGGCAGGTAAAGTTTTGAAAAAAAAAAAGGGCAAACAGTTTGAGAGCTGGGGGGCGGACAGCACGGCCTGCAGTGGTTGCAGGAGCCTTTAAGCAGTGGAGCTGCTGGCGGAGCAGACAGTGGGACGCATTGGGGCAGGCCCAACTCGCGCCCAGGAGTCCCAGGAAGGAGTTGCGCTGGGAGTTTGGCTCTGAGGCGTTCGGTGATGATGCGGCGCTTTGGACGTGGCCGTGTTTGGTTTCCCGCATTCCACCGGGCCTGCGATAGGTTTCCCTGCTGCGGCAGCCAACTTTTTTTTCCTGTGTGTTTGTCGGCAACGAAGGGTGTGAGAGGCGCTGCTCGGGTGAGCCCTGAAGGTCGGCTGCTGGGAGACTGCAAGGCATTTGGCAGTGCAGGGGTGCACGCACGATGGTGTATAAAACTGCTTATGGAGGCCCTGCCGCGAATGTGGCATGTAGGCAGCATGCTTAAACTCCCGTTCCCCTCTGCGCGGGCTGCGCCTCGGGAGAGGAGGGTTCCTCAGTGGGCGTTAAGTGTTAGTTATCTCCGTCACCACCAGGGGTGGTGTCAGCAGCGCCAAGGAGACGGGGCCCCAGGTTGTGATGCACCTGCAGGGGACCATGAACGGGTGTCCTCTTCAGCGGGGGAGCCTTTAGACTCTCCCCCTTCTCTGCCTTCGGTGGATCAGGAGAGTCTGAGGACTCTGAGGACAGTCAAGGACAGAGGCCTGATGGTCTGGATGATTTTTTGCCAGAAGTTTTGCTTCTAATGCACAAAGCCTTTCCTGGCAAGGAAGGGGGTGAAGGATAAGAGGTCGTGAGATGGGCCTTCATCCCCCACGCCAAGGGGTCTAAGAGGGCCGCACAGGACCCGGGGATTGCTGCAGCGCTTGAGTCTGCCTCATGCGGAGCCTGCATTGGACCCCAGTTATGGGGAGGATTTGGATGATCCACAGGATAACCCTTTGGACTGTCAAGGGGTGGATCCGGATGCTGATGGGGATGGTAGCACCTGGGACGGATCCCGATGTGGTTAAGGATGACCGGATCAAGGATGATTTCCCGGTTCCAGATTTCCCGATCCCAGAGTGGTTCGTTTTATTTAAGAAGGAGGAACTACGCCCCTCTTAGTCTCCAGGTGTTGGAGGAATCGGATACAGAGGCATCAATCCAAGTCTTGGATGGACAGCTGGCCCTCCGAGTGCTTTTCCATTGCCTAAGAAGATCCGGAAGTTGGTAACTCGGGAGTGGGACTTCCTGGAGGTGGGCCTCAAGGTGGGCAGAGCTATTGCGAAGCTTGTTACCCCCCTGATGGAAGGGACGACTTTGGAGATCCTTCAGGTGCCACAAGTTGGATGCTGTGGTTTCGGCGGTCACTGACGAAGACGAACATCCTGGTGGCGGGTGCGGCCGCTCTTTGAAGGATGTGCAGGACTGCAAGATGGAGATTTCAACTCAGCGCGGAAACCTCAAATATGTGCTTAAGTCTATGACAGCAGTGTTGTGCCAGCCTGGTGCAGAGGGCCTGCCTATGTTGGGGTGCAGAAGGCCCCAAGAGCCAGACTTTCCGTGAGGGATAGCCCTTTACCGGCAACCTGCTTAGAGGCTGGAGTCGTGTATGTAGCAGATGTTCTGTACGTTTCAGTTCGGACATTGGCGAGGAATATGGTTTCGATGGTGGCGGCCCGCAGATCAGTTCAGAGACCCATCCTGTCAATGCCGAAAGACTGTTTTTTTGTCAACTGGTGGTTCAAGTTGTTTGCTTTTCAGTGTATGGGGCAGTTTTTGATCATGGTTTGGGTTTTTCAAATTTAGTTTTTTGGGAGTGTTTTGGGCGCCAGTTCTGTGGGGGGTTCCAACGCTATCCGTTTCCCTATTCACTCGAGAGAGTGGTTGGGAGAACAGGTCAATATTGAAGAGACTGCAGGTGGCAGTCTCTCTTATGTAGCAATGTCTCAAAGTTTTGTTTCTCTGACTTCATATACTGATAGGGATACAAAACCCACTTTTCTGGACTGATCTGTGGTATTACAGGAACGAAAATTAGCAGGTAAGAACCAATTTTCTTTTAATTTTTGTATTCCAGGGAACAGGTAATTATTTAAATTATGTTCCTCCTTCTTATATTGAAATGCACACAGCTCCAAAGTCCATTTACACCTTAATTATGAGGCAAATCCACATGCAAGTTTGTGTGTCTGATACACTTCTCAGATTGTGATGCTACCAGGCCCGGATTTAGGCAGAAGCAGCACAGGCAACTGCCTAGGTGCCAGATTTTGAAGGCACCAAATATCCAGGCCAAAGAGAAGTGCAACTGTGCCGAGGAGGAGCCTGTTCCCGTCTTCCACGTCAGAGGGGCACTGCTAAGGCACTCTGGGACTCTGGAGAGAGGTAGTGGTAGAGGGACTTCAACCATTATCTGACTTCTGAGGTTTTCTGCTCCCCCTGCCTTTTGATTTTCTGCCTGATAACACTCTGCACTGCCACCAGGCCCACAGGGCCTTGCTCCAGTTTGTTTTATTTTACTTACCAGAAACCCTCTTAAAAAAAAACAGAGGGTAGTGTTATCCCCCGTTCCAAGGTTTAAAGCCAAATGAATGCCGATGAAAACTGATGCCATTGTGTTCTTCAACTCCATCCATTGGGGCTGATGCAATAAATATGTGCTGAAAGCGGGCGCTGAGCATTTCAGCGCCTGTTTTCCTAATGCGCACCAGGCACCCCTCCTGGGGGTGCCATGCAATATTTAAGTTAAGGGTCGCGCTATCAAGGAGGTGCTAGGATCGCTTGCGCGCCCCTAGCGCTTCCTTGAGCATGGGAGCCTGTGAGCGTCAGCCATCTGCCGGTCAGGAAAACGGACGCCAAATTTATTGGCGTCTGTTTTCCTAAACGGCGCACAGCCAGCGGTTCAAGAAAGGAACACTTGTTAACTGAACGTCCGTTTCCTGCACCCGACTGCCGGCGCTTTTTTTTTTTTTTATTTTAAAGATTTGTTCCTCCTACTTAATATCGCAACAATATTAAGTAGGAGGCTGTACTGAAAAGCAGTTTTTTTCTGCTTTTCCGTATTATTTTTAGCGCGCTCAGCAATTAACGCCTGCTCCGGGCAGGCGTTAATTTCTGGGTGCAAAAATGTGTGTCTTAGATGCACCTTTTTTTGCATTCGGAGTGAATAGCTAATAGCCTCGTTCACATGCATTTGCACGTGATGAGCGCTGTTAGTTTCACTCCTTGTTGGACACGGGTTAAACAGTGCTTTCGGCTGAAATGCACTGGATTGCATCAGCCCCATAAACCGTAAACATTTTGTGGCGTATAGACCGAAAACACATCGGTTCTGTTTACCCTTTTTTTTGCTCCCTCCCTGGATGTAAAGCTCGCCAGCATGATTATCTGGGTTATTTCTGTGTATGCATGCTATGGGGCATGCTGCAAAGGTACCCCGACGCCGCTCTGCCATCAGATAACAGCCATGAAGATAGTTCATTGGATGCAGCTAAAATGAATGTGTGCGTGGCATCATTCTTTAGTGTACTTAAGGGTTCTCAGCATCTGCATTTGCGGCCGAATTGCATGTTTTATGCTTCACAAGACAGCTTAGGAAGATGACCACATGTATATACAGTTATAAAAATTTTGCTGGAAAGTACCACCATTTACCAGTTTCTTTATTTTTAACCCTTAGGAGACTGATTAAGGGGATTTTTTTGGAGGGGATATTTTACGTTTATTTTGCAGATAGACTTTGGATAACCGCTGGAGCTTGTTAAAGTGCCCAGAGAGGTTGTATTCTGACTTGGAGGGGGGTTGGGGCACGAAATTGGTGTAACTAGTCGGCCAAAAAAAGAACTTTAAGATAGTGGGTTATATTCATTAGTCAGGCTGCACTATTGAAGATAACTCTAAAATGAGCCAGATAAGTTTATTTGGCTAGCTTTGCTATCCAGGCAGTGACTGAATATGAACCTCTAAAGATCTAGTACTGGTGATCCATGCAATTAAAGCAACAATAGCAAGAAATTAGTGCAAGGAAAGACTTTTCATGGAGCTAATTCATCCCTGGGTATGCATTTCAGAATACAGAAACATAGTCCATGAATCTCATCTTTGCCTTTATCTAGGGACTTTCGTTTTCAGTTTTTATTTTATTTTTCCTGGGAATTTATTATAGCAAACAAAAATGGGAGAATCAGCGACCAGGGAAAAAACTGAAATGACGATGCCTACCTTTATATTATTTGGACACACAAGGAAATGCTAAGTTATAATTGACAATTGGGAAAGTTTGCATGTTGTTCACCCAAATTTCACTGATTATTCCACTGGCCAGATACAGATTTTAAATTGACTTTGCAAAAGTTTGATCATATTGTAATTAGTCTGTGATTATAACACAGGCAGGCTAATTTTAGAAGCCATTTTCACAGTTATAATAATCTTTTGCCTATGGACCTAAGCTCGTGTGACAGGGTCAAAGAGGTACCCAAGACTGGCGCAATTTTGAAAATGATGTTGGCCCTGGAGCATAAGAGGTGCTCTAGTCTTCTACGTTAGACTACCAGGGCTAATAGTAAGTACACTGGGGGCGGGGCTCTGATTTCTTTGGACAAAGGGAAGGAGTTTTGAGAAAACTCCGCACCTGCTTTCAGCGCATTTTAATTGCATCGGCCCCATGGTATTTTTCCAGGTCAGCTAAGGAAATAGGGCAAGATTGACAAACCTGCAGTATTCGGTTATTTATCTTACATTTCTTTGCCAGTAAGAGTGACTTACATTTTATAAAGTGTAGAGCAATATAAATAACATCAAAAGAGATGTAGTCCCAACAACCACGATCCATTATTTGATTTTATACTTGATATGCATTATCATCCGAATTTTAAAATTGGGGGGTGTGTAAGAATATATTAACTGATTAATATATAACTGATGGAGAAAATTGTCAACAAGCAACTGTCAGAATACCTGGAAGATCATAATATTCTATCCCGGCTCAATATGGTTTCCGAAACGCCTCCTAAACACCGAATCTCTATTACTATCTCTTCACTGACACCATCCTCATTAACCTGGAGAAAAACAATCGTACCTGCTTGTTCTTCTTGATCTTTCTGCTGCGTTTGACACGGTAAAACTCACGATACTTATAGACCAACTTGCCAATATAGGGATCAAAGGCACAGCTCTAAGATGGTTCCAGTCCTTCTTAAGCAACAGATTCTACAAAGTTAGAAATAAACAACAAAGAATCGCATCCAGTCCTCACAGATCTAGGAGTCCCACAAGGTTCCTCACTTTCACCCACCCTCTTCAATATCTACCTCCTCCCTCTCTGCACACTTACTCTCAAACCTCAAGCTTACACACTACCTCTATGCAGACGACATACAAATCCTTCTCCCGATCTCAGAATCCCTTTGAAAAAACCATCACATACTGGAACGAATGCCTACAGCCGATTAAAAACATTCTCTCAAACCTAACCTAATATTAAATGACAATAAAACCGAAAATGCTCATTGTTTCCCAGGATCCCCTTACAATCTCATCAACCTCTCTCATAACTCAAATAGCAAGTTCTCACCCGACGTCAGAGACCTTGGAGCCTGGCTAGACAACCATCTAAACCTAAAAAAGTTCGTAAACACTACCACTAAGGACTGCTTTTACAAACTGCAAGTCCTTAAAAAACTTAAACCCCTCCTCTACTTCTCGGACTTCAGGCTCGTTCTGCAATCCATCATACTATCAAAGCTCGACTATTGCAACTCCCTTCTGCTAGGTCTACCCTTCAACACCATCAAACCATTACAGATGGTACAGAATTCCGCTGCTAGAATCCTCACAAGTTCTAACAAAAAAGACCATATCACCCCAATCCTTCGTAACTTACATTGGCTTCCCATCAAATATAGGATACCCAATAAGATACTCACAATAGTACACAAAGCAATATACAATCTGGCTCCTATCATGCTAAGCACTCAACTTCAACCGCATACATCTTCCAGACCAATTAGAAGCGCATACAAAGGAACACTGCATGTCCCACAAGTAAAATCAGCATTGAGCAAACGAGCATTATCTTCAGCTGGACCCCACCAGTGGAACGCTCTCCCCCCAGATCTAAGACTAGAACCCAGTCATCAAGAGTTCAAAAAAAGACTGAAGACCTGGCTTTTCCAACAAGCCTTCCCAGATTCTCAATGATACTTAGACAAGAGGACTTCCTAAATAATAGTATCCCTAAATTATCGACATCTCACCAATTCCTACTATCAGGACTCCACAACTGCTCAATCAATTTTTGAATCCATAAGTTCACTATATTACTCTTATTGTATCTATATGGTAGATTTGACAGGTCATCTCTACTACGTTAAATAGTTAAATTGTATGTACATATTATATTATATTTATTATTACTATGTTAAATTGACATCCGGTTTTATTGTTCCTTATGTTCTACAGTTCTATGTAAAGCCCCCATCCGCTGTTGGGCAGTTCATCATTTTATGTAAACCGGAGTGATTTGTAATTCCCACAAGAACTTCGGTATATAAAAATTAAAAATAAATAAATAAATAAATATTATTATTTATATTTTTAATTTTTCTATACCGATGTTCCTGTATACAATATATATCGCACCGGTTTACATGGAACTGAACTGACGCCTCTGGGGCGGAAGACATTGTAACATGTTGACAAAGAACTTTAAGGGAGAACATTCATGAACAAGATAAACCGAGGCAGGGTACAGAACTAGATACAAAGTGAGGGTATCCACAGGTGATATATAAGGTATAACAATTAGAAAGGAGTATGTACAGTGTTATGGATACCGTCTGTCTGTCTGTCTGACTTTTCATCAGGTTTTAGCTCTCGGGGAAGGCTTGGGTGAATAGCCAGGACTTTAGCTTCTTTTTGAAAGTTGCTAGGCAGGGTTCTTGGCGGAGGTCTGGCGGAAGCCTGTTCCAAAGGAGGGGGCCTGCAGTGGACAAAGCTCGTTTCCTCAGTGAAGTTGTAGCCGGGTGGGTTTGAAGCATGTTCTGGTATGCACTTCTGATCGGTCTCTTTGAGGTGTGCTGCTGTAGTCGAAAAGAAAGGTTGAGGGGAGAGATGTTGTGAAGAGCCTTGTGGATCATCATGATTGCTTTAAAGTGTATCCTGAATTTTATAGGTAGCCAGTGAAGGTTCTGGAGGATAGGGGTAATGTGTTCCCTTTTTTTGGTGTTAGTAAGGATTCTAGCCGCCGCGTTCTGGACCATCTGAAGTGGTTTGATGGTGCTGGCGGGCAGGCCCAGGAGGAGAGAGTTGCAATAATCCAGTTTTGGGAGAATGATAGATTGAAGTACTAGGCGGAAATCTCTGAAGTGTAGGAGAGGTTTTAGTTTTTTTAATACCTGCAATGTGAAGAAGCATTCTCTGGTGGTGTTGTTTACGAACTTGCTGAAGTTGAGTTGGTTGTCTAGGAGCACCCCAAGATCTCTTACTTGCGGTGTGTGGTCGATCGGTGTGTGGGAGAGTTGTGAAGAAGTAGGCGGGTTGAGCAGGGTGCAATTATCTGGAGCTATTATGAGGATTTCTGTTTTACTGGTGTTTAGTACAAGGTTGAGGCTACAAAGCAGGTTGTTTATTACTGTGAGGCAGCTGTTCCAGTAAGACCACGTTTTGTGGAGAGATTCAGTTATTGGGATGAGGATCTGAATGTCATCCGCGTATAGGAAGTGAGTTAGCTTGAGGCTGGATAGAAGATGGCAGAGAGGGAGGAGATAAATGTTGAATAGTGTCGGTGAGAGGGATGATCCTTGTGGTACTCCATGTTTCGATCTGATGGGGTGTGACTCTTTGTTGTTGATCCTCACTTTGTAGTGCCTGTTTTCAAGGAAAGATTTAAACCAGTTGAGCGCCACTCCTGTTATGCCGATGTCTACCAGGCGCTGGATGAGGCACGAGTGGTTCACGGTATCGAACGCTGAGGAGAGATCCAGTAATGCGAGAAGGAATGGTTGACCTTTTTCCTGATTAATGAGAATGGAGTCAGAGAGAGAGGTTAGGAGTGATTCGGTGTTCAGTGATTTTCGGAATCCGAATTGGTTAGAGGTGAGAATGTTGTTTTCTTCTAAGAATTCAGATAGTTGTCTGTTTACAACCTTTTCCATGATTTTGGCGATCATTGGTAGGTTAGCAATGGGTCTGAAATTGGCTGGGTCCGTGGGTGGTAGGTTGGGTTTTTTAAGGAGGGGTTTGAGTATTGCAAGTTTAAATTGATCCGGGACTTGGCCTTGAGACAGCGAGCAGTTTATGATGTCAGCAATGGGTTTGGTGATGATGTTTGGAATGGAGAACAGCAGATTGGATGGGATGTGGTCTGATGGGTGGGAGGAGGGCTTCATCTTCTTGAGGATGTTTTCTATTTCTAGAGCAGACGTCAGCTCGAGGGCGGCAAGCGACGTTGGGTTTGTGTTGTGTTGCTGTCGCTGAGGAGTTGTGTGTAAGTGTTGGGGGCCGGTGGTGGATGAGTAGTTTGGTTGAGGAGAGGGCCCATTGAGTGGTGCGATGAGGGTGTCGATTTTTTTCTCAAAGTAGACCGCCAGTTCGTTGGCTTTGTTTGAAGCTTGTGCGTCTGGTATTAGGGGTGTAATTGGTTTTGTAAGAGCTGATACATAGGAGAACAGAGCTCTAGAGTCAAAGATAAAGTGATGGATCTTTTTAGAGAAGAATTCTTTCTTGGTTCTATTGATGCTGTTTCTGTATGCATTTAGGCAGGACTGGGGGATACGTGCGTGGCTGGGCCATGCACACACCAAGCGCATTTTAAAAACGGCTCAGCCACGTGCGTATCTCCTGATAAGTGCAGAAGTGCAGGGCTTGATCAAAGGGGCGGGGTCTGAGCAGGATGGGGCGGGACGGAGGCAGCAGTCATTAGGCCCTGTCCTGGGGAAGCGTGCGCCGGAACTCACTTCAGCTATTCAGATGAAGTAAGTTCTGAAATAACATAAAAAAAAAGGTATGGAAAGGGGTTTTAGGGGTCGGGAAGGAGAGGGGAAAAGGGAGGCATAGTAGGAAGGGGTATAGGGATGTTCCCTCCCAGGCTGCTTCTTAATTGGAGTAGACTGGAAGGGAACTGGGAAAGGCCTATTTGTGTTGCCGCACGTATTTTTAAAAAATCTTCCCCCCCCCCCACGCTCATTAGACTACACCTGTCCGCACCTGCACGCTCTGATTTTAAAATTGGACACGCGTGTGCACGTGGATATTGCATGCATGTTATAAAATCGGCATGTGCCGGGAACCGCATGCACATGGACGCGCGCGTGCGGGACTTAAAATCAACCCATAAAGTATTATATTGGGTCCATGCTACCATTCATATTAAGTGAAATAAACTGAGCTCACCACAAACAATTGGGAATGTCGTCTGACAGTCCCTGTAAATATATATGTGGTGCAGATTTAGTAGTTTAGTGTAACCCTGGTATTGTCTATAAAAGTGGAGTTTAGTATGTCCTGTTGCTTGTGCTACAGTATGGTGACCTTCAAACCATCATTTATTTATTTATTTTATTTTATTTAAAATCTTTTCTATACCGTCGTTTAGTAGAATACCGTCATAACGGTTCACATATAGTACATTGTATATGCAATTGTTCCTATTATTAGTAATGGAGGTGCCTGATGATCTCGGTAACATCGTTTCTTAGTAGTGGCTAAGAGTTTAGTGATGATTAATCTGACCTGTGACTGAGATAAAGACTGTTAAATTATACATTTAATTTAGAAGGTGCAGTAGACAGACCATGACATACATACATATAATGTGCTAGTGCTGTATGAAGATTGGCTTGAATGCAGTTTTGAAATTGTATGTATGGGATGCTGGTGCCTACGGCGTATGCCCAAACATTGCTTATGACTTGTCCATTTATTACACTGTTCTTCCTAATCAATTTGGCTTTAAATTTTCTTTTCGTTTTTTGAAATAGCGCTTTTGAAGTCTGTGGCTTAAGTCATGCTGATGCACAGATTTCCCCCTCTAAACCAGGACTTTCCTACATCTCTCGTGGTGTCCCCACAGCCAGTTAGGTTTCCACAATGAATAAGCATGAGATAAATTTGCATGATTTGGTAGCTTGGCATATGCACGTTTTTATTGTCTTATGCATATTCATTGTGGAAATTCAATGGCTGCAGGGTCACCAGGGCAGGTTTGGTGTACCTCTGAAATGCAGAAATCTGTGTTTCTGGTCCTCACCCTCTTTTCCGACATGAAGAGCATACCCAGCTGGGCATGCATGTGTTGCCTCTTCTGTTATTCCTCAGCAGGGAGTTTGTGGCATGGTCTCTGGCTGGTGTTGGGAACCTCTGCTTCTCTGGAACAGATGGGCCTAACCACAGATTCCCCTGTGAATAAATCTGTGTTGAGGTCTTGGCTAAGGGGGAAGAGGGCCAGAGATTGCGGTTGGCATGGCAGCCGTGTCCTAAATCTGTCCCTCTGTTTTGCTTTCTCACAGGAATTTGGAAAACGTGGAAGATGACAGGGAACTGGTCTTTGTGCATCAGGTGACCGACCTACTGGGTGCCTGTATAAGCAGGGTGAGTCTGTATTTTCTCTGGGCTTTTACATTGGCTTCTTGGTGGTGGCAGCACAGCGGGCGCTCTGGGACGTGCACGAGAGCTACTTCGCTTTGGGCACCCAGGCCACAGTTCTTATGCCACACATGTGGAGACTGGCAGTAGGAAACCACCTGTGATCAGTCTCTCTGCAGCATGGAACCATGAATAGTTGGGGGGAAAAACCCCAACCTTGTATATAATGCGCATAAACACACATCATGTCCATTGAATGTTTGCTATGGTGGCTGACTAAGCCAGCCATTCTTTTGAGAACCAGATGTACCTGGCATCAGTAATCACTGTTTTTCTGTCTCTGAGTAAAAAAACACTGTGTAGGAACACAAGTACTATATTTGGCAAATCTGACTATCAATAAACCAGTCATGGAAAATATTAATTCTAAGGGAAAGAACAGTGATTGTCAGCGGTGAGGAGATTTCATAGTTTCTGAAGCTGAGGACCAGTATTTCTCCACTGTTGTGTTGGCGTGGCAGCCTTTATGATACAATTCAGGGAGAAAAAAACAAATTGCAGGAGAAAAAAAGATGCTTGATGTCCTTAGATTGTTAATTGATGAAGAAGAATTCGCAAGTTGAAAAGGATTAGACGTGTGATTCATATCCACATTGTGACAAGCATTGATCCTACCAAAGACCATTTGAGACTTCATGTCTTCCGGTGTCATCCAGCCACAAAGAACAATTCCATCTGCGTTGTCACCAATTCCACAAACCACATACAATTGGTTCCCCTATTACTACACATCATGGGGATAATCTTCTAACTCCTTGCATTGGTGCAGATTCCCCCGGTATTTATTTATTTATTTATTTATTTATTTTAATCACGGGCTTTGTCTCGATTTTTTTTTTTTTTTTAAATGAAAGTGCCTGCATAGTTTCATTTTGTAAACGATTCCTGCATGCATTTACATCTGCTTATATGCATATAGAGTTGGAAATTTAAAATGGTGCACATCGATGCAGATCCCTCCCCAGTCCCCCTCCCCGGGGATGCCTTTTCTCGCTCCGGGTAAAGTTGTGCTCGTAGTGGCGCTAGTTGCATAAGTTTACCCGCACACAGGGTGGATAATTTAATGAGAAAAAAATTTTCTGTAAACGAAGCACTGTGAAAATGCCTTTCAAAATGACTCCTCCATACATTTAGTTAACAATAAAAATCAAATTAAAACTATTGTTAAGGCAAAATGATGTCTTAGCAGAGAGGACCTTGCAGGCCCTGGACCTTTCGAAAGGGGTATCTTGCATGCTGGTGGAGTCCAGGAAACCTTCCACTAGGAAATCTTACAGTCTGAAGAGGAAGAGGTTCTCAGTCTGGTGTGAGGGACACGGGTTGGACCCGTTCTCCTGTTCCACCTCGAAGCTCCTGTACTACCTGTTGCATCTCTCCAAGACTGGCATGAAGATCACCTCCGTGAGGGTCCACCTCAGTGCTATTGGGGCCTGCCACCTTAGGGTGGACGGCTCACCCATCTCAACCCATCCGCTGGTGGGGCTCTGCATGCGAGGCCTACTACAGATCAAGCCTCCGATTAGGCCACCGGCGATATCGTGGGACCTCAATGTGGTCTTGGCCCACTTGATGAGAGCCCCATTTGAGCCTCTGTGGTGTTGTGACCTGAAGTATCTGTCCTGGAAGGTTATCTTCCAGGTTGCAGTCACCTCTGCACGCAGGGTCAGCAAACTTCAGGCTCTGCTGTCATACCCTCCTTATACAAAATGTTTTCATGATAAGGTGGTTCTGCGCACTCATCCTAAGTTCCTTCCTAAGGAGGTAATGGACTTCCATCTCAATCAGTCTATAGTCCTACCCACCTTTTTTCCAAAGCCACATTCACACCAGGGCAAGCGAGCTCTGCACACCCTGGACTGCAAAAGAGCCCTAGCCTTTTATCTAGAGCGTACGGTGAGCCATAGGCAATGCACACAACTCTTTGTCTCGTTTGACAAAAATAGACTCAGAGTTGCAGTGTCCAAGTAGACCTTATTGAACTGGTTGGCAGATTGTATTTCATTCTGCTTCACACAGGTGGGACTGCAGCTTGGCTGCCATGTTAAGGCTCATTCTGTACAAGCCATGGCAGCATTGGTTGCCCACTTGTGTGCAGTGCCCGTGGGTGAGATCTGCAGGGCTGCAACCTGAAGTTATCTCCATACTTTTGCCGCCCATTGTTGCCTGGATAAGGACAGTCGACGTGACAGCAGTTTTGGTCAGTCGATCCTCCGTAATCTTTTTCAATTGTGAAACCCAACTCTGCCTACCTTAGGCCCTGGGGTTGGGTTCAGGTTGTCTCCCAGTTTATAGCAGCACGACGTGTTGTGCACGTTGGTACCTGTTAAGTGCTGGCTCCCTATAGTTGAGAGCAGCCTGTAGCTACATATTCACCCGTGTGTGAGGACTACCATCCTGCTTGTCCTAGGAGAAAACAGATTTGCTTACTTGTAACAGGTGTTATCCTAGGACAGCAGGATGTTAGTCCTCATGAAACCCGCCCGCTGCCCTGAAGAGTTGGGTTTCTTCGGTGTTTGTTTTATTTTATTGGAATTCTATGTTACGAGACTGAAGAAGGACCCCGCATGGACACGAGGATAGTGGCATGCTGGGCATGCTCAGTGTGTCGGTCAAAGTTCTAGAAACTTTGACAGTTTTCCGTTCCGGGCTCCATCTGATGATGTCACCTATGTTTGAGGACTAACATCCTCCTGTCCTAGGAGAACACCTGTTACAGGTAAGCAACTCTGCTTTCTCAATTAACGTATTCAGAGTTCCCAAAGCACGATGATAGAGGATTGAGGTGGGGAAGAGAGAATTGCAGTCAGCCCACATTTCATTAATAACACTCGGTAAACTGCAAACTCATGTTTTTTTACATTTAGGGTCTGACTTACTACGACTTCTTTCTCCATTTTGTGTTTATGGTGGGGGAAAAACCCTAGTAAAATCCAAGCTCTTAGTTATTCTGAGAGCTGATTCCCCTAATAAATCTTGTTTACTGCTGCCTGGTACATAACACAGGCTCTTAAGTGAGAGCAGTTCCTTTTCTATTATTGACTGCTTAATAGTTCACTTTATGTTTGATTCCGTGATCCTGTCTCAGTGAGAGCTGTGGCTGCAAATATAAGTTAAGAAATATAGGTATGGATCAGAGGTGGTCTAGATTTGACATGCCTGTGTGCGTGTGTCGCTCTGTACATTTATTTTAAATAACGCAAAAAAAAAAATCAAGATCTCCTTTGATCTGAGGGTTTCAGATGAAAGCAAACTATGCACAATTGAACTGGTTTTGAAGAAAAAAAAAGAGATCCAGAAAGCACTTGATTGGTTGGAGAGAGTAAGTAAAGCTGTCTGCTTGAATGCCTTGTGGGTCAGGTATTACCTCTGTCCCCAGAATTAGGCACATCTGTGAGCCATGAAGGTGATGGCCTGACCGTGGGGTCATTCGTAGTGACTGAGATACTTGGCACTCAGTGGGAAGGCACACACTCTCATTCTCTCTCTCTCTCCCTCAGATTCAAACAACTTTATGGACATGACAATGTTGCATGTGTTGCCAAAGTAATATATAGAACAATTTAAATAAAAAGAAGGGAAACTACTTGACTTATTACCATTTTGTAATATAAGGTACAGGTTACGGAAAGTACATCATCAGGGACACGTCTGAGTTTTTGGTGCTGGTCCATCTGGTCTGGTGGCAGGATACCTCATATTTTGCTGCTGTAGCTGCTGTTTCTCCTCTTTCCCCCAGTATTAATGAAACGTTTTCTGCTCATGATTTGTGAAGTCTTTGATTTTCTCTTGCTAGTTTGGGGAAATGTGCATCCCTGATATGCTTTGCAGAGCAAAAGAGGACATGGTATAATCTGTTTCTGCATTGCATACAGAGTCTGGTTTCTTGGGGTTTCCAGTTTAGTTTTTTGTCTGTATCTTTTTGTTCTAATGCGTGATCTTTAATCCTCCCTGCCCCCCCCGCCTTTGAAAGGAAAACTAATCTGATTTGCAGTCCTTAGTAATCAGAATGAGTTTTTGCCTTGATTTCTAGGTGGACTGAGGATGATTCAGTTTGGTACCAAATTATAATGTTAAATGTATATAACCAAATAGATTTAGTTCAGCTCTAATTTTCTATTTCTGTATATGTTTATTTGAATGTGTGCCTGTGTATAAATATATATATATATCTCTGTGTATGTGGATTGGACAGACTTCCTCCTTTGAATGCCTCTTGATGTTTCTCTGTCTCTTTTTTTTGCCCCTGCAGTTGAAGAGCAGACCCTCAGAGCAGCTCTTGCCGGCGGAGTCTCCGTTGGAGAACATCGCTGTCTATGCATTACACCTCTTTGAGTGTCTCTTTGACCCGTACCAGACCTGGAGGAGGCACTTGAGCGGGTGAGCGAGGTGGAGGCAGCGAATAGAAGTGGCTGGAATCAGGGCCTGGAACTGGAATTGGGCAAGACCCCCAATGTCCCCCTCTAAAATAAATAATAATAATGATGATAATAAATATATGGTGTGACAAAAAGCTGTAGAAGGACGTGGTGGGCAATGTAGAAAGAAAGCAGCATAGGCAGCAGCTGTGAGATGTGTGCGCATCCTCCTCCCGTGGCTCTTAGTGTGTAGATGAAGGAGACACCAGAAATAATGACCCCTTCCATTCCCCCCTCATTGGCTCTTTATGGATCCTAAACTTTGGGGAAACTTTGAAGAAAGCTACCCCTGCCCTGCTTTTGGCTGGCCGAAGTTTCCCAGGCTTCAGTAAAAAAAAAAAAAAAAAAAGGTTTCCAAGGGCTGCCCAGAATCTGAGCAATGAACGAAAGTTGGTTTTTTTTGTTTGTTTGTTTGTTTTGTTTGTTTGTTTTTTCCTCATTGATTTGAAAACGGAGAGTTTCTGCAGTAAGGAGACCTGGTCAAACTTGGGCTTAAGCCTAATTGTGCTTGGTGATGGACCCCTTAGGGGGTTGCCAATGGTTCTGGTTTTTTTTTAACATAGAAACCAAAATACAGTATGCGAGTTGGCCTGGTGGTTCAGCCTCCTCGCTGGGAGCTGTGCAGGGTGTGCTTGCTCTGCTTTGGGGTTTGCTAACTTTCAAATATTAAAGAACCAGCCAGCCCTGCTCCTCCCCTCCCCACCATGGAAGGGCCCCTGCTCAGTACGAAAAGGTCCGTGGGGTAGGGTAGAGGAGAGGCTGGGAGGGATGACCTTTGGAGAAGGAGGGGGAAAGAGGCTTTGCTAGTGCGGAGGCCGCGCCAGTTACTTGCTTGGTTTAAAGGTCCTGCCAGTCTCTTTAGGTTGATTCGATTTAATAAGGAAAGCGGCCAGTTGCAACTCCCACTCCCTGCAGGTCACCCGGCTGTAACTGCTGCACTGTGCAGGTTGCCCCCGTGCAGAAGCGTCACACTTAAGGTTTCCGCGGGTTACCCAGTTTCTTCATTTCCATCCTGTAGCCTCTAGGGATCCTCTGTTCTTGTAACCACATCCTTTTGGAGTTCCCGTTCTTATCTCTTCCAGAAGGGCTTACCACGCATCCACCACCCTTTCCATGAAGACAATAGTTCCCGAGGCTTGTTAATGAGTCTTACCCCCATTGAGTTTCCTATCATGACTCCTACTTCTGCACCAGCCAGCGACAGCAGCAGGTTGCCACGCTCCTGGGGGTGGCATGGGGGGGGGGGTTGACCTGCATGGAGTAGGAGTTACGGCCACACTGAGCACAGTGGATGGACCATTTGGGTCTTTATCTGCAGTCATTTACTACTTTATTATATTACCCCCTCCCCCTCCCCCCCTCCCCCCCTCACTTCTCTGCCTCGAAATTCACCACTGCTCTTTCTGCTTTCAGGGAAGTTGTCAGCTGGAAGGAGAGAAATAAATACAAGTTTGTGCCGGCCACTTTGCCTCCAGAATTCTGCACTTTTTTCCAAGGTGAGTTCAAGGCACAGATAGTCGACGTTATATTTTATTTCTAACCACGCACGTCTGCAGATGTAGCATTTATTTGGATTAAGGCCATCTTCAGGATAGAAATAAAGTCTGATATACACTAGAAACATGCAGTTGGTGTATATGATGTATATTCGGGAGTAGATATCCATCGCGCTCTGTATATTAATATCTGAAAAGGGGACCTGTCCTACCATACATGACATCAGAACATACATATACTTCAAATTTTAAAAAAAACAACAAACCATAGAAAAATGTGTGTCTACATTTAGTCTATATGGAAGCGGAAGACCCAACTCAGGGATCGAACCGGAAGATCTTCTGCACTTACCTCTGAGCCCCGTGCCTTCATTCCACTAAAAAAAACCTAACAGAAAACAGCATTTCTGTGCACGTGGAAATGTTTGCCTAGACAGGGACCCCAGATAGATAAGGAAACTGCAAATTGCAGTTACTAAAACGGTTCAAAATGTACTTTTTTTTTTCTGGTATCTAAGAAAATACATTAGGATGACTTTTAAGGAAAAGCTTCCCCCACTGCTCCCTAAAAGTGTTTTCCCACAATGAAGGCTGCGGCTTTGGCCCCTCCTGGGTGCTCCCTGCTATTTTGACGTTTGCACTGATGAAGAATCCACAAGGTCACTGGCCAGTATGTTCTGTGGAAACGCCTCAGCACAGGGACGTGTGTACCACGGGACAGAACTGATCATCGGTGATCGTTTTATGTCACTCTTTAGAGACTGGAGAGCTCTAAGCGTCTTGCAGTAGATTACAGTGATTAAAGCTGTGGTGTGCAAGCGGAGCAGTTGGTGCAGTACGGTGCATTGCATACATTGCTCAATCACAGAAACATGACATACGGCCCATCTAGTTTGCCCATCCGCCCATTGATTTCGCTTTATAATGCCCATCACTCCCTTAGAGATCCCCCCTGTATTTTATCCCATGCTTTCTTGAATTCAGATACCACTTTTGTCTCCACCACCTCCACTGGGAGGCCCGTTCCATGCATCCACAACCCTCTCTGTAAAGAAATATTTCCTAAGATAACTCTTGAGCCTACTCTCTTTCATCCTCCTCCCATGATCTTTTGTTCCAGGGCCTCCTTTCCGTTGCACAGAAACCTTTGAGATATTTGAATATCTCTGTCATATCTCCCCTATCTCGCCTTTCCTCTACAGTATACATGTTTAGATCTTTAAGTCCATCCCCATATGATTTAGAACAAGGTTCACTGACCGTTTTAGTAGCCACCCTCTTGACCGGCTCCATCTTGCTAGTATCTGTTTGAAGGTGCAGGCTCCAGAATTGTGTACACAGTATTCAAAGTGAGATCTTACCAAGGACCTCTACAGAGGAAATATCACCTTCTTTTTTTTTTCTGCTGACCATTCCTGTCCCTATGCAGCCAAGCATCTTTTTGGCTTTTGCCGTCACTTTATCCACCTGTTTGGCCACCTTAAGATCATTGACCCTGCCCTTCTTTCGTGCTTAGAAGAATTTAACCTCCACTACTGTACCTCTCCCTTGGGTTTTTGCACCCTAAATGCATTACTCTGCATTTTTTAGCATTAAATCTTAGCTGCCAGACCCTAGACCAGAGCTTCCCAACCTTTTTATATCAGGGCACCCTTTCGAGTTTGCTTGATCCTCGTGGCGCACCAAAACAAAGTTTACAGTGTCACGTATATTCATATGACCATACATTCAGGAAGCAGCTGAAAGCTCACTACTTCCAGCTGCCTTTAACATTAACTTTTGCCTACTTCCTGTGTATACGTCTTACTGCTGGTTTTGTATGCTTTGCTTTGCCTAATCCTCCTTTTGTTGCTCACTGCATGTTGTCTGTTGCTATATTTTATTGCCTTGTCTTGTGTCGCTAAACTGTTGCCTTTTTTGTCTATTGCTTGCTTTTATTTTGATACTGTGACGCTCAGCACTAAACCCTGATATGGGCGATATTAAAGAGCCTGTAAAATAAAATAAATAAAATGCCAGGAAATGTTCTTCTAACTAAGTTGCACAGCACTACCTTCTCTCCTCAAGGGCCAACCCCCAACAATAATCTTTTCTGTCTAAACCCAACCCCCCCCTTCAAGAAGCCAATGCCAATTTCCTTCTCCTCAACACCCAGTGTTTCCTTTTAAGGATTGGTTTGGATGTGAACACAAATTTTTGGTTACATTACCCTGTAAGCACTGCTTTCTTTGATGCAAAAAGCCCATTATTTTTATGCTCACATCAATCCAATCCTTAAAGGGAACATTGCCTAAGTCCATCCTTTGCTTCAAATAATTGCCTAATATCTACTAACTGCAGTGAAAAGGAATTGAAATAAATATTTTCAGCAATAAGATTCAAAACTGTTTTCTGCTTGCAGGGGAAATTAATAAAGAGCAAACTTTTGTTAAAATAGAAATGAAGGGATGACCATAAGGCAGTAAAAGCCCGTGATGAGAAGTACTGTCATTTTCACAGAAAGAATTAACATTACACAAGACAGACCCTCGCCAAAACAAAATAGAAAGGCCATAAAATATGGGGTACATTTTAAAAAACTGCGCCCCGCGCGTACTTTTGTTCGCGTGACCGGCGCAAACAAAAGTACGCCAGATTTTAATAGATACGAACGTAGCTTTTAAAATTCGGGGTCGGCACGTGCAAGGCTGCGCAAAATCGGCAGCCTGCGTGCGCCGAGCCGCACAGCCTGCCTCCGTTTCCTCCGAGGCCGCTCCAAAATCGGAGCGGCCTCAGAGGGAACTTTCCTTCCACCCCCCCACACCTTCCCCTCCCTTCCCCTCCCTAACCCACCCCCCACCTTTGTTTGAGAAGTTACGCCTGCCCTGGACCGGCTGCCGGCATGTGATTCCCCGGCCCGGGAGCAGTTTCGGAGGCCTCAGCCATGCCCCCGAAACGACCCCAGACTGGAACCACGCCCGTGGCCCCGCCCCTAGATGACACGCCGCCGTGGCACGCCCCCAACACGCCCCCCAGGAATCCCCCGGGACTTACGCACATCCTGAGGCTTGAACGTGCCGCTGAGCCTATTCAACATAGGCTCGGCGCGCGCAGGGGGAGGTTGGGGCAGTTTTTCGGGGGGTACACGCATTTCTTACGCACGTACCCCTTTGAAAATCTGCCCCTATAAATACATAAAAATGTGCCAACAAAAAATGAACTGGAAACCACAAGCTCAACTGTATTATGCAGTGCAGCAATGGAAAAACAGAAACATCATTCCTCACAAAACATCAAGCGATAAAATCAAGACATAAAACATTCATAATATTGAAATCTTACTAATTAAAAGAATAAATGGAGCCCCATCACACATCTTATGTCAAAGTTTCTAGAACTTTGACTTGGCACACTAAGCATGCCCAGCATGGCCTTAACCATGCGTCCACTTGGGGTACCTTTCCAGTTCTCTTTTTCTGTGGAGCTGTAAGCATCATGGTGTGAGAGAGCTCACTTGGTTGTTTTTTTTGGCTTTTTGGAAAATTCTTGTTTCTTGAGTTTTTTTAATTTCTTTCCTCACGGTTTGCGATACCAGGTCCCTCTCAGTGCTTCCCTGTAGTGCTCCTATTCAGGATGTTCAATGTTTCTAGTATGTTTCCTTTTGCAGTCGATTCCCCCATGGCGACGGTGCTTCAGTGCCTGATGGCCATTGATGCTTGCCGCCATCAATTCTGATTTTGTGGCCCTTTTGTTTCATCCCATCATGGCCACATCTGGTTTTTGGCAATGCTCCCAGTGCCTGAGGGCATGTCCATTACAGACCCTCACAAGATATGGGTCCTCTACCTGGGGGCATCACATGATGTCCAGGGTTGCCACTTATGCGCATAGATGACATCGAAAAGACGTTGACTTCAGCATAACAAGATGGAACAGCTCTTTGGTCTGAAGAAGACCGAGTCATCGGCAATGGCGGTATCAGCCTTGATGGACCTTGAAGACACACTGATGGACACCATGCCATTGACATCAGCGAGACTGTCTTGCGACCAGTGGATAGAGGCGCTGGAGACTGACCACCATTGATCTCCAGGCCGAGGATGTTGGGTTCCTCATCATCTGCCTTGGCACCAGGGAAGAACTGGTCCAAGCATTGGTGCCGGGCCCTGTTGATGCATGGTTCCGGGCATGGGGACACATCGACTCAAGCTGCGATACCCCTGAAGCGACCCCACGGCGAGGAGTGCCAGTCCTCCATTGGTGCTGGGGTCCACGACAGTCTCCACGGACCTGAGGCAAATCACTGATCCACTTTGCGGGTTTGAAAAAGATCTGGCCACCCCTCCTTCCTCCCAGTCTGTGTTGGTCGAATCCGCTCTCAAGAAAGCCAACGGGTCTCTGACCCATTTCTCGGTGCCCCGAGTAAAGGACCACAGAGTAATGGACGCTCTTGGGAGAAAAGTCTTTCAAAAGGCCATGCTTATTGCCCGTATTGCTTCCTACCAGTTCTACATGAGCCAGAATTCACGGGACATCTGGAATCAAGTGCAGGAGGTGGCTGAGCATCTGGCTCAACAGCAGAGTACACCCTCATGTCACGTATGCATAAGGGCCTGGAATGCAGAAAACATGAGGTCCAAGCGACCTATGATTTTTTCGAGATGGCATTGATGATCTCTGCGGCCTTGGATCTCCAACCAGAGGTACAGGAATGACTCACTGATGTGCGTGTACTGGGGAGAATCTTTTCAGAGATAAGGTGAGGAACATGGTGGACCATCATGAAACCCTTCAACATCTCTCCGCTAGCACTAGGGACCTGTCCTCTTCTTCTAGGAGGCCAGTGAGAACGAGCCAGAGAAAGTACTATCTTCCACCTTCTCACTCCCGTCAATTTCATCAGAGCTCCCACAGCTATTGTAGGCAGCAGAAAGCTCCCAAGTCCCTACGGCGCCTCAGTCAACTCCAGGGATGAGGTTTTGATTGGTTCGTTTGGAGTGTATGGCAGTCGCCCATACCTGGGATGTTGAACTGTACATCAGGGGCAGGCTGCAGTTCTTCGTGAACCAGTAGCTCAGTATAACCTTGGACCAGTGGTTCTGTCCATCATCCGTCAAGGGTACCAATTGAATCTATTGGGTGTCTTGCCAAATTGCCCTCCGAGCCTGTTTTGGGGGTTGGTAGCACATCAGGAGGTACTGTTAGCAGAGCTCTCCTCTCTCTTAACAGCCAAAGCAGTTGAACCTGTCCCACCAGGGCAAAGAGGGCTAGATTCTACTCCAGGTACTTCCTGTTTTCAAAGAGAACAGGACTCCATCCCATACTAGACCTAAGGACCTTGAACAAATTTCTAAATAAATAAAAAAAATGAAAAGTTCAAGATAATTTTCCTGGGCACCTTGACACCCCCCCCCCCCCCCTTTGCAAAAAGGGAACTGGCTATGCTCCTTCAATCTAAAGGGATCTTCCCCAGTCACAGGAAGTATCTCCGATTTGTGGTGGGAAAACGGCACTTCCAGTACTGGGAGTTGCCGTTCAGGCTAGTATCAGCCTCATGAGTCTTCACAAAATGCCTGGCACACCTCTGTAGGCTGGGGGAGGATGTTTTCCCCTATCTGGACAATTGGCTGGTCAAGAGCACATCTCAGGCAGGGGCCATCAGGACCACATACTTGATCATCTGGGTGTTGGAGTTGCTAGGGTTTGTCATCAACTACCCGAAGTCCCATCTCAGCCTGCCACCTCAATTGAACTTCATAGGAGCCCTGCTAGACACGGCTCAGGCCAAGGCCTTCCTGCCTCGTCAAAGGGCTGTCAATTTGGCGGCCATCATGGCAGAGATTAAGCAGAGCCAGCAGGTGTCAGCCTGGTACATGTTATGACTGTTGGGCCACATGGCTGCAACTGTCCATGTCACTCCCATAGCATGATTATACATGCGCAGAGTCCAATGGATCCTGAGGTTGCAGTGGTGCCAGGCTACTCAGATGGCATCCAAATCGACAACCAGGTAGCTATGTGGTATGTCGTCAAGCAGTGAGGCATGGGATTGTACCTCTTGTATCAGGAAGTGGTCCATATCTGTCCATAGGTCCTGTCCATGATGCTCAGGGCCAGTTACCCTGAGATTGTTGTGACCTGAAGTACCTGACCTGGAAGATCATATTTTTGATGGTGGTCACCTCAGCACGTAGGGTCGGCGAGTTCCAGGCCTTAGTTTTATTATGACAGGGTGGTCATGCGTACACACCCTAAGGTGGTGACGGACTTCCATCTTAACCAAACACATTTTTTCCCAGGCCCCATTCGCACCAAGGCAAATGAGTACTGCACAATTTGGACTGCAAGCGAGCCTTAACCTTCTACCTGGAGCAGACTGAAACCCATAGACAATCCACCCAACTTTTTATTTCTTTTGATAGGAATAGCTTGGGCGTTGCCATTGAGAAACAGACACTATCCAATTGGTTAGCAGATTGCATCTCCTTCTGTTATGCTGAGGTGGGACTGAATCCTGGGGGTCATGTCAAGGCTTATTCTGTCAGAGCCATGTCCGCGTCGGTGGCTCACTTGCAAACAGTTCCCATGGAGGAGATCTGCAAGGCTGTGGCAAGGAGTTCTCTCCACACATTTACATTGCACTATTGTCTGGATAGGGATAGCTGACACTACAGTAGGTTTGGCCAGTTTGTCCTGCGGAACCTGTTTGAGGTGTAGAACCAACTCTCCCCGCCTAGGGCCCATTGTTTGGGTTCAGGCTGTCTCCCCCTCTGTTATCAACAGCTCTGTTGTTGTTGGGCCTGTTAGCACCTGGGTGGATGTCTCTTGGTCCACTTCTGTTTTGGGGAGCACCCTTTAGCTAGGGATTCACCCATGTGTGAGGTCTACGATCCAGCTTGTCCTCAGAGAAAGAGTTGCTTACCTGTAACAGGATGTCAGCCCTCTCAAAACCCGCCATGGAGTTGGGTTTCTCTTAATTTTCAGTTATATACATAATTCTATGTTATAAGACTGGCGAGGGACCCCAGGTGGACGCGTGATTTAGGGCATGTTGGGCATGCTCAGTGTACAAAGTCAAAATTCTAGAAACTTTGACATAAGTTTTCCATGTCGAGCTCCTTCTGATGATGTATGAGGACTAACATCCTGCTGTCCTTGGAGAACATCTGTTATAGGTAAGGAACTGTAACAGCCAACAAACATCCAATAATTTAAAAAAACTTGTTATAAATTTCCCAAAATGATGACAAAATATTTCAAAACAGCAGAAATATCAAACATCACCCAATAATTAAAATAAGCATTAAAAAAATTCCTGCTCGCCATACTCGAGATCTTTTGAATTCCAGTTACCCTGAGATTGTCATGAATTGGGGAGGGAGTGTTGAACAAACTTTATCTTGTCTCTCTCACATACACTCAATAACACATTCATTCTCTCACACACTTCCTCTCTCATATACACGCCTATACTCTCACACACAATCTCACTCTCTCACATACACAGGCTCTCTCTCCCTCATAGACACATTATTTGTGTGTTTTTGTGCCTGTGAGAGCCTGTATGTGACACTTAGGCTCACAGAGGCACACATAAAAGCAGTCTCCCAAACTCACTCTCTCTCACAGGCACACACACAAGCAGGCTCCCAATCTCTCTCACAGGCACAGACACACAAGTAAGCACCCGGTCCTTCTCTCTCTGACAGGCACACACACAAGCAGCCTTCTAATCCCTCTGTCTCTCTCTGGCACACACACATGCTCCCAGTCTCTCTCTCTCAGGCACCCATTCAAGCAGACACCTAATCCCTCTATCACAGGCACACACCCAGGCAGGCTCTCAGTTTCTCTCTCACACACACAGACAGACACACAAGAGGGCTCCTAATCTCTCTCTCTCTCTCTTTCTCTCATGGGCACACCTGCAAGGAGGCTCCCAATCTCTCTGTCACTCACACTCAGGCATACAAACAAGCAGGCTCCTAATCTCTCTCTCTCACACACACAGATATGCTCATATACAAGCTCTCTCTCTCTGTCGCACACACATACAGACATGCTCACACACAAGCTGTTTCATGTTCTCTCCCCACTATATGCTCTTGTTTTCTCTCTTTTTCTCCCTGGGGTGTACAGGCAGCAGCAGCTACCTCCTTGGACCCATGCAGCATCACTCACAAGCTCACACATGCTATTGCTCACACACACCCAAAGTTTCACATATGTTATTGCTCACACATACACACACACCCCTCATGCACACGCTATTTCACTCACACAACCTCTTGCAAAGGCTATTGCTCAAACTCACTCACACAAGCTCTCACTCTCTCTCTCTCTCTCTCTCTCTTTCTGTCTTACTCCATTGAATGTGCATTTTGCCAGCGGCAGCAGTCTCTTCTCTTTGGCCCTGCTGCCAATGCTCTTCCACTGCGTGGAATGACTTCGCCGCCTTCTCTCTTTGGCCATGTGGCCCAAGCCCGATGCGGCAACATTCTCACTAAGGTTGTGCGGCCCAGGTCCAACGCAGCAACATTTTGTTTATAGCTGCGTGGCCTGGACTCCTCTGTGAACATTCTTCAGCCGTGTAGCCCAGGCCCAATCAGTAGCCTTCTCTCTTCAGCCCTATGGCTCGGGCCTTGTGCAGCAGCTTTCTCTTGGGCCACACAGCTAGGCTCGACACAGCAATTTTCTGTCTTCAGCCACGGGGCCCAGGCTCACTCAGCAGCCTTCTTTCTTCACCCCAGGCCCAGCTGGGCTTGAAAACATTAGAGCTACTGAGACTCTGGGCACTGAGCTTCAGACTCTGGGCATGGGGCCTGTTTTCTCTGTGCTACCGATGCCCCTTCTGCAGTGCAGCACTACCGTAGGAGAAAGAAGGGGGGAAGGGAGACCACTGCATCACAGTAGGGATCTTACTGCGGAACCCCTGGGGGCCATAGCACAGTGGCTGCCCTAGACCATTCCCTCAAGCTTTGCTAGTTCCGTCGTCATGTTTTTCATTGCTTCCTGGCTGTCCACCTTGTAGCAGATTTTGGTATCATTGGCAAAAAGAAAAACCTTTCTCGACAATCCTTCTGCTATGCTGCTTAAGAAAATGTTGAAATCAGGACAGGTAGTAACGGTGGGTATAAACAGTGCAAGGCAGTCTAGCAGGGCCGATGCAAGGGTATTGGCTGCCTTAGGCGACCCTTGCGCTGCCCCCCCTCCACCTGGTCGCGCTCCCTCCCCCGATCGCGCCCCCCCCTACCTGTTTCGGCGCCGACTGTATGCTTCTCATGGCCACGAGCAGCCCTGAGAAGCACACAGTCTCTATTTCTCTTTGCCACGAGCGGGATAGGCCCCGCTTGCGGCACCACGTGGCTGCTCTTCAGCGCCCCCCTACGGCTCGGCGCCCTAGGCGACCGCCGAAGTTCACCTAATGGACGCGCCGGCCCTGCAGTCTAGGGAACTAGAGTATATTCAGAGCTTTAACAGGGATCATGTTACTGGTTAGACCTGAATGCTGCCTCCAAGAGCCAGGTTTTCACCATTTCCCTGAAGGATAGTAGATCTGAAGTGAGTCTGATGGTGATAGAAAGTCCCACAGGGTTGGGAGAGATCCTGCAAAGGTTGTCTTCCTGCTGGCCCACGTGGTGAAGGAACTCACTCATATAGTAGGACATACATTGCACCTTGTCTTTCTTTCTCAGTTTATTGAGGCTGATAGGTTGTTGGAAGAGCTGTCACTGTTGTAGCTGCCCTGAACAGATAGTTTTCTTATAAGACTGACTCTCTGTTACCAATCCCTTGCTCTTTTAGATTATTCAGGCTTGACAAATTCTGATTCTAGGGCTAAGATTGATGAAGAGCAATTTTAGCTCTAGTTGGGAAGCTAGCTGTTTCTCTCACAGGGGACATGACTAATTACTTAGTAAGTCCTTGGAATAAAAGCATTACTGAGATACTTGATTGAAATGCACCCATGAGAACTTTATGTATTTGCCTTACTAAAACTGCTTTGTGGTTCTCAGGGGGGCCTTTGCTCTGAGAAAAGAGTAGGCTGGTGTCTTGAGGGCCATTGGAGAAAACCTTTAGCAAATACAGACAAAAAGGTCTGGCAATAACATGTTAAGAAGTGCTCTAATTTTATTTTAAAGGCAAAGGGTTTTTTGGGTTGGTTTTTTTTTTACTGCTTCAATAGCCTCCTCTAAGAATAGCACTAGAGAGTTGTTTACCATGATTAAGGGGCTGCTACACCAAGCTTCTTTCCCTGTAAATACCTCAAGAGTTTATTCCAGGTTGTGAGAAATATGTCTTTTATTGTAATCTCAGGTGGCCAGGTTCTATGCTGAGACGGAGAATAGACACAGAATTCTGATCTCCCAGATGATGGTGAATAGTTTGAAGCTCTTGTCCTTACATGAAGCTTCTGTGATTGATAAGTCTCAGTCTATGACAAACTTTCAGACTGTTAATGTAGAGGAAATCAAGCACTATTTGGGAGAAATACCGGGGGCCACCTACCTACCTTCTTAAAACGACATGGACTGGCTGCAGGGCTCATGAGCTTTTCAATCACCAGGGTCTCTCTCACGCCCCATATTAAATTGACCTCCTCCCCCCAATAAAAAGAAAAAAACAGCAATGCATGAGATGTCAACAACTAGTCAGTCAAGCCAGCCAGCCACTCGTTCCCCCCACCCCGGTGAAACATTCATCTCCCCTCTTCCCTCCTGCCAGCCCCCGTCTCCCATGGTCTTTCTTATCCTTCTCCTTGCTGTCCTCTTGTCTTGGCCTGCGTGAGCTCCTGCTCTTGGGTGCTCTGCCATTCTGGTGCTCAGGTAACGCAAGGTGGAAGGGGATGGAGAGGTGACGTGAAGAGATGGGAGGAGGGTTTTAGAAGAGTGATGCGCAAATGACAGCCACTTCGTGACCCAGCATGTTGCCATGTACTGGTAGTTGAGAAACAGTGTACTAGATCCTTGTCCATCTCAACTGTTTAAGACTCCAGAGGAGGGATTATCTGAATGGTTACGTTTAAAATGGCCTTATGTCCTACCCTGCGTTAAAAGTTCTATTTTTTGCTCAGTGCTTAAGAAGTCTTCTTTGGACCCTGAGGTTTGTGATAATTATCGGCCAGTATCCATCCTTCAATTTCCATGAAAACTAATTGAAAGATTAGTAGCATCTCATCTTCCAGCTTTCCTTGAGAAAGCGAGAGGGTTGAATTCATATCGGATGGGGGTTAAGGGCTGGTTTCAGCACGGAGACAGGACTCTTGTTTTTATCTGAGAACATAAGGTGCCATGTTGATCGAGGCGGCTTTTCATTGTTAATCTTATTGGATCTGTCTAATGCCTTTGATACTGTAGATTACCCTATTTAACTTAAGAGACTTGCTGATTGAACTTTGGAGGTACTGTTCTCCATTGATGAAGTTTTTTTTTTTTATCTGGTAGAACACAGGCAGTAAGCCTTTTAGCTTGTGGAATCCCTCAGGGATCTTCTATCTTCTGTTCTATTTTACATATACGGTGTATATATATATTTTTTTTCAGCCTTTTTCCCAAGATTATTGGGATGAGCAATTTGGGATAAAGTGTTACCTATATGCAGATGGCATTCAGATATTTCTCCTCCTTTACTCAGATGATGTTGGCATTCTTAATATGTGATTGGATGGTAGAGAATAAGCTAAAGTTAAACAGAAAAAAATCCAGAAGATCAACGGGATAGCACAGAAGAGTGTTGCAGAGTTGGAAGTGTGTAAATTTTTGTTTTCTATGCACCACCACCTAAAACTGGTGCTCAGGGTGGTGCACAGCAAAGGTTAGTATATTTACAGTACGGATCAATATAATGGTGGTAACAATACAAAAGTAGTACCACAAATAGAAGCATTGATCAGTACAATAATGGTAAGTTACATAAGAACATAATGAGATAGAGGGATTGTACTGAGCAGTTGAGAGTGAGAAAGGCATCCTAGGTAGTTTCACTGTTCAAAGCGATTGGCGTGGAGTTGGGATTGATTCAGCGCAGTTCTAGGTAGAGATCTTTGAGCCAGACCACGTGAGGGTGAGTTGTCAGCATATTCTAGGAAGTTGGACCTAAATGGCCAAGCCTTGAAGTCTTTCCTGAAACCTAGGTAATCACTGATGGCTTTTGCTTCCAGAATTTGGGTCCCAGACATGAGAAGGTTTTATTTTTGTTTGTTTCGGACAGTTTGCCCAGGACCGTGGATGGGAATGCATTGGTGGATCTCTTGGGAGGGGCAGAGTGTTATAACTTGAGTATATAGGTTCAGACATTCTCTGAGGTATATTAGGCCCTTATTTAATGTGTTGAAGACTGTTGAGAGATTTTGAACTTGATCCTGCCGGTAATGCGTGAACAGTCTAAACTGAGGGTGATGTGATCTGATAGTTTTAAACCCAGCAGCAGGCTCACTGCTGTGTTTTGGAGAAGTTGAAGGCGGACTTGTGTGTGTTGTAGCCCTGCGTATAGAGAGTTGCAGTAGCCTGTCTTGTGGTGACCTGAGCCTGAGCCTGTAGGAAAGATAGGAGGCATTTTAGCATTGTTCCCTCGATGCTAAGGATCTCTGGCCGTGAGATTAGGAAGTTGTGGTCTTTGGTGTCCAGGAAGATTATGAAGGAATCAATGCCTGTGACTAGGATCCTTCTTAGGTCTTCTTTCAAAGCTCTCAGTGTTGTTTCCTTGCTATAGCCCGCATGGAACCTTGATTGATGAGGGTTGAGGAATTGCCCACTTTTCACCAAGTCAGTTAATTGAAACACAGTCGTTCTTTCAATTAGTTTCCCTAGGTAGGGTAGGTTGAAGATAGGTCTGTAATTATTGATTACGATTCTGTCAAGATTTGTTGTTTTTAGCCTGGATCTTATTATGGTCTTTCATCTTCTGTAGTAGAGGGGGTCCAGAATGTGGTAGAATCATTCTTTTGTCAGCCAAATGGGACTTGGGTCAAGGTTGCAGTAGATGGGTTTAACTGTGGTAACTAGATCTTTTATTGCCATTTTAGTCAGCATGTCAAAAGTAGAGGTCTGTGGCTTGAGGGGTCTGGGGGTGGGTGTTGTATGTGTTTCCTTGGGTATAATTTTTGGTTCCTGGTGATCCAGGTAGGCCTCATCAATTTTGTCCTGATCTTGTCAACTTCTTCCCTGAAGAAGTCAGAGTTGGAAGCTAAGTTTTCTGGGATTTCAATGGCTGAGAGGGTTCTTTTTGGGCGAGGGTGGAGACGGGGTGGGGGGGGGGAGCACTTTGCTTAGTTTGTTCACTATTTTGAAGAGGGCCTTACGTCTGTTTTTCGCTTTGGCTATTTTGTATGAGAAGGTTTTATTTATTTTACTTTCAGTTTCTAATTTCATTGCTGTATGTTTTGTGGTGTCGCCTGTAGGTTAATTTGTCATCTTGATTTAGGGAGTGGCAACAATTTTTTTTTTTTAATTTAGATCATAGTTCCTTAGTAAATCAGGGAGGGTGGCTGTCAGAGCTTTTTATCTTGACTAGAACTATTTTGTCTACTCAAAGACAATGATTACATTGTGTTAGCAACAAGTAGAGTCTGCAGAATTTTCAAATATTGTGTACAAAATTCTCCCAGTAATAAAATGTCTCTCTGTATTCTTCAGAGTTCTGAGAAATGGGTCCTCAGTATCTAGAAATTGCCTGGTATTTTATACCCCTAGGAGAGCTTTGAGATCAGCTCAGGAAGCCTTTCTAAGTACGAGATTTGCGCTTTATGAAATCTAGGCCAGAGAGTTTTCCTCAGCGGTACCCCATCTTTGGAACATTTTGCCAGAGCACATTAAAAATGTTAATTAGCTGGCTTTTAGGAAAAATGTAAAAAGCTGGTGGCTCTCTCAGCTGCGAGATCTAGGTGGGTTTGGCTTCAAGCTTCCCTGTTTTTAACCCTGATAATACTGGCTTTTAAAGTGGGGTTTTAATTGGATTAAGCCATACTGGTGATTAGACCAGACTGATCATCATCTCTTTATTATTTTAACACTATTGTTTATGATTTGCAGCTTTGTGGTTTTGTTTGGTGCCTTTTCCTTTTTGAATCAGCAGGTATCCTTTTTTGCTGCTTTGGAAATTGTATTATTTAATTATCTATTGACTCTTGGGTCTGTTTTATCTATTACATCCTGTTGATTTGAATTGCTTGTCTGTAGTACTGTAGGTTGGTCTTTTTATTTTATGTATTTTGTTGATTTTATTGCTGATCTGTATTTTGCATGATGTATATTGATGATTTGATATTTTTACCTGCGTGTACGTTGCCTGGGACAGTCTTCTCTGGAAAGTCAGTTAAGAAGTCAGTAAATTTAAGCAGCCTTTTGGAGTGGTTGTGTCATGCTCCTCCTTGGCCATATCCAAATCCTGCCTAAAATCAGATCTCTTAGAGGTGGCTTTTAAAACTTAAACCCTGGTTCTTCCTGATCAAAGCCTTCTTGATTTAACCACGTCTATAGAAAACAAAACTTCTCTTATTATATCTTATCTGTGTATCTTGACTAGAAATTGTAAGCTCTGTGGAGTAGGCACTGTGTCTCGTGTATGTGTGTGCTGCATATGTTTTGTAGTGCCTTATAAATTTCCAGCAGTAGTAGTTTACCTAACTGTAAATGGGTGGGAATAATCACATTCTCTTATAAATTGCATATAAAAGTCTTTTTAAATTGCCATATGACCAATGGTAATTTTATAAACAAAACCCTGAGAGTAAGCTGTGTGTTAGGAATGTTATCCTGGGACATAAAGCGCCTGACCTGACACTGCACTTTAGCCAGGTGGCTTGGCATCAGGAGAGAGGCTGAATGTAGGTGCGCGATGCGCATCCCTAGCCTCGACTGGTCCAAGGAGAAGCCAGGCCTGGGACAGCAGAATGAGATTGGGGGGGGGGGAGGCTGATGTGCACGGACTAAGAGCGGGATCTTGGGATGATAGTTTCTGGCAATCTGAAGATGGTGATGCAATGTGACAAGGTGGTAGCTAAAGCCAGAAGACTGCTGGGCTGCATAGAGAGAGAGAGAGAGAGAGAGGACCTTGGTGAGGTCTCACCTGGAGTACTGTGTTCAGCTCTGGCGACGACCGTATGTCCAAAGGGACAGAGACAGGATGGAGACGGTCCAGACAAGGGCAACCAAAATGGTGTGGGGTCAGAATCAGAAAACCTATGAGGCGAGACTGAAGAATATGAATATGTATACCCTGGAAGAGAGGAGGCACGGGGTTGATATGATACAGACCTTCAAATACCTAAAAGGTTTTAATGATGTGCAAACGTCAAAACTTTTCTGTTGAAAAGAAATCGGTAGAACTAGGGGTCACGAAATGAAACTCCAAGGAGGACGCCTCAGAACCAACATCAGAAAATATTTCTTCACGGAGATGGTGGTGGATGCCTGGAATGCCCTTCCGGAGGAGGCGGTGAAGACAAAAACAGTGAAAGAATTCAAAAGGGCATGGGATAAGCACTCTGGATCCTTAAAGGCTAAAGGATGGAAATGAAGAAAAGAGTGCATAGAGTAATTTGATGGTGAGGCAGTTATTACCCTTAACCAATAAGCCTTCATACTGTTAATGCAGCTCCATCATTGCTCTCTGCTTCAATGGCAGGGGGAGAAGGGGAATGGATTCGTTCAGCATCCGAGGTCCCTGACTTTTACAGACTGGGGAAACAAGCATGGGGGTAACTTGCTGATGCGGCGGTTACTACCCTTAACCAATAAGACTGATAATTTGATGCAACTCTTAACATATGCAAGGCATAATGGGGAACTGGATCCAACAGCAATCCACGAAGGCTACTGTGGGGAAACTGATAAGCACGGGGGGGGGGGGTTGGTGTAACGGGGAACGGGATTCAAACAGCAACCAATGAGAGGGCCCTGACTTTTATGTTCTGGGAAACATTTAAGCAGGGGGTAACCTACATGGCACAGCACAAACTACCACAAGCTTACTGGGCAGACTGGATGGACCATTTGGTCCTTTTCTGCCGTCATTTCTGTGCTTCTCTGATCCCACTGATAACTTTGCAGGCTGTTGTAGAATTACCCCCCTCCCTGTGTGCATCATGAGATTATTGGCCTCAGGTCTGGGAATAAACTACTTTCCCTTGCTATAAGAAATCTGTACCTCTTAAACAGGAAACTTGGTTAGCAGTGAGTTTCAGTGTCTGTATAAACTCTGGGTTTGTTTGTTTTTTTAGCCACTCACAGTTCCTGCAGACAGAGTGATACAGATGTGAGTAGTGGTTTGGAGGAGGGGTGGCGATGGGTCGATACTCTCAGGTCAGCCAGCTGTGCCTCCTTAGCCCTCCCTCCCCCTTGTCGTTTGCTGTTGTGGAAAGTTGTCACCAGCACGTCTTTCAGCTCTTCACTTCCTGCCTCTCTTCCTGAAGGAAATGTTTGTCTTGGGGGCTCGTTTCCTGCCGCAGAAACGGACGCTCCCAGTACTAACCCAGCTGCAGGGCCGCTGCCTCTTCATCGGACACGAGGAGACGAGCGGCCTGCTCTGCATTATGCCGAGGTTCATTTGAACCTCGTGGGCTGATCTGTGCAGCGCTCTCGATGAGAGCCTGTTTTATCTCTGCTCACTGTGATGCGGGCTCCCTTGAGAAAAGGAGTTCATGTGCGTTCATTCGCCGGGCACCCTGACGTGCAGGAGAGATCCTGCTGTTCTCAGGCCGTGCGGCGCACATGGAGCTGGACACGCATCTCTCTCTGCATCTGACTGATGGGCTCCTGCTAAAAGCTGCGCCCTCTGCAAAAGTTGTTTGAGTTGATCATTTACCTTTAATTCAGTTTTTTTTTTTTTTTTTTTTTTTTATGGTGCTTTCCCATGAAAGAATGCAGAGTAGCTTCCGGGACAGGTAGATTAGAGGGAAACTAAGAAAATAAACAAACAGACCTCCGCGTACGTCATTCACTAGTGCTACAGGCCAATATTCCCCAGGCAACTCCCTGTGAGATCCTCTACTCCAAGATACAAAACGCCACACTCACACCCTGAGTCCTTACAACGGTTGATTCCAGAAATAGGTTTTATTATGTGCTCGGTTACGCTTCAGAAAGCAATATAACAGAAATAATACATAGATATAGTAAAAACAATGGTTATCATAATAAAAACCAGCTATACAATCATCGTATTCACTTTTATATACTATTTTTATATTTTTTTTCAAAAAAATAGTTTATAAAAGTGAATAAGGTGATTCTGTAGCTGGTATGCACTCTTGAGATGTCACCGTGAAATTCTCAAGGTCAGGTTAACTGGTTGCAAAGGTAACTGATCACAAACCCAGCCCTTCAAGTTACTGGAGATTTTGCCCTTCTCTCAGAGAACTGGTGCCAAAATCCAAACTTCTAGAAATCTTGCTAAACGTCAATCCTCTTCCATTCTCCAAATCCCCACTCTCCTTGGGTACCATCTACCAGGGAAGCAGACAGACCCAGAAGGAGAGGCAGTGACCCTGATCACATGCTCAGGGAGGGGGGGGGGGGGATTTATAACCCTGAGCCGCAGCCCACAGAAAGGTGGGAACATAGCAGGGGGAGGACCCCAAAGATGCAGAAACCCCTAGATGCTGAAAACAGGGCATAAACTAGTAGCCGACGCTACAAATGTAACCACATTTTCTATAACAAATACATCTCCTGAGATCTCATATTTATTTTGTCTATGCGTCTTGGCTAGATAGGAAGCTCTGCAGAGAAGCTTATGTCAGTTATGTGTATCCACGCAATGCTGTGTATGGCTTGTAGTGCTATGGAAATAAGGTGTGGTAGTAGAAATAGTGTTATGGAACAATAATTTGGAATGAATTCATCTTATTGAGAGACGATTCTGCACTGTATAGTAGGGATGTGAATCGTGTCCTCGATCATCTTAACGATCGATTTCGGCTGGGAGGGGGAGGGAATCGTATTGTTGCCGTTTGGGGGGGTAAAATATCGTGAAAAATCGTTAAAAATCGTTTAAAAATCGAAAATCGAAAAAACCGGCACATTAAAACCCCCTAAAACCCACCCCCGACCCTTTAAATTAAATCCCCCACCCTCCCGAACCCCATCCCTCGCCGGAACATCGTTAAAAATCGAAAAATCGAAAAATCGAAAAACCGGCACACTAAAACCCCCTAAAACCCACCCCCGACCCTTTAAATTAAATCCCCCACCCTCCCGAACCCCCCCCCCAAATAACTTAAATAACCTGCGGGTCCAGCGGCGGTCCGGAACGGGCTCCTGCTCCTCAATCTTGTCGTCTTCAGCCGGCGCCATTTTCCAAAATGGCGCCGAAAAATGGCGGCGGCCATAGACGAAAAAGATTGGACGGCAGGAGGTCCTTCCGGACCCCCGCTGGACTTTTGGCAAGTCTCGTGGGGGTCAGGAGGCCCCCCACAAGCTGGCCAAAAGTTCCTGGAGGTCCAGCGGGGGTCAGGGAGCGATTTCCCGCCGCGAATCGTTTTCGTACGGAAAATGGCGCCGGCAGGAGATCGACTGCAGGAGGTCGTTCAGCGAGGCGCCGGAACCCTCGCTGAACGACCTCCTGCAGTCGATCTCCTGCCGGCGCCATTTTCCGTACGGCCGGCGCCATTTTCCGTACGAAAACGATTCGCGGCGGGAAATCGCTCCCTGACCCCCGCTGGACCTCCAGGAACTTTTGGCCAGCTTGTGGGGGGCCTCCTGACCCCCACGAGACTTGCCAAAAGTCCAGCGGGGGTCCGGAAGGACCTCCTGCCGTCCAATCTTTTTCGTCTATGGCCGCCGCCATTTTTCGGCGCCATTTTGGAAAATGGCGCCGGCTGAAGACGACAAGATTCAGGAGCAGGAGCCCGTTCCGGACCGCTGCCGTTCCGGACCGCCGCTGGACCCGCAGGTTATTTAAGTTATTTGGGGGGGGTTCGGGAGGGTGGGGGATTTAATTTAAAGGGTCGGGGGTGGGTTTTAGGGGGTTTTAGTGTGCCGGCTCACGATTCTAACGATTTATAACGATAAATCATTAGAATCTGTATTGTATTGTGTTCCATAACGGTTTAAGACGATATTAAAATTATCGGACGATAATTTTAATCGTCCTAAAACGATTCACATCCCTACTGTATAGTTCTCTTCCCCTCCCCAATCACCCGTAGGCAGACCAACTAAAGCTGGGCACAGGCATTTCAAAATATTTCTACATATGTATATGTTTGTACTTGAAAGGGAAACTTTTCAAATCCCTTCCAGGGCCCTCTTTCCATGTTTCCTTGCAAGGAAGAGAAGATCCTTACTTTTATTGTGCGTGCAATCAGGCACCCACATCTGCACCTTTAGAAATATAAAAGCTGCCATTTAGGGGGTCATTTTGTAATACCATATGCATAAGTTAGCAGGCAAATGCAAGCATGTCTACAGCGGGCCCATGCTTATGAGACTCTCTTCCTAGTGAATTGGGACTTCAATCTAATTATCAAACTTTTAAAAAAGATCTTAAGACCTGGCTCTTTACAAAGGCTTTTGGAGAAGAGATTATATTTTGGAGAAGAGCCTTATATTTTAGACTTTTATCTAAAGCTGTGTTGTGAACATATGGAGAGACTACTACTATTTTATTTTAGTAATGTTTTATTAGTTATTTTATTTTACACTTTTTTTATTTCTGTTCTTATTGTTAATCTGTTTTCATATTTTCAGTTTAACTATTAATTTTTATGGCATGTTTTATCCTAATTTTACATTTTTTGTATATTGCTTATGAGTTTTATTATGAATTTTTGTATTGTATTTATATTTGATATTTGTGAACCGATATGATTGAGTACAGAATATAAATAAATAACTAAAATTAATGTCCGCTTATCCCACCAAATCTACCCAGGCACAGATAGCACCTGCTAAAATGGCCAATACAAATTTACTGAGAAAATGTGTGTATGCGCACACCTCAAAATGCAAAAAGTGTGCATCTAGGTGCAAACCCCTCTCCAGCTCTGCCCTAGAAACTCTTCTGCTCAGTCCGGAAACTTGTGGGCATAAGTTTACCCACATCCCGATTGGGCAGTTTTATAAAAGGCCATTTCTGCACAAAATTTAGTAGACAGTTTTAGCAATGTCCATGTCTGCCTTCTTAAGGTGTAAGTAAACTTTTCTTATCATTTCTGCAATACAAAGTCTAAATTTCATGTTGCAAATATGAAGAACCTGGGCTTTGGAACTCAGCCAATTTTAAGACCTGGAGCTGGAGTGGAACTGATTAGTTTTTTGTGGTTTTTTTAAGCTGTGCTCTGGAGCTGGAGCTAGCACAGAGCTGGAATCGGAATGGAGCAGAGCTCTGGAGCTGTTCCACTGTCTGCCATTTTAAAACCCTGAGAGAGAAGACAGCATTCTGCAAATGCTGAGAAAATCATTTTGATAAATTGTGACATATCCATGAGTATGCAGTGAAAGGGGGATATTGGAGGGGGAAAAAAAGCTGTTTTATAAGGGACAAACTGGCAACAAATTTTTGTTTTAGTGTGCAATTAATGTTGTAAAATGAAGATACTGTGACAATTGTTTAAAAGAGAAATATATCACTTTCCCAACCCTATTCATGATGCCAGAGTTACTGACCTGTTAGATATACAAATAAAACAATTCAGGTTTAATAAACAGCTGTTAAGTAGCATCTTTTTTTTTTCACTCAAATGCATAATTATCTTGGGATATTTATTATCGAATAGCATTAGTTTTCTTTACATTGCTTCCCGTCATGGTTCCGGAGCTGGAGCCTGGTAAAAGTTGCTGGAGCTGCTCCAGACCTTGCAGCTGTGAGGGTCTGTCTTGATTCTGGAGCTGGAGCTAGATTACTGGAGCCGCTCTGGATCCGGAACTGGCGACCCGGAGCATAACCAAGCCCTAGTTACAAGAACGCTGACCCCTTGCCCTTCAGTGCCCTTCAGTGCGTGAAATGGTGGATGCAGGATAGAGCTGCACAGCTAAAACCTGAGAGCACGGGGGGGGGGGGGGGGGGGAGGGGCTCTTATGTAAGATACGACACCACGTCCTACAATGAAGGGAGGAGGAGATGAAGAACAGGCAGGCGCAGAAAATCTCCATACTCTGTGCCCCCCCCCCCCACCTGCAAAGTGCAGTGGCTGATGCAGATCGGTGAGGGGGGGGGGCTGAGAACTTCTTGGGGGCTGACAGCTCGTAGGCCAGGGCTTCCCGAATCTGTCCTGGTGACCCCACAGCCACTCAGGTTTGTAGGGTAATCTGCAGTCTATTTGCATGTATTGGAGACCTAGAACATGCAAATTGATCTGATGGGTATCCGTCATGGGTGTTCTGAAAACCTGACTGACTGTGGGCGATTTATTTTGATTGTACACTTGATGTTTTTGTGGTCCGCCTCGAGCATAATGTTTTGGGGGGGGAGGAGGAATATAAAATTAAGTCAACAAATTGGTTTGAGAAGCCCTATTTTAGGATGTCCTTAGCCATCCGTTTTTCCTCGGCATCCCTGGAAACGCGGTAGGTCCTGATTTATTGTCCCCGCTCACGCACTGTTAAATCTAGGGATCTGGTGTTATTCCCCAGCTTTCTAGTTTAGTAAAAAAGTAAAAAAATTGCTTTTCCACCATCTTTCTTCTACAGAGAGTTTCCAGAATGGGGAACGCCTGTCGGGGCCTCTCAAGTTGCGACTCATCCACCTCATTGGAGCCATTATCACTGGCAGTCAGGTAACTTTTTATTGCTGTTAATATTTTTCTCTGGCAGCTTTTCTCCTTAGCATGGGACTTTCTGCCCAATCAGGACCTGCTTTACTGCTGCACGCAGGCAGGCTGACAGGAGAAGCCCAGAGCTGAGGCTCCATGGCTGTCTTATCAACGACCTTGGGTTTTTTGGGGGTTTTTTTTTAAATTTAATTTTTATTTCTTTCAACTCAAAAGCAAGGCAATAAACATCTTACATGTGTAAATAGAATGGTGTTAACAATATAGCTCATATTATGATTAATATGATATTTTTACAGGGAAACAAATCAATCGTTATAACAACTTCTTCTAACAGCAGTCTCTCATAGGAAAAAGTATTGGAGGGGCTGGCATATAAAGGGAGAACAAAGGAAAACATTATAATGGAATGAAATTGACTTAACGTGAAACTTTAGAGAATTCCTCTAGTAGATCATTTCCGGGATCTCTGTTGACCAGGAGGAGATGGCATTATAATCGCGCTCCTGGATTTTAATTGCTCAGGGAAGAAAAAGATATAGGAATCGTTCTGACCTCTTATTCCGCACTTACAGGGATATTTAAGGATAAAGGTGTAACCCAATGCAATCACTTGAGCTCTCAAAGACCCCAAAATCACGCCTCCTAAGCTGCGTCACCCTAGAGAAGTCAGGGAAAACTCGTATAGTTTGTCCGTAGAAATCTGAGGAGATATTTTTAAAGTATCTGCTCATTGTATCATTCAGCTCTTGTTCCGTTATAAGTGAAACAAGCAGAGTAGCCCTCTCAGTGGCAACATCAGACGAATCCTCAAGAAATTGTGTTGGGTTAACAATGCCTTCTGCTTGACCTCCACGAACACTTTCTTTGCTAGGGTTAGGCAAGAAGTAGGGTTTATTTATAGCAGGTGTTTTATCCAGGTCAAATCCAAGGTTTGGGTGAAAAAAAGTTTTTTTTTAAGGTGGTATAAACTGCTTCACCCAGCACTCTGGGGAAATTGATAAAACACAGATTCAAATGCTTAGAATGATTTTCTAAATATTCAAGTCTCCGTGAGCAGGACCCACAATCTTTTATAAGTTTAACATCAGTTGTTTGGGTTTCAACCAGTGACGGCTGAGTGGCTGCCATTTGATTCCTCATTTCCTGAAATTGGGTATCAAATACAACATTTTGTGCATTTACCTTTGTATTTAAGTTTTCAACTTCAACCCTGGCAAACTTTCATTGTGCTACCAAAGCTCACTATTAGGCCCCATAACGTTTCCAAAGTTGTTATTGCCAGTTTAATCGGGGGCTGAAAACACTCACTCCCCAATTCCAGCTTGTGCCTCTCTCAATGGTTCCCGCGTCGACTCTTCAGCTTTCCCTCCTCACTCCTCTGCTTCTTTACCCAGTAGCAAAAGGAGTAGGCGAAAGTAAAAGTTGAGAAAAGGTAGAACTGCCTCCGGTATTCCAGGAGAGGAGCCGGAGTCCTGGCTGGGCTCCTCCACTCTGACCCCTCGTCGCAGTCGCATCGCTGATGATCTCATCGTGGACTGCAAGCTCCAGGGGAGAGGTACGCAGGAAACCGGAGCCGGCGGGAAACGCCGGTCTGGGGGACGTAGCGTGGTTTCCCCCGGTGACTGCGGTGCTCCCTCACCGCCAGCCGCAACGGGGAGAGTTTTTCCCCTGTACAACCGTCCCGACTGCATATGAAGATATTAGTCGCTGGTCCGACGGAAGGGAAACCGTTTGGGGGGGGAACACGCGGCCCCGACCTTTCCTCTTAGAAGGGCATAATCAAGGTAACAATTTTCGGTAACTCGGGAGAAGCGTTTCACGGCAGCCACTCACGCCGCCATCTTGGCCCCTCACTGTCCTCACGACCTTGGGTTTTTTACCCCTTGGTGTCCCATCAGATCAGGCAGGGGGGGGCAGCATGATGTCATTTTGACTGGAGGTGGGGGCCTGAACAAACCAACCAAGCCCTGTCTTGCCTCCTCTTCCCTCTCCCCTCCCCCACCATACATTTCATCCCTTTTGTGGCTCCCATTGCTGTCCAGAATCCCCCCCCTAATTCCCTCGCTCCCCCCACCCCTAGCCAGCATCCCTCTGCTCCCCTCTCTCCCCCTTCACATTGCCCCCTTCCTCTGGCTTCCAACCGGCAGAAGAGTCTCGCCCCAGTCCCGGCTTTCCCTCCTCCTTATTGGCCACCGCCTTTGGGCTGGCAAAAGATGTCAGGAAACAGTGGAGGGAGGGAGTGGAGGGTTCTCCGCCTTAGACTTCTTTCCCTCCACAACCACCTCCACACCCCCTCCCCTCTCCCCCATCCCAGCACTTCCCAAATTCAAAGGACTGAGACTCAAACTCTGCTTCCTCTGCCACTTCACCTGGTGGCACAAGAGACTCCTCAGACTGATTCAGGGCTAATGTTCCTTAAACTGAGATGGAGAGAAGGAGATGGGTTGAGGGGGGGAACAGAGTGGCGAGTGCCTCCACAGCAGTGCACACGGCCGTTTCCTTGCAGGACGTTGCGCGAGTTGTGCACGTGACACGCGTGTGCCACGGGAGAGAGTGAATGCGGTACAGCTGAGGTCCGCGAGCTGCAGAAAGAGGCCTTCTCCCTTTCATTACAGTGAGCCCTGAGCTGAAAATGGTCTCTTCGTGGCCTTTTGGCTGAGAACCTGAGCAATATATCTTAGCTCCATGACGATGTAAATTTAGGAGTGAATTTTCAAAAGCGCATGCATACATAAAACACCTTTTTTAAAAAATTTTTTTACATGTATGTACAGGCCTTTTGAAAATTACCTCCAGGGCTGTGCGTGTAAAAGAACGCGCAGAAGCAGTTTTATTCTACCTAAAGAAACTTTCTTTAAATTTCTTAAGAAATTGTTGGGGTTTTTGGAAAATGATCTACCAATTATAAATATATGTTATTTCCTGCCAAAAAGAATTTCTAATTTAAATACTCCTGACCAACCATTTCAGGGAAATCTTTCAGAATTTCTAGAGAATTCTAATCAAGTGATAGACCGGGGAACTTTAATAGTTACCTTTATAAATTACCTAGACCTGAATAAGGTTATGAAGAAATATTTTTCCAAGTACCCAGTCACACTTTATGGGAAAAATGTTAAGATCTTCCCTGATTTAGCTTTAACAACTCAATTGCGGAGGAAAGAGTTTCTAGTACTCCGTCAAGAGGTTGTATCCTTAGGGTATTCATTTACACTAAGGTTTCCTTGCAAATGTTTGATAAAAAAGGATCAGGAGACATTTGTCTTCTTCATCTCTGATCATTTGAGAAGTTTCATTGAGCAAAGGAAGCTAGTCACTTCATCCCCATTATAGCTAATATTAAGAGAAAGAGCAGGAAACTCTATGTATTTGCTTTCTATTAAGAATATATTTTGTTAGATTTGACTACCAGTCTTAACTTAAATGCCTTAGCCTTTTTGATTGTGCTGTACTATATTACTTTGAATATTCAAGTGGAATATGTTTAAGTTTCTAAGGCTGACATTTATCTTATTTAATTTGAATTATGAGACATATTTGTTTATAAAATATTATGTCAGTAATAATATTTTTTAGGAATATGATTTACTTATTGTGATTCCACTTAAACATTGTGAAGTTAAGTATTGGAAATGATAAATTAAAAATTAAAAAAAAAAAAAAAAGAAGCAGTTTTATTCCTGCTTTTACAATGCTTCAACGAGGTGTTCCAAAGGGGCGGGGCTGGGGGCGGGGAACCCAACCGCGCGCGCGCGTTTTCTAAAATCAGAAGTACGCGTGAACGTTTACGGCCTGCTCCCGTTGCAGGCCGTAAAAGGGCGCCTGTCGGCCGCGCAAGGGTTGGGCGTGTGCCCGCCCATTTTCACGGCAGTCTTAAGCATGCAGGTCCGCTTTGGAAATTACGGCCGGGGGGGGCTGTGTTTAATTTGCACACGCGGACCTCAGCTCTGAGAGCTGTGTTATAAAATTGGCCTCCCTGTTCTCAGGCCCCCCCCCCCCCTCCTCTCTGGCTGAATTCAAGTTGCACCTAAAACCCCACCTTGCTGGTTTTGGCTTTCTCTCGTTAAAACATGTTTACTGTAAAAGGTAAGTGAGTCCTCTGTAAGCCCCTCTTCTAGTTGTGGCTTATACTGGGTCAGACCAAGGGTCCATCAAGCCCGGCATCCTCTTTCCAGCCGTGGCCAATCCAAGTCGCAAGTACCCAACTGTAGAAGGCATTCAGGGTCCTACTTTGGATGAAAGATACAAAAAATGGCAAGTTTTACTGGTGGTAACTTACCCATTTATACAGAGGCACCCTTCTCTAGGACCTTTACTGCCCAGGGCATCCTGGGGATAGGACTTGGTTTCTTGAAGGCCTTTGCCTACCTTTTTGGTCCTGCTGCGATTATTTGTTTATTTATTTTTGGCCGTTATTCGTGTTCCCTCTGCTGGTCCCTTGTGTGTATGTCACAGACCGCCGGGCATGTCCGTAAATGTGACACGTGACCACTAGCCTTTTCTTTCTTTCAGCACAATGCGCTTCTCCTCATCACGCCGGGATTGGTGGAGGTGCTCATGCTGGTCCTCCAGAGTTGGTGTTGCCCGGGAAACCAGGGCCCCAAGGACCCCAGGATGCTGCAGCTGACCTTGATGAGCTTGATCGGGATGATTCACATTCTGCACTCCAGCAGCCCGGCCCGGCGCCGGGTGGAAATCGGGGCCATCCTGGACAGCTACTTCAGGGTCCTTAACGCCGACCGGCCCGTGGCGACCCTGGAAGGAGAGTCTGCCAGCCGCTGGGAAGAGGAGCTCCTCACACTCCGGATCAGCATGCTCCGTATGTACCTCACTGGGCTTAAAAAGACGCATAGCGTTGATTCCCATGTGTATTTTAGGTGGGTAAAAGCTGCTTGGTTTTCCACGCAGCTTTTTGAAAATTGGTGTTTGAAAATTGTAAGCACTCAATTAAATTACAGTGCACTTTATTTTCTCTTGTTTTTAATACTCATTTTTTTAATCTGGCAGCTTGTGGTTGCTGAAGCAGTCTCAAACCCACCACAATCTGGATCCATCAGCTTTCAGTTAAACATCCCCCATTTTTCTCGTGGTTTCTGTCCAGAATGCTTGCCAGGTAACACAAGTTCCCTGGCCGGCCCAGGACTGGAGGAGACATTTCCTCTCAGACAGACCCTCACAATGCTACCGTTTTGCCTGCTGGGATTGCTGCATTAATAGTAAGCGCCTTCCATCCATCCTACTCCAGAGCTGAAGTTTGTTGTCTCCGACACCCTAGGGCCCCCGGGGGTGGCCCGGCAAGCACGGCCCTGAATATATATATAGGATGGGTTCTGCTAACTACGGTCAATTTTCAAAGTCCTGTCCGGCGAATGGATCTGGCTGTTAACCAGTAGCGTGTGTGCAGTCGACCACTTGGAGCATTCAGGATGAAGCAGGGTGGATGTGGGAGCTTTTAAGGCTGTACACAAGAACAGTAAGCATGTGCTGCTGTTTGTTTCATTTAGTGTGCACACTTTAAAAAAAAAAAAATTTATTGTATACGTGCACAAAAGATTGCGCAATCAAATATGTGCGTACTAAGTCGATTTAGTGTGCACTGAAACGAAATGAGAAAACATCCTAAAACAAATTTCAGCTGCACACCATTAAAGAATAGCAGGTGGTTTTATTTTTCACATGTAATCAGTTCATTCACTTTTGGTTATGAGGTGTGAAAGGTTTGATGTGGTTAAATTATTAACCCAAAGGAAACATTGGGAGATGTTGTTATTTTTTAAATTGTGACCTTTCAGGCAGAGAGCTGATAGATGTGTTCTTTCAGTTTTCTCTTTCTTTCATGCCCGTAGGGTGCCTGTCTTAGCTATGAGGGACAGCCCAATGATTCCCTGTTTTGCCCTGTGTCCTGAGCAATAGGTTGGCATTCCCACTCCAAGTTGTAAACATTCGTCAGAGACACTTCCCGTGGTTTCCCTTTAAAATAAAATTTAAAAAAAAAATGTTGCCAGCGCCGCAGGGAGTCTTCACCCGTGTACTCTGCAGTTTCAAAAGTGCCCGGGGGGGGGAGAGGCAGGAGGTATGTCAGTAACGGATCCCTCCGTCACAGGGTGTGCGCCGGCCATCTGACCAAAGACCTCTGGTGCCCCTTTCCCATTACAGTGCTTATTTATCTCAAGTCCTTCGGGGACCTGATTTTCCTACTTAGAGAGAAACACTACAAATCCCAAGATGCCTTGAGAGAGCCTGTTTCTGGAGGGAGATGCTTTGTCCGTTGGACTTGCTATCACCATGCCTTGTGTGGTACTTGTAGTCCTAGTTTCATCAGTTTTAAAGAATCAGTGCTGTGGGTAGCCAAAGTCCACTGAGGGGAGGGGGGGGGGGGGTCTCAGAAAAGCCAAAAATTCTCCTTACAGAAACCTGGGCTTCTGGAAGCTCTGGAAGGGCATAGAAAGGAAAAAATAATAGGCAGGGCCCAAACCAATCAAGTGCAAGGTGAGTGGTTGGGTTGTGCAGGGGGCAGGGGAGAAGCAGAGATGAAGAAGCTGGACGGGAATGCCGTGAGATGTGGCGAGGGCCTTGCATGGAGGGCATGGCACCGGGAGCATTGAGGCCTGGAGTCAAAACGAAGCCTTGACTTCAGCTTTAAACAAACATCCCTCTCATTAGGAAACTTGGCAGGAAAGAATTAGAGCATTATAAAAACAAAGGACAGACCAGGCAAATGGACCTATCTGTAAACATTGAAATGCTTCAGAACATTCCTGATGCTTTAAATTCATTGGTTTTGGTTTTTTTGTTTTTGTTTTTGCTACCTTAAGATGTGAAAAGCAATTTTGCCATGCCTCGTAGCTGCAGAAAGTATTGGGGATACAGTTTCCTGCCTGGGAGAAAGGCAACATTTAAAAATATATATATTGCTTTTCCTAACTGCAAATCAGAGTGTGGCAGTGTGCAGTCAATAATACACAAGTTATAGCATCATATAGCAAAACAGAGTGACGTACATCAGAAATAAAAGGCCTGCAGCCAGCAGAACAGGGTATTCCCTGCACGTACCCAGATCAGTCCAGACAGTGGGTTGTCTCCCCCTTCCAGCAGATGGAGTCGGAGGAGAAAAGCTTGCAATAAGAAGCAGGCCTACAGTTAATAGAGAAAGCAGTCAAAACTGCTAGCAAGTTACCGCGGACAGAACAATCTCATCATAGTCAGCCTGGCCCCCTCTCTTTCGGTCGGTAGGAAGTTGGTCCTGCAGGGAATACTGGTGACCCCTGCAGCTCCTCTGTGTGTCGCGTGGCCCCATTTTAATTAACACTCCAGCAGGGGGGCGCGTGCCAGAACGGGGCTGTGCCGCAGGGCTTTCCGAGGGTGTGCGCCTCCGTTCGATAAGGCTTGTGCACCCACGGGAGGACGCAGCGAGCAAAGAGGTTCTGTTTCTTCATGATTGCCCTTCAATTCCTTTGTGTTCCCAGTGGCAATTTTAATCTCTTCATGGGCCTTCTCCAAGGCTGCCTGCACTCCTCCTCGATAGGAGCTTGCACAGAGCTGGCACTAATAACACCCTCCACCACCACCTCCATTGCAGAAGAAAATAACTATTTTCAGAAATGTATCTGCCCCCCTACGGGTCTATGGTATCATAAAAAAAAAAAGCACCGTGCACCTTCCAGACAATTATCCGGCCATAGGTGTTGGAACTAGGAGTGCCGGCTTCCATGAAAGCGTAGAACATGACGGCAAATAAGGACCCAAAGGCTCACCCAGTCTGCCCAGTTTACTGCCTGGTGCGCCACCTTAGACCCTGGTAGATCTCTGGCTCTCCCGTCACTCCTTCTTTTGCTAAGGATCCACCATGCGAAAATACAGCTTTGCTCTTCTCCCTTCCATTATAAAAATTGTTCCGACTCCCCTTTCTCCAGTCAGTAATTCAGTGGGCGCTTTTTTTTTTTTTTTTTTACTGTTGTCCCGAAATCATCCACGCAAGGGACACTAAGTCCAAGTAAAGTGTCCCCCCTCTCCTGGTTGCCCGATTTGTTGCTTTGGTTAGCTGCCTTGTTCCCATGATGCTGTCGCGCTTCCGTTCACAGAGCAATAATCTTATCCTTTCTCACAGGACAAGCAGGATGGTAGTCCTCACAAATGGGTGACATCGAGGATGGAGCCCTGTACGGAAAACTTTTCTGTCAAAGTTTCAACAAGCTTTGACTGACACTGGCACACTGGGTGCACTGAGCATGCCCAGCCTGCAATTATCCCTGTGAGCCACAGGTGTCTCCCTCAGTCTTCTTTTTTCCGCTCTGCAGTCAGCATAGCGGTTGGAGCTCTGTGAGGATTTTTTTAACTAATTACCTCATGGAAACACTTAACTTTTCACTTCAAAAAACACTTTTCCCTGCACAGGTCTCCCTCCGCGTACGTTTTTACGACGCTCGGTGAGTACTAATTCTTATTTTTCGGTCGGTTTCTGTCACTATCTTAAGGCTGTTAACTGACTGAAGCCTTCCCTTCCCCCATTTTTCAGTTAGCTTTAAACAGCTTGCGAGTATCTCTGTGACACTCTGCTTGCTTATGCTAGTGGGGTAGGGATTTTTTCCTTAACTTTAGGACCTCTGTAGCTTCAAGTCCTTCGTTCCCTGGTACCCTCACGCAGTCGATACCCTATCGCTACACCGGGACCCTCCTAAACCGCCCTGGGCTTTTATATGTTATCAGCGCCCCTCCCCCCACGGTGCCCTGATGCCTTTATCCATGTTTTTTGCTTTTCAGTGCTACCAGGCTTTTTCCTCCTACGCACTGTTTTTTTCCTTGGGCTTCCTCGGTGCCGTCCCTACCCGGATGCATGCCATTGACGCACACGCTGTTAGTCACTGCCATGCATACTCGGGTCGCCGCCACCGCTGCCCGAGACACTTTTTAACGATCCCAGGGTCACTTCATCGATGCCACCCCCCCTTTTGGGGATGCCATCGATGCCCCATCCTCCCCACCGATGTCCAGCCCTTTTCCATCGGTGGGCATCGGTGCCACATCGATTCGTCGGTGGGCATCGATGCCGGATGGTCCCCATCGGTGGACATCGGTGCCGGATGGTCCCCATCGGTGGACATCGGTGCCGGATGGCTTGTCCGTCGATGGCATTGGTGCCGGATGGCCGTCCGTCGATGGCATTGGTGCCAGGTCCTTTTGCATCGATGGACACCGATGCCCAGGTGTTTCATCCATGGGCATCTATGTTAGAATGCATCCATCGAGGGCAGTCGATGCCAGGCTGCTCCCATCGGTGAAATTCGATGCCCAGGTGGGTCCCATCGGTGGGTATCCATGCCGGCTCGATTCCGTGGATGGGCGTTGATGCCAATGCCAGCCTTATGGCTGGCATCGATGCCCATGCCGATTCCAGGACTGGCGTTGATGCCGGGATGGAATTCATCGACTGGGAGATCCATGCCATCGATTCCATACGTGTCCATATCGATGCCACCGACACACGTGTCTGGGGCACCGATGCCATGTACACTTGGAAATCTGAGTCTGTCCAAATCGATACCGTCAACGTCTGTGGCCCTATAGTTGATGCCCGTGGCCATGCCACAAACGGCATAAATGCCCGCCTCCATGCATCGATGCCCTCGACACCTCCGTTTTCCTTCGGTGTCCTTGACGCCCTATTGATTCGACTTCGACTCAGTCGATGCCGGTATCTTTTTCAATAACGGCAATGTTTTTCGATTATTCGATTCCACATCGTTTCAAAGATACCTATGCCACTGCTGTCAGTGCCCGTCACTGTCATCATTCTCCTGGCCAGTCATCGACGATTTTTCATACCCATTTTGATGATATCCTCGAAGCCCCTTAGGTTGCCTTCAATATCGTCAATACCGACATAGCACCGCCACATAATACCCTCGCCTCCTCACATTGCTCCACGCTTTGGGTTCTTTTTTAAGCCCCGTATTAGCTTAAGACACTCCATTGTGTCAGGAGCAGAGCAGGCGTGCTGACAGTTCGTCATCGATCGCCTTCCAGGACGACGAGGGCTTCCATCTCGGCGCTGGGGAAAGACCGGGCCGAGCACCGTGGCACCCATCATCGCCGACATCGTGATCGTCCGCCGCTGACGCCATCCAGCACATCGGTGCCATCCTTCTCCAGGCTGGACAACGCTCGGGCAGAGCGACATCACCACTGCCATCAGCACTGTTCCTACAGTTTTGGCAGTCCTTGGTGATCCAGAACTTCCGGATCCAGGTCCGACAGCTTCTGCATTGGCGTCACGACACATCGAGCCGCTGGGACGAGGGAAGGGAACATGAGTTCCGTTAGGGCTCCTCTGTTCCTGGCGTGCCCCACCGTCAAGTGGTGTGGGACTATGGCCATCTGTTACACTTAGCAGTCTAAACGCCACTCACGCCTGGCCTGTCTCCTCTGTACCTGTGCCACCATACCGGGTTTCAGAGCGAGATGGACGTTTACGTCCCCGGCCTTACCCTCGAGGACTCCGGAGACCGTCGGAGTCAACAATCTTCACCGGCTCGTCTTGCGGCGATCCACGTCAGATGGTAAGTACCCGCTTCGGCGGCATTCCCATAGAGTTGTGTTCTCCCATTCGGACCGTGGTTCGAAAAGTTCTGGGTCATGTGCATTTTAGAACTGTATTAGTGTCACATATCGCTATGTTAGCTATGTTAGCCACAATATCAGGAGAACCCCTCTATCTTCTTGGGATTGCAGCAGGGCTTCTTCTCTTGTCAGTAACAAGTCCCTGTGCCGACCAATGCTCTGACTCTTGGTTCCCTCCCAACCAAGGTCCAGCTGCATTGGCTGATCTGCTAAACATGAGATTCAGCAACCATTGCCCCATGTACAAGTCCACCTTGAGGCCTGGCCACAGGTCTCAGTGTCTCCTTGTACAGCATACAGAAATGCGGGTACCACTTACCGCTCACACACCTGCAGGAGCCTACATGATATCCTCCATTGGGACACCTCCTGGTCTCCCATCTGGTCAGATATCAGAGCGGCCACCCCACCTTGTACCAAAGTCCCGGTACACTCCCCCAGGCGCTACGAAGTGCAGAGGGGAGAAGGGAGGGGGGTTGGGGAGTTTTAATTGCACTATTCTTTCTTTTAACAGAAAATAGTTACTCTCCGCACATCCTGGACCTAAGAAAATCCAACTTTCTTTAGACGTCACAGGTACAATGGTATCTTTGGTTACCATCACTCCATACTGCAGTAAGTACATTATTTTAATGTTTCTATGTGCTTTATGGTGAGTCAACATTACAACCCCAAGCTCTGCCGCTGGCACCAGCTTCGGTAAGTGAACTGTCTCTTGCATCACTGTTGGTGAATGCTGTTTTCTCTGCGGAGTGTAACATCATTCACTTTCCTTGCATAGACTACTGCTAACCACTTTCAGTACATGCAAGGAGCTCTCACTTTTTTCAGGACTCACTATACATTAACTAACTGGGATTACTGTCACTGCCATAAATCCCTTCTGTAACACTTCTGGACACCACAGTCTTAAGACCCTCTTGTCCAGCATGCGCACAGACATTCTGATACATTGTTATATGTCCCTGCGCATATTTTCCATAACCTCAGCCTTTCAACTTTTCATGGTTGGGCTATGGGGTTTCTTCCCACTATGCATTTTTCTCATAATTCAAAACTGCTATGGGTTGTATTCAGTGACATTCTATACTCAATGGACCTAAGTGGTTTCATTGCTTTCGTCCCTGATTCTTATCCCAGTTCGAACTACGACCTAGTCTCCTTCGACTCATGCTCGCAATTCCTTAGGGTTATAAAGTTTCTCCTGAAAGCTGTCAACCCATTATGCATCTATTGCACTCCAGCATAGTTTCTCATAAACTTCCTGGACGTTGCACCCATGAGTTATGCCCTTATGCCTTCCAATACTGCTTTTGCAACAATTCTTTGTGCATACAGACAGACAGCATAGGGACAATGTGCTTTCCAACTCATAAGCACGCATTACCTCTTAGCTGCTCTGCTAGACAGCTGCGCAGCTCTACCCTTGGCCCTTGTTCACTTCATGCGTCCTTGGGCCACATATCTAAGAGATTTAATGAACGCTCTATCAGACCTTCTCCACGTAGGTTCTATCCTCTCGAATGGTCTCAATTACATGTGTACAGGGCAAATCTTTTAACGCTGAGTTTAACTAAACTTTCCTCGGCGTCTGCATCATTCCATACGATGCACAGGTTCTGCTCCCTGCACATGTTTCCTATGCGTTCCCTTAGATGCCTTTTCTTCCATCAAAGGCCTCTTCAATATATCTCTTCTGCTGCCTCTCGTAGCCAGCATTCTTCTAATGTTGAACTGGTATGGGGTTCAGTATTCTTTTCCCCACTCCCTGACTGAGATCAGTATGCTTTCCCATACTTCTCAATCCATCATATCAGTAACCTTTTATTCTCTCACCAGTCAGTCCCAAATCATAGACTTACTGATGTTCTTAGGTTCTGGTAGCGTCACAAAACCTTCTAAACATAAATCTTGCCGTTTAATATGGCAGGCTTTACCTCCTGACGCTAAAAAAAAAAAAAAAAAAGAGGTATTACCCCTTTTACTTTTCCACCATTTTTTCTTACTCCCTCGGATTCTGTTCTCCAGACATCCTCCACATAGATACACCTTTCTCTTAGGAGGTGTATCGTTTTGGGAGTTGGGTTCCCGTTTTCGGTAATCCTCTCTGAGTCGGCTTACCATGGATTATCCACTGATCAAGCCGCCTCTATTTCTCTAATCACGGAATGAACATATATATTCTCCTTATAAGTCTCATACATTCTACGTTTGAGCCTTTCCATTCCTCTCTTCCACAGTTTGGCAAGGGAACTTCTTTCCCTCTTAATGTCATTCCTGCCAGCAGGGTCCGTGAGTTATGCACTCTTTCCATACTCACCTGACTCCGTTCCTCTGCCACTGAGTAGTTCTACGCATTCAACTTTCTATCCTTTTCAGGTAGATGTTGTATCTCCTTTCCTCAGGAAATACTCTATTAATTTTTCCTAACCTCTCTCTCTCGCCCTAGGGAGAGACTGGGTTTTCCACATTCCTGGACAGTAATGCTGCGCTTACATTCTATCTACATTGCACTGCATTCCATGTGAATTCCACTTGACTCTTTCCTTCATGCAAGGGTCAAGCTGCTACTTCCAGTGGCCACACAGACCTAATCCTTCTGATTAAGTGGTCTATATTTCCTTTCCTACCAACAAGCAGACATTTCACTACAACACTGTGGGTATCCACATACTGTTGTGTCCGTCTTAGCCTTAACAGCTTCCCTTTGGTTACTGCTGCTTGTACTTTTTTATCAGGTTGCAGCCTGGAGTCCTCTCCATACCTTCGCAGCCTATTATTGCTTACATTTGACTAGCCGGCATGCTCCATGTTTGGCCAGTCCGCCTACTCTTACTTTTTTCAATTCACTACCCAACATCCTTCCACGAACCCATTATGGTGTTGCGGATGCCCTCCGTTCCCATTTCCACCTCAGTCGTTACGCCTTTGCGCATCTGCGGTGTATCTGGTGCATTCCTGGGCATCCTCAGCTCGGTACTCACCCATTTGTGAGGACTACCATCCTGCTTGTCCTGTGAGAAAGCAAATGTTGCTTACCTGATGTAACAGGTGTTCTCACAGGACAGCAGGATGTTAGTCCTCACGAAACCCGCCCGCCACCCCGCGGAGTTGGGTCTGTATACTTTTATTTTAGTTTCGCTTGCGCTTTTTAGCTATAAGACGAGACTGAGGGAGACACCTGTGGCTCACAGGGATAATTGCAGGCTGGGCATGCTCAGTGCACCCAGTGTGCCAGTGTCAGTCAAAGCTTGTTGAAACTTTGACAGAAAAGTTTTCCGTACAGGGCTCCATCCTCGATGTCACCCATTTGTGAGGACTAACATCCTGCTGTCCTGTGAGAACACCTGTTACATCAGGTAAGCAACATTTGCTTTGTCTCGGTTTCCGTTGATTTGTATTTTTGTTTGTTTTCTTTTAAAATCCTTATGCAGGTGCCATCCCAGAAATGTTGCACTGTGCAGACAGGCCGGTCCTGCAGGCGATTTTCCTCAGCAACAACTGCTTTGAACACGTCATAAGGCTGATCCAGAACAGCAAGGTGAGGAGAGAGAGGCCTGTGAGGGGGCAGGGCACCAGGGCGCCGGGGAGGAGCTTGCATGGCACGCTGCCTTCTTGTTTCTTTGACAGCGCAGACGACAGAAAAGGATCCCCATGGGGGCCCATCCAGTCCGCCAGGTCTTCCCTATTCGCACCGCTTAGGCTGTGACACAGAGCCGTACGAGCTTGACCTCTCGTACAGTGTGGCTGCTTCTCCAGGAAGGTTTCTGAGGGAGGGATTCTTGGCAGGGATCGTATTGGTTTCCACTGTGTTTTTTTTGTTTGCTGGATGCTGCTTGCCCTGCATTTGTTGTGCAAATTCTTCACACTTCTACAGCTTCCTCCTGTGTGTTTTTTTTTCTAGAGGGTGTGTATGTGTGGGGGGGGGGGGGATGGATAAAGAGAGACCGCTGTTTTATTTAGACAAGATAATTTTGGAGGTTTTTCTGCAGTCAGGATAGGCATGAGGGGTATTGAATCTGACTTCCCAGGCTGGGGGCGGGCAAGTGGGGCAAAATCCTGGGGATTGTGCTGTCGATGGGATGATAGCGAGCAGCTAAAGTAACGGGGCTGAGGCAACTGAAATCGGATACCGCTGAGCCCAATCTTAAATGCTCAGCCAGACACCAGCCTTGGATTTGTGCACAGGCCTACTAGGCCTCTGCTTAGGGGGCTAAAAAGTGAAGGTAGCACAGCTTCCACCTGCCAGCCAGCACCATAGACTGCCAATGCCACCCAAGCCTGAATCTCCAGTAGCATTTTACCCCTTTCTCAGCGGACCTCTGATTTCATTCCCCTACTTGCAGACTCCCGAGGTCACATCCCCCCCCACCCATAGCCCCTCTGATGCCATTACCTCATCCTGCGGACCTCCTAGGGTGGGGATCGGATACTTGAAATAAACCAGGGAGGGGTGGCACAGGAAGAATGAACTGGGAGGAAAGGGGAAGAAAATAGAATGAGTGGGCAGTGGGCAGTGTGCAGACTGGAATTGGAGCTACGCGGTTGGGGGAAGGGGAGGAAACTGGAATCAGAGGTTCGCTGCGCTGGGGAGCAGAGAGACTAATTTTGAAGGTAAGCGGGTCAAGAGGAGAGAACGGATAAAGCAGGGCTTCCCAAATCTGTCCTGGGGACCCCACAGCCAGTCGGGTGTTCAGGATATCCACAATGAATATGCATGAGATACATTTTGTATCTGGGATAAAGGATGGTTATTTACCCTTTCAAATAATACTAAAACAAAGGGACTCTCCATGAAACTAACAACCAGCAGGTTTAAAACAAATTATAGAAAGTACTTTTTTATCAAGCTGTGGAATATGTTGCCAGAATACAGTGGTCAAACCAATTAGAATAGCAGGATTTAAAAGGGACTTGAACAAGTTCCTAGAGGAAAAGTCCACAACTCATTACTTAGGGGCCGATGCAAAAAAAAAAAAAAAAGCGCGGAAGGCGGGCGCTGAAAAGTCAGTGCCCGTTTTCTTAACACACACATGGCGTCCGCAGGGGGGGGCGGTGCCATGCTATATGCAAATTAGGGGGTCACGCTAGCAAGGAGGCACTAGGGTTGCTTGGGCGCCCCTAGCGCCTCCTTACTAACACGAATCCACAACGGCGTTGGTCTTCATAATTCGGCGGTCTGCCGAGGTATTTTTTTCTTTTTTTTTTTTAACTTAAGTACAGAAAAGCAGTTTTGCATGTGACGAGCACTATCACATTCACTCCATGTTGGACGCTTGTTAAATAGGCGCTAATCCACCCCCTAATGCAATAGGGGGATTAGCGCATATTTATCGCGCGTCCAACTGCGGGTTATACAGTGCGCTCGGCTGAGCACACTGTATTGCATTGGCCCCTTAGCATGTAGACAGATGGACTCAGGATTAGTGGGTTCTGTTCCCCTGCCAGCAGATGGAGATGGAGCAAGCTGACTTCACAGTATATATAACCCTGCAGTGACCCTGTCAGTATTCTCCGTCTCCAGCAGATGATGGACGTGCATCTCCCGATGGGGATTGCTTCAGATTTTGGAGGGAGAATTTTAAATTAAGAAGGAAAGGTCCCTCCCCCGGTTGAGAATTCCTGAGGTGATTTCCGTGGTCCTCCAAATGTGTGCCTTGGTCCGGTAGCTGGGTTTCCCGGCATTAACTTAGCTGATTGTACAGCTTAAAGGCAGCGGGTGCAGGAGGCCAAGCACGGCGGTGACGGCTGATGCCCTCTCCCCCCGCAGCCGGAGACTGTCTCTGTACTCAGCCGGTAAGGGCTGAGCTCAGATAAGGTTTTTTTTTAAAAAATGTTTTTTTTACTTTAAGAAACAGAGACAGAAGGTTTTGTAGGACTTCCTGTGGTCTCCATGCTCGGTGCACTGTTCCAACGTTCATTCCCACACCCGTGGGGGTTTGGGGAACTGGGCAGCCTGGCAGGTTGAGCAGCCTCAGTGGCATAGGCCCCGCAGTTAGGCCTTTTGCCTGCAGACCGTGTGGTAGGCCGCGGTGGCCTGTTCTTGCGCATACTTTACTGCCCTCTGCAGGACGTTGGCTCTGCGCACGTGTTGTGCACTCAGTTTTGGGTGCACCTTTTGCGCGCACGAGTTTTAAGCATAGTGGTGTGTTCAAGCTTTGGCCCACAAGTTGTACATGTGTTTTGCGGCACTTACTTTTGAGGCACCTAGTTTTTGTGCGCTTACATTTTTTATAAGTGAGCCATTTGGACGCATATTCACAGTCGCATTGCACTGATGGCACCGGCGAACAAGAAACCTAAGCGCCTTTTTCTCTGTGTTGCCTGTCATATTTGGGCTTCTCAGCCTGACCTGTCCTCTAACACAGTAGTTCTCAACAGTTGTGTCAGGACACACTAGTGTGTCACAAGGTCCCGGGAGGTGTGTCGCAGATCCAGCAGAAGGCTGCTCTTTCCTCATCAGTCTGGGCAGGAGTTTGCTGACTTTTCCTTTTGGGTACGACAGGAAGCTGCTCTTGCTTCCTTCTCTTCCTGGCCCAGTGGGAGGTTGTTGCCTCCTTCACCCAGATCAGAGCGAGATATCGTAAGGTACCGGCGGGACACCAACTTTATCTTCCTCTGCCTGGCCTGGCAGTGCGGCTGCCGATGCTCTCTTTACCCCATGGGACCTGGATGTGAAAGCAGGAGCATGAGGGAGAGAGGTGCGCGCTCTATAGATCCACTGCTGACTTCTGCTGCCTCCTCATCTTCTTCCTCTCCTCGGTGCTTCTTGCCCTCTTCTGCTGCTGGTAAAAAGGGAAGGAGACTCTGGATTGGACTGAAGGCTTTTCTGCTGGCTGGGAGCCAGGAGAAGGGGAAATGTGCTGGGCAGGAAGGCGTGGGGAGATAGGGAGGAAAAGATGAGGGAAAGGAGTTTGTGGTTCCGGAGGAGGGAGAGGTGGAGGCGGGAGGGGATTGAGGGCTGCTGGGCAGGGAGGAGAGAAGAAAGTGGAGGCAGAGATGGAGGTGTGGGGGCTTCTGGGTTGGGAGAGAGGGGAGGTCGGGGGATGATGAGCAGGAACGGGTGGGAAAGAGGTGGTCAGATGTAAGCAGGGTAGGGAAGGGCAGGGAGACTTGAGGAGGGGAGAGAGGGAGCATGGGGAAGAGGATGTGGGGGGTGGGGGTGACAGGAATGTTGGACAGAGTTATGAACATGTGAAGGGATGATTGAGTAGTTGGGAGAAGTGAGGGGTGATGAGGGTGTGGAGTGACTGGGTACAAGGGCCACACTATGTCAGTTTTGAGAATATGCATTTCTTCTCTCTTTGAAGTTTGCTTAGTGTAGGAGGAAATATATTTCTGTTTCTAGTTCTTCAGTTTTGCACTGCATGCAGAAGGTGTTCTTGGGGTTTCCATTCCAGGTTTTGTTTCCTCATTTGTAATTTGTGTTATTTTATTCTATATTTGGTGAAGTCAGGTCTGTCTTTGTGACTGAGATGAGGTACTTTACTAGCATGTAGGGATTTGTATCAGTCTTATTTGTTGTGTTTTCTCACTATGATATTGCACTGGTGGTGAACTGCTGCCTTTTCATGGGTAGGGCTATTGCTGTTTCATTTCTTGGAGTTAGTGCTGCTGCGGTATGGCAGGTTTGATAAACATGTACAGAGTGGGGTTTTTTCCCCCCCCAGGTTTTATATTATTTTACAATGAACTTGGTAGCAGAGAGAGTTGGTGATGCTGTTATTGAGATGAGACCTGAATCAGAATATCCTTTTTTATATGGTGAGATGAACAGGGAAATGTTTTACTTCTGCTCTGCACCCATTGTTAGGAAGCGGGAGGGGACTCCTGTGGATGCAGAACATTTGCTTATATTTGCTCCTGTGATGGTCATATGTTCAGTGTGTCATGCATGTGAGCATCATCTCTCAGGTGTGTTCTGATAGAAAAAAGGTTGAGAACCACTGCTTTCACATGTGTGAGCACTGTTTGGATGCTCAGGGAGAGTTGTCTTCCTCAGAATTTGCTAAGTCTGGATCTTTTATCCTGATGATGATCTGGTTTTGGCGCTGTCTGGAGTTACGCCAGACCTTGGTACTCCCTTGACTGGCTCTTCCACTGGCGATGGCAGTTCAGTGGGCCCCACTCCAGTTCCTTCTGGGTTTGGACTGGATTCGGCTGCTTTTTCTTGTGTGGAGTTTTTTCAGGTTTATAAGCCTTTCTTCAGGCACAGTCCTCAGCTTCGCCCAAACCTGTCAGGTCGGACCCTCAGCCGGTGGTTTCTCCCTCTTCCAGTCCAATGGTTAAGCGGCGGGGCACGTCTCTGTTCACTGCGGGTATTCCCGACAGGAGTCCGGATGGCACTGATGATGAGGCAGATCCAGACTCCCTTGAAGATGGGGAAATTCCTCCGGGGCTGGAACCGTATCAGACCATGTTACGGTTCTATCATAGAGACGAACTGCTGGGCCTGATTTCCCAGATCTTGAAGATGTTGGGTGTTCCTAGTCCAGATTCCTTGACGGAGTTGAAGAATCCCATTTTGCTTTCCGTGCCTCGTGTTTTTTCCTTGTTATGGACACCATTCAGGAATTGATTGATCTTGAATGGGATGCCCAGAGACAAATTTCAAAGGGGGTAGGACATTGGAAGGCCTGTACCCCCTGGATCCAGCTGTGAGAGAGTGTTTATGTTTTCCCAAATGGATGCACTGGTCTGTGCTGTCTCTAAGTGGATGACTATCCCTGTGGAGCCTCCAAAGCTAATCTTACGAAAATGCTTTTTAAAGGCTTGCTCTTGTTTGGGAGCGAGTTGGAGAAACTGGTCAGAAAGTGGGGCGAATCGCCAGTTCCTCGGTTGTCGGAGGATAAGAAGCAAGTGCAGTGCCCCTTCGGTATGAGGGGTTGTCTCCAGGGTTCCAAGCGGTTTCATCCCTACAGAGGGTCAACCTTTCAGAGGACTCTGCCTTTCAGTAGATCTCAGTCCATTCGTCCCAGACAGCCCAAGAGAGGAGCAGGCTCGGGTGTTGGATCTTCCCGAGCTTCCCAATGAAGGTTTGCCGACCAACCTTCGGGAACAAGAGATAAGGGGACTTCTCTCTCTCTTTTATCAGAGGTGGGTCAAGATCACATTGGATCAGTGGGTCCTGGAGGTAATACGAGAAAGATATGCGCTGGAATTTCACAGTATTCATCGAGACGTGTTCATAGTGTCTCCTTGCCACTCCCCACAAAAAAAAGCAGGCAGTGGAGTCTACGCTTCTAAGGCTCCTCAGGCTGAGGGCTGTAGTTCCTATGCCCATGTTTCAAGAAAGTATGGGGCGATATTTCATTTATTTTTGTTGTGCCCAAGAAGGAGGGTTCCTTTCGTCCATCCTGGATCTCAAAAGTGTCAACCGTCATTTGAGAGTGACTCATTTTTGCATGGAAATCATGCGGTCTGTGATAATGGCCATTTGGTCGGGGGAATTTCTGACCTTCCTAGATCTGTCCAAGACCTAGCTTCAGATTCCCATCTGGAACACCAAGCAGTCTGTGTGATGTTGGTCAATGCGATGATTGTGGCCTACATAAATTGCCAGGGAGGAACCAAGAGCTAGCAAGTGTCACAGAAAATAGACCAGCTTATGGAATGGGCAGAAGGACATCTACAGATGATCTCAGCCTCTCATTTTGCAGGAACAGACAACAGAGCAGACTTTCTCAGCAGAGAGAATCTGGACCCAGGAGAATGGGTGGTGGTAACCAAGGCAGTTCAGCTGATAGTGGATCGCTGGGACCTTGCATTCCTAGACTTGCTGACGACTTCTCGCAATACGAAGGTTCCTTGATTCTTCACTCGCAGGAGAGATCTGTGGTCCTTGGGCATAGATGCTCTTGTACAGGTCTGTCCAGAAGACAGGTTGCTTTATGCCTTTCCTCTGTGGCTCTTGTTGGGCAGGATAATGTGCAACATCGAAGGCCACAGGGAGCTGGTACTTCTGGTGGCACCAGACTGGCCCAGGTGTCTGTGGTATGCAGATCTATGAAGATTCCTGGTGGAGACCCCCCTTTGTCTTCTGCTGCACATGGATCTGTTGGAGCTGATAACAGTTCTTTACGAGAATCTGACTCTGTTCTGTCTTACAGTTTGGCTCACCTGTTGAAGCGTGGATATTTTTCTGTGGTGATTGCCACCTTATTCCTCGCTTGAAAGTTCTCCACTTCCTTAGCCTATATGCAGGTTTGGAGAATATTTGAGGCCTGGTGTGAGGAGTGGGGTATTCTTCCTCGTTCAGTTAAGATCCCGATCATGCTGGATTTTTTGCAGAATGGGTTGAATAAAGAATTGGCCCTTAATTCCTTGAAGGTACAGGTTGTGGTTCTTGCTTATTTCAGAGGCCCGGTGAATGGTGATTCCTTATCATCTCATCCTGATGTGGCCCGTTTTTTGAAGGGAGTGAAGCATGTTTGGCCTCCCTTGAGGTTACCTGTTCCTTTGTGGAGTCTTAATTTGGTGCTGCATTTCTTGGCAGGCCCTATATTCTGAACGCTGCGTAACCTTTCTTTGCGGTTATTGCCCTTGAAGACAGTGTTCCTGGTGGCTCTAAATTCTGTGCGTCAAGTTTCTGAGCTGTAGGTCTTGTCTTGTCAAGAGCCATTCCTTCGGGTGACTTCAGGAGCATTGAAGCTGCGTACTGTTCCATCCTCCTTGCCTCGGAAATTCATTTGAATCAGTCCATTTCCTTGCTGTCACTGGATAAGGTCAGGGGCTCGTCGGAGTATCACCTCCTGTGTCCCTTTGTTGTCAAGGAGACTTGTCGTGCGGTATTTGGAGGTTTCTGAACCTTTCCAGAAGACGGATCACCTGTTTGTCCTCCATGGTGGAAGGAAGCAGGGTGAACCAGATTCACGGACAACATTAAGGATTAAGGAGGTGGTCACGGCTGCCTATGTGGATGCAGAAAAGCTGTTGCCTACTTCGGTTAGGGCTCATTCCATTAGGGCTCAGGCAGTGTCATAGGCGGAGGTTAGATTGTTTTCTCCTGTCGATATCTGCCGAGCTGTGATGTGGTCATCCTTACATACTTTTTCCAGGTTTTATTGTCTGGATGTGCAGGCCTGGGAGGATACAGCCTTTACATGTGTGGTGTTGACTGGACCTTGGGCAGTCTCCCACCCTGTTCGGGAGTAGCTTTGGTACATCCCACTGGTCCTGAGTCCATCTGTCTACACTCTAGGAAATGGAGAAATGACTTACCTGATAATTTCGTTTTCCTTAGTGTTGACAGATGGACTGAGCTTCCTGCCCTCGGCTGCCGAATGATTGTGTCAGTAGTCCTCCTCTGGGGGCTCCAGGTCCCGAGGGCTTACTGATAAATATTCATCCAGTCCCTAGATTGGGATAACTAAGTTCTTACTTGAGTTCAGTATTTCTTGCTGGTTGAATACAGTTTTTTGTTAGTCTGTCCACAGTTGCTTTTGAAGAGAATACTGGCAGGCTGGAATCACTACAGGAGTATATCTACTCTGACGTCAGCTTGCTCCGTCTCCATCTGCTGTCAGGGGAGCATACACCACTGATCCTGAGACCATCTGTCTACAGTAAGGAAAACAAAATTATCAGGTAAGTAATTTCTCCATTAGCCAGGTAGACTACAGAAAGCCATTGCTATCCCTGGGAGAGAGTAACAAGAAATAGATCTACTTTTTTGGGATCTGCTGGGTATTTGTGACTCGGACTGGCCATTGTCGGAGGGAAAATGCTGGGCTCAGTGGACCTTTGTCTGATCCAGCATGGCATTTCTTATGTTCTTATGAATTTGGAGGTTCAGAGTGGGAGGGAATGGAATTGTGGAGTTATGTGGAAAGAGGAAAGGGGAGAATATGGCATTGGAGGTATGCCAGGAAGGGCATACCTCCAATGCCCTTCCTGGGCATTGGAGGGCATACCTCCAATGGGCTCAGAAGAATGTTGGGGAGTGGGTGTATGGAATTGGATATATACTGATGGGGGGGGGGAAGAATCATGGAATTTGGAGGTACATGGTAGCGGGAAAGGGGAGAGAAGTAGCAGAGGTCCACTTGAGTGGGTTGGGGGGGAAAGGGTGACACAACACTGGCAGTGTCTAGGGATATCAAAAGCCGAAATCTGATGCTGCCAGGCACCTGATCTTGGCTCAAGATACAGAAATAATTAGTTACTCAGTAAACAGTGTCTATCTGGAAGGCAGTTAAGAGGAGTTGAGATTTTGTGCAAAGCTGAGGGCCTTTATCTCAGGTATTATAATGCTTGTGAACACCTTATTAGGGCTGAGACCAGAAGATGTTAGAAGCACTCATAGTGATTCAAATCCTTATTTTATTGATCTAAAAGATAATGGATTTTGATTCCCATGTCTGTCTTTCCTGTGTATATTTTTTAAATTGCCTTTAAGGACTAGTACAGATAAATTGGAGGCTCTGCTATTGTTTATTTGTTTGTTGAGTTTTATATACCGTCATTCGGTGAAGCCATCACAACGGTTTACAAGATTCAGATTGTAATTCTCTTAACAATTGTGAAAAAAGGTATAACAGGATGCATATTAAACAAAAGATTAATCATTTATAGTCCAGAAGAGAATCATTTTTGAGTGAGGAGGGTTTGTTTGGAGCTGGTTGGAGACAAGTTATTTTGTGGATTTGATTGGAAGTTCCTTTGAGTATTAGGATGATGTGAAGTTTGAATGTCAATGTAGACTTTGTGAAACAACCATGTTTTTAGGTCTTTTTTGAAAGTTTTGAGGTTAGGTTGGGTTCTCGGATCTTTTGGGAGGGAGTTCCAAATTTTAGGGCAGGCAATGGAAAAAGCTCTTTCTCTGGTTGTTGTCAAGTTAGCATCTCTGATGGGGGGGACATTTAAGTGTCTTGAGTTGTTTGAGCGTAAGTTTCTTTGAGGATTCTGGGGGGTTATGTTTAAGCCAGTTAGTCCTTGATGTTCATTGTTTAGTATTTTTTGTATGATGGTCATGGATTTTTGTTCAATTCGTGCTTTAATTGGAAGCCAGTGTAGTGAAATCAATATGGGCGTTATGTGGTCATTTCTCTTTGTTCCTGTCAGAATTCTGGCTGCAGAATTCTGCAAAATCTGTAAAGGTTTGAGGTTGGAAGATGGTATTCCAATCAGTAGGGAGTTGCAGTAGTCGATGGTAGAGAATATGAGTAGCTGTAATACAGTTCTGAAGTCATAAGGGTTAAGAAACGGTTTTAAACGTCTTAGGGTTAGTAGTTTGTGATATCCCTCTTTGATTTTGTTTGATATATGGTTCTTGAATGAAAGTTCTTTGTCAATAATTCCAAGGTTTTTGGTGTGGGTGACAGAGAGAATAGAGTTCATTTGATTGTCAAGTAAAGGTAAGGGTGGTGGAGTTGGATTGGGTTTTTTTGTCCATGAGGATTATTTCAGTTTTGTTGATGTTGATTATGAGTTTCAGTGAAGTTAGGAGATGTTTAATTGAGGCAAGTAGGGCGGATGTTTCTTTGTATGTGTCTTCTATTGAATTTAGGATGGGAATTAGAAGTTGAATGTCATCAACTACTGTCAAGCTTTCTTAAATCATTTTTCATTCTCACTACTCCTTCAGGTGTATCCACCTGAACAAAGAGAACAATAAACGTTTTCTGATCCAGGGAGTGGACAGAAATGGCCCTCCCCAGACCCGAAAATGAAATGAGAATCTGCAATTTTTACTGAAATTTCACAGGAGAGAGTTGCACCAACAGAAAACAAGAAATAAAGGACAATAAAGATCATTTCCTCTTCACTCAGGCAGGCCAAGCCACACCAGTGGGTTATGCACCTCTGCCAGCAGATGGAGACGGAGTAAAGCTGGCTCGCTGACATCATGGATTTATAGCCTTACCCTGCAAGAATTCTCCATCTCCAGCAGATGGTTGACATGCATCTCCCTACTGGGGATTGCTTGTAAAAAAAAAAAAAAAGATTTTGGAGCACCGCTTGAGTTCAGTTTTGTTCTTTTCTCAGTTGAGCATTTTAAGTCTGGGAGCCTAACTGGCCTAGACTTAGAAAAAAAAAGAAGCGGTTTGAAGACGAGGGAGTGCTCAGGGGTGAAGGCTTGTCCCCTCTCCCTCGTAGCCAGTGACCCGATCATGCTCTCAGCCAGGGAAAGGCTGAGCTCAGGTAAAAACCCAGTAATTTTTTTTTTTCCCTTCTCTTAAGTGTCTCTTACCCCTCTTCCCTCTCACTTCTCTGGGGAGGTAATGTAGAGTGGAGCTGGCTCGGGCTCAGCGGGTTGAACAGCCTTTGGCTAGGCCCCACTCCTCAGGCTCGGTTCTGATAGTTGCGTGATAGGCCGCAGAAGCAAATTTTCCCGCGAGCAGACATGTTGGATGCATTCTCGCTGTGTGGTGGGGCACTGATGTAAGCGTGCATGTGCACGCAAGGCCGCAGCCTATATTTGTGCACATAAGTACTCATGGAGTCCTTGTGTGTGTGTGGGTGTACGTATGTGTACGTGTGTGTGTACGTATGTGTACGTGTGTGTACGACTGCAGTCTGGTTTGTGGGCACGGATTTGCACGTGTACTACCGGATATTGTTGGTAGCACGTAAGATGTCGTCTAGAGTCCACTGCAGGAAGACTGTGGCGTGGGTTACAAAATGATCTAAGCTCCTAGCTAATCTGTGAGGCTTGCCATATAATAGGTCAATTTAGCTTCACTTTCTTTAAAAACCTGTGTCAGCGATGCTTGGAGGTGCAAGGTGGTTTGGCCATCACGGATTTTGCCGATGTTGGACCATACCCTCAGGAGGGGAGGGGGGGTGGAACGCGACATGGCAGACATGACTCCCCTTGTTCCCGATGACAGAGACATCTCCGACAGAAGAGTTTGAAGAGGGTCAGGTTTTGGGTCTGTGTGGGCCCCAGTTTGGATCCATCCTTCTTTTCCTGGGTGGAATTTTTCCAGGGTCTGCAGACGTTTCTGCAAGGGTGCCCAGCCGGGGCGAAGCAACCTATCAATAAGGTTTCACGTGCTCGGGGCCCACCTTGTCAGCTACTGCAGGCCAAGCGCTGAAGGCAGGCTGTCCATGGTAATGTTCAGGGGGATGTGGATTCTAATACATCAGATGACCCTGATGGGGACTTGGATTTTCTCCCCTTTGGAGGGAGAAATTCCACCTTATCTGGAGCCGCTTCGGGCTCTGCTCTGTTTTATCACAGAGAGGAGTTGGCGAGTCTTTTGATTTGCACCCTGAAGACGCTAGGTGTGTATGGGGGGGTGATGCTGCGGGCTCGCAAAAGAAGGATCCCAAATTGATCACCTTACACAAGGCTTCATGTTTCTTTCCTCTCCTGGATCCCATTCAAGAGTTGATTGACCTTGAATGGAGCACCCCAGAGGCAAATTTTAAAGGGGAGCACGCTTTAGCCAGTTTGTATCCCTTGGATCCGAAGGCAAGAGATCAGTTGTGATTCCCTAAGTTGGACGCCTTGGTACGCGCCGTGACCAAGCGAACTGCCATTCCAGTGGAAGGAGGGACAGCCCTCAAAGATGCTCAGGATGAGGAGAATTGAGGTTATCCTTAAGCAGGCCTTTAAAGCGTTGGCAATGAATCTGCAGATTGCTTCTTGCTGCCGGCCTAGTGGCTTAGCTGGTTTGCGTCTCTCTCAGGAAATGCAAGGCACAGGGTCCAATGGTAGATGTCCCATTGCCTAGTCAGGTTAGGGCGCAATCCACTAGGGCTCAGGCGGTATCATGGGTGGAGCTTAGATTATTGTCTCCTGTTGAGATTTGCCGAGCGGCAATGTGGTGGTCCTTAGACACGTCCTTCGCACATTCGGTGTTGACGGGACTGTGGGCATCCTCCAGCCCTGTTCAGGAGTAGCTTTGGCACAACGCACTAGTGTGCATTGACCTGCCTGAGTGCAGGGGAAGGAGAAATTACTACTTAACTTGATAATTTCCTTTCCTCTAAAGAAGGCAGGCCAATCCACAACACACCCTGGGCTGCCTACTTGTTTTTAGTTTGTCCCTTAGGACTGGCAGCGAAGTGTGTTACTTCTGTTGGTTCATTTAGTGACTGGTAAGTGCCATAACCAGCTCCTGCAGTTAGTGCGTGTTAATTCTTTTAATTGAGCTCAGTGTTCCCATTTGGTTGGAATCGTGAGGGGTTGACTGTTAGTAGTCATATTCAGGTAGAAAGAGATTTAAATGTGAGCTAAAAACATGGCTATTCAAAACTGTATATAATCTTAACTTAAAAACATCAGAATATACTGAGCCACAAAGACAAGAAGGACGAAAGATAATAATCAGATCATAAAGAATAAATGAAACGAGAGAATGTAAGATTCTCAAAACAACCCTCTGACTAAGATGTGAAAACTATCATTTTGTTTTAATTTTCCATACTCTGGCCTTAAATACCTTATCAATTAAATCATGCTCGATAATTTCACTTGATAAATATTAATGCCTGTCTATGAATACCACCTCTGTAACCAATCATTTGTTGAGGAATAACGATGAATGTCACTTTGAACACAGTTGTGATCTATACATGGAACAACGGTATATAAAATGTCTAAATAAATAAATAAATGTCCACGTAAAATCAGTTTGTCCACAGTTTTGGCTATTCTAGAGAATACTGGCGGGGTAATGTCAGGGCAGGGCTATATATATCCATGATGTCAGCGAGTCAGCTTTTCATCGTCTCCATCTGCTGGCAGAGGCGCATAGCCCACTGGTGTGGATTGGCCTGCCTTCTTTAGAGCGGAAAGGAAATTATCGGGTTAAGTAGTAATTTCTCCAGTGGTGCATTTTTTTTTAAATTTATGGTTCAGTTTGCTTGTTTAATGTATTCTGTGGTATATCACATGCAAAGTCTACTGGTATTGTTGCAGAATGCTGGAGTATAACATTCAGTAAAGTTTGCAGAAAGAAGAGAAAAATCTTGATAATAGGACAGACACGGCCTGTAGGAGACAGCTCGGTGTTGTCATAATTTCTCGGGTACCATGTGTGGGAGACAGCACAGTACTACCTTGACTTCTTAGGCACTGCCTGCGTGAGACAGCACGGTGCCTGCGCAATACTGCAGATGCTGCTGGGGTCCAGGTGGGATGAATGTCCGTATTGAAGAGATATTCATCTTGGATGTTGCGGAATACATGACTTTTAAATAAATAAATACATAAATAAAATGGCTTGGTGCCGTGAAGACATTGCCAGGTGCTGGGAGGGACAGCACAGTTCCTCAGAGAGCTGCTTCCTCTTTGTATGTTTATAACATGTTGCATATATCATTGTCTGTTTTCTTTTTTTTTTTTTTTTGCTGGTTCCTGGTCTCTGTGGCTGATGTGATTTCTCTAACCCCATTCTTGACAGCTCTATCTGAGCGGTAGGCGTAAACCTGACGAGGGTGGGAGTGATCTCGCCACTCGGTTACTGACCGAAATCGATATCAAAAAGGTATTGCACTTTGCTTCTGGCATTGAAGGAATGCTTCCTGTGCTTTTTTTCTTCTCTCTCTCTCTCTCTCTCTTTTTGTGATTCAGCTTTAACAAACGGTTGATGTCAGCAGGGTATCCGCAGGGAGCGCTGTAAGACTGCCTTAATTTCCAGGCATTGGAGGAAGGGGGTGAGAAAGAGTTAGCCGAGAGCTGTGTGATTTATAGTAGGAAGCCGCAGCTCCGTGCTGTGGAGGATGGTAGAAATTTATAGAGCATCTTTCATGCAAAAGTATTCTAAAATTCTTTACCTTCACATAAAACTTGTACATATGGGCAATGGCAAAAACACAAGACCTCCGTAACACTGCAACAGAGCAGAATAGAGCAAGCGCACTACTTGGATTCACAAGGGGGGGCGGGGTCAAAAGCGGGTGTTCCGAAGGCCCACTGGGGTCTGGGAATCGACACACGTAGTAATTCTGAGAAGCCTGGAGCAGAGGCATTAGGTGTGCAGGGCAGTTTAATGACTAGGCCTCAAACACGTGAAGCTGTGGAATCTATTTCCCAAAGATGTGATCCAGGCGACTAGCATAGCGGGGTTTAAAATAGGCTTGAACGAGTCCCTTCTGGAAAAGTCCATATCTTATAATTACGGGCTGATATACAGTAAAGTGCGCACTATTAGCCTGCGTTTGGCCGCAAGTTTTCGACATGCAGCCAACCCCCCCCCCCCGAAACTAATAGCGCCCGCAACGTGCAAATGCATGTTGATGGGCCTATTGGTTATTCCCGCGTGAAACAGAAAGTAAAATGTGCAGTGAAGCCGCACATTTTACTTTCAGAAATTAACACCTGCTAATTTCGGGCTGATACAGAAAGAAGCGCGGGAGAGCCGGCGAGCGCCGGCTCTCCCAACATGCGCACAGGCCAGTGTCCTGGGCGCGCAAATCAGTATCTGTCCGCATGCAAATGAGGGCCTGCGGTAAAAGGAGGCGCTAGGGACACTAGCGCATCCCTAGCGCCTCCTTTTTGACCAAAGCGGCGGCTGTCAGCGGGTTTGGCAGCCGATGCTCAATTTTACTGGCCTCGGTTCTCAAACCCACTGACAGCCACGGGTTCGGAAAACAGACACGGGCTAAATTGAGCGTCCGTCTTCCATCCTGCGGGCCGTGGGCAGTTTATAATTTTTTTTTTTAATTTTTTTTTTTTTTTTAATTTTTAATTTTTTTTTTTAATTTTGGGGCCTCCGACTTAATATCGCTATGATATTAAGTCAGAGGGTGTACAGAAAAGCAGTTTTTTCTCTTTTTCTGTGCACTTTCCCAGTGCTGGCCGAAATTAACACTTGCCTTTGACAGGCATTAATTTCTGAAAGTAAAATGTGCAGCTTCTCTGCACATTTTACTTTCTGTATCACGCGGGAATAACTAATAGGGCCATCAACATGCATTTGCATGTTGCGGGTGCTATTAGTTTCGGGGGGGGAGGGGGTTGGCCACGCGTTTTCGACGCGCTATTACCCCTTACTGTATAAGGGGTAAAATTAGCACATCAAAAACGCACGGTCAAACGCAGGCTAACAGTGCGCTCCACCGGAGCGCACTTTACTATATCGCCTGAAAGGCAGGCGTTAATTTCGGCCAGCACCGGGTAAGTGTACAGAAAAGCAGAAAAAAACTGCTTTTCTGTACACCCTCCAACTTAATATCATAGCGATATTAAGTCTGAGGCCCCAAAAATAAAAAAAAAATAAAAAATATATTAAAAAAAAAAGAAATCGGCCCGCGGGTTGGAAGACGGACGCTCAATTTAGCCGGCATCCTTTTTCCAAACCTGTGGCTGTCAGCAGGTTTGAGAACCGACGCCAGTAAAATCAAGCGTCTGCTGTCAAACCCGCTGACAGCCACCGCTTCTGTCCAAAAAGGAGGCACTAGGGACGCACTAGTGCCCCTAGCGCCTCCTTTTACCGCGGGCCCTCATTTGCATGCGGGCCGATACTGAATCGCGCGCCCAGGACACTGGCCTGTGTGCGCGTCGGGAGAGCGGACGCTCGCCGGCTCTCCTGCGCTTCTTTCTGTATCAGCCCGTTAGCCAGGTAGACTAAAGAAAGCTATTACTATCCCTGAGAGTAACAGGAATTAGATCACCTTTAAGTGATCTGCTGGGTACTTGCGACCTGGATTGGCCACTGTTGGAGACAGGCTGCTAGGCTTGATGAGTTTTGGTCTGACCAAGCATAGCATACCTTATGTTCTTACTTTTCACAAGATGACCGTTGCACAGCCTGGCCTGTGAGAATTCCCCCTCCAGAAAATTTGAAACGCCCCGATTAGGTTCAGAAAAGACTGTGCCTTTTGCTATACGTATCCTTGTTAAGTTCTGTATGATACCTTTTGCAAAAGCAATGAGGACACACGCTGATAATACTAAATGTTTGTGCTTATTTATGGTGTGCATCCTCTACCTCCCATCAACACACAATACCCACACGCACATAATACCCACACACCCACAAAATAAATCAAAGAGGATTCCAGTACCACAAGAGCCTCTTCACACTAATTGTCCCCAGAGCAGTGCAACCGAGACCCTCTCAAAATGGGTAATTGAATTAAATCACTACTGGGGGGAGGGGAGGAGAGGTCAGACTAGTTGAGTCAGTCCTTTAGTGCCAATACCACTGAACTGGATTTAATTATAACAGACTTCCGTGAAACCAAGCTTGAAGCTGGCCCCAGAGCCAGGTTTGGTGGCCTTGCAGTGTAGACGTTGATGGATCTTATCGACTTTGTTAGAGCCAGTTTAACCACACTAGTGATGTGCAGATGGGCCTTTTGTGGCTTATCTTCTCGTATCTTGTTCTCACAAATGCTGACATCACCTCTTTGTATAAGGCAGGTCCTCTTGGTTGCCTAGCCGTGTGATGTGGTAGCTTCGGTTTCTTTGAGCTGCTCGCTTCTCTGCTTGTGTGCTTTGTGTATCCCTTGTCCTGTCTATCTGGGAGTGGTTTGTCGGCTGGGGTTACATCACATCCTTTCTAACAGGACATCTGATGCAGTTGTCCAACAGCAGCAGCGCGAGTCTGTGGCATCTTTCGTGTCACAGATGACCTTCTTGAGAGGATGTGTTGTAACGTTTACAAAATATTGAAAGCCACTGAACCTCTCAGCATTTCATTTCTAAATGTGCAGCGATGGGGATACTGAAGCTGTGGGTGGCTGGGGAGGAAAGGCACCCATGTTTACCTATCCAACACCTCCTTAGCAGATTGTTATCACAATGGCAGAGTCCACAAAAGCTTGCATCTCCCCTCTTGTGAGTATTAGGATTTGCCAAGCAAGCATGTCATGCCACTAGCCAAGTTTCTGTGGAGCTCCATGGTTGGTTGGGGGGGGGGGGGTGAACTTGGCCCCACCTTGCCTCAACCACTTCTGTCTTTGAATTGCAGGAGGCAGGTGGAAGTGCCAGACTTCTATCAGTCTCATTTTCTCAAGTGCGTTCATAAGTCGCCTCTGAGCTCTTGCCTCTGTGTCAGGAAGGCCCACTGCAGACCTGAATTCCTTACAGACAGTAAAACCTCGGCGAGGACAGGACAGAGCCTCTGTCTGACTCACTGCCTCTCCCCCGGCCACTCGCAGCTCCTCTGTACGGCCTTTCCTACAGGTGACATGGGGGTAGAAGCCCGAGGTTAAATGGGAGGGTAAAACTCTGAGACAACGTGCACCAAACTATCGTCAAAGTTGCCTTGGGGAGGGGAGAAATGGTCATTTATTTGGGAGAAAGAATACATATTTAAAGTGAAGAAAAGGAGGAGTAATATTTGGAGAGGGGCTAGAGATTTAGGAGCCAGTTTCTAGGGAAAGGTAGGCTTCTGAGCATCCCTCGTACTAAAACTGCCCACAGTGGCAGTAGCGTTTGGCAAATAAAAATCTAGAGATCCACTTTGTAGCCCCTGTCCTGATCTGGGAGGTTCATGGCACTACCCAGGCCCTTCCTTCACTGGGTAGGTAGGGAGATCACTTTTTCAAGGCCCATATGGCTTTCTTGCTTCTGGGGCTTTTCTGCACACCTGTCCAGAAACCACTTAGCCAAAAACCACACTGCCCGCCAGAGCTGTTCAAAAAATAAAATCCTTTCCCGGTCCTTGATGGGAGGCAGTGAACTCTGAGCAGCGTGCTGAATCCAGCGCGCCAAAATAGTTCAGCAAGTGAAGGTGGATAGCAGGAAAAATAAACTCAGTCTCTCACATAATCTCCAAATGCTGCACACTCATGAGCAGGTAAGCTCACTGGGGCGGGAACCCTCTCTGGGATCTTTCCTGGTATCTGCTCTGGATGCAGCTCTCCTCTTTCTCTCTGTGACCCCTATCTCTCTTTTTTTCTCTTCCACTCTCTTCATAGGTGAACTTGTGGCTGATTCCTCTGTCAGTCTGCAGGATCTTTCCCAGCTGGGCAGTTTTTCATGAAACCTCCACCAAGAGCAATCCTTTTTTTTTTCTCTCTCTCAGACTTCTCTGAGCACTTTCTCTGGACAGATGAGGAATAGGGACTTAATCCTCTCTTCCTTGTTACTGCTTAACCTGTCAGAAATTCGCTCTTTGGACCCCCACCCAGGTTGCCTTCCGTCCTTGAAGACCTGGGAAGCCCAAACTTGGGGCCCCAGGCACCTTCCTAAGACAGGAATACTTCTTCTCCAGGCAACTCTTGGCTTCGTTTCCTTTGGGGGGGGGGGGGAAAGACGCATAGGGACACTTCAGCCAGCACCTTCCTAGCAGAAACATAGAAATGTCGGCAGAAGAAGACCAAACGGCCCATCAAGTCTGCCCAGAAAAGCACCTCGGGACTCCCCCCCTATTTGGCCACAGGAGTTTTGTTAAACCTAAGACACCTCCCACTGGGGTGTGTCAAACCTCTCTTAACCGCGCCCACTCTAATCTGATGCTATTCGCAAGGGCCAGGGTCCGTTAAGACCACTGATCTTTGTACTAGCAAGGGGTAAATTTGAGGGGGATTCCCTTGCACCGATATTTAAAACTGAAATCTTTTTAGGCAGCGAGGCCTTTCCATTGCTATGTTTTTTTGTCAGGCCAACGAAAGGTTTGGTCCGGGGAAAAGATGGCTCTTGGAACTCTGCCCTGCTTTCAGCTGAGAAAGAACTAGGTCGAGATGTGTGGATTTCGGTGCTCCTGAGGCAGCACTCGGTACACCCAGACTGCTTCACTGTTCCCCCACCCGTTCCTTGCAGAAGCTGTTCTTGGAGAGCCAGTCAGGCTGGAGCTGGCCTGTTCTTTAATTAGATCCTTTACCGAAGTGTAAGAGTCTTAAGTGCATCGTGCACTTTCAGCTGAAAGTTGGAACTGAGCTTTAACAAAGGAAGACGCAGCAGCACATGAAATGCAACGGCTGAGAGGTGGCAGGGGCTTGCACTGGGCTTTCAATCGTTCTCTTCCTTTCAGAACTGCAAAGACTGTTCTTCTCTTCTTTGTTAGGCTTGTTGTGGAAAAGATTGATCTTTTGCTGCTTGGTTTTTTTTTTTTGCTCGCTGTTTGCCTGTTGAGAGTGCCGTGCGCATGCTGAGCTGTAGAGCGATGCTCGATGTCAGCTTTTTAAATGGCGGGAAGGGGCTGGGGGAGGGGAAGACTCCTCACGTGTTGTGAATGTTTGTTCGGCAGTGCCTGTGCACGGTTCAGGGTGTGAAGAGATTTGCCGCTGCCAAGGGGCCCACCACCCCTTTCCTTCTCGAAGCATGCAGGGTCTGCCGACCATCCTGAGTCAAGGCTATAAATCACCCAGAAGAAAGGTTGCAGGGTGGGAGGGGGTGATGTACATTTCTCTTCAGCTGTCAGCAGTGGCCAGGAATGGCACCTCTGCGCCCCCCCCCCCCCCCCCCCCCCGCTTGGCAAAGTACACACCCGCTTGGGTTTTCAGGATTTCCATGGCGGATATGCATGAGATCTATTTTGCATGCCAAGGAGGTAGTGCATGTAGATAGGTCTCCTGCACATGCATCGTGAAAATCCCGACAGCCTGGCAGGGTTGCGGTTGGTCGTTAAGAACAGAGTTTGTGCACATCTACACTAATGCTTTAAGAAAAAAAAATATTGCCCTTTATTATAAATGTATATTTTCACCTGTTTATTCCTAGATGCTGCCTCATTTTTCCCCCCCCTCGTGTATTATGGCTTGGTTAGCATGCAACATATGGCCATAGATGTTTTTTTATCTGGTGTACGAAATCTCAGACCCAGCGACAATGAATTACCAGATATCACGCTTGTTCCTTTTTTCTCTAGGCTAGGGGTGGACAGCTTCACTCCTGAAGAGCCACAAACAGACCTGGCTTTCAGGATATCCACAGTAACTGCCAAAGGATGGCACGAAAAGAAGCTTCTAAAGTACACACGCACCCTTCGCATGCACACATCCCACACTACTGCACACCCTTTGCATGCACCCATCCCACACCCCTGCACACACACGCATCATGCACACAACTGCTCCCAGCACACCCGTACCCACTCAGGCTTCCACCTCCCCCCACCTACACACTCAGCATATCCCCAAAATACTCACATATCCCCTTACACACACATTACCCCACACGCATACGGACCTACCTCAACACATACCACGACACCTGCACATACCCACTTACATACTTCCCAGACACCCCGTGCACACAACCCATTCACACACATCCAACTTACACGCAGCTCCCCCAACACCTTCAAAACTACATCTGCTCCCTACAAACAGTCATATACCAAAAAAAAAACCACATGCAGCAAGCCCTCCACAATCTCTTCCTATTCATACAGCTCCCTACCGACTGAAACACACACATAGCCCCCCCCCCCCCCCCCACCAACACTCACTCATCCATGCATGCACGCAGATAGGCCCCCACGTACTCCACCTATATCTCAAAACCCACACGCACACATCCTCCATTCCCCTCAAACACCCCCCACCCCTATACACAGCCCTTCAACAAGTCGAGGTGGGAAAGCATTCCTGAAGCCAAGCCTCTGCATGAGGTCCTATTTGATTTTTTTTAAGACCTGAATCTTTGGTCAGATTTAAGGAATAGACTAACCTCACTTTCCTCCCCTGCCCCCTCTCCCCACCACTACACACACACACACTCAATCAATCACACACACACACAATCACTCACACACACACACAATTACACAATCCCACACACACACACAATTACACAATCTCACACACACACAATCACACACACAATCACACACTCAATCACACACACAATCACACAATCACACACACACAATCACACACATTCAACCACACACACACACACACAATCAATCTCACACGCACACACACACAATCAATCACAAACACACAGGTGTTTTGTGTACACAATTAATTTTGCATTTGCATCAATTTTAAAATTCTTGCTATTTTTACCTCTGCACAAAGGAAACATGCAAAACTTATCCTTAAAAACCATACAAATCATTCTCTTGCACAGTTTTCAAATAGTGCAAATCTTATCCCTGGCTTAATTTTGGCGCAGGATGAAAAGATTTGGGGGGGTGGGGTGGAATTGTGTAGGCTAGAGAATGTGCAGGAATTTCTCTTAATCCTTAAATTGGACCCTGCATCGTTCACAAATTGATTCACCTCCATTCTCCAGTTTCTTCCTGATGCTCAGAGCCTCCCAGGTTCTGTTTTGCAGCCTTCTCTGGAGTGGGTGGGTGGGTGGTGGGTCTGACAGAATATGTGCATGAAAGTTTCCAAAGGGTTGAGTGGACTGAGAACTATAATTTCTTTTTTTTTTTTTTGACTCTCAGTAGTTGTTTTCCTTCAGCTCCTATGTACTTCCAGCTCAGTCGGAACTAGGGCTGGGATCCTGGTGCCCTAAGCTTTCATTAGCAACTACTTGGGGATTTTTTTTTCCCCCCTCTCTTATCTCCCCTCGGGAGCTCAAATTTAATCCAATCATTACAGTGACAGTCCTGGGCCAGGGGCCATGCACGCCTTCCGCAACCACTAGGTGTCGTCCTTGGGCAAGGACCGTGATTCCCTTCCCGAGAGGGTGCTTGGGACTGTGAATAGCTGCCTTTGGCAACATCTACAGCCTCGGCTGACCCAGGAAGCGGAAGATACGGCTTGGGGATAGATCTGGGGACTTTGCCCATGGAATTGCACTGCAGTTTACCAGCTGAGCTACTGGACCAGTTGGGTTACAAAAGTGACTGGTTTTGGTCAGCACAGAGAGTCTGTAGCAGAGAGGATGCTCTAACCCTTCACTGTCACGTCTGACGAACTCCTGCCCTCCCTCTCTGCGTCCTGGTACGTTGTGCATTGGATATTGGTGTGCAGCGCTTCCTGGGTACTGTAAATTATTTCACAGCTTCACTGGAAAGAGTCACCTTTCCTTAAGTATGTTTCCAGTTCTTCCTTTTTTAAGTTCTTGGAGTCCGGGGGTGCCTGAAATGGGCAGCATTAAAAAAAACCACGTACCCTTTTCTGAAGGTCCACTGCTTTTCGCCTTTGCGTGTGCCCCCTCCAAGAGGAAGCACTAATGATTCAGTCCTTTTTGTAGCAATGTCCTGAGCAAGACCAAAATCACCAGCACCTTGGCCCTGTAAAATTTTAGAAACTAATGTGCATGAGAGAGAATTGCTCAGCTGTCCCTTTAAAAGATGTTCCATGTTTTTTAGCTAATTTTCTTTTGTCTCCTTTTAGTTCGGTACAAGGAAAAATTGTGTCATTTTTTTTTTTTAATCTGCAACTAATTGTTTATATTTATTTTTAAACAGCAGGGAAAATGGAAAGTTGGGTGATTTGCTGTTTTACCACATTTTCCAACTTCTACAGAGCTAGACAGCATCCTTTCAGTTGAAATTGGCTAGAAACGGCTCTGGTTCTTCTCTCATTTCCCCTTATCTCCTTGACCCTGACCAGCAGGTACTCGTGTTGCAGATCTCTGGTGAAAGCAGTAGGAAGTGCGTTTCTCTTCTGCTGCTCTTTGTGTTCTAGGCTGGAAGAGGTTGTGCCAGGCACTGAATGACACAACCACTTACTTTGCAAATAAGGGTGAAAAATAGAGGCAACATAATCACAGTCTTCCTTTTAAGCATGACGCTTCGGTGCAGCTCATTTTGCACATTTGTTCACCATTCTGCATGGTTTGGGAAGTGATATAGCAATAGTTTTAAATGCATTTTGTTTCCCGGTAGCTTTGTCTTATGCCAAGCATTATGCTTCAGGTACACTGTGCCCTATGGGCAGCCGGCCTCGTTGAGTTCAACCTTTGCGCGCCCTTGCCCTGGGGCGTTCTGTGGCAGCCGGTCATCTCCGAAAGCCAGACCTCAGCACCTCTCGTGTGTCTCTTCTAGGTCTTCGATAATGGCTCCGACTCCATCACGGTGCACGCCATAGGAGTGCTGACCTCAATCATGAGCAACTCTCCATCAGTCAAGGTAATGGCAGCCCAGCACAGGGCCCACAGCACAAGTGAACGAAAGAGCAGAATTACAGAACTTGGATTTGTTTGGTGAATGGAAGGCTCATGCCATGGCAACTCATTTATTTTTTTGGGATGAGGATAGGGTTTTGGATGAAAGTTTTAATTTCAAGGTAACTTTAGTTTTTATGTGTATTATTCAAGAATGATGCGGGCAGTGCAAATACACACACACACACACACACACAAAGATTGTGTTATCTAGAGAATAAAAAAGGAATGTATTGCAGAAGTTTACTGTGAATATCAGGTGAATCTCTTCGACCATAAGCCATTTGGAGCTGAGTCTTTTTATTTCTATCTTTTTATCTTTCATTTATATTCTGATTTTACTGAGGGAGTACAAGGCTGATCATAACGTTTAAAATGTGCAGATAAATATTATCATCTAACATCTAAAATGTACAAAGATGTCTTATAACTAGAAAGTTCTTAAAACACAAGCATTAGTAGATATTATGAATTAAATCACATAATAAAAACATGAAGTAATACAGTGCAAGTATAATGTACAAGGTGGCCCATGGAAAAGTAACCCGCCTCCGATACCAGTGCTGGAAGGCAGGCTACTTTTCCATGGGCCACTCTGTACATTGCAACTAGTTTCTGTACTGCAGAATATGTGAAAAAATGATCAGTTTGCTAGTGTTATCAGTTGGGTACTCATTAAAACAACATCAGTTGTACGCAGGAGGTGTGATTGAGGTAAGCCCCCCAATACCCTCCTGCTTCTCTGTATTTGCACGTGTGACTCTACTGTTCACCTTCTGGGGTCTCTCTCTGTTTTTTGAGATGTATTTTTGTTTCTTTTTTTTTTTTTTAGGAAGTGTTTAAAGAGCGGATTGGTTACTCCCACCTGTACGAAGTTTTAAAGAGTCAAAGCCAGCCCACCAAGCGTCTCCTGCAAGAGCTTCTGAACATGGTAAAGAAAAAGCAGTTCAGTGTACCCTTGCACATAAGTCTGGCAGCGGCTTTGAGACCAACGCTGTGCAGGCAGCCCACAGCCAAAGATAAACTCAACCTGCTCTGCCCATGATACCAAGCCAAAAACAGAGTCACGGAGAGTCAGTTTGTCAGAGAGGGCTGTGCCGTCTCTTGTGCTGCATTGTCTGTGGCACTGTCACTAATTTTGTGCTGAATGACCATGATTTTATCTAGTTCATGTGTGCAATTTTTGTTTTTCTTTGCCACATTTGACTCATTAAGTCACCCTTCAGCCTTGACCTCTTCTCTGTGAGCATCGGTGGTTTGTGTAGAGCCCAGCCCAAGTGATGACATGCTTTGCAGTAGGGATGCTACGTGCTGCCTCTCCTCCGGGCTAGGATGAGGAGGATGGAGATGGTAATGATGAAGCTTTCAATGCTGTGCTTGCTTTGCAGCAGTCACAACGGTCCATTAGCCAGTCATCATCAAGGCGAGTTAACACAATCTAAAATACATAAAGCATATCAACAATAAAACAACACAAATACAAGGTAATAAAAACAGTGGGAGCTCTGATTGTCATAGTGACATCTGCACACACATACATACCCGAAGATTCAAGACCCATGATGCACATAGGGAAAAATAACCCTTGCTGTAGTTACACGATGTTAGGTTCCATGTTAGGAGCTACCACCCAGGAAAAAGATCTAGGCATCATAGTGGATAATACTTTAAAATCGTCGGCTCAGTGTGCTGCAGCAGTCAAAAAAGCAAATAGAATGTTAGGAATTATTAGGAAGGGAATGGTTAATAGAACGGAAAATGTCATAATGCCTCTGTATCGCTCCATGGTGAGACCGCACCTTGAATACTGTGTGCAATTCTGGTCGCTGCATCTCAAAAAAGATATAGTTGCGATGGAGAAGGTACAGAGAAGGGCAACCAAAATGATAAAGGGGGTGGAACAGCTCCCCTATGAGGAAAGGCTGAAGAGGTTAGGGCTGTTCAGCTTGGAGAAGAGACGGCTGAGTGGGGATATGATAGAGGTCTTTAAGATCATGAGAGGTCTTGAACGAGTAGATGTGACTCGGTTATTTACACTTTCGAATAATAGAAGGACTAGGGGGCATTCCATGAAGTTAGCAAGTAACACATTTAAGACTAATCGGAGAAAATTCTTTTTCACTCAACGCACAATAAAGCTCTGGAATTTGTTGCCAGAGAAGGTAGTTAGTGCAGTTAGTGTAGCTGGGTTCAAAAAAGGTTTGGATAAGTTCTTGGAGGAGAAGTCCATTAATGGCTATTAATCAATTATACTTAGGGAATAGCCACTGCTATTAATTGCATCAGTAGCATGGGTTCTTCTTAGTGTTTGGGTAATTGCCAGGTTCTTGTGGCCTGGTTTTTGGCCTCTGTTGGAAACAGGATGCTGGGCTTGATGGACCCTTGGTCTGTCCCAGCATGGCAATTTCTTATGTTCTTATGTTCTTAGCACCCATTCAGGTGTAGTAAGCACTCCTGAAAGGCACTCTAGAGTAACTGACAACAAATCTTCCTTCTCTAGGGTGGAGACTCCTTTAGAATTGACTTAAACATGACTGTAACCCTGCCTTGGGGGAGAGTCCACCTTCCCAGCCTTGGAAAGCGTTGGATTACTCATCCAAGGTGCGGGAAAGACTTGGGTTCTGTGAAATGGAGACATGAATGCTCCTGCAGGGCCACCAAGAAGGTGTCACAGTCCGCAAATGAAAAATAAAACAGTCCACTGCAGAATGTGTGTCTCAAACCCATGAACGATTTTACTGAAAAATTGGCAAAGTTTACCAGATACAAGGAAAGAATTGGAAAAACTCAATCCAACAATGCAGTAGTCAAGAAGCAGCTTAACAGTTCTTTAAAAATCTCTAAGTCACGTATGCAAAAAGAGTCTTATTCAACTTGTCTTCTCTCCCACTGAAAAACGCTACATCTTTTTCCACTGGCTTTCTGTTGCTCAGCTCACAGAACAAGTATAGAGTCTTTCTTGAAAGTTCCCAAAGTACTCTCAGACTCACAAAGCAGACCAATGTCTTCTGATGGTTTAAAAGTTCTTGGGTTACTCTTGCTGCTGTTAGAAGAGTTATTCCTCTTCCACAGATCTCCCAAACTGGAAATCCAGGGCAGGCACCAGTCCTTGTTCCCTGTATGTACCCGGATCAGTCCAGACACCTGGTTGTGACTCCGCGCCAGCAGATGGAGACAGAGCAAAACTTGACGGGCTCCCTACATATAGTAAGGTGCCACCCACAGCCCCCCAGTCTTACTCTGTCTCCAGCAGATGGGGCAGGTCCACCCACAGTCTCTGGGATCCCTGGGATAGTTAGTCAGGGATAAAGGAATTTGAGAATTTTATTTTTACAATAGTGTAGCTTAATTTACAAAAAAAAAAGAAAAAGAAGAAGATTGGAAAGGTTTTAGCTTCAAGGAAGTCTCCCGTCGGTGGAGCCTCCCAGGGGGTTTACAAGGTCCCGAGGGGATCATTGCCCCTGGTTGAGGCCGCTGCTGAGGGTCGAGGACCCGGCCGTGCCTGGCAGCAGCGTCGGGGGTGACACCGGGGAGCCCGGTTCACTCGCCCCCGCAGGAGCAGACAGTCTTCAGTACCTCGGCCAGCGGCTAAGTATTGCAAACAAAAAAAAAAAAGGTTTCGGCTTTATTTTTTCTGACGCGCCGGCTCTCTCTCTCTCTTCTCTCTCCGGTTCTCCTCGTCGGGGCTGCGCGGGGGAACGGCGAAAATTTGTTTTTTGCTCTTACTTTGGTGGTGCCTTTGGTCAGGGATGCCCAGGGGGACTGCTTGCCGCGCGTGTGGGTCGGCGCGCGCGCGGGTCTCACGAGCCGGTGTTTGCGCGAACTGCGTGTCGGGGGGTGAAGGTCCTTCGGAGGGCGGTCGAGGGGGCCATTCTCGGGGGTCCCGATCGCCGCCACGCGCCGTGTCTGCAGCAGCTGACAGGGCCAATCCGTTCCCGCTTAGCGCGGGAACGGCGGCCATTTTGAATACAGTCAGGGAGGCAACGAGGAAAGCCCTGGGAAATGGCGACCAGCCGCCCCCCCTGTCTCCTCAGCGTCGCGGTTCGAAGGGGGAGGTCCCAGGGGCCCAGGAAGCGGGGAGTTTGGTTTCGAGGGAGGACTCCTCCGATTCTGAGGGTTCTTTCTCAGAAGATTTTGCCTTGCTTTTAAAAAAATTAGCAAAATACAAGCGCTCCAAACACAGACCACAGAAGGCCCCAGGGGGCAGGGAGGGTCGCTCCCAACCCCAGAAGAGATCGATCCGACAGGCGAAAGCTCCGGGTCCACCCAGGGAAAAGAGGCCATCGTGAGGGGACTCGCGGAACTATGATACGGACTCTACCTCCTCCTCGGAGGAGGGGGCGGTCTCGGAGACCGCGGAAGGGCCCGAGGGGCTCGATAATCAAGATCCAGTCAAGCCGGGAACAGAAAAAGGGGCGCTAGCGGCGGATGGGGATGACCCCAAGGTCGTGCGGCTCTTCAAGCGCGAGGAGCTGATTCCCCTTATCCCGGCGATCCTCGATGAACTCGGGGTGGAGGCCCCACCGGTAGAGACCCATCAGGGGGCGAATATGGACCCAGTCCTCTTGGGCCTCGCGGGGCCCGCGGTGGCTTTCCCGTTCCATTTTTCGGCATCCAACATTCTGTTCCGGGAATGGGATACCCCGGAGTTAGGCCTGAAGGTGAGTAAGGCGATGGACAAGTTATATCCTCTGCCGGAGGATGTATTGGAATTGCTGCATCTCCCACGAGTGGACGCCGCGGTGTCGGCAGTGACGAAGAGGTCTACCATTCCTGTCACCGGAGCTACCGCGCTCCGGGATATCCAGGATCGGAAGCTGGAGGTGCAACTCAAGAAGGTTTTTGAGGTCTCCGCCCTGGGAGTCAGGGCGGCCATTTGTAGTAATTTTGCGTTGCGGGCAGGGCTCCGCTGGGCCCAAACTTTGCAGGCGAATGCTGGCCTCTCCGTCGGGGAGGCCTCGCAGGCGGATCACTTGGAAGCGGTGATAGCTTACAGCGCGGACGCTATGCACGACCTGCTGAGAACATCAGCCAGGGCCATGGTGTCGGCAGTCTCTGCCCACCGTCTTCTCTGGCTCCGGAACTGGGCGGCGGATGGTACGTCTAAAGCCCACCTGGGCTCATTGCCTTTCAAGGGAAAGCTATTATTTGGTAAGCAGTTGGACGATCTGATGCAGTTCCTCAGCGAGAACAAGGCTTTTAAATTGCCGGAGGACAGGCCCAGACATCGTTCGACCTTCTCCCCAAGGAACCGTTTTCGATCCAACCGGCGACAGCGACCGCAGAGATCGGCGAGGGCGGGACAGTCCTACCGTTCGAACTCTGCTAGACCTTCCTCATGGTCTCAGTCCTTTCGAGGGAAGAGGTTTAACAGGACTGGCGGAACCCCGTCGGGATCGGGGTCCAAGTCGGCCCAATGAAACGAGAAGGGTCCGTTCCTCGCAGCAGCCTCAGAGGCCATCCCACAGGTGGGGGCGAGGCTCGCCTTGTTTTACCAGGAATGGACCAAGATAACTTCAGACCAGTGGGTTCTCGGCGTAATAAGGAACAGCTACGCGTTAGATTTTGCTCGTCTACCGTGGGACAAGTTCCTCGTCTCTCCTTGCAAGGCTCTTTTCAAAAGGGACGCTGTCCGAGCGACCCTGCGACGTCTGGAAGATCTCGGCGCCATTTCTCCCGTGCCATCGACACAACGGGGACTGGGAAGATACTCCATTTACTTCGTGGTCCCGAAGAAAGACGGCTCCTTCCGTCCCATCCTCGACCTCAAGGGAGTCAACAGATGCCTTCGCATTCCGCGTTTCAAGATGGAAACGATCCGCTCGGTAGTGGCCGCGGTTCGTCCGGGCGAATTTCTGGCGTCGCTGGATCTTACGGAAGCGTATCTCCACATCGGCATTCAGCCGTCCTACCACAAATATTTGAGGTTTTGCGTCCTAGGCAGGCACTATCAGTTCAGAGCTCTTCCGTTCGGTCTCGCCACGGCTCCACGCACCTTTACCAAAGTCATGGTGGTAGTGGCGGCCCAACTCCGGAGGGAAGGGCTCCTGGTTCACCCTTACCTAGACGATTGGCTCATCCGGGCCAAGTCCGAAGCCAAATGTCGACAAGCGATTGCCCGGGTCCTACAGCTCTTGCGCTCTCTCGGCTGGGTAGTCAACCTCTCCAAGAGTCAGCTACAGCCTACTCAGCGGTTAGAGTACCTGGGGGCCTTGTTCGACACAGAGAGGGCCAGGGTGTTTCTGACTCAAGAGAGAGTAGTCAAGCTACAGCGACAGGTGAGACGTCTGTTGTCCATGCGGTGCCCGCTGGTCTGCGATTATCTGATGGTCTTGGGTTCCATGGCATCGACGCTCGCCTTGGTTCCCTGGGCTTTTGCTCATCTGCGACCATTACAGTCAGCGTTACTGTCCCGTTGGAAGCCGGTCTCGGAAGAGTTTCATCGACCGCTGCCACTCACGGACCGGGCCAGGGACAGTCTGCATTGGTGGCTCTCCACCGACCACTTGATGTGCGGAGTCTCCCTGCTCATGCCCACCTGGACGGTGGTGACGACAGACGCCAGTCTCTCCGGCTGGGGAGCGGTCTGTGGGAGCCGCTCGGTGCAAGGTCAGTGGTCGAGTCAGCAGTCGCTGTGGTCATCAACCGGTTAGAGACCAAGGCGGTGTCGTTGGCGTTACGAGCCTTTCTCCCGTGGATTCGGGGACGAGCGGTCCGGGTTCTGTCGGACAATGCGACCACAGTGGCCTATATCAATCGCCAGGGAGGTACAAGGAGCCAACAAGTGGCGGAGGAGGCGAGTCTGTTGATGGCCTGGGCGGAACAGCACCTCAGCGGCATAGCGGCGTCTCACATCGCAGGGGTGGACAACGTTCAGGCGGATTTCCTCAGTCGCCATCGGCTGGATCCAGGAGAGTGGGAGCTACCGGAGGTAGCGTTTCGGCGCATCTGTGCCAGGTGGGGACGGCCCCACCTGGATCTCATGGCCACCGCTCTCAACACAAAGGCTCCACGGTTCTTCAGCCGACGGAGGGAGCGGGGCGCGGAAGGCGTAGATGCATTGGTGCTTCCCTGGCCCACGGACGTGTTACTTTGTGTTCCCTCCGTGGCCTCTGATCGGAAAGGTTCTGCGTCGGATAGAATTGCACCCGGCGGCGGTGATTTTGGTGGCACCGGAGTGGCCACGGTGGCCGTGGTTCGCAGATCTCATTCAGTTGGCGGCGGAGCCTCCGCTTCGATTTCACGGGGACGCGTCCATCCTTCAACAAGGACCACTTTTGTCTCGCGGCCTGGCTTTTGAAAGGGCGCGTTTGAGGAATAAGGGGTACTCCGAGTCCGTGATTGCGACTTTGTAGAGGGCTCGGAAACAGTCTACGTCCCTAACCTACATGCGGGTCTGGACAGTCTTTGAGGACTGGTGCGGTACTCGTGACATAGATCCTATACGTCCAGCTGTGCCGGCGGTCCTCGAGTTTCTTCAAGAAGGTCTCTCGAAGGGACTGTCTTGGAGTACCTTGAAGGTCCAGATCGCTGCGCTTGGTTGTCTCAGGGGTAAGGTCCAGGGAGTGTCCTTGGCCTGTCATCCGGATGTGGTGCGTTTTCTTCGTGGGGCTAAGCACTTGTGCCCTCCTGTCCGAAACCCTTGTCCGTCCTGGAATTTGAATTGCGTACTATCAGCCCTCTGTGGGGCACCTTTTGAACCAATCAAGCACGCGACTCTGAAGGATCTTACGCTGAAGGCCGTGTTTTTGGTAGCGATTACGTCTGCTCGTCGAGTCTCGGAGTTACAGGCGTTGTCCTGTAGAGAGCCGTTTCTGCGTTTTTCGGAGACCGGGGTCTCCCTACGGACTGTCCCATCCTTTTTGCCCAAGGTGGTATCCTCTTTTCACTTGAATCAATCCGTAGACCTGCCTGGTTTTTCAGTCATGGATCCGGGGGACAAGAGGTCGAGAGACTTGCGCAGACTCGATGTTCGCAGGATTCTCATTCGTTATCTGGAGGTGACTAATGCCTTCCGGGTGTCTGACCATTTGTTTGTCCTCTGATCCGGACCTCGCCGGGGGTCTGCGGCTTCGCGGGCCACGATTGCGCGTTGGCTCAAAGAGGCGATTGGTTCAGCGTATCTTCTGCAGGGGAAGTTGGCACCTAGGGGACTTCGTGCTCATTCCACTAGGGCGCAGGCCACGTCCTGGGCTGAGGTTTCTCAGGTGTCCTCGCAGGAGATCTGTAAAGCGGCGACGTGGAAGTCGTTGCATATGTTTACTAAGCATTACAGACTCGATGTCCAGGCAGCTGAGGCTCAGGGTTTTGGAGCGAGTGTTCTCCGAGCGGGACTCTCTGCTTCCCACCCTCAGTAATTTGCTCTGGTACATCCCAGGTGTCTGGACTGATCCGGGTACGTACAGGGAAAGGAAAATTAGTTCTTACCTGATAATTTTCGTTCCTGTAGTACCACGGATCAGTCCAGGCTCCCGTCCGTCTGTTCTGCTTCCGATGAAGAGTGAGAGAGTCCGCTCGTTTGCTTTTCGGGCTGCATTATTGCGAGTTTTTGGCATACAGCCTCTTGCCTCTGGTTCTGTTGGTTTTCTGTTTTCTGCCAGGGGTGTGTTCTGAATTGGCATATATATTGCAGTTTATAGTTAGTTAGTCGGGCACTTGTTTTGCTTTGACAGTACGTTCGACTGAGGGGCTGTGGGTGGCACCTTACTATATGTAGGGAGCCCGTCAAGTTTTGCTCTGTCTCCATCTGCTGGCGCGGAGTCACAACCCAGGTGTCTGGACTGATCCGTGGTACTACAGAAACGAAAATTATCAGGTAAGAACTAATTTTCCTTTATCCCTCCTTTCTCCAAGCCCAATGCCACATACTTCACCCAGACTCTTTCTGCTTCCAGGCTAAGACTCTTATCAGCTCGCACTTTCTCCACACTTCTTGGATCTTCTCCCACTGCCTCATGGAGGCACTTTTTATATCACCTTCTAACCCATCCCCTTTGGAAAAAGGATCCTCATGTCACTCACCACCAGCAAGAACTTCCTCTGAACCTCTCATATGAACTCTCCATTGCTGGAAGGTTCCTAATAGCAAAGTATAGAACCATATAGATGTCAGACGACCATCATTCTACTTTCTTCCACCAGAAAATTCCCTTACTACACTGAGATTGACACCCCTCACTTGACTGTCCTCCAGAATTGTTGTCACCGATTTTGAGCCTTTTCCTTGATTTGTAACAGTTACGATGTCGTCATGTGCTTTTAGTTGACTGTTAAGACGGTCATCCCTAGTTAGCCACATGATTTGATCACATTCCAGCTTGTATCCTCCAGGGCCACAGGCAGGCGTACTGATTTGTGCCAATGTGTTTTCTTTTTATCAATAGGCTGTGGAAGGGGATCACAGCTCCTTCCCAGGACAGGTCATACGCAATGAGCAGCCTCTGTTGATCCTTGTCCAGTGGATTCCAGACCTTCCATCCCACGATCTTCAGATCTTCGTGTCCAGCTGGCTGAAGAGCATATGTGACTCTTCTTTGCAGAGCCAAATGACTTGTGTGGAAGCAGGCATGGTCAGCTGCCTCTTGTCTGCCCTCTGCTCTGACCAGCAACTGGACAGCAAGTGTGCGGAGAACCTCATCCATATCCTGCAACTGCTGGGCAGGCTGTCCATTCGGCCTGGAGAGCTCCGCCAGCTGATAAAACTGCTGCGCACAGACAATGGAATCCATCCCTACTCCACCCAGGTCATTAGGGCCATGTCCGCCATGGCGAGGAAGGAGGGGCCAGAAAGGGCATTGCAGTACTTTGACCTGACGCCAAGTATGTCTGGTATTATGGTGCCTGCCATACAGAAGTGGCCTGGCAGTGGCTTTGCCTTCCACGCCTGGGTCTGTCTCAATGAGGATTTAAGTGATGGGCACGAGACATTGGGACTAAAGAGGAAACAGCTGTACAGGTATATATTAAGCTTTATGCTTGGGGAAGCAATCAAGTAGGGTACTGCAGTGGGTACAGATAATGTACAAGAGCTAAATATTTTTCAGAGGAAAGGGAAGTTCTAGACCAAGGGATCATACTATGAGGATCCAAGAGGATAGACTCAGGAGTAACATCGGAAAATATTTCTTCACAGAAAGGGTGGTTGATGAATGGAATGCCACCCGGGGGGGGGGACGAAAGCGACAATGGTAACAGAAAGAATGGAATAAGCACAGAGGATCCTTAGTTAAGGGGAAGTAAAGTTAAAACTGAAATCAGATGTTCTAGTTGTTTCTAGAAAACAAAAGACCAGCAGCAGACAATATCAAGACTCCCAGTCTATAGCAAGTTGATCCATGCCTGGCTTTACTTTGGGTTTACACAAGTACATCTGGAGGTTTTACCTGCACAGGGGGCTCTCAGGGAATCTTGCCTGCTCAGTTCTGGGAAAGTCAGGTCATTGTGAAAGCTGGAATGGATCAAGCGCTCGCACAACTTGCATTTCCATATTCCGCACTTTCCCTTGCGGCATCTACCGCTGGTGTGATTGAATGGTGCAAACTGTCTTTTCACATCTTGAATGATCTCATTTTACAATAATGGTAAAAAGGTAGCAGTAAAGGGGAGTAAGGCTTAAACTTTGCTTCCCATATCTTCATGCCACACTAAATGTTCTGTGATTGTTACACAACATTGTTAATGCTTTGAGTGCTGAGAGGGGAGGGGGAATTGCACAGTCCATGTCAATCGTGTCAAAACCGGGACATTGTGTAAATGAGGCCTTCCATTTCTCTCCCAGCGTCTCACGTACACAGTTTTACATGCGAGGGCGAGCGTAGCAAACCCTTCCCTATTTTCAGAGCTTGAACACTGAGAAGAGAATTTCTCGGAGAACAAGCAGGATGGCAGCCCTTACACATAGGTGACATCATCAGATGGAGCCCGGCACAGAACTTTGATCTCAAAGATTCTAGAGCTTTCAAAAATGCCCTACTGAGCATGTGCTGCTGTAGTTATCAGCCTACCCCCTAGGCAGAGTCCCTCTGTCTCTTTTTGTTTTTCTGCAGAGCCGTGTGGTCACAGTATTCAGCTTTGCTCTCTCTCCTTACAGTATTTGTTGTGATTTTTTTCTGGAGCTGCAGCTATTTTTCTTTTCTTTTCCTTGCAGTAGCTTTTTTTTTTTTTTTCTCTTCTATTCAACTTTCTGCCAGCTGCGAGGTAGGACTTAATCACTGTGCAGCATGCAGAGTCTAATTTTATTCCTTAATAAATAAATGCTTCATCTGCAGTTTAGTTTCTGTTTCCTCTCCTTGTTCTGTATGTTTTTGTGCTTTTTGTCTGGTGCTGTCAGGACTTACAGCATGCAATCCATGAGTGATCCACGTAGGCCACTGAGCTTGGGGACTTGCCTGAGTTCAACCTGGGCAGGAGTTCCATGTTGTTTCATTGATTTATCGACATCAGTGGAGGCGAAGACAGTAAAGGGATTGAGGACCGCACTGTTCCTGTGGGGGGGAGAGCTCATCCTCCCCACATTCTAGGGAATAGTCTCCATGGGTAGCATCCCTGGACGACATAGCCTCCCCTCCTGCTTGCCAGTGCTGGCAGTGCAATCTCCTTGTGAAAGGGTGAGCAGGAGCCTGGGCAAGCAGCCCCATGGAAGCTATCAGGCATGTTTGCCGGTGATGCCATTCGTGACTGCTCTTGATGATGTCGACCACCATTGCCACCAGGGGGCTCTGGGATCTCCATTGAGCTCTTTATTGCCCTCAAGGCTTTCAACTGCTGGGACATGGGGTTTTTGAGAGCCCTCGAGCACCATGGAAGCCTCGGACCACAAGGGCTTTGGGCCTGGGGCAACTGCAGCGCCAGGGTTGCCATCGACATGAGGCACCCTGGAGCACTGGGACATCCAGAGTGCACCATGGCCTGGTGCCCTCAAGGCTATCAAGCGTTGGCATGCCGATGAACCCCCTTTGCAGTATCTGGAAGGGCATTGAGGTGTACCATTGATGGCATAAGGCTGTCAGGTGCCATGGGCACTGAGGCTTTCGGGTGCCTGGAGCTGCCGTACAATGGCAAAAGGTGCTGGGATCATGGGGCATTGGAGGCCCCACGGGGCTTTGAGCACCATCGGTGCTGCTGAGCGCTGGAGTTGCTGTTGAGGCTAGTGTCAGCCTTAGGCACTGGCATGGATGCCATCGAGCCCAATTCATCGATGCTCTTGGTTGTATAGCTGAGCTGAGGGGAACTGTTGAGGACACTGGCCGTCGATTGATTGTTTTGGGCATCCAGTGACGCATTGGTGCCTCAAGGCCTCTGTCCTTGGGTACCATGGGCATCATCGGTACCGCTTGACCATCGACTCCTTCGGGCACCTATCTCCATTGTTGCCGCCGACCCTTGGACGTTTTCGGCCTGCAGTGTTTGTGAGTCATCAGTGACTTTGGGTGCCACCCAGTTGTCGTCTGCAGGTGCACAGTCAAGCACCATTGGAGCCCTAGGCTCGGTGTCATTGGTGCCATATATGTAATTCGTCACTTGTGAGCGTCGAGGGTGCTATTGGAACTAGGAACGAGATTCCCACTGTGGGCATCAGTGGACACGGTTGGATGCTGCAGGGCACCACTGCAGAGCACCATGGGCACTATTGGTACCCATGGTCTTTCCTTCCACCTTTATACAGCGGAGAAGGCGGTGGGCCATCTATGACCCCAATTCAAGGGCTATGATCAGCCTCTTGAAGCATTGTCAAGTACTATAGGCACCTTGGGTCAACACCAGCCACCATCAGGGACAGCGATAGTCAGAACCCCAGTGGCACTAGGGATGCCCTCATCACACTGTACAGGCTGACTCCATTAGGAGTTAGTGTAATAGTGGAGCGCATCATGCATTGTCAAGGGGTCATCTACTCTTCCAAGCGCCACAGGCACTGATGGGCGCGTTCTCTCTGTCAGTGCCATGCACAGCCATGCCAGAGGAAACAGGACCACCATCGTTGCATCAAGGTATCTGCTTCCTCATTTGTGTCACACCCTAGGGTGCCATGGGACACTAGCGAGGAGGGCGCCATTACACACTCTTGGATTGCTTCTTAGCCATGCGCAGCTGCCGACTTTAACAGGTGCCATCTGCAAGATGGGGTAACACTGCATGAGTACTGGTCATCGTGCTTTTAAAAGCATGTTGCCCTCTAGGGTAGGTGAAATTGTGTCTCTGTTTTTTCCTCATGGTGAACACAACAGGTTGTGTGCGCTGCTGCCACAAGACTGACCTAAGACTGCATTCCTGGTCAAATCACTAGGGGCGTGGATATCAGGAGAGTAGTGTCGGGAGTCTTTCCCTCCCACGGAAGAGGGGTATGTCTTTTGACCCCTCCCATGTTAGCTTATGTTGAATCCCTTTAGGGGGGAAGCCTCTGGGACTCCATTCCTTGCAGGTCTGTTACCAAACTTCAGCCTCAATTCTTTTGAATTGGTGCATATCCTTGCAGTCCAGGACCTGCAGGCATTGGGGGGACTTCTGCGGTGGACATTGGACTGTTCTTGCTGGTCCATGGATTACTGGCCACCTGTGACTGGTTTGGTCGCTTATGAACCTTAGCGATCAGCAACAGTAACCCAATCTCTCTTGGAGAGTAGGAAAGTTTTTTGGAACCGGGAAGCACCAATTCCCATTGCTTTCCTGTCCCTTCGGAAAGGGGATGTAAGTAGGTTTTTCAGAGGCAACCCTTTTGGGTTCCCCCTTGGCACTGGGTTGTCCAGCCCTTCAAGGAGGTGGCCCTTGTTATGAGTTTCCTGAAAAAGGGTTTTCTATTACCTGTGAGATCTGAGAGCAAGTTGGGCATTAGTGCTCTTTCTTAGCTCAACCTAAGGTGCAGCAGATCTTTTTCATGAGGGAATTATTCCGGATTCGGTTGTACTCAGTGATTCCCCTTCTGAGCAGCTTCTGGTAAAGATTAGGGATTTCTGCCGCTCGGGAGACACACCTTTGATATCTGCTGAGCACAATGTGTGGTTCTTGCAGATGCCAACTCTTGCCAGTCATTCTCGCATGCAGGACCCCACCTCAATGAGGAGGGTTCTGGTCCATTGCTTCCCAGTTGGCATGCATGCCTTTCAAACTCTCGCCATATCCATGGTTGCGTGAATTAGGGGATGAAGGAACCCACAACAGAGGTGCTTTACTTTTGTTGTGGTGTCGTATGAGCTATACTTCCCCCTTTTAGGGATAACCCTGTCTGTGGGCAGGGAGGTCCTGGTTCATGCAACTGTTGTTCCACATACTGGAATGCGTGATTCCTTGGGGAAAGTATACGTAATTATGGCATTGGGTATTGATACCTAGGCCAGATTGTTGGGCAGTCTGTTCCGTGATCAGTCTGACCATGCCCTGGTACCCCTTGGGTTGCCAGGCCAGTAAAGAAATCCTGTTTCTATGGGGGTTTGCACTTACGGCATCCCTGCTTTCTGTCACTTGGTGAAGATTTCTTCCCTAGGAGGCTCGCTCTCTGTTTCGGCTATTCCTACCATCTCAGAGGTCTACCTCAGAGGGAGGGGGAGAAACTCCCTACTGGAATCAGCAGTGAGTTGTTTGGTTGGGCTTTTTCTTATCCCTGCAGCCCCAGGGTCTGCCTCCTTGTGTTCTTCGCTCCTTATGACTTCTGGTTGGAATGTCGAGGCTAGGGGGGAGAAAAGCTAGGGCATTCATGGAACATCTTAATATATGGCTGGTTATTTTCATGGCCTTTAGCCTTTCATACTTTACTGGGTTGACTGAGCCCTGCAGAGCCGTCATGAATTTGCCTTTGTTTGGAACCACTCGTTAGCGTCCCCAGTACTTTGCATTTAATCTGGAAAACAATTATCTGCAGGAGATGCTGCTGCACTCTCTATTAACTGTTACAAGCTCATCTGATTCCTCTGCAGGGCTCTTCTACGTATTCATCACTCCTACATAATTGGCCGTACCGCTCATCCTTTGGGCTTCTGTCCCTCCCAACGCAGCCCATGTGATGAAACACGATCTGTGTCAAGGGACCAAAAATCTGTTCTCTTCAAGCAACTGTGAATAAACAATGAATATATTAAAATTAATTCTATGTTAAGTTTCTTCGATTGAGCTCTGTAAGACAAGGTTCCATGAATATAACCAGCGCTATACTGCCTACTGCTGTGGTCTGTACCTATTACTGTATACCGCTCATTGTCTCCACCACTCATTAGCTTTTGCACATCTTAATATATATACCTGCAGGGATCAGTACACCACCTTTTCCCTGTTTTTTCACCAAGTTCTGGCCAGTGTACTGCCTTTAGCCTTTCATACGTTACTGGGTTGACCAGAGTGCCTCCCTGCTCACCTGAGCTCTCCTGTGGACACAATGCATAGGCCCACCCTTGACAGGGTGGAGTGACAGTGAGCTTCACACCTAGCTTTCCCTACATGGGGGGGTTTTGGGCTAGTGATTATGGTCAGGGATTGCCTTTCATTCCCTGACCTCTTGACGTCTGTCCTGAGTGGTCAGATCTGTCTAGTACTTTGGCAGGCAAGATCTGCAACAGACCTGGCTGCTGTTGCCGCTTCTTCCAATTGTTGCTCGGGTTTTTCTGCCCATTGCGCCTATCAGCCAGTCATGGGGCGCACTTCTGAAAATAACATTCTGTCCTTCAGTGGCTAGTGGCCTGCTGTTTTTTTCTGGAGGGGTCTCTGGCCCCAATTCGATTTTTCAGTGGTCTGCGACACCAAAGGAAACTGTGCGGTCTTCATCCAAGAGTGTTTTTTCTTCTTGGTTGATTTTCTAGGCCTTTTCCTGTACACAGGAGGATTTAGACCTACTTTGTTTGTCAGGGTTCACTAATCTGAAACCCTGACTATAAAATTTTTCATGAGGCAAAAGTATGCTTCTTGCTGGACTTCGCTTCGTGACCCTGCCTAAGGCGCCTCTGCTACGCATCCGGGTTTCGTGTCTCAGTCTGTTCTTTGGTTTTCTTTTGTAGAATCAGACTCTTTTCCCATCTAGACCCATTTTTGGTTGGGTTGCCTCACAGGCAAATGGGAGAAAGGTGGGGCATTCAGCACTGCAGGGTTTCCCATTTTGTCATGTTTTCAGCAGCCTGTAGCTAGGAATTCACCCATGTGTGAGGACTGCCATCCTACTTGTCCTCGGAGAAAGCAGAGTTGCTTACCTGTAACAGGTGTTCTCCGAGGACAGCAAGATGCCAGTCCTCACGAAACCCACCTGTCTCCCCGGGGAGTTGGTTTCTCCATGTATTAGCTATACCATGGACTGAGGGTCTCTGCCTAGGTAGGGGGCAGGGTGATAACTACACTTGCTTAGTAGGGCATGTTTGAAAGCTCTAGAGTCGTTGAGGTCAAAGTTCCAGGCCGGGCTCCATCCGATGAAGTCATCCATATGTGAGTATTGGCATCCTGCTGTCCTCGGAGGACACCTGCTACATGTTATCAACTCTGTTTTCTCATTGGGGGTCACCTTTTTCTTACAGTGCACTGTGTTCAGAAAAAAGGTTTCACTTCTGAGAGCTAGAACCCTTCAGTACGTTTTATTATTATGCTGTGAAAAATAGGCTATAAGCAGACATTTTCACTAGCATTTGTTCTAAAACCACAAAAACACTTGAGCATAATGAATGAGGCCATGCGAGTGTCTTAGATGATTTGCTTGTCTGCAAGGACCCGAGTTCCTTTTCCATGGATCATTTTGTTTCATCCTAGCTGCTTATTTCCTTTTAAAAGAGATGTTTATTTGGGTCGGGGTTGGAGGGGGGAGGTTGCATACACATCTGTTTTCTCAGTGGATTCAGAAAAAAATGTAACTGCAATTTCCAGAGGATTGCAGGCATCAGACAGATGATGTACTCAGTATCTTGACTCTATAACTCTAGAAGTCAAATACATACAATCTGAGGTTTCGTTGCATAAGAGGCAGGCCTCTTTCAATGGAAAGGCGGCTCTGGAACAAAGGATCATGAGATGAGGGTGAAAGGCTGTAGACTGAAGAATAACCTAAGGAAGTATTTCTTTACAGAAAGGCATGCAGCAGATTCCCAGTGGAGGTAGCAAAAATTAGGACCATATCTGATTTCAAGTTAGCAATGGACAAGCACAGAGGATCTCAGGGTTTGTAGAGCTAAACACTTGTTGTGGATGGGAAGACTAGATATGACGGCAGAAAGACGATTAAGTCCTATTTCTATGTTTCTAACTTTGAACAGCGTTACTCACTAATATCTCCTGTAGAATAAAGAGGGAACTTATTATCATTATCTACCAGCTGAATTGCTTAGAAAGAGAGCCCTGTGCTGCTACTGCAAGAAACATATCCTTTCTTTCGTTCCTCTTCCTGCAATAGCTTTTTCACGGCCAGCGGGACGGGCTTTGAGGCGTTCTTCACCACGGACGGCATGCTGGTGGTGGCAGTTTGCACAAAGAAGGAGTACATGACGGTGGCATTGCCCGAAGTTCACTTCAATGACTCAGCCTGGGTGAGTGCCAACCTCCCTCGTTCCTGAACAAGGAGCAGAGACTGGGGGGGGGGGGGGGGAGTGGAGGACTGGCATGGAGAGTGCTCCGGGCAGAAGGAGATGTAGAGGAGAGTTGAGAGTCTAGAGAGGGGGGAGTATGGATTGGAGGAAGGGAAGTGGGAGCTGTTAAGGCTGCAGCGCTGTTTGAACCTCATTCCGTGGAGATTCCGGGATTTGTGGTTCTGCGCGCTGAATTAACAAAAGCAGTTCTGCAAGGCCAGGATGCCTAAAGAAGGAAATTAAATACAATTACAGTAGAAATCAAAAGGGACTCGTCTTGGAATGTCCCCGACGGCTGGGAGATTGTTGGCAACAAGGATAAACTTGGGAGCTGGAAAGGGAAGCCCCGGCATGACGAGGAAGGCGCTGAGATGGATCAGCAGCCCTGTGGGTCTTGGTATTTGCCGTGGGGCATGTGGCAAGTCTGGGGAACAGCGCAGTCCTGCGGCCTTATTGCCAGCGCAAGGCTGCAATGTGCAGAAGGTTTTTGATCTTGCATTGCTGGATAAAATATACATTACGTCGGTAACTTTCAAACCGGCACGTGGGGACACATTGACGCATGTGCATCGGTGTGCGCCCAGGGACGCGGCGTTTTTATCACATGCGCGCACGTTTGCATGTAATTTTAAGAGTGCGAGCATCTGGCTGCATAAATCCCGATTCTGCCGTGTGAATCGTAGTATTTTAAAACAGGTGCGCATCCTCGCCATGACCAGTTTCACTAGTTCGTCCGGTCCAGAGTTAGGTCCTCGAAACCCCCCCTGGTTTAATAGTCTGCATTGTGGAAAGCATGAGGAGGGATCTAGTACAGCTAGAGGATTAGTCTAGAGTCTGCCAGCTAACATTTAGTGATAAATAATTGAGTCATGAATTTTAGCTGCAAAAAAAATAAAGGAACAGTGCAGCACAGGGGTGAAATTCTTCTAAGCTTGAAAGAATGGGATCTGAGGGTATTAATATCTGATGATCTGAAGGTGACCAAACAGGTGGATAAAGGTGACAGCAAAAGCTAGAAAGATGCTTAGCTGCATAGGGAGAGGAATGGTCAGCAGAACACTGAGGTGACATTGCCTCTGTAGAAGTGCCTGGTGATACCTGTTTTGAAATACTGAATACAATTCTGGAGGCTGCACCTTCAAAAGGTTATAAACCGGTGGAATCTGTCCAGAGGGTGGCTACTAAAATAGTCAGTGGTCTTCTTTCTAAGCACACGGGGACAGACTTAAAGATTTAAACATGTATGCCCTAGAGAAAAGGTAGGATAGGGGAGATATAATAGAGACATTTAAATACCTCCAAGGTATCAGTGCACAGCTGAGCCTTTTCAATGGAAAGGAGGCTCTAGAACAAGGGGTCATGGGATGAGGGTGAAAAGGGATTAGCTCAGGAGTAATCTAAGAAAACAGTTCTATACAGAGAGGGTGGTAGATGTATAGAACAGCCTCCTAGTAGAGGTGGCGACAAGGACAGTATCTGAATTCAAGAAAGCATGGGATAGATGCAGAAGGTCTCTGAGGGAGTGGTAGGGGTTGTAGAACTGAGTAGTTGTGTGCATGGGCAGACTAGGTAGGCTGTATGGTCTTTTTTGCCATCACATTTCTATGACAGCCTATGAGGGAGTCTATAGGAAACTCCCTCAGACTACCTTAAGGGACTGGGCACAGCTGTCTCGCCTCCTTAAGATCCAAACCCACAAAGAATCCTGGGTGAAGAGAGGAGCTCCTCACCAGTGTAGGAGAACTCAGGGCCTAGAAGGGTTAGACAGGCCCCGGGGAGCAAGCAGGAAGCCAGCCTATGCTAAAACCTGCTGTCTTTGAGGTGTGTACTACCTGAACTTTAAGGTGAGCTGCATTGTTTCTTTGTTTTGCTTTGTACCTCGTGTTTTTCACTGTAAATAAATTGCATAAAAGGAAATGGGCTGTTTCCAAGACGCTATTGCCCAAGTTACCACACAGCCATAATATCCAGATCCGCCTCTATCAAGAAGTGCAAGTGAGGAATTTGGTTACCTAGTCTATGAGCATTTGTGCTCATAAGCTTTCAGATATCAATTCTTCCATATCTTTGATACTGGTATTTTTCTTTCTTGCCCACTCCCCACTTTGTTCTCCATGTTGTGTACCATTAACTTTGTCCAATATATATTTTTGCGTGTTTCTCCACTTAGCCTCATTTGTTTGTTTAGGGGGTGACAAGCCATTTAATCCATCTTCCTGCTTCCAGGCAGGATCAGCCATACCTGTAGTCATCTCAGACAGATGCGTGGCTTGCCCGCCCTTAGAAAGCTCCAGTGGACAGAGATTCCCCCTACTTCCCAGAGTAAACATGTTCCAGCACTGGACTACCCCTTCCTAACGCCTACCCCTAACTCTTCTCTGCTGTGTAATGCGCGCCCATCGCTTGTTTCTCAGCACTGTGTGGATATCGTGCATGTCGCTGGACGGCGCCCCTTTGGACACAACGTGGTGAACCTGTACACGGATGGGCAGCTGAGAAAAGTGGCACAGCTGCGCTTCCCTTCCCTTAACGAGGTGAGTCCTCACCCGAGACAACTTCTGCCGAGGCCCTGCGGCACCTTCCGACTCTTCGCCGCGACCCAAAAGCAAGGGGGCGTTCATCGGAAGCAGCGAAGGCTAGGGAAGAAAAGAGGGAGGGGAGGGAAGGATTTTATTATGAATTCATTTTTATAGCACTCATAGTGTACGTTAATAAAGATACATCATTACAGGGATACAATGAGTTAACCCAAGTAATACGAGGACAATAGGCTAGGGAAGGTGCCTTTCCAAAAGAGGGTTACGCACTCAGAGGAAAGGGAGCTTATCTAAGGGGGAGAGGGCAACAGCAAAAGCCGTACGGTAGTAAGTCACAGAGGCAGGTGCTGGATTTTAGGAAGACTGTTGGAAAGCTTCTCCGAAGATACACATCTTCAGGTGGCTTTACCAGCAGGATCCAAGCATCTGTAGACTCGTCATGTCAAAATGGCTTAGCAAAGCAGCACCAAAAGTGTAGAGCTGCAGTGCGGTGAATCCAAGAGACCTCTCTGCCTCCCCGGAGGCCGTGAAGCTGGTTGGAAGTGTCAGACTGAAGCTGAAGGTAGAGTGTGGGGAGGGGGGGGGGGGAGTCACAGCACAGTCAGGAGTGAGAGCCGGAGGATGAGGGGCGGCAGTGAGCTCTGCATGTAGCCACGTCTGCGTATCTTCGGGGCAGCTTTATTTTCATATATAGCTTTTCTTTTTTTTTTTTTTAGTGGTTTCCTGCAAAACCCCCATCAACAAGAGATCTAATTCTTTTTAGTGGTCTCCGAAAGCAGGCGTATGGCACCCGCGCCGGGCTTCGGTGTCTGTAATTTCCTGACCTGATCTCCTTTGCGGTTTCTTTCAGTTCTTCACCTATTGCTGCATCGGATCTGCCGGCAACAGGACGACGACAACCACCGTCTTGACCTCTCTCTCCCACTCCCCAGACCTCAAGTTTGCCTCGCACTCCTCGCTGAGCCGGTCTCAGTCGTTCCCGGCCACCGCGGCCAGCCACTCCTGGAGTCCGGGGGCCGTTCAGTACCCCAGGGAGGGCTTGGTGTCCACCATCGTGGCAGGGATGCAGGACACGGATTGGGGCACCCCGACCTCGCTGGGAGGGCAGCTGGGGTCAGTGTCCATCTTCCACGAAGCCTTAACTTCAGCCCAAGTCAAAGTACTTTTCTCTTCAGGTGAGTCCAAGCTCCAAGGTTTAGTCTGTTCCCATATTTTCGTGGGCAGTGGGGGGGACAGGACGGGACATTCTCAATAAACCTTTTTTTTTGGTATTGTATTGGGTATATTCTTATTCTCAGAGTAAAAATGCACATTGGATCAGATACTCTCTGGTTTTCTCTTCAGATCAGATACATCGGGCGTTGGGCTCTTAGGTCTCCTTTGAGGTGGGAGGCAAGCATGGGGTCTCTGCTATGAGATGAGGTTGATCTCTTCTTGGCTCAGATCGAGACCCTGAGGAGTCGCTGCACTGCTCCTTGTCCCCACTGGGGACATATAATGATGTAAAGACCTCCGCCAAAACGGGAGGCTTATATCTCCTTAAAAAAAAAAAAATGCTCTGATATATTTATTCTTCCCATCTGACAAGGAATCACAGCCACCCTCATTTGTTGTGAGGGTGCAGGTGGGAAGGTTTTGCCACAGGTCTATCGTTGTTCATAGGTCGTACAAGTTGGATGAGTGCATAAGGCAGCTGCTTTCTGCAAGAACAGTGTCACTATTTAGTTTTACGGTGAGTAAGGAGCGTGACAGCAGGTAAATTATGGGTGGCAACCTGTTAGACTGACAGGGTTGTTGAAGCTGAGGAATTACAGGTTAGGGAGCATCTTAGTTACCACAAACTCTCTACATCAGAGGAGCTTTCAGGAGTCAAGGGATAAATGGCTGTATCTGTAATAATGGCAGTCACAGATTGCTCAAGTGCTCCCGTAAGAGTATTGCTGGGTTCATCCTAACAATCCAGTAATCAACTCTAGTCCCTGGGGAGAGGTAAGCAAGAACTCGCTCCTCCTCCCGATGGGTCCAGTTATACACTGCAAACCAGACCTGTTTGTGGCCCTCCGAGGACCAGAGTTTGAATAACCTGGGTTTAAACACTCCCAGACCCAGTGCTAAATAGATAAGAAATGCCGTTCGCTCTCCCCCCCCCTCTGCATGTAAGATGGAGTTTTCCCTCGACGTGGCTGCGGATAAACCTCCTAACTTCACCATCATCTGCTTCCCTCCCTCACCCAGGGCCGAACGTTACGACCCCGTTTAAGCCGGAGGGTGAACTCTCTGAACTTGGCTACAAGCTGCTGCTGTACTACACTCCGCAGGTGAGGAGAGGCTCGGTGGTTGGGGGGGGGGAACGACCCTCCTGTCCTCCGCAGCCCAGGAAGGTGTAATCTGGGATTATTTATTTTAATTGGGCTCTCGGTGGCTGCTAGAAGTGTGGTTAGGGCCTGGTCCCCGAGGGAATGCAAATGGGTCCAGATTTCCAGATAAATGGGCTGTGCAAATGAACCTGGTTCTCGGACCAAATCTGCACAGATGTGTCTGCTGAATATTCAATTGTTTAGAGCCTGAGAACCAGGGCTGTCTGTAGCCCTTGAGGACCAGGGTCGAGCACCTCTGCTACGAGCTGATTTAATGCATTTTCCCCAGGGTTTGCACATGGGTAAACTACAGACAGTGGTATTTTCCACGCTCTGCTGGGCGTGCCACAGTGGGTTTTTGGTGAATTTTCTCCCCCCTCTGGCACAAGTCACCTGTACTCACTTTCCCTCCCTTGTCCACTCCACCCCTATCCAAGATTGGGTGAATGGTATGGTCAAAGAATATATTATTTTTCCTTAGTTGTTTACTAAAATGGACTTGGCTTTATGCCTTGAAGCTGAAAGAAGGGTCATAGAGGAAGAGGAACACCTGTTGCCAGCCCAGAGAGTGTCTCCCGCCTCTGGGTGTTCCTGTTCATCTATGACCCCTTGAGCTTTGAGGATCATCTGTGACCCTTCTTTTCTGTGCTTGATCCGGCACATTTTGTGCTTATGGCAACAAACATCATGGAATTATGCTTAGAACCAAATTTGCATCTTAGGACCTGGATTCAGCACATGGACAATGGAGATGTGCTAGGACAGAAAGTTGTTCTCTCCCAGTTTAAATGGTTATTCTTGGTTTTATGTAAAGTAGCTTGGCTGCCATGTTAGTCCATATCAGTGCATGAAAGTAAAGGTCAATAGACATAAAAAAAATAAAGGTGAAGTTTTTATTGGACTAAATACATTTCTTTTGTTTGTTGACCTTTATTTCTGTGTTCTTTGTTTTGCAAATTCCTAAATACTGAAACTTAAAAAAGAATGAAATAAGGAGGTGCTAATCAAAAGTTGGGGATGGTAATTAGAAAGAAAAAAAGAAAAGTATAAAATGATTAGGGACAAAGCAGAGAAAAGGTGCCTGGAGAGGAAGACAGAGATGTTCTAAACCAGCAGCGAACATGCAAAAGGAACCAAGAGAAATGAAATGGGACCAGTAAAATAACTGGAAACGTGCCGTGCCGTGCATTAATTTCTATATTTCGTGGGAGCCTCGGGAATGCTATGCAGGAGGAAGGAGGCTTCTGTCTGGCGGCAGGTGAAGGATCAGCCCTGCAGGGAGGAGGAGGAAAAGAGGGGATGTTGCTGGCCAGGAGAGAGAGAGGGGGGAGGGGGGATGCTGGGTGCTATATGGGCAGGGGGGAAAGAGAGCAGGGCAGGGAGGATACCGGTGCCAGGCAGAGAGGGAAAGGAGCGTGTGTTGGGGGAGAGGGGAGGAAGACCTGGGTGTCCAGTACCGGGGGTCACTGAAAAGGAGGTAGTGCAGTGTCAGGACTGCTGCCAAGGTGGGAGGCGCCAATTTCAGATTTCGCACAGGGCTTCGGTCAGCCTGGAAGCCTGGCCCTGTGCGTATTAAAAAAGTAACGTGCTCCTTGCTGCTAGATCGGGGATCCCTTGGGTCCCCCAGTCTTCCCAGTCACCCTCCACTTCCTGCAACACCACCAGGGCAACTCGATCTCTGTAGACTGTATTTGGAGGTTTGTGGAGGGGGGGGGGGGGAGGGAGGAAATGGGAAAATAAAATGTTCAGAAATGAAAGTGGCTGTGAAAGCATGCACTCCCTGTACGTACCCAGATCAGTCCAGACTCCCCCCAGCAGATGGGGGACTGAGAAAGTTTCACCGATACCGCCACCTACCACCAGGTGTCACCTGCAGCCTCTCGGTATTTCTCCGTCTCCAGCAGACGGTGGAGGTGCATAACCTGCCGTCTGCGGTCTGATTTAAAAAAAAAAAAAAAAAAAGAAAGAAGAGGAAAGAAGGAATTTAAGCGTGCCTTCCGGGGGGGTTGTGAGGTCCTGGTGGGGGCCATCCCCGCTGGTTTGTGAGGCGAACGAGCAGGGGGGTTGGGGATCCTGATTGCTCTGTACCTTGGCACCGGTTCAGGGTGAATAGCTGGTGGCTCCAGTTTCCACGCCCCTGAAGGAGGACCAGAGCCTGCTGGCAGTCTTTCTGAGAGAATTGCCATTTTATTTGATTAAAGTTAAAAAAAAAAAAAAAAAAGGTTAATTTAACCGTGTGAGCTTTGGCAGAGAACTGGAAGAGATGAGTGAGCATTCAGGGCGTGAGGTATACAATACGCTGGTGCCGCTGCCCCGAATGCCTTAACGCGCACACGATAAAGGTGGTTGTACCGGTGGTGTTGCTGGGCGTCCTCCCTGGCACACCCCGTGCCAGGGAGGACGCCCAGCAACACTGCTCGGGGAAATGCACGTTCCCCAGCCAGTGGGAGTGGGAAGGGGGGTTCCTCCTCTTTCAGAGTCAGGCCTAGACTTTAGAGAAAAGCAAGAACATTTGTAAGTCTTTACTTTTGCCCTCTGGTTTTCGGTCGTGAAGAAGCTTTGAGAGGAAATCAAAAGGAGCCGGCGGTGAACTAGGCCCTTTATTCTGAGGCCTAGTGATCCTGCAGCTCGGTGGCTTGTATGGAGCGGAGATCCTGGGGGTGTTCCAAGAGGAGGGGTGAGAGTAAAAGGAAATGTGCTCACCCCCCTGCACACTCTTGGCCCATCCTCTGCACACAGCTGCTTGGAGATCTTACACATGGGAAGCCAGGTCGTCCCACTATATAAAATCTCTCCTTGTTCCTATTTTTTAATTATTTAATTGAGAGAACATTCTCTAATTACATTTGTGATGATGCCAACCATGATGAAGAATTGTTTCTTTTCTTTTCTTGTTTTGTTTTTTTAATGTAATTATTTTCTGTTTACAGTAGTTTCCAAAATAAAATACTTCAGATTTAGGGCCTGATCGACTAAGCTTTTTTCCCATAGACAGAATGGAAGGAAAGCTTTCGAGAATAAGGCCCTTAGCATTTTACAAAAGAAAAAGCATGACAAATCATGCTTTGGAAATATTTAAATACAAGAAAAAAAAAAGGAGCCTTAGTTAATAAAGGAAAAGAATAAATATCTCCATATGGTTGCTACTGGTCCACAAAAGAAGAGGGAATTTCCCAGACCTATAGAATATTAGAGAAGAAAGGGAAAATAAGAAAATAGAAACACAGCTGCTAGTATTGCAATCCTAAAATTCTTTCATTTTTGGATTTGTTGGCATTTTGCAGGCATGTAAAAACAACATCTGCTTGGACCTCTCTCCAAACCATTTATTTGATGGGAGGCTGACTGGACACAAAGTGGTGAATTGGGATATTAAGGTACAGACTCTTTATGGATCTCTTTCTCTGTCTGTCTTCTTCTCATTGTCTCTAAACTTGTTCTGGCTCTTTCTTTCATTGCTTCTCTGTCTATTTAAAATATTTTTTTCCCCTCCAATCAGGTTAGCAATGCCCAGCATTGGTATGCAGGCACTTCCTTGTTGGCACGCCCTTGTGGCTTAGAATATCAGCACCACAATCATTTCAAAGTTTGCCAGCCAGCTGAGCCGCTCTCATGCATCGTGATCGTTTTCAGAATTCATGGGCTGGCATTCTAGATTGGAGCAGCGTGTGGGGGAGGCGTGTATAGCACTGGGAGGATCTTGTCAAAGTGATCCCTCTTCCTGGTGTGGTAGGACCTTATTGGAATGGGAGGCAGACGGTTGACATAGCGGTGTTGCCGGTTTTTGGCATTAGGCATCGCAATAAGGATTGCCAGTTGAGGATGTGCATGGGGAAAATATTTGTTTTGATTGGATTCTGGTTTCATTTCAATTTTTAAATTCATTTTTGTCGAAAAAGAACAAAAACTTAAGTTTTTTGAGTTTTGGATTGGAAATGACACACAATGAAATAACAGATTTTGTTGGTATCTCCCAGTCATTTTAAAAGTTCAGCATATCCCATTAGCAATCCCTGATGTATATGTTTGCCTCTCCAACACACACACACACTCTCTCTCTCTCTGTCACATTTTTTGGATGCTGGTACATTAGGGGTTCTTTGATGAAAAAATGAAAAGCAAACTCTAGAGGATCTCACCTTGTCTGGACCCGTACGGATATATCATCCACACCAAGCCCCGCAGGACTCAAGACACCAGCGAGATTTCCAACCTTCATGATGTTTTTCACTGCAGAGCTGCACTGCTCCTGTTCCTTTTCTCTGGTTATGGTGTTAGTCTTGCCGGAGTGAGAAGCACGCAGACCCCCATTCCATTTATAGATCTTTGTTACTATTACGTCACGGCTGAAGCGAAGGTGGCCATCATGAGTACGGTTCGCAGTGTGATTGTAGTAGCTCTTTTCGCTGTGTTGCACTCAGTAATAGTCCCGGGTTACTTTATCCGAGAAGTCCAGAGAGCTTAGTCCAGTGGTGGATCTAAATTGGCTGAACAGGACAGTGGTAGAATTGGACTTCTGGAACATAATCCCTGGCCTCTTGTTTTTCAAGCCCTCAGACTGGTGGTTATTTTGTAACCTGCCTAGAATAGTGATAGATGATTTCCTGGCATGTAGCCAGATGGACTCAGCATGAATGGGATAGTATCCCATTCGTACTGAGTCCATCTGTCTACACTAAGGAAAAGAAGATTACCAGGTAAGTAATCTAAACATTTCCTGGCGTGTAGCCAGATGGACTCAGTACGAATGGGATACTATCCCATTCATGCTGAGTCCATCTGTCTACACTAAGGAAAAGAAGATTACCAGGTAAGTAATCTAAACATTAATGAAGACTTTAAATACATACGTTAGATGTACTTTGTGGAGCACGTAATCTCTTCATTTGGTGGCAGTGAATAATTGCCAGTTTCAGGACAGACTGCTATTCTTCAGACTAGTGACAGTACCAAGGGTATTCATGAAAGTCCAAGTGATTCTATAGCCGTATAGAATACAGGCTATAGAATCACTAGGACTACAGGAATCTTCATGAGATGAGAGCTGTCTCATATCAGAAAGCCATCTTAGTAAGGAACAAGCTAATAATATCTGTAAAGATGGCTCATAACCTGATCATCAATTGGGAAAAACATTTCCTATTCCTAACTGAGGATCTGGATCAAGATTCTGTATGCTGACAGAGCTCGTCATGCTGCCGGAAGACAAGGTGTCACTGATAATGGAGGGATCAATTGGATCTGAAACACAGAATAGTGTTCTCACTTATTTGGCTAGATGGCCTCAATCATAGCAGTGGTTCTTCAACGCGTACTACGTGCTGCTGATCTAAACCTGCTTGAGACAGATATGGAAGGTAGTGGTAGGAACCTGGGATGAGAGAGAGAGAGAGAGAGGAATACAAATGAATAAGCCAATTGATCTTTATCTGCTGTTGTCACCTATGAGAGTAATTAAGCCATTTGTCCCCTGCTTTGACAGTGAGGAAGAGGCTCTCTGTGACTCCTGGGGGTTGATTCTTCCAATGTTTTGGACTCCAGTGCATTGGGGGGCTTCCCCTCTGAACCATCTCCTCCCAATGACAGAAGGAAGTCTTCACCTGAAGATCTCACCTTTGCAGGTTTCATCCAGTTGATGGTGAAGGCCATCCCTTTTCATTTACAAACGGAGGATACCCGACACAAAATGCTAGATATTCTTTGGTACGTGACGTCACCTAAGGAGATCATGGCAGTCCCAGTGCATGACATCCTTTGGAGTTACTGTTAACACCTGCTCTCAGTGCCCTTCAGTCAATATGAAGGCTTAATCTATCTCGTCCAGAAGGATTTTGGATTTGACAAGGGTCATTTGCCTCTCCAATTGATGGTTGTCAAATTCACTCTCAAGAAGACTATGTGCACTTGGACCCATTCCTCAGCACCCCTGGAGAAGGATCAGAGGGCTATCGATGCTCTTGGGAGAAAGGTGTTTCAGGGTGCCAATCCTTTCACCCACATAGCGGCCTACCAGCTCTACATGGTCCAGTATATACCTGACATCCTGCAGCAGGTGCAGGAAGTGACAGAGCAGTTACCTCAGAAGCAACAGGACACTCTACAGTCGCTGGTGCATAATGGTCTGGAGTGCGGAAAACACTGGGTCAGATTGACCTATGATGTTTTTGAGACTGCATTGAGAGTCTTTGCAGAAGGGATTGGCACCTGTAGACTAACCTGCCTGTGGGCTTCGGATCTCTGTCAGGCAGCACAGGAGTGACTCGTTGACATTGCCGTACACTGGAGAGAATATCTTCGAGGATAAGGTGAAGGACGCGGTGGCCCAAATCCGGGACCACCATGCAACACTCCAGCAGCTCTCCGCTGGCACTAAGGACCCAGCCTCCTCATTCAGGGGGTCTTTGAGATATCCACCACCTCAGCCCCGTCAGCAGCAACAGGTCCCTTGTAGCCATCCCAGGCCATAGAGGGTCCCAAGCCTCAGCTATTGCTTTTTTAACTCTAAGGATGGGTTTAAACTGGATCACAGGGAGCATAGCAGAGTCTGCCATACCTCGGCTATGCTCCCCGTGGGTCCTCACCATTGTTCAAGGAGGGTAGATTAAACCTTTTGAATGCTCTGCTAGATTGCCCCCCCCAACCCCCAAGCCCTTTTTGGGGACCGGTGGCACGTCAGTAAGTGCTTTTAGTGGAGGCTTCCTCCCTCTTAATGGCCAGAGTAGTCGAGCCTGTACCACCAGGGCAAAGAGGGTGGAGGTTCTACTCTCGATATTTCCTGATTTTAAAGAAAACAGGGGATCTCCATCCCAACCTAGACCTAAGAGCCTTGAACAAGTTTCTAAGAAAAGAAATGTTCAAGATGGTTCCCTGGGCACCTTTATCCCCTTCTTGCAAAAAGGAGACTGGCTACTTCCTCAATCTGAAGGATGCGTACACTCACTTTGAGATTTTTCCCGGCACTGGAAGTATCTCGGTTTCATGGTGGGAAAACAGCACTTCCAATACTGCCTTCTGCCATTTGTGCTAGCGTCAGCCACATGTGTCTTGATGAAATGTTTAACCATGGTGGCAGCTCACCTTTGTAGACTGGAAGTCCTTCTTCCCCTATCTGGACAATTGGCTGGTCAAGAGCACCTCTCGGGCAGGGGCCAAAGAGTCCATGTGCTTGACCATACGGGTGCTGGAGTCACTAGGGTTTGTCATCAACCAGCCCCAGACCCATCTCAGGCTGTCACCATGATTGGACTTCATTGGAGCCCTGCTAGACATGGCTCAAGCCAAGGCCTTCCTGCTCTGGGAATGGGCCATCAATTGGATGACCATCGCAGCAGAGATTCAAGCAAGCCGGCAAGTTTCAGCATGACATGTTAAGGCTCTTGAGCCACATAGCTGCAACAATACATGTCACTCCCTTAACACATTTACACATGCAGAGAGCCCAATGGACTTTAAGGTCCCAGTGGTGACAAGCAACGCAGGATCTACAGGACTGCATCCGAGCTACCCCATCTCTCAGAGACTCTGTCCTGGTGTTGGGAAATTGGGGTTATCCTTCCAGAGTCCTTGGATCTAAATTGGGCTCTGCTCCCAGGGTCTGTTGTCTGCTCAGGAACAACTGTGTCAAATCAACTTCTGGAACTCCAGGCAATCAGGTATGCTCTATGTGCTTTCAGAGGTGGGTTGTCCAACAAAATTGTGCTGATACAGACAGACAACCAAGTGTCTATGCGGTATATCAACAAGCAGGAAGGTATGAGATTGTAATCTCCTGTGTCAGGAAGCGGTTCAGATATGGTCATGGGCCCTCCCCATGGGACAGTGCTCAGGGCCATGAGTTGGAATGGAGAATGTGATTGCGGACAGACTGAGTTGCTCCTTCAGATCCCCCATGAATGGTCTCTGGATCAAGAGGTTGTGAATTGGATCTTCTGCCTGTGGGGAAGCCCAATCTGTTTGCAGTGCCTTGGAACAGGAAGGTTCCTCAATTCTGCTCCCTATACAGAGAATACAGCAGACCAGTCTCAGATGCCTTCAACCACCATTGGGGCACGGGTCTCCTATACGCAAATTCTCCAGCTCCACTGGTGGTAAAGACTTTGATGAAGCTTCACAAGGGCAAAAGGACCATGATCATCACAGCCCCTCATTAGCCAAGAAAAGTTTGGTTTCCACTCATCTGGGAGATGTCCATCCGGAAACCGATCAGACTGGGGGCTTCTCCAAATCTCATCACTCAGGATCAAGGGAAGTTGCACAATCCCCTTTCCTGTCACTCAAAGCCTGGATGTTGAAAGGCTGATCCTGCAACCACTTGTGTCGCATGCTTGTAGCTTCTAGAAAGCCTTCCACTAGAAAGTCTTTTGGACTGAAGTGGAGGAGGTTTCGCATGTGATATGAGCAGAAGGCCCTATATCCTTTCTCCTGCTCGTCACAGAAACTGCTTGACTACCTTCTACACCTTTTGGAAGCTGGTCTGAAGACCAACTCCATTAGGGTTAATCTGAGTGCAATTGGCACATATTACCATGGTGTAGAGCAGGGGTCGGGAACCCATGGCTCGCGAGCCAGATCTGGCTCTTTTGAGGGCTGCATCTGGCTCGCAGACAAGTATCGCCACACTTTCCTGTCCCCCGCTGACCCAGCTGCTCCCCGGTCCTCCTCCGCCCGGGCTTAAAATGCTGTCAGCCCGGGCGGAACGCAGCCGAAAAGCTGGAGTCGCCCCCCCTCCCCCCTGCGGCCCGGAAGAGGAAGCGTTGAGAATCGGGTGCATGCGCGGGAAGCAGAGACGACGCTAGTGTGGTCTCTTCTTCCCGCCCCCCCCTGGCCCGAAAGAGGAAGTGGAGAGCATCGGGTGCGTGCGCGGGAAGCAGAGACGACGCTAGTGTGGTCTCTTCTTCCCGCCCCCCCCCCCCCCCCCGTGGCCCGAGAGGAAGTGGAGAGCATTGGGTGTGTGCACGACGAAAAGAAGACTGTGCAGCGTGGATCAAAGGTAAATAAGAGTTTCAACCGCGGCCGATGGGACTCCGCCTCCGCGAGGGCTGAAAACGAAGGAGGTTAGCGTTGTGAGGAGGCTGCTGCTGCCGCGAGTTCCCGGGGTGGGGGTGGGGGAGAGAGAGAGTGAATGAGCGAGCAAGCATGTGTGTTTGAGATCCTGTGTGTGTGAGTGAGAGATTGCATGTATGTGAATGATTGAGAGCCTGTATATGTGAAAGAGAGTATGTCTGTGATTGAGAGCCTGCCTGTGAGAGAGAGAGCATGAATGTAAGTTTACCATTGGGAACCTGTTTGTGTAAGTTTGTGATTGAAAATCTGTTTGTGTGAAAGAGTATGTGTGTATGATTGAGATCCTTTGTGTGTGAGAGAAATCATGTGTATGTATGATTAAGAGCCTGTGTGTATAAGTAAGAGAGAGATCATGTGTGTCTGTGTGTGATTTGAGAGCTGATTTAGGTGATGGAGCATGTGAGTATGTGATTGAGAGCCTGTGTGTAAATGAGAGAAAGAGAGAGCATGTTTGTAAGCATGTGAATGAGAGTCTGTGTGTGAGAAAAAGACAACATGTATTTATGTGATTGAAAGCCTGTGTGTGTGTGTGTGTGTAAGCGTGAAAAGATAGACAGCATGTGTGTAAATGTGTAATTAAGAGCCTATATAAGTGAGAGAGAAAAAGTATGTGTATATGTGAGTGACTGAGAGCATGTGTGTATAGGTGTGTAATTAAGAGCCAGTGTGAGAGAGAGCGCTGGTATGTGACTGAGAGAGGAGAAAGTTCCAAGCAAACCACCCCGCCTCCTGCTAATTCAGAACAATCTCAGGACACCTGGATATCAAACGTTCCCAGGTATGCAGAGCAAAAAAATTTTTGTATCATTATTTTTCATTACTGGGTCTTTGTGTCTGCTATTTTGAAATATTTTGTTGGTATCTGGAAATTTTTTATATGAGTTTTTAAATATTGGATATTCCACTCATCAGCTGTTTCAAAATATGTTCTTTTTGTTAGTACAGTTTTACTGCTGATGATTTTATATTTCTTGATTTGTTTTATAAGGATGGGTGATGTTTCTTTTTTCCTTTGTTACACTGCATACAGAGATTACTGTATGGAGGGAATAGGTAAGAGTAGGTTAAAGGGGATTGTGTATCGCGGGTTGGACTAACGCGGCCGGAAAGCGGGTAGAAAGCGGGTTAGAAGCAGGGTAACCGCGGCCGCACTTTACTGTATCGACCTGTAATTGCAGAAACCCTTTTATCGAAGAAGATGGCTAAAAGAAAAAAAGATGAGGAGTATCGTACTTTTCAGCAGGAATGGACAGAGGAATTCGCCTTTGTGGAGAGAGCAGGTTCTGCAGTGTGTCTAATATGCAATGATAAAATTGCATCGATGAAACGGTCAAATATAAAGCGGCATTTCGACACACACCATACTACATTTGCATCGAAATATCCTGCGGGGAACATCAGGAAGAAAGCATGTCAAGAGCTACTGTGCAGAGTGCAAGCTAGTCAGCAGCAACTCCGTGTTTGGACCCAACAAGGTGACTGGAATTCGGCTAGCTTTGCTGGTGCTTTAGCAATTGTGAGAAACGGAAAGCCATTCACAGATGGGGAGTATGCCAAAACATTCATGCTTGATGTTGCCAGTGAACTTTTTGACGACTTTTCGAATAAAGACAAAATAATCAAACGAATAAAGGACATGCCTCTGTCGGCAAGAACTGTTCATGATCGTACCATCATGATGGCAAATCAAATTGAGGCAACACAAGTGAAGGACATAAATGCAGCACTATTCTTTTCTCTCGCTTTGGATGAGTCAACAGACATAAGCCATTTATCCCAGTTCAGCGTGATTGCAAGGTATGCTGTCGGTGACACACTACGTGAGGAAAGTCTTGCTGTTTTGCCGATGAAAGGGACAACAAGAGGGGAGGATTTATTCAAGTCTTTCACTGAGTTCGCTAAAGAAAAAAATCTACCGATGGATAAACTTATTTCGGTATGTACTGATGGTGCTCCATGCATGGTGGGGAAAAACAGAGGATTCGTAGCGCTTCTTCGTGAACATGAAAAGAGACCCATCCTAAGTTTTCACTGCATCCTACATCAGGAGGCGCTTTGTGCTCAGATGTGTGGCGAGCAGCTTGGTGAGGTGATGTCACTGGTCATTCAGGTGGTCAACTTTATTGTTGCCCGAGCTTTAAATGATCGCCAGTTTAAAACACTGCTGGATGAAGTTGGGAATAATTATCCTGGTCTGCTTCTGCACAGCAATGTGCGTTGGTTGTCAAGAGGGAAGGTGCTCAGCCGTTTCGCAGCTTGTCTGAGTGAAATCCGGACTTTTCTTGAAATGAAAAACATCGAGCATCCTGAGTTAGCTAACACTGAGTGGCTCCTGAAGTTCTACTATCTCGTGGACATGACTGAACATCTGAACCAGCTCAATGTGAAAATGCAAGGCATTGGAAATACAGTCTTATCCCTTCAACAAGCAGTGTTTGCATTTGAAAACAAGTTAGAACTCTTCATTGCCGACATTGAAACAGGTCGTTTACTACACTTTGAAAAACTGGGAGAGTTTAAAGATGCATGTACAGCAAGTGACCCTGCTCAACATCTTGATCTTCAGCAGCTAGCGGGCTTCACGTCTAATCTCCTGCATTCGTTCAAAGCGCGCTTTGGAGAATTTCGTGAGCGCACTTGTCTTTTTAGGTTCATCACCCATCCACACGAGTGTACAGTGGACAGTGCCGACCTAAGTTACATCCCCGGTGCCTCCGTCAGAGATTTTGAGCTACAAGCTGCTGACCTGAAGGCCTCAGACATGTGGGTGAATAAGTTCAAGTCACTGAATGAAGATTTGGAAACACTTGCACGACAGCAAGCAGAGCTGGCGAGCAAACACAAGTGGGGAGAAATGAAAAAACTTCAACCCGCAGACCAGCTGATTATCAAAACTTGGAACTTGCTTCCCGTCACATACCACACACTGCAGCATGTGAGTATTGCTGTACTGACAATGTTTGGCTCTACGTATGCATGCGAGCAGTCTTTCTCACATCTAAAGAACATTAAGACCAACCTACGATCACGTTTAACGGATGGAACTCTCAACGCCTGCATGAAGCTTAACCTCACCACGTATCAACCAGACTACAAAGCCATCAGCAAAACCATGCAGCACCAGAAGTCACATTAATGGTAAGAAGTACTTTATTCACAGGGGGGGGACTAAGATTGCGCCCCTGAGAGGGAGTGAATTCACATCGCTCCGGACCTACGCTAACACCTCCAAACACTGCAATCATGATAAAGGTCGGTGTACTTGAACAGGACACAAATCCAAAGTTTTTGGAGCATTAATGCTACAATGGTCTCAGAAAGGATTTCATCTTTAAGAAGAATAGAATTGATAGAGAATTATGAGACATTTAAATTTGAGACTTTTGAATTTCCCCATAATTGCAGGGGAGATACCCTTGTTAACTTTCAAAACATTTGCAATGGAGGTTTTGAAGATTCCTCAGACTGAGATACCAGCTACTAAAAAGTTATTTTTTCTTCCAAAGAAAAGTAGCACACCGATCACTTTTTCCCCACAGACGTCAGAGATGCATAACAGGGCTAGTAATTTGTAATCGTTTCCTTTTATTACTCCTCGTATAGTTTCTTCTCCCCCCCCTATGTTTCCTATGTAATAAGAAAACGATGTTTGTAATAAGAATCTTTGGATTTTGTTTCAAAGTTAAGGGTGAAAATTGCCCAATATTGACATTATAATTTCTGTATATTCTGATACAATATATAAAGTTGTATATTTGTTGTAAAAGCTGATAAATAAAAAAAAAAAAAAAAAAAAGAAGTACTTTATTCATCATTGGTTAGCAACAGCATAACAACGTTATTAAAAAGAATTCAGAGACTTATTGTGCTTTAAAAGTGTTGGTCTTACATAAAATGCACATATTTACTTGTATTTAGTTTTAAACATATTGTATGGCTCTCATGGAATTACATTTTAAAATATGTGGCGTTCATGGCTCTCTCAGCCAAAAAGGTTCCTGACCCCTGGTGTAGAGGGTAAACCCATCTTTGTACAGCCTATGGTTATATGTATGTTTTATGCGAGGTCTGCTTCAATTGAAGCCTACCCTAAGGCCTCCCGCGATGTCTTGGGACCTCAACGTAGTGATGGCGCAACTGATGAAAGCTCCTTATGAGCCACTGCACTCCTATTGCCTGAATTACCTGACCTGGAAGGTCATATTTTTGGTGGTGGTCACTTCAGCACACAGGGTCAGTGAGCTCCTGGCCTTAGTGACTTATCCACCTTACACTATGTTTTTTAATGATAGGGTGGTCTTGTGTATGTGTTCCTGCTTAAGGTGGTGTCAGACTTTCATTTTAATCAATCCATTGTCCTGCCAACATTCTTTCCCAGGCCCCATTCACACCAAAACGAACAAGGCCTACACAGTTTGGATTGCAAGAGAGCCTTGGCCATCTGTCTGGAATGGACACAAGCCCATAGACAAGCCATCCAACTTTTCACTTCCTTTGACCAGACCAAGTTGAGGATCACCATTGACAAGCAGATGTTTTCCAATTGGCTAGCAGACTGCATCTACTTTTCTTATGTTCAGGTGGGATTGCATCTTGGGGGTCAAGCTTAAGCCTTACTCTGTTTGAGCCCATTTGCAATCAGTCCCCATGGAGGAGATCTGCTGAGCTGTGATGTGGAGTTCTCTCCTCACATTCACATCACAATATTGTTTGGATAGGGATGGCCAGTCTGTCCTTCAGAACCTGCTAGAGGTGCAGAATCCAGCTTTGTTTCCTCCTAGGGCCCGTTCTTTCTGTTCAGGCTGCCTCCTCTCCTGTAACCAACAAAACTTGTTGTTGTTGTGCCCAACTGGCACCTGTTTTGTTGGGCCCCATTTTTGTTTGGGGGAGGGGCCGCCTGTATCTAGGGATTCACTCACGTGTGAGGACTGCCATCCTGCTGTCGTCGAGGAACACCTGTTACAGGTAAGCAACTCTGCTTTCACCTGCAGAAATTGGCTTTTTGAAAACAGCCCTCACTGTGTGTGGGTGAACTTATGTAAATAGTGCACCTGCATGCCTGACTTTACCTGCATTGTGAGAAAAGGTGTTCCCTGGGGTGTGGTTGGGGAAGGGCTTACACTTCCACATCCACGTTGGAATTTTCAAAAGTATGCTTGCATCTTTTCTCAGGAAAACTACCTGCACCAAAATAACAGGCATAAATGAGTGTGGATAGTTTTCCTGAGAGAAGTATGTGGGTACTTTCACTGAACATTGCGATAAAGCCTGCAGATAAAAAGTGCCTGCGGGCTTTGCCCTAGTGTGAGGCGGTTAAAGAATGAGTCCCTATGATAATATGCGACTGCAGAATTGGCACCTACCACATCTAGACTTCGCTGCCTGTCTTGGTTATCCAGGGAAGAGGAGGACTCTCTGTGGAGGACCAAGAGAGAAAACTCGGGAAAGGGTAGACATACTGTACATATATATATTAAGTGCTTTTATCCCACTCTTTTTGGAGTGTATTTTTCATATATATATATATATATATATATATATATATATATATATACTTTTATGTTCTGCTGAGGAAAGAATAGGAACAGTGCATGTCTTCATGAAAAGCACTGCAAGAGTTGGGAGCCTCATTGGTTTCCTGAATTCATCGGGTGATGCCATAACCCTGTGGTCCTTACTGCTGTGAGACAACAAAATAGAAATGGGCAGGCAATCAAAATTCTTCTTTCTGCGTGACTCGTCCAGGAAATGATGTTGGCTGGTAATAGGAAGGCATTGCTTGATAATGTTTGCACCTTAAAGAATAATATATTTTTATTCGTTTTTACTATGCAGTAACTCGGTGTGTATAGAGAGATTTTTAACCAGTAAATGGAATGGGGATGAGCTGTAAATCATGTAACAACCTCATAATGTGTATTGGGGGTGAGGTTTAATTTTGCATGTTCCCACTTAAATACTTGAGGATGCTTAACAGGATGCTTCTCATTCTCCCCACAGGATGTGGTAAACTGTGTCGGTGGGATGGGTGTGCTGCTTCCCCTCCTCCACCAGGTGGCTGCACAAGGAAAAGAGGCAGAAGACGACAAGGAGACCCATGACTTGGTTGGTCCAGAGTTGACGTCTTCAAAGAATCCCCAAGGAATGCTGCTCCCTCTTGGGAAGTCTGCGGGTAATAACTGATTCCTTATGGCATCTGGGGTCATTGTCTAGATCACTTACATGCTTCCACCCTTTTTGAACTTTAATTGATGGATTTGTTTTTTAAATAGTTGTATGCAAAACTTACAATTGTACAAGCGGCATTTAAATCTATGGGCTTGTAGTTCAAAAGGTAGCTCTATATATTATCCTGACTGAGAAGGCAACAGCTTTGGAATAGAAGAATACTTTTCTCTGTTATTTTGTGCTTCCTCTAGTTGACACGGTTTCCTGTTACCCTCCAACCCCTTGATGGGACCTATCAAGAAGTTACTTGATGATTGGATTGTCTTTGTTGCTGTAGCACTTAAAATGGTAGCATTCAGCCTGAGGCCTAGGAAGCTGTACTTGTGACTCTGTTGGGACCTCTTCCATTCAGCTGAATTATTTGGGAAGGTGCAGAATTGATGCATAGATGTTAAGATTATCAAATTCTGGCTACTGAACAGTCAGTTCACTAGCAACATGACACAATGGGAGGATAACTTTCAAACAACTTTGTGCGGCAGCATGTATGTGTCCATGCGCATATTTGCTGTAGTATTTTATAATATGCGTGTATGATATGTGCGTGTTTTATAAAATCTACCATGCAACATATGCGTGTATGTAGGCTTACGAGCGAATACATGCCATGCATGGAAACCAAGCATATCAATGGACTGAATGCGTGTACTTTATCTACCTGTATATACATGCGAATATTTTACATGTGAAAGTAAACTAGGACTTATTTGCGTAAGCCCTAAGTCAGCCGATTTTAAAACATGCGCACGTCAAGGAAACTAACCAGTTTACCAATTAGTCTACCAGTTTGCCAAGTCCTTGTCCAGGTCAGCAAGACCCTTCTGGTTCTTCAGCCGAAATCCCTGTAGTCTTCCCAGGCCGGTCAGTACTACACAATAAATACATTTAAGGTCACTTACACCTGATAATTTGCAGCTGTAAAAATGTGTAAGTTTGAAAACGTACGCATGTGTAAGTGTCTTTTAAAATAGCGACTTATGTGCGTAACTGTTAGCCATGCCTCTACCCTGCCCCTTTTTCACACATGTACAACACGCCCATGGGAAAGTGACCATATGCGCGTATTTTCGACTTTTATAAAACATTGAATACTTGAGTAGAGGCTACTTACGCACGAATATGCTATATTTTGTACACGAAATGTTTTTAAAATTCCCCTTTAAGCGATAAAGGCCAAGAACCGTGGATGTAAAAAGCTGAGTAGCTCCCGTGGGCCTCGCCTTTCATGGGGTAGTGGTGTCCTTGCCCATGCAAGTTCTCCTCTCTTCCTCCGGCTCTGATCCTTGGAGGCACTCTGTTGTACTGAAGGAGACAGTAAAATAACGTCTGGTGTTTTCCCTTCATTCTGTCTTTCCTTTAATTAAACTGTCTGGACTTGAGGCTTTATGAAAGTGAATAATGTGAACGGCTTTACAGTTGCATTTTGTGTACAGTGCATATTCTTTAAAATATTGTAGCACAGAGACCAGTATTAAAAAAAAACCAAAAAAAAACTAAACTAAATTTGGGCACCTAAGTTAGGTGCCTAATTTCAGCTGAATGTAGGTGCCTAACTTTAGGGTCCTAAAACCAAAGCTGCCTAAATTTAGGACTGCTACTCACTCTCCTCCTAACTTATGTAGGCAGCGCTGGAAATCAGTGTTGTGCCCCTAACTTCGTTCCCTCGACCTGACTTCTTCCTTGGTCTTGTCCACTGTTTGGCACCTAAATGTAGGTTAGGAAGAGAAATGTAGGCGCCCAGATAATTTCATAAGTTAGGCGCCTAGATCTTTTGAATATCTGGTACCGACTGAAACCTGCGATGAGTTTATAAAACACGAGTAAAACTGACTTACACCAGATTTAACCCTGTTATCGGTGGAAGGACTCAAGTACTTCTGGAGTTGTTTCTCTAGCCCTTGCTTGATTTTTTGGGGTTTTTTTTTTTTCCTTCCCTTCTGTAGAAGGCAGGCTGGAGAGGAACAGCGTGGCAGCTTTCTTGCTGATGGTGAAGAACTTCATCCAGTACCACGCTGTGAACCAGGAGAGCCTGCTGCAATGCCAAGGGCCGGCAATCATCGGAGCTTTGCTGCAGAAGGTAGGCAAGGCCTGGGATACTAAGCGAAGGGTCTCCCTTTGGGTACGTGAATGATTTTTTTTTTTTAACCTGCGTTGCCAAGCAACCTCCAACAGAATATCATGCGAGTTGCAAATGGGAAGCCGGATAGAGTTGTCTCGATATTATCTAGCGTACTCGCCAACCAGATTTCTGTGTTTGCTTTATGCCGGAAACCATTGTCTCAGTCAGTGAGCCTTAAGCTGTAGCGAACATTAGTTGAGGCTAGAAGGATACCATTGGTTGAATAAAGGACAGGGCGGAAAAAAATGGAAGAGAGATGCATGGAAGGGGAGATAGGGTGTAGGGGAGTTTTCCATTGTCTGACAGCAGCAATGCCTCTTGCAAGTGGGCGCAATCCTAGGCACAAGTGCACTTGCCTTTGACTTGTGTGCCCTTCCCTTCAGCTCTCACATCAGTGTACAGCCACTGCCATAAGGACAGTACTGGGGGGCGGGTGGGCGGGGATTTTGTAAACTCATGCATAAGGTGGCTGGCAAATAATGTGCAGAAGTTACAACAGTTTTCAAAGCGGACTTAGGCTTTGAAAATTATCCTGGCAAAAACCACTACACGCACCTGCTGTTTGCTGCGTGTAGTTTTGCCGAGATAATTTGCATGCACACTTTTTAAAATCATAAGAAGTTTGTGCGTAAGGCCCAGTCCTGTCCACACTCCTCCAGAAAGCGCCTCTCCTAAGCACGTAAAATGATGCATACATAGTGTGCATGCACAGTTGTTTAAAAGAGGCCATTTCTGCAGATAAGCATCACTTTATCCACAGAGGTCCCTTTGAAAATGACCTCCCTATATGTATATGTATATATATATATATATATATATATATATATATATATATATATATATATATATATATATATATATATATATAGGGCTGCCACCTGGCTCCATGTGATAAGGATCCAGTCCTGGCATTACCCCATAGCCGGCAGGGCCTTGTACTTTTGAGAATTCCGTTGAGGTCCTTAAGAAAATCAGAACTAGAATTCCGTGTGTGCAACGGGGCGAAAGCTAGGATTGGATCAGCCCATTACTTATGACTTGGAGCCAGGGTGGCAAGCCTATTGAATGTGGCATTCTTCTTACAAAAGCATTTCCAAGTCCTTTCTGGTCACAGCATGGAAGGTAGAGTAAACTTCATCACAGTTTGTTAATAGACTGAGATGAAAATTAGCACTCGAGGCAAAAGAGAAGAGGGGTGGTTCTGAAAGGGAGCGTGAAAGAAGGGAAGAAAACTGGTGCAGCAACAGAGAACGACACACTGCGTGCTGTGCTCAGAAGATATGTCGGCGAAGAGAGGAAAGCAGAGTTGGAAGAGCGGATGGAAAAGAGGGGCTGATAAATAGAATTAAGGCCAGAGAGCGAGAGTGGAATCCTAGGAAGATTTTGAAAACCATTCCTCGGGAAGAGAAAGGAAGTGCTGGGATTCTGTGAGGCCCGGCCTGCTCTTTGTGTAAGGGGTGAGGAAGGTGGAGCAGCAGTCTGGACATTGCTCGTTGTCAGGTTTTAGCTGGGGGTGAACGTGGCCAAAATCACTGCACAGGGCACGGCCCAGAATAATCGCCAGGTAAGCCATGTTCCCTACCTTACTGGGTACAGCTAGATAAGCAGGTCCGGCAAGCAGAGGTGGCTGGCGAGGGAAACTACAGTCTAAAACCAGAGTAGTCTGCCCAAAAGGAAAGAGGCAAGGAAAAGCCAGAGCAAGACTGGAGATAGGGAGGAGTCAGGAGGAAGTGGGGGATGCCCAGCAAACAGGAAACACATGTACAAAGGCTTGGAACAAGAGCAGATGAAAAGCCACTTTATCTCCCGTTGCCTCAAGTACCCATTTACAAGTACATTTTAAAAGGAGCGCGCGCCCATAAACGTGGGCATGCAGGGAAAGATACGCTCAATTTTATATCATGCGTGCAAGTACACGCATATCATTAAAAAATATCCCTGCCACGCGTATGTGTGCAGTCTTTACTCGTGCTCTCTTTCTCTCTCCCCCAGTGTTCAGGATCCCTCTGGCTCAAAATCTCCAGACTTGCGCCTCATCAGGACCAGTAGTAAAATTAAGCAGGAAACATGGCAAAGCCATGTTCAGCCTTGCAAAATTCGGGGGTAATTTTTTGTGGCATGGACTAGTACCTGACTTCTAATAACGCTGTAAACCGCCTTGCACATCGTTTGGAAAGGCGAGTTGAAAACCCCAAAATTATTTATTGTTAACCAGTAAAGCAGAATGGCAGGAAGAGGAAGTAAATAGTGCTTCCAGTCATATTGTAGGTACTGAGAGCCGTGCTGAGCCCTGCAGAAATTGAGCTATCCAGGGTAAGGTCATGTAGTTGGGAAGTGTCCTGGACCAGCCTGACAGGATAACTCACTGGCTAAGAGCTCAGTGCTTTGGCATCCCTGACCACCCCTTCTCCCCCCCCTTGGTGCTGTTATCTGAGCACCTCTCAACGCTGAAGACGAGATTCAGAAGACCATAGAAAAGAGAGTGTTCACTACCCCGCAGGGGTAGTGAACACTCTATCTACACAGCTAGTCAGGCCCAGGGATTGAACCTAGGTCTTCCTCATAGCACTGCCCAGCAGCGGCTTGGCCCACGCGTCTGCTGTTCTAATGGAACAAAAGTTTGCTTTTCTGTCTTGTTTTTTTTTTTCACCCAAAGAGTGATTTTTTTTTTTTTTTTTAGGTAGAAACAGAGAAGAAAGTAGGGTTTGCAACAGTTCTAGTATTTTCTGAAGGATATGCGTTTGTAATCATTGGAGTGAGTCAGATAAGTTCCCAGTGGTGCTCGTGCCATAAAATATTTGAGTGTGGCAACCCTGAAGAAAAAGATCTGCATTTCAGGGGTCACACGGGCAAACTCATCTGCACGCATGCACACACACACACACACACACACACCTCCTTGCCACGCCAATGTGCACATCCACATCCCCTCCCACTCCGATTGCTGCATTCATCAACAATATATAAATAGTTTTTCTTAACTTTAAAATGTATATTGAATTTCTCAAATAAGTACACAAGCAAAATTTGCAAGTACTCCTGTATTGTAAATAGCATTGCATGAATAAACATTTTGCCCCTTTTGAGTTCAACAATTCCTTTAGGAGAAATTCAGTCAACTAAAGGAACTTAAACCCAAAATGAAACTCTTTGTGTTTCTGCTTCCTCAATATACTTAAGTGAAAAAGTCTGAGTCCTCTCTTTAAAAGACATCAACAAGTTTTGCTAATTCTCTACTATTATTTACCCTTGAGTCTCATGGTCTGCTAGTGGGCCCTGCACTTGCTCTCTCTCTCCTGGAGTGCATTTCTGTTTGGGGTGAGCAGGCTCTGATACCCCACCCCCCCTCTCTCTGGGTCTTGCCCTCTTGTCCTGGAGAGCGCTTCTGTTTGGAGATGAGCAGGCTCTGATGCCCCCCTCTCTCTCTCTCTCTCTGGGACTCCCCCTCCCCTCTCCAGGTCTCTAGCCTGATGATGGACATGAATGTGCTGATGGCATCCCAGCTGCTGATGGATCAGGTGGCCTCTGAGGGCAATGGCCTGCTGCTCCATCTCCTGTACCAGCATCTCCTCTTTGATTTCCGCATTTGGAGCAACGGTGACTTTGCTGTCAGACTAGGTAATGTCTGCCCTCTTCTGGGGCACCACTGGTGGAGACATTTGGGTAGCGTCATAATGGCAATACCAGCTTTCTTTTTTAGAGGAGGGTGGGACTCCTCTCTCTCTTTTGGGGGGGACAAAAATGGTTCAGTCTTGCATTTTTTGTGTCCTAACTGATCCCTTACTGCAATGTAAGCAGTCTCAGATATGACCTTTGGGGGGAGGGGGGGCCTCCAACATGATGACCAAAATATGCAAATAGACCATAAACTAGAGTCGCTGCATGCAAAAAAAATGAAAAAAAACCAAAACCTCATGAATATGCATAGCAGATGTCCTGAAAACCAAGCCTGTCTGCAGCTTTGGAGGGCAGGAATTTGACATGACCAATGTGAAGACATTGTTATCTTTCTTCTTTACAAATTCATCATTCCCTGTGCGTACCCGGATCAGTCCAGACTCCTGGGTTTACGCATCCCTTCCAGCAGATGGAGAGAAATACCAGATTAATTTTTTTTAGGTATCAAGGGCAATTTTTAGAAGGATCTGAAGGAGGCAGCTGGCTAGATATGGGGCACTGAAATTTTTAGAGCTACTGAGCAGCTAAATATAGTCACCTAGTTTAACTAGGCAGCTCCACATAGCTGCTCCAGTTTGCGGCAGGTCCCATGGGGCGGGGGGCAAGGGGGACATAGTTGGCCAGCGCTAAAATTTCAGTGCCAGCTGGCAAAGTCCTGGAGCTAGCCCTGACAAAGGACAGTCTAGGGAGCTGCGTTAAAGGCGGCTAAATCCATTTTCAGTCACAATCTGGCCTGCTGAAAAAGTGCTGACATCTAGCAGGTTAGTTGTGGTTTAATCACCTTTGTTGCCATTATTGTGTGTTTTTACTTTGTATTTAGCTCACAATCCTTTCTGGCTTTATTTTTCCTGTCCCGCCTCCCCTCAGCAACTTTAGGTGTCCAGTTCAATTAAAACCAGCCTCAGATGGGGGGGGGTATAGTGCCGCGAGCCTTCATTCAGTGCTTTCTCTCCGCGCACCCCCCCCCCCCCCCCCCCCCCCCCCCGGTTTTAACTCCCTCTCCCTTCCTGCGTAATTGCAGCCATGATGGGCGGTAATTTTGAAAGCACCTGGAGTGTTCCCCTTTGAAAGTGCATGTTTATTTATCATGTAAACCGCATGGATAATTTGTTTTTACAAGTAGTATATATAATCCAATAAATAAAATAAAGGTTGGCTAGGGAATGCGATACTTTTGTACCTGAGTACCTGGCACCCTGCGCATCCCCCCCGACCTAAAACAGCACCGAGTTATTAGCCAGGAGCTACAGACCACAGCTCCATGACGGCGAATGGAATCCAAACCTCTTGCGTCTCCGCGCCAGATCCAGAGCTCTCACTTCAGCCACGGCTGCAGCATGGGTGGGCACGGTTGGAACCTTTCCATAGAAGTAGTGCCTTTCTGAGCCAGCACCTGAATAGCTCCCGCGATGGTTTGTCATCCCATCTTAGCACACGGCGTACGCTCCTGTTTTTTTTTTTCTCTCTTCTCCTGTCCTAATGCCATTTTGCTCACAGGTCACATTCAATACCTTTCTGGTATCATCAAGGACCACAAGCAGAAGATCAGAAAGAAGTATGGGGTGCAGTACCTCCTGGACTCCGTCAGGCGGTATTACGGGTGAGTGGGCCGCGCTCACAACAACCAGAGGGAATATGTTCTCTGTGTCTGTAAACCTGCCTCCAAACTCCCGCTGGCCTCCGCTTTCCTCCACTGCTCGGCTGCCTTTTCTGATCTCCTGCAGAACTCTGAGGCTCAGCCCCTCCCTGTGTATTCTCTTATGGGCCGACTCAGTAAAGTCCGCGGGAGAGCAGACTAACGCCCGCTCTCCCGGCGCACGCACAGGCCACTTGCCTGTGCGCGCGATCCTGTATTTAAATTAGGTGGTGCGGTAGAAACGGGAAAAAGGAGGCGCTAGGGACACTAGCACATCCCTAGCGCCTCCTTTTAGCCCGGAGCGGCGGCTGTCAGCGGGTTTGACACCCGACGCTCAATTTTGCCGGCGTCGGTTCTCGAGCCCGCTGACAGCCATGGACTCGGAAACCGTACGCCAGCAAAATTGAGCGTCCGGTTTTCTGCCCAACAGACGCCGGCCCATTTAAACATTTTTTTTTATTTTTTATTTTTTTACTTTGTTTACTCTTGGGAACCTCCGACTTAATATCGCCATGATATTAAGTCGGAGGGTGCACAGAAAAGCAGTTTTTACTGCTTTTCTGTGCACTTTCCCGGTGCCGGCAGAAACTAGCGCCTACTTTTGGGTAGGTGCTAATTTCTTAAAGTAAAATGTGCGGCTTGGCTGCACATTTTACTTTCTGTATTGCGCGGGAATACCTAATAGGGCCATCAACATGCATTTGCATGTCGAGGGCGCTATTAGGTGCCACGGGTTGGACGTCCGTTTTCCGCCCCTTACTGAATAAGGGGTAAGGGAAAGCGCGCGTCCAAGGCAGGTTAACAATGCGCTCCGTCTGAGTGCACTGTACTGTATCGGCCTGTTAGATTGTAAACTGTAGGGGACAGTGATTCTCCTAATGTCCTAATCTCTCTGTGTTGCTTCTGAGCCCTCCTGAGCACTTATGTCTACATCGTAAGAAGCTGCCTCCCTTGATATGGTGATGCATTTTTATATGTTCTACATTTTTCATTCTGTCTGCTTATTGTCTCTCAATAAACACCAATAGACAGTTCTTTGTAAACTTGGATTGCATATTTTAAACAGAGAGTCTTAAGGCAGAGAATGACCACAAGGCCCATTTTCCCTTCCTGCTTCATGGTCCTCCCACTTCTTCTTCACTTTCCCACAAATCCTCTCTGCCTAGCTCATAATTACTGTCACTGTCTTGTGCTTCCACCAGCACCACCTCCTCCATCTGCCACCCATTCTGTGTAGAAATATTTTCTTGTGTTATTTCTGGGTTTATCTCCCTTTTTCTAACCAGCAACATTGCTCAGACCCTCTGAAATATACTGGTCTTACCTATAAATAGTATAGCAGAACATCTAAATGTGATAAATTCTGGATAACTAGCATTCTAGCAAATAACAATTTCCTCAATTCTGAGTGAATTCTTCTAGCATCCTCTTTACAGCCCAGCCCATCTGTCTAAGAATTGCTAAAGAAAAAAGGGCAGAGTAAGGAAAAAGAACTGCTGAATGGAAATGGTTACATTTTAAATAAGGTATGTTGGTATTCTGTTTTTCAGTGCACAGAAGGAAAATCAAATTACAGCAGATGATGTGAAAACTGTGCAGACAACCTTATTTAGCCTGGTCAAGGATTTCCTTTCGAAGAACTTCTCATCAGAAGATCTGCAAAGCATCATGAGCTACTTGACAGCAGTAAAGGACGAGGATCAGGTACTGGCTGGTTGACCGATGGCAGAGGTTGTCCAATGCAGGATACAGTGACAGAGATTAGGTCGTAGTAGATATGATGATGATGGATGCTAACTTGACCAATGGTGGTGTTTGGCATTGGAAGTTAAGTTGTTTTCTGTTGGATGCGATGATGGTGATTAGGTGCACTGATGGCAGATGTGATGATAGAAGTCTGGTTAGTGTGTAACAGTTGTTGTGATGGTGCATTTCATTTAATTTATTAAAATGTATTAATCACTGAACGCAAAATAGGTCTAAGCGATTTACAATAAAACAATACATAAAACAATACATAAAACAATTTGATTACGTCTTATACAAAATAACAGAGCAATAACAAATTGTCTATCTTAATTTGGTGCCTATTGTGGTGAAGATTTTGGTAACCAAGGTTACTTTAGCTTGTGAAAAATGCAGGATTGATAGTAGGTATGCCTTTGGCGGGTGGACTGGAATAACATCTGATGTGTCCAAATTTTGGTTCCCTGATTTCTAATCTGTAGATAAAAGTTAGCTGGGGGTGGTGGAGCTGTGGTAAATGAGGTTAATTTGTCTGATAGTTTTTATGTTGATGGAGGCTAGATTGACTAAGAGTCCTTGTGTTGATGAAGGTTAGGTTGGTTATTGCTGGATTCTCTCCACTTAGCATAACTATTCTAATATAGGTGGAAGACAAATAATTTTAAATAAATGTGTTCCTGGAGGTTGGTTGACTGGTGTTGGTTATTCTGACGGAAGTTATTTTATCTTTGCTTTTAGGTCAGAGGCCAGTTGGGATAGTACTGTGATATAGCTTAGCATTTTTCATCAATAAACAAGCTGAATTAGCCATGCTGTCTTGGGCAACATTATCCAACAGTGCGTGGTTTGGACCTTCTCAAAGCAGCAGAGCTTTGCTGCTCTGCCTATGTGTGGCGGTTCCTGCGCAATTACTCCATTCATAGCTCCTCATTTGTTTTTCTGTGCCAAGGCACAGACATGAAGATCCTTCTTGCTCTCCTCAGTTCTCTTCTTTCATGTAATTTCACAGCATGCGATCCCCAAAACAGCACTTTTCAGTGCTCCGATGTCAAAGAGGGCTCCGGGTTTTAAGTATTGCCAGTGCGACCACATAATGTCCATGACGGATGGCCATAATTATTATTATCTCTGCCTAGGGCAAGACCGTAATCAGGTTTTGTGCAGAGATTGCGGCCACATGTCACCCCAGGTGCGCCATCAAAGGGCCAAAATGATCGACAGACTGTGCATCAAAGATGCTGGATCGCGGTCTCAAACGACCTCATGTCCTCACCGAGGCACTCAAAGTACTCATCACCAGGGCCCAAGGCGCAGCAATGGGAACCTCATAGAAGTATTGTGTTGATAGGCCCACCGAAACTATCACAAAAAGACAAACATTGGAAACCACCTATCGCCAGATCCCTCTTAAGTAAGGGCATTGCTTCGGGATAGAGCCGACACTTGCAAAGGCAAAACTTAGCTCTGATCCCAGCATCGTCCGAGTCGAAGAATGCGGTGTCAACGACTCAGTCCACTCAGTCAAAATCTACATCAATGACTGCGACTGCGACTGCTTTGGACGTGTCGACTAAGGACGCAGGCCAACCAACGCAGACCAGGCCAGCAGCGCACCTGTGCCTTCTCGAGGCCACGCATATGCTTCAACTATGAAGCATACGAAGCACCAGACGTCGAAATCGACCTCAGTTTCCAAACACACAGTGCAGGAAGTGCAACCGTGGCCAGAACCAGAGAATCACACCTCACAGAAACGGCGTCCAATGCCAGAAAGCTCCAAGTCCAGAGATTCCAAAAAAAGAAATCACAAAGCATCCCAGACTGCTTGGTGGAAATGGAGCCAATTCTGCAGTCATATTCTGATACCATGGACATCTCCTGGGAGATTACCATTGGTGATGTCTTCGGGCTCTTCCCAAAGTGGTCGACCGGTATATTCAAACTTGTCTCTGGAAGTCCTTGCAAGACGTACTGTTCCCAAGGAACATAAAACAATATGAGGAACCCTTACAACATAGGCCTTGCTTCTCTCCAGCACTGGATATCCAATTGGCAGCTATTCCACCACCTAAGATCTATAAGCGGTCTTCAAGTTCTCCTCATCATCATACTGCTTCATTAAAGAGGAGTCTACCTATTTCCCCAGGATCCAAATCATCACAATCAATGGAGCAAATTTCGGCCATATTAAAGAAGTTCTTCATTTCCTAGCATGTACACAGGACCAGTGGGTTATGCTCCCCTGCCAACAGATGGAGACGGAACAAGCTGAAGTCACAGTAAATATACTCCTGCAGTGACCCCAGCCTGCCAGTATTCTCCATCTCCAGCAGATGGTGGATGTGCATCTACCTATAGGGATTGCTGTGAATTTTGGAAGCAGAATTTTATATTGAAAAATGAAAGCCCTACTCTCCTGCAGTGATGCCTGAAGGTCCCTCTTCCCCCAGTTGAGAAAATCCTGAGGTGATTTCGTGGTCCCTCAGAGAGGTGTGCCTTGGTCTAGTAGCCGTTCCCAGCGTGGACTTTGCTGCTTGTGCAGCTGAAAGGCAGTTGCTACAGGAGGCCAAGAGCAGCGGTTACAGAACATGCCCTCTTCCCCCACAGCCGGAGATCTTCTCTGTACTCAGCCAGTGAGCACTGAGCTACGGTAAGTTTAAAAAGAAAAAAAGAAATTACTTACAGAGACAGACAGGGGGTTTTAGGCCTTCCTTCGGTCTCCGTGCTCGGTGTGCCTTTCCGACGTCGTTCCTGCTGCTGCTGGGGTTAGGTGAACTGGGCAGCCTAGTGGGTTGAGCGGTCCCTATGCGGAAGACCCCACAGTAGGATTTTCTCAGCGCACCGTGTGGTAGGCCGCAGCGGCATTTTTGCGCTGTGCATGCCTTACTGCTCTCTACAGGTCGTCTGTGTGCGCAGTGCGTCGGCTCTGTGCATGCATTGTGCGTGACATTTATGCACACAACCTTTTTGAGCATGGTGATATTTTTCAGCTGGGCACACTTGTGCTTCATTTTGGGGCGCCTTGATTTTGTGCATGCAAATTTTTAAAGTGAGAGTCATTTCAACGCACAGTTACCGCCGCTTATGGCGCTGGTAAACAAGAAGCCTAAGTGCCTTTCTCTTTGTGTTGCCTGTCATATTAGGGCTTCTCAGCCTGACCTATCTTCAAACATGTGTCAGCGCTGTTCAGATGCTAAGCCTGGATCCTCCCATTCTGATGATGGCCTGGTTACGGCTTTGGTTGAAAGTGCGCCAAATCTTGGTACTCCCTTGACTGGCTCCTCTGCAGGAAAAGGCAGTTCAGTTGGTCCCTCTCCAGCACCTTCAGGGTTTGGTCTGGATCTGGCTGCTTTTTCTTGGGTGGAGCTTTGCTCAGGCGCAGTCCTCCGCTTCACCCTCTCCTGTCAGGTCGGACCCTCAGCCGGTGGCCCCTCCCTCTTCCAATCCTATGGTTAAGCACTGTAGCATGCCTAGGTTCGCCACAGGTATCCCTGGTGGGGACCCGGATGGCATGGATGATGAGGCGAATCCTGATTCCTTGGAAGATGGGGAAATTCCTCCTGGTTTGGAGCCGTATCAAACTATATTACCTTTCTTTCATAGAGATGAACTTTTGGCCCTAATTTCCCAGACATTGAAGATGCTGGGAGTGTCAAGGGCAGATTCTATGTCAGAGCCGAAGAAGAATCTCATCTTGGTTTCTTTGCGTAAAGTGAAGTTGCATACCTGTGTTCTCCTAGGACAGCAGGATGTTAGTCCTCACATATGGGTGACATCATCAGATGGAGCCCAGCATGGAAAACATCTGTCCAGCATGCCACTATCCACACATCCACGTGGGGTCTCTCTTCAGTCTCATAAGTAGATTACGAAAAAATAAAATAACAAACTACAGGAACCCAACTCCACAGGGTGGCGGGTGGGTTTGCTGAGGACTAACATCCTGCTGTCCTAGGAGAACACCTATTACAGGTAAGCAACTTTGCTTTCTTCTAGGACAAGCATGATGGTAGTCCTCACATGTGGGTGAATCCCTAGCTACAGGCTGGCCCCGAAAAATAATGGGACCAACAAACAGGTGCTAACGGGTACATCAACAGAGATGCTGTTCGTAACAGTGGGGGCAGTCTGAATACAAACCAGGACCTTAGGTAGAAAGAGTTGAGTTCACAGCTGAAAGAGGTTCCTGAGGACTGTCTGGCCGAATCTGTTATCCTGGCGGCCGTCCCTGACCGGATAATAATGAGCTGCGAAGGTGTTGAGAGAACTCCATGTCACAGCTTTGCAGATCTCCCCCATTGGAACTGCATGCAGGTGAGCCACAGAAGTCGCCCTGGCTCTGACAGAATGAGCCATGACGTGGCCCCCCAGTTGCCTGGACATAGCAGAAGGAAATGCAGCCTGGACATAGCAGAAGGAAATGCAGTCAGGTGGAGTCTGCTTAGCAGCAGCCACACCCAACCTTTTAGAGTCAGAAGAGACAAAGAGCTGTGTGGACTGCCTATGGCCTGCCGTCCGGTTCAGGTAGAAGGCCAAAGCCCTCTTACAATCGAGTGTATGCAGCACCCTTTCCCCTTGATTGGAATGAGGCCTAAGGAAGAAAATAGGCAGGATGATGGATTGGTTAAGATGGAAATCTGTCACCACCTTCGGCAGGAACTTACAGTGTATGCGTGGAATCACCAAGTCATGGAAGAATCTTGTGTAGGGTGGATAAGTCACCAAGACATGTAGTTCACTGACCCTGAGTGCCAACGTGATCGCTACCAAGAATATGACCTTCCAGGTCAAATACTTGAGGGTAGAGGAGTGCAGTGGTTCAAACGGTGGCTTCATCAGCTGGGCCAATACCACGTTAAGGTCCCAAGCAACCATAGGGGGCCTCAGGGGAAGGCCGCAGCTGAATCAACCCATGCATGAATCACCCTACCATAGGTTGCATTGAGATGGGCGAACCGTCCACTTCCTGATGGTAAGTGCCTATGGCGCTCAGATGTACCCAAACGGAGTTGGTTTTAAGTTCAGCCTCCGAGAGGTGCAGCAGGTAATCCGGGAGTTGCCAGATGGGAGAAGGAGTCGAGATCCTTCTGCTCACACCAGACGGTAAACCTTCTGCATTTTGCAACATAAGACTTCCTGGTGGAAGGCTTTCTCAAAGTCACCAAGACCTGGGATACCTCTTCTGAGAGGTCAAGATACTGCAAAATTAACCGTTCAACATCCATGCTGTGAGTGACAGGGTCCGGAGGTTGGGGTGGTGTAGGGATGTGGCTTGTGGCCTGATAGTTTGAAGGACATTTTTTGTGTACAAGTGTGTGTTTGAGAGAGAGAGAGAGAGAGAGAGAGTGTGTGTGTGAGAGAGTAATGTGCCAGTCACTTTTCTGGCTAGCACCTATTTTTCCTGCTGGTAATCTTTTTATCAGTTCAGTTTAATAAATGTCTATTTTGATTTCTTTTCCTGCAGTTGTCCATGTTCCTCTCTCATTTTTTCTTCACTCTTTCTTTTTCATTTATTCCGTATTCTTTCTCTTGTCTTGTTTTTTCTTCAACTTTTTTTTATCAAAATGTACTTTCTCTATCTAATAGAGAGCAAGTGCACTGGAGGTTAGAGATTGGGAACCTACAAGAGACCTGGGTTCAGATCTTTCTTCTGCCCCTGAAGCCCATAGGGGAATCTTAGGGCAAGTTGCTCTATCTCTTTCTACTTTAGGATCCCACTTAGGGGGCAATAATGACACACATGTTTACCCCATTGAAAACATAGTTTGATTATTGCCCCCCCCCCTGCCCACTGAAAAATAGAGAGAGATTAAGTATTTTGCCTTGCCCAGAGTCATGAGGAAATCTAGGGATTGAGGGGATTTGAACTTGCATTCCAGGACATCTATTGAATCATTGCTCCGACCTCTAAGCTTTGTCTGTGCTACTTACTTGTTTTTGATTGAGGAATGTTAAGAGTATTGAAGATTATTTATGTATCGGTTGTATGATGTTTGTTTCTTTGTGTGTCATGTTTTAATTGAAATCAAATAAAAGTAAAATAAACACAGAGGCCACTGCTCCCTTTCCTCTCGTGGACTGCTAGCAAGAGGCCAACCCCACAGTTACCTGAGCTTCTCCCGACTTAACAAACAATCCAGGCGGCAGTCAGCGAAGCATAGCCCTCTGGAAAGTGTCATCTTGATTGAGTGGTAATCTCCTCCTGTCCCCTCTTTCCTCTCTGTGGCCGCAGGTGTGTGGAGTGCTCGAGGTGATCCAGGGCCTGCTTAAAGGCAGCTCCTCTCAGGAGCAGGTCTGCAGCTTCCTGTTCGATGCCGGAAATGTGGAGGCGCTGTACACGCTGCTGGTGCAGAGGAAGTTCTCCGACGAAGTGCGGGAGAGAGTCTTCAGAGTAAGCCAGGCCTTCAGGAGCTGGTTCTGGGGAGCTTTTTATTTATTTAATTTTTTTTTGTATTCTTATATAGCTGTCACACCATGCATGCCAGATTGTATCTAGAGGAGAAAAGAAAAGAGGGAAGGAGGCAAGGTTTAAATTGTATTTTTAAAAATTAGGACTGAAACACTTGGGCTAATGCTTTAAAACAATGAACCCTTGGTATTTTTCATATTCTGTGTACGACGTTCCTTGGGAATGAATTTGGTTGGCCCCAGTGAATACCCCATGGGGGCTTGCACCGTGCCATCTGATGCACACGCTGTCAAATTTTGCCTCTGCACTCAGTCTCTACAAGTGACAGTCACTGCAGGCAGTGTTTACAGTGTTGTTCTAAGGGTGTACTTGGCACAGTCTGGGCCTCACCCCTTCATATACACAAACCCACAAATTAGCTGCTGAGCACTGTGATAGTATAAAGCTGTAAGTTCAGTCCTGATCCTTGCAGCCCCACCTGACCATAATCCGGTGCTGGCATTGGAAACCGTGGCGCTTCCCTTCTCCACCAGAATATCCTCCGACCAACACCCTACAGCTTGGCTGCCGTCGTGCTCCGGCCTACCACACAGGCCCTTCCCCTCCTCCACCCTTGACAGATGCTCGCTCACTCTCTCTTTTGCTCTCACCTGCTCAGATCCTGTATAAGATGCTGAAATGTGAGAAGGTGAACGAGAGAAACAAGCACCGGCTTAAGCTGAAAGAGATCGGCTACCAGGGGCTCATCTCCTGCCTGAACGAGATTCCGGTGTCCATGCTGCTCATCCGCTGCCTCTCGGAACAAGTCCTGGTATCCGGTAAGCCACTCAAGCTTCCATGTCTTCTGTATGTAGACCCGGTAATCGTGGGCATTCTGTTTGTCAGTGAACGTTTGTTTTGATTTTCCTTCAAATCGAAAATAGAGCCGCCTTCTCAAGTGACCGCTCCATTGCCAACCTCATTCCATGCCAGTGTGAGATGTTGGTTTGGTCCTTATATTTCTGACCCCCAAGCTCAATAAGGGCCCAGTTGCACTGGCATGAGAATTAGAAGGACACACCTAAATAGCTATAGAGTTAGGCCAGCATCATTGAGATTTGTCAGTTTCCCTGTACGTACCCAGATCAGTCCAGACCATGGGTTGAGCCTCCTTTCCAGCAGGTGGAGACAGACCAAAACTGAAAGGGTATCTTATATGAGGACAGAGCCTACCCTGTAGCCCTTCAGTATTTGTCTGTCTCCAGCAGGTGGAACAGCTCACCCTGTGGTTCCCTGTTAACTTCTGCTTGTCCCTTCTGGGCATTTTTTCTTTCTGTGTGTCTATCGTGTTTGGATCAAGCAAGTATTTCTGAGTTATTGTTTTAAAAAAAAAAGTGTGAACTCTGTGCATCCTTCACAGGAGGCGGGGGCCTAGGGGGGCTTGGCCCCTTGTTTTATATAGCTTAGGCTTCCTTTTCCCGGTGATCCTCGGCTGCAGGGGTGAAAATTGGTGGTGCCTAGGCCAGCATCATTGAGATTTGTCAGATGGCCAATAAGTCCAGGTGGCAGTGTTCGGCCTATTTTCTCACATTGCCTATGACACTGGTTCTCAACCCAGTCCTCGGGGAAACAATCCAGCCAGTCGGTATGATCAAGATATCCACAGTGAATATGCGGGAGATAGATCGGCACTCAATGGAAGCAGGGCATGCAAATCTATCTCTTGCATATTCATTGTGGATATCCTGAAAACCCAACCAGCTAGTTATGTCCTTAGGACTGGGTTGGGAATCGCTGCTGTATGAGATATTGATCAAGGAAACTTAGATCAAACTTGCTTATTGGCTGTTCATGTTAGGAAGGGAAGGAAGTACTTGGATCATTGCAGTGAGTGCAACAGTACTTCTTATGGATTTTACGTTTGTGCTTTTTCTATATAATGGCTTCTGATGTGGGTCTGTTTGTATCCAAGGATGCTTGTGGAACAGGGAGAGCCTTGCATGATGACAGTGCTATCTGTCTTCTGGTTTTAGCCTGTGAAATGCTGTGTTAGAGGCCGTGGGCTCACAGCAGCTTGGGAAAATGCCAGTGGAAATTTCAGTCACTCTGTAGACTGACTAATGCATTCCTTTTTATTCTGGGATTTTTTTTTTTCCTTTTGCGGGCCTAGATTCCTGTCCAAACTACAAGGACCTGATGGCGGTGGTTTTCCTCTCCCACAGAGCTGAGCTGACCGTGCGACTGGATGTCTGCCGAAAGGTAAGAGTGGTAGTATGAGTAACCGAGGTCCAGGTTGGTGTCTGTCAGAATGTTTCACAGGACTCCTCTTGCCCCTCCAGTTACTGATTGAAGATTGCGTAGAATCCCCATCTGGGCACAGTCAGCCTGAGTGGGACACTACGGGCCATGTACCTTCATAATTTGCAAAGCAGTTTGCCAAAGAAAAAGCCTGGTGGCTTAGCTCAAGGCATTTTTTCAGATTAGAAATTTGGATTCAGACTAAAGCAGCCGGGTGCATTGCACTTCTGATAAGCTGAATCTCACGCCAGTGTTCTGTTTTTCCCTTTTCACGTCCATAAAGGGAAATACAGAGCGACACATCCAGCACTAAGGAGCTGGAACATTAGCTGATCAGTTTCCCCTGAAATGGCCTGAAGCTTCCATTGACTCTCACTCATTTCAGACTCTGCTGCCTTCTTTGCCTCACTGTGAGATGCGCTCTCTGCATTCAGTTTCTCTTTCCAATGTGGACGGAGTCTCAACAATTTCATATGGATTGCAGCTTGAGCCCCACTCTCTCAGGTCTTCCTTGCTCTCCTATCTGAGTCTCTCTGCTCACTGAGCATTGGGCACCCTGGCTGCTCTTGCTTACAGTGCACACTCGCGTGGCAACCCAGTAGTTAACCTGCTGGTTCTGTTGTGGGCCAGGCTGGCTCTTCAGCACAAATGGACTCAAGTCGCAGGAGAAAGTATCTAAATGATGTACTGGTTAAAGGAGAAAGTGCAGCGAGGGAAAGAATTTGTGGAGGGGAACTATGCAGAAACAGAAATTACTAGCCCATTACGCTTACATAGCATTGTCAGAAGAAAGGGATACTGAGGGATCAGAGTTAACAAAGGGTTGTAATGTACAGTTGGCTCAGAAGTAAGGTAAGGAAGTATTTCTTCCTAGAAACATACATAGGGGCCGATTTTCAAAGAATTTAGCCTCCTAGCTTTTGGAATTAGGCTTCTACATTGGCCCTTTTGAAAATTTACTAGGGCTGAGTGCCTTAAATATAGGCACCTAGTTTCACCAGGTGCTTAAATTTTGGAGCCAGAAATGTGGGAGGCAGTGGGGGCGGAGTTAGGACGGGGAAACAAAGTTAGGCTGTTAGCACTGATTTTCAGACCAAGGATTCTAAATCTAGGTCTAAGTTTGAGGCACCTAAATTTATGTGAATTTTCAGCTGAAAACTTAGGTTTCTAAGTTCAGCTGAAAATATGTCTCTAACTTAGGACCCTCAATTTAGGAACTCAGCTGTTTTTGAAATATTGCCCCCATAGCGACATAGTAATTGATGGCAGAAACAGACCAAAATGACCCATCCAGTCTGCCCAGTCTTCTTCCGTGTTGGGTAGATGAGCATACAAATTTCCATAATCTAATTCCAATCAAAGATTCCATTGAAAATTCTCTGAAACGGGTTAAAATATATATTCCCTGTACGTACCTGGATCAGTCCAGACAGTGGGTTATGTCCCCAATCCAGCAGATGGAGTCAGCACAAGCTTTGAGGGGGCGTATCCATATATACTACTACCCCCTCTGCAGGAGTTCAGTATCTTCTGACTCCAGCAGATGCGAGTAGGGGAATCAGGCTTCCCCTCCTTTTTCTTCACTTTCTTGCTTGATTATGGCTTGTTGTTGTCTTTTTCTGTGGATCAAGTTTGTATCAAGTTTGTATTAAGTTTAAAAAAAAAAAAAAAAAGGCAGAGTTCTTTCAACTTCTGGGGAGTGGCTTATCTTCCTTGTCTCTTCTCTGCGGCCTTGCTGTTTATTTCTCGTTGCAGCCAGGGGTAAGTTTGTTTTTCCTTTGTAGTTTTTTCCTTTACAGCTCAGCCCCCGGTGCCCGCGAAAGCCGGTGGAGCCGGCCTCTTCGCTCTTTACTCCCTCACCCGCGGCCATTTTACAGCTCCTCATGGGCTGCTGAGCCATTTAGGGAAAGATGTCTGGGGCGGGTCGTGTGGCCAGGAAGGCCCCCCCCGCGGCACCCTCCTCTATTTTCAGACAGCGGGCAGTGCGGGCCGACCGGGCCCCCCCGCAGCGGCGCCTTTGTGCGCGTGGCCCCCCCCGTGGCTTTTTCTTTTCTCCTGCAGCGATCCCGATGCCGCGGCCGTCCCGCTGTGCGGCCTGCGGAGACCCGGGGTCCCGGATTTCCCGGGAGGGCATCTGTGCACGATGCCTTCCCGGGGGGGAAGGTACCTCACAGTCCCTGACTGATTTCTCTTTTTTGCCCGGGCGGTGCGGGCCGGCCACTCCGCCATTTTTGGCGGGAACGGCGGCCATTTTACATTCTGAGCGCCCTGAGGCGCAGGCCACGAGGGGGAACGGATCCCTGGAGGCCACGAGGGAGAACGGATCCCTGGAGGACTCTACCAGCGGGGGTGTTCCCCCGATTTTGGTGCAGGAACCAAGCACCCAGAGCCAGGGAGCAGGAACCACGCCGCCCCCGAAGCGCACCCGAGCAGGCCGGGGTTCTCTCCGGAGTTTATCTTGCTCATGCATACCGCTTATCTGCAGGGGCTGGAAGCACCTGTGGGACCCCCCCCCCTCCTAAGATCCCTCGGATGTCGCCCTCGACGCCGGCCCCCCCCGACCCTCCGGGAGTGGGGGCCTCCCGCCTTCCTATCCGGGTCCGATCCACGCCCGCGGCAGTGGGGGCGGTGCCAGACCCAGCGGGACATGGACTTGACCTCCCGGACGGGGGACAAGGGGACGGCACACAGGAGGGGGATGATCCACGTACCCTACGCCTCTTCCAGAGGGAAGAGCTGGACGACCTCATCCCGCAGATCATCCAAGAATTAGATTTGGATCCGCCACCAGACCCGCCTGCCCCAGTAGCTCCCGCTGTCATCACTTCTTCAAGGAAGGGAGATCCTGTCCTGGCGGCACTCCGGCCGAGGGCTCAGGCTTTTCCCATTCATGACTCGTTTTTACAACTTCTCACCAGGGAATGGGACACCCCGGAGGCCTCCCTGAAGAGCAGCCGGGCTATGGAAAAGCTGTACCCGCTCCCCGAAGATTTTCTGGACCTCATCAAGGTCCCAAAGGTGGACTCCGCAGTGTCGGCGGTCACGAAGAGGACGACTATCCCAGTGACGGGAGGTGCGGCGTTGCGGGACACACAGGATCGTAAGTTGGAAGTTTTCCTTAAGCGGGTTTTCGAGGTCTCCGCTCTGGGTATGCGGGCGGTGATGTGCAGTTCGCTTGCCCAGCGGGCTAGTCTCCTTTGGGTGCAACAACTCCTCACGTCTCAGAACCTGCCGTCCGATGAGGCTGCCCAGGCAGATCGGCTAGAAGCCGCAGTGGCGTATGGGGCGGACGCCTAGAACGACCTTTTTCGGGTCCTCGCAAGATCCATGGTTTCGGTAGTGGCAGCACGACGACTACTGTGGCTACGCAATTGGGCGTCTGATACGTCCTCTAAGTCCAGTCTGGGCTCTCTTCCCTTCAGGGGCAAGTTCCTCTTCGGGGAGGATTTGGACCAGATCATCAAGTCCCTGGGGGAGAACGCTGTTCATCGGCTGCCGGAGGATAGGTTTCGACCATCCAGAGCGTTTTCTTCTTCTCGGACCAGAGCCAGAGCGCAACGGCGCTACAGGGGCTACAGACAGACGGGCTCCCGGCCATCCGCCCCCAGGTCTCAGCCCTGGTTGCGCGCCTTCCGCGGGCATCGGCCCGCACGCACTACTCCCGGAACCGGGAACCCCTATACCAAGTCTTCACAATGATGCCAGTCTCGCCCACTCCCCTGTCCCCAGGATTGGGGACCGACTAACGTATTTCTAAGCGGAGTGGGCACGGATCACCTCGGACCAGTGGGTCCTGGATACCATAAAACACGGCTACGCATTGGAATTTGTCCGCCCCCCGCAGGGAAGGTTCATCTTTTCCCCCTGTGGCTCGGACCTCAAGAGAGGAGCGGTGCAGCTGACTCTGGACAGACTCCGGGAGATAGGCGCTACTGCGCCCGTGCCCTTCGGAGAGGTGGGCTCGGGCCACTATTCCATCTATTTCGTCGTACCAAAGAAGGACGGTTCCTTCCGGCCTATCCTAGTCCTCAAGGAAGTCAACAAATCCCTTTGAGTCGTTCGGTTCCGCATGGAAACGCTCCGGTCAGTGATTGCGGCGGTGCATCGGGGGGAGTTCCTCGCCTCCCTGGACTTAACGGAGGCCTACCTGCACATTCCCATCCGCCCGGACCACCACAGTTTCCTTCGTTTCAAAATTCTGGACCAGCATTTTCAGTTCACGGCTCTCGCGTTTGGATTGGCGCCGGCGCTGCACACCTTCACCAAGATCATGGTAGTTGTGGCGGCAGCTCTCCGGAAGGAGGGCATCCTGGTTCATCCTTATCTGGACGATTGGCTCCTCCGGGCGAAGTCATTCGATCATGGACGCTCAGCGGTGACTCGAGTAGTACGGTTTCTACATTCCCTGGGATGGGTAGTGAACTTCTCCAAGAGCTCCCTCATGCCCTCGCAACGCTTGGGTTTTTTTTTGGGGGCAACTTTCGACACCCTACTGGGCAAAGTTTTTCTGCGCCAGGACAAAGCTCAATCCTTGCGGGATCACACACGACGGTTCTCTGCGTTACCAGAGCCCACCTCCTGGGACTACCTGCAACTCCTGGGAGTGATGGGGTCCACCATCGACCTTGTACCTTGGGCTTTTGCGCACCTCAGGACCTTACAGTGGGCGCTCTTCTCCCGTTGGAAACCAGTATTGCAGGACTATCAGATGATTCTCCCGCTCCCACAGAATGCCAGGGACAGTCTGGGCTGGTGGTTGGATCCGCCGAACCTGGCCCGTGGCATGTCCCTCGATCTGCCAAATTGGGTGGTGGTGACCACCTATGCCAGTCTAGCAGGCTGGGGTGCAGTCTGCGATCGAAGCGCCACGCAGGGGACGTGGTCCACGGTGGAGGCGAAGTGGTCAATCAACCGTCTGGAAACCAGAGCGTCCGGCTAGCTCTGCGACATTTCCTCCCGCTTCTTCGGAACCGAGAAGTCAGAATCCTATCGGACAACGCTACCACCATGGTCTACATCAACCGACAAGGAGGCACGCGCAGCCCGCAGGTCGCGCTCGAGGCGGCGCTGCTGATGCAATGGGCGGAGCGTCATCTCGTCCGGCTAGCGGCCTCGCACGTCGCCGGTGTGGACAACGTCCAGGCGGACTTCCTCAGTCGTCAACTGCTGGACCCGGAGAGTGGTCTCTCTCCGACAAAGCAATGCAACTTCTCGTCCATCGGTGGGGGGCCCCCCACTTGGATCTGATGGCGTCCGCTCTCAACGCCAAGGCTCCACGCTTCTTCAGTCGCCGGAGAGAGCGCGGAGGGAGTGGATGCCCTGGTCCTCCCGTGGCCGCCATATCTTTCTTTTCCACCATGGCCCCTGGTGGGCAGGATGCTCCGCAGAATAGAAAGCCATCAGGGGACCGTGGTTTTCGTCACCCCAGAATGGCCCAGGCGACCCTGGTTTGCGGACCTGCTACAGCTGGTGATCGACGGGCCAATCAGGCTGGGGCACCTCCCCCAGCTCCTACATCAGGGCCCGGTATTTTTCGAGCAGGCAGAATTCTTCTGTCTTGCAGCCTGGCTTTTGAGAGGCGCCGCCTCCGGCGTCGGGGCTACCTGGAGGCGGTAGTATCCACGCTATTGCGGGCACGATAGACATCGGCCTATGTTCGAGTCTGGAAGGTGTTCGAGCTGTGGTGTACCAGCCAGGCCACGAGACCCGCTAAGGCTTCTGTACCTCAGATCCTTCAGTTTCCACAGGCAGGGGTGGAAAAAGGGCTCACCTATAATTCACTACGGGTTCAGGTGGCCGCCCTTGGTTCGCTGTTGAGCGATGGGGGCTCTCTTCTACAGCATCCTGACATTGCTCGTTTTCTCAAGGGTGTCAAGCATATGCGTCCTCCGTTACGGGACCCTTGTCCCTCCTGGAGTCTTAACCTTGTGCTTTGCTCCCTGTCGGGACCACCGTTCGAGCCGCTGCGCAGTGCAACGATAAAGGATCTCACTCTCAAGACTGTATTTCTTGTGACCATCTGTTCCGCTCGACGCATCTCGGAGATGCAGGCTCTGTCGTGTAGAGAGCCCTATCTCCGTTTCTCCGACTCTGGAGTTTCGCTTCGCACCGTTCCCTCCTTCCTTCCGAAGGTGGTTTCTGCATTCCATGTGAACCAGACGGTGGAGTTGCTGTCCTTCTCTTCCTCAGAGCCGAAGTCTCTCCGTCTCTTGAATGTCAAGCGCACTCTGCGCCTCTATCTGGAGGCTACAAATGAGTTCCTGACCTCTGACCATCTCTTCGTACTCTGGGCCGGTCCTAAGAAGGGGTCTCAGGCCTCGAAGACTACCATTGCCAGATGGCTGAAGGCCGGCATTGCTGCTTCCTACATTGGGGCGGGTCGGACTCCCCCACCCGGAATCATAGCGCATTCTACACGTTCTCAGGCGGCTTCCTGGGCGGAGGTTCGCTCGGTATCCTCGCAGGAAATTTGTAGGGCAGCCACCTGGAAATCGTTACACACGTTCTCGAGACACTATTGTCTGCACCTCGCCTCTTCAGTCTCTGGACACTTTGGCGAGCAGGTTCTCCGAGCAGGCCTCGCAGGACCCCACCCGATTTAGGGAAGCTTGGGTACATCCCACTGTCTGGACTGATCCAGGTACGTACAGGGAAAAGAAAATTATTACTTACCTGCTAATTTTCGTTCCTGTAGTACCATGGATCAGTCCAGACGCCCACCGCGTTTGGGTTCTTGATCCTGCTCAGCTCTGCGCTGCTTCTTGCTCGCAGTGTTCTGTGTCTTCACAGTCGTCTCTTTTCGCTGTTTTCACAGCTCCCTACAAGTTGGTAGGATGTTTGCAGTTACTTGTTGCGGTTACAATTGTTTTCATTATCTGTTTCCACAAACTTGATCCTTCGGGGGTTTCTACTCTGGCTTTGATATACTCGATACTGAACTCCTGCAGAGGGGGTAGTAGTATATATGGATACGCCCCCTCAAAGCTTGTGCTGACTCCATCTGCTGGATTGGGGACATAACCCACTGTCTGGACTGATCCATGGTACTACAGGAACGAAAATTAGCAGGTAAGTAATAATTTTCTTTTTCTGCAATGCAACAACTGTTAACACACATGAAACTTGTATTGAATAATCAAAAAAACTGAAATCGTATTACTAAATAAAAAAATGAACACCTAATATGCCTATTGTTTTTAAAGCCGGTTCTATACATATTGACTTAACCAGACATGCACGTGATCTTGGGATCATTATCGATAGCGTTCCCTGTACGTACCAGGATCAGTCCAGACCGTGGGTTATGTCCCCCTTCCAGCAGATGGAGTCAGAGCAAAAACTGAGAGGGCAGTAGGGATGTGAATCGTTTTTTGACAATTTAAAATATCATCCGATATTTTTTAAATCGTCAAAAATCGTTAAAGAGTGCGATACAATAGAAATTCCCCCGATTTATTGTGAAAAATCGTTAATTGGGTTTGTGTCTACTAACGGGAGTTATTTTATATTATATTTTATATTATATGTAAAATATAATTATATTATATGTAAAATGTAATATAATTATTTTATGTTATTATATATTATACCCCTGTTCCATTGTAAACCGGTACGATAAGACCTTCGTCTTGAGTATCGGTATAGTAAAAGAATTTAAATAAATAAATAAATAAATATTTGGGGGGAGGGCGGGAAAACCGGCACACCAAAACAACCCCTAAACCCACCCCGACCCTTTAAAACTAATCCCTTACCTTCCCCCACCCTCCCAAACCCCCCCAAAACGTTTTAAAATCACCTGGTGGTCCAGTGGAAGCCCCGGGACCGTCGGCTGCCACTAATAAAAATGGCGCCGATGGCCCGATAAAAAAAAAAAAACACCCCGACCCTTTAAAACTGACCCCTTAGCCTTCCCCACCCTCCCGACCCCCCCCAAAAAGTTTTAAAATTACCTGGTGGTCCAGTGGGGGTGCCGGGAGCAATCTCCCGCTCTCGGGCCGTCGGCTGCCACTAATAAAAATGGCGCCGATGGCCCTTTGCCCTTACCATGTGACAGGGTATCCGTGCCATTGGCTGGCCCCTGTCACATGGTAGGAGCACTGGATGGCCGGCGCCCAGACCCTTGAGCGCCCAAATTGAACGTACACCTCCCCAGCGCCATCTTGCAGCTTGTGACGTCACCCCTGACCCTTGAGTGCCCAAATTGAACGTACACCTCCCCAGTGCCATCTTGCAGCTTGTGACGTCACCCCTGACCGCCCAAATTGAACGTACAGGCGGTGCATGAACGCACGCCGTGGTCACGCCTGTACGTTCAATTTGGGCTCAGATTCTAGGCAACCCTCCTTTCGAGACACTGAAAAGAGCTACCCTCAAAGACCTTGCTCTGAAGACTGTTTTCCTGGTGTCCATTTGTTCTTCCCGCCGGATCTCAGAGCTTCAAGCTTTGTCATGCAGAGAGCCTTACCTCCGTTTCACAGATCCGGGTGTATCCTTGAGCACAGTACCATCTTTCCTGCCAAAGATGGTCTTGGCCTTTCATATGAATCAGTCTGTGGAACTCCCATCCTTTCCGGACGAGGATCCCAGAGAACTTAGACGGCTCGAAGTCAAGCGCAACCTCATTCGATATCTGGAAGTTACTAATGAATTCCGCCTATCGGACCATCTCTTTGTCCTGTGGAGCAGACCAAAAAGGGGGAACAAGGCTTCTAAAACCACAATTACTCGCTGGTTAAAGGAAGCAATCTCTTCAGCGTAAGTAGGTGCTGGTCGGCCACCTCCAGAGGGTATCGCAAGCAGCTCAAGCAGCTTCCTGGGCAGAAAGCCAGGCTGTCTTGCCACAGGAGATATGCAGAGCAGCTACCTGGAAATCATTGCACACCTTTGCACGTCACTATCGCTTAAATCTCCAATTGCCGGGTTTTGGCTCCTTTGGCACTCAGGTCATTTGAGCAGGGCTATCCGGGGCCCACCCTACGTAGGGAAGCTTTGGTACATCCCACTATCTGGACTGATCCGGGTACATACAGGGAAAAGAAAATTATTCCTTACCTGGTAATTTTCGTTCCTGTTGTATCACGGATCAGTCCAGACACCCACCCTAAGAGTAGATATGGGTTTTGAGATCATCCACGCAGTACTTTTGATTATCAGCTCGATTGATTTACAGTATGAGGTCTGTTTCGTGTATTACCAATGGTTCCTTTTGCAAGTTTGTTCTCACTACAATTTCAACTCAACACATTCTTGCACATAGTTACAGTTTCAGGTTGGTTTACTTGATCCATTCAATTGTTTCTTCTTGCTTTGATATACTTAATACTGAAAGGACGCAGAGGGTGCTCGAGGCTATAAGAGGGCACCTTTCAAACTTTTCTCTGTCTCCATCTGCTGGAAGGGAGACACAACCCACTGTCTGGACTGATCCATAGTACTACAGGAATGAAAATTAACAGGTAAGGAATAATTTTCTTTTATACGACACAATATGGTCACCCTATTGGTAATATAGGAGGACTTTACTCATCTATCTGTTGAAGCATTGCTGTCATTGACAAACGTAATGTAATATTTGCAATGTCTTGGTATAACTCTATAATATGCTTGTTACACTCATATTGCGTTATTCATTTGGCTTAACAGGGGGGTGGGTAAGAGGGTTGTTATTGTTCTTACATCTCTGTATTAGCTTATGCTTTTTATACTGTTAAAACTAGTAAAGAGTTTAAAAAAAAAAAGCAAACAGAATTATTAGGAATTATTAGGAAGGGAATGGTCAATACGCACTTTGAGTACTGTGTACAGTTCTGGTCACCACATCTCAAAAAAGATATACTTGCAATGGAGAAGGTACAGAGAAGGGTGACCAAAATGATAAAGGCTAAAGAGGTTAGGGCTGTTCAGCTTGGAGAAGAGACGGCTGAGGGGGGGATATGATAGAGGTCTTTAAAATCATGAGAGGTCTAGAATGGGTAAATGTGAATCAGTTATTTACTCTTTCAGATAATAGAAGGGGGCACTCCATGAAGTTAGCAAGGAGCACATTTAAAACTAATTGAAGAAAATTATTTCACTCAATGCACAATTAAACTCTGGAATTTGTTGCCAGGGGATGTGGTTAGTACAGTTAGTGTAGTTGGGTTTAAAAAAGGTTTGGATAAGTTCTTGGAGGAGAAGTTCATTAACTGCTATTAATCAAGTTGACTTAGTAATAGCAGAGGCCATTCCCTGGCATCAGTAGCATGGGATCTACTTAGTTTTTGGGTACTTGCCAGGTTCTTATGGCATGGATTGGTCTCTGTTGGAAACAGGATGCTGGGCTTGATGGACCCTTGGTCTGACCCAGTATGGCAATTTCTTATGTCCTTATGTTCTCCAACTCTTTGATCTGCTGCTCAAAATCAGTATGTTGAGCTTTCCACTCTTTATTCTTATGACTTACATAGGCAATAATATGACCCCTGAGCACTGCTTTTAAGGATTCCCACCAAAGTGTAGGATGATAGTCTGTCCCTGGGTTATGCCTATGAAAATCCCTCATCACCTCCTCAAATTTTTCTCGAAATGCCTTCTGGCCCAATAAAGAAACTTTTAATCGCCATACCCAACCCGTACCTGCTTGCACCCCCGCTTTATGAGATAAGGAAATAGCATGATGGTCAGAAATAATGCAGGTCAACATGTGCAAGTCCAGAGCAGAGACAGCCAGGGTCTTGCTGCATGAGAAAAAAAATCAATCCAGCTGTAAGTACCTTATCTGGGAGAGTAATATCTATAATTTCTACAGCCCAGATTCCATGCCCTCCAAACATCAACTGAGTCATACAAGCACATTAATTCTTGACCCTGCTCCCACCAGCTACATTAGTTCATTTCCCTCCCGATCTGTCTCTGCGAGCATCTACACATTCATTCCAATCCCCCCCCCCCCCCGCCACACACACACACACACACACACACACACACACACACACAATCGGGTAGTGTCAAATCCCAGAAGAACTTGCTGTAGTTTAGTACGAAATTCCCCCAATCCTATATTAGGGCCATAAAGATTCACATAAGTAATGGTTTGACCATAGAGACTCCCTTCTAGAATGACATAGCACCCTTCTGGATCGCAGCAGAATCAGTGCACCTTTAGAGGAAAATGTTTGTTTATCAAAAAACTACCCCATGGCATCAGGAGGAATAGGAAACTGCATAAACAGCACCCACCCAGGCATTCTTCAATTTTTCATGTTCTTGTCCCTCTAAATGGGTTTCCTGTAAAAATGCCAGATCTGCTTTCTCTTTCCTCAAGAATTGTAGAATCCTTGACTGCTTAACAGGGGTGGCAATCCCTCGTACATTTAAAGAGATTATCTTAACCTCTGCCATGATGGAATTCAATTTTTTTTGTTACAAAATCCTATTTGCACTCCCATGCCATCCAACGAGACCCGCTTGTCTGAGCAATAAACTGTGCTAAGCTGGGCACACTTTTACTACGTACAGTACCAGAAACCTCCCCTCCCACAATAACTTTCCCACTCAAACCCTCACCTCTGAATCATCTCACAGCAAACACTCCCCTCCCTTCTTCACCCACCCAACCCCCACCCCCCTACAACAATCAAAAAAAATCAGCTTGATGGCATGCCTTCCAACTCTCCCCCTATCAGGCAGTATGTTCTGGCTTCTCCATCCTCCGACCCACTCCCCCACCAGTTCCCCCAAACAGGCAACAAGCTCCTCCAGAGTTCTAACTGGGGTCTGGAGGCCATTACCTCGTGCCAGAACCAACCCCTTGCCCACCAAAACTACAAAAATAAAAAAACAGCATATAAGAAAAATGCCAAACTTCCCAAACTCCCCCCATCAAGGAGATGTAACCCCGCACTTCGAACCAGTAGCCACCCCCCCCCCCGGGCATGCATAGCAGAATAGACTCCACCCCCCCCCCCCCCAAAAAATATTCTAATATGTATTAGTATTACTCCACAGCTTATAGGTATAGATAACTAAGCTCAGTACAAAAAAGGAACATTTGCCCTCATCCTCCAGGGCAATATAGGCTGTGAAGAAACAAAGAAGATTCAGCAAACAGACTTCAGCCCTTTAGCCAGAGCGCCAGAACTTCAGGACACCATCTCTTTTGAAGAGGTGGATCCACCTGAATTTCTACATAGTCTTCAGCCTCCTTTGTCCACTCTTTGCCATTTGGTGGCCTCCTTTCACATCACAGGTCTGGATGAGAATTACTTAGAGTGTGGCGGGACCAAGATACTAGCTGCTCTCAAAATGACATCTGCCTCTGCGTGTTTTAACTCTAGATGTGACACCTTCGATAGTAAAGAATAGTAGGAAAGGAAATAACCATCGATACTTAATCTCCTCCTTGCACAGTATTGCTGTGATCTCTCGCATCTCTTGACTTTTTTAGCGTGCGATAGGATGACCATTCCACATCTAAGTAGGCTGCTTTTGAGCAAGATTACAGATTTGGTCTTTTAGCCAATAAGCATGGAAGTACGCAGTAATGTCCCTAGATTTATTTGGGATGCGTGGGCTCAGCGCCAGTGTGCCCTTTCCAGCTCTATGGTAGGTTCAGTCTCCTCACTGCCCTGAGACTGCATGATCCCTCTGCAGATGCCAACTACCAGCACTTTACAGTCCTCATCCTTGGACGTCTCCGGCAACCCTCTAAAATGCAAGTTACATCTCCTAGCACGGTTTTCCAAATCTTCCAGTTTGTCCTGAAATTATGTTATGTTCCTTCTGCAGCGCCTGATATTTTCCATCCAGCTGCATTAGGGACTCTGACTGGGCATTCACGCAGTTTTCTGTGTCATCTACTCTGCGACCCAGCTCAGTAATTTCCTCTCTCAGCTCTGACATTAAGACCAGGATCTCTTGTTTATTATGCCTCATGTCAGAACGGAGCTCACAAAACCAGCTCCTGAACTCCTCTTGTGTGGGTAAGCCATTTCCTGCCTGCGAATTATCAACAGGCGTGCTATCCCCACATTGCTCTAGTGAGTGTTAAGCGCCATGCCATTTTTTTATTGACGCTTATGTCCAGAGATACAAGAACACTTAGATTTTTGTATAAAGCATAATTTTTTATTGATCAATATAAGTATTCTTGGGAGATGCTGATGCCATTTCTCTTACAAACTGTCCACCAGCATCTCATAGTATACAGGAAGTGATCCTTCTTTTATAGATAACATACAATATTGTAGAAGATTCTAGCATTGCGTGACTGCCAAAGAATCATTTACATAGGTTGTCATGTCAACCGCATGATGTGATTATCCCTGAACTGCCCTGATTACTTCTCCCAGATGGGGCCCATTTACCATCACTTTCTAGATAGTCCTTTGTTCTGTTAGAATCTTGCTGGTCAGGGCATCTGAAGTTGTGTTTACAGATACTGCTGAGAATAGTGCCTTTTATTGTGACCGGATAGCCTGAAGTTCCCACCGTTGTCTTCTTCTTTTATGACCCTATAATTAAGCATCATAGGTGGAGCCAGCTTGACTACCTGTCCAGATGTCCTAGGAATTCTGCAAGTCATGCTCAGCAAGTCACTTTGAGGTCACAGAGGCTAAGAGAGCAGAGGATTCTGGGGCAATTACCATTCTCCATGTTGGTTTTCTGTTCAGGCACACTCCTCATGAGCTGCGGCCATCTTGCCTCCCATCCCCCACTGACTCACTCTGCTGTTCGCCAGTTTTTTTTAATACAAAAACTGCTGGAAGTCAGGGGTTTTTTTTCCTGGCCATCCTACCAGGTTTACTACAGCTTTGGAGAGGATAGGCACTCTGTTTCGCCGGCGGGGGGAACTCGTTTTGCTGCAAATTCTTCCCGGGGGAGGTCGGAGTGTGCGATCAGGCCTCCATTCCGCCCACTCATGTCACCAGAAGTCTAATTTTTAACATTTAAGAAAAATCTGAAAACTTGGCTTTTTAAACAGGCATATGATAGTAACGACGTAAATAAGACATTAGCCTTAGCCTTATCCAGATTAAGAAATATGTTGGGGCTGGGATTATGAACAACTGAAGTCTGAATCTTAATTTTTGTTTTTATGTAGAATAATTTGGTTTTTTTAATGATTTATTTGTAGTTTTAATGTTTTTTTTAATGATTTTAATGTATTTTATATTTTATTGAATTCTGGTTATTATCATTTTTTATGTTGTAAACCATTATGATTGTCTACAGAATGATGGTATACAAATATAAATAAATATTCAAACCAACACCAATTCCCCTGAACTTTCAACCCCTTTCCTACCACTGCCCACCATATCAGTTCCAAGTGGCAACTGCATGGAATTTCTTCCCAGTGGTGGTGAAAAAAGTACTAGAAGTTGAGGAAGAGCCTGGGGCTTGCCCAGAGGATCCTCAGCCGTGGTAGAGTCTGTGGTGACCACTATGTAAAAGAAGTGGGCAACCTGGGTGAGCCTTGCAGTCTTTATCTGCTTTCACTGTCCAGGTTTCTGTGACTTTGTGAATGCTTCTAGCAAACAATAGAGGAGAGCCAAAACTTACTCTGATTCAATGACTGTCATACACTCCTGATTGAATCCTACCAAAATAAGTCTGATATCTTTGTCAAACAGTTCCGACGGGGCTTGATGAAAGTCTGGACAGCTGAAGGGATATGTTCTTTTTTCTGGTATCTAATAAATATTTTATTCTAGTTAAGAACTAGCCAATTAGAAGTGCGGTTGCATTTGTCTTTGTCCAGCAGGCCATACTGTCATATCCTATAAATGTCTTGGTGAATATAAGAGGCCCAAATTCAGCATTTTTGTCTGGCTGAGTTTGGCACTTAGCCGGAGAAACATCAGGATTTAAAAATCCTGCCAGTCTAGCCATTTCTGACATAGCTGGATAAGTGGTTATCTGGATAAAAACCTAGCCAGCATTGTCAGGGACAGTGTAGGGGTGATCCGGGGCAGAGTGCTGTCATCTGGCTAAGTTATCCAGATAATCCCCATTTCCAATACTATGTGGCTAAGCTAGCAGGATAACTCTAGAACAGCTGAGCCAGATAAACCTGTTCGGCTAACTTTAAGATAGCCAGGCATATTTAGCATCAAGTTAACTGGCCATCTTTCCTAGTCAGCCAGCGGCTCAGTGTGTGCCTCTTAGAGAATATTTTTGTTGTACATGAAGTCACTTCATTCTGGTCCTTTCTTCTCTTTTCCGTGTTTAGCTTTTTCACTTGATTTACTCTCAACACGATATTGTGCATCATCTGGCAAAGCAAGCTGGCTGGCAGGATACCTTGACCAAGCTCTATGTGAAAGAATCCTATGAGTCACGGCAGCTCAGCCTTAGCAGCTCCACCAACAGCTATAGCCTGGAACTGATGAAGGATGCTGACCATGGGAGGGGCTTCAACTCCGAGGCGGAGAAAGAGATATTGGACAACATGCATCTCCAATCAGACCTTCCAGATGCTGATGTCTTCCACCCACTTAGTTATGAAGCCTCTGATCAAGAAATGTCTGAAGGGTTTTCGGATCACTCCATGTCTCCAATCGGCAAGGAGAAGCCCTTTCACTCCTATAACTTCAAGTCTTTTGACTCTTTGGATCGTGCCAGCCACTCTTCGTCCAACACTATTGACATTCCTGGGTCAGAAGAAGTCCATTCTGGGGAGACGCTCCCATTTGATAACAGCTACCACCCAATGTCTCCCTTTATTATGTCACCCTTTGACTTCCGACTAGAACTGGCAAGCTCCAGCTCATTCGCCACAGTGGAGAGTGGGAATCAGACCCCGGTCAGCATCCCAGAAACACCCTCTCCACTGGAGACCTTCAAACCATTTCCTGGCATGCGTATTCGGAAAAGCTCCAGCCTGTCCAACGTACTGGACGAGAGCAGCTACCAGGAGACTCTGCCCAGTGACAATGTCTCCAACACCAGCAACCCCCAGGTAAGCCGCCTCTCTTGACTGGCTAAGGTGCGTGCTGACCCTTCCGCTGGCACTTTGGGTCGAGGAGCAGACAGAGCGAAGAGAAAAGGAGAGGGAAGGAATAGAAACTTCTTCCTCTCCCTGCCCCACACCCAATTGTGTGTATTTATTTTATTTATTTATTTATTTATTTATTTTATTTATAAACTTTGGAACATGCCATCACAACGGTTCACAATATAATAAAAATAAAATAGTTGTCTGTAAAACAAATAAAAATACAATAATAACAATAAATTAAACAATAAAAATCATAATAATAAAAAGGAGCATTTAGAAAATATTAACAACCAGCCTTAAAGTCCCTAAAGATAAAGATAATACATAAAATATAAATACCAATAAAGTCATTAATAATTATTAATAAATAAATCATCTTGTAAGGTGAAATTCCAAGCTGGTTTAAAGCCTCTACGGGCATCTTTTATCGGAAAAAGAAGAGTTTATGTTGAACCTCTCTGGTATGTAGACCCGAGCAATTTTCCAGTATTCGTACCTTAAAGAAGTACCATCAGAGATCTTTAAAGTAACATATACAGTGGCTTGCAAAAGTATTCAAGCCCCTAAAAAAAGTCAGCAATTTTGTGTTGATTACAAATGACACTTAACACAGATTGTTCCAATAGTATGTTTATTGCAAACCAGCATGCTCTTAAATGTTCAAAGTCACAATTCATTATTTCTCTGCATATTTTGTAAAATAAAATAAAAACTGAAAAATATTGCTTGCATAAATATTCAACCCCTTCAGACTAGTACTTGGTAGAACCACCTTTTGCTGCAATAACAGCTTTAAGTCAGTTGGTGTAAGATTCTACCAGCTTTGCACACTGTTTGGGACTGATTTTTGCCCATTCTTCCCCTCCGGTTTGCTTCAGGTTGGTTGGATGACACTTATGGACTGCAATTTTACATAGAAACATAGAAATGACGGCAGAAGAAGACCAAACGGCCCATCCAGTCTGCCCAGCAAGCCTCACACATTTTTTCTCTCATACTTATCTGTTTCTCTTAGCTCTTGGTTCTATTTCCCTTCCACCCCCACCATTAATGTAGAGAGCAGTGATGGAGCTGCATCCAAGTGAAATGTCTAGCTTGATTAGTTAGGGGTAGTAGGGGTAGTAACCGCCGCAATAAGCAAGCTGCACCCATGCTTATTTGTTTTACCCAGACTATGTTATACAGCCCTTATTGGTTGTTTTTCTTTTCCCCTGCTGTTGAAGCAGAGAGCTATGCTGGAAATGCGTGATGTATCAGTCTTTCTCCCATGCCGTTGAAGCAGAGAGCTCTGCTGGATGTGTGAAGTATCAGTTTTTCTTCAGCCCTGCCGTTGAAGCAGAGAGCCATGCTGGATATGCATCGAAAGTGAAGTATCAGGCACATTTGGTTTGGGGTAGTAACCGCCGTAACAAGCCAGCTACTCCCCGCTTTGTGAGTGCGAACCCTTTTTTCTTCTCCCCTGCCGTTGAAGTAGAGCGCTCTGCTGGATGTGTGAAGTATCAGTTTTTCTTCAGCCCTGCCGTTGAAGCAGAGAACTATGCTGGATATGCATTGAAAGTGAAGTATCAGGCTTATTTTCAAATAGTGCCACAGATTCTGGATTGGAATAAGACTGGACTTTGACTTGGCCACTGTAGAACATTCACCTTTTTGCTGTTCAGCCACTCCTGTGTTGCTTTAGCCTTGTGCTTGGGATCATTGTCCTGCTAATAGGTGAATTTTCTCCCAAATTTTAATTTTTAGCAGGCTGAAGCAGGTTGTCTTGCAGGTTCTTCCTATATGTTGCACCATGCACCCATCCTTCAATTTTAACAAGATGCTAAGTCTCCGGCTGAGGCAAAGCATCCCCACGACATGATGCTGCACCCACATACTTTACTATTGGGATGGTATTTGTGAGGAATGGGCAGCGTTATGTTTGCACCAAACATAAGAGTTTTGAATTTTGGCCAAAAAACTCAATTTTTGTCTTTTTTGACCACAAAACTTTATCCCATATTTTAGCTGGATCACTCTGATGCTTGCTGGCAAATTCCAGATGTGCTTTGATGTGGTTTTTCGTCAGTAATGGCTTCTTTCTAGCCACCCTCCCATGCAGGCCAGTTGTATGCATAGCTCTTAATATGGTTGCTTGGTGCACCTCCATTCCAGTCTCAGCCACAGAACTCAAAGTGGTCGTTGGCCTCTCTGTCTTCCCTCACAAGTCTCCTTGCTCCGATGCTGAGTTTTAAGGAACGGATTTATCTAGGCAGTGCCTGGGTGGCATGATACAGTTACCACTTCCTCACAACTGATCCAACCGTGGTCACTGGGATATCCAATCACTTAGGAGAAGGCTACAAAATAACATCTATCTTGTGCATGTCTGTAACTTAATCTTTAATTTCCTTAGAACGCTCTTTGGTCTTCATTTTGACAGCTTTCCTTCAGATTCACACTCTGACCAATGGTACTGGAATTAGGGAAAAACTGACCTTTCTTAATGATTCACAGGTAGAGATCAATTGTAAGTCAATTCTTAGGGCAATATCTTTCACCTGTGTAAACTTGGAGCTTCCACAGCACAAGGGTTGAATACTTATGCAAGCAGTATTTTTCAGTTTTTAATTTTATTTTACAAAAAATGCAGAGAAATAATGAATTATGACTTTGAAAATGTACTTGAAGAGCACACTGGTTTGCAATAAATATAATGTCTGGAACAATCTGTGTCGTTTGTAATTCTCACAAATCTGCTGACATTTTAGGGGGGTCAAATACTTTTGCAGGCCACTGTATCTATTCCTGTAAATGAACACACTAATCACATGCCATGGGAGGCTGCAATTTTGGAAACTACATCTATTTCAAAGCAAAAAACAAAGTCCTTTTTTGTCTACTTCTTTGTAACACAAAACCCTGCAAAATGTCGCTCAGAAACTATATAGGAAACCTGCTATATCAGTACAGCATTACCTCCTAGATCTCAACAGCAACAACCCTGCATGAAAAGGCAACACTAAATATTCCACCTCGTCATAATTAGAACAAAGTGGATTACTACAGAACCTACATGCTAGCAGAATACGTCACCTCTGTCACACATATAGAACCCAGACCCTCATCAAATACAGCATTGGGGATCACAAATTAGAAAAAGAAATATGCAGTTCCTGTTTATACCCCGGATCAGTCCAGACAAGTGGGTTTATGCATCCCTACCAGCAGATGGAGGCAGAGAACAAAACCTTTGAGGCACTGCTACATAACCAAAAGTGTCACCTGTGGTCCCTCAATATTTCTCTTGTCTCCAGCAGATGGTAGAGGTGCAAACCTGCAGTCTGGAGTTTGATTTTAAAAAAAAAGACAGAAGATTCCTGGAAGGCTCCCCCAGGTGTTAGGTTCCTTCATGGGCCATCCCTTGGGTTGAGCAGGGCGAGCGGGGGGGTTGGTGACCCCTGAGCTAGCTCAGCCCTTATCGGTCAGGGGAGATGAATGCCAGGAGTCCTGGTTCCCTCACCCCCTCTGAGTCCTCACCTCCAGAGATGCTCCCTCTGCATCCAGAAGCAGGGAAGTAGCTCTTTTCTTTGTGCTTTCATTGTTTGCTGATTATTTCCTTTCAGGCCGATACAGTAAAAATCGCGGGAGAGCGGGCAAGTGCCCGCTCTCCTGTGCAAGCAATTCAGTAAATTAATTTATTTAAATTAGGGCCCGCGGTAAAAAGAGGCGCTAGGGACACTAGCGCATCCCTAGCGCCTCTTTTTTGACAGGTGCGGCAGCTGTCAGTGGGTTTGACAGCTGATGCTCAATTTTGCCGGCGTCAGTTCTCAAACCCGCTGACAGCCATGGGTTCGGAAACCGGACGCCGGCAAAATTGAGCGTCCGATTTGTGAGATGCGGGCCGATTTCAAAAAATTTTTTTTTTACTTTTTTTAACTTTCGGGACCTCCGACTTAATATCACCATGATATTAAGTCGGAGGGTGCACAGAAAAGCAGTTTTTACTGCTTTTCTGTGCACTTTCCTGGTGCCAAGAGAAATTAACGCCTACCTTTGGGTAGGCGCTAATTTCTGAAAGTAAAATGTGTGGCTTGGCTGCACATTTTACTTTCTGAATCGCGCGGGAATACCTAATAGGGCCGTCAACATGCATTTGCATGTTGCGGGCGAATAAGGGGTAAAGCTAGCGCGTCGAAAAAGCGCGTCCAAATGCGGGTTAACAGTGCGCTCCGCTGGAGCGCACTGTACTGTATCGGCCCGTTTATTTGGTGCTGTGCCTTAAAAAAAAAAAATAAATAAAAAAGAAGCAGCAGCAGATGCTGTGAAGGGAGCTGCTAAGGTGCTGATTGGCCAAACTGCCAGGAGGCAGCGCTGGGTGAGTGAGGGCAAAAATCTCCTGATTGCCAGACCAGATGCTTGCTTAGCATCAGGGACGCGCTGCTGGCAGTATTTGTTCAACGGCAGGGGCTATTTTTAGGCCCAACCGCAATTCAAGCCAATGCCCATTTAGCACGGGAAAGGTTACCGCAGATGCGGTGTGTCAGGAATTCGACTCAGTACAACCGCGTTGCAAGTGGAGGGTGCCTAGGGAGTGGCTGGGACCTCTGCAGGCCCATCGGGGGGTGGTCAGACCACAAGGTCGGCTAGGCCGGTGCTGCAGGCCTGGGGGGGGGGGGGGGGGGTTGGAGGCACTGGTGGCCATTTTGAGAGCACATGGCAGGAGCTACGAGGCTGCTTCAGAGCCTCAGGTCTCCCCTCCTGATAAAACCTAGTAACTGATCCTTGAAGGAAAATGTTTAAGTGGGATGTTACCAAGCTGTGCCACAGAAAAGGAGAGGCCTGCAAGTTTTTGTAGCGTCCTGTCCCCCTCCCCCCCCCCCCCCCCCCCCCCCCCCCCACACACACACAAATATAGAAAACACCCCAAGATATTTCCTAAAAGAAAGTCTGACACTTCTTGTGCTACATTTCACATATTTTATTTTCATACAAGATTATCAGATTATTCATGGTTCAGACATAACAAGAGTTGGCCGTTCTCAGAGATTCCTGTTAACCTGTTTTGGTTTTTACGCCTGCATTCATTCACGATGTCTGTCTTTTTGCTTCTTTTGTTGCTTTGTCGCCGCCACTGCACCCCGCTGTCCTGCCAGCAAACACCAGAGGAGGAGCTGTGCAACCTGCTGACGAACATCATCTTCTCGGTGACGTGGAGAGGGGTGGAGGGGCACGACGACGGGGCGTGGAAGGAGCGCGGCCAGGTCTTCTCCGTCCTGACCAAGCTGGGCACGTCCTGCGAGCTGGTGCGGCCACCGGATGAGATCAAGAAGAGGTTGGTGTCTCTGCATGGCTTAAGGTAGTCCGGGAGGGGGCGGAAAGGCTATGGGTGAGCAAGTGGAGGCACTTCAGGCAGCGGCAAACGATGAGAAGAAGTTTGATGACAAATGGGAGAAAGTCAGCTGTCCTTTAATTCAGGCAAGGGCTCTTGGGCTTCTGCAGGAGCTGGGGAATGGATGCTGCACCACAATGAATTTGGAAATTTGGGGTACAGTTCTTGGGGGGTGGGGGGGGGGCAGGGCATGGTGGAAAACATACTCAGACATTTATTTATGTATTTGAAAATTTACCACATAGCCTATAAAAATGTACAATAGAAGCATTTTTCAGTTTTAACGTACATAATAAAATGCACAATAAAACCAATTACCTACAATGCAGCATTGCATATGTAAACTACCAACTGCCATTACCAACCCCCCACCCCCAACACCCCAGTAGTGAGAAACTGTTGCATATAGAAGGGAAAGGCTCTTTCATGGATTAGGATTTTAGATTTAATTACTCACCTTCCCAGATTCCAGCTCAGGTGAGTTATACACGTAGGGACAGTTGGTCGGTCACTTCCTCAAAGAGCTTTAGTCTAAGGGGCTCATTCAGTAAGCTGGAGTATTTTTTCCCAGAGGGGAAAACATTGCGGGAGTGAAAAAGCCACAGTGCTAGGCCTTACTGCTTTGTGATTTTCACTGTACTTTTCTTCGCAGATAAATACCTTGTGGGAAAAATACCGCAATAGTAAATGATCACCAAAGATCACACAACAGCGGACCTGGGACTGTGGGGCAGCCATTACTTAAAGGCCCCCACCCCTGGAAGTAATTAAAACAACCCTGGAGTCTTCCTAGACCCTCTGTCTCCCCTCTCCTGTGCCCCCCACCTTGTCACCCCTGAAGGCAGCTATAATTTTAAAAAAGTAAATTTTAAATGTGGCGCAGATCCCACCCCACAGCTCCAACCACTCACCTTCTTAAAACAAAATCCAGTCCCTGGAGGCTGGATCTCCCCACTCCCACCCTAGCCCACCTTATGGATCTTCCCACTCACAATTCCATCCCTGGTGGTCCGGTGAGGGCCTGGAGCACCTCCTAGGCTGTGGGCCCAGCGGTGGCCATTTTTCAAAATGGTGCTACCTGGTTTTTGCCTCTAGGGCCTAAGGCCATATGAATCCATTTTGAAAATTGGCCTGTTGTCGAGCCTGAAGCCTAGGAGGCACTCCGGGCCTTCACTGGACCACCAGCGTTAAAACTGTGAGTTGGGGGAGCTGGAATTTTTGATAGAGAGGGATTGGGAGTTGTGGGAAGGGGCTTGCGCCACACTTAAAATTTGTTCAATTTTTTTTAAAACGACGGTCACTTCCAGGGGCAGTGTGTGGGGAGGGAACAGGGAGCCTAGGCAGACCTCTGAAGTTGTTTTCATTGCTTTTTTGAGGTGGGGGGGGGGTGTTAACTTGGGGCCATTGTTCTCTTTAAGCCATGTCCCCAGGAGCATCTGAATGGGCAATGACCTCCTGATGCTCCCGGGGGAAGTTAGCTACAACTCTTGAGTTCTAACTTCATGTCAAGTAATGCAGCTTGCATTTTTTTTTTTGGCAAGCCATATTATTTTTTTTTTTTTCAATTCTTTATTTATAGTGTTTTTTTCAAACAAATACAAGGAATATACCTTGACAAGCCATATTATTTGATTTACATGACTTGATTAGTATCAAGCGGGTTGGCATGCATTTAAATGCTTAGCAGCTCATTTAAGCATGCGCGGTGCCGGGGCTGAAATAACACGAGGTATTTGAAATTACTCCCCGCGTTAGGCCATTTAACTGTGCAAAAAAACAGCAAGGTCCATTTTCAGACACAGTCCGACTAGCAAAGTTAGCCGGATAAAATTATCTGGCTAACTTTGGAGCTATATTCAGTAGTGAAATCGCACTATTGAATCTAGGAGGCTGTCTTTGAGTTAGGGCAGCTCTTTGGCCCGACCAGACTTAGCCGGCTAAATTCTAGCAAGCTATCTTATTAGCCGGCTAGAATTTAGCTGGATAAGTGCCCAAACATTAATTTAGCTGGCTAACCTCTGAGTTACCCCGCTAAACGCTTTTGAATATGGGTATAGGACAGAGTCCACAAAGTCTTCTTCTGTCTCCATCTGCTGGTGGGGAGGCAAAACCCAGCTGTCCTGGACTGATCCGGGTACGTACAGGGAAGGATTTCTATGTTTTATGCGTGGTAGATGGCGTAACATGGTTTAGTGAATGAGCCCCCGAAGTTAGTACCTGAGGCAGTGGAGGGGGTGAAGTGACTTGCCCAAGGTCAGAAGGAGCATCAGGAGGAGAAGCTGGTCGCGGTCTGCTGTGCTAACCACTAGGCTGCTCCTCTGCTCCTTTACTTACTGAATATGCTGCTGATGTGACTGATCCTGAATTTGGTGAGCAAGACATTTGTTTGGAGCCGGAAGGCTGTTGGTTCAGACACCGAGCTTCCTGGATGCTGAAAAGGACCGTGGTACTGCAAAGGGACTGGCGGTTTAGCAAATTAAGGAAGAAGGCAACCAATGAACAGGCAGGCTGATGTTTTCAGTCTTGAGATGGGGCGTTGTCTAAATGTGTGGAACCGGGAGCATCAGTATTTTATACTTTTCTCTTTCAAGGAAAGTTCAATCCCTGTATGTACCCGGATCAATCCAGACTCCTGGGTTATGCCTTCCTTCCTGCAGGTGGAGTCAGAGAAAGTTTTACTGACACTGCTACTTAACCACATTGGGTTACCTGCAGTTCCTCAGTATTTCTCTGACTCCATTAGATGGTAGGTGGGTGCAAACCTATAGTTCTGCGACTGAGACAATTTTTATTTTTACTTTTATTTTGAGCCTTCCTCCCGGGGATTTATTAATTTTTTTTTCTGAATCCTGAGGAGTTCTCCCTATCCGGTTGAGGCAGGCGGGCCGGGGGTTGGTGACCCTTGTGTGTGCCCGAGCCGAGTACCTGTGGGGTGTAAATCTGGTGGTCCAGATCCCTCCCCTTCACGAGGCCGCTTGGTTGGCTGCAGGCTCTAAGTACAGGTTTTTTGTCTGGGATAGCCTTATATATATTTTTTGTTTGATTATAGGCTCTGTCATGTTTTTAAGGAGTTTGTGTGGTTCCCTCTATTACCTTAAAGCATTCTTGATGTGCACAATGAACTTAGTTCTTTTGAGAAAAAATAAAATGTGTTTTTTAGGCCTATGGACAGAATTTACGGAAAAAGAAAGGCCTCTCGTTGTTCCTAAAGCTGCCTTTCTGTGCTTTCCTCTTCTCCCCTTTCAGCCTCTTGGAGATGATGCTGGAGTCTGCGTTCACAGACATCAAGGAGTCCACAGCGGGCGCCTTACCCTGTCTCACGCACAACGTTCTCAAGCTGCTGAGGCTCCTCCAGGATTTCTTGTTTTCAGAGGGACACAGCAACCAGGCCCTCTGGAGTGAGAAGGTTTGGATGTTCTGTTAAAGCTTTTTCTTTGGTTTGGTGAAGCTTAGTGCTAGGGTGAGGAAGAGGCAAGTAGGCAAAGCTTTGGTGAACCGGGAGCTTCCGCTGCCCGCGGCAACTCAGCAAATTTAGTAAGTCCAGGGATGGCTGGGACCAAGTTCTTGTTGAAATGTCTGTCATAGCTCTTCATTTTGGGTATCCTGACCCCTTGAATCGTTTGAGGGTGTTGAGCATCCCAGTTGGTCATCTCTGCTGCAGCTCAGTCTAAGTAGTAGTAATAAAAAAAAAAAAAAAGTCAACCCAGATATATTTTTTTTTCCCTGAAGGTGAAGAGTTTTAGGCTATCAATTGTCTCTTCCACCCATGTAACTTCCAGAGAGATTTCAGAAGGACTTAAAGACGAGGCTTTGCATTCAGCATCACTGGGGGATCCAACAGAGTACATATAGAAAGCTATTCTCAGAGGCCTTGATCAGCCATGGTTCACATGGGTCATGAAGAGTGCACATCTATAGTGCAGTGACAAGACAAACCACTCCCAAAGATGATCCCTATAGTAGGACCTGGGCCAGACCAGAATGCAACACTGAAGTGTGTAGCACAGCCTCCTGCGTCATTATTCCCTGTTCTGATGGTTGCTTGAGTTTGGGAGGTCCATCGGTTTCTGTTACATGCAATAAATCATTAGAAATATCATAAAACTAGGTGGACTTATTGTTCTAAGAATCTTCAGAGGGATAGCCAGGTTAATCTGGTGTAGCAAAAATGACATAAGAACATAAGAAATTGCTATTCTGGGTCAGACCAAGGGTCCATCAAGCCCAGCATCCTGTTTCCAACAGAGGCCAAACCAGGCCGCAGGAACCTGGCAAGTACCCAAAAACGAATTGCTACTGATGCAATTAATAGCAGTGGCTATTCCCTAAGTAAACTTGTCAGAAGGTGGCACTTTTAGTTTTAAGATGCACTCAGTTGCCAAGCAACCTCTTCTATATATGTGAAATTTCCTGCATTAATGTGGGTGCTATGTGTATATTTTTTTTGTTGTGAAAATTACAAGTAAATTAATATATATGTATGTCATAGTAAAAAAAAGATAAAAAAAGCGCACTCACATGGCCCTTGACAGAAGCAGTCTCAGGACCTGCTCTGGACCGCTGTCAGATTGCCCAGCTATTGCAGTAAAACAGTGACTATTCCTTGCTCATCCCTGGTACTCCTCAATTATAACATCAGTCCCTTCCCTAAGACACCGGGTGATCCAATCCTGTGCTGCTGGGTTTACCTACAGATCAGCTCAGGACGGGGAGACCCGAGTCCTGGATCAGGACCAAGCTGGCACAGCACCATAGACTAACACTAGCCCCTGAAATATGAGTTAACTTTATGGTAGCTAGTATCTAAAGGTTATTATTTATTACTTATAAAGTGCCATCAACACACACAGCACTGTACATAGAGGACGGGAAAAAGAATGTGACAGTTGAATAGAAAACATTTACAAAAACAACTATGAAGAGACATAAGGGAAAGGCAGTATTTTTTTTTCTCTTCATTCAAAACTCATGAGTGCTAGATAAGACAGATTTTTGAAGACTATCCTTTGCAACGTAGTAAACAGGGAGGGAGAATGTGTAAGAGTGCATGCGTGAAGCTTGCTGGGCAGACTGGATGGGCCGATTGATCTTTTTCTGCCGTCATTTCTGTGTTTCTATGTTTAAGCAATTGAACACTTGTTCACGGCCATCTGAGTTGCTTGTGAACAAATGAAGTACCGAGGCCTAGGATGGCGAAGCCCTGAGGGAGAGCGGAAAGCAGCCTTGACTGTGAATACCATCTGATGTTTTGCCTTTGCTTTCCTCCTGGCATAGATCTTCGAAGGCGTCAGCAGCCTGCTGGATAAGCTGGGGGTGTGGTATCACCTGGCCAATGGGACCTCAGACCTGAAAGAAATGGCTCAGATTGGCCTGCGGATCATCACGGGATACGTCACGCTGGAGGACACGCAGGTAAATGGGATCGTGTCACCGTGAGCCGCTTGTGAGATGAGCTTTAACCAGCTCTGTCACCAAAAAAATAAAATCCCATGCAATCTGCAGAGTGTTTGGCTAGCTGACGAGATTTAAGATCGCCAGTTTTCCTGATTAACTGTTTTCTTCCCGAGATTATATTGTTTCAGATTTGTGAAAGCCTCTCTCGTTAAACACGCCCAACATTATCAATCTGAAGTAAATCAGAAACCCATTCCTTGACTCTCATCAAATCTCAATGGAGTCATCACATTGATATATAGCTTGGCTGTGGGTTAGTCCACCTGAATGCACAGAAATAAAGCTTAACAAATAAAAACAAATATATATATTTTAGTAGACTAACTTAATACATTATTTGTGTAAAGCATGAAGAGTGAGCCCAAAGAAAATGTGTGTTAAAAACAGGATGTTTCTGTAACGAAAGGTGCCTATCAAGATTTAGAAATTGTCAAAAAGCAGGACCCCTCCCCCTGTGGCTTGGGCCCCGGGGAAGGTGAATCTGTCCAGGCCTCACGTCCTTCGAGGCTGGAGGTGCTGTGCGATGGTTCAGAGAGGGAGGGAAACTGGCTGTCACCACTGTAGTGGATTCTGCCGAGGATGTGCCTCAGAGGAGACTCCCCTCCGACCCTCGGGTCAGTGAGGGTCCCCTGAATTGTCTGGGTAGGGGAGAGCAAGCAGAGATCACCAAGGGGGGGAAATTGTGAAAAAGACCCCTCCCCCCCCCCAAAAAAAGCGTAAAACATAAAGGGGTAGATTTTCAAACACGGCGCGTTCATGTACTTTTGCTGGCGCATCAGGCGCAAGCAAAAGTACGCGGGATTTTAGTAGATACGTGCGTAGTCGCGCGTATCCGCTAAAATCTTGGATCGGCGCGCGCAAGGCTATCGATTCTGTATAGCCGGCGCGCACCGAGCCGCGCAGCCTACCCCCGTTCGCCTCGGAGGGAACTTTCTTTTGCCCTCCCCTTACCTTCCCCTCCCTTCCCCTACCTAACCCACCCGCCCGGCCCTGTCTAAACCCCCCCCTTACCTTTGTCGGGGGATTTACGCCTCCCGGAGGGAGACGTAAATCCCCGTGCGCCAGCGGGCCGCTAGCGCGCCGGGACACGACATGGGTGCGGGTACGGAGGGCGCGGCCACGCCCCCGGGCCCGCCCCCAAAACGCTGCCGGCACGCCCCGAAAACGGCGCGGCGCTCGGCCCCGCCCCCTGACACGCCCCCCTCCGAAAACCCCGGGACTTACGCGAGTCCCGGGGCTCTGCGCGCGCCGGTAGGCCTATGTAAAATAGGCTCACCGGCGAGCAGGGCTCTTAAAATCCGCCCCAAAATGTATGGAAAGGTCCACGGTGAGGTTTTAAAATAAGGTACATAGAGAAATGGTGCTGGGCCTTAGGGATTCACAGCAAGATGGAAGGACTAGATGAAGAAAACCAGAGAGAACATCTGCTTATTGGAATGGTGTGTTCCACCCTAGAACATGCTGCTACAAGCTATTGTTTTACTAAGATGTGTATTTTCCCATGTTCAGTTCTATTGTTGAATTATCTCAGGATGAATCCTTGTCTATCCTTCTTTAGATTCAGAAATTGTTAGGTAATAAACCCAAATACATAAATAGTGATAATAGCGTCATTTCCACCCTGTGCTTGCAGCCATGTGGTTCAGGCAACAGAAATGTGCTATTGGGCCCATCTTCCCTGGAGGTGGCTGCATGCAGGAGCTTGAAGTGATAAGTATTGCACAGCTTGTTAACACCCTGTTTTCTGCTGGTCGGATATCCAAATGTGTGTCTGTGTGTGTGTGTGTGTTCCCGAAGCATCCCATTGTAGATCCTGATGCCTTATCAGTCCAATCTATTATCTTTCCACCACGAGGAAGTAGACAGCACCAGTCTGATGGCCTTCGCAACTCTTGTGACCCCTTCTTGTGATTCTTCCATCAGTGCTACTGCTAGACATGGGACTGTCTTATGATTTCTTTAATTACTGTAAAACATCCGTGAGTGGTAAGTTAAGAGAATGGGTCTTGTCTGCAGTAGCAATTATTGTATGAGTGCTAAGGTGCACAGGTTTGGAGTGGATTGAAACCCTTTCCTCATGGTACGCCACTGGCCTAAGATAAGCCACTAGGAGCACCATGTATAATAGAGATGTGCAGCAGGGACGGATTCATCCCATTCGGTATTCGTATTCGTCGGGACCCAAATCTGTTGCATCCGTTCTCGGGGGACCCCAATCTGTTCGTTAGTTACATATGTATTCGTTTCCCAAAAAAAACCCCATCCCAACCCTTTAAATTTAATTTACTACAACCCCCCCCCCCCCACCTTCCTGACCCCCTCAAGACTTGCCAAAAGTCCCTGGTGGTCCAGCGGGGGTCCTGGAGCGATCTCCTGCACTCAGGCTGCTGGTATTCAAAATGGCGCCGATAGCCTTTGCCCTTACTATGTCACAGGAGCTACCGGTGCCATTGGTCGGCCATGTCACATGGTAGGAGCAATGGACGGCCGGTGCCATCTTGTGCTCCTACCATGTGACAGGGGCCGACCTGTCACATGGCTATCGGCGCCATTTTGAATACTGGCAGCCGACGGCCCGATTGCAGGAGATCGCTCCAGGACCCCTGCTAGACCACCAGGGATCCCCTGTGACATAGTAAGGGCAAAGGCTATCGGCGCCATTTTGAATACTGGCAACCAACGGCCCAATTGCAGGAGATCACTCCAGGACCCCCGCTGGACCACCAGGGACTTTTAGCAAACACTCCAGTACCCCCGATAGCCCGAGTGCAGGAGATCGCTCCAGGGCCCCCGCTGGACCACCAGGGACTTTTGGCAAGTCTTGGTGGGGGGGTCAGGAGGGTGGGGGTTTATTCGTTAGTGATACGTTGTATTCGTGGGGGTTCGCCATACGTTTTGTGACCCCCACGAATACAACGAATATGGCATATACGTTGCGGATTGCCAATACGTTGCAAACGAATGCACATCCCTAATGTATAATATCTAATACCCTACAGAGAAATCTCCCAGGCTGGACCTGTAGGGTGGAGCTAGGAATTTGGTAAGAGATGTAAAAATGCAAACTTTACAAAAGAATCTTGGGATAGCTGAGATATAGCCTCCAGAACTGAGCACAGTATTCAGGGTGAGGCTTCACCAGTGACATGTAAAGAGGCCTTATTACCTCTTTTTCTGCAGGTTATGCCTCTCCTCCTGGCTTTGGACACCACCTGTCACCCCCACCTGTCACCCCAAGGCCTCTCTCCACTAGGTGGTGAAGAGTTGATGTGCCCTGACCAGGAGAGGGACCTTGGGGTGATTGTGTTGGATGATGTCAAGGTAGTGAAACAATGTGATAAGTCAGTGACTAAACCAGGAAGGTGCTTGGATGCATAGGGAGAGGCATAACCAATAAAATAAGAGCAGTAGTAATGCCTCTTTTCAGGTCATTGGTGAGGCCTCACCTAGAATACTTTGTTCAGTTCTGGAAGACCTGTCTCAGTAAGGATAGAGAGAGGCTAGAGACAGTCCACAGAAAGGAAACCAAAATGCTGCAGGGTTTGTTTCAACAGCCCTATGAGATGAGACTGAATAAACTTAATAAGTATACCCCAAAAGAGAGGAGATATGGGTTGGTGGGGAGGTATGATGCAGACATTTAAGTACCTGAAAGGTATTAATGCACAAGAAGCAATGCTTTATTCAAAGGAAAGGAAGCTGTAGAACTAGGGGTCACGATATAAAGTTCCAAGGAACTTTAAGAAATAATTATTTCATGGAGAGGGTAGTGGTTGCCCGGAATGCCCTCCCAGAGGAGGTGGTGAAGACAAAAACAGCAACAGACTTAAAAAAAAAATTTTTTTTAAAAAAGCATGGGATAAACACAGAAGATACTTAATGGGAAGAGTAGGACATGAAGCAAAGTAGTAATCTGCACAGAGAGACAGTTACAGCCGGAAACAGCAGTGATATGTTTGCATTGTTCTTCCTAGAAGATGTGAGGAAACCTGCACGACGCTGCAGTTACAACCCTAAAAGAGTCAGAACAGTATTGGATGTTGGGTTATGTGTGGAAATTTGGTCTGCTTTGGGTAGCTGTGCATACAATTGTTACTGGGCAGACTGGATGGGCCATTTTGGTTCTTGTCTGCCGTAATTTCCTATGTAACTAAAAGATTCATTGCCATGCTGAACTGATTGGATGGGATGTAACCCTGGGATTCATGGAATATGACTATCGTTTATACGTGGCTTGTAGTATGATGCAATATTTCATAAAAATAATAATGCCTGTCCTGTGGTGTTCTCCTACAGTCAGCATGGCTTTACCCAAGGGAAGTCTTGCCTCATAAAGCTGCTTCATTTTTTTGAAGGGGTTAATAAACGTGGATAAAGGTGAACCGGTAGATGTAGTGTATTTGGATTTTCAAAAGGCATTCGACAAAGTCCCTCATGAGAGGCTTCTAAGAAAACTAAAAAGCCATGGGATAGGAGGCAATGTCCTTTTGTGGATTAGAAACTGGTTAAAAGACAGGAAACAGAATAGGATTAAATGGTCAATTTTCTCAGTGCAAAAGGGTAAACAGTGGAGTGCCTCAGGTATCTGTACTTGGACCGGTGCTTTTCAATACATATATAAATGATCTGGAAAGGAATATGATGAGTGAGGTAAAGAGGTTGGGACTGTTCAGCCTGGAGAAGAGATGGCTGAGGGGGGATATGATAGAGGTCTTTAAAATCATGAGATGTCTAGAATGGGTAAATGTGAATTGGTTATTTGCTCTTTCGGATAATAAAAGGACTAGGGAGCACTCCATGAAGTTAGCAAGTAGCACATATAAAACTAATTGGAGAAAATTCTTTCATTCAGCGCACAATTAAGCTCTGGAATTTGTTGCCAGAGGATGTGGTTAGTGCAGTTAGTGTAGCTGGGTTCAAAAAAGGTTTGGATAAGTTCTTGGAGGAGAAGTCCATTACTGCTATTACTGGCATCAGTAGCATGGGATCTGCTTAGTGTTTGGGTACTTGCCAGTTACTTGTAGCCTGGATTGGCCACTGTTGGAAACAGAATTCTGGGCTTGATGGACCCTTAGTCTGACCCAGTTTGGCAATTTCTTATGTTCTCATGTTCTCCTCCTCCTCAGATGCATTCTTCAGCCTTTGTAAAGCTCCACAGCCTTCTACAGACGGCCTCAGCGCCCAGGAGGGAGGAGGCAAGCTATCTGCTTGGAAAACTGGAAACCCCTCTCATGCAGTCCCTGTACGCCAAGTCGGAGACGTTCTCCTGGCTGGTGCCCATCATCCGCACGCTCATGGACCAGTGCTTCGAGTCCCTGCAGCTGCAGTACCACCTGCCCTCGCTGCCCCCCACCAACGGCAGCCCTACCTTCTACGAGGACTTCCAGCAGTTCTGCACCTCCCTCGAGTGGAAGATCTTCATCGAGAAGCATGTAGGTGGCCGATGAAAAGGACCGTGGATCCACCAGGTGGCCGGAGAGCTTTAATCACTAGGTGGCTGTGCTATCGGCCCAGCTCTTTTTCATAAGTGCTTGTCCGCTTCCTTCCTGATCTACTAGAGGCAGCAGATTTCCTCCCTCACAATTAGAGTGTTAGGATATTTCCTTACTATGAGCGAGCATTTTAATGTATCATCTTCCACTCTTCTCCCCTCCCCCCCCCCTCCCCACCACCACTACGCCTCCAGGGTGCACAAGGTTGCATGGCCTGACTCGCAGTCCAGAGGTGCCCCTAGTAGGAGGCTATTCTGGAGAGCTGCTGTCGTCGCACATCTGAAATAGCTGGATAGTTTTAAATGGTGCACAGCTGGCAGTTTAAGCAAACCAAGGGTAATTTTCATAAGGATTTACATGCCTAAAACTGGGTTTTATATATGTGAATGTACTTTCCGTATGTAAATGGGCTCTTGAAATTTGCTACAATATATGCCATCGAATGGTCCATAGGTTTTATGCGCATAAGTGCACTTTAAGCGTGAAAATTACTACGATAGTATATTACATTTATGCAAATAACTCCTTTGAAAATTACCTCCTAAAGGTCTAGGGGTCCATTTTCAGCCTCTGTGCGGCTCGGCTGCTTAGCTGGATAAACATATCTGGCTAACATTAGGACAGCCCTATGGCCCGACCAGAGTTAGCCACATAGGTTAAGCGGCTAACTCTGAATATTGGAATTAGCTGCATAACTTATGTGGCTAACTCTGCTCCGCCCAGAAACGCCTCCTGCCTATCCCCGGAATGCCTCCCACTTATGCGCCTAAATTCTAGGCGCATATGGCGATGCATATCGCCAGTTAGTCATTTAATTGGATAACTTTTCAGTTATCCGTCTAAACGGCTTCTGAATATCAGCCTTCTAGTTTACACAGCTTTCTTTCCCCCCCTAAAGATATGGAATGTGAGAAATGTCTTGGTGATTTGTATCCTAAAACATTAAAGTCCAGCTTTTTCTTTTCATTTTTTTTTTCATTTATGAGAGAATAGTGATATGCAAAGTTTCTGGAAGTTTCTTCTGCTTGGTTGTTCCCCACCATTCTCAAATAAATGAGGCCCTGCTAGGCTGGTTGTCATCAGAGCCTGTGCATGGGTCAAAGCAGGAAAACAGCATGAGCTCTGGTTATAATAAAAAAAAATGTGCTTTTATTTCAGTTATTAAAAAAAACAGTGAAGTCGATAGTCAAAGGCTTTGCCTGAATAACTTGTGGAGTTAACCGGACAAAAAACGAGATTTCGAAAACTCGCCACCACCCCTCCCATTCCCCAGCTAAGTTTTGTCTGGGAAACTTATTACCCACACAAAATGTAGCAGGTAAAAAAAAAATGGTGCTAAAGGTTAGCTAGCGAGCACTGATATTCATCGCTACTCAGCTAAAGTTATCTGGGTAATTCTCCTAGGACAGCAGGATGTTAGTCCTCACACATGGGTGACATCATCAGATGGAGCCCGGCACAGAAAATGTCTGTCAGAGTTTCTAGACCTTTGACTGGCACACTGAGCATGCCCAGCGTGGCACTATCCACACGGCCACGTGTGGTGCTGTTGCCTCACTGTAGCAGAGCTCTGCTCTGTTCTCTAATTTTTCTTGATTTTTTTTGTACACCTTCACGCTGGGTCCCCCTTTCCTGGTCCCCCCCCTCCCCCCCCTAGTGAGTAGGGCAGCGTGGTGAATTTATATCTTATTTGTGGTTGGTTCCGGGAGGGTTTTGGCATCTGTGTCCACCCTGTAATGACCACTTACCGGCTCGAGGCATGGCCTCCTCCGGGTTTCAGCGATGCCCGCAGTGCTCGTGGACATTGTCTTTGATCAGCATGATTTTTGTATTTTTTGCCTGGGGGCAATCGCACGATATCTGGAGTTGCTGGTTTTGCGACCAGATGACTCTTAAAGGTCGTCAGGCGCATTTAGATAAAATGGAAAAGCTTTTTTGGCCCCGGGAAGTTGGGATCGTCCATGCCGGCATCAGACATATCGATGCCGCGGGGTCGAGGAGAGCCCATGGCCATCAAGCCATCGGATCGTTCCTCCTGTGCCAGCAGGCAGTTCAGATTCGGTCTTGGGCTTGCTCTCAGAATATAATACTTCGAGCTGTATACCTGGCGGGGACAGAGAACATAGTGGCAGACCGCCTCAGTCGGGCTTTTCGGCCACACGAGTGGTTCCTGGACCCGGCGGTAGCGCACACGATCTTCCATCATTGGGGAATCCCAGACGTGGATCTGTTTGCCTCCCCCTTTTGCTCCCTCTACGGGGAAGACGGCAAACCAGCCTCGGATGCCTTTGCCCGCAAGGGGCTTTTCTACGCATATCCTCTGCTTCCGCTGGTGATGAGGACGCTCCGGCAGGATGGGGGAACCATGATCCTCATAGCACCCTAATGGCCACGGCAAGCTTGCTTCCCACTCCTGCAGGACCTCTTGGTCTGGAACCCGATCAGTCTGTGGCTCTCCCCAACCTTAGTCACACAGGATCAGGGCGGGACCTCAGAGTATTGTCTCTGATGACCTGAATGTTGAAAGGCTAGTATTGTAGCCCCTGGCATTGTCTTTTCCCTGTACGTACCAGTATCAGTCCAGACTGCTGGGTTATGCCTCCCCTCCAGCAGATGGAGTCAGAGAAAAGCTGAAAAGGCACCCCCTAGATATACCGGAGTGCCACCTGCGATCCTTCAGTATCTTCTCTGACTCCAGCAGATTGAGAGGCATAACCTGCGGTCCTGATCCTTTCAAAAAATTCTACCTTGGGTGTACAGGTTCGAGTGTATGGTGCCTTTGACTAGATCAATTTAGTTTATTTAACAGGCAGTAAAAAAACAAACAAACAAGTAAGATCTTTAATTTTCTCTGATTGTCTCACGCGCTGTGCAGGGGTTTGGATAGAGGCAGGCTTGGCAGGGCCGAGCCCTAAAGCCTCATACCCGGAGCTAGTCAGTCCCTAGGTGACCAGGGGGAGTATTTACCGGTGGGCCGGTCCTTCTCCCCCCAGTTTTACATATACCAGAGGCTTGTCCGAACCTGTACACCCAATGTAGAATTCTTTGAAAAGATCAGGACCGCAGGTTATGCCTCTCAATCTGCTGGAGTCAGAGAAGATACTGAAGGATCGCAGGTGGCACTCCGGTATATCTAGGGGGTGCTTTTCAGCTTTTCTCTGACTCCATCTGCTGGAGGGGAGGCATAACCCAGCAGTCTGGACTGATCCTAGGTACTACAGGAACGAAAATTATCAGGTAAGAAACTAATTTTCCTATGATGTATCTCGAGTTCTGGTTGCCTCCAGGAAGCTTTTGACTAGAAAGTTGTACAGCCTGAAGTGGAGGAGGTTTGCTGTCTGGTGTGAGCAGCATGGGTTGGACCTGTTTACCTGCTCCACCCCTAAGCTCTTGGACTATCTGTTGCACCTGTCAGAAGCTGGTTTAAAGACCAACTTAGTCAGAGTGCATCTCAGTGCCATTGAGGCATATCATCACGGGGTGAATGGTACGCCCATCTCAGTGCAACCCTTAGTTGGGCGGTTCATGTGTGGTCTGCTTCAGTTGATGCTCCCTCTGCGTCCTCCGCCTGTATCTTGGGACCTTAATGTGGTCTTGGCTCGCCTCATGAAGGACCCCTTTGAACCTATGCACACATGAGACCTGAAATATCTGACCTGGAAGGTCATATTCTTGGTCGCTGTCATCTCAGCGCATTGGGTCAGTGAACTTCAAGCATTGGTGACGTGCCCACCTTATAAGAAGTTCTTCCATGATAGGGTGGTTCTCCGTACTCACCTTAAGTTCCTGCCTAAGATGGTATCGGACTTCCATCTGAACCAGTTTATCGTCCTACCAACCTTCTGCCCGAGACCTCATTCGCATCCAGGCAAACGGGCCTTGCATACTTTGGATTGTAAGAGGGCCTTGGAGTTCTGCCTTGAGAGGACGGCAGGCCATGGACAGTCCACACAACTCTTCCTCTCGTTTGATAAGAACAGAATGGGAGTTGCTGTAGTAGCCAAACATACCCTGTCTACCTGGCTACCGGACTGCATCTTGTTCTGCTATGCGCAAGCAGGATTGCAGCTTGAGGGCCATGTTAAGGCTCACTCCATCTGGGCCATGGCAACTTCAGTGGCTAACTTGCGAGCGGTCCCGGTGTCGAAGATCTGCAGAGCTGCGACATGGAGTTCTCTTTTATACGTTCACAGCTCACTATTGCTTGGACAGAGACTGCCGCCAGGATGGTAGCTTCAGCCAATCTGTCCTCCGAAACCTTTTTTGGGTCTAAACCCAACTCTTCCGCCTAGGGCCTTGTTTTTCGGGTTCAGGCTGTCTTCCTCCATTGCCAAATATATCAAACAACATACCCGTGTGACATCCTACAAACCTTTATTTGTTACAACTTTTGTTTTAAAAAGAACATAAATATAATCTATACATACAGTACATCATATTACATGTCACGATCATTCATACTCTCATTCATACTCTCGTGACATGTAATATGATGTATGTATAGATTATATTTATGTTCTTTTTAAAACAAAAGTTGTAACAAATAAAGGTTTGTAAGATGTCACACGGGTATGTTGTTTAATATATTTGATATAATGATAATACCTGTTTAATTTACCCTCACATGTATGTGGATGACCATTCCTCCATTACCAACAGCACCTAGGTTGTTGTGCCAGTTGGCACCTGTTTGGAATCTGTTGGTCTGTTCCGTCCGGAAACAGCCTGCAGCTAGGTATTTACCAATGTGTGAGGGCTACCATCCTGCTTGTCTTAGGAGAAAGCAGAGTTGCTTACCTATAACAGATGTTCTCCTAGGACAGCAGGATGTTAGTCCTCATGAAACCCGCCTGCCACCCCGTGAAGTTGGGTTTCATTTTAAGTTTATTATTTTATTTTTGTAATTTTCTGTAACGAGACTGAAGGGGGGGGGCCCTGCGTGGTTGCGAGGATAGTGGCATGCCGGGCATGCTCAGTGTGCCAGTCAAAGTTCTAGAAACTGTGACAGAAGTTTTCTGTGCAGGACTCCATCTGATGATGTCACCTATGTGTGAGGACTACCATCCTCCTGTCCTAGGAGAACACCTGTTACAGGTAAGCAGCTCTGCTTTTTGGTAGGAAAAATAGCTGTGCTAGAGTTACTGGGGTATAGTCAGTAGAACACTTATCCAAGTATGTTCTGCTGAATATCCTGCTCAGGTACCTTTCCTGTTCACTGACTCACTCAGCATTGACCTCAGTATAACAACAAGAACAAGACTGAGGAGGGCACTGCCTCTTGGTCTTTATTAAGGAGGGCAGGGCTCCTCGGATCTTCTCAGTCTGAGGTGGGTCCCGCCCTTCTGTCCCTTCTTGTTTCCGTGTTTCTGACACCACTGATGCTTTCCTGTTCTCCCTGGACAGATTCAGCCCACCATGTTTCAGTTTGAAATGGACACGTTTACCAGGAGTCATGACCAGATGTCAAATTTCTGGAATGGCTGCTATGATGCGCTGATGAGCAGCTCTTCCCGGAGGGAGAAGGAGAAAGAAGACAGTAAAAGGAAATTCCAGGTAAATGCTGCGCTGGAAGGGACTGGTTTCACACATCTCACCTCACCAGTAGTTCCCTCCTTTTGGTTTCATTGCGCAAGAGAATGAAAAAGGTCCGCTTTGGCCCCAGGAAAGCTGGACACAGCTCTTTGAGTGCAGATTTTGAATCCTTATTCCTGAAAAGTATTCTTTCACTTTGGGGAAAATGGAAAGAGATTTTGTCCTCCCTATATAGGAAGGAGATTCTCTGGCAACAAAAAAAACCTATTTGGATTTTCAGAAGGTGTTCGACAAAGTCCTTCATGAGAGGCTTCTAAGAAAACTAAAAAGTCATGGGATAGGTGGCGATGTCCTTTCATGGATTGCAAACTGGCTAAAAGACAGGAAACAGAGTGTAGGATTAAATGGACAATTTTCTCAGTGGAAGGGAGTGGGCAGTGGAGTGCCTCAGGGATCTGTATTGGGATCCTTACTTTTCAATATATTTATAAATGATCTGGAAAGGGGTACAAGTGAGGTGATCAAATTTGGAGATGATACAGAATTATGCAGAGTAGTTAAATCTCAAGTGAATTGTGATGAATTGCAGGAGGATCTTGCGAGACTGGAAAATTGGGCATACAAATGGAAGATGAATTTAATGTGGGCAAGTGCAAGGTGATGCATATAGGGAAAAATAACCCTTGTTGTAGTTACATGATGTTAGGTTCCATCTTAGGAGTTACTACCCAGGAAAGGCATCATAGTGGATAATACATTGAAATTGTCAGCTCAGTGTACTGTGGCGATCAAAAAAGCAAACAGAATGTTAGGAATTATTAAGAAGGGAATGGCAAATAAAATGATGGATGTCATAATGCCTCTGTATCGCTCCATGGTGAGACGCATCTTGAATACTGTGCACAATTCTGGTCGCCGCATCTCAAAAAAGATATTGTTGCATTGGAGAAAGTGCAGAGAAGGGCGACCAAAATGATAAGTAGCATGGAAGGCTGCCGTAGGAGGTAAGGATAAGGAAGTTAGGGCTATTCAGTTTGGAGAAGAGACCACTGATGGGGGGATATGATAGAGAACTACAAAATCATGAAAGGACTTGAACAAGTTAATGTAAATCAGTTATTTGCTCTCAGATAATAGGACTAGGGGGCACTCCATGAAGTTAGCAAGTAGCTCAATTAAAACAAATCGAAGAAAATTATTTTTCACTCTGGAATTCATTGCCAGAGGATGTGGTTAGTACAGTTAGTGTAGCTGGGTTTAAAAAAGCTTTGGATAAGTTTCTAGAGGAAAACTCCATAAACTGCTATTAATTATTAAGCAATAGTAGCTTGAGATGTATTTAATGTTTGGGTACTTGCCAGGTACTTGTGACTTGGATTGGCCACTGTTGGAAACAAGATACTAGGCTTGATGGACCCTTGGTCTGACCCAGGATGGCAATTCTTATGTTCTTATGTTCTCCCTTGAACTTTTTCTGGATCTCTGCAGTTTGGGTGTAGATGAGACATCTCTCATCCTTCTGTCTCTCCTGCACACAGATATTCCCTCTTTAAGACGTTTCAGGTGCTAGCAGCTCTGCAAGGGAGCCCCGAGTACCATGAGTCAATGTTATTAACTAAAAATAAATGGGTAAAGTGGCATCAGGTTTTTCAACTGTCAGTTAAATTAACTGACATTCAGTTGAAAAAACAAAACAAAAAAAAAACATGAACAAAAACACCCTGTGGCCCTGCAAACTGCCTATGGAGTTTCAGAATTGTCTGTGGGTGCTTTTTACCCATGGACTGTGCACCAAATAGCAAAGGGGAAAATTGCTCTGGGTCCAGAGTAGCCACAGACTTTTCCCGCCCATCGTTCCTGTGGGTAAAATTCCTATGGAAAACAACACATGTAGATCTAAAGTACAGTCTACTCGTGTTATTTTACGATCCCACCCAGAGTACAGTCCTCGGGAATGCCCCTGCTCAATCCGGCTGAAAGCGCGGGTGCTGTGGGGATCCCCGCAGCGCGTCCTTGGAGCCGGATTGAGTGAGGACAATTTTAAGACAGGCTGGTTTACCACCCGGGGAAGTGGCTTTGAAAATTTGCCATTCCTGTTCATGCCCCAGATCAGTCAGTGCCACCTGCTACTTAACTCTCGGTTAAGTAGCAGGTGACACTGCTACTTAACCGAGAGTGCCACCTGCAGTCCCTCAGTATTTCTGTCGCCAGCTGATTGTAGAGGTGCAAACCTGAATCCTGTAATTAAAAAAAAAAAAAAGAAAGAAAGAAAAATTAGAGGAAAAAGACTGAACGAAGTAGAAGCAGAGGATAGCACGAAGGACTTCATGGAGGCTCCCTGAGGTGTTAGGTTACTTCGTGGGCCATCCCTCAGGTTGAGCAGTGAGCTGGAGATCCCTGTATTGGCTCGACCGTCAGCATCCAGAGGGGGCTGACAGCCCAAGGGTCCTGGTTCCCTCTCCCTCTCTGAGGCCTCTCTCCTTCAGCCAGAAGCAGGGAAGTATTCTTTTTTTTGCAAGGCTCTCTTGCTTTTAAAAAAAAAAAAAAAAAGGGAAGATAGCAAGGTGCAGAGCAGGACTGCTTGTGGGGCTGCACCCGTGTGTCGGCACTAGAATCGGGGGTGAGAGAAGGGAGCCCACGGCTCGGCTGGAGCACCGGGAGGTGTTTTCCCCAAAGTCGAGGGTCTACGTTTTGGGTGCCGGCAGCAACGGGGGCCGTAAGCGTTGGCAGTATTTGACGGGCCAGCCTCAACGAACGCGGAGGCGGGATGTAAAATGTGCGTCCAGCCCGGTGCTCTCGCCGCTTGGTGACAAGTGGAAAGAGAACGCAGTACAAATTTCTCATTTTATTTTGTTGTGGGGGCGGATGGTGGTTCTTTTTGTAGAATCTGTTGCTGGAGCCAACCATGAGACGGGCAAAGCAGGAGAACATGCGCTACGCCAACGTCCTGAAGCAGATCACCAGCCATCACAACGCCGTGCTGCGACAGTGGAAGTCGTTGTGCCGCCTCCTGACTTGCCAGCGGGGTGCCTGGGCTGAGCGGTGAGAAGCCTGAGGGGGAGGGGTGGGGGACGGGGAGAGGAGGGCAGGCAGGTCTGTGGGCTTTTGTCGGGGGAGGGGGGGGGCCCAATTTGGTAGTGTTGGCTTGAAACGTGCCCTGCTTTTGATTTAAAGAAAAATAACAACTGATTAGCGGTTGGCGGCCTGCAAAATTTCTAAACCTAAGTTACCTCTTGCATTCCAGGAGTGCTCCCACATGCAAAATTGTGTGCCAGGCCCCTGTTTTTGTGGTGTCTGTTGTACTGTGATTCTGAGCTGTTGCTTTGCATTCCGACCCTCCTGCGTTTTGCCCAGAAGGAGAGTATAAAGTACACCTTACTTTGAGTTTGTCTGTACATTTCTCTCTTCTCATGCAACCCGCCTCAAATCCATTTGAATCTTGATTTCCCTGTACATACACGGATCAGTCCAGACTCCTGGGTTGTGCCTCCCTTCCAGCAGATGGAGGCGGAGAATGTTTTACTGACACTGCTGCTTAACCACTCGTGCTACCCGCAGTCCCTCAGTATGTCTCTGTCTCCAGCAGATGGAGACAGAGAACGTTTTACTGACACTGCTGCTTAACCACTCGTGCTACCCGCAGTCCCTCAGTATGTCTCTGTCTCCAGCAGATGGAGACAGAGAACGTTTTACTGACACTGCTGCTTAACCACTCGTGCTACCCGCAGTCCCTCAGTATGTCTCTGTCTCCAGCAGATGGTGGATAGGTGCAAACCTGCAGTTCTAAGACTTGAGACCATTTTTATTTTTCACTTTTGTTTTCCCTTTTTGAGCCTTCCTCCCGGAGGTTTATTTTTTTTTCTGGATCCTGAGGGATTCTCCCTGTCCGGTTGAGGCGGGCGACCCGGGCGCCCATGGGGTGTAAATCTGGATTTCCAGATTCCTCCCCTTCACAGGCCGCTTGGGTCGTTGCAGGCCGCTGCAGGCTCTAGGTACCCTTCTTTTTCTGAGACAGCCTGTATTTTGCTATTATGTGAGGCTCTGTCTCAGTGTTGTAAGGGCTCCTTTTTTTTTTTTTAACTTAACTATTAAGTATTTTTGTGTCTGCAGCAGATGGTGGCGGAGCAAAACCTGCAGACTGAGGATTAGTTAAAAAAAAATAAAATAAAAAAATAAATCAGGCAAAGTTTATGAGTGAAGAGTACCTGCCAAAAGGCAGGTCCTGGTGGGGCCATCCCTTCTGGCCTGGAGGTTGGGAACCCTTGTTGGCTCGGTCCTTATCGCCGTTGGGGGTGGATAACTGGTGGTGCTAGCTCCCTCCCCACCAGGAGGATGCCCAGAGCCTGCTACTAAGCTTCAGGAAGCTTCAGGAAAGTGGTCTGTTGCATTTTCTCTTAAAGTTTTCGAGTAAAAAAAAAAAAAAAAAGGGAGTAGTTTTCTTTTTGTTTGTTTCTCCATCGGGGCGCTCTGTTCATGCCATGGGATAAGGAGCGGGAGTGTTATTCTCACCACATAACTGGTCAACAAGCTGCAAAGCTCCTTGGGGTGAGGAGGAGTGGAGAGTCCGCTCGATCTGTTGTTGTAAATAGACTGTAGAATGGCTCAGGTTTCATTTGGTCTTTTCGGCTGGTAACAGAGCCGCATCCTACTGCTGGTTCAGGGGCACGTGTTATGTGGGGATGTGTTTGTTTATGTTCAGTGGTATCTTGGCTTGGGTACAGTCAATACTGAGTGACTGCAGGTGGCAGACCAGGTTATATGCCAGTGCCAGCGAAACTTTCTCTGTCTCCATCTGTGGTACTACAGGAACGAAAATTAGCAGGTAAGAACCAATTTTCCTTTCGACGTCTCAAGTTGGTAAGTTTGCCACCTGAAAGACCCCTTCCCAGCTTCAGGAGCAGTCCTGGTGGGCCTTCCCCTAGTAGCCACAATTTCCAGGATGCTTGCTTTGGCTCTCCCCCGGTGAGATACCCTCGGGCCGTGCCCCCAATCCTCGTTGGGGGATGGAGTGGCTGTTCTGGTAGGGTAGCTCCCATCTCCCTGTGGGAACGGGAGCTCCCCTACCAGATGGGAGCTGCAGACACTAAGTGCTTCGCCCTGGCTCTTCCTTCTCTCTCCTCTATTCCTTAGTGGTGCAATAAATAAATAAATAAACCAAGAGAAGGGTAAAAGAGAGTGGAAACTGCCCCAGTGGGAGAAGGGCTCCCTCGCGATTCGGAGCGCGGGCACAGATTGTGCAGGTACTGAGAGGGGCCCACTCAGGCAGTGCTAGAATCAGGAATGGGTGGAAGTAGGCGTGGGCCCAACTGTATGTGCATCGGCACCTCAGCGTTTCTAGCCAGCAGGCATAACAAAGAGCGACATCTTAAGGCGGAGGAGATGCCCTGCCTGGAGGACTAAGAGAGTCTCTACGGTGCCAAGTTCCCTCTGCCCTCTCTGCACTTCTCACCTGACTATGGAGGAACACAGCCCCTCCCTTCCTCTTCCCTGGTAGATCAGGCAGCCGGTGATGCGTCTACAAGCAGGGAAGATGGGGGACAGGATGAAGTAAACACTCTGCAGCTAAGTGGCATTCCAAGTAACCTAAAAGTCTCAGATCTACCCTCAGCTGCTTTATCGGAGAACAAGCATGGGAAGCCCAGCAAGCTGAGAACCTCCGTGGGTGGGGGACTCTCAGGGGCTTTCTCATAAGAACATAAGAACATGCCATACTGGGTCAGACCGAGGGTCCATCAAGCCCAGCATCCTGTTTCCAACAGTGGCCAGTCCAGGCCATAAGAACCTGGCAAGTACCCAAAAACCAAGTCTATCCTAAGCTACTGATGCTAGTAATAGCAGTGGCTATTTTCTAAGTCAACTTAATTAATAGCAAGTAATGGACTTCTCCTCCAAGAACTTATCCAATCCTTTTTTAAATCCAGCTACACTAACTGCACTAACCACATCCCCTGGAAGTTGTCCTGCATATGCATCAGGCTTACCAGGCCATGCAAAATAACCAGGGGCCCATCTTCCTCCTTAAAGTTTATTATTTTAAAAAGATGCAGAGAGGGTTTGCTGTGGGGTGGCACAATTTCCCCAACTATAAGTTGCTGGCTTTTGGGCAGCTTGGCACTAGTTCCTACCACCCTTTGGCAGTGTTCTTTGTGCTGCCATCACTACCCGGCATCTGTCGGCATGCCATGAGGCTCGGCTTGTGCAGCGTGCGGGGATGTACGCACGCAACTTTTCCATGACGGGAAATGCACCTGATGCCTCTCTGGTGGGGAGGGCTCTTTGGGGACCACAGTGGACAGCAAACAATTGAGTCATCGTGAGTTTTGGAGACTCACCAGTATGGCAGCCCATCAGGGATCCCTTCCCGCTGAGTGCAGGAACAGCGGCCATTTTGTCAAACTTCAGTGCAGCCGCAAAGGGGGAGGGGAATCTCCCTCCTTCGTTGTCTCCTGAGGTGGGGACCCTCAGGAAGGATCCATATGCGAGAGGGCCCCTCTCTGGGAGTGAGGACAACCTCCAGGGGATTCTTACACATCCTCCACTTTTTCCTCAGAATTTGTGCTGTTGTTACACAAAGCTTATAAAGCCAGGAATCCCCTGTGGCGCAGGGTGGATCAGGGGATGCCAATGAGGCCTGCGAAGAGTATCAGGCCCTCAGGGGTTTCAGGGGCCATGAGAGTCTGGCATGTTCCAGGGCCCTCAGCTCTGATGCCTCCTGTGGAGGGTTCTTCAGAAGAATCAGGGGCAGATGAGGGGCGAGTGCAGGATCCCCCAAGCTCAGATCTGTTTGTGTCAAAGCAGGATCTGGATGAGGACTTGTCGAAGGCTGCGACTGTCGATGGTGATGATCCCAAGATGGTATGGTTGTTCCACAAGGAAGAGTTGGCCCCCCTTATTTCCACAGTCCTACAGGAGCTAGGCATAGAGATACGACGAGAGAATTCCGAGTTGGGAGCCGTGGACCTGGTCATGGTTGGCCTTGGGGGTCTGACGAGGTCTTTTTCATTCCACCAGTCAGCACCTTGCTATTTAGGGAGTGGGATACTCTCTGAAGGTCAGTTGGGCCATGGATAAATGATATCCTTTGCCAGAGGATGCGCTTGATCTTCTGAAGGTCCCGAAGGTGGATGCCAAAACCACCCGAAGGTGGTTTTGGCAGTTACTAAGAAGACATCCATCCAAGTGGCTAATTCTATTGCTTTGAAGGACCTTCAGGATATAGAAACCTGGAGGTGTACCTCAAGAAGATTTTCGAGGTGTCTGCCCTTGGCGTTCGAGCTGCTGTAGTTGTAGTAGTTTTATTTTGAGGGCTGGCTTATGCTGGGTACAACAGTTACAGGTGGAATTTGAGACCAGACAAGTAGAGCATCTAGAACCTTCTCTATATTAAAAATTGAAGAAGTTCTTGAGAAAAACATTGAAGTGTTATCAGAAAAGAGAAAACAAACACAATGCATGCAGAATTTCAAGATCCATAAACAAAAGAAAAATCTAATTGAGATGGATAACTCTGTCAACAGTCAACAGTGGCACAACTGCAAAAGGAAAGAGTGAAGTGAATAACAAATCTCAAATAAAGTCTCATAAGGCATCCAGGAAAAGCAGTAACCTTAAAGAGAGTACCTGGAAGGCTATGACCACAAATGCTCATAGTTTGGGAAATAAAATCCCAGATCTGCAGGCCCTAATGACTGAGGCAGAATTGGACATTGTTGCTATCACAGAGACATGGTTCACAGAATCTCATGATTGGGATACAACAATACCAGGCTACAACTTGTTAAGGAAGGACAGAGAGGATAGAAAAGGGGGAGGTGTGGCTCTTTATGTCAGAAACAACATCCAAGCATCTGAGCTGCAAGGAAGTTGGGGGCAAGGAAGAAGCACTATGGGTCGACCTAAAAAAAGATGACGGAGCATCCATTTATATTGGAGTGGTTTACAGACCTCCAAACCAAAAGGAAGAGATGGACAGAAATCTGGTTGAAGACATCCATAAGATAGGTAAGAAGGGAGAAGTGGTGATAGTTGGTGACTTTAATATGCCAGATGTAGACTGGAAAATCCCATCTGCAGAAACTAAAAATAGTAGAGCGATAGTGGATGCCATGTAAGTATCTTTGTTCAAACAAATGGTATTGGAACCCACGAGAGAAGGAACTATACTCGACTTAGTGCTCACTAATGGAGATAATGTCTCCGATGTCCCGGTGGGCACCCACCTCAGCACCAGTGATCATCAAACGGTATGGTTTAATATCACTAAAAGAATAGGGAAAAGAACCACAAAGACCCGAGTTTTACAGTTCAAAAACACAGACTTTGAGGAAATGGGGAAGTACCTGGAGGAAGAACTAAAAGGATGGGAGAACGAGAGAGATGTGGACCAGCAGTGGACCAATCTAAAAGGAGCAATCACCAAGGCAACTACTCTATATGTTAGAAATGTAAAGAAAAGCAAAAGAAAATTGAAACCTATCTGGTTCTCAAAGGAGGTGGCTGACAAAATTAAAGCTAAAAGAACAGCATTCAAGAAATATAAAAGATCCCAAAGGGAGGAACACCAAGAAGAATATCTGATTCAACTGGGCTATGCGATGCCTGCCTCACCGGCCCAATCAAAGGCTTCCTCCCTTCTTCCGACTCCCACTGGCAGGTAGAACAGAGGAGGCTTCCGATTGGCCTGCACAGGGGCAGGCAGAATGAAAGAGGTTTCCCATTGGGCAGTGGGGGTAGGAAGCAAGGAGGCTTCCAATTGGTCTGCGGGGGCTGGAAAAAGGGAGAAGGAACGTACAACGGGGCAGTAGGACACCGGGAGAAGCGACACACCTGCCGGTGTTTGGCGACATATTGGTGTGTCGCAACACACCGGTTGAGAATCGCTGTTCTAGACAGTCAAAACTGTCCTGTCTGTACAGGATGCTTCTGTATTTGTGAAACACTTGTTTCATTGCAGTAATGTTATGCAGTGATGTGCAGTGCCCTGCTTTGATGTGTTGTGCTACATGATCAATCCTTTTCTCGCCCTCTTCCTAGTAACCCTGCAGAAATGAAGTGGAAGCTATCAACTGCTGAAACCTATTCAAGAAGAAGACTGAAGTTGGTCCCCAATTATAATTTTGACTCCCACACTGAGGCTAGTGCACTCCGTGACAATTTGGGTAAGAAGAATGCAGGAAGATTAAAAGGCTGCATCTTGTTTGGTAATCTTTTGGTTTTACACTGATACCCAGGCTCACTAGTTCATGTCATACAGCCCTGTATAATATCCAGGCTGTCTTCAGCCACAGTAATTTGAACTTAAAGTTCTACTGATGGCCCAGGAACATAGAAAAACATTGAAGAGTACATGTGCAGGATCTGGGGACATTGAAAAACACTAAAGAATAAACATGCAGGGCCCAGGGATATAGAACAACACTGAAGGATACATGTGCAGGGCATCATGACATAGAGGAACACTGAAGAACACATGTTGAGGGCCTGGGTCTAAGAAGCGCACTAAAGAACGCCTGTACATGGCCTGGGAACCCCAAAGGATACACTTTCAGGACCCAGGGACCTAGAACCACTCTGAAGGATACACGTGCAGGACCCAGGGACCTCGAACCACTCTGAAGGATACACGTGCAGGACCCAGGGACCTAGAACCACTCTGAAGGATACACGTGCGGAACATGGGGATGTAGAACCATTCAGAAGGATACACATGCAGGGCACGGAGATGTAAACTTATACTGAAGAACTCACGGCAGGGCCCGGGGACATAGAACCACACTGAATGATACATGTGTAGAGCACGAGGATGTAGAACCATACTGAAGGATACACGTGCAGGGCACAGGAACGTAGAACCACCTTGAAGGATACACGTGCAGGGCACAGGAATGTAGAACCACCTTGAAGGATACACGTGCAGGGCACCGGAACGTAGAACCACCTTGAAGGATACACATGCAATGCACAGGGTCATAGAACCATATTGAAGGATACATTGCAGGGCACAGGAACGTAGAACCATACTGAAGGATTTGGGGTAGATTTTCAAACCGCGCGAATTGGTGTACTTTTGCTGGAGCATCAGGCGCAAGCAAAAGTACGCGGGATTTTAGTAGATACGCGCGTATCCGCTAAAATCCTGGATCGGCGCGCGCAAGGCTATCGATTCCATATAGCCGGCGCGCACCAAGCCGCGCAGCCTACCCCCGTTCCCTCCGAGGCCGCTCCGAAATCGGAGCGGCCTCGGAGGGAACTTTCTTTTGCCCTCCCCTCACCTTCCCCTCCCTTCCCCTACCTAACCCACCCGCCCGGCCCTGTCTAAACCCCCCCCCTTACCTTTGTCGGGGGATTTACGCCTCCCGGAGGGAGACGTAAATCCCCGCGCGCCAGCGGGCCGCTAGCGCGCTGGGACGCAACCTGGGAGCGGGTACGGAGGGCGCGGCCACGCCCCCGGACCGCCCCAGGCCGTAACCACGCCCCGGGCCCGCCCCCAAAATGCTGCCGACACGCCCCCAAAACACCGTGCCGACCGGGCCCGCCCCCGACACGCCCCCCTCAGAAAACCCTGGGACTTACGCGAGTCCCGGGGCTCTGCGCGCGCCGGTAGGCCTATGTAAAATAGGCGCACCGGCGCGCAGGGCCCTGCTCGCCTAAATCCGCCCGGATTTAGGCGGATTTAGGCGAGCAGGGCTCTTAAAATCCGCCCCTATGTGTACAGGGCACAGAGACGTAGAACCACCTTGAAGGATGCACATGCAATGCACAGGGTCATAGAACCATACTGAAGGATGCATTGCAAGGCACAGGGACGTAGAACCATACTGAAGGATATGTGTACAGGGCACAGGGTCGTAGAACCATACTGAAGGATATGTGTACAGGGCACAGGGGTGTAGAACCATACTGAAGGATATGTGTACAGGGCACAGGGACGTAGAACCATACTGAAGGATATGTGTACAGGGCACAGGGACGTAGAACCATACTGAAGGATGCATTGCAAGGCACAGGGTCGTAGAACCATACTGAAGGATATGTGTACAGGGCACAGGGACGTAGAACCATACTGAAGGATATGTGTACAGGGCACAGGGGTGTAGAACCATACTGAAGGATATGTATACAGGGCACAGGGACGTAGAACCATACTGAAGGATATGTGTACAGGGCACAGGGGTGTAGAACCATACTGAAGGATATGTGTACAGGGCACAGGGACGTAGAACCATACTGAAGGATATGTGTACAGGGCACGGGGTGTAGAACCCCACTGAAGAGCTCACGTGCAGGGCCCAGGAACACGCAAGGATACACTGCAGGGCCCGGGTACATAGAAAATATGTACATACATATCTCAGACATGGAAGGACAGTGCATATCTAGAAATATGTGTATCAATTGTAATTAAATCTGAAAAGCCTGATTTATGGATGGTATTTTCTCGATAGGTACAGAATAGGAGAGAAACTTGGCTATTTTGTTCCTGAAGCTTTTACTCTGGATAGATATAATTACTAAATGCAGCTTCAGTACCACCCCAACTTTTGTTTTAAAAATTAGTCCACAGAACTAGCAAAATGGTCTCTGCTAGCCTTTGTGACATTTTTATTTTGTTCCCTGTACGTACCCCAGCTCAATCCAGACTGCTGGGTTTTGCCTCCCTTCCAGCAGATGGAGACAGAGAAAAACTTGAAAAGTACCCCCTCTTAACCTGGTGTGCCACCTGCATCTCTTCAGTATTTCTATGTCTCCAGCAGATGGAGGTGGTGCAAAACCTGCGGTCTTGACCGATTCTTCAGTTTAAAAAAAAAAAAAAGAATTTCTATTTTAAACAAAAAAAAAAAGGATCAAGCAGGATATTAAAGAGGTGCATCCTCTCAGGGGGGTAGGCAGGTCCTAGTGGGGTCATCCCCCCTTGTAGTAGGTCTCGGGGAGTTGGGGTTAGTAACCCCGCAGGGCTTCAGTATGGTAAGGCAACAGGGGTGACTACCTGTAGTCCGGTCCCCTCCCCCTTATTCCCGACCTGATAAAGAACAGCCTATCAGCTTTCTTTGCTTCTCGCTGCTGCTGCTGCAAAAAAAAAAAAAAAAAAAAGTAAAAGCAAACAGGAGATATTTGGTCGGTGGCTCTCCGGGACGATAACAAGCAGGCTCTTTCTCTGGAGCAGCGTTCATTGTCGGGTGTGCTCCGGGGTTCCGTTGGTGCCTGCACAGAAGCACGTTTCCCCTGTCCCGTTGGCGCTTTCCCTGCCGTTCCCCCATGCTGTGTCCGGTGCGCTATGTGGCCTGTGGGGAGTCCGCTTCTCAGTTCTCCCGTTCTAGGCTTTGTGCCAGGTGCCTCCCTGGGGGGGAAGGGTCACTCGGAGCAGAGGCCAGGGTTTCTGGCTAAGTCCTGCGGTGCGGCGAAATGATCTGCCACTCAAGAAGACCAGGCCGATCCGTTCCCGCTGAGCGCGAGAACGGCGGCTATCTTGAATTCCTTTGCCGACACGCGGGCTAAGGCATGGGGGGGAGGGAATCTCCTGCCCGATCTATCTCCTGTTTCCGGCAGTCCTGAGGCCCTTCAGTATCCGTCCCAGGAATTTTCAGATGGCGAGCCCGATCCCCTGGTGGGGGAGGTGGGCAGTCCAAATGCCTTTTCATTGGATTTTGTGCTGTTATTGCATGAGGCCTTCATGGCTACCCAGACTCAGCAGAGTGGGGGTCCACAGCAGGGATGTCCTGAGGGGCCCCCCAAAAAGATTCCCAGGCGCCTAGAGTCCCAGGGGTCCCTTCGAGTCAAGAAATTGCAGGGCCCATCACTTCCTGGGGATGGGGCCCCTATTCTAGATGCTTCTGGCACCGGTGCTTCAAACGCTTTCATGGTTCCTTCGCCCCTGCCTGGGACAGATCCAGACGAAAAGCTGGGGAAGGCATCGCCTCTGGAAAGAGATGACTCGAAGGTTGTTCGTCTATTCCACTGGGAAGAATTGGACCCTCTCATCCCGTGGGTCGTGTCAGAGCTCGGAGTAGAGTTCCCTCAGGAACTCTATTCCGGGTTCGGTGGATCTGGTCCTGTCGGGGTTGCGGGGCCCAGCCAGGACTTTTCCATTTCATCCCATGGTTCAACAGTTGATGATCCGGGAGTGGGATGTCCTGGAATCAGGCCTGTGAGTGGATCGGGCTAGGGACAAACTTTATCCTTTGCCCAAGGAGACTTTGGAGCTTTTGAAGTTTCCCAAAGTGGACACCTCGGTGTCGACCATAACGAAGAGAACCACGATCTTGGTTGCAGGAGCGGCAACCCTCAAGGACCTCCAGGATAGGAAGTGCGAGGCTCATTTGAAGTGGATATTCGAAGTTTCGACACTGGGTATCTGGGTGGCTGCCTGTAGCAGCTTCATGCTCTGGGCGGGCCTCCGCTGGGTGCAACATCTATTGACTTCCAGAGACCTTCCTCCTCAGGAATCAGTGCAGGCAGTTGCATATGGGGCGGATGATTTATATGATCTTCTGCGTACTTCCTCCAGTTTCAGCAAGGAGGCTGCTGTAGTTACGCAACTGGTCGGCCAGTGTTTCCTCCAGAGCCCAGTTGAGTGCTTTGCCTTTCAAGGGAAAGTTTCTCTTTGGTGAAGACTTGGAGCACCTGATCAAGTCGCTGGGAGAGAACAAGGTTCACAAACTCCCGTAGGGTAAGCCTAAGTGTTCGAGAGGTTTCCTTCCATTTTAGGGGACAATGGCAATTCCGGCAGAGCAGGGCGCCAGCTTCGGGTCAGAGACAGCCCGCTGGGAGGTCACAAGCCTGGTCTCATTCCTTTCGGGGCTGTAGACCCTCTCGCAACAGGGTCAGTTCTGTGTCCACCGGAGCCAACTCCACTCAGTGAGATGCGGTTGGCCCATTCCTCGGTTCCTCTGGTGGGTGGACGGCTGTCCAGTTTTTGCAAGGAGTGGGTCAAGATAACCTCCGACCAGTGGGTTCTAAACATCGTAAAACATGGCTACGGATTAGAATTTGCTCCAAGACCTCTTTATAGTCTCCCCTTATGGCTCTTGCATGAAAGAACAGATTGTTTGCCAAACCCTTAACCAGCTGAACTGTCTCAGGGCCATCGTTCCCATCCCCCAGGTGGAGTGGTTGACGCTACTCCATCTATTTCATGGTCCCGAAGAAGGAGGGCTCCTTTCGGCCGATCCTGGACCTGAAAAAGGTAAACAGGGCCCTCAAAGTTCCACATTTCTGAATGGAGACCCTGCGCTCGGTCATTGCGGCGATCCACAGCAGCGAGTTTTTGGCTTCCCTGGATTTAACGGCAGCGTACTTGCATATCGCTATTCACAGGGATCACCAGAGGTTTCTTCAGTTCATGATCCTCGGCATGCATTTCTAGTTCTGTGCCCTTCCATTCGGTCTAGCTACGGCACCTCGCACATTCACCAAGGTAATGGTGGTGGTGGTGGCAACTCTCAGGAGGGAAGGCATGCTGGTTCACCCGTATCTGGATGACTAGTTCATTCGGGCGAAGTTGAGAGTTCTCTGTGAGAATGCGGTCACCAAAGTCATGCGACTTCTGGAATCCCTCGGATGGATCGTCAATCAGGCCAAGAGCAGCCTTCTCCCGTCTCAAGTGCTGGACTTCTTGGGAGCCAGGTTCGACACCCTTGTGAGCAAAGAGTTCCTCCAACCGGACTGGATACTCAAATTGATGCAGCAGGTCCGTCATCTCTTGTCGCTTCCTCTCCCCAAGGTCTGGGACTATTTGCAGGTCCTCGGCTCCATGGCGTCCACGCTGGAGTTGCTCCCGTGGACATTTGCTCATATGAGACCATTACAGAGAACGTTACTCTCCTGTTGGGATCCGAAGTCGGAAAAATTTCAGGTCCCCTTACCACTCACAGAGTCCGCCATGTCCAGTCTTGGATGGTGGCTTGTTCTGGATCACTTGAGTCTCGGAGTGGACCTTAGAGTACCTCAGTGGGTGGTAGTGACCACGGATGCCAGTCTCTAAGGTTGGGGAGAGGTCTGCCGGCCCAGATCAGTCCAGGGCCAGTGGTCATTGGAAGAGGCAAGCTGGTCCATCAATCGCCTGGAAACAAGTGTGGTTTGTTTGGTGCTGCAGCATTCCTGCCTCTGGTACGCAACCAAGCTGTCAGAGTCTTGCCTGACAATGCGACAACAGTTGTCTACATCAACTGGCAAAGGGGCACTAGGAGTCGGCCAGTAGCTGCAGAAGCGGAGCAACTCATTGCCTGGGCGAAATGGCATCTCACCCTTCTGGCTGCATCATACATTGCGGGAATCAACAACATGCAAGCGGATTTTCGGAGCCGTCAGAGGATAGACTCCGAAGAGAGGAAAGTTTCTGACGAAGCAATGAACCTTGTCTCTCACAGATGGGCCCCTCCCCCCCCCATCTGGACTTGATGGCAACTCAAAGAAATGCCAAGTTTCCTCGCTTTTTCAGTCGCAGAATGGAACATGGAGCGGATGCACTGGTGCTTCCGTGGCCGACCAAAGTGCTTCTTTATGCCTTTCCTCCATGGCCTCTGATTGGTTAGATTCTCCGATAGATAGAGGTCCAACCAGGGAAGGTAATCCTGGTGGTCCCGGAGTGGCCCCGATGACAGTAGTACGTGGACCTAGTCAAACTCTTGATGGATGGTCCCCTGAGACTTGGTCATCTTCCAAATCTGCTTCGTCAAGGCCCTATATTTTTTGAGCAGGCAGATCACTTCTATCTAGCGGCCTGGCTTTTGAAAGGCGGCAATTTCCAGAAGAAATGATTACTATTCTACTGAAAGTGCAAAAGACCTCTACTTCATTGACTTTCATCAGAGTATGGAGGGTTTTCGAATCATGGTGTCGCGAGCAGGGCGTTCTCCCCCACCAGTCCTTGGTGGTGCAGATTCTGGCATTTTTACAGTGAGGCTTAGTCAAAGGGTTGTCCTTCAGTTCCCTCCGGGTTCAGGTGGCGGCATTGGTGTGTTTCATAGGCAAGGTTCACTTCTGTTCAGCACCGTGATGTGGACAGCTCCTCGGACAGAGAGATGCTCACATCAAAATTAATAACACTTTTCAAATTTTACATACATGCTAATATATATATATATATATATAATTGCTTTTGGAAAAAAATAGAAATGAGACCTCATCAAAATGCCTCCTCGAGTTCCTGATCAGTCTGCCCACATGCTCTCTGCGAACTCCCGGCAGTTAGGATGGCCACAGACTTACTGGCTGAAACTCGGCCTACTCATGCTGCAGACTAGTCATCGTTTTGCCAAAACTGTTGCCAGAGTTGACACAGCTCTTCTGTTGAAATTAAAGATTTCACGATAGGGTGTTCATTGCTTGTCTCTTCAGAGAGAGTTTGACTTTTTTTCACATTCTTTTCTTTCTTTTCTAATAAAATCTACACAATCGTATTAAAATAAAAACCACAAATACAAAACCTGCTCATAGTAACCCAAAACTGAATAATGAAGCATCTCATCTTATTCGTGTGGGTGCTTGTTCACAGACGTTTTGAACGTGCTTTGGGGAGATTTTAGAGAATCCATGCTTGCTCAAGAAGAAAAAGGTTTTTAGCTTGCTCTTAAACATCCTGAGCTCATATGGTAAAGCATTCCAGGGAACAGCTATGGGAAATGCTAGTTCCCTGTATGTACCCAGATCAGTCCAGACTCCTGGGTTTTGCCTCCCTGCCAGCAGATAGAGACAGAGGAAGTTTTACTGATTTAACCATGTGTGCCACCTGCAGTTCCTCTGTATTTCTCTGTTTCCAGGAGAATGGTAGATGGCGCAAAACCAGCAGTTCCTGTATATACTCAGATCATTCCAGACCAGTGGGTTATGATTCCCTACCAGCAGATGGAGTCAGAGACAAAACTTTGGACATTGCTACATATGAGAGAGTGCCACCTGCAGCCCCTCAGTATCTCTTTGACTCCAGCAGATGGTAGAGATGCTAACCTGCAGTCTAGGATTCAGATTAAAAAAAGAAAAACAGCCTTGTTGTCTTATCCCCTCAGGTAAGCCTCCGGAGTCAGCCAGGGTGGTGGGGACTGTGTCCTGAAGCCTGGTGCGGGGCAGAGCAGGCTGTGAGGAGGTTGGCAGCCCGGGGCTCCAGGTGGGCCTGACAGCTTTTGCGCTTCTCGGCTGAGTGGGGAAGGTTTCCTCGGCCCTCCCATGGGTTCGCCCTTTCGGGCCTTCCTGCGGTGCGGGAGGCACGGTTGGGACCAGAAGCAGCGCATTGTGGGAGCTTTGGTTTGCTGGCTGAGGTACTTTTCCAAGGCACTATCGTCTGGATGTAGGGTACACAGGGGTTCCCATCTTTTGGCGAAGGTGTTCTGCGAGCAGCACTCTCCAGGTCTCACCCTGGGTAGGGAAGCTTTGATACATCCCAGGAGTCTGGACTGATCTGGGTACGTAAAGATAAAGGAAAATTGCTTCTTACCTGCTAATTTTCGCTCCTGTAGTACCACAGATCAGTCCAGAACCTGCCCGTTTGGTAGAGGGGGAGAGTAATCTGCTCATTCTGTTTTTATAGTATGTAATACAGGATTGTTTAAATAAGATTAATTAGTTGAAGAGAGTTTTCTGGTTTTGAAAGTTTTGAGGGTTTTGGATAGATTTTTCTTTCTCATTCTAGCTTGGATACAGACTAATACTGAGGAATGCAGGTGACACACGTGGTTAAGTATCAGTTAAATTTTCTCTGTCTCCATCTGCTGGCAGGGAGGCAAAACCCAGGAGTCTGGATTGATCTGTGGTACTGCAGGATCAAAAATTAGCAGGTAAGAACCAATTTTCCTTTCTTGGCTTAAAGTGACGAGGACTTTGCAAGGGAAGTTAGAGGAGGTGTTGAAATCTTGGCCACTTGCCAACGGCACCTTGCTCTTCTGGTTTGATGATGTAACTAGGATTTGCAGAACATTTAAGACAGCCATGAAGGGGGGACGTATGTGTCCTCAAAGACCGTGTGCAGAGTACAGTGCTATGCATGTGACCTGCAAGGCAACACAGGTTATCAATGAGGGATGCAATACCAGTTCTGTTGGTTTATAGCAAGTGAAGAGTTCCCCCATGTTTCTTTCAGGTGCAGAGCACTTGCAGAACTTAGAGAGTTCTCTACCACTGGCCGTAGCCAGAGAAGCAAAAGTCAGCGAGCTGGAGGATGACCAGCTTGGCGATGAGGATCTCCAGTTCCTCGATAACCTTCACCAGTAAGACACCCCTGTATGCTTATTCCGTGTCTCTCTTGGTCTTACTGATGCACATCTGGTAGTCTGTATATCTAACACACGAATATCAAAAGTGTGTGGTCAACTTCATTTCAGTTGTTGTAGATCACTCCCTGAACGACCTCACAAACAGGGTTCTTAAGAGAATTTCAGAACTGCACAGATGATGAAACACTTTGGAACAAAAGAATTTAATAAGGACATTGGCTTTCGCACCTATTATCAGAAAATAGGCCCCTTGGAACTGTAAAGTTTTAGGGGCTGATATTCAGCCGCAGAGCGGCTAGTTAAGTTAGCCGGATATAGCTATCCGAGCCGCTGAATATCCCCAGCTATCTTAAAAGTTAGCCAGATAAGTATATCTGACCAACTTTAGGACAGCCCTATGGCGCGATCGGAGTTAGCCGTGTAAATTATGCAGCTAACTCTGCTCCGCCCACCCCTGGAATGCCCCCGACTTATGCGGCTACAATGTAGCCACATACGGCTTCGAATATAGCCAGATAGCCATTTAGACGGATAACGTTTCAGTTATCCGTCTAAATGGCTTTTGAATATCAAACTCTTCCTGTCTGTGGCACCCCTTCCGCTGCACCATATCCTATTATTGAGCAGTAATGGTATATGCAGACAACCTAGCTCACTCGTATTTAAACCCGCTGTGACTGCGCCACCTCTTCACTGAGCTGATGAAGGGAGTTTAGCTCTCCAATGCTAGTCACAGATGTATTGCGTGTGTCCAGTAAAAAGGCTGACTCTTACTTCTACATATTCAAATGGGCTAACCTGGCCACTACAGTGCTCTGTTCAAATATATGCCAATGGCCACGTTCACCCAGGTTTTTAATCTGTTTTCGGTGGTGGGGCACAGGGAGCACCTAAATATTTTTCTTTAGTTGCCCTGTCGACCAGGATTTTGGCCGAGGTAGTGTGGGGATCTTGGCAGGGCTCAGGGCCTCACATGCTCATGTTGCCACTGTGTGGAAATCTTACTTGTGAAGGATGGAGCCCAAAGAGCCGAACCAGAAGGAGAAGCTGGTGATTGCAGAGGACTGCGAGCTCATCACCATCGTGGCTGTGGTACCCGGGCGCCTGGAAGTCACCACTCAACACATCTACTTCTACGACTGCAGCAGTGAAAAGGAGGAGACGGAGGAGGGTAAGGCTGGCCTGACCGCAGCAGTTTACTTGCACGGTTCTTGTGCCATTACTGCACCTATTAATTGGGCCCAAAATAAGGAAATATTCTACATATTCTGCTCAACTGCAGAGTTTCAGTATTTAATTTGTTAATTTGATTTACCGCTTGTTATGGAAAAAAAACAAAACCTCCAAGCAGTGTACAATAATAATAATTATTATAAAATCCATTACCCACCCCCCAGCATAGTCAAATATAAAAATGATCCTACTCTAAAATAATTATAATAAAATTTCAGGCCATTAAAATAAACCCCTCCCCCATCCTCTACTATTCATCCAATCCACTAAAATATTAGACCACAAAACTTCTTTCAATTTGACATTTCAAATTTGATAGTAAATTATACTTATCAAACCACCTTTATTAGGAAGGGAATGGCAAATAAAAGGGTGTATGCCATAATGCTTCTGTATCCACTCCATGGTGAGACCGCACCTTGAAATACTGTGTGCAATTTTGGTTGCCGCATCTCAAAAAAATATATAATTGCGATGGAGAAGGTACAGAGAATGGCTACCAAAATAAGGGGCATGGAACGACTCCCCTATGAGGAAAGGCTAAAGAGGTTAGGGTTGTTCAGCTTGGAGAAGAGAGGGCTGAGGGGGGAAATGATAGAGGTCTACAAAATAAGGAAATTAACCTGAACAGGTTAATGTAAATGGTAGGGATGCAAATTCCACTTGTCTGGACTGATCTGGGTATGAACAGGAAATGGTACTTTAGAATATAAGAACATAAGATATGCCATACTGGGTCATATAGATATGACCATACTGGGTCAGACCAAGGGTCCATCAAGCCTAGCATCCTGTGTCCAGCGGTGACCAATCCAAGTCACAAATACCTGGCATTAAATAGATCCCAAGCTAATATTCCTTATTGATTAAAAGCAGTTTATGGACTTCTCCTCCAGGAACTTATCCAAACCTTTTTTAAGCCCAGTTACACTAACTGCCTTAACCACATCCTCTGGCAATGAATTCCAGAACTTAGCTATGAATTAAGTGAAAAAGAATTTTCTCTGATTTGTTTTAAATGTGCTACTTGCTAACTTCATGGAGTGCACCCTAGTCCTTCTATTATCTGAGAAAGTAAATAACCAATAAAATCTGACAACCCCCTCAGTTTCTCAATATTTCGTCTCTCGGTAGTCAACCCCAGAAATAACTGTGCACAGTCTGATGATAATCAGTCTTGAAAAGTTTCAAGAAATAATTATGCTTTAAGCAACCTTCAAAATTTCAAATACTTCCCTGTCTGTGATAGTTATGTTTGCTGTAGGAGAAGACTGAAGCCTCTGCAGATTGCAAGGCTTCTTAATGCATCAGTTTAAGAATTGCCCAGCAGTGATGTAGCACATTAGTTTTCGGGACCCTGTGTGAATTGTCTCCTGACATTCTGAAAACGAGTCTGTATAACCCGCTTCTTGGGTTAATTTATTCATTGGCCCAATAAAAGGAATAAGAATATGCCATACTGGGTCAGACCAAGGGTCCATCAAGCCCAGCATCCTGTTTCCAACAGTGGCCAATCCAGGCCATAAGAACCTATTCCATGTTACCATTGCTAATGGCAGTGGCTATTCTCTAAGTCAACTTAATAGCAGGTAATGGACTTCTCCTCCAAGAACTTATCCAATCCTTTTTTAAACATAGCTATACTAACTGCACTAACCACATCCTCTGGCAACAAATTCCAGAGTTTAATTGTGCGTTGAGTAAAAAAGAACTTTCTCCGATTAGTTTTAAATGTGCCACATGCTAACTTCATGGAGTGCCCCCTAGTCTTTCTACTATCCAAAAGAGTAAATAACCGATTCACATCTACTCGTTCTAGACCTCTCATGATTTTAAACACCTCTATCATATCCCCCCTCAGTCGTCTCTTCTCCAAGCTGAATGGCAACCTTCAGAGCTCAATATGTGACAGGAGAGAGGTAGAAGTTGCTGAGCGAATTCATCTTCAAACCACAGCCCTTCTGCCGTCCCTGTTTAGGATGGGGATTTTGACTCTGCTGGAATTGAAAGCGAGTCCTTAACTTCTTTCCGGCTTCCTGTGCCCCACCGCAGGGATTGGTTATGATTTCAAGCGGCCTCTGTCTCAGCTGCGGGAGGTCCATCTTCGCCGCTATAATCTCCGGAGGTCAGCGCTGGAGTTCTTTTTCATTGACCAGTCAAACTACTTCGTCAACTTCAAGAAAAAGGTTAGAAACATCTCTCTCTCTCTCATGCTGTCCTCGTTCTCTGTGCAAGGCATTCTAAATATACCTCTCATGTCAACACAATATCCACATCGTAACCTCTAAACTTCTCACTAAGTCGTTATAAAATATCTAAAGGTTATATATGAGTGCTTGAACTGTTTTTCATTTTGACATGGTGTGTACAGAGCCTCTATCACTGTGTCTACTGCGTTATTGTTTGCTTTACAATTCGGCAAAAATGATTGAACATTAACATATCTAAAGGGACGGTCATATAATTTGCGTGGGGTGTTTGAGCATTCCTCTTTGCTTTAGCATATAATCATCATGTCCCAAGCAGTCACTTGTTTGCAATTATATAATATGTATTTAAAATCTATATATGAGTATTGGCATCACTTCCCTTCATAACGCTGTAGTCTACAGTGCGTGCTCAACGCAAAACTGTGTTCAAGGCTCTCTGCTTCAGGAGCAAACCTTCTTTTCAAATTGCTCCAAGCTTTTTTCATTCTGACAGCATATCTACCTACAACTGAAAATGCACAAGGCAGGAATTTCAGTGCTTCAGAAGAGCCAAGCAAGATGGTAGTCCTCATCATGGGTGACATCATCAGATGGAGCCCGGCAAGGAAAACGTATGTCAAAGTTTCTAGAACTGGTGGTATATGCCCAGCATGCCCTATACTATGCATCCACATGGGGTTCCTCTTCATTCTCTTTTTTATCCTGCGGAGCTTTCGCATCACGGTGATCTGAACTCATGGCTTTTCTTCGAAATTGCCTTGGAAAACTTCCTGCTGATTATTTTTGGGTTTTTGAGACTTTTTCTCAGCACAGATCCCTCTCTGGTTCCCCTTAGCCTTCCAGTCAGGTTTCTTGGCAGTTCGGTAAGTTTATTTTCACTTCCGTTCCCCTCCATGGCAGCGATGCCTCTGTGTCCCCCCAAATTCGGTACCCCACCACCACCGTTCCTCATTTTTTGCCATTTTGTTTGCCATTTTGTTCATGGCCTCATCGGGTTTCCGTCGGTGCCCGAGGGCCATGTCCATCATGGACCCACACAATGTGTATATCCTCTGCCTGAGGGCATCGCATTATGTCCGAGGCTGCCGCTTGGGTGACCAAATGACACCAAAGGGATGTTGTGCTCATCTTGATAAGATGGAGAAGCTCTTCGGAGCGAGAAAGTCCAAGCCATCAACATCAGTATCGGTGGCATCAACGCCTAAGGACAGTGGAGCCGCACCGATGGACACCGAGCCATCGACATTGGCGGTGCTGTTGGCTCTATCGATGCCATCGGTAGATAGGGGCGCCAGGGCCAGCCCTGTCAGTCTCTTCCAGGTCGAGGATATAGGGTTCAGCGTCATCGACTTCGGCGCAGAGGAAAGACCAGGCCGAGGAAAAAGAGAAGCCGAGGAAGCATTGACATCGGTCACCTTCGATGCACGGTTCCAGGATCGGCAAGGCACTGGTGCTTGCTTTGATGCCCCCAAAGCGACCCCACGGCGAGGAGTGCCCATCCTCCATCGATGCCAGGGGTCCGTGATGGTCACCATTGGTCCTGGTGTCAGTTGCCGATCCACCTCGGGGATTCAAGGAAGATCTGGCCACCCCTCCTGTTTCCCAGTCCGTTTTGGCATTAGCAACTTTAGAGGACGAGTTGGAGCGTAGACTCCAGCTGGAAGTCAACCGGGCCCTGTAGGGCATTGAGCTGGTGGCACCAACCGTGCCGATGCCCACGCTATCCCTGCTGGAACCACTGCTGGAACTGCTCAGTGTGCTCATCGGTGTACTATCGACTCAGCTAGTGTCAGTTCCTGAGAGACCATCGATGCCCGGCGGGACACCAATGCTTCCCCGAATCATGCAGTTCTTGTTGCTGGTTCTTCCAAGGAGGAAGCTCCATCGAGGCTGGCAGCCTTCTGTCCAGCTTTGCTGGCTCTGGCACTGATGCCACCAATGCCCAGGCCTCTAGATTGAAGGCCAAGCACCTAGGATCCCATCCCCTGTGGATTACAGTGAGGATGAGGCACCTTATGACCTCTGGGAGAATGTCACTGAAAAATCCTCCTCAGAGGACTCAGAGGGTCTCTCCTTAGAACTGTCTTCTCCAGAGGAATGAAGGAGGTCTCCGCAGAAGGATCTGACCTTCGCACGGTTTGTGAGGGCGATGGCAGAGGCTGTCCCATTTCATTTGATGACAGAGTATGCCAGACACAAGATGCTGGAAATTCTCCAGTTTGTGGAGGCTCCTAAATTGATCATGGCAGTCTCTGTGCATGAGATCTTTAAGGTGTTGCTGTTGAGGATTTGGGAGCACTCACTCACAGTACCTCCAGTGAATAGGACAGCGGATGGGGTGTACCTCATCCAACAGTCTACCAAATTCGAAAAGTTTCAGCTGGCACACCAATTGGTGGTGGTCGAATCCACTCTCAAAAGGGCCAAGCACTCTAGGACCCATACCTTGTCGCCCCCAGAGAAGGATCACAGAGCGATGGACGCTCTTGGGAGAAAGGTATTTCAGTGGACCATGTTCATTGCCCGCATCACCTTCTACCAGCTCTATATGAACCAATACTCTTGCAACCTCTGGAAGCAGATGCAGGAGGCAGCCGAGTGGCTGCCTCATCAGCAACAAGACACCTTCTTGTCGCTGGAGCATCAGGGCCTGGAGTGTGGAAAACACGAAGTTCGTTCCACCTATGATGTTTTCAAGAGTCTCTGCAGTTGGAATTGGCGCCCCCAAAATGGCATGGCTGCGGGCCTCGGATCTCTGACCCGAGGTACAGGAAAGACTCGCTGACTTGCCGTGTACAGGAGAGAATCTCTTCGGAGAGAAGGTGAGGGATGCGGTAGCCCAGTTGCAGGATCACCATGAGACCCTCCAGCATTTCTCCACCAGCACTTCGGACCCTCCCTCCTCAGCCAGGAAGTCTGTGATGCAGGGTCAGAGGAGATTGTTCTACCACCAGAGGAAGTACTATCCTCTGGCCCCCTTGCTCCTGTTCGCAGGGGGTAAGCTCCTGAGGCCGTCGCAGGCAGCAGCAAGCTCCCAAGCCCCAGCTGGTGGCCCAGCCAAATCCCGGGATGGAGTTTTGACTGGATCATAGGGAGCATAAGCCAACCACCTGTACCCAAGATACTGGACCCCCCTAGTCGGGGGCAAGTTACAGTTCTTTACAAATCGGTGGCCCAGTATAACCTTGGATCAGTGGGTTCTGGTCATCATCCGCCAAGGATACCAACTGAATCTATTGGTTGTCTCGTCAAATTCTCCTTCCTGCCCATTTTGGGAGCCGATAGTACATCAGGAGGTATCGTCAAGGGAGCTCTCCGCTCTCTTAATGGCCAGAGCGTTCGAGCCTGTCCCACCAAGGCAAAGAGGGCAGGGATTCTACTCCCGGTACTTCCTGATTCCAAAGAGAACAGGGTGACTCCGTCCCATCCTAGACCTGAGGGCCTTGAACAGGTTTCTAAAAAAAGAAAAGTTCAAGATGGTTTCCCTGGGCACCCTGATTCCCCTCCTGCATACACTCACATCAAGATCTTTCCAAGTCACAGAAAGTATCTCATATTTCTGGTGGGAAAACTGCACTTCCAGTACAGTGTTGCCATTCGAGCTAGTGTCAACCCCACAAGTCTTTACAAAGCGCCTGGCCATGGTGGGGGGCGCACCTCTGCAGGCTGGGAGTGCATGTTTCCCTTTACTTGGATGGTTGGCTAGTCAAGGCACCTCTCAGGCAGGGGCAGATTGGTTCTTGCGCTTGACCATCCAGGTGTTGGAGTCACTAGGGTTCATCATCAACTATCTGAAGTCCCATCTCAGTCCGTTACTTCAATTGGACATCATACGAGCCCTACTAGACACGGCTCAGGCAAAAGCCTTCCTGCCACGATCCAGGGCGGTCACCATGGCGAACAAGCACTGCACAGTTTGATTGCAAGAGAACCTTAGCCTTCTACCTGGCATGGACAATCTATCCAACTTTTTATGTCTTTTGACAGGAATAGATTGGGAGTTGATGTTGCCAAAAAGACACTATCCAATTGGCTAGCAGATTGCATCTCCTTCTGTTATGCCCAGGTGGGACTACATCTTGAGAGTCATGTCAAGGCTCATTCTGCCAGAGCTATGACAACATCGATGACTCACTTGTGAGCAGTTCCCATGGAGGAGATCTTCAAGGCTGTGACATGGATTTCTCGCAACACATTCGCATCTCACTACTGTCTGGATAGGGATGGTCGCCGTGACAGTAGGTTCGGCCAGTCTGGCCTCCGGAATTTCTTTGAAGGGTAGAACCCAACTCTCCATGCGTAGGGTCCATTGTTTGGGTTCAGGCTGGCTTCCCCTCTGTTAGCAACAGCACTGTTGTTGTGCCCTTTGATACTTGGTTGGTGCTTGTTGGTCTCCTTTTTGTGTTGGGAAGCAGCCTATAGCTAGGGATTCACCCATGTGTGAGAACTACCATCCTGCTTGTCCTAGGAGAAAGCAGAGTTGTTTACCTGTAATAGGTGTTCTCCGAGGACAGCAGTATGTTAGCACTCGTGAAATTTTCCCACCACCCCGTGGAGTTGGGTTTCTCCTATTTTTTGTTTATCATAATTCTATGTTACAAGATTGAAGAGGGACTCCGTGTGGACGGGTGGTATAGGGCATGCCAGATATGCTCAGTGTGCCTAGTCAAAATTCTAGAAACTTTGACATGTTTTTTGTGCTGGACTCCATCAGATGATGTCACCTATGTGTGAGGACAAACACCCTGCTGTCCTAGGAGAACACCTTTTACAGGTAAGCAACTGCTATACTGCAGCATCATTCACCATGTTCCCATGGTGGATATTTTCATTCTTTTTCCGTTAGTTCATAGAAACCTTTTTTTTTAAATGTATTTATCATTGATACTTTTGAATTAGAAGGGAATAACATTATCTTGAATATATAGTATATAATCTGACCACCCTCTGGGGAAATCTCTGGTTGATCAATGCTTGTCTATATGACATCTGTTAAGGAGAATACATCACTATTGGTATGGGGGGAAAATACCAATCTGAGTGCTAGTTCTTTAAGAGATGTCAAATGGAGATGATGCTTTGAACTAATGGGAAAAGGATGTTCCTGTTCAGTCCAAACAAGTGGGTATTGTATCCCTACCAGCAGATGGAGGCAGAGAACAAAACTTTGGGAGTGCCACCTGCAGTTCCTCAGTATTTCTCTGTCTCCATCAGATGGTAAAGGTGCAATCCTGCAGTCTGTTTAAAGAAAAAAAAAAAGGAAAAGGAAAGAAGACAGAATTTGATGCGGTGCTCCCTGAGGAGTTAGGTACCTTTTGCGGACCATCCTTCAGGTGGAACTAGGCAAGTGGGGGGGCTATCCCTGTCTGGATTTAGCCCGCTTCTTTCGGAGGGACTGATTCCAGGAGACTGACTCCCTCATTGCCTGCAAGGTCTCCTCCTTTACACCATTTTCCTCCTGGCAGGGAAGTATTTCTGTTTCTTTGTGTTACGTTTTGTGTTAAATTTTTAAAAGAAAAAAGACTAGAATGTCCTTCCAAAAGACAGAAGGAGGTCTCGTTGAGAGGTTCTGGTGGCTTGCTCTGACGACTGGGCCTGGGGCACGATACAGGAACTGGGGATGATCCCAATGGGGTGGATCCTGATACTGATCTGGATGCATACAAGGATGACCCTGATCCGGATGAGATGCCGGTGACAGAGGGAGATGACCTGAGAGTCATCTGCTTGTTTAGGAAAGAGGAGCTGCATCCCCTGATTCCTCCAAGTTTGGGAGGAATTGGGATTAAGGTCGCTCAAGAGGAGAATCATACACGAGGGTGAAAATCCAGTCCTGGATGTACTTGAGGGGGTCCTCCTTGTGCCTTTCCATTGCCTAAGAAGATTCAAAAATTGGTGAACCGTGAATGGGATTCCCTAGAAGCAGGCAGTGGCAGAGCTTTGATGGAAGAGACCTTAGGCCTGTTGAAGCTGCCGAAGGTGGATGCGGCAGTCTCTGCCGTGACCAAGAAGACAACTTGTCGCAGTGGCGGGATCAGCCGCCCTGAAAGATGCTCAGGATCGTGGACTGGAGATGCAGTTAAAATGGATGTTTGAGGTTTCTGCTTTGAGTCTCCAGGCCGGCGATCTGTGGCAGTCTGGTGCAGAGGCTCATGAGCATGGTTATACACCACCTAGCAGCTCCATGCAGGCAGCGCGCCTGGAAGCTGGAGTGGCTTATGGGCAATGCCTGCTCTGTAGGATTTGGGGCGCACGGCAGCCAGAAGCATGGTTTCGGCAGTAGCGGCTCGCGGGCTTTTGTGGTTACAGAATTGGTCAGCGGACAATGTGGTCCAAGTCCCAGCGGTGTAATCTCCCCTTCAAAAGGGAAACCCCTGTTTGGGGAGGATCTGGACCAGCTTACGAAGAGCTTGGGGGCAGTGGAAAAGGAATAGCTTGCTTGAGGATAAAAAGAATGCCAAGAAGAGTTTTCCCTGCCCGAACTAATGACCTGGCAGTATATGATTGGCTGCTCTGAAACACTGAAATTCCCGCCTTGTAGGTTTACAGTTTCAGAGATGTACCCTGAAGCTTTCGGAATGAAAATGATTAGAAGCAGTTTGAAAACCAAGGTTTGCTCCTGAAGCAGACAGCCTGGACACAGAAAACCGTGTCTGGCATGCACTCCAGACTAAAGAGTTATGAAGGGAAGTGATGCCAGAACTCATATATAGAATTTAAATACATATAAAATAATTGAAAAAAAGTGACTGCTTGGGACATGATGATTATATGTTTAATGCAAAGAGGGACCCACCTGAGACCCCAGCACTGAATTACATAACCATCCTTTTAGATATTTTATAACCACCTAGAGAAAAGTTTAAATGGTTACAGTGTGGATATGGTGGCTTTTCCTAGGTTGAATTACAAATATACCACCGGTTGTGCTCCTGAACTATTAACCTGTGAATCACGTGAGGATCCTGTTTAGATGGAAGATGCATGATATAAACATATTTTATTACCTTTTTACACCAGTCATAACAAACAGTTTGGCACCTAGCAAGTGGAGCACAGCTGCAGGAAACACTGAACCAAATGCGTGTCTGTCTCTCCCGGTCTCTGAACACATCTCGGGTGCTCCGTGAGATGCTAGATGCTATGCGGATCGGCTGCTTTGCCCGCAGAGAGGGTGGGGCAATCCCATTTCTTGAGGTCCTTGAGAGATCGTCATGATGAAGATGACTACAGCCACCTGGATCAAAACGCAGAGCCAGATTCCTCCTTAGAATTGTTCTTTAAAAAAAAAAATAAACAAACTTGAATTTGGTTGAATTTGTGTTTGACTCCATCCTGGCCTGGTGGTCTCAGGATTTTTGAGGTAGAGTTTCTTAGCTCAAACGGAGGAGGGAGGATGCTCAGCTGGTGGCATGCCTCACTGCATTCCTCCTGGTTCCTTTATCCATCCCTTTTATAATTGGTATTTATTTTAAAAAAATGTTTTTAAAGGAGAGACCGCATTTGAAGCCTGTTTAAAAAAAAACCAAAAAAAAGCCTTGAAACTGATGGCAGGTAAAAGAATTCCAGTCCCAAGTACTCTGTGCATTTCCACACCCTGCAGCAGCACTGCAGACTTCCCTTGCTCTCCACCCCTGCTCTGTGTAGCTTTCTGTTGCACCTGATCTGTCCTTCTCCATCTTGTATCCATAGGTCAGGAACAAAGTTTACTCTCGTGTCCTCAGCCTGCACCCTCCGAACCAGTTCTCCTTCGGTAGTCGGTCTCCCCAGGAGCTGCTGAAAGCCACAGGGTTGACGCAGGTAATACTCTTGTCAGTCACTGTCCAGTCTTCATGTACTGTGTGAATAAAACTGGAAGAAGCAGCAATACAAATTACCAGTAGCACATGAAAAACTAATTAATGTAGAAGTGATGCTTTCTTTTAGTGTTCCCGGTTTCTTCCTACCCTTCCCCCCCCCGCTGCACTCCCATATCCACTATCTTTCTTGACAAAAATGTGTTCTGCGGGTCCTATGTTTCTCTAACACACAGGAGGGAAGAGTTCCCGTAGCTCTTGTGCTCTGTATGGAAGGTCCTGTGTTTGCTTTTGTGAGGCTGCAACGTTTTAAGGCAATGGTAATTGGAAAACCAGGGCCGTGTGAGGTAGTATGATGTTTGGAGTAGCAAGAGCAGCCCAGATGTGCAAGATCCAGCTCAGATGTGCTGCATCTCCTGGGGCTGGCTCTGAATTCTTAATCATGTGCCACAGTGGTTGGGCCATATGAATGATGCCCTCAGTGAATAGAGCCAAGAGGAAAGCAGTGTTACCCTATTCCTGAAAGCGGACCCCCATGTGATGAGACCATTGCCTGATTACATGCAGGGACTTTACCAACCTGTCTATCCCTTTCACTGTACCTTGTACCCGAAGAACAGCTATTCTCTTGGCTGCATCCATATTTTCTGCCCTTTCTCCCTCTCCAGGCACACAGGTAAATGCAAGGAAAAGCTCAGAAGCAAGCCTGCCCAGCTGCTCAGCATTAGTGCTAAGGGAGCTGGATTTGAAGCCTGGGTTAGGACTCCGTACCTCTGATCAGGGCTGGGGGATGCTGCAAAGGCAACATTCACAGCACATGGGAACCCCCGCTGGCTTAACAGTGACACCTGCTGGCCAGAATCAGGGACCACGATTACTCCAAAGGGAGTGACCCCTTGCCAAGGCCAGCTGATGAAATGGCCTGTCTAAGTAAGGGATATTAAACTAGGGGTACAAATTCCCTGGGTAGTTGTGAAGGTGAGTTCATGCCACCGGATGCTAGCCCAGGATCGACTAAGCTGGTGCAGAGGTAAGAAAGAGGTATTGGAAGAAATACAGAATTATAAGTTACCGGGTGCAGCCAAGTATGTGAAGCTGAATTCCAGCTCTTCCTCTGAATCTTAAGTGACCTTGGATAAGTCCCTTTATCTCCCTGTGCTGTAGTTTACCCAGCTGTCATCGGGTAATAATAACCCTGTTGCTGTCCCATCTCCTGCCTCCATCGGAGGCCCTCAGGTAATCAACAAGAGCACTGCTTCCAAGCCATCTGCCTTTAGAGATGGCTGCTGGCTTTCTTCTTCCCCTAAACCGTGAACGGCTTTGGGATTTTGGACCAAAGATGCTGTGCAATCCCAAATCACCGTTACTGAGCAGGGCTTGTTTTTCAGTTCTCAACTTCTCCTGGCGCACCTTGTTCCTATGTCGGACAGCACCAGGGCATTCTCCTTTTGGGCGTGCCCGTTTCATCGTCTCCTTCTCTTTCAGAAATGGGTCTGGAGGGAGATCTCCAACTTTGAATATCTGATGCAGTTGAACACCATCGCGGGGCGGACGTACAATGACCTCTCCCAGTACCCGGTGGTAAGCCCTTGGGGGAGGGGGGGGGAGATGTGGGCACAGCCGAGGTTCTGCAGGGCACCATCATGTTTTCCATGCCGATGGGCAGTCCATGGCACAGGCGGGACCAAAGCAGCCATGCTGTCAAGATAATGCAGATAAACCAGACACAGCCCAGAAGGTCCCTCTCTTCCGGTCTAACTGGTTATTTCAGAGCTAAGTTGATGCCTGAGGACACTTAAAGGATTTTTTTAATTACTCCTGCTTAGCACTTCCACCATTGTGAGGGCAATTACAAAGGGCATTTGCCTGGGTAACCAAGGAGTTGCCAGGTAAATCCCTGTGAATTAAAATTGCCCTTCTCTCAGCGACTAAAAGAATGCACGTGGTTTCACAGCTGCGGCAAAAAGGGGGCCTTCCTGGAGGGGCAAAGAGATGGGGGCGAGATGGGAAATGTACACGTGGGGATTTAATTTTCAAATCCCTGCACTGGTTTTGGCACAAGGATCCACCCCATGTTTCAAAAGGACCCACCCCATTTTCAAAAGGAAACTCTGCAGGGCCTGCAACTCTGCAGGCCCTGCAAAATACCCCGCCCCCCTGCCATGAATCAAACATCTGCCCCCTCCTTCCCCTGCTAACCAGATCCTTCCTGGAGTCCCATGCAAACACCACCACACTGACCCATACACAGCAGCAAGACAGCATGAATGACTGAAAGTGGCCTTGAGAGAGGATTTTATTTATTTTATTTTATTTTTTTTGCAGATAATTATTATTTGTTTGATTTAATTGAATTTCATTCAGTAAATACACCATCACAGCAGTTAACAAAAAAAATTGATAACACATTAAATTCAGTAAAAATAGACATTGAAAATTGTAAAATAAACATTTAAAAAAACAAACAATATAAAATAAAGGAAAAAAATGATCATAATAAAAAGGTGCATAGCCATTTATTACAAAAATTAAAATAAAAATAATCCCTGCAGAGACACACATTAAGGCAAAATCTGACACCCAAAGAGGGAAGAAATGGAAGTCGGCAGCTTCCAGGGTGATTCTCTCCAAGGTTCTGGCAAGTTCTGCCGCCGTGAAAGAATCCGGCAAACACTTCAAGGCTGCCTGTGGAGGATCTAGGTAGCGCTAGGTATAGTAGATGGTACCGGTCATTCCTTTCAAAGTGTGGCTTTTCCAACCATGGTTACTGTAGATACCCACCTCCTGAGCAGCAGCAGGCACATTGGATCATACTAGGTTAGGCACTTTACTTACAATAGCTACAAGCTTGCTGGATACATTTTTGGCTCGCGAACACTTCTTACAACCTGCAGGCTTGTTTTACACCTCTTGCATTTGGATACCTGAATAAAGTATGTATTTTTAAAGCAGGGAGGGATAATGCTGGCCTGGGCTGTGAGGTCGAAAGAAGAGAGCACTGATGCGCAGCCCTCAAGAATCATTTTTACCATATGTTACTGGTGGGAGCAGCATGGTGACTGGGCTCGGGGAGGGGGAGGAGAGATTTACCGTTTTCCCTTCTTTTTCCATGTAGTTTCCATGGATTCTGCAGGACTATACCTCGGAAACTCTTGACCTGAGTAACCCGGACGTTTTCCGGGACCTTTCAAAACCTATAGGTGTTGTGAATGAGAAGCATGCCAAGGAGGTGAAGGAAAAGTGAGTTATTAGGAGGGGAGGAGCATCGTAGAGCTATGATTAGGGATTGTCTCACAGAGATAGGGGTCGCTTCTCCTATTTGGCAGGCCACCTTTCTTAAAAATATCATCCTTCCCAATAAAAGCATCAGGAATCTTTTCCTATTTCCGCCATCGGTATGAAGAAAAGAGGATCCCAGCATGTGAACTTTTAAAATGGGTACTTCTAAAGTAGTTGTAAGGACTTCTACAAGTTATTATTGACCAAGTAGATGCTACTTAATAATAACTTACAGTACGGACTGAAAATTAATTGTGAAGAAAATATTACAAGGCAGATGAAAACTCCAAGTAGCTCAGAAGCCTACCAGTCACAGGAGTGACCTGCCCCATCTTCAGCATTGCATATCGGCTTCCTGTTTCTGTTTGATTGCCTAATCCATTTCCATAATGTATAAGGTTGATATTTTTTCAATGCCATTTCTTTCATCCAGCTATTACTGGTACAGTGCTGAATGTCTTAAGTTTTTGGTACTTTTTTTGAGATAAATTGAACAAATTTTATCCATCTCCTTGTCTAGTCCTTCACCACCACTGACTCTGCCTCAGTGACACTGTGCATGAGAGGGGATCTGGTGTCACTTTGTCTGCACCAGCGACGCCCTGAGTGAGAGGGGAACTGGTGTTGGTCTGCACCGGCGATGCCCTGCCTGAGAGGGGGAGCTGGTGTTGCTTGGTCTGCCCAGCGATGCCCTGCGTGAGAGGGGGAGCTGGTGTTGCTTGGTCTGCCCAGCGATGCCCTGCATGAGAGGGGGAGCTGGTGTTGCTTGGTCTGCACCAGCAACGCCCTGTGTGAGAGGGGGATCTGGTTTCGCTTAGTCTGCCCAGCGATGCCCTGTGTGAGAAGGGGACTGGTGGCACACTGATTGCCCCAGTGCTCTCTGGCCAGTCGTGGCAAGTGAGGAGTATGAGTTGTTTAGTCCTGCCCTTCTTCCTCATTCTCTGCCACCTCTTGTGGTTATCCCACAGATATAGAGCTATCACGTTCCTAGAATTAAATCCGTAAGACTTTGCAAGGGCTGCTTGGCCTGGGCAGTTGAGAGGGACCAGCATCTTCAACTTCTCCCCAGCCCTGTTTGAAATTTTGCTAAGAGGCACATTCTCCCAGGTGCCCGCTGCCCTCCCAAGATTAAATCTAGCGTCCGGTGTACTAGCTTTCTTTCAGAGTGCATGCATGCCCCTACCTGGTTAGTCACTCAGTCCACTTTTTTTTGCTCGCTTAGATATGAGAGCTTCGAAGACCCCACAGGCACCATTGATAAGTTTCACTATGGCACCCACTACTCGAACGCAGCCGGCGTGATGCACTATATGATCCGGATGGAACCTTTCACCACACTGCACATCCAGCTACAGAGTGGCAGGTGAGACACAGACACAGAGACACATGCACTTCAGCATTGCTTGCTCCTCCACCTTTGTCCTCCCCCCACTACCAGGGATTTTCCCAGTGCTGCTTCTGCAGGCCTCTCTGGCACTGCCTGCTTCTCCAAATTAGTTTTCTCCTCTACCACTCTCCCCACTACTACTACTATTACTACTACACATCCTCCACAATCTCCATACCCCTTCCTTAGAGAGATTCCAGAACAGTAGCTAATCTGCCATGCCAAACCAACATTTACACCCAGAATTCAAACAGCTACAATCTGGCCTATGAAAAGATGGTAATGTAAATATACTATAGTGTGCTCTAGAACACCAATACACCTTCCTTTGGGAGGTGCAAATTGGAAAACAGAACAAGCTGGACTGCTACAGTTCCCTACACAGGAACCACATTCTAACAGAGCATACCTCACCTTGGTCATTCATGGAGAACACAGGTAGACCCTCACCAAATACAGAATAAGGGGCTGCAGATGATAACTGAATTGGAAACCCTGAGAAGCCAGACTCTGTATGCAGGGAAACACTGGAGAAATAGGAACAGAAATGCATTTTCTCTTGTGCTGCACATATCCCAAAACTATCAGGAGAAAATAGGAAAATTGGTTCTTACCTGCTAATTTTCATTCCTGTATTACCACAGATCAGTCCAGACTCCTGGGTTTTGCCTACCCTCCAGGAGATGGAGACAGAGAAAGATTTACTGACACTGCCACCTAAGCTGAGGTGCCACCTGCAATCCCTCAGTATTAATCTGTACCCAAACCAGAAAAGCAAACAAACAACTAGGCTCCTCTGAATGAACAGGGGGAGAAGGAAACCCCTCAAAAAATGAAACTGCGCCCACACCAGGAAAGAAAAGAATCATGTAGGACTAACAGAACCTCTGCCATTCTTCAGAAAGCGGACAGAAAAGACAGACAAATCGAGCAAACTCTCCCAACTACCCAAATCTTCCAGAGAGTGGAACTCTGGACTGATCCGTGGTACTACAGGAATGAAAGTTAGCAGGTAAGAACCAATTTTCCTTTTCCCTGTACATACCCAGATCAGTCCAGACTCCTGGAATGTACCAAAGCTTCCCTAAACAGGGTGGGACTTGAAGAGTCCCACTCAAAGCACACTTTCACCAAATCCCCTGGTCCCTGGGGCCTGTACATCCAAACGATAATGTCTGGTGAAAGTATGCAATGACTTCCAAGTAGCTGCTCTGCAAGTCTCCTGTGGAGAAACCAGCTGACACTCGGCCCAAGAGGCTGACTGAGAACGAGTAGAATGCACCCGAAGACCCTCTGGAATCGGGAGCCTTTGACATATATACGCCGAACTAATAGCTTCCTTCAACCACTGCACAATGGTTGCTTTCGATGCTTTATGCCCCTTTTTGGCACCGCGCCACAGAACAAAAAGATGATCTGACAAGCAAAAACTGTTGGTGACCTCCAAGTACCATAACAGAGCACACTTGACGTCCAAACATCTTAAGTCGTTAGAACCCGGCTCCGAGGGATCCAAAGCTGAGAAGGATGGGAGCTCCTCTGATTGATTTAAGTGAAAAGGCGACACCACCTTAGGTAAAAAGGAAGGAACCATCCTCAAGGCACCCCATCGTCCGAGATTCTCAAAAAGGGCTCCCTGCAAGATAGAGCCTGAAGCTCGGAAATCCTACAAGCCGAACAGATAGCCACCAAGAAAACCACTTTCAATGTGAGATCCTTCATCGTCGTATGCCTCAGAGGTTCAAAAGTAGGCACGCACGTACTCTTTAAGACCAAATTCAGGCTCCAGGAAGGACACGGCTGTCGGACTGGAGGGCGTAATTGTTTCACTCCCTGAAGAAAACGCACCATATCCAGATGAGCTGAAAGAGCAATTCCGCAAACCTTACCTCACAGACAACCTAAAGCCACCACTTGAACCTGGAGAGAATTAAAGGATAACTCTTTGATCAAGCCATCCTGGAGAAAGGCCAAAATATGACCCAGCTGCTGAACAAAACACGCTACAAAGGAATCTGAGCTCTGGTGCTGCCGTGGACTCGAGGGATTCTTTTGTCTTCCCTCCCGTGGCCTCTGGTGGACAAGGGATTATGGTGGATAGAGAAATATCCAGGCAACGTGATTGTGGTAGCTCCAAGTGGCCACATTGACCATGCTTCCAAGATCTATTTATTTTATTACATGTTAGTTATTTACTACATAAATTCACGCTACTATCTATTTTATTACATGTTAATTATTTACTATATATATTCACGTTATTTGATGAGTCACTGTTGTCTATTTAATATTTATATTCTTATGTTCAGAAACTCCGTTTATTGTAACGCCTTACCGCGACAGTTTTGTTTTATGGAAACCGACCTGATTTGATATTTGTATCGAGAATGTCAGTATATAAAAATGCTAAATAAATAAATCTGATCAACATAGCCATTAATGAGTCCCTGAGGTTCGGACATTGATCGACTGTTTTCCACCAGGGCCCAATATTTTTGGGTCACTTCTGTCTCATGGCTTAGCTGCTGAGAGGAGACAACTGAGATGGAGCGGATATTCCAAAGTGATTATTTCCACCTTCTACATCCTTGACATAAGTGCGAATTTGGAGGATCTTCAAGTTCTAGTCTGCTGTTGATGGAGTGCAGCCTCAGTCTGTTCAGGCTCATGTGTCACATATTTTGACTTTTCTATAGAAAGGTTCTGGTTAAGGGACTGGCCTTTTAAATGAGTGTCCAGGTAGCGACATTGGGTTGTCTCCAGGTTGTCTCCAGGGTAAGGTGCAAGGGTATCCTCTGTCCCCACATCTGGATGTTCTGTGCTTCCTTCAGGGAGCTAAAAACTTGTGTCCTCTGGTGTGGAACATTTGTCTATCTTGGAATCTGAATCTAATCATTAGAGTATTGTGCGAGGCTCTGTTTGAACCACTAAAGAGAGCTACAGTTAAAGACTTGACTCTTAAAGTGGTTTTCTTGGTTGCTATTTGTTTAGCCAGGAGAATTTTGGAGCTCCAGGTGCTGTCGTGTTGAGATCCCTTCCTACAGATGTCTAATTCGAGGGGTATCTTTATGCATGGTGCCTTCTTTTCTGCCTGAGGTAGTCTCGACGTTCCATCTTAGTTAGACAGTAGAGCTTTCAGCTTTTATGGATTTAGATTCCTCTATACTTTATGCGGGGGAGCTTAGGCTCTTAGATTGGAGGCTTGCATTATTGAGGTATCTAAAAATCACTTATGATTTCCATAGATCGCATCTTCTCTTTGTAGATCGTATCACCTCTTTGTACTGTGGAGTGGTTCAGAGAAGGGAAATAAGTCTAAGGCTACAACTGTGCAGTGGCTGAAGGAAGCGATCGAGTCGACTTACATTTCTAAAGGGTGCCTTCTGCTGAGGGGTTTAGGGGCGCTCTTGATGCATTCTCAGGCGACTTTCTGTGCTGAGTCATATCAAGTGTCTCTGCATGAAATTAACTGTGTGGCTACTGGGAAGTCACCCACTTTTGCTAGGCATTATCGCTTGGATGTCGGGGCTCTGGCTTCCATGTGCTTTAGTGAGAGTGTTCTATGAGCGGAACTCTCCACGATCCACCCAAATTAAGGGGAGCTTAGGTACATCCCAGGAGTCTGGACTGATCTGAGTACATATAGGGAAAGGAAAATTGGTTTTTACCTGCTAATTTTCTTTCCTGTAGTACCACAGATCAGTCCAGAGACCTGCCCATTTACAGGGGGGTAGAGTCCACCTCTCGTATTGTTGCTTTGTATATAGTGTGGAGTTGGAGGTTTTCAGTGCTGATCGCTTATGTTAAATTTGGGAAATGAGTTTTCTGTTGTCTTTTTGGGCAACTTCACATTCTTCTGGTTCGTTGGAGGGGAGCAAGTTTGCTTAGAAGCTTGCTTAGAAATGTATGGTTGTTGCTTTCATTTTGGCTTGGGTACAGGTTAATACTGAGGGACTGCAGGTGACACAGTGCGTTATGTACAATGTCAATGAAACTTTCTCTGTCTCAATCTGCTGGTAGGGAGGCAGAACCCAGGAGTCTGTACTGATCTGTGGTACTACAGGAACAAAAATTAGCAGGTAAGAACCAATTTTTCTATCCCCCATACCATACTACTACTACCACCACCACTGCCACCCCTAAAAAACAACAAAGAAGAGAATAAAAGGTTAAAGGCAAATTTATTTCTGAAAGTTTTTTTGAAAGTATTTGAAAGTATTTTTGAAAGTATTTGAAAGTATTTTTGAAAGTATTTTTTTGAAAGTATTTTTGAAAAAACTCAAAACTTGGCTCTTCTTACAAGCCTTCCCTGATCCATCAAACTTTCACTAGATAACTACTCAGCTTTTGAATATGGAACTTCGCCCCGCCAATATTCACCTCATTTACTAGTTTGGACATATCACAATGTACTTAATTTAATACCTTCTTAAGGCTTCTCTTTTTCCAGCTGAACCAGCTTCCAAGTTCAAGGTCCTTGTTATTATGTAACTTTTTGCTTCTCTGCTCTTGTCTCTTACCACAAAATTTGCTCCTTATGTTATGTTACGTTATACTGATCTACCCCTGTTCGATGTAAACCGACCTGATATGGTATTCAACCTTGAAGGTCGGTATAGAAAAATGTTAAATAAATAAATAAATAAATAAAGTATACTCTTATGATTGATTGATTTTGTTTTTCACATTAAAAGTCTGACACTGGTTGAATCTGGCTATTGTTATCTGGTTGGTGCTTCACTCTCTCAGTCATATCATGTTCCAGGGTAAAGGGGATGTGTTGTGCTTGAAGCAGATTTGTAGCCTCTCTTGCTCCCCTTCTCCACTCCCTACTATTTTTATTCTTTTTAATTGCAGGGAAATAAAGGTTAAACAGAAAAAAAATAATACGAGGGGATACCTTTCATTGCATCAAATTTGATACATTTCTCAACTAGCATTTGGGAGCCTGAGCTCCCTTCATCGAATGATTGAAAGCAAAGTTCTAAAATAAAAGGTGATGAGACCAGGCTGGAGCAGGCTGAACTTGGAAGCAAAGACAGGAAATATTTTTTTCCTGGACAAGGGTGCTGGATGCATGGAATGGCTTCCCCAGGGGAGGCGGTAGGGACAAAAACAGGAACGGAATTCACGAAAGCACCATTAGTGGTGGGGAAGTACGGAGGATAAAGAGAAAAGGGTGGAGCGGGGCCTGCAGAGTTTGCTGTGGGCGGGAGGGGAACTCGAGCGCACCAGATGGGTCTGGAGGTCTTTCCCTTCCATCACATTCCCTCTCTCTGTGTTTCTTCTACTGCAAGGTTTGATTGCTCGGACCGCCAGTTCCACTCGATCCCCGCCGCCTGGCAGGCCCGCTTGGAGAATCCCGTGGATGTGAAGGAGTTAATCCCTGAATTCTTCTATTTCACCGACTTCCTGGAGAATGGAAATGGTAATGGCCTAAGGGGGGGGGGGGCCTCCGGCAGGTTTGGGGAATGTCTCTGTGCCTGTAGTGGAAGGGACTATTTATACCTATTGGTGTCCGGTTGGTGCTTCATTCTCTCAGTTTTTCTCTCCTGCTTCTTTGGGCTTCTGGCCTCAGTCAAAATCGGCCTCAGCTGGACTATGGTGCCATGAGCCTTCATTCACGACTGCCCAGGTGTTTTTTTCCCCTGCTTGATAACCCCCCCCCCAGTCACCTAACCCAGGCTTTAGAATGTCAGCCGTTGGCCAGTAGGTGCTTACCCTGAACCTGACCACTAGGTGTCACCATTGTATGATGACTAAGACTTCCTCCCCGGGATGGGGCTATGGGGGCACTGCCTCCACAGCATCCCCCAACATCAGCCGGCCCAGGGAGCAGAAGCCAAGCTGGGGACTCAAACTCCGGTTTTCCACATGAGTTTGAGATACTTGTGGGACCCGCTTTTCAAACAATTCTGAGCTTCCTAAAGTAGGTCCCTAAATTTTAAGAGATTTTCAATCAAAATTAGGCACCCTAAATTATTGGCCAAATATTCACCTAAATTTTGGCATCTAAAACTCAGGTCTCTAAATGTAGGCCTACATTCAGGATTGCTACGCTAGGTGCCCAGTGTTGAAAATCAGTGCTATGTCCCTGACTCTGCCCCCATGGCTACCCACTTTCTAAGCTCCTAAATTTAAGTGCTCAGTGCTAGTCAGTTTTCAAGGGGGATGATTTAGGGGCCTAAGCACTTTGTCCCCTGAATGAATAAAGTAATAATAATAGAAAAGATTGCAGAAAAAAATCCTGTTCAAACACTGGGCTGTTGGCACTAAAATGTAAGTGACAGGGGCTCGAGGACTCCAAATGACCCCCTCTCATTGATGATAAGATGTCTGTGGCCATTTTCAAATAATTTGGAGGGGGGGGGGGGAGAAATTAGACTTTAAGAAACAATGGTCAACTAATTAGTGTATTTAGTGCCACTGGTGAAGAATAGTTGGGCCCTTGATGGGGAGGATAGGGGCAGGCCTCAGAGCTCAGAGCTCTGGGATTAGCATGTGTCAGTCAGAAGGGTAAGAACTGGAGCCTGAAAAATGAGAGAGATTTGCCAGTAATTGTCTCAGGTGGCCTCAGGAGAGTCATTCAATGTAATAAAGCAACTGGGAAAGCTAGCAATATGCTCGTTTGCAAAAAGTAGAGGCATGGCCAGTAGGAAAAAGGAGGTAATACTGTCCTTGGATAGGTCACTAGAGAGACAGCACACGTACCGTGTTCACCTCAGGAGGCCGTGCTTTCATAAGGACATTGAGAGGATGGAAGAAGGCCTACTAAAATGATACAAGAACGGCAACACAGACACTACAGAGAGAGGCTTAAGAACTCAAAGTATACTCACTGAAGGAAAGGAGAGATTGGAGGGGGGAGGACATGACAGAAATATTTACATATTTTGAAAGGCTTTAATAAAGTGCAGTGAGGTGAAATTTTCCATTGAAAAGGAGATTCAAAGATAAGATGTCATGATATGAAGCTGCAGGGAGGGAAGGTACAAAAGAAACCAGAAAATGCTTCTTTTCATAGAGGGTAGTGGATGCCTGGAATAATCTTCCAGGAGGGTGGATGGCAATAAATGATTATAGAAAATATGGCTGTGATAACCTGAAGAGTATCATGTTTCCCTGTATGCACTCAGATCAGTCTAGACTCCTGGGTTTTGCCTCCCTGCCAGCAAATGGAAACAGAAACAGTTTCACTGACACTGTACATAACCCAATGTGTCACCTGCACTCCCTCAGTATTTCTGTGTCTCCTGCAGTTTGGAGAGAGAGAGAAAAAAGGTTAAAAGACTCAATTTCTGGATCCACCCAGGGAGTTATGAGGTCCTGGTGGGGACCATTCCCCTTGGTTTGAGGTAGACGAGCAGGGGGTTGGTGACCCTTCTGATAGCTTGGTCCGGAGGTCCGTGGGGTAGACATCTGGTGGTTCAATCCCTCATCCCCCATGAGACAGCGGTGGAATCTGCTGGCAGTTCTGCACTGAAAGCCCAGTGGAGCAGGGAAGTATCCCTTTTATACAGTTTGTTCTGGGCTGGATCGCTAAAGTTTGGCACAAGGAAACTGATATAGCCAGTGGTCTGGCCCTTTTCTGATCTGCCATGTGGCCCGCGCTCCTAGAACCTGAACTGCTGCACCAAAGGAAAGTATTGATTTCTATGTATCTTTATTTGTTCTCAGAGAGTTAAAAATTGCCTGCGGAGGAGACCAGGTGTTAGCTCCATGGCGCTGAGGGACTGTTCCTCTGCTTGCCGTTGAGGTGCTAGTGGTGCCGCAATTGCAGGGAGGAACAGCATGTGCATACAGCAAAAGCGGCATGGCGTTCGGAGGTCTCGGTCGAGCAAGACCGCACCAGTAGAACAAACCTTGTGGTTGACAGGGTCTAGTGCTGAGGCTTTCCTCGTCAGTGCGGAAACGGTGGCCATTTTTTATTCCCTAGCAGCATTGGCGGGAGAGGCAGGGGAATCTTCTCCTCGACTGTCGCCGGCGGTTCCCTGTCCCACAGAGGTGCAGAGAGACACTTGCACTGAGGAGGAGTCTCTGGTTCTGGTAGAGATCTCCTGCCAGTTTTAATTTGCTTATGCACAAATCATGTTTAGCGGGATGCTGGCTCTTGGCCCTTGGCCCCAGTCTCCAAGGATTCTCAGCCAGTCGAGGCCTAAGCTGTTGAGAAGCTCTTCAGGCTGATGATTTTCGGTGCCAGATGTTAAACTCATCCGGGCCTAAACACGCTTGAAGGTGCAGGTAGGCAATGGTTCTTTTCCTGCGTGCATAGGCATGTAAGCGCATTTTTGCCATGTGGTGATTGCATGTGCAAGGACCTGTGTGCATAAGGCCATGGCCTAGATTTAAGTACATACATCTGCGACCTAGACTTGAGCGCGTAATTGTGCAGATACTTGAGCGCATATTTGTGTAGGTACTTGTGCATGCGGATAAAGTTAGACTCCAGGGAATGGGAGCTGTCTGAGGTAGCGATGTGTCTCATTCACAGTGGATGGGGGTATCCCGACCAAAGAGAACACCAAGTTGTCACGGTTTTACAGCAGCTGAACAGAACACGGTACAAGGGAATCGGAGCTTTGGTGCTGCCATGGACTCGAGGGATTCTTTTGTCTTCCCCCCGTGGCCTCTGGTGGACAAGGGATTACAGTGGATGGAGAAACATCTGGGCAACATGAACATGATAGCTCCAGCATGGCCACTTCGACCATACTTCCCAGATCTGATTAACATGGCCATAGACGGGCCCCTGAGATTCGGACATTGGTGACTGTTTTCCACCTTGGCCTAATATATTTGGGTCAGGCAGCTCACTTCTGTCTCGTGGTTTCACTTCTGAGAGGAGACATCTGAGATGGAGGGGATATTCCGAAGTGGTTATTTCTACATTATTATAGGCTAGGCAATCTTCTACATCCTTGACAAATGTGCGAATTTGGAGGATCTTTGTGCCCTGGTCTGCTGTTGACAGAGTGCAGCCTCACTCTGTTCAGGCTATGGTGTCGCATATTTTGGCTTTTCTACAGAAAGGTTCTGGTCAAGGGACTGGCCTTTAATTCTCTGAGAGTCCAGTTAGCGACACTGGGTTGTCTCTGGGGGAAGGTGCAAGGGTGTCCTCTGTCCACACATCTGGATGTTATATGGTTCCTTCAGGGAGCTAATAACTTGCATCCTCAGGTGCGGAACATTTGTCCATCTTGGAATCTGAATGTAGTCATTAGAGGATTGTGTGAGGCTTACTTTGAACCACTAAGGACTTGAATTTTAAAGTGGTTTTCTTGGTGGCTATTTGTTTAGCCAGAGAATTTAAGAGCTCCAGGCACTGTCGTGTCGAGATCCCTTCCTGCAGGTGTCTGATTCGGGGGTATCGTTATGAATGGTGCCTTCTTTTCTGCCTTGGTGTTCCATCTTAGACAGTAGAGCTTCCAGTTTTTATGGATTTGGATTCCTCTATACCTCACGCGGGGGACCTTAGGCTCTTAGATTGGAGGCTTGCATTATTGAGGTATCTAAATGTCACTTATGATTTTCATAGATCGTATCTCCTCTTTATAGATCAGATCACCTCTTTGTACTGTGGAGTGGTCCAAGGAAGGGAAATAAGTCATCTAAGGCTACAATTGTGCCATGGCTGAAGGAAGCGATCGAGTTGACTTAAATTTCTAATGGGTGCCCACTACCAAGGGGTTTAGTGGCGCACTTGACTTTTTTTCAGGCAACTTCCCGAGCCGAGTCACAACAGGTATCTCTGCATGAAATTTGCTGGGCAGCTACTGGGAGGTCATTGCACACTTTTGCTAGGCATTATCATTTGGATGTGGGAGATCCGGCTTCCATGTGCTTTAGTTAGTGTTCTACGAGAGACTCACCCATTTACTGGGGGGGAGAGTCCACTGCTCGTACTGTTTCTTTGTATATAGTGCGAGTTGTTGGAGGTTTTTCAATGTTAATTGCTTATGTTAAATTTAGGAAATGAGTTTTCCTTTGTCTTTTTGGGCAACCTCACCTTCTTCCAGCTTGTTGGAGGGGAGCGAGCTTGCTTAGAAATTTAAGGTTGTTGCCATCATCTTGGCTTGGGTACAGGTCATTACTGAGGAACTGCAGGTGGCTCACTGGGTTATGTACAGTGTCAGTGAAACTTTCTCTGTCTCCATCTGCTGGCAGAGAGGCAAAACCCAGGAGTCTGGACTGATCTGTGGTACTATAGGAACGAAAATTAGCAGGTAAGAACCAATTTTCCTTTAGCCTGATATGAAACTACCATCACATTCCACAAACAATTTTTTTTTATTAAATTCATTCTGCTAGTGCTTCATACAGTCCATTTTTTTGTGATTAGAGGGTGGTTTTGGAAGGTACACTTTGCAAGTTTTCACCTTCGGTGGAGATTATTGGTGTTTTTTAGAGATGTGATTCGGCCAAACCTTTCGGTTCGACCTTCGTTATCGGTCCGCAGTTCGGACCGATTTTATTTTGGCTGCCCCCAAAACGATACCCAAAACCCACCCCAGCCCTTCAAATTTACTTAATTACAACAGGGTTGTAAAAAAAAAACAAACAAAAAAACAACCCATACCCACCCCAACCCTTCAAATTTACTTAATTGCAAACCCCCCCCCATCCTCCCGGAACCCCCCCCCCCCAAAACTTGCCAAAATTCCCTGGTGGTCCAGCAGGGGTCCTGGGAGCGATCTCCCGCTCTCGGGCCATCAGCTGCCAGTAATCAAAATGGCGCCGATGGCCCTTTGCCCTTACCGTGTGACAGGGGCTATCTGTGCCATTGGCCAGCCTCTGTCACATGGTAGGGAGCAATGGACAGCCGGCGCCATCTTATAAAATTGGCGCCATTTTGATTAGTGGCAGCTGACGGCCCGAGAGGGGGAGATCACTCCCACTGGACCACCAGGGACTTTCGTAAGTCTTGGGGGGGGGGGGGGTCGGTAGGATGGGGTTGCAATTAATTAAATTTGAAGGGTCGGGGTGTGTTTTGGGGGTTTGTTGGGTTTTAAAACACTAAGAAAACCACACAAAATTTCGTGGTTTTTCTTATCGTTTCGTTGCCCCCCCGAAACGCGACAAAATAGGAAATATCGTCTCTATTTCCTGTTTCGTTGCAAACGAATGCACATCCCTAGTATTTTTGGCATAATCTTCCAGCAGAGGTAGTGGCAGACAAAAGCATGACACAATTCAAACATACTTGCGACAGGCTCAGAGAATAGTGATAAGAGCAGGTTCCCTGTACGTACCAGGATCAGTCCAGGACACCTGGGTTGTGACTCCGCACCAGTAGGTGGAGACAGAGCAAAACTTGTGGGTGTGAGTCATATATGACCCTGTGCCAGCCACAGCCCCTCAGTCTTACTCTGTCTCCAGTAGGTGGTGCAGGTGCAGTCACAGCCTCTGCCTGCACTGATTCTGTTAGTTAGTCAGGTTTTTCTTTGGATTTTCCTTTCAATTGAATTTTCCTTTTAAAGTTGTATTTTTAGTGAGTGAAGTCCTGTCCGCCCTGCCTCCCAGGGGGGTTGCGAGGTTCTGAGGGGACCACCCCCCCTGGTTGAGGCCGCTGCTAGGGTCGAGGACCCGGCTTTCTAGTAGCAGCGCAAGGGGTGACACCGGGGAGCCCGGTTCACTCACCCCCTCCTGCAACAGGGCTCCAGGACCGTGGACAGCGTGAAGTTAAAAAAAAACAAAAAAAAACAGGTTTGGTTTTATTTCTTGTGCTGGCTCTCTGTTTTCTCTAGCGCTGCCGCTCCGGTCAGTCGGGGGGGAGGCACTGATCGCGGGGGGGCTGGCGCGGATTTGATTTTTCTTTTTCTCGGCCTGTCAGCCGCGTTGCGCCTCAGTCTCGCCGCGTTTCGCCGCCATGCCGCGTGGTTCTTCGTGCCGGGCCTGTGGCTCGGCGCGCGCGCGGCTCTCGAGGGACGGCCTGTGTTTTTTTCTTGCGTTCCGGGCGAAGAAGGATCGTCGGGGGTGCCTCGGGGGGCCCGTTCCCGGGCCTCGCGATCGCCGACGCGCAGCGGTGCCTCAGCTGAGAGGCAGCAGGACCTCTTCCCGCTAAGCGCGGGAGTGGCGGCCATCTTGGCCACAGGCTAAGAAATCGCGCGGAAACCGGTAGGGACCGCGGCCTTGCCTCCCACGTTTTCCCCATAGTTGGGGCCTGACGGGGGGGGGTCGCTCCGGGGGGGTCTCGATCTCGGGAGGGCTCCGGAGATGATTCCTCCGAATCGGGTTCGTTTTCAGATGTTTTTGCGCTGCTTTTGCGTAAGGTGCTTAAATGCAAGCGTAGCAAGCGCAAACACAAGGAAGCCCCTGGGGGGGCCCCGGTAAGCGCGCCCCGAAGCAGCGGAAGGCTAAGGATGTCGGGGGGTTCCGACAGCCCCGCGGGGGAGGCGGCCTCCGCGGGGCGCCCCACAGGAGTCCGATTCGGAACTTTCCTCCGCGACGGACACGGATTTCTCAGAGGAGCCCCCGAGGGGGGCCGAGGAGATGGCGGGGGACGGCTCCTCTCAGCCCGGTGGGGGCAAAGGAGCACAGCCGGCGGACGGGGATGATCCCAAGGGGGTCCGCCTATTCCGAAGTGAAGAACTGTCCCCCTTAATCCCGGCCATCCTCCAGGAACTAGGAATCGAGGCTCCGCCGGTGGTGGTCCGGCAGGAGGCCAACAGGGTCTCGGTTCTCCTCGGTCTCACGGGACCGGCGGTGGCGTTTCCTTTTCACTTCTCATCGATATTTTGTTTAAAGAATGGGATACGCTGGAGCTGGGATTGAAGGTCAGTAAGGCCACGGATAAGCTTTATCTGCTCCCGGAGGACGCGCTGGAGCTGCTCAGACTTCCAAAAGTGGACTCTGCAGTCTCGGCGGTGACGAAGAGGTCCACCATTCCGGTCACGGGAGCGACGGCTCTCAGGGACATCCAGGACAGGAAGCTGGAAGTGCAGCTTCAGAAGATTTCGAGATGTCCGCCCAGGGGGTGCTGGCCGCTATCTGCACTGACTTCGCGATGCGATGAGCCCAGGTCCTGCAGGCGAACGCTGGTCTGTCACCGGAAGAGGCGTCGCAGGCTGATCGTTTAGAGGCAGCGATAGCATACGGAGCGGATGCCCTCCCTGATCTATTGCGTACCTCTGCCAGGTCCATGGTGGCGGCCGTCTCGGTACGTCGTCTCTTGTGGCTGCGGAACTGGGCAGCGGATGGCTCATCTAAAGCTCACCTCGGAGCCCGGCCGTTCAGAGGGAAATTGTTGTTCGGCAAGGACTTAGATGACCTGATGGTGTCCCCGGGGGAGAACAGGGCCTTCAAACTGCCCGAGGATAGGTTCAGAGCGCGGTCCTCGTTTTCCTCCAGACCCCGGTTCCGCGGTTCCAGGAAGTCGCGTCCCCCTCGTTCCTCAGGACCTTCGTATCGATCTTCTTCCTCACGGACTCCTCAGTGGCAGCAGTCCTTTCGGGGGAAGCGGTTCGGTAGACCAGGGGGAGCCCTGACCGGAGGGGGTCCCAAGGCTTCCCAATGAAGTGCGGTCAGCCCGTTCCTCGCCGCAACCTCGGCGCGTGACCCCAAATGTCGGGGCGCGGCTAACGTTGTTTCTCGAGGAATGGGCCAGGGTGACGTCGGAACAGTGGGTCCTCGATGTGAGAGAACACGGTTACGCGTTGGATTTCTTTCGTACCCCAGCGGCCAAGTTCCTCATCTCCCCTTGCAAGGCTCCGGAGAAGTAGGATGCGGTGCTAGGCACCATCCGACGCTTGGAAAGCTTAGGAGCTTTGGTTCCAGTCCCAAGCCATCAGCACGGAGAAGGCCGTTACTCCATTTACTTCATCGTACCAAAGAAGGACGGCACGTCCAGACCGATCCTGGACCTCAAAGGCGTGAACAGATGTCTACGTGTCCCTCACTTCAAGATGGAAACAATTCGTTCGGTCATTGCTTCGGTGCGGCCGGGCAAATTCCTGGCTTCCCTAGATCTCACAGAGGCGTACCTTCACGTGGGCATTCGGCCGGCGTTCCAGCAGTTCCTGCGGTTCTGCATCCTGGGGCGGCATTATCAGTTCCGGGCGCTGCCGGTTGGTCTCGCGACGGCTCCTCGCCCGTTCACGAAAGTGATGGTGGTAGTGGCGCAGCGGCGGCGCGCAGGCTTCCTGGTTCATCCTTACCTGGACGATATTGATTCGCGCAAAGTCCGAGGAACAGTGCCAGTGGGCAGTAACCAGAGTCCTACAGGTTGTGCAGTCTCGAGGCTGGGTAATCAATTTTGCAAAGAGTCAGCTAGTTCCGAACCGGACCCTAGAATACCTGGGAGCTGTCTTCGTCACGAAACAGGGCAAAGTGTTCCTCTCCCAGGAACGCAGGTGCAAGCTGCAGTCTCAGGTCCGGAGGTTACTGTCTCTTCACACTCCTCGAGTCAGCGATTACCTGATGGTTCTGGGCTCCATGGCTTCAACACTCGCACTGGTTCCCTGGGGCGTTCGCTCATCTGCGGCCGTTGCAGTCGTCTTTACTATCCCGATGGAAGCCTGTCTCGGAGGAGTTCTTCCTGCCTCTTCCACTCGAGGGACAGGCGAGATCCAGTCTCCGTTGGTGGCTCGATTCCAAGCATCTGTCCTGTGGGGTGTCCCTGGTGGTACCCGATTGGACGGTGGTGACCACGGACACCAGTCTTTCCGGCTGGGGAGCAGTTTTGCCGAGGGAGGTCAGTCCAAGGCCTGTGGTCAGCGTCAACCGTCTAGAGACCAGAGCGGTCCGTCTGGCGCTGAAGGCTTTCTTGCTGTTGGCAAGGGGACAGGCGGTCCGAGTGTTATCGGACCACGCGACCACCGTGGCCTACATCAATCGTCAAGGAGGGACAAGGAGTCCTCAAGTGGCGGTGGAGGCGCAGCTCCTGATGGCCTGGTCAGAACACACTCTCGGCAACATGGCCTGGTCAGAACACACTCTCGGCAACATCGCAGCCTCCCACATTGCAGAGGTCGACATTGTCCAGACGGATTTTTTTTTTTTTTTTCTCAGCCGTCACCGCCTCGATCCCGGGGAGTGGGAGTTGGCGGACGAAGCGTTTCGTCTCATCTGCCGGACGTGGGGAGTTCCCCACATGGATCTGATGGCCACGTGGCACAACACGAAAGGCCCCGCGATTTTACAGTTGGCGTCGGGAACGAGGAGCAGAGGGCGTCGATGCGCTGGTGCTTCCGTGGCCGACGGACGTACTGCTGTACGTGTTCCCCCGTGGCCGATGATAGGCAAGATTCTACGACGTATAGAGTTGCATCCGTACAATGTGATCTTGATGGCTCCGGAGTGGCCTCGTCGGCCGTGGTTCGCAGATCTCGTTCGCGGGGCTCCTGCGTCAGGGTCCCGTTTGTTTGGAGGATGCGGATCACTTCTGTCTCGCGGCGTGGATTTTGAGAGGAATCGCTGTTAGAGAAAAGGTTACTCAGATGCGGCGATAGCCACATTGCTGACGTCCAGGAAGCAGTCTACGTCCCTAGCTTATGTCCGGGTCTGGGAGGTGTTTGAAGATTGGTGCGTGTCGCGGGGAGTGGATCCCACTTCCGCTTCGGTTCCGGTTATCCTAACGTTTCTCCAGGCCGGTCTAGCCAAGGGCGTGCAGTTCGTTACGGGTCCAGGTAGCGGCGTTTGGTTGTTTGCGGGGTAAGGTTCGTGGAACCTCTCTGGCCCTACATCCGGATATCTCCCGTTTCCTTCGGGGGGCCAAACGTCTCCGTCCTCCTTTGCGTCCGTCTTGGAATCTTAACAGGGTTCTATCCGCCTTAGGCTCGGCCCCGTCCGAGCCCTTGAGGCGTGCGACTACTAAGGACTTTACGTTGAAGACAGTGTTTTTTGGTGGCAATCGCCTCGGCATGGCGTTTTTCGGAGTTGCAGGCCTGGTTTCGTCTTTCCACGTCAATCAGTCAGTGGAGTTCCCGGCCTTTGCGGTAGGGGAGTCCACCGATCCCCATTCTAGGGAACTGCGGAAGCTGGACGTGCGGAAGTCCCTTCTTCGTTACTTGGAGGTTACTAATCCGTTGGAGGTTACTAATCCGTTCCGGGTAACGGACCATCTGTTCGTTTTTGTTCTCTGGTCCGAAGAAAGGGGCCGCTGCTTCCCGCACGACGATCGTCCGTTGGCTCAAGGAGGCCATTGGTTCGGCGTATTTTTTGCGGGGAAAACCGCTTCCAGTGGGTCTTCGGGCTCACTCGGCTCGTTCTCAGGCTGCGTCTTGGGCAGAAGCTTCTCAGGTGTCGCCTCAAGAGATTTGTAGGGCGGCTACCTGGAAATCTTTACATGCCTTTATCCGGCACTACCGGATGGATGTCCGGGCTACAGATGCCGGGAGTTTTGGAGAGAGGGTGCTCCGAGCGGGACTCTCTGCTTCCCACCCTCGGTAACTTAGCTCTGGTACATCCCAGGTGTCCTGGACTGATCCTGGTACGTACAGGGAAAGGAAAATTAGTTTCTTACCTGATAATTTTCGTTCCTGTAGTACCAAGGATCAGTCCAGGATCCCGCCCGCAGGGCTTCGCTGAAGTAACGGAGAGTCCGCTCATTAATTTTCGTAGTTCAGTTTTGCTGATCGCTTGTTTAGCTCTCCCGGTTGGGGAGCCCGGTTCCGCCTGGAGTTCGGGTGGTTTGATTTTGAATTGGTAGTATGTTTTGGGGTTTTGTAACTTGGTTGAGATGCTACTTTGACATTACGTAAGACTGAGGGGCTGTGGCTGGCACAGGGTCATATATGACTCACACCCACAAGTTTTGCTCTGTCTCCACCTACTGGTGCGGAGTCACAACCCAGGTGTCTTGGACTGATCCTTGGTACTACAGGAACGAAAATTATCAGGTAAGAAACTAATTTTCCTTTACAGGCAATACGAATGAGTGTTTGCCCCAAGCGTCTGGAATTTGGAGGGCCAAAGAGGGGAAAACGCAGGTTGGTGGTCAGATTGGAGGTAGAACTGCATCAGGCTTGGTTAAACCCTAAGAGCAGCAGTAGGGCTGCATTTGGGCTGTCATGGGTAAACCATTACTACCTAGAGTAATCTGCACAGATCAACTGTTACAAGCCTTATAGCAGTCCAATTGCATCTGGTCTCCAAGGAGGCTAGGGCAGTGATGGCGAGTCCTCGAGTGCCACAAATGGGCCAAGTTTTCAGGATATCCGCAATGAATATGCATGAGATAGATTTGCATACAATGGAGGCATCCTGTCCAAGAAAACAAGTTTAAAGTGCTGTCTTGGGACTCCTAGAGGGAAAACATTTGGGTAGACTGGATATCTGCTAGAATCCACGGTTTACTTTAGTATGATGGAAACTTTTTAGTTTTTTTCGCCACGGGACTCGTTGAGGACGACATTTTGAAAAACACCCTGCCACAGAGAAGCCAGATCTAGCTGACTGTTTTCACTTTTAATGCAGGCAATCCTGGGGACGTGGTGAGGGAGGGGAGAAAACTATGCACACACACAGCTAGATTTTCAAATTATAGGCAGGTGGTGTTCCTCCAAAACCACAGCCAGCCATGCAGATGGTGGGGTTTCTTTCTGAAACTTAACTCGAGCTGCGTAGGTACAAAAGCCTTTGCGTACTTTAGTAGCTAGCTCAAAATTGCACCCCCTCCCCTTCCCCGATACGCTCCCTGAGCAGGTCCTAACTGCATGATTTGCCCCCTGCCCACCAGCAAACTGGGACCTCATCCACCTTTTTCCCATCAGGAAGTGTCCTATGACTGGACCCCCAGCCCCATGCCACCTGTGCCCTGCTTCTCCAGCATGCCAAAACCACAGGTATTTTGCATCCTTTCCCTTATGTCAGCTGCAAGAAATGCAGTGCTATATTTTTAGCATTGTTGGCTAAGAATAATCTTTTCTTTTTTTTTTTTTTTTTCCTTTTTCTCATTAGGGTTCGATCTCGGGAGCCTTCAGATGTCTGCCGACAAGGTGAACGATGTTGTCCTCCCAAAATGGGCCCGATCCAGAGAAGACTTTATCTGCAAACACAGACAAGCTCTGGTAAGATGGGACGTGATCTGATCCAGCCTTATCTTTCCCACAGGAAGGGTTTGCCATAGGCCCGAACATCCACCTCTTCATGTTAGCAGGACGCCAACCGTAACTTCCTGTCCCAACTCCTGCTTTCTCTGTTTGGCTCGAAAACGCAGTGCACGAAATGGCACTATTGTTACTTTGTTTGGATCCAATACGAAAACCTATGACGTGTTATTTCATGGGGGTGGAAGAGGGAGTTGGGGCCGTGTTCGTCTTGCAGTTTGTTTGTAATCTGACCCCGTGTAGTGCATGAGAATATTGCTGCGATTCCTCTCCGTGTCTGCTAGGAGTCGGAATACGTGTCCGCTCACCTCCATGAGTGGATCGACCTGATCTTCGGATTCAAGCAGAGGGGTCCTGCAGCTGTGGAGGCCCTGAACGTCTTCTATTACTGCACCTATGAGGGTAAGAGGCCGCCTGGCATGGGTAATGCACAGGGATTTTAGCGCTCGGCACCTACTTGCAATAGTATGGGGTTTATTTCTCGACAGGTCCTGGCCCTGGTCCTCCCTCCATCTGTGGGTGTCCACTTTTCAATGCTAGGATGCATGAAACAAGGGAGATGGTGGTAGAGGAGACACGTCTGTCTGAGATGGTTTGGGTACAGTGGCTCCTGCAAGCATTCAGTGGATGGTCTAGATGTCCTCTTGAGGTCCCTTCCAGCCCTATCTTCCTATGATTGTAGGCTTTTATCCCACAGATGATAGACAAGGAGCTTCCCTGCCACCGAAGCACCACAGACCCAGGTTTGCCGACAGGTTTAGGCCTTTCTGGGGGGGGGGGGGCGGGCAGAAGCACCCCTAGCTCTCCTTTATGTGTATATGGTAGGGAGGAGGACCAATAATCTGAACATTTTTACAGCATATGAGTCCTGAATCTTCCTCACTGGGATCCCATTGTAATTCAACCCACTGCCCTATTTGGGATCCTCTTCTGTTTCCCCTCCCTCCTTTTGCTCCAAACCTCCCTCATTAGATCTTTGACAGATCAACATATTTGGAGTAATTTCTTGTCCAAGAAACTTCATGCAAGGTTTCGGCATCAGCTGTCACACAGGCGTAGACGCCGGTGGCTGCGAGGTGAGATTTGTGTCCTACTCGCTACTTACGTACCAACCTGTAAAGTTTCAGCAAAACCTGCATTTTCTGCATGGGATGCTCAGCTGTTCCTGAAGGTCTTGTGGACTCATCTTGAAGTAGCTTTTCTCAAAATATCCCTGGGACCAGATATGAGTACAATATTTGGTCATGATTGGGGATTTTTTTGTCTGTCGTATTTTTGTATAATCTTGCTCCTTTTACTAAACCTTCCTCCCCCATTCCTGAGTCCCCCTCCTCAGCTGACTCTGCTATGTTCATGCTTTGCATGTTATCAGCGTGGGGGGCTTTAACGAGAAACGGCCCAGCCGGACACTCCCTGACCCACTCCACTGACTTGGATTCATTATGGTGGAAGAGATTAAATAGGAAGACTCTTTAGAATACTTTTAAGTGCCTTGTAATTCAAAATGTAATGTAATGTAAAGCAGCATGATGTGATTTTATCATGAATGCCGGTATATAAAAACCTTAAATAAATAAATAAATAAAATAAAATAAAATCCAAAGGAAGGAGCTTGCCTTGTGGCTCAAAATGTAATGCTGTGGCTCTGGAAGGTGGTGCGCTCAGGAAGGGAGGGGGAGGGGGGGGAAGGCTGCTTCCAACCCACGAGAGACGCTGAGGGGCGCACGTCTTACAAGAGGTGTCCCTGCGGCTCTCGCTTGGGCAAGGGTTGCTGCAGCTACACAGGCAATGCTATCCGGGGGGGGGGGGGGGGAGGGTGGGCAGTGGGAATCGGAGGGTGAGGGCAACGTACAATTACAAACCGAGAGGGGAGGGAGGTCTTCGTGGTTTTCTGTGCCTGTCTGCAAGGTGGGCCTGGCTGCTTTTAGAGAGGGATCTAGGCGAGAGCTGGGAAGAGGATGGCAGGGAAACAAGTTTAATGGGGGAATGGTGGAAGATGAGCGGAGCAGCAGGGAAACGTGTGAGTGGGAGAGGAGGTAATGAAAGGCAACGCATCCTAGAAATATGGTATAAGAAGCTTGCCAAGCCTGTCTTGGCTTCGGTTCCCTCCTCTCGTCACGGCTGAGGCTCCTGGGGAGTTTCGGCCTGCTTGCCCCGCCAGGCTTGTCCACCTTCTCTTACTGATGCAGAGATGCAGAGAGTCTGGCAGTAGATAAAGACCACGGGGCCCATCCAGCCTGCAGGTTCGCTCTTTCTGAGGCAGAACCGCAGGCCCTGCTTGCTCTATCTACCCTGGCTTCCCCTTTGAAAAAGCCTGTCCTTCCCTGTACGTACCTGGATCAGTCCAGACCGTGGGTTATGTCCCCATTCCAGCAGATGGAGTCAGCCAAACCCCCACCCCCTTTTTAGTCTTCTTTATTCTGAATTTAAAAAAAAAAAAAAAGTCAAGAACATCTTGACAGTAGAAAATCAAGGAAGCTTATCCTCTGCATAAAATACAAGAAAAACAGTATTTAAAAGAATATCGGTGTAAGCTTCTCTGCCACCCTATTTATTTATTTGTCTTTATGTACCGATATTCGTGGGAACATCACATCGGTTTACAACATAAGCGATAGAATATACAACAAATTAAATAATTAATTAAAATACGTGTAAATAAAATGGACAGAATATTTCAAAAGAAAGACGTCCTTAAAGATGGTAAAATACATTATAAAAGATAAAGTAAAACAAAATTTAAAAAAATCATAAGCAAGGATAGCGTCTCATACATGAAATAAAATCTAAAAAAGTCAAAACTTTGGGTCATGATACAGATGTCGTGTTCCGGTTATGTGCTCCTCCCTACCACCCCACACCTTTACTCCCTCCCACCACTGCAAACCTCAGCTTCTAACCTCCTCCCCCCCCCCCCGGTGAGCCGTGAGGCAGCAGAGCCGCGCAAGGCCGCTCAGGAACTGGCATTACTCCGTCTTTCATCGCAGCATTCCCCTCCTCTCCCCTCCCCTCCTTACCTATCCAGACTGAGCGGCCTGTTCATTTCTAGGAGCTGTGGACCTGGATGCTATTGCTGACGAGGCGGAGCGGAAGGCTGTAGAAGGCATCATCAGCAATTTTGGACAGACGCCGTGCCAGCTCCTTAAGGTAATGGGATCTGAACAGAAAGCCCCATGTGATAGAGTAAGGGGGGGCACCTTCACCCAGTCTGAGCGTTACAGATAGGATAGACTCAAATCTTTTCACGCACGCCACATCCCAGGGTGCATTTCAGAGCACAAAGCTGCATAGCCGTATTGACCCAGAAGAAAACTTGCACCTTTATAGGTTATGAGATCTTTTGTTGGTTGAAGAAAAAGACATCATAGTACATATTTTCATGTCTGCAGATGACTACAATGCCTTTTTTTCTTTCAGCTGATTCAGGGGGGCAATTATCAAAAAAGCCCGCATAGTTGCAAAGTCCACTGGTCTTCTTACCTTTTGCACCAGTTCTGGAAGGGAAAGCACGAGCATGCTTTTCCTTTCAAAACTGCCCAGGGGAAAAAAACACCCAAAGAGCACCTGCTATTCCTGTGGAGGATCTTTCCCTTCAAAATAACCTGCTTAGTTTTGAAACTGCAAAACTACGTGCACTGTTGCTTCTCCCAACTTACCGCCTACCTCTAAGCCCGCTTACTTTTTCTTGGGGTAAAAGTAGGCCCATCCCTTATCCTCCTGCTACATCAGTCATTACAAATGGGATTTCCCTCCTCCACCGCTGACGGAGTCAGAGGACATCTTTTTCATGACCCAACTCGGGGGGTACAAAGGAGGTGTGGTCCTGACCAAGAACCAGTAGTTCTCGGTCTCCAGCAACTGTGTACACATGAAGAGGATGTAGCTGGGAGTCAGGGTGTACCTTGGCCTGGTGGAGTCCTTGTCTCTCCTGGGACAAACTACCCCTTGAGGTTATTTCTCCCAGTGGGAGCAGTCTCCCAGGCTCTGCCCCGGTCTAGCGCCTGGATCATCCTAGTGGTGGCAGTTCCCATGCCCTGCCCTGGATGAGTTCCTGGAGGTCCCTCCCAGTTGCCTGCAGGCCTGCTGAACCTCCAGAGAATGGGGCCTGGCCCCCTCAGTACCTTGCGGGAGCTGTGGAATCCCCAGAGCACGAGAGCAGTCGCTTAGCTGCAGAGAGTGGTTCCTGGATTCTCAGACGACTTGCAAGGTACCCTCGCGCTCTCCACCTCTGCCTCCCTCTCTCCCAGGTGAAGGAGCCGCAGAAGTAAGTGGAAGCTGGGTCTGCTACCAGCAGCTAAGTAGCAGATGAGCCGGTTTCTTTTCAGATATATATATATATATATATATGCTGGAGAGAAGGCAGCAGCGGCACATACTGCAGGGGAACAGGTATAACTCCCTGCTATTATGCTTGTCCTGGTTGTTTCTATAGCTTTATGTGATACACCTGTGAGCGTTTCAAGGAGGCTGGGCAAGGTCTGCAAGAATACTGCAAGGCTGAACTTTACTCAGCGGGGGGGGGGGGGAGGGGGTTGTCAACCTGCATAGGTTAATTAGTATTTAGCAAGTAAGCCAGGGTAGCAGACTCATTTATCTTGAGCTGATAACTCCTTTATTGGTAGTAGCCCTGCTCAACGTATTACCTGTTGCAGTGTGGCTCAGTTGTTCAGGTGCAATGCCCTTCAGCAAAGTGGTAGCCTAATGGGTTAAAATGTTAAAGGAATTCTGTATCGAATTCTTAAAGGCATTCAGAGCTTACCTGAGATGGATATGAAGAGAGCAGTAGTTAACAAGACATGCGAAGTTGCCTGACCACACCCTCCACTAATGCTGGCTGGATCTGGTATGGGGAAAGCACTTACAAACAGGCCGATACAGTACAGTGCGCTCCGGTGGAGCGCACTGCTAACCCTCATTTGGACGCGCGTTTTAAATGCGCTACCTTTACCCCTTATTCAGTAAGGGGTAATAACGCGTCGAAAACACGCATCCTACATCCTGTAGGTCCCTGCACAGCTAGACAAACTTAAGAACATAAGAAATTGCCATGCTGGGTCAGACCAAGGGTCCATCAAGCCCAGCATCCTGTTTCCAACAGTGGCCAATCCAGGCCATAAGAACTTGGCAATTACCCAAACACTAAGAAGATCCCATGCTACTGATGCAATTAATAGCAGTGGCTATTCCCTAAGTAAACTTGATTAATAGCTGTTAATGGACTTCTCCTCCAAGAACTCATCTAAACCTTTTTTGAACCCAGCTACACTAAGGGGCGGATTTTAAGAGCCCTGCTCGCCTAAATCCGCCCAAAACCGGGCGGATTTAGGCGAGCAGGGCCCTGCGCGCCGGTGAGCCTATTTTACATAGGCCTACCGGCGCGCGCAGAGCCCCGGGACTCGCGTAAGTCCCGGGGTTTTTTGGAGGGGGGCGTGTCGGGGGCGGGACCGAGCGCAGCGGCGTTTTTGGGGCGTGTCAGGAGCGTTCTGGGGGCGGGCCCGGGGGCGTGGCTACGGCCTGGGGTGGTCCAGGGGCGTGGCCGCGCCCTCCGGACCCGCCCCCAGGTTGCGTCCTGGCGCGCTAGCGGCCCGCTGGCGCGCGGGGATTTACTTCTCCCTCCAGGAGGCGTAAATCCCCCGACAAAGGTAAGTGAGGGGTTTAGACAGGGCCAGGCGGGTGGGTTAGGTAGGGGAAGGTGAGGGGAGGGCAAAGGAAAGTTCCCTTCGAGGCCGCTCCGATTTCGGAGCGGCCTCGGAGGGAACGGAGGTAGGCTGCGCGGCTCAGCGCGCGCCGGCTATACGGAATCGATAGCCTTGCGCGCGCCGATCCCGGATTTTAGCGGCTACGCGCGTATCTACTAAAATCCAGCGTACTTTTGTTGGCTCCTGGAGCGCCAACAAAAGTACGCCTATTCGCGGTATTTGAAAATCTACCCCTAACTGCACTAAAACACATCCTCTGGCAACAAATTCCAGAGCTTTATTGTGCGTTGAGTGAAAAAGAATTTTCTCTGATTAGTTTTAAATGTGCTACTTGCTAACTTCATGGAGTGCCCCCTAGTCTTTCTATTATCCGAAAAAGTAAATAACTAATTCACATCTACTCGTTCAAGACCTCTCATGATCTTAAAGACCTCTATCATATCCCCCCTCAGCCATCTCTTCTCCCAGCTGAACAGCCCTAACCTCTTTAGCCTTTCCTCTTTGGGGAGTTTTTCCAACCCCTTTATCATTTTGGTCGCCCTTCTCTGTACCTTCTCCAGGGCAACTATATCTTTTTTGAAATGCGGTGACCAGAATTGTACACAGTACTCAATGTGCGGTCTCACCGTGGTGTCATACAGAGTCATTATGACATTTTCTGTTTATTCACTATTCCCTTCCCAATAATTCCTAACATTCTGTTTACTTTTTTGACTGCCACAACACACTGAGCCGACGATTTCAATGTACTTTCCACTATGATGCCTAGATCTTTTTCCTGGGTGGTAACTCCTAATATGGAACCTAACATTGTGTAACTACTGCAAGGGTTATTTTTCTCTATATGCAACACCTTGCGCTTGTCCATATTCAATTTCATCTGCCATTTGGATGCTCAATCTTCCAGTCTTACAAGGTCCTCCTGCAATTTATCACAATCCACTTGTGATTTAACTACCCTGAATAATTTTGTATCATCTGCAAATTTGATTATCTCATCAAATTCCTTTCCAGATCATTTATAAATATATTGAAAAGCACTGGTCCAAGGACAGATCCCTGAGGCACCCCACTGTTTACCCTTTTCCACTGTGAAAATTGACCATTTAATCCTACTCTCTGTTTCCTGTCTTTTAACCAGTTTGTAATCCAAGAAAGGACATCGCCTCCTATACCATGACATTTTAGTTTTCTTAGAAGCCTCTCATGAGGAACTTTGTCAAACACCTTCTGAAAATCCAAATGCACTACATCTTCCAGTTCATCTTTATCCATATTTTTATTAACCCCTTCAAAAAAATAAAGCAGATTTGTGAGGCAAGACTTCCCTTGGGTAAATACATGTTGACTGTGTTGTGTTAAACCATGTCTTTCTATATGCTCTGTGATTTTGATCTTTAGAATAGTTTCCACTATTTTTCCCAGCACTGAAGTCAGGCTCACTGGTCTATAGTTTCCCGGATCGCCCCTGGAGCCCTTTTTAAATATTGGGGTTACATTGGCCACCCTCCAGTCTTCAGATACAATGGATGATTTTAATGATAGCTAACAAATTTTAACTAACAGATCTGAAGTTTCATTTTTTAGTTCCTTCAGAACCCTGGGATGCATACCATCTGGTCCAGGAGATTTGCTATTTTACTATTTTTTTACTATGTCTTCCAGGTTCACAGAGATTTGGTTCAGTTCATCTGACTCATCACCCTTGAAAACCATCTCCGGAACCAGTATTTCCCCAATATCCTCATTAGTAAACACAGAATCAAATAATTCATTTAGTCTTTTTGCAATGGTCTTATCTTCCCTAAGAGCCCCTTTAACCCCTTGGTCAAAGGTCCAACCGACTCCGTCGCAGGTTTCTTGCTTCGGATATATTTTAAAGTGTTTTATTATGAATTTTTGCCTCTACGGCCAACTTCATTTCAAATTCTCTCTTAGCCTGCCTTATCAATGTTTTGCACTTAACTTGACAATGCATATGCTTTTTCCTATTTTCTTCAGATGGATCCTTTTTTCCAATTTTTGAAGGATTTTTTTTTGGCTAAAATAGCTTCTTTCACCTCACCTTTTAACCATGCCAATAATCATTTTGGCTTCCACCTTTCTTAACGTGTGGAATACATCTGGACTGCGCCTCTAGGATTGTATTTTTAAACAATGTTCGCGCCTGTTGTACACTTTTAACCTTTGCAGCTGCACCTTTCAGTTTTTTTCTATTTTCCTCATTTTATCAAAGTTTCTCTTTTGAAAATTTAGTGTTAGAGCAGTAGATTTACTTATTGTCCCCCTTCCAGTCATTAGTTCAAATTTGATCATGTTATGATCATTATTGCCAAGCGTTCCCACCACCATTACCTCTCTCAGCAAATCCTGCGGTCCACTAAGAATTAAATCTAAAATAGCTCCCTCTCTTGTTGTTTCCTGAACCAATTGCTCCATGAAGCAGCCATTTATTCCATCTAGGAGCTTTGTCTCTAGCATGTCCTGATGTTACATTTACCCAGTCGGGTAATTGAAATCTGATCTTGAGTTCCAGTTCCTGCTTGCCACCTCATCTCGCCAAGTCCTACCATCCAACCTCGTTCTCCCTGTCCTACTGTCTTCATCCTCCCAGTGACTTCCTCTCCTGCCCCTGGACTAACTAACAGATCTGACCATAGCCTGAACCCTGACTATTCTCGCCTGCTGTTTGCCTCCTACCTCAGCCTGGACCATGATCTTCCTCGTCAGCTGCCACGACCGATATTTCTCAATTTCTACCTTCCAAGAGACTCCTGCCTAAGTCCTGCTGGCCCCTAGAATCCAAGGGCTCAACTTATGGGGAAAGGGGCTGGTATAGGTGAAGCCCTAGACCAGTCTCATACCAGCCTAGTCCCACCCGCTGTCAGGGAGGAACTACAGAGCCTTCCCTGTAGACTGAGTCAACCTCCTCACAGTAACAAGGGTCCAAGAAACTTACATAAGCCCTTTTAGGCAGGGGTTCTGCGAGCCTCCATTTGTGGAGGCAAGGAGGCCCAAGCCAATTAGTAGGGGCAGCAGTCAGACCAGATGGCAATAGCCTTAGCATTCTAGGAAGGGAATAGGTACAAACTGGGGAAGATGGCCTCAAGAAGAGCATGGTCTTGGCATCCTGTCAATATGGCGGTTTGATTAAAAAAAAAAAATTGTCAGTTACCTACATGATCCCCATTTCTGGATGGAGGCTGTGATTAAGGATATTGTTGGTGATGCCAGGAGAATTCCCGGTGTCTTCAGACTTAATGGAACCCTCACCATCATATTCCCATCTGAGTGTATCACCAAAGCCCAGTAAGGCTCTGTGTATGGGACAATATTGTCCAGTTCTAAGCATAGTTTTCAATCTAGCATCAGCGCCAAAACCTTCATCAAGGTTGAGACAGCAGCCTGCATATACGCAGAGCACTATGTCGCATTCATACTTCGGCATCTGTCTTACAAGCACCAAGGCAGCTCAGGGAGCCATCAGGCCTCCAGAATAATATACCACCTCCTCCGGCAATTCAAGTTGGGTTGGGAATAGAATGGAATATAATTCAGATGCTAAAGGCCCTGAGCAGGTGGCCCCTCGGGCCATTTAAATAGATATCCATGAAGGGCCATTTTGGGAATGGTCTTACTCAAAGGAATTTGCTTGACAAAGATGCAACCAAGAGTGGCAGGCTCGGTACTGCAGAGATTAGGCAGCTCAAGCTCCCTGAGCTGCCTTGGTGCTTGTAAGACAGATGCCTAAGTATGAACAGCGGGTACAGTTTAAAACTCTATGCATTTTGCATAAGGCAATACACGGAAAAAAGGTTGAATGGCTGAACGCCACAATACGGCTACATACACCGCAGAGAGACTTAAGATCTGTCAACAAAGGCTTACTATCCATTCCGTCAATGGTATCAGCAAAATTAACAGCAGTAAGGGAAAGAGCACTATAACTTGCCGGCCCAAAAATGTGGAACAACCTACCAGTTGATATACGACTTGAAACAAATATGGCAACATTCAGAACAAAGGTCAAAGCATGGCTCTTTCAACAAGTATTTAATGAAGGCGACAGTAATTGAGAAACAAGATCTAAACGCGGAGAGACGATGAGTAAGACAGATTGTTGAATGTTCTGTATTTTGTGTTTTTTGTTTAGGACTATTTATTTTAAATTGTAATGGAAGTTAAACTTATTAGCAACACTGTTTTATTGTTTGGTATTTTTTATTCTGTTTTAAGTGTAATATGATATGATATAAACCGATATGACGGTTCTACCAAATACTGGTATAGAAATTTAAATAAATAAATAAGGAACTTCTCAAGGTTTGGTTCCTTCTTCCTACCTGAGCTAGTATCAGCTTCAATGGGAAACTAAGGCCCATCCAGATCTTGGCAGTGGTGGCTGTCAGGAAAAATTTAAAACTCACTATTCTTAAATATATTTCAGATTCTCTGGACATTCCTAAAATTCTAGAGGAGCAAATGAGCTGTTCACTGATACTTGGTGCCCAAGAAGGAGCCTCTAAGGCCTCCATACCAGATGAATTTAAGAGGCAGTAGCATTAGTCTGTCTATTATCAGGATAGCAGGTCCCAGTAGGGCTCCGAGCTCACTCTACAAGGGCACAAGCCTCATCCTGGGCAGAAGCCTCGCCTCGCCAGAAGAAACTGGCAGGGCAGCGGCGTGGTCATCGTTGCACCTTCTTGAACACCTTAAATTGGTTATACAGCCCGAGTTAGGCACTATCTTCAAGGCAAGGATTGGTAACACAACCCAACTTCACTCGCCCCAGTTAAGGGAAAGCTTTTCTATATCCCATTTATAATGACTGGTCTAACGGAATGGTAAGGAAAGTAAAATTTTACTTATCTGATAACTTACTTTCCTTGAATACTGCTAGGCCACTCAGCATCCCATGCAAGAAGACAAGGGCCAGGAAGGTCAGGGGGACTAAGGGCATCAAGTGAAGTGTGACTGACCAGCGCCCTCCTTCTACTGCCTATATCCTTCTCTCATCTTACATTTGTGCCTCGCTCAGAAGGGGTCCCAGTAGTGTATGGTCAAGAATAACGTATAAAGGGGATTTCTGGAGCTTTGGCAGTAGGCTATTGGTTCTGGTCAGGGCCACACCTCTTATATGCCCCTGAGCAAGGTCATGAAAAAAGGTGTCCTCTGTCTGTGGAGGAGGGAAATCCCATTTGTAATGACTGGTCTGGCAGTATTCAAGGAAAGTAAATGATCAGGTAAGTCTAATTTTACCATTTTTGATCCTCCATGCATGCATATACCTGTGAAAAGGGTGGATGGATTTCAGATGGTCTGTTTGCCCAGGTAGATGGCTTTTGAAATTGCCCTTTAAAGGTCACAGAGACTCCAGAGATCAGTGTTCTGGAGTGAGCCAAGGAAGGAATGATAAACGTTTGAGTGCCTGCAGTCAGAAATTCCAGGCCCACAAACTGCATCAGACATAACAGGAACCAGAGGGTTCAAGGCAGACGAGGCTGCTCCCATTTCTTGCACAGGCTCACATGCAAACTGCCTGAAGGTCATTTTTAAAGATTTCTCTGGAAGGGATTTTTATTTTTATTATTTTACAAGGGGGGAGTATAGTAAGGTTTTGTACGCAGGCAACTGAGAAAGCAAAGAGGTAAATTCCCTGGAAGTATCTGTGTGAAGCTGGCCGATATGAGATCTTCTAATTGATATGCTGATGGTCAAGTATCCCTTGTTGGCTGAGGGAATCATGAAGCAAACCTGAGTAGTTTTGGCAGCAAAAAGTAGTACAATTCTGAGCAGAAGGTCATGAAAATGTTTGACAGAAGTCGCTGCCACAGTAATTCACAAAGGAGAGTGTTTGTAGCACTGTTTCTGTCCGGTAGAGAATTGCATGGTACGTTTAGAAAAGGCCCCCCAAAGGACTTCAGTCTTAGTGCATCAGATCAGAGTGTACTCCTGTTCTCCACGGACAAGCAAGGAACAAATTCAGCCTCAGACGAGGGATGGCATCATCTGATGGTGCCAACATGGACATGATCTTGCAGAGCTCAGAAATACAGCTCTTTCTGAACATGCATGGGAGTTCCTGTCTCCATCTGCTGGAAGGGAGGCAAAACCCAGGAGTCTGGACTGATCTGTGGTACTACAGGAACAAAAATTAGCAGGTAAGAACCAATTTTTCCTTTTAAAACCCTTTAAGTGCAGCATCAGCAACTGCAAAACAGGCCCATGAACTAGAGATAGGACAACTGAAATATATAGAACTGTCAACTCAGAAACCAACACCTAGTATTTGTTTACAAGCTAACCTTCATAACCAAACATCTTCCAGTGTGGGCAACAGGGGGGGGGAAAGGCTTCAGTCTTTCTATTTCAGTGGTCCCTGATACTTCCTTATACCCGAGAAATCAGGCAGCCTGTGCCCTGTCTTGGACTTAAAAGAGCTGAACAGATATTTCAAAAGGGAAAAGTTCAAAATGGAACTCCCTCACCATCATCCTTCTTATTTAGAAGTAAACTATTGATTAACCACCTTTGATTTCAAAGCTGCGTGCACGTATATTGCCATCCATCTAAACCACAGGAAATATCTCAAGTTCACAATAGAGGAAGAACAATATCAGTACAAAGTTCTCCCGTTCAGCCTTTCGGCAACCTCAAGGGTCTTCATAAAGTGTCTAGCTGTGATAGCGGCTTATGTAAGGAAAAGCAATGTCTTAGTTTTTCTATACTTACATGATTGGCTAATATCAAGCAGATCTTTAAAGGAAGACAAAATGTGTACATTTGAAATTCAAACTGTTCTCTAACTGGGAGCCATCCTCAACTACAACAAAGTCCCCCATCTAACACCATCTCATTACCTGAGTTTTTAGGAGCACGATTGGACACTCAAACTGGAAAAGCCTTCCTTTTCTTCAAAGAATGAGCAAACTATTTATTTATTTATTTATTTATTTATTTGTCTTACATACCGTACAACAGATGCCAGATCGGTTCACAAATACGAAACAGTATTATAAAAATTACAATCAATATAACAATCATGCCTGACCATAAAGTTTACCCCCCTCCATTAAAACCAGACCCTACATTACACATTCAGCAATGAGACCATCATCTACCCACCCCAGACTTAATCCATCTGTGAGAACGAGCAGTGATTCCCGCAGGCCTGGAGACAAACGAGTCTGAGTCCAGCCTATCTTAAAACAGTGTATTTTTATTACAGCATCACACATGCACAGCAGTAGACTGTCTTCCCTTCAGAACAGTGTAATCTCTTTACTTACAGTTCAGTACTGCTTCCCTCAATACTCACAGTTCAGCTTTGTCTCATCTCAGTGTTACGTTACAGGAGCTGCATTTCTCCTGGAGACCTGGGCCTGGTCTGTTTATCCCCACCTGGATCCTAGCTCTTATTCCCCAGTCTCTGGTTATGCCCTCTGAGCCCCAACTACCCTACAGGATCCTGCCCATAGAACATACTCTCCTTAAGGAATTTAAAGTGGATCGGGCGTCTAGCCTGGTCCTGCACAGGTAAATAGGGGAACCATCTCACACCATCCACAAATGACAAACAATAAGACCCTTATTATGATAGAAAAAGCCACACTTTTACCTTTTTCCTGAAACTGAGATGATTTCTTTCAACTCTTACCTCTAAGGGCACCGAGTTCTAATAATACAATTAGTTTGTGCACTTCCCAACCAGAGGTCAGTTTCAGCCAGAAGATTCATGGATGTTCTCATGTGGCAGCCACAGTCCATTTGGCACCCTTTGTGCAGCTGCACATGAAAACGTTGCAATGACATTGAAATCAACATAGTTAGTATTTTGCAAGATAACTGCTTTTAGTTCCTCTCTTATGTTCTCTGGAACGGTGGAATCAAACACCCAGTCTTCTATTGAGGCATGTCTTCCATCCTTTTCTCTTTCAAGAAACTTTGACCATGGCTGCTTCCAGCCAAACCTCAGGAGCACATGTAGGCACAGACTGTTGTCAAGGGATTTGGTCCAAACAGGAACAAAAACTTCACATAAATATTTTGGAAATGAAGGCCATTTTCAAAGCACTCATAGCGTTCAAATCTTTCGTAAAAGGGAAAGTGCGATGGATTCAAATCGACATTGTAACAACATATTATATAAACAAACAGAGGAATAGGGTCTCTGAGATTGTGTCAAGAAGTGATCAAAATATAAATTTGGCATTAGAAGATTATGGCAGTATTACTGCAGGAAGGAAGCTGTCTACAAGGAAGTTCCTTCAACTTCAAAAGGAAAAGAATCTGTATTGGCGTAATTCTCAAAACCAAAACCCCTTTCAATGCAAAACTTCCACATTGCTACAATACCTTCTTCACTTCCCCAAGTCAAGATTAAAATCCAACTCAGTTGGGATACATCTAAGTACTATTTATTTATTGTTTATTTAAAATTTCTTACAGGCCACTTATTGTAGCCCTAAGCGGCATACAGAATAAAATATTCACAAAAAAAGAACACTAAAACATGATGACTAAAACAGATCAAAACAAATTATCAGCATATCACCCTCGTTCTGAACACCTGCCGGTATCCCGCCTTCCGCTGGTAGCAAGATTTATTAAAGGTCTTTTTCATCTTTATTCTCCTATAAGGGATCTACTAACTCAATGGGACCTAAACCTAATTTTTTTCAAGATTGATGAATCTTTCATTTGAATCTATGGTGTCTTATGATACCATATTTCTGACTTGGAAAGTTCTCTTTCTCATAGCAGTTTCTCTTCAGCTCATAGAGTAAACAGACTTTAGGCTCTAATAGCGGGAGCCCACCTCCCCCTACCCCCAAGTACAACCAAATATTTAAAAACAGAGTAGTACTAAGTTTCTACGAAAAGTAGTTTCTCAGTTCCATTTGAATCAATCTCTAGTCCTGCCATTCTTTTTCCCCAGACCTCATTCCAGTAAAGCAGAACAAGTACTCCACATCTTAGACTGCAGAAGAGCCCTGCTATTTTACTTAGAGAGGACAAAGTCTCACAGGAAATTTGAACATAAGAAGTTCCATGCTGGCTCAGACCAAGGCCCATCGAGCCCAGCATCCTGACTCCAACAGTGGCCAGTCTGAGTCGCAAGTACCTGAAAGATCCCCCATTAGTTGATCTTTTTCTTTCATCTCACTCCCAGTGATAAGCACTTGCTTTCCCAAGCCTACCTGGCTCAGGCGTTCATCCGTCATGACCCAAATAAATAAGAGTATCCAGTCAGGAAGCAGACACTTGCATCTTGACTATCTGAGAGCATTGCTTTTTGTTATAAAGATAAAGCTATAAACCTTCCCAAAAAAAAAAAAAAATCAAAGCTCATCTCATTCAAGCAAATGCAACTTCAGAAGAATTTTTCCACTCTGCCTCTATTCAGGATATCTGCAAAACAACTACTAATGTAAAAGTATGGTCTTCTGGCCATACTTTTGTCAAACATTATTGTCTAGAAAAAGACTTTTGCAGATATAGTGCCTTTGGTCAAGCAGTTCTGGAGAATCTCTTCAAATAACAGCTTCAACTCTCCCACCATTGACATACAACCATGTTGCATATTCCTCATAAGAGAACCAGAAATCTATTTTTGTAACTCTCAGCTTGGGAACCCCGACTTGTGCGGCTGAATTTGTTCCTGCTCGTCCACAGAGAAAGCAAAGTTACTAACCTGTAACAGGTGTTCTCTGTAGACAGCAGGACAAATCAGCCACACAATCCCACACTCGTCCTCTTAGGGTTCAAACTCAACTAGTGAAAAGATGTAGGACTGGTGCATGGGCTCAGATTTGTCTTTCTGAGCTCTGAGAGAGCATGTCCTTGTTGGCACCATTGGATGATGTCATCCCAGTTGTGTAGCTGATTAGTCCTGTAGTCTTTGGAGACCACCTGCTGCAAGTAAGCAACTTTGCTTTCTCTGCCAACGACTTGGCCTTTACTTACCCAGACAATGTTATCTGATAAGAGATACCATTGACCATGTTTGTAGAAATTCATTTCACAAAGTGCAATGAGAGAACGAATTAGATGTCTGTTACTTGCTAGAGAAGAAGCTGTCTGCTTTTTGCCTTTCACATGCAAGGAAATCAAATTAGATTTAGCTTTTATCTTTCTAGTTTTGCTTCCATAAAGTGATGAACCTTTCCTTATCTTGGGCTGTTAACTCTAACAGGAAAATAAAATACTACCCAATATGGTTGCCTGTCCCTGCATTTCACTCACTCACGCTCTGCTTTTTCTCCTTTGTGTCGCTGAAGGAGCCGCACCCAGCACGTCTCTCTGCAGAAGATGCTACCAAGAGGTTGGCCAAGCTGGACGCCTACTCCCCCAACGTCTTTGAGAACCTGGGAGAGCTTAAATCTTTCTTTGTTGAGGTAGGGTGACTCCTTTTCCTTTCCCCTAACCCCCTTCAGGAGTCTGAAATTTAATCGGGATACTGAGAATGCTATGACTTTTCCTTCCCATCAATGCCTCTTCTGGTACTTGTTGTATAAATTAAGGCAACAGATTACATACCTACAGTCGGCATCATAAGGCAGATCAGTGTGCTGCCACAGCAGAGGTCTTGGGTCCTTTCTGAGAGACACAGACTGCTGGAAATTATGACCCTGATGGAGACTAGCATTGTCAAAAAGATTGGGTGAGCCTGAGCTCTACTATTTTAAGTAATTGACATAAGAAACTCCATGAGGGAGCTCAAAATAGACCCTCCTCCATCCAAAGCCCACAGCCTTTTCAGAGCCAGCAGGGTTGCTAACTGGTAGGCTTTTTGCTTGTGCGTGTCTAAACTATGTGTTCCTTTTGCCATTACATAGTCAAGGCGCTGGTTTTGCTCACTTTCGTCAGTCATTTTTGTTTCCCTCTGAATTTCCAGATTTATTCCATGTTAATTTGCCCTCTAAAACAATTGACATCTGATTCCCATCAGTTACAGGGTGTACCTGGAACTCCCAGCATCACCGCAAAGGGTGTGCAGTTCTCTGCAAGTTATGATTTAGCTGAACGTAAGATGAAGCTAAAAGGAAAAGAGCCCACTGCTTTACCTGTCTATTTATCATCATCATCATCATCGTTCTTGTTTGTTTATGGCACGCTTTTCCAGCCACAGACTTCAAAGAGTGTTACGCTGGGGACCTCAGCCATCTTAGCCTCTTAACTGACCAATACTCCCCCTTTTCCCTCCCCTTCCCTTAACCTTGCTTCTTGGTAGATTTCTGTTGCATCAGTTGGCTTGTTCCACTGTGGGCAGTGGAGGGGGGAGATTTTACCCATGTTCCTCTCCCACAAACATGCACAGACACCCCAATGCAACGAGGAATACCTTCTGCAAACCTTTTTTTTTTTTTTGAACAACATAAACTTTATTGATGTAAACCCCCCACCCCCTTTGTGCACTTTGGCTACTGACTAGGGGCACATTTGGGTGCTGCAGGGCATCGGCTAGCTTGGTTTGATCCTTGGAGTTCTTTAATGGAAGGAAGCAATAGTTTAGGGGCCCACAGGGTTAGGACACGTGCACCAGATTTGGTGGGGGGGGGGAGAGAAAATCCACTGTCCACACCAGCAAGTATTGTTCAAAAATTAAAAGTGCTTACTGATGTAAAAGATGCAGTTAAATCAAAAAGACATGTGGAGGACTGTATTCAAAGGGGTTTTTCCAACTAACTTTAGGAGTTAACCGGATAATCCCAGAGTTTCGAATGCTCCACCCCCATCTAAAACTTAGCCAATGTCAGGGGCAATCAGTAGGAATGGCTGCATTTTATCTGGTTAGCATGGAATAATGATGTTGTCTGGGTAACTCTGGTCAGAAAAATTCTGTCCTAAAATTAGATGGATAACAAAAAAAAAAGAAACCAACTAGCCGCTGAGCAACGGCCAGTTTTCCTCTCCCCCCCCCTCCCCCTCCCCCTCCCCTCCCCCCACCACTGTTAGGGATAAAAAAAAAAATGTAGCTGTCGTCAAACAGGCCCATGCTCACTCCCGATATATTTTACATTTAAGATGCATCATTTTCTGTCCCCAACCTTCAAAAAAGGTTTTGTCAAAAATCCCTGCTCTCAAACCCTAAAAAGCCTCCCCAGTTCAGAACAGGAGGAGGAGACGCTGTTACCTCTTCCCACTTTGCTTAATTTTAAGTGCCAGAAGCGCCAAAAGCTAGCAGCATTTAGTATGAAATAATTCATTGCACTCGGGCAACCGTTTGACTGGTACTAGCCCAGCTACTTTTTTGAAAGTCATACCAGCTTGCGCGGAAGATGGCAGTGACAGGATTCAGTGCAGCTTGCCCAATCACCTCTTTCATGAACTGTCCTTTGCGTCTCAGGTGATAATGGACGGTGTCCCGCTAGTGAAGGTCGAGGTGCCGAAAAACCAAGCGCACTCCTTCATCACTCAGGGATCTCCAGACGTGCTGGTGAGTGTAACGGAGTCCATGCTTATTTCTTTAGAAAGTCCAGTTTCCGGTTTGCAAGGCGCTGGATGCAAGCACCGACCGTACACGAGTTAAAGAAATAAAGCCTAAAACTCATTAAGGTTAACTTTCAAAGGGTTTAACAGATAACTATGGGAGTCAGCCAGTCAAAAATCTGCTTTTAAAAATGTTCCCTCACTAACTAGCTATGTTTAACCATGCCAAGATCACAGAGGTGGTGAAAACTTGGCACACCATGAAATATTTTAGGTTGTACGGAATGTAAAAGAGTAAGAACCAGAAGCCAGGATGGCTTCTGTAATGTTCCTTGTGAATCAGTTTATGAATCAACCGTCTGCTCAACCACACTTGCAACAAGAGATCCAGAACCATACCTGTAATCTGGCTATTTGTAATGGATCACAATCTTAAGAACTCGATAGAAATAATCCTGTGCTAACAAGGTGTAAATAACCAAGTTCCTGATCAAAATACCTGGATTCCTGGCAGACTTTTGTTGTTGTTTTTTTTTTACTTGTGATTTCAGATTGTGACTTTCTGGTTCATCTCTGTTGACAGTTGTATCTGAAAACAATGGCAGTGTACAGAAATGGGGAAGAGATTGCTTTTGAAACAGATTATTAACCTAGAATTTCAGTTTATTTGAACGCCCTTGCTAAGTGCCAGTTATTGTGCAAGAGGCTTGGGTCTGATCAGGTCATATCTTCCTGTTCCTCAAGTCAGCCAGCACTGGGGTTGCTGTGGAGCAGGGGTGGGCACTTTCGGTCCTCGAGGGCCACAAACCAGTCTGGTTTTCAGGATATCCCTAATGAATATGCATGAGAGAGATTTGCATGCACTCTGCCTCAGTTGTATGCAAATCTATGTCATGCATATTCATTAGGATATCCTAAAACCTCGACAGGTTTGTGGCCCTCGAGGACTGGAATTGCCCACCCCTGCTGTGGAGGCATCGTTAACACTGGGAGTCTTGGCCCTTGTGCAGCAGGGACACCTAGTGGATGGACTCAGGGTACATATGTATCAGGTTCTGGGGGTAGACATGGTCTGTGGTCCATAGCAATATCTGGACTAGGTGAGCAGTCATAAAATAGGCACCTGTAGTCCAATACTGTGTTTCTCAAGCCAGTCCAAGAATATACTCCCTAGCCCAGTGCTTTCCAAACCTGTCCTGGGGACCCCACAGCCAACTGCATGTTCAGGATATCCGCAATGAATATGCATGAGATAAATTTGTATTTTCGTAGGTTTCCAGTGTTGGCAAATTTGTGTCATACATATTCATTGGATATCCTGAAAGCCTGACTGTATGGGGTCCTAGTGATAGGTTTGGGGGGAAACCCACCTCTATCAGAACCAGCTTCTTTTGGGCTTGTGTTTTTCAAGCTGGTGCTGGAGTACCCCATAATCAGTCTGGTTTTCATGACATCCACAAAGAATTTGCATGAGAGAGATTTTCTTGCATTGCTTCCTTTTAGAGTACTCCTGGACTGGCCTGAGAAATACTGTGTTGGGCTATGGGACCATGATCTTCATTTATAGGTAGCCAGAGTTTTTTTTCCACCTAGTCCAGCCATTACCAGGGGGCCACAGATCATGGCTCCCTCCAGAACCTTATTACATGTGCACCCTAACTCCAGCCACTAGATGTCACTGCCACACAATGGCCAAGACTCCCAGCCCTGTCCTTCAATCTCCCTCCTCTCTAGGTCACAGTGAGTGCGAATGGGTTGCTAGGAATCCACAGCTGGTTGCCGTACGACAAAAACATCTCCAATTACTTCACCTTCACCAAGGACCCCACTATCTCCAATGTCAAGTAAGCTCTGTCCTCAGTCTGTCTGTCTGTCTATGAGCATTTTAGCATAGAGGAAGGCATTCCCTTGGAGGGGATGTAGCCTTGGCAGATCTCAATGCATCCAAGAACAAGACAGGAGAGGATGATCTGAACCCGTTGGGAACCTGGAATTTTGGTGAGTTGGTTGGGGATCTAAAAGCAGAGAGGAAGGGAGGGTACTGAAAACTTTGGATACAAATTCAAATCCCCGATGCTGTGGACTTGCTTATTAGTCCCCCAGTCTGGGTCACATTAACCCCCTTGTGCCTCGATTTCTCCGGATCACTAAGAGACCGATGCAATACAGTGCACTCTGCCGAGCGCACTGTATAACCTGCACTCGGACGCGGGTTAAATAGGCGCTAATCCACTCTAACAATGGGATCAGCGCCTATTTAACGCGCATCCGACGCGGAGTGAATGCAATAGCTCTCATCACATGCAAATGCATGAGAATGAGCCTATTACTCATTGCCTCTGCATTCAAAAAAAAAGTTTGCGTCTCAGACGCACATTTTGCTCTCGGATATTAACGCCTGCCTGGAGCAGGCATTAATAGATGAGCGCATGTAAAAGAAGTACAAAAAAAGCAGAAAAAACTTCTTTTCTATACTTCTATTTTTTTTAAACCTCGGCAGACCGCCAATTTTACCGGCGTCTGTTTTCATAACCGGCAGCCGCGGTGGGGTCGCGTTAGCAAGGAGGCGCTAAGGTCGCGCAACCCCCTAATTTGTGTATAGCATGGCGCCCCCCCTTGCAGACACTGACTTTTCAGCGCCCGCTTTCCGCGCTTTTTATTGCATCGGCCCCATAGTCGGGGTGGTGGAAAAAGAAAATTGGTTCTTACCTGCTAATTTTCGTTCCTGTAGTACCACAAATCAGTGCAGACTCCTGGGTTTTGCCTCCCTGCCAGCAGATGGAGACAGAGAAAGTTTCACAGGCACCGCCTCGTAAACCGGTGTGTCATCTGCATCTCCTCAGTATTAACCAGTACCCAAGTATAAAAATCTTTAACAAAACGTTCAACCAATTAACCTTACTATATCCCCTGGATTGAGCAGAGGACAAGGAAAATCGCTAGTAAATTTATAACACTTCGTAAAAGGACTAATGGGCAACCTATGCTATTATTCAGGATTAATCAGAATTATTACAGTATACAGATCGAACAGACTCTCCAAATTCCCTCTCCCCCATCTTGCAGGACTCTGGCAGATCTGTGGTACTACAGGAACGAAAATTAGCAGGTAAGAACCAATTCTCCTTTCCCTGTAGGTACCCAGATCAGTCCAGACTCCTGGGATGTACCAAAGCTTCCCTAACTGGGGTGGGATTGTGAGAGACCACTCATAGAACGCTTTCACTAAAATTGCCGTCATCCAGGGTCTGGACATCCAATCTGTAGTATCTGGCAAAGGCATGTAAACATTTTCTAGTAGCCACCGTGCAAATCTCTTGTGGTGAAATTAGTTGGCACTCTGCCCAGGAGACTGCTTACGAAAGGGTAGAATGAGCCGTTGACCGCAACAGATATATGCGGAAACAATAGCCTCCTTCAACCAATGCACCCTCATGGCCTTTAACCCTTTTGACCCTTTTTTGCACCATTCCAAAGCACAGAAATGTGATCCGACAAACTAAAACAGTAAGTGACCTCCAGATAACTCAACAAAGCCCTTCGGACAGCCAACTGTCTTAATTCCTTTGCAAGAGGCGTACAAAACTCTAGATTTGTAAAGGCCGGAACCTCCATCAACTGAATTAGGTGGAACACTGAAATTACCTTTGGTTGAAAAGATGGGACCATCCTTAGAGAGATTCCGGAATCTGTAATCTGCAAAAAGAGTTCCCTACATGACAAAGCTTGAAGTTCAGACACTCTTCTGGATGAACAAATTGCCACCAAGAAAACAACTTTCAGAGTCAGATCTTTAATGGTGGCTCTCTTAAGAGGCTCATACGGAAGTTTGAACAAGCCCTTGAGGACCACATGAAGGTGAAAGGCGGCTCTTGGCCAGGTTCACAATCTAACCCAAGGATCTCAAGTGGTGCAGTGCCTTCACAGGATCTGGAATTCATGTTTCAATACCCATGTGGGCAAGGTCTTCCTCACGGCAGAGCAGATTCTCAAGCTACAAACACAAGTTCGGAACCTGTTGGAGACCCCAAGGTCTGTGATTACTTGCAGGTCCTCAGTTCCATGGCCTCTACTTTGGAGCTGGTCCCATGGTCCCCATATGAGACCACTACAGAAAGCTTTGCTATCCCGGTGGGATCTGATTTCAGAGCAGTTTCACCTTCTGCTACCGCTTTCAGAGGATGCCGAATGAGCCAATCGTCCAGATATGGATGAACCAGCAACCCCTCCTTTCTGAGGGCTGCTGCTACCACCACCATTGCCTAGATGAAAGTCGTCTGAGCAGTGGCTAGACCGAAGGGGAGAGCACAAAACTGAAAATGCTTTCCAAGGATCATGAACCTGAGTTATCTCTGATGATCCCGGCGAATCCCAATGTGCAAATACACCTCCGGTAGATCCAGGGAAGCCAAAAATTCCCTGCTTCGCACCTCCGCTATGACAGACCTGAGAGTCTCCATCCTGAAACGGGGAACTTTGAGGGCCACGTTCACCTTCTTCAGGTCTAGGATCAGACAAAATGTCCTTTCCTTCTTCAGCACCACAAAATAAATGGAATACCTTCCCATCCCCCACTCCTCCTGGGGGATGGGAACGATGGCCCCAGCATTCTTAGCCTTTGGATGGTCTGTTGAACGACAGGTTTCTTCACTGGCGAAGCACAGGGAGATACCATGAACAGGCTTCTTAGCAGCTGAGCAAATTCTAAAGCGTAGCCTTGTTCTATCATGCTTAGAACCCACTGGCCCAATGTAATCTTGATCCATTCCTTGTAAAAAAAAAAAAAAAAGAGTCGGCCTATCCCTCATGGCTGGGATTGAGGAGTGGGACGGCCTCGCTTGATTGTGCGGATTTGGCTCCGCTAGGCCCTTGGCCGGAGCCGTCTGTTTGCTCTATGTCCACAAAAGGACTGGGACAAGGACTGAATCCTCCCGAGGTCTGCCTCTGGCCTGTGCCTGGAACCCTGCTCTGAAGGAATCATCTTTGGCATCAAAAGCGAGAGCGAACCAGCAGAAAACTTTTTGGCCCTTTAAGTTTGTCTTCTGGTAGCTTGTGCACCTTGTTATCTTATTATCTGAGCTGCTTTATCAACTCCTTTCCAAAAAGGAGCTTTCCCTTAAAAGGGAGCGCCCCAAGCTGTGCTTTTGACGAAATGTCTGCCGACCAGTTTCACAACCACAAGAGTCTCCTAGCTGGTACTGCAGAGACCGCTGTTCTAGAAGAGATGTGAATAAGATCTTATAAAGTGTCAGCTGTGTAGGCTACCGCTGCTTCTAAGCACTCCACCTGCTTTAATTCCTGGGGTGAGAGATCCCTGGCACTCTGTAACTGTCGCACCCATCTGAGGCTTGCCCGAAGCATAAAACCTCTGCATACTGCAGCATGGATGCCCAGACCAAAGACTTCAAAAATCTTTGTGAGATGCACCTCAAGCTTCCTGTCCTGCAGATCTTTCAGAGTTGCTGCACCAGCTACTGGAATGGTGGTTCTCTTAGTAACCGCCGACACAGAAGCATCCACCTTCGACACCCTCAAGAGCTCCAGGGTCTCCTCAGACAAAGGATAAAGCTTATCCATAACCCTACTAACCTTAGGACCAGTTTCCGGAGTTTCCCACTCCCCTATCATCAATTGCTTGACCATCCTATGGAAGGGAAAAGTTCTGGCTGGGCCTCTCAAACCAGCCATGACCAATCCACTGTGTCCTGGTCCAGCTCCTCCTGCGGAACCGCTATTCCCAACTCCGTTAGGATGTGTGGAATCATAAGACCCAGCTCTTCCCTCTGAAACAAGTGGAACGATCTTAGGATCATCCCCTTCCATGGCCAGAATCTTTCCAGACTCTCCCTCCTGATCCAGGCCACTGTTGGAAAGAGAGACACCGAGGGTGACCATCTCCCGAGGGCAACCCCTGGTCGGACTCCTCCGAGGAAATTTTATCTGCAGTCCCTTGCATCGCAGGACCTCTAACCTTATGGATCCTTTTGGTCCCCAGCATCTCCGACAACCTAGGCACCTTTTTAGGTGGACCCTTCGGAGCCCTGCGTTTGGAGGAGCAACTCAGCTTGGCCTGACTGGCCAGATATGCTTTGTGCAATAAAAGAATAAAATCTGGAGAAAATTGAGAAGGAACACACAAATCCCCCTCCAGGGGATCGGAATCCCCTCCTGACTGCTCCCCTAGGGACACCCCCCCCCCCCCCCCGGGCCTCCTCGGGGCTAGAATCGGCCGGTGACAGCGCTGAACGGAGATCCTCTCCCCCTGTTGTGCTCTCCGCAGCCATGAAACTTTTCAAGATGTCCGCCATTCCCATGCTTATCAGGAATGGGTCGGCCGCTTCCTCCACCTGTCAGGGCCACGCTGCTTAGATGACGCTGCTACAGATTCCCCACGAAGGGCCCTCCCCACCGGAGAGGCAGCGGGAGCATTGCTTCCCCGTGGAGAGCCGCAAGCAGTGCTCCCCACACACAGAGCAGTGGCTTGGCACGCCTAACCGCGCAGCAGACGCCGGAGACGGTGAACGGGATCGGGAGCCGCAGGGCGATTCAGCCTGAGCGCCCTGCCTTTGTCTGGGGTGAACACTGGAAAAAAAAACAATCACCGCTTCTTTTCTTGCTTTTTTTTTTTAAACTTTACTAACAAGAAAGAAAAAGAAAAAAGTTTACTTCCCTGAAGAAGGATGGCAGAGGCTTCCCACGATCCTCGCTGAGGGGGAGGGAGCCAGACCACTGACTGCCACCCCCGGCATATCCGAAAGAGCAAATCTGGGGTCCCCAGCCCCTGCTCGTCCTTAACCTGCTCCCAGGAGGGATGGTCCCACCAGGACCTGCCAACCTCCTGGAAGGAAAGTCTGAACAAAGTCCAAGAATACCTAAGACCCGAGTACTTCTTAACTTTTTTTTTTTTTTTAAATTAGGGTACAAAACCACAGGTTTTGCACCACTTCCATCTGCGGGAGACAGAGAAATACTGAGGAGATGCAGGTAGCACACTGGTTTAAGAGGCGGTACTTGTGAAACTTTCTCTGTCTCCATCTGCTGGAAGGGAGGCAAAACCCAGGAGTCTGGACTGATCTGGGTACATACAGGGAATGTGCCTTCTTCCCAGAAATGGCTGCATGTGTGGTTATGAAGTATTAAACAGTAGAGATGAGCTTCGGGTTAGAATTTCGTGTCAAGTTTGTTTTGGGCCCCCCGCGGGATTTCGTTTTTCCCGTGGTTCGGTGTTTTTTTTTTCAGGAGCCCTGATTTTCGAGTTAGTGCGCGCTAACTTCGATAGTGCGCACTAACTCTGCCAAGTTAGTGCGCACTATCGGGAGTTAGCACTCACTAACTCCCGTTTGTGTGCACTAACCCAAAAATGAATGTTTTCCAAAATTTTGGAAAACATTCAATCGTTTTTCGATTCTCCCGAACCATTCCAAATTAGGAAATTTCAAGGGAAAAACGATTGCGCATCCCTATTAAACAGTAAAGTATCTGAGGGTCTTGTGCAGAGAAGAGACCCTATTTAAAAGCAAATTACTATTATTATTATTATTAATTATTTTCAAAGCCTGTTTAAATCAATTTTATTTTGGCTGATTATGGTCTTGAGTTCTTTTCCCCTAAGTGACCCTCACAAAAAAATTAAAACACATCCAAAAGCACTAGAAAGCACTTATGTGAAATCATTTCATGCCTTCAGCATCCAACGGTCTAGATTTGTAAAATCTATAATGATGGATTCATCTCAACAGTCAGATTTATGTTCTTAACCAACATTAAACAGTTTGAATACTACAGGGGGAGAGGAAAAGAAGGGCAGCCAGAAAATCCTAAACCAATGGTCTAGCTCCCATAAGCAGCCTTTACGGTGGCTGATGGCAAGTTGATGCATGCAAAAGGTTGGGATGATTCCACATCACTGGGCATAGGCTCAATGTGTCCTGCCTTTGGCCCCCACTGCATCTAAGCACCTGCAGCTCTGCTTTCCTTAATAAAGAGGGGCAACAAGTCTGTAGAGAGGACAGGCTGTGATGCAGATAGCTGGACGTTGAACCACTGTGCGCTTGATTTCCATGCACGGTTTTAACACTCAGATTAAAATATTTTTTAACTCCCGCTGCAATAAGCAAATGCATCGGGAATTAAAAAAAAAACAAAAAACTAGTTGCCTGTAAAATGTGTGTGCTGCACATGCCGAATGCACATTTTAACTCCGGAAAGGGGGGGGGGGAGGGGCGCCTATGACAGGCAGATCGCGCTCCAGGTAAGTGGCTGCAGCTGCCGCCACTTAACTGGATAAATTCTGGCTTATGGCATTATGACACCTGTGTAAATTGATATATTTTAGCATCATTATTTTTATGTGCCTTCCTTCAAACCGTTGTGACGGTATCCCATTTAACGACGGTATAGAAAAGATTTTAAAATAAATAAATAATCAGGCTGTCTGACAAGATTCGCTGTTGCCACTTAGCCAGATAAATCAGTCATCTGGCTAAGTAGTAGCAAACTCTTCCAGATAGTCAGATAGGTACTAACTTATCCGGCTAAGTGGCAGTGGTGAACCTCGCCAGATAGCCGGATAAGTCAGTATTTATTCGGCTAAGTTGCCACAACTCTACTTGGATAAGTCAGTACTTACACACAAAGTGTTTCTGACATATTTTTTTTTCCATTTTCTTTTCTTTTTTTATGGGTTTTAAGTGCCAGCTCAGTAGTGCTGGAAACTTAATTCCATCTCTGATCTAGGAGTTAAGTTTCTAGCACTAAGAAAATCCCAGCTGGGCCAATGCACCTCTCTGCATCAGGGGTAATGCTTTTAATGCCCTCATTTGCATGGGCTAACCGTGCAAAGGTGCTAAGCATTTTTCACAGTTTTCAATGCATAATTTGTGCTGGTAAAATTCTTTCACTCATTGGTAGTGTAAGTTTTTACCTGCAAAAAATGTGCGTTGAAGTGAGGGTAAAACCGTGCAGAAGGCACTTTATTGCATCGGCCTGTCAATGGGGGATAAAACAGACAGGGCTGGCTCGGCCTCTGTGCCATGACAAGGAGGTCTCCGATCCTGGAACCATTTAAACATCTGTAACTCCGTCCCGAGATGCTGATTTCTAATTCCAGCAATCCTTTTCCCTTTGTATTTTCTGCTTGTGTTTTTTTTAACGCCCGTCGTTATCATTGAGTGTTGTGAGGCCTGGTTTCCTGCGGTTTGATTTCGGGTGGCACCGTGCGTATGCTGAATAGGTGTGAGCAGATTTTGGGCAGTGGCTGTAAGCACTCTTCTCTTTTCTCTCTGCCAGAACCCAGCGTCTCCTCTGCGGCCCCTTCTCTCCGGGAGTCGAGCTGTCCTCCAAGACCCTGACTGTGTCTCATGACGGGAAGCTGCTATTCAGTGGGGGTCACTGGGATAACAGCCTGCGGGTCACCTCCCTCAGCAAGGGGAAGGTGATAGGACACATCATCAGGCACATAGGTATGATCCCGAAAAGGGGGTACAGGGCCCTCCCCCCCAACCTACCCACCCCAGGTATCGGATTCAGCCCCCCCCCCCCCCACACACACACACATTTCCTCCAACGCTGGGCTTCTCTACTTATGCTAAAGCTGTGATTAAATGTTGCCGTGAGTAGGGCAGTCTGTCAGCGAAATGCCAGGAAACGGGCAGGACTGGCCTGCTGCCATTATTTAATCCTCCTTGAGGACCTCGTGCACAATAGTGTCTCCTCAGGGAAAATGGCAACAGAAGAGCTGTGGCAGCCCAGTCACCAGCCTCTCAGGCTTAGAGCCTTAAGTAACAAAAAACAAAACAAAAAAAAAAAGGGCTGTGTCACGAGAGCTATTGCTGTTCCTCCCTTCACTATCTCCATTTGCCCCTTTCCCCTTCCTGTTATCTGCTCCACCTCTTTCCCTCTGTCATCCTGAGGCATAATCCTTCTCCTTTCCCTTTTTCGCATCTCTGGTCTCTTAATATATTTTTTCTCGGGCCGGAGGTGGGGTGGGGGGGGGGGAGGAGGTACAGTTTCACCACTGGACTTGTACACGAACCGCCAGCGGGCCATATGTATCCCTGGGATATGTAGTTCCCTTTTTTCTTCTGAGACTAAACAGGACTGCAGATGCCCTGCATGCGCTGGGATAGGTTCCGTGTCTGCCGGTCACCAGTGCTCTGGTTCCCTGCAGCAGCGCAGGGATAGATTGCTGCAGCTCAGGTTTTGAAATCCTGTCGCTTGTATGCATCCAATTGCACGCTGCTCTGCGTTAATTAGCGTACACCAGAAGCCAATTTTACTGAAAACCCTCATCTGAAATATTTTCCGGAAATAAAACAGTTCTGCGATTTTTGCTGTGTGTATCTGAATAATTTGCCGTCTTTCGTTATTTTGAGGTCCACGTTCAAAAGCCATTTACACGGATAGCGAAATAGTTATCTGTCTGCATGGCCTATTTGGCTATATTCAGCCTTATGAGTTAGCCAGCTAGAATGTAGCCAGATAAGTTAGGGGTGTTCCAGGGGCGTAACTGGGAGGAGTTGAGTTAACCAGCTAACTCCAAAATTGAGTTAACCGGATGACTTAGCCAACTAAGGGGTTGATTTTAAAAACAGCACGCGGCCTTCCATGTGCGCACGGTTCCCGATCTGATGGCCGCACGCACATGCATGCCGGATTTCAAAATCCACGTGCACAGGGGAGCAAATTTTCGTTAAATACGCACTGAGACACCATCGGGCCTTCCCCAGCTCCCTCCCAGTCCGCTCCAATTAAGGAGCGGACTGGGAGGGAACTTTCCTACCCACCCACCCCCTACCCCCCACCTAAACTTCCTTCCTCTTCCCCTCTCCTCCCCACCCACTAAACCTAACCTACCTTGCCCAAATTTTTTTATTTTATTACTTACTGCTTTTCTGGAGCAGCGGTAATCTCTGCGCGCCGGCCCCCTGCCAGCGCGTGCTTTCCCGGAACAGCAGCTAATGGCCGCTGTCCCAGCCGGCTCCCTTCCCACCCCTCCCCGCCTATACCACGCCCATGGCCCACCCCTTTTTTAGTGCCCAGCATGTGTGCGCGTATTGGTGGTTACACACGTGGCCGGGCCCGTTAGAAAATGCGCGCGGCATGCACAGGGCCCGGCTGCGCACGTAACTGCCGGTGTTTGAGCGCGTGGCCCTTTGAAAATTAGGCCTTTAGTCTGGTTGAGTCAAAGAGCTGTCCTAAACTTAGCCGGCTACCTCTTACGATAGCTGGCTATATCCAGTAGAGCGGCTGCACTGTGGAATATGCGGCTAACTTTGCTATCCAGACTGTCTGACTATAGACATCTTTGTTCCTTTCACTTTTACAATTCATTCTTCCTTTTGTATATTACTTCTCATTTCTTTTTCTTTCTCTACTGCCTTTCTCCATTCTCCCTCCCCTTCCAGAGGTTTCTCTCTTCCTTCCCATCTGTCCCCGGCCCCCCCCCCCCACCCCCCCCACTGGTCTATTCTTGTCTCCTTCCTCCAGTCTCTCCCCTTCTTCACTTGCCTCTTCTCCCATCCCTCCATGCTGTCATCTCTTCCTCTTTCCCCGTATTTTGTCCTCTCCTCTTGGTTTTTCTAGAGACTCCCCCCACCTCCCAAATGCAGATGCCACTGCTTTCATTATCCAGGTTCTTGTTTTGCCACTTTTTCACCCCCTGCCTCTCTCTCGCTATCTGCTGGTTCTGCTGCCTTCCTCTTTCATTCCCTTTCATTCGTTTCTTCTCTCCCTGCCGACACTCACTGCTTCCTTTTCCCTATCTAGTCAAGTGCCCCCTCATAAGAACATAAGAACATGCCATACTGGGTCAGACCAAGGGTCCATCGAGCCCAGCATCCTGTATCCAGCAGTGGCCAATCCAAGTCACAAGTACCTGGCAAGTACCCAAGCATTAAATGAATAGATCCCACGCCTCCAGTCCTTATTGATAAATAGCAGTTCCCTGTACGTACCCAGATCAGTCCAGACTCCTGACTCCTGGGTTTTGCCTCCCTTCCAGCAGATGGGAGACAGAGAAAGTTTTATTGATAGTTGCATATAACCTGGTGTGCCACCTGCAGTCCCTCAGTATTTCTCTGTCTCCAGAAGATGGTAGATGAGCAAAACCTGCAGTCTGGACTTAGTTTAATAAAAAAAAAAAAAAAGAAGAAGAAGAGTTGGTGATTCCTCCCAGGAGGTTGGCAGGCTCTGCTGGGGCTATCCCTCTTGAGGTGGACGAGTTGAGGGCCCTTAGTTCGCTCGGTCCTTAATCACCTGGGAGTTGAAAGCTGGTAGTTCCTGCTCCCTTTTCTCCAGGAGAATCAAAGGAGCCTGCTACCGATCTTCAGCACAGGGAAGTGTGCCTTTTGTCTTGTTGTATCTTTGCTGGCTGGTTTGGTTAAAATTTAAAAAAACAAAAAGCAGCTGCAGAAGAAACATTTCAGGAGAGAACGAGGCTCTCCCTTTTCGATGTAGTGTGCGGCTCACGCTGAGTGGGGCTCAGTGTTAACAAACTCAGCCCCTTGCTCCTTTTTCCTCCGGTGTCTATCTCCTGCGGCCGACCGCTTTAAGAGCATGCCACCATGGCGCTAAATGTGCAGGCTGTGGTGATTCGTGCGCAACGGCTGCTGCTTTCGGTGCCTCCCGGAGGGAGAGGGCAGTTTGGGTTTGTCCATGGGGGAGGGGGGTCTGAGTGGCAGCGCAAGTCGGGAGGACTTTGCAGGGGCCGCAGGAAGCCTCGGACCCGTTCCCCTTCAGTGCGGGAGCGGCGGCTATCTTGGCCACATTCGTGGGGCGGCAGGCTGCTGCTATTGAAGCCGTGAAGGGGGAGGGGGATTTCCCTCCTTCACTATCCTCAGCTGATTTGGGCCCCGAACAGACCTGGGGGGCCCTTGGGGGTAGGGTGGGGGTGGCAATCACCTCCTGGGAGAGGTTTTAGATAGTTCTACCTATTTTTCGACGGATTTTGTAATGTTAATGCAAATGGATTATCTGGCCCGCGGGGCAGCAGGGGCCCATGCATGGAACTTCTGCTGGGTCTCGGCTCAGGAAGAAATCCAGAACCACAGGGAGGCTGTGGGTATCGGGGTTTGCTGAGCCCTTGGGGGAGCCCTCACAGCATGCCGGGGTGGACGATCTATCAGAGGATCCTGGGGTCAGTATTCTGGCTGGTTCTGGTCCTCCTCAGCAGATCCTCTTCTTGGGGGGGGGGGGGGGGTTTGGGATTCCAAAGAGCAGGGGGAAGGCCCGCCTGTGGACAGTAATGATCCGAGGGTGGTGCATCTGTTCCACAGGGAGGAGTTGGAGTTCCTGAACCCCCATGTTTTGGGGGAACTAGGAATAAAGCTTCTGGAAAAAAGATCCGATCAGGAGGATGTGGACCCAGTCATGGTTGGCTTACAGGACCCAGCAGAGACTTTTCCTGTTCACAAGTCTGTCAAGAAGTTGAAGGTCAGGGAGTGGGATACTCCGGAGACCAGCCTGAAGGTGGGCTGGGCAAAGGATAAGTTATATCCTTTGCCCGAGGACATTCTGGAGCTCTTGTGAGTTCCAAAGGTGGATGTCTACATGTCGGCTGTAACAAAGGAAACAACGACTTTGGTAACTGGTTTGACAGCCTTGAAGGATCTACAGGAAGGAAACTTGAAGTCCATCTGAAACAATATCTTTGAGTTATTAGTACTCAGCATTCAGCCAGTGGTGTGCAGCAGTTTCATGCTTCGAGTAGGGCTGCGTTGGGTTCAACAGCTGCAGTCTGACAAGTCCATGTCCTTTCCGGAGGCGAAGCAGGCAGAACGGCTGGAAGCTGTGGTAACCTATGGTGCAGATGCACTGTATGACCTTATCAAGATGTCCTCTAGGACCATAATATCAGCGGTCTCAGCAAGGAGACTGCTTTGGTTAAGGGCCTTGTCGGCAGATGTGACGTCCAAGTTTCAATTAGGACTGCTACCTTTCAAGAGGAAGCTACTTTTTGGAGAAGATTTGGAGGAGATGATAAAGCATCTTGGGAACAATAAAGTGCACAAGTTGCCTGAAGGTAGGCCTAGAGGGGCAAGGAATTCCTCTTCTGGGCATGCTTACTTCCAGGGGAACAGGCATTTTCATCAAGGAAGGTTGTCAGCAGGTGTCCACAAACAGGCCTCGGGGAGGCAACAGTCCTGGAACCAGCCTTTTCGTGGGCAAAAGCCGGACAGAGATGGTTCTGGAGCCAAATCAGTATAATGATGCAAGGCCGGTCCACTCCTTCGCCCCGCTGATAGGGGGTCAATTGATTCCTTTTTTTGAGGACTGGACCAGGATCACTACGGACCAGTGGGTCTTAAGCATGATAATACAAGGTTATGCTTTAGAATTTGCTCATCCGCTTCGAGATCTTGCGCCTCTCCAGATAAGAGATGGGTGGTACAGCAGACTCTAGACCGGCAACGGATGCTAAGAGCCATTGTCCTGGTTCCCGTGAAGGAGCATGGGAAAGGACGTTACTCCATTTACTTCGTGGTTCCAAAGATATGAAGGAGGTGAATGTGGCTCTCAAGGTCCTTCGTTTTTACATGGAGACGCTCTACTAAGTCATTGCAGTGGTTCACAAGGGAGAGTCCTTGGCATCCCTGGATGTGACCGAGGCCTAATTGCATATAAGCATCAGGCCCGACCATCAGAGGTTTTTGCGGTTTCAGATCCTCAGCAGGCATTTTCAGCTTTGCACCCTGCCGTTTGGGCTGATGATGGTCCCAAGGATTTTCACCAAGGCAATGGAGGTGGTGGGAGCAGCCCATAGGAAGGAAGGAGTGCTAGGACATCCATATCTAGACTAGCTCATTCAGGCAAAGTCGGAGGCCCACTGCAGATTTAGTGCTGCAGTGCTTGCAGTCACTTGGTTGGATTGTGAATTGGTCTAAGATCAGCCCGTCCCATCTCAAGTGTTGGAATTTCTGGGAGCACACTTCATTGCCAAGCTGGGGAAGGTTTCCCTACAGAGGAGCGCATTGTCAAGTTGCAATCACGGATTGTTGGAGAGCCAAATGCCCAGGGTCTGGGATTACCTACATTTTATTTATTTATTTATTTAAAATTTTTATATACCGACATTCATCCAGGATATCATATCGGTTCACATTGTAACATAAACTGGCGCTAGGCATGGCGCTTTACATTGAACGATTAAAACATGCGAACAAGGTATTAAAAGGGGGTGGGAGATAACATGGGAAAGTTTGCATTAAATTATATTATAGCAACGTTCTCGGCTCCATGTCATCCATGTTGGAACTCATGCCTTGGGCGTTTGCTCATATGAGGCCTCTACAGGCAGCGTTACTTTCCTGCTGGGGTCTGTTCTTGGAGAAGTTTTCAGCTTCCTCTGCCACTTATAGAATTAGCCAGATCCAGTCTCTTGGGGTGGCTTGGTCAGGACCACTTGTATCAAGGTATGGACTTGGAAGTTCTGGAGTGGACAGTAGTTACCACCGATGCCAGCCTTTCCAGTTGGGGAGCTGTCTGCTAGGTTCAGTCGGTACAAGGCCAGTGGTTGGTGGAAGAAGCGTCATGGTCTGTTAATCGGTTAGCGCTGAATACATTTCTTCCTCTCTTGTGTGGCTGCCCACTCAGGATCTTGTCCAACAATTCGACAACGGTGGCATATATCAACAGGTAGGGTGATACCCAGAGTTGTGCGGTGGCTCAGAGGGCTCGGGAGCTAATCCACTGGGCAGAGCAGCATCTGGTACTGATAATGGCTTCTCACACAGCCAGGAACAACAGTATGTAAGCGGATTGTCTCAGCTGTCAACAGGAGGCTCCCAGAGAGTGGGAGCTGTCAGAGGAAGCAATAGCTCTCATCTGTTACAGGTGGGGCAAGCCTCATCTGTTACAGGTGGGGCAAGCCTCATCTGTTACAGGTGGGGCAAGCCTCAGTGAAATGCCAAGGTATCCCGCTGCTTCAGTCGCAGAAGAGAACACAGAGCAGAGGTACTCGATGTCTTTGTCCTTCCTTGGCAGTGGAACAATCTGCTGTGTGTTTCCACCATGGCCATTTGGTGGGCAAGATTTTGCAGTGTGTGGAGAGTCATTTGGGAGGCGTGATTCTGGTGGCTCCAGAATGGCCTCAAGAGACCTTGGTTTGCAGATCTGATCAATCTAGCAGTAGATGGCCCGTTGAGATTCGCTCATCTGCCAAAGCTTCTGCATCAAGGTCCAATATTTTCAGATCAGGCAGCTCGCGTCTGTCTTGCAGCTTGGTTCTTGAGAGGAAACGCTTAAGAGAAAAGGTTTTCTCTGAGGATATTATTTCTACTCTATTATAGACTAGAAAGTCTTCCACCTCCTTGTCCTATGTGAGAGTCTGAAGAGTTTTTGAAGATTGGTGCATGGAGTAGGGGGGTGGTCCCTATGCGAGCTTCCGTAACACATATCCTTACCTTTTTGCAAAGAGATTTGGAGAAGGGTTTGGTCTTTAACTCCCTCAAGAGTTTGAGAGGCAGCGTTAGGTTGTCTTCAAACCAAGGTACAAAGAACGGCTTTGGCTGCTCATCAGAATGTGGTGTGTTTCCTTCGGGGGGGGGGGGGGGGGGGTGTGAAACATTTGCGCCATCTGCTCCACAAGCTGTGTCTCTCCTGAAGCCTTAACTTAGTCCTCAAAGGCATGAATGGTGGTGCCTTTTGAGCCTCTTAGAAGGACTACTATAAAAGTTCTCACTTTGAAGGTGGTTTTCTTGGTGGCCATTTGTTCCACTAAGCGAATCTTGGAGCTTCAGCCGTTCTCGTGTAGAGATCCTTTCTTGCGAAGTTCAGATTTGGGCGTCTCCTTGCGGATGGTTCCAGCGTTTCTGCCGAAGGTGATGTTGTCTTTTCACTCAGATCAGTCAGTGGACCTTCCAAGTTACTAACAGCTTCTGGTTGTCTGATCACCTTTTTGTGCTCTGGAGTGGTGTGAAAAAAAAAAAAAAGGAACATAAGTTATCAAAAGCCACAGTTGCGCAGTGGTTGAAGGAAGCCAGGGTCAAGGTCATCCTGACCCAGAGGGGTTGAAGGCTCATTCTACCCTTTCTCAGGAGGCCTCCTGGACATAGTGTCAGCAATTTTTGGCGCAAGAGATTTGCAGGGCAGCTTCTTAGAAGTCTTTGCACACATTCGCCAGGCGTTATTGTTTGGAAGTCCAGGTCCCAGAGGCCATGTGCTTTGGTGAGAGTGTACTTCGAGCGGGACTCATGCAGTCCCACCCCATTTAGGGAAGCTTTGGTACATCCCTGGAGTCTAAACTGATCTGGGTACGTACAGGGAAAGGAAAATTGGTTCTTACCTGCTAATATTTGTTCCTGTAGTACCACAGATCAGTCCAGAGTCCCGCCCAGTTGATGTGGGGATAATTGGAGAGTCCACTCGATCTGTTATTGTAAATAGACTGAAGCATGTTACAGGTTTTGTTTGGGCCTTCATGGTTTTTCAGGGGAACAAGTTTATCTGTTTTAAGTTTCCACTTCCCACTGATAGTTCAGGAGCTACTTATGGGTGATTAATGTTGCATTTTTTCTACTATCTTGGCTTTGGTACAGGTCAATACCGAGGGACTGCAGATGGCACAACGGGTTATATGCCAGTGTCAGCAAAACTTTCTCTGTCTCCATCTGCTGAAAGGGAGGCAAAACCCAGGAGTCTGGACTGATCTGTGGTACTACAGGAACGAAAATTAGCAGATAAGAACCAATTTTCCTTTTATGGACTTCTGCTCTAGGAACTTATCCAAAACGTTTTTAAAACCAGCTACACTTACTGCCATAACCACATCCTCTGGCAATGAATTCCAGAGCTTAATTATGCGTTGAGTGAAAAAGAATTTTCTCTGATTTGTTTTAAATGAGCTACTTGCGAACTTCTTGGAGTGTCCTCTAGTCTGTGTATTATGCGAACGAGTAAATAACCGATTCACATTTACTCAATTAAGTCCTTTCATGATTTTGTAGACCTCTGTCTTATCCCCTGTCAGCCATATCTTTTCCAAGCTGAACAGCCCTAACCTCTTTAGCCTTTCCTCATAGGGGAGCATTTCATCCCCTTTATCATTTTGGTTGCACTTTTGTGTACTTTCTCCAGTGCAACTATATCTTTTTTGAGGTGTGGTGACCAGAATTGCACACAGTATTCAAAGTGCAGTCTCACCATGGAGTAATACAGGGGCATTATAACATCCACCATTTAATTCACCATTCCCTTCCTAATAATTCCGAACATTCTGTTTGCTTTTTTGACCACAACAGCACACTGAACCGACAATGTCAATTTATTATCCACTATGACACCTAGATCTCTTTCTTGGGTAGTAGCACCTAATATGGAACCTAACATCGTGTAACCACAGCAAGGGTTATTTTTCCCTATATGCATCACCTTGCACTTGTCCACCGTAAATTTCCTCTGCCATTTGGAAGTGCAGTCTTCCAGTCTTACAAGGTCCTCCTGCAATTTATGACAATCCACTTGAGATTTAACTACACATAATTTTGTGACATCCACAAATTTAAGCTCTCACTCATTGTGCCCCTTTCCAGATAATTTATAAATATATTAAAAAGCACCGGTTCCTGAGGCACTCCACTGTTTACCTTTTTCCACTGTGAAAACAGACCATTTAATACTACTGTCTGTTTCCTGTCTTTTAACCAGTTTGCAATCCACAAAAGGATATCGCCTCCCCATAACTTTTTAGTTTTCTTAGAAGCCTCTCATGCGGGACTTTGTTGAACGCCTTCTGAAAATCCAAATACGCCACATCTACGGGTTCACTTTTGTTCACATGTTTATTTACCTCTTCATAAAACTGTAGGAGATTTGTGAGGCAAGACTTTCCTTGGGTAAGTCCATGCTGGCTGTGTGCCATTAAACCATGTCTATCTAAATGTTCTGTGATTTTATTCTTTATAACAGTTTCCACAATTTTTCCCAGCCCTGAAGTCAGGCTCTCACTGGTCTATAGTTTCCCGGATCTCCTCTGAAGCCTTTTTAAACTATCAGAGTTACGTTGGCCACCCTCCACCTGCAAATTTTTACAAATAGGTCTGAAATTTAATTTTTGGGTTCTTTCAGGACCTTGGATGTATACCATCCAGTCCAGGCAATTTACTACTCTCCAGTTTGTCAATCTGGCCTACTACATCTTCCAGGTTCACCATACTTTGGTTCAGTTCCTCTGAATCATCACCCTTGAAAACCATATGCAGAATGGGTATCCCTCCAACATCCTCTTCAGTAAACGCAGGAGCAAAGAATTTGTTTATTCTTTTTGCAATGGCCTTATCTTCCTTAAGTGCCCCTTTAAACCCCCTATCATCTAACGGTCCTACCAACTCCCTCACAGGCTTCCTGCTTCAGATAGATTTAAAAGAGTTTTTATTATGAGTTTTTGCCTCTATGACCAACTTCTTTTCAAATTCTCTCTTAGTCTATCTTATCAATGTCTTCCAGTGCTTATGCTTTATCCTATTTTCCTCTGATGGATCCTTCTTCCAGTTTTTGAATGAAGATCTTGTGGCTAAAATAGCCTTTTTCACCACATTTTTTAATCATGCCGGCAATCATTTGGCTTTCCTTCCACCTTTCTTAATGTGTGGAATACATCTGGATTGCACTTCTAAGATGGTGTTTTTAAATAATGTCGATGCCTGTTGCACAGTCTTAACCTTTGTAGCTGCACCTTTCAGGGTTTTTGGTTTTTTTTTACTATTTTCCTCATTTTGCTAGTTTCCCTTTTGAAAGTTTAGTGCTAGAGCCATGGATTTATTTACTTGTCCCCCTTCCTGTCAATAATTCAAATTTGATAATGTTATGATCACTATTGCCAAGCAGCCTCACCACCATTACCTCTCTCACCAGATCCTACTCTCCACTGAGAATTAGATCTAAAATTGCTCCCTCCCTCGTTGGTTCCTGAACCAATTGCTCCATAAAATCATCATTTATTCCATCCAGGAGCTTTACTTCTCTCACATGTCCTGATGTGTCATTTACCCAGTCAGTATTGGAGTAATTGAAATCTCCCATTATTGCCGCACTACCAATTTGGTTAGCTTCCCTGATTTCTCTTAGCATTTCACTGTCCATCTCATCGTTTTGGCCAGGTGGACGTAGTATACTCCTATCACTATACTCTTTCCCCAACACACAAGGGATTTCTACCCATAAAGGTCCAATTGTTCACTGCCGCACTCTCTAGCCACTGGCCCACCTTGCTCCTGCTGGTTGCCCCTGGCCTGTGATTCCATTTTTTTCCTGGTACAACATAGCCCACTATAAGCAGAATCACCCCAATCGTACATCTGCTCAGCATGTGTGACCTGATTGAAATAAATTGTTTTCCTTCTTTCAGACATTGTCACATGCCTGGCTTTTGACCTCTGCGGAATCTACCTCATTTCTGGTTCCCGAGACACCACCTGTATGATCTGGCAGGTCCTGCAGCAGGTAAGATGCCCCACACCACCAGCTGCAGGGCTGAACTTGCAGGAAAGTAAAGTGCAGCTGCCCTGCAGTTTGAGAGCTCTGTCATGTGTGTATTATTTGCTTTTTTAGTTTTTTTTATGTTTCTTTTTTTTTTTTTTTTTTTTGTTTTGGGTCAGGGTGGATTGTCTTCCGGTTTGGCCCCTAAACCTGTGCAAGTGCTGTATGGCCATGATGAGGAGGTGACTTGCGTTGCCCTCAGCACTGAATTGGACATGGCCGTGTCAGGTTCCAAGGTAAGGGCGCTGCTCTGGGGCAGATCATCAGCAGGGATGTTCTCCCCTCCTGACCTCCTTCCATGTCACTGACAGATTCCGGGGTTTTTCTTTTCTCCCCTTTCAGAAAGCTCCCTTAGATGTTTCAGGCACCCCCCCTGTCCCTTCTCTGATAAATCTCTGCTTTAAAGCCCCCCATCCTTTGGCCACTTCAAAGCGTATAACCTTGAAATGCTCCCCTCCCTTATCCATGTGTCCCCAGTGAGTGCATCTCTCTGTTTTACAGCACAGTGTCCCCTTAGGCTGAATTTGTAGCTTTATCAGCTCTGTTAATCTTAAGAGTAACGAGTGCTGGAAGATGAATCTGCTCAGCAATAATGCTGTAAGCCCCTTATACTGAAGCTCTTCTCTGATGGTACAGGAGTCAAAGGGGAGCCGAGAGAATCCCCTTAGTTGCAGAAAACATGTTCTTAAAGTTTATCTATCCTTTTCAGAGTGGAAAACTTCACATGAGTGTGCCCGGGTTGGTGCTGCTCTTTCACAGTCAGACTGAGTGCTGACTTTACGAACTGCAGGCAAGACGGAGGAAAAATATTGTAACGCTCCACCCTGCGAGCTGCACGGGATCCTTCACCTAGAGATGTCTTGTGATGGAAAATTCCCGCAAAACATCTAGCCCTGAGAGGAGTCGAGTGGGGGGTGAGGGGGGAGGACATTGCCCCTGCACGACTGAGGAAGCGGGGAACCCTGTGTCCTGATGCTCCGGAAAGAGGAGCAGCAGAGGGGATACATCTCCGAATCCTCCCTCTCCCCGTGAACGGGCCGATGCGGTAAAGTGCACCCAGCCTAGCCCATGGGTTTAGGCTGGGTGGTTAGGCGTGCGTTTTGGGCAATCGAGAACAGCGTCTGATGCAGTAGGGAGATTAGTGCGCCCAAAATGAGTGCCCTAACAAACTCGTCGTACCTGAAAGCACCCAACGCATTATCTATTACTGCGCGATGCAGGAAAGCACACCCAAAGGCTGGGCATCCAGCACATTTTTTTAATGCAGGGAATTTAACTCCAGCTCCGGAGGTGGAGTAAAATTAACTCGCAGACAAAGGGCTCATGAAAAACATTTTAAAAATATGATCCTCTGTGTTGTGAGCAATGTGTCCCGCTCCTCAGTTTCATCCTGACTCTTGTATTTACTGTTTGCAGTGGAGAAAAACACTGCAAACAGTAAATTTGATCAAAAAAGAAGTGCACCTTTGTTATAAGGGCACAATTTAGAGGCCCGAGCGATGGGCGCCTGATTATAATAAACTTCAGCATTGCAATCAGTGCCTCAGCAAAATAACCACAAAGAGGCACGATCAAAATGGATGCTCGTATTGAGCACCTGCTGCAAATGTGGGCAACCAATGTAAAAAAACAAAAACAAAAAACTCTTTTGAGTGCCAGAAACGCACTTTTTTTTACACTGCCCTGATTTTCCACTCATTTCAGTACTGCATCAGGCGCACAGGGGATGTAGCTGCACATGCGTTAGGGTAAACGGGCACTCAATCCGAGCACCCGTTTTGAACACACATCTTATTGCATCGGCCTGGAAATCAGAGTTGGAGAAAGCTGAGGAGCTGGGGGCGGGGGGGGGGGGGGAGGTTTGAAAGGATTCATTTTTGGCTACATGGAGAGAGGTCTTTAATGAAGAAGTAGCATTGTTAGCTGTCTTAGAAACGCTGAATGAAATAAAGTCGTGCTCCCTCACGTAACCTGGCTCTTGTGAACCTGTTTCCTCTTCGGTATCTCTGAACAGTATTCCGTAGGTTTGGTTTCTCTTTTACTTCAGACTTCTCGGTGATGTTTAACTTACGAATGAGATTTGGAGGAGAGAATTATTAGATCATCTTTCTTCTTTGTATGAGGGAAGAGACGGGATGGAGAGTTTTTTGTATGGTTTTCTCTGAGACTGCACAGTGCTATTTTTGGGTCATAGATATATATAGATAGATCAGGGTCTTTCCGGCTCATACGCACATTATGATAAGTACTGTATATATACAGCTCTCAGCAGACTTTTCACCTATACAAACTTAACCCATTATGTTTCAGTGTCCTATTTAGAGGATAGCTTCTTAAAACATTTGGGACATAATGGGCTACGGTGTAACAAATAGAATAAAATCCCACCCCCCATCTCGCATCCTCTATAAAACCCTCACCACTATTCACAAAGCCATATATGCACACAATTCCGATTGGCTTGACGAGCCCCTGCGCCTCACATGCCCTAATTGACCTACCAGGACCTCTAACAAAGGGACCCTCCATGTCCCTTCATTAAAGAAAGCTCACCTCACATCCACAAGGGAACGGGCATTTTCCATTGCTGGCCCCCACGCATTGGAACTCACTCCCAACCTACCTCAGACTAGAACCAGGCATCATCAAATTCAGATCCCAGCTAAAGACCTGGCTTTTCAAACAAGCCTTCCCCCAAAACCCATAACAGCCCCCCTTAACAATTTCCCCTTGTAATGCACAATGTTATAACGTTTAATGAATTGCCTTTGCACTTGTTTTCAAGGTTTCAAATTTGCCTGTTGCATTGCCTCTCTGCCTTCTATTCTTTCCTATTGGTTTAACTTATATCCCCCCCCCCCCCCTTTCCCCTGTTTTTTGTAACTTTCCGCTTTTTTAGTTCAATGTAAACCAATATGATGGGTTGTTTGTTTTTTTTTTACTAATATCGGTATAGAAGACTCGTTAAATAAATAAATAAACGTTCATTATCAACACTAACAAAATTGACTGATGCATCTAAAGCAGGAGGCCAGGCGTTTTAGATTTTTCTGTACATTCTGTTGATAGGATGGAACAATAATTATCCACACCATCCGCCGGGGCCAGTTCTTGAAGTCCATAAAGCCCCCCTGCGAAAGCTCGTTGCCCCTGACAGTCTCTGCCCTGATGGTGGGCTCGGAGGGGCAGATCATCGTCCAGACCACCATAGAGGGCCGAGCTTCTCTGAAGGTGAGCGCCATGCTTCTGAGTTCGGTAGGAAACCCACAACTTGGTCCGAGCCGGATAGAAGTGGGGGGAGAGGGGGTGGAATTTAACATTTTGTCTTCACAGTGATGGGGATGAAGAAAGGGAACATGTGGTGGGGGGGAGGGGAGCTGTAATTCCGTCCTGACAGTTTTGATGGGCATTTAATTTCATTTATAAATTGCTTTCCTATGTGAGCCCAACATAATGTAAAAGAGCTTCTGTGTAAAAAAGCAGAAACGTAATAAAGGAAGAGATAACAGAGAGCAAAAAGAACTATTGTTAGAAAAAGAAAAATTGAGGAGACAGACAGAGGAGGAGGAGGCGGGACTGTGTGCAATGATTCTTATTCAGGTAAAGCATGGCAACACAATTTTGACTCACTGCTGCACAAAATTCTTCTTGTGTATTAGTAAGTGCTGCACAAGCCTATATCTTGTATGTTTGCTTTGTTATACTGCCACCCGGTGATCAGTGCTAGTATTGATTAGCTTAGTTGCACTGCAGGGGCCATGTAACCTTTGATCTAGGTCATTAGAGCTGCATTGTGATTGATCTGATCTTCCTGAGTGGACATCACTTGTTTGTTTGTGCATTTCCTTCCTCAGAGTGTCATCTTTTTTCCTAAATGGTCCACAGAGACTCCAAGGCATCCGGGGGCAATTGTTCACCGGGCAGGGAATTTTCCGTTTTAGAGAAAGGCTAACCAACAAAACTCCTGCGACACCCCCTCTGCCTCTCTGTATAGGCTCCTAAAGAAAGCAGTGCCTTTTTACTTACTGAATCCAGCTAAAGTATGCAAGAAAAACGCATTAGAGAGCTTGCACAGTTATTCTTGATTTCATTTCATCTTATAGTGTTATGTTTGCTCATTGTTCTGAAATAAATGTTTGGAAGTTATCTAAAGTTGGATCAGCAGTTCTCTATCTGTCTAATGGCAAAGGAAAGAAAAGACATGATGCAAGGGCGAAACCACAAATATTTTGACGAGAAGTGGGGGGGGGGGGGAAGCAATTTCCAAATTGCCAACATTTCTGCTAAGTCTGCAGGCATTTTCTCTTTTGAGAGTTGCCTAAGCAGAAGTTACCCACAGAAACTTGCTCCTTTTTTTTTTCTGCAGATATATTTTCCGATGGATGGAAAAGATGTGCATATTTTTCTCAGAGGACAAGCAAGGTGTTGATCCTTGCACATGGGTGACATTATCAGATGGAATCCAGCACGGAACTTTGACATCCAAGCTTCTAGAACAGTGGCTCTCAACCCTGTCCTGGGGACCCCCCCAGCCAGTTGGGTTTTCAGGATATCCACAATGAATATGCATGAGAGAAAATTTGCATGTTATGGAGGCAGTGTATGCAAATTTTCTCTCATGCATATTCATTGTGGATAACCTGAAAACCCAACTGGCTGGGGGGGTCCCCAGGACAGGATTGAGAACCACTGTTCTAGAAGCTTTGAGCATTCCCTCTTGGAGATTTTGCAGTCTTAGTCACTGTCGGGGACAACAGGAATCTGTTGTGGTTTAACCAAAATAAACACTTTGTACTGGCAATTTAAGAAAGACCTTTTATTGGAATATTCCAGGAGAGTGAGCGATTGCCAGCCAGGCAGTTCAGAAGCAGTCTCGGAGAGCATTGTTCACACATTAGGTTAAATCTGTTATGGTTAGTGGTGTTTGGGTGGATCCTTGGACACTGTGGCAGCTGACCACGCCCACGGGGGGCAGTCCCGTGAGGGACCACAGGCTAAACTCCGGACAAACACAGATTTGAATCTTTTATTAAACAGTTTGTGGAACCACCAGAGGTGGCAGTAGTGAGTAGTAGATGTTGAGCCCAGTTGGGCACGTCTCACACAGAAACGCTGGAACAGCGGATCCTCTGCAGGGCAGTGCTGTAGTAGAAAGAGACTGAGAGTTATGAGCACACAATAAGATTAACATTCAGAGTCCCCATGTAGAAATAGGAGAAGCTCCGAGACAGGGAGAGCAGGCCCTCGAGGAGCGAGTACCTGATCCCTTAGAGCTGAGAGACTCGGTAGAGTTGTACTCACTTAGCAGTAGCAGAGATTCTACTAGACGAGAGGTCTGGCACCGGAGCAGAGAGCAGGCCCTCGAGGAGCGAGTACCTGGTTCCAGTGAAGCAGTACTGTGGAGAGAGATGGTTTCTGTACTCACTGATGGTAACTGTAAGTTAGTTCTTCCAAGTAGAAGGGTAGAGGTTGCAGGCAGCGACACAGGGAGCATGGGCCCTCGAGGAGCAAGTACCGGTTTCCTGATAGCACCTGAAAGAGGCAAATAGGCCCCCTGAGGAGTGGGTACCCCGTTAGAGACCCCGAAGGGTAGTAAGAGTTCCAGATAGCACTGGAGTGGAAGAGTAGCTTAGGAACGGAGAGCGAATCCCATCCGTACGAATCCTGTTGCCAACTCAACGAGCTAGCAAATACTGTAGGCAGATATACCCTGAAGTCGTGACGTCAGAACAGGGGGATGCCCCTGAGGTTCGCGCCAACATAGAGTTAAAGATGAGGGCGGCGTGTGCGCGCGCCCTAGAGGTACCTTGAAGGAGAATGGTGGGAGGCAGCACCAAAGCCGATCTGGGGACGCCGGAGGGGACGGCAAGCAGACGCTGCAGTGGCCATCAGTCCAAGGTGAGCGGGAGGAGCCGCAAGTAGAGAGAGGTAGGCGGGGCGAAGCCATTGAAGACCGACGGACGCAACAAAATCCAGTTTACACACCAATAAGCTAGTTTGTTTTTTCATAATATTTTCCTGTTTGGTTGATGTTAACGCAACATCATCTTAATAGGATGGTGGTATAATATTATCTCATATATATTGAGTTGTGATTCTTGTAAGTCATATGATATCTTATATATTGAGTTCAAAAGACTGGGACGAAACCTAAGACTAACTTGATATCTTTTTTTTACTTTTGGCCTACATTTCAGAATATTATGACATGTCAGCAATTTTCAGTAATTCTACAAGTCAATCAGTATAAATTCACTGTCACTACTAATTTACTACTAATTTAGTGTCACTACTAATCGTCGGTACAGTGTGCTGCGGCAGTCAAAAAAGCAAACAGAATGTTGGGAATTATTAGAAAGGGAATGGTGACGGCTCCCTCCTGTGGTGACGGCTGGTATACCTTATCAGGCTTGGGATGAACACTTCCCCTCTCATCTTCTCATAGCCGGTACAGAGATGGGCGTGTCATGCTCCATCTTCAGAGCGTCTGAAAACTCCGGACTGGACTCTGGATTAGAGGATTCAGAATATACTGGCACATGGTTAGGGGGGTGAACACCCTCTGTCCTCAGAGCCCCGGACTGGACTCTGGATTAGCAGATTCAGAATATACTGGCACATGGTCGGGGGGGGGGGGGGGGGGGTGAACAACCTCTGTCCTCAGAGCCCCGGACTGGACTCTGGATTAGAGGATTCAGAATATACTGGCACATGGTCGGGGGGGTGAACACCCTCTGTCCTCAGAGCCCCGGACTGGACTCTGGATTAGAGGAATCAGAATATACTGGCACATGGTCAGGAGGGGTGAACACCCTCTGTCCTCAGAGCCCCGGACTGGACTCTGGATTAGAGGATTCAGAATATACTGGCACATGGTCAGGAGGGGTGAACACCCTCTGTCCTCAGAGCTCTGGACTGGACTCTGGAATGGAGGATCCACAGCCAGCCAAAAATTCCAGGACCTCAGGATTTTTAACTTGTTCTCTTTTTAGATCTGCATGCAACACTTCATTGCTTTGCTTTATAAGCTGAGTTATCTTTACACAGCTCCTTTCCTTGAATAGCATTATGTAAAATTGAATTCTGATTACAATTTTGATACTTGCTCACTTGAGCTCTGACATCAATTAACTCTTGGCCCCTCTCATGCACCATTTTGCTGGAGAGATGTCAGTTGCAGATTTAAAATATCAACTTTCATTTTCTGACTATCAGATACAGACAGAGCTGATTCCAGTGGCAGAATCCACCCAGCTTTGATTTGATTTAACTCTTCAAGCATTTATGGCATACAGATTGCAGAAGTCTGCTTACTCGTATGACGGGCATCAATCTGGCTGTATCGCATCTCAGTCCTGTCCACTACTGGATTAGGATTCCAATCCCTGGATTGCACCTTTAATAATCTGCAAACACATATAAGCTTTTTAAAGTGCTCACTAAGGTCACTTTTACTTTTCTGGAAAGGCATTCTCAATACATTTAATAGTTTGAACATTCTCACAAAATCAATAACATGTTTGCATTTCATCTCTGCCTGTATTTCAGGAGAGAAATCAAAATGCCTTTGGTCCTGTGCTCTCTTTTGATGCAACAGGTGGCACACGCTCTTGGACCATGGCAGGTCTGTCCCTCCCCCTGTATCAGGCTCAGTGGCTCTAATGAAGGGGGGGGGTGCATTCTCCTATTTGAAGCGAGATGGAAAATCTCCAGTGGATTTGGAAGGTGCATTTCGCAAGCCAGCAGAGATTTCTCTTAACTCTGGACAGCTGATTCTACCTAGAGAATCCTCCGTCTCATTCTTGGAGAGCATTAGAACATTTTCTGGCAACAATACAAACTGCTTTTGGGCTGTGTCACCTTTTTGGACTTCAGTCAGCGGTAAGCACAAGTTTTCAATCTGCTTTTGTAAGACAGATATATCATCTTTTTGTTGCACTCTCAAGATCTGCAAGCTTGTTAATCAAAAGTCTTAATCACCTCATTATTTGTGTGACAATGTCTTGACTCACAAATAATGAAGCAAGTTCATTTAAATCATTTTACAACTCATATTGAGAACCTGTGGATTTTGTGCTTGGTTTGCCAGGTAACAAATTTTGTATTAACATGGAGCTAATTCCAAAAACCATTTTTTAGAATCAACTACAAACAAATCATGAGAATTATATCTTTCTTCACCAAGCCATTATGGCAAACTGTATTTAAAGAGTTTTATAGCTGGGAAGAAGGAGGGAGCAGGCCAAGATGGCAGCTTGAAGGCCAGAGCGTCGCCGTTACCTCTTAAATCATATTTAGTTAAGTTTCTTACCTGATGGATCGCAAGAGGAAAGGCAGGTGTATGGCTGTCCCCGCGGGCCCCCATTTGCATCTACTCCGTGTGCCTCGAAGGACGTTCATGCCATCCGGGAACAAGAAATGCCGTTGACAGAGCAGCCATTGGGGAATAGAGGAGGGGAAAATTTGCCTTCCGTTTTCCCTGGGCTCCATGGAATCGTTAATTCCTGCGATGAGGATGTTTCCCTCTGACCCAGCCTTGATGCGGGATTATCTTGATGCGGTCTGGAAAGACACGTCCGGATGACGGAGTGGCGACTCCCCTGGGTGCGGTAAACGCTGAGAGACCTTTGCCTGGCAGCGAATTCCAATGAGTCGGCGTTTTCTTCCCCTCAGTCAGACTCGGCACCAGGGCAGGGAGAGCCTGGAAGAGGTACTGTTTCTTCTCTCTCTCTTTGAATGGAGATTCCTTTACATGGCGGTCCTTTGTGCTGCCTGCAGTTTGTTTTGTTTTTTTCCTTGAGACTATTTGAGAAACCATTGAAGACCTAGAACAATTGATAACATCCCAAGTTGGATCTATGCAAGGCACAGTTCAAGCCTTAGAGACACGAATTATGGGGCTGGAAAATGCCAAAGAAAACACTGTTTCACAATTGGCTGATGTTATAACACAAGTTTAACCTATTTAAAACCACTACAAGAAGCTTTGATTAAAGATAATAAAATTCTTTCAAACCAGGTTGAAAGCCTTGAGAATACTATGTGGCGAAAGAATTGATTTTCCTTCTGTTCCCATAGTTTCTTCTCGAGATATGTTTAAGAAGTGTATGTTGGAATTTTTAAAAATCTCTAAAAATGCTTTGCCTCCTATTGCTAGAATTTAGTATTTGCCACCATCAAGGAAGGAAATTGAGGGTAGGCGATCTCGGGAGCCCTCTATAAGATTGGATAACCCCTTGGATGTCACGGCGTTTTTGAAAATACCTCATTCATCTATAGCCAAGCCTTCTACTTTATTGATCCACCCTAGTTTTAGACGCTGACTGAGACTGGCTTCTCAGGACATATTTTAGATACCATGGTGGCGCCTTTCTATAGTGCAAAACAGTGGTGTTTCCAGATGTTTTGGGTTACACAGAAGAAAAGGAAGCAATTTCTTTTAATGAGACTTAGGATATTACAGTTAGGGGGTCAGTGTTTTCTCAAATTTCCCTGTAAATGTTAACTGAACCTGAAGTTCCTGTTTAGGGGATTATTATGTCCTTTATTCTTAGGTACTCCTGGGTCAGCTGTTTAGTGTGCTATTTTTTTTTATAAGAGTAATTTTTTCCTTTAAGATAGTGTTCTTGGTATCTGCTCCAGATTATGGACTATCTTTAGCTGAGAGTCATCATTGCAATTCTTCTATTTTCTTTTTTCTTTTATTGTTTGTATCAGCTTGAGGTTTTCCTTTCTCAAGTTTATCTGGATGTATATTTGGAAATTGCATAAACAAAATATTAAAAAACAAAACAAAACATTTTTATAGCCGTGCAGCATTTAGCCTTACTTTCGTTTTTACATATCGCAGGGAAAAACAACCTTGATTTTTCCCAGGCAGAAGTAATACATTTCTTTCTTATCTGAAACTGCCAGTAACTCAGAGCTGATTAACCCATTAGAGGCAAGAATAAAGACTCCAACTGCACATTATAACATAATTTCAGTGGAAATTATACCAAAATGACATCACTTGATGCTTTAACAAGAATCTATGCTTGCTTAAACAGAAAATCTCAGTGCAAATATCTGCGTTTCTCACAGGACAAGCAGGATGGTAGTCCTCACATATGGGTGACATCATCAGGATGGAGCCCAATCACGGAACACTTCTGTCAAAGTTTCCAGAACTTTGACTGGCCCCTACTGGGCATGCCCAGCATGGCACTAACCCTGCAGCCAGCAGGGGTCCCCCTTCAGTCTTCTTTTTTCCATGCAGCAGTAGCCTCGCGGTTTAGGAGCTCTGAACACATTCCTGACAGGAATTTTTTCCTCACGGACTTATTTAAAATATCTTGCCCCACAGGGGTCCCTCCTCTAACTTTCTCTGGCCGCTGTACTCCGGTAAGTTTTTTCGCCTTTTTTCGTTGGTTACCGTCGAGTTTGGTCCTTGCGGCCTACTGGCCATCGACTGTACCGCGGCTCGATTTTTTCTATGGCCATGGCGTCGGGTTTTCTTCGGTGCCCGGATTGTACTCGCACCATGTCGATCACAGACCCTCATAGAGTCTGTGTAATGTGCTTAGGCCGTGAGCATGATGTCCTGACTTGCACCAAATGTGCCCTCATGACACCAAAAGGTCGCAAAGCCAGAATGGAGAAGATAGGACTCCTCTTCCATGCTCACACCCTGACGCCGTCCATCGCATCGACGTCATCGGAACTGGACCCGTCGAAGTCACACCAACATTGACAACCGTCCGGTGACCGCCCGCCATCGACGTCTTCACGGCCATCGACTCCCGTTTCTCCCCCTCAAGATCGAGGGGATCGAAGGGAGAAACATCGCCATTGACATCGTAAGTCTCGGACCGTCGAGGGAGCGAAATCATCGTCCTGCCCGAACCCCCCCCCCCGCCATGCCTGATCGCGGACGCTGGTCTGAGGAGACGGCCTGGCACCCACATTACCGCGGGCCTCCCAGACTGCGCTCCTCCTGCCCTTCCAGTATTGGAGCATCCCACACACAGCATTGTATTACCTAAGACCTTGTTAAATCTTGGGCAGCTTTTGGTGTTTTTTTTTAATTGGTTTCTCTTGCTGCTACCCAAACTGTGCTGTCACCAACTGTGAGTCAGTAAAGAGATGATATTGTTTTCCAGATTCAAGCAAGATTTATGCAGCTGTATGGGATATTCAATAAGTGATTGCTGTATGTGTAGAAGTGAAGAGAACAAAGATGATCGGTGTCAAAGGGATTCTTTATTAGAACTGTGCCCAACTCTGGCCAAGTTTCGCTCTTGTTAGAGCTGCCTCAGGGGCTGTGCTGATGAGTTCTTATGTTCAGAAAACCTTTCAATTGGAAGCTTCAGAGAATTGCTGGGACAAAGCTTAAAAAGTCCATGTCACCAGTTCCTATATTTGTTGCACCAAATGTTTGAGACCAAACACTGTCATTGCATATAATTTGTCTCAAGAGGAGTGTCAAATTCACATTGGAAAAACATCGAACCTGCAATGCATAGCTGTATGTGTAGAAGGAAAATGCTGCTATTGTTCTTTTTAATGCTAAAAGGACTCATTTGGCATTCCTGGTGCTATACCCCATGTCTTCTTTTTATGCCATTTGATTCACCTCCTCTCACCAGCTGCTTTCTGCGCTCTCTCGTTTTGTGGCTACAGGACAAGTTTGCCATGCACCTGTACTCAGTGAATGGCAGACACTTGGCCTCTGCACTCTTGGACGAGGAGGTCACTGCCATCTGCATTACACAGGAGTTCGTGGTCATGGGGACGCTGCAGTGTGCACTCCACATCTGGGACCTCCACAGGTAATGTTCCCTCTCATCCGATCAAAAAGTTAAGTGTGCCATGGAGCCCCAGAAAGCATCGAAGGACAGGCAACGTCAGTTAGCAGAACAGGGCATACATTGGTATTCAGCAGTATGAGCTGCCTCCAGTGTGTACCATCTGGCTCCATTATTTACAGTATAGGCTGATCCAGTCCTGGTTTTAACTTCAGTCATGTGCATACATTTGTGGTTCAGATCTTCCTAAGAAAAGGAGGACCACAAGTCCCAGTGTACACGGGGCTAAAACTCAGGAATGGATCAGCTTGTCCGGAAAATGATGGAGCCTTTGCTAAGGCTCATCGTGCATCTCCATTGACATGGACATTGTAGAATGCAATTTTCAAACACTGAATAACCAACTCTACACTGTAAGTTTTATATTATGTTATTGTTATATTACATTATAACGTATTCTATGGCAGTTTTCAAAGCCACACCCCCCCCCCCCCGGTAAATTGTCTTATTGGAAAATCTCCTTCCTCTGTCCAACCAAGAGCACGCATGGACTTCCACAAATGCATGTCCTTTTAGCTAGGTTACAAAAGTGCAATCCTGGTGAGGGAGGTAAACAGCATGTATTTGGTTTTCATATATATGCACACTTATTTTATTTTATCCTCTCTCGGCCACCTGCAGGTGCAAGATATGCCTGCAGTTTATGCTAGATGACTTTAAAAAGTTGGCTGCAAAGCAATTACAGTAAAAGTGCCCCGCAGTCTTTGCAACTAGCTGGCCTGTAGAAAAGTTGTGTCCTGAAACGTCCAATCGAGGGAGAAAGCATTGGTATGAAGAGATCACTGGTGGGGGGGGGGGGGTGAGTATTTATGCTCAGGAGGGAGATCTTTAGCCCATACCTGACTGAGGGTCACACTTCAGATAATGACCTTGAGCAGATTCCTCTGTTACAGTATTAATGTGCGGCAATCAATTAAACTGGACAATAGCACTCTAATGTGGCATAAACAATTTAATAAGTGCACACACCAATAGTGCACAAAATTTAAATACAAAGGCTTTGTATAACTACGTATTTACGTTTTGTATTTAAATTTTGTGCACTATTGGTGTGTGCACTTATTAAATTGTTTATGCCACATTAGAGTGCTATTGTCCAGTTTAATTGATTGCCGCACATTAATTTGCTGTGATTAATCTAAATGTGTGTGCCTTTAACTCCGCCCTTCTTGCATGCTTGTTACAGTATTAAACCAAGAACATCTTGCATGTAATTCTTCCTTTCTTCTTGTCTGCACCTTCGTCACCCTCCGTATTATGTTCAAACAGTTGTTGTCTTAAGTTGTGTCTCCTTACCTCCTCTTATCAATAAGTCTTTTTTTCTTTCTTGCCTCCACCTCTCATCCCTCCAGCCTGAAGCCAGTGGTGCCCCCACTGCCCATGAAGGTCCCGGTTCACTCTGTCTCGGTGACTAAAGAGAGCAGCCACATCCTGGTGGGTTTGGATGATGGGAAGCTGATCGTAGTGGGAGCCGGTCAGCAGTCGGAGGTAAGCGTGGTCAGACTTGTCCTATTTCCACTGCCCCAGCTCTCTCTGGTTCCGGGCAGTTAGAACATGAGTGGGATCCATGCCCCTGGGTCTCAGAAAGTCTCTCTCTTGTTTCTTTCTATAAACATATTCACAAAAAAACGTCCTCGATGCAATCAAACAGATGTCAGCTTGCAATAAAGGAGTAAACCTCTGTGAAAGACACACCCCCCCCTCCCAGCTTTGCTGCAAGCCGTGAACAACAGCCCCTCCCGACATGGCATTTATATATTTATTTATTTTATGTTAAAAGGTTTTTATTCCACTTATAACAATGGATCGTGTTAAGCGGATTACATGAAAATTTAATGACTGGTTTAATGGTTTCCTTGCTAAGCTTACTGGTCCTATGTAATCCCTCCCCCAAACCTGTTCATTGTACTTTCCACCTGCTGTTATGCTGTAAACCGATATGATGTCGCTACGAATATCAGTATAGAAAAGTTTATAAATAAATAAATTAATTAAAATAGTTCCGAGCAATTAGGAATAAAATACAATGACATACATCATTAACATATAAAATAGAACAACAAAACAAAAATATTCTTAACTCCTATTTACGACAACACTATAGAGATACAGGTAAGAGACAGTACCTGCTCCATGGAGCTTACAATCTTGTGAAGATAAACAGACCAGACAAATACGTTTTTGGAAAGAGACAGGGATAAGATTTAAAGTCTGAAAGGTAGTTGAATTTAATTAAAGTTCCCTGTACGTACCCAGATCAGTCCAGGCTCCTGGGTTTTGCCTCCCTTCCAGTAGACGGAGACAGAGAAACCTTTGCTGACACTGCCACATAACCTGCTGTGCGACCTGCAGGGCCTCGGTATTTCTCTGTCTCCAGCAGATGAGAGATGTGCAAAACCTGCAGTCTGGAAATTAGGTTTTAAAAAAAAAAAAGAGAGAGAGAGAAATAGACTTCCTCCCAGGAGGTTGGTAGGTCCTGGTGGGACCATCCCTCCTGGTGCTGAGGTGGATGAGCAGGGAGTTGGGGTCCCTAATATAGCTCGGTCCTTTCGCTGGTGGGGCCAGTTCCCTCTCCCCCAGGAGGACCTGCAGTGCCTTAAAGGGAAGCAACTTTAAAGTTTAAAAAAAAAAAAAAAAGTTTCTTTTTTTTGTAAGTGTCGGTCGACCCAGGGTGGAGATCGGAGAGGCAGCTTTGCAGAGGCTCAGCTGCAGCGGCTTTCGCTGTGTTTCTCTGGCGTCCTCTGGGCGGCTGCTTGCACATGTGGTCGGGCAGGCTGACGTCATGCCGGGCGGCAGTAAGTGCTCCACATGGGGGAGCTTTTTGCCAGACTGAGTCGGCGGAAGAGGCGTTGTGGTCTGTCAATCAGATAGAAACGAGAGTGGTGAGGTTCGTGTTGCGTAGCTTTCTGCCTTGCTTGCACGGTTGGCCACTAAGGATCTTATCGGACCATGCGACGACGATAGCTCACGTCAACCGACAGAGTCTGGCGGTGGCTCAGGAAGCCCAGGAGTTAATTCGCTGGGCAGAGCAGTATCTGGCGTTATTGGCGGCATCTCACGTAGCCAGGATAGACAGTGTAAAGGCGTACGTTCCCTGTACGTACCTGGATCAGCCCAGAGCCTGGGTTATGTCACCAATCCAGCAGAGGGAGGCAGAGAAAACATTCTACTGACTCTGACGTATACCCTGCAGCACCACCTGCAGTCACTCAGTATTTCTCTGTCTCCCAGCAGAGGGAGGCAGAGAAAACATTCTAATGACTCTGACGTATACCCTGCAGCACCACCTGCAGTCACTCAGTATTTCTCTGTCTCCCAGCAGAGGGAGGCAGAGAAAACATTCCAATGACTCTGACGTATACCCTGGAGCACCACCTGCAGTCCCTCAGTATTTCTCTGTTCCCTGTACATACCTGGATCAGCCCAGACCCTGGGTTATGTCACCAATCCAGCAGAGGGAGGCAGAGAAAACATTCTAATGACTCTGACGTATACCCTGGAGCACCACCTGCAGTCCCTCAGTATTTCTCTGTCTCCCAGCAGAGGGAGGCAGAGAAAACATTCCAATGACTCTGACGTATACCCTGGAGCACCACCTGCAGTCCCTCAGTATTTCTCTGTCTCCCAGCAGAGGGAGGCAGAGAAAACATTCTAATGACTCTGACGTATACCCTGGAGCACCACCTGCAGTCCCTCAGTATTTCTCTGTTCCCTGTACATACCTGGATCAGCCCAGACCCTGGGTTATGTCACCAATCCAGCAGAGGGAGGCAGAGAAAACATTCTAATGACTCTGACGTATACCCTGGAGCACCACCTGCAGTCCCTCAGTATTTCTCTGTCTCCCAGCAGAGGGAGGCAGAGAAAACATTCCAATGACTCTGACGTATACCCTGGAGCACCACCTGCAGTCACTCAGTATTTCTCTGTCTCCCAGCAGAGGGAGGCAGAGAAAACATTCTAATGACTCTGACGTATACCCTGGAGCACCACCTGCAGTCACTCAGTATTTCTCTGTCTCCCAGCAGAGGGAGGCAGAGAAGTCATTCTAATGACTCTGACGTATACCCTGCAGCACCACCTGCAGCCACTCAGTATTTCTCTGTCTCCCAGCAGAGGGAGGCAGAGAAAACATTCCAATGACTCTGACGTATACCCTGGAGCACCACCTGCAGTCCCTCAGTATTTCTCTGTTCCCTGTACATACCTGGATCAGCCCAGACCCTGGGTTATGTCACCAATCCAGCAGAGGGAGGCAGAGAAAACATTCTAATGACTCTGACGTATACCCTGCAGCGCCACCTGCAGTCACTCAGTATTTCTCTGTCTCCCAGCAGAGGGAGGCAGAGAAGTCATTCTAATGACTCTGACGTATACCCTGGAGCACCACCTGCAGTCCCTCAGTATTTCTCTGTCTCCCAGCAGAGGGAGGCAGAGAAGTCATTCCAATGACTCTGACGTATACCCTGGAGCACCACCTGCAGTCACTCAGTATTTCTCTGTCTCCCAGCAGAGGGAGGCAGAGAAGTCATTCTAATGACTCTGACGTATACCCTGCAGCGCCACCTGCAGTCACTCAGTATTTCTCTGTCTCCCAGCAGAGGGAGGCAGAGAAGTCATTCTAATGACTCTGACGTATACCCTGGAGCACCACCTGCAGTCCCTCAGTATTTCTCTGTCTCCCAGCAGAGGGAGGCAGAGAAGTCATTCTAATGACTCTGACGTATACCCTGGAGCACCACCTGCAGTCACTCAGTATTTCTCTGTCTCCCAGCAGAGGGAGGCAGAGAAGTCATTCTAATGACTCTGACGTATACCCTGGAGCACCACCTGCAGTCACTCAGTATTTCTCTGTCTCCCAGCAGAGGGAGGCAGAGAAAACATTCCAATGACTCTGACGTATACCCTGGAGCACCACCTGCAGTCACTCAGTATTTCTCTGTCTCCCAGCAGAGGGAGGCAGAGAAGTCATTCTAATGACTCTGACGTATACCCTGGAGCGCCACCTGCAGTCACTCAGTATTTCTCTGTCTCCCAGCAGAGGGAGGCAGAGAAAACATTCCAATGACTCTGACGTATACCCTGGAGCACCACCTGCAGTCACTCAGTATTTCTCTGTCTCCCAGCAGAGGGAGGCAGAGAAAACATTCTAATGACTCTGACGTATACCCTGGAGCACCACCTGCAGTCACTCAGTATTTCTCTGTCTCCCAGCAGAGGGAGGCAGAGAAGTCATTCTAATGACTCTGACGTATACCCTGGAGCGCCACCTGCAGTCACTCAGTATTTCTCTGTCTCCCAGCAGAGGGAGGCAGAGAAAACATTCCAATGACTCTGACGTATACCCTGGAGCACCACCTGCAGTCACTCAGTATTTCTCTGTCTCCCAGCAGAGGGAGGCAGAGAAGTCATTCTAATGACTCTGACGTATACCCTGGAGCACCACCTGCAGTCACTCAGTATTTCTCTGTCTCCCAGCAGAGGGAGGCAGAGAAGTCATTCTAATGACTCTGACGTATACCCTGGAGCACCACCTGCAGTCACTCAGTATTTCTCTGTCTCCCAGCAGAGGGAGGCAGAGAAAACATTCCAATGACTCTGACGTATACCCTGCAGCACCACCTGCAGTCACTCAGTATTTCTCTGTCTCCCAGCAGAGGGAGGCAGAGAAGTCATTCTAATGACTCTGACGTATACCCTGCAGCACCACCTGCAGTCACTCAGTATTTCTCTGTCTCCCAGCAGAGGGAGGCAGAGAAGTCATTCTAATGACTCTGACGTATACCCTGGAGCACCACCTGCAGTCACTCAGTATTTCTCTGTCTCCCAGCAGAGGGAGGCAGAGAAAACATTCTAATGACTCTGACGTATACCCTGGAGCACCACCTGCAGTCACTCAGTATTTCTCTGTCTCCCAGCAGAGGGAGGCAGAGAAAACATTCTAATGACTCTGACGTATACCCTGGAGCACCACCTGCAGTCACTCAGTATTTCTCTGTCTCCCAGCAGAGGTGGACGTCCCTAGCCCCTGCAGTCTGTGGTAGTTTGTTATTTTTTAGTCAGGCAGTTTAGGAGTTTAATTTTTTGCAGACTTTCTTTTTCTTTTGAAGAGAGCCTGTTTTTTTCATTTAAGTTATTTTTAAAAAAAAAAAAGGTTTTATTTTTCTTCACAGCCGTTTCACTGCCTCCTGGGAGGACTATCCCTCCTGGTTTTTGAGGCTGCCGGAGTTGGGGAGGTTTTGAACCCAGCAACAACTCCTGGCAGGGGTGATACCGGGGGGCCCGGCTCACTCACCCTACTTGGAGCAGCTCCTGGAGGCCGTGGCGTTTCGGTCAGGTAAAAAATAAAAATAAAAATAATTCTTCACAGCTGAATCGTTGTTTACTTACCTTTTGGTGTTCGGTGGGCCCGTGCTTTTGTTTTTCACCGGGGTTTCTTTTAGTTTTTTAGTTTATTTCATACTTTTTATTTCGCGCCGTTTTTTCTTTATAATGCCGCGAGGCGCGGCCTGCCGCACTTGTGGAGATGCGCGAGCGCGTCTCTCCAGGGAGAGTCTCTGTTCATCCTGTCTCCCCGGGGGGGAAGGCTCATCAAGTTTGCCGATAACAAAAGGGACTCGGCCACTTCGCGCGGCCCCAAAACCTCGGCCCAGCTGCTCTCCTGCCCCGGACTCATTTTGCTGCAGTGCTGGAACTGAGGCACTCCTATCTACTCTGAGGGTGGTGACACAACAAGCTATTCAGGGTGCTTCTGACCCGCCTCCGCTGTCATCGCAGCCGGCGGTCCCTGGGGGGGGGGACAAGCCACGCGAAACAGGGCCATATTTATCGGCTGAAAGCCTGGAGGAGATTTCAGATTCTTCTTCCTCTTCTCCTACCTTTTCAGGGGATTTTCTTCATTTTCTTCGCAAAGCTTGCAAATCTAAGAAATTTCATAAGAGACATAAGAGTCTCTCATCTCAACAGAGGTTAAAGCCACATTCCTCTAAAAGGGCTAGTTCCACGGATTTGGGAGTGGGGTCAGCTCTGAAGCATCCCCTTCGTCCGGGTCCGGATCAGACAATTTTTTCTTCTTCAGATGATTCTGAGCATGGCTCTTTACCTATCCCGGACAAGTCCTTGCCGGAGGGGGATTTAAATGAAGACCCTGCTTTGAGTATTAGTTCAGACCCTCATGTTGCAGATGGGGGATGACCTGAAAGTAGTCTGCCTGTTTACAAGAGAGGAACTTAGTCCCTTAATTCCAGCAATTTTACTGGAATTGGGTCTCAAGGCTCCAGTGAAGGATTCTCGGATGGGTGGCGTTGACCCAGTGTTGCTTGGCCTTAAAGGTCCCACGACATAATTTCCTTTTCATCTTTCTCTCACTGACCTTATATACCGGGAGTGGGATACTCCTGAGTTGGGGCTTAAGGTAGCAAGAGCCATGGAAAAATTGTATCCATTACCTGAGGAAGCTTTGGAAATTTGAAAATTTCCTAAGGTGGATGCCGCTGTTTCAGCCGTCACTAAGAAAACAACTATTCCAGTAACTGGGGCTACGGCTCTTAAAGATCTCCAAGATCATAAGCTGGAGGTTCAGCTTAAGCGAATTTTTGAGGTTTCTGTTCTTGGTGTGCGGGCGGCCATGTGTAGTAGCTTGGCTTTGCGAGCTGGACTAAGATGGGTCCAGGCTTTACAAAACAATTCTTCCCTCTCTGAAGAGGAAGTTGCTCAGGCTGGTAGACTGGAAGCTACAGTTGCTTATAGTGCAGATGCTTTATATGATCTCATTAGGACCTCAGCTCACTCTATCGTTGCTTCTGTATCGGCTTGCAGACTTCTCTGGTTGAGGAATTGGTCCGCAGACGCATCCTCCAAAGCTCAATTAGGGGCTTTACCCTTTAAGGGAAAATTATTATTTGGTAAGGAATTGGAAGATTTAATTTTGTCCCTAGGGGAAAGTAAGATTCACAAATTGCCAGAGGACCGTCCTAGACCTAGAAGCTTTTTTTCATCTCGCTCTCGTTTTCAGTCTAACAGAAGATTTCGTTCTTCTCGTCCGTCAGCTCCTCCAGCTAAACAGTCTTCAGGTAGACAACAGAATTGGTCTCAGTCCTTTCGGGACCGCCGCTTTGGTAGACCTGGAACTTCCCAAGTCTCAGGAGGCACAAAGTCTGTCCGATGAGATAAGGCCGGTCCTTTCTCCGGTTCCCGTCATAGGGGGCAGGCTGTCTCTGTTTTACGGAGAATGGGCCAGATGTACGTCTGATCAATGGGTTCTATCCAAGACTCGCTACAGTGTTTAAGCGACCTAGGAGCTATAGTTCCAGTTCCAACATCGGAAAGGTCGTTATTCAATTTTCTTCGTCGTTCCCGAACAGGAAGGAACCTTTCGTCCCATTCTTGATCTCGAAAGAGTCAACCGTTGTCTAAGGATTCCATAGTTCCAGATGGAGACTCTTCAGTCTGTCATAGCTTCGGTTCACAGAGGAGAATTTCTAGCATCTCTCGACCTCACTGAAGCTTATCTTCATATCTGCATTCGATCCGATCATCAGAAGTTCCTCAGGTTTTGCATTCTAGTGCAACATTATCAATTCAGGGCTCTCCCGTTCGGATTAGCCACAGCTCCCAGAACATTTACCAAGATAATGGTTGTGGTGGCCGCTCAACTAAGGAAGGAGGGCCTGTTGGTACATCTGTACCTGGACAACTGGTTGATTCGAGCAAAGTCGGAATCTCTTTGTTATTATACAATCAACAGGGTAATCAGCCTTTTGCAGTCTCTAGGCTGGGTGATCAACGAAGACAAGAGTCACCTATTACCTTCCCAATCTCTGGAGTTTTTGGGTGCATGGTTCGACACTCTTCAAGGGATAGTGTTCCTTCCAGAGCATCGCCTTCTCAAGCTTCAGTCACAAATTCGAGACTTACAGTCTATTCCTATTCCTTGTGTGCGGGATTACATGATAGTTTTAGGTTCAATGTCCTCTACTCTGGAGTTGGTTCCCTGGGCCTTTGCGCACATGAGACCACTTCAGTCTGCATTGCTTTCATGATGGAATCCGGTTTCGGAACTATACCACCTTCCCCTTCCTCTTACAGAGACGGCTCGTTCCAGCCTAGATTGTTGGTTACAGACAGCGAATCTGCAACGATGTGTAGCGCTAGAGATTCCGGAATGGACTGTGGTCACTACAACGCCAGTCTTTCAGGCTGGGGAGCAGTATGTCAAAATACATCTGTTCAGGGTCAGTGGTCCGAAGAGGAAGCGCAGTGGTCGATCAATCTTTTAGAGACCAGAACGGTTCGTTTAGCCTTAATCGCTCTTCAAGCTCTCCTTTGCGGGAAGTCGGTACGGGCTCTTTCCGACAATGCGACCACAGTAGCGTACATCAACCGTCGGGGAGGAACCCGAAACTTTCTGGTAGCTCAGGAAGCACAACAACTGATTGCCTGGGCGGAGCAACATCTGCTCAGCATGTTCCGCCAGAAGGATTTCGGAACTTCAGGCTTTGTCATTTAGGGATCCTTTTTTGAGAATTATGGATTCCGGAGTCTCATTGTGTGCAGTTCCTTCCTTCCTTACTTCCTTCTGAAGGTGGTATCGTCATTCCCTAGAGTCAATCGGTAGAGCTTCCAGCCTTCCCAAACCTAGATGCGGCAGCACCTCATGCGAGAAAATTGAGACTCTTGGGTATAAAGTGGGTGTTGTTGCGGTATCTTAAGGTCACTAATAGTTTCTGGCTTTCGGATCATCTTTTTGTACTATGGAGTGGTGAAAAAAAGGAACATGAGGCTTCAAAATCTACCATAGTGCGGTGGTTGAAGGAAGTGATTTTGGGGTACATCTATCAAGGTTGCTCTATCCCTGAGGGTTTAAGGGCTCAATCTTCTCTGTCACAAGCAGTATCTTGGGCCGCTTGTGACAGAGGTATCACCACAAGAGATTTGTAGGGCAGCTACTTGGAAGTTGTTGCACGCTTTCTCCAGGCATTATCGTTTGGATGTCCAAGTTCCAGAGGCCATAGGCTTTAGTGAAAGTGTACTTTGAGCGGGACTCTCGCAGTCCCACCCTGTTTAAGGAAGCTTGGGTACATCCCAGGAGTCTGGATTGATCTGGGTATGCACGGGAAAAGGAAAATTGGTTCTTACCTGCTAATTTTTGTTCCTGTAGTAACACGGATCAGTCCAGAGTCCTGCTCAGTTGGTGTGGGGAGATTTTGTCGATCTCTTATTGTAAATAGGCTGAAGTATGGCACAGGTTTGTTTAGTTTCTCACATTATTAAGGTTGGAAAAGTGTTTTCATTATAAGGTTCCACTTCCTACTGCTCATTTAGGGGAACATGATTAGGTTACTTGTTTTTTTCATTGTTATCTTGGCTTGGGTACAGGTCAATACTGAGGGACTGCAGGTGGCACAGCAGGTTATGTGGCAATGACAGCAAAACTTTCTCTGTATCCATCTGCTGGAAGGGAGGCAAAACCCAGGAGTCTGGACTGATCTGTGGTACTACAGGAATGAAAATAGCAGATAAGAACCCATTTTCATATAGTGGTCATATTGGCCAACTGAGTAAATCTGCGAGAAGTTGACTGTGTTCCCCATAAACAGTCTACATTACATAATAAAAGTAGGAAATGGGGTGGCAGAGTGATGGGATAGGATGAGAGGAGCTAAGTAGTACAGATTAGTTCTTCTAAGCCAGCCTCCAGTGCTCTGGCACATGTTGCACATTAGAAGAGACCTGAAAATCGAATTATTGCCAAATCTCAGCAGCACATTTCGGTGAATACCCTGCTCAGAGAGGATCCTTGCAGAGGTCATGCCTGTAAATTATTATCGGAGAATGGCTGATAAGCCCAAACTGACAGAACTGTGCATACAGAAATCCTCCTACACTCCATGAGCCTGGTCATGAGCAAGGCTGAGCATTTTTGGCCTGTAAGAAAGTTGAAGATGCTGTGAGATAAATTTTACTGCGCATATATCCAGAACCTTCTAAAGTCAACATGCATAAGTGTGCATGCTCACCTCAGGGGGACTGCTGCTAAGCCCAGGATCCCACCAAGACCCCAGGGAGGCCAGGCATTCTCTGCAGAAACACTTGGGGGCTGCTCTTCCAATCATAAGTGCCAACTTTTCAAAAGAAAAGTAGGGGTGCTACTACTAAACCTAGCACACAGTGAGGGTGTTTGCTCAATATTGGGGGTACTCAAGCACCCAATGCACAAACAGAGCTGGCACCTATGCTTCCAGTACTCTCTGGGGAGCAGTTCTGCAAACTGTCAAGTGACTTCTTGTTCCGAAAGTGCATATATGTTTTTCTCACAGGACAAGCAGGATGGTGGTCCTCACATATGGGTGACATCACAGGATGGAGCCCAATCACGGAACACTTTTGTCAAAGTTTCTAGAACTTTGATTGGCACCTACTGGGCATGCCCAGGATGGCACTAACCCTGCAACCAGCAGGGGTCCCCCTTCAGTCTTCTTTTTTCCACGCAGCAGTAGCCATGCGGGTTAAGAAGCTCTACAGAGATTCCTGACAGGAATTTTCCTCACGGAATTACTTCATAATTAATACCCCTCAGGGGTCTCCCTATTCAATTTTTTACTTTCGCGGTGATCCGGTAAGTTTTTTACCCAGTTCCGATCGATTCCCGTCGAGTTTGGCCCTGTGGCATACTGGCCGTCGACCGCACCATGGTTAAATTTTTTTTTCAAAGGCCATGGCTTGGGGGTTCCATTGGTGCCCTGACTGCGCTCGCACAATGTCCATCACAGACCCCCATAAAGTCTATGTAATGTGCCTTGGGTGTGAGCATGATGTCCTGACTTGCACCAAATGTGCCGTAATGACACCAAAAGGTCGCAAAGCCAGAATGGAGATGTAACTTCTCTTTAGGTCTCAAACTCTGACTCCGTCCATAACATCGACGTCGTCCGAACCGGTGCCATCTCCATCGAGCCAGTATCTGGCACCGGCCGATGACCGTCCAGCATCGACGACTTCCCGGCCATCGACTACCTCTGTTCCCCCTCAGGACCGAGGGGATTGTCGAGAGAAACATCAACATCAACATCGACACCGTGAACCTCGGACCATCGACGAAGGCAAATCATCGACCTCGCCATCGTCCAAGCCACCGCCAAAGAAACCCCGTCCAGAAAAGGCATCGACCCTTTCTGAGTCCGGGTCACCAAGGCAACCCTCACCCAGATGGGTAATGGGAGCCGCGACTCCACTTTTAACAGTGGTCCCTCCGGCTACGCCTCTGCCTCCTTCTCCCCTTCCGGAACCGGGGCTGATCGCTCCAGGTCTCCGTGAAGAGCTGGACCGGATGGTTCAGGAGGTCATCGGCAAGGCGATGCAGAGATTCCAGATTCTTCCGACGCCGAAGCCAATTCCTGAACCGACCATCAATCCCATTCCGGTAGCGCTGGCACCGCTGCTCTCGAAGATGGAAGCACTACTAGCCGCTTTTCCTCCAATGGATCTGGGGACACCGACGGTTCCAGTGCCCTCTCCACTTCCTCTGTCATCGGGAGGAGAAACACCGTTCCTTCTTCCTCCATTGGGAGTCCTGCCGATGCCTCAACCATCGATGTCACCAATACCGTTACTGCCATCAGGGCCGCCGATCCGTCCATTGATGCCCTCTGTACCTTCATCGATGCCTCCGGTGACTCCCTCGATGCCTTCGGAGCCTAGACCGGGACCTTCGGGAATACCTTCGTCCCGTCCATCTAAGGTTCCTGGAGGGCACGGTGATGAACCCTATGATACATGGACCGATGACTCGTCCCAGGACACCGATGATTTACCATCACCACCCTCTCCTACCGAAAGCAGGAAATGTTCGCCTCCAGAGGACTTGTCCTTCATTAATTTTGTGAAGGAAATGTCTGAGTTAGTTCCTGTCCAACTGCAGACTGAACAGGATGATAGACACCAGATGATGGAGCTTCTACAATTTCTGGACGCTCCTAAAGAAATCACCTCTATCCCTATCCATCAAGTTCTTCTGGATCTTCTGAAGAAGAATTGGGAACACCCTGGTTCGGTGGCACCAGTCAACCGAAAGGCAGATACCACATATTTGGTCCATTCAGCTCCAGGGTTCCAAACACCCCAATTGGATCACCAGTCCATAGTTGTTTAGTCTGCCCAAAAGAAAGCCCAGCGCTCAAAGCCTCATTCTTCCTTCCCTCCAGGCAAAGAGCAGAAATTCCTGGATGCCATTGGTTGGCGTGTCTTCCAGGGATCAATGCTTATCTCTCTGATCGCCTCTTACCAGCTTTATATGACCCAGTACAACAGGGTCCTATTCAAACAAATACAGGACTTAGCAGAGTCACTGCCTCAGCAATTCCAGGAACAGCTACAAACCCTGGTTCACAAAGGATTTGAAGTGGGAAAATATGACATTTTTGACACCGCTTCCAGGGTATCTGCAGCTGCCATTTCTGCAAGAAGATGGGCCTGGCTTAAGTCTTCGGACCTATGTCCTGAACAGATTGTCCGATCTGCCTTGTATTGGGGACAGTCTGTTTGGTGAACAGATCCAGCAAACAGTGGCGCAGCTCAAGGATCATTATGAGACTCTTCGCCAACTCTCTCTGATGCCTTCTGAATATCCGGCCAAGCAAGCATTCAGGAAGGACTCCAAAAAGTCGTTCTACCGTCAAAGGAAGTCCTTTCCACCACCTTCTAGGTCGCTCCACTAAGCCTTTCCAGAAGGCCCAGTCCCAACAAACTCGTAAGCCAAATCCACAGGCAGCTCCTCAGCCAGGCCCTGCTTCTGGTTTTTGACTCATTCATAGAGAGCAACAGCCAGCTTCCACTGCCGCATGTACCAGTAGGAGGTCAGTTGTGCCATTTCAACAACATTTGGCACACAATCACCTCGGACCAGTGGGTTCTTGCTATAATCTCTCAAGGTTATCACCTGAACTTTCTATCCATTCCACCAGATTCCCCACCTTGGCCGACATGGGGAACATCAGACCACTCACTATTCCTGGATCAGGAGGTCTCCCTCCTCCTTCGATCCAGAGCAATCGAACCAGTGCCCTACTCCCAACAGGGCCTCGGATTCTATTCCCAGTACTTTCTAATTCCCAAAAAGTCAGGCGGCGTTCGTCCAATTCTGGACCTGCATGCCCTCAACAAGTACTTCCAACGAGAAAAGTTCAAGATGGTAACCTTGGGTTCCCTCCTTCCTCTTCTGCAAAGGGAAAACTGGCTCTGCTTTCTAAACCTCCAGGACGCTTATACACACATTGCGATAACTCCGTCTCATCGCAAATTTCTGAGATTCCTGGTAGACCCAAAGCACTGTCAATACAGAGTACTCCCATTCGGCCTAGCATCTGCACCACGAGTTTTCACCAAGTGTTTTGTAGTAGTAGCAGCCTTCCTCAGGACCCAAGGTGTTCACGTCTACCCCTATCTCGACGATTGGTTGATCAGGGCTCCCACTCAGCAAGCTGCTCTGACGTCCCTATGTCTTACTTTACACACTCTGATCTCTCTAGGATTTCTCATCAATTACAAAAAATCCTGCTTAGTCCCATCTCAAACTTTGTCATTCATAGAGGCAGACTTGGACACCTTCAAAGCAAAGGCATTTCTGCCTCGAGAACGAGCTCTCACTCTCACTTCTCTCACACACCAGCTACAAACTCAACAACGCTCAACTGCACGCCATTTCCTCATCTTACTGGGACACATGGCATCCTCAGTGCATGCTACCCCAATGGCCCTCTTGGCCATGAGAGTCATGCAGTGGACTCTACGGTCACAAGGGACTCAATCCATTCAACCACTATCAACCATTGTCCACATCACCAACCCACTTCGTCAGTCTCTAGCTTGGTGGAAAAATCAGACCAGTCTCCTCCAAGGCCTACCTTTCCAGACTCCAGATCGGTGGATGCTGCCAGCCTTGGCTGGGGAGCACATGTTGCCAATTTACAAACTCAAGGGTCTTGGTCTCCAGAGGAAGCCAAACACCAAATCAATTTCCTAGAGTTACGAGCAATCAAATATGCTCTCAGAGTGTTTCAGGATCGCCTCTCCCACTAGGTCATCCTGATTCAGACAGACAACCAGGTGGCAATGCGGTACATCAACAAGCAGGGAGGGACGGGCTCCTACCTCCTGTGTCAAGAAGCTGCACAGATATGGGCGGAGGCCCTTTCCCACTCGATGTACCTCAGGGCCACCTACTTGCCGGGAGTGGACAATGTATTGGCAGACAGGCTGAGTCGCACTTTTCAACCGCACGAGTGGTCTCTCAACCCCACAGTAACGAACTCAATATTCCAACGTTGGGGTTACCCTTACATAGACCTCTTTGCATGACCTCAAAACCGCAAAGTAGAGAACTTTTGCTCGCTCACTCGCAGCTAACATTCACTACCAAAAAATGCGTTCTCCCTCTCATGGGCCACCGATCTCTTCTATGTATTCCCTCCACTTCTCTCAAAGACTCTCGTGAAGCTACATCAGGACAAGGGAACCATGATCCTGATAGCCCCTCACTGGCCACGCCAAGTGTGGTTTCCGATTCTTCAGGACCTCTCCATTCGCAGGCACATTCCCCTGGGGAAGTACCCGCTTCTGGTCACTCAGAACGACGGGTGCCTACGCAACCCCAATCTTCAGGCCTTGTTCCTGACTGCCTGGATGTTGAAAGGTTAATTCTTCAGCCGCTCAACCTTTCAGAACCAGTTTCCCATGTCCTGATTGCTTCACGGAAGCCTTCCACGAGAAAGTCTTATTTTTACAAATGGAACAGGTTTAAGTCATGGTGTTCCTCCCTGTCCCTTGATCCTTTCACTTGTTCCACCACGAAGTTTCTGGACTACCTATGGCACCTATCAGAGTCAGGTCTAAAAACGTTTTCCATCAGGATGCATGTCAGTGCAGTAGCCACCTTCCATAAAGGTGTTGGGGATGTTCCCATTTCAGTACAACCCCTTGTCACACGATTTTTGAAGGGCTTGCTCCACCTCAAACCTCCACTGCGCCCTCCGGCCCCTTCTTGGGACCTTAACCTAGTTTTGGGTCGGCTCATGAAACCACCATTCAAGCCTCTCCAATCCTGTGATCTTCGCTATCTCACATGGAAAGTGATTTTTCTTCTGGCAATCACATCTGCTCGCAGGGTTAGTGAGTTATAGGCTCTAGTACCTACCCACCTTACACTAAACTTCTGCACGACCGGGTAGTACTCCGCACTCACCCTATGTTTTTGCCTGAGGTAGTATCGGACTTTCACATTAATCAATCCATCATACTACCTACCTTCTTTCCCAGGCCCCATTCTAATCCAGGAGAATATGCTCTGCATACCCTTGACTGTAAACGGGCTCTAGCATTCTATCTAGACCGTACAGCTGCCCACAGGGAAAGCACTCAACTGCTTGTTTCTTTCCATTCCACCAGATTGGGGCAACCTGTGGGTAAGCAGACTCTCTCCTCCTGGTTAGCGGACTGCATATCCTTTTGCTATCAGCAAGCAGGCATTCCACTTCAAAACCGTGTTAAAGCACACTCTATCAGGTCCATGGCAACTTCAGTAGCGCACCTACGGTCGGTGCAGCTTCCTGATATTTGTAGGGCTGCTACCTGGAGTTCTCTCCATACCTTTACAGCCCATTATTGTTTGGACAAGGCTGGTAGACAAGATTCCATCTTCGGCCAATCTGTCTTGTGCAACCTTTTTGCAACTTGATGTACCAACACCCTTCTGCCTGCCCGTTAGGGTTCAGGATGGCCTCTACCAAATTACACCCCAGTTGTTTTGCCGGTTGCACGTCTTGAGTACATTTGGTGCATACCTTGGACATCCTCAGCTCGGTACTCACCCATATGTGAGGACTACCATCCTGCTTGACCTGTGAGAAAGCAAATGTTGTTTATCTGTAACAGGTGTTCTCACAGGACAGCAGGATGTTAGTCCTCACGAAATCCGCCCGCCACCCCACGGTGTTGGGTTTGTTACGTTTTCTTATTCTATTTTTTGGCACTTACTTTAGCTTTTAAACAAGACTGAAGGGGGACCCCTGCTGGCTGCAGGTTTGGTGCTATGCTGGGCATGCCCAGTAGGTGCCAGTCAAAGTTCTAGAAACTTTGACAAAAGTGTTCCGTGATTGGGCTCCATCCTGTGATGTCACCCATATGAGAGGACTAACATCCTGCTGTCCTGTGAGAACACCTGTTACAGGTAAGCAACATTTGCTTTACTCCTGCTGCCCTTCTCTTCCTCCAGTGCAGCGATATCCTGCAAGGAGGACCAAGGGATGCTGCTGTATTCCTTCTGTTAATGTATCATTAAGATATGCCTTTAAAAATCGCACCAAATGAGGAGTATGATTTTTTTTTCCTCCCCATGCCAGGATATTTGTTCAGTTGGATGATGAACTGCTTAAAGCTTCAACCAAAAAGTTTTCATTTTGCGATTTTTTTTTTTTCTTTCTAGGTGAAAACGGGACAGTTTACCAGAAGGCTGTGGAGTTCCCAACGCCGCATCTCCCAGGTGTCCTCAGGAGAAACGGAGTACAACCCGGCCGAGGGAAAGTAAAAGGAGCATTCTTGGGCTGTGGCCCGCTTGAGTAGGTGAGGGGAGGACTCCTCAGGAACTCCAAAACCCCCCTCCATGGGGAGGAGCCAACAGCACAAGGACACCCCTTGACCTGAGAAGAGCAAAGGTTGCCACCTTAGCTGCCCGCCGTGCGCCTGGTGGCCACCGCACTGTGACATTCAACTGAACCTCTTTTTCCAGACCTATAGCTGTCCTCGTCTTCTGCCTCAGGGCCAGAATCCGGAGCGGGTTGTTTTTGGTTTTTTTTTTTTAATCTTTTACGCCACTGAAAAGGGAAATTGCTCCTTTGGCACCTCAGAGCCACCGGTTTCCACATCTGGATCTGCAGCTGTGACATTCTAAGCAAAGGTGGTCGGGGGGGGGGAGGGAAGATAAGCTGGAGGTTGGGCTTCTCCGATTTCCACTCCGTTTCCCCTCGTCTTATCCAGACGGAGGTCGGAGGAGGATGGAGGCAGGAGGAGGTTGGGAAAACGTGGCACGTCAAACCCCTGCTTACATGCGTACAAAAAAAGAAAATGGGGGGGGGGGTAGGAGCTACAAAAAAAAAAAAAGTGTAAAGCTATTGTCAGCGTGCGACTTGACGATTCTCTGACGTCTTAAGTTGTCGATGGGGGGCGGGGGGCTTATTGCACTATAGAGAAAGCTGTACCAAAATCGAGGAGAGAGGAAAATTAAAATAAGACAATATCAGGGGAGGAGGAGGCAAGTCCACCACGTTCTAAGAGCTTTAATGTGTGGAGGCACTGCAAAGTACGACAGGAGAGTGACATTTTCTAGAGGCAGACACACAGGAAATTGCCGCAGTGCGGTACCGCCCCATGTGAACTCCTCCCCCCGGCTGGCCCCCACGGTGCGGACTGCCGTGTCGTCCCCCCCCACGTCTGCCCTTGTACTGAACCTGCAAGCTGCCGCCCTGGGGACGAGAACCGCGTGCCTTCTGCTGAGATTACCAGGCCTCTCTGGGATGAGGTGTGAGAGATGGATCGGTGCCTAGGGCCCGCTGTGGCAGGGAAACCCGTTTCCAGATCCTGAGTATAAGAGGCTTTTTAATAATAATAATAATAAAAAAAAGATATATATATTTATGTATACAAATTAAAGGGGAAAGCCAGAAGCTGAGCATCGGAGCAGGCATCTAAGTGACATGTAAACAACTCTGGGGGGGGAAAGCAGGGCTCTTTCCCCTCTCAGAAAAGCTTCTGGTGCCAGCTCACATTTGTTTGAGGAGGGGGAGAGGGTCTTAAGGCGTAATTTGTAAATTGCTGTGAGGAAAGGGTTAAATAGCGGAGCGTCTTTATTGTTTATACAAATTTTATTCTGACTACAGTGGAGATCATGATCATTATCTTGAGGTGATTCTTTTTACGGTTGACAAAATTTTTATATAATGCGCTACAAAAAAAAAAAAAAAAAAAACCAACCCCAAAACAAACCTCTGTCTGTGCTGTGTCATTGATGCAGTCCACTTTTATTTATTTTTTTTTTTGGGGGGGGGGGGGGAGGGGAAATGCACAAGCGTTCAGGAGAGGAGATGGTTTTCCTCCTCAAAATTCAGGGCCTCGCCAGTTCTCCGTAACATTTTCATGTCCAAGGGTGTGGTGCTGCTTAGGATTTGCTAAACCTCACACCCAGGTCAGCCCGGAGAGGCTGATCCGGTCCTGGTTGTCCCCCCTTGCGTGCATGCGTTTGTAGTTCTGATTTTCTTAGGGGGGGGGGGGAGCTGGTGGGAAAATCAGAGCTTACAAATCTACGCAAGTATCCGGGAGGCAGAACCAGGACCCCGGATCAGGCTGGTTCAGTTCTGATGAGGAGTTTGCGGGGAGGGGAAGAGTGAAGGGATGACTAGATCAGATTATTTTCTGCTTTGCTCACAGAGCTAGAGGCAGGAATTTAAATAATAAAATAAATAAACAACCACACAATTGAAATAGCAGGTAAGTGGCGGTAAAATCACAGGAGAAAGCAGCCATACACACAGAAAGCTTTAAAGTTTTATAGAGTTAGACAGATCACGTCTACCTCAACTATGCATGTGCTTAATTGTATTTATTTACTATAAAACAGGACACTGTTACAAACGTTTGCCAGTATGAAAGCCTCCTGGCCCTGTCACCTGAACGCCGTCTTGGGTCCCTTACCAGAAGAGAGAGAGAAGCCAGGGGCCTGAGCTCTTAAAGTTTTGAAGCATCGCTGAGTAACTCACATGTAATGAGGTCATTGTGGCCTTTCCCTGCTGCTTTGCTGGAACAGGGGAATATTCTTCATGGATATAAGTAACTTATAATAAGGGTTTTTTTCTGTAAAATGATTATTCAAAACCTTATTCCCCCTATTCTTTTCTCTTTTCTTGGGCTGTCCAGTTTGTATATTTGTACGCTAAAAAACCAGTTGCTCACATATTTTTGCCCCCGTGGGCTTATCTTGCCTGCGTTTTCTCTTGTGTTATCTTCACAGTTCATCCAGATTAAAAGGGGGGGGGGGGGGGGGGGGGGAATCATCATCATGCAAATAGAGCTGCCACGGAAACGTTAATTTAATCTGTGTAGAAAAGCGCACGCCCTCATTTCAGGTAGCGGCGGCTGGCGTGGGCGTCCCTTCCAGCAGAATTCTTTGCGTCTGGGTGAGGAGAGGGGCAAGGAGCCACCTCAGGGCACAGCCACCTGGCACCTCACGTTCTGGTGCATGAAATCGTAAGCCGACGGTTGGCTGGCTTTCTAACGGCCACGGGATCCCCCCCCCTGGGCTTTGCGGAAGGGGGCAGGAAGGACGGAGCCGTCACCGCCGCGTCTGCTGCGTGAGAGTATCGTGTTCAAATCAGAGTGCAATATCTGCATCTTTTAGCAGATATCTTACTGCACCTACTGTAGCTGTTTGTATAGAAACAAAATTGTATTTTTTTTTTTTGTAATGAAACACTTTTTAATGTTAGTATAAATAAGCATTTCTGCCAGCTCTTTTTTTTTTTTATTTGACTTTTCAGTATCTGAAAATAATTGTTTTTGTTTCTACTTGACTCTCTATTGCGGTTTCTGAAAAAAGAATCGTGCGTGATTCACGCAGAAAGCCCCCAGATAATGCCAGCTCATCAGGGACAGGCTGAGCTGGTCATGGTTTTAGTCCTCCTCTTCCTCCTCCCCCCAAAAAAATTTGCATCTGTGGACTTATAATTCCAGTTTCTACCAGAAGGGGCAGAATGTTCCGATCCAGATGTAAATGCGGAGGGGCAGGACAGGACAGGCTCAGCCCTGGTTATCCTACCTGTATATCAGCTTATCTTGTGAACAGTAGTGGTGCGGTTTTGTTGTTAGACGGGGAGCTTTTCCCAAGACCATTTGAGGATATCTTCTGGTACATTTTGTTCCTCTGCTGCATCAGTCTCGTAGGTGGTGGGCAGGACAGATAGTGTCCTGGGCATCCTATGTTGATCCACTTTGCAGGGCAATTTATCAAAATGGCTGCTTTGGACCCTGGTTTAGCGTGAGCATTTCCTTACGTCTCGTGTCCTCCTGTATTTTCCATGGAGTCAAACACCTGTTACAGCGAAACACAGTAAGGCAGCGCTGGGTGCACTGCATTGAGCTTTTCCATTTCATCTGTAAATGCAAAAAGCCCCCCCCAAAGAACAATTGTCTGTGATGCCCTAATGGGGTGAGAAGGAGGTTATTGTAAGGGCCTGTGTGTACATATGGCCCTTGTGACCGGGCCGCACACCTGCAAGGGGAGATGCCCTTTCCTGAGCTGAGCGCGTAGCAGGTGAGGCTGGAAGAGCAGAAGGAGGAGCCTAGGTCACACCTGTAGCCAATCCTGTGGCAGTGAACAAAATCTTTCCTGACCACCCCCTCTCCCCAAATCTACGGCCATGAGCTCAAACAGCTGGATCGATACTTTTCAGTCGTGGTCACACTCACCAATATCCTTTTCCTCCAAAATTTTGTCCAGTTTGCTTTTGAAGCTTTTGAGTGCTAAAATGAGGAGCAGAATTTTTTTTAGGTGTTAAAGGGTGAAACCGTGCTCACAGCTGGAGCTTCAGAAGCATAATGCATAAATGGTTACAGTGGACGGTAGAAAGGACAGTGGCTGTGGTGGGGAAGAGCGTGAGAGAGGATGGAGCTGATGCTCATCACCTCTTAACAAGCTCCTCTCTGTCATCCTTGCTGCCCTCCTCCTCCGGAATTAACCAACAAAGCGTAAAAGAAAAAAAATCCATAATCATCATATTATTGTTTTAATACAATGAAGTTAGTATTATTGTGGGTAATACTCTAAATAGACTGCAAAGTTTTAATTTGCAGATACTTTTCAGTAAGGCTCAGGGAAGGGGGAGGGAGGTGTTTCTACAGTCACCACTTTACCCATCGGTGTAGAAAAGGGAGAAATGCAAGTTTTGCCACTGAAGAAACCCAGCACTACCTCAGCCCCCTCCAAGCCAACAAAGGGGGGGGGAGGGGATAAGAGATCAAAATTGACAGGCCCAGGTCTGTGTCTTTGTGAAAACCTATTCTTTAAATTATGATTTCAGAGATGAATACACAACTGCGAACCATGCCTTAAACTTGAAAAAAATTGCCTTACTTTGTACATTAATTGTCCTTTTGGTTTTGTTATCATATATGGTGTATGTGATCTTTAAGAGAAAAAAAATACCAAAAAAATGGATAAATATCTTTTTGTAATAAATAAAGGCCTGCCTTGTTTTTTTTGCCTTCCTTTTTGTCTGCTTGTCTCTTTCTCCCCTCTAATGATATTTTGTCTGCACACAACAAATAAAAGGAAGTGAATGCAAAATGCTTTGGGGGGGTTTCTAGAAAGTGTGTTTATCTAGTGCCTGCAAGGAAAGTGACGGTACTTAAGATTGTACCCCTATGGCTCTTTTGTCACAAGCATTCTGCCATCCAGCAGCAGCTCAGGATGCTGGAGACCTGAATTTAGCTCCTGGATCTGGCTCATTCCTATTTGTAGCCCAGATAAGTGGATTTATTTTTCTTACTGTAAACCATTGTGATGTATTTTCGAACGGTATACAAAACCTTTTAAATAAAATAAATAAATTTATGCATCATTACCAGCAGATGGAGGCAAAGATCAAAACTTTGAGGCACTGCTACATATCCATGAGTGCAACCTGCAGTCCTTCAGTATTTCTTTATCTCCAGCAGATGGTAGAAGTGCAAACCTGCAGTCTGGAGTTTCCAAAAAATAATACAAAAGAGAAGAGATTTTGGCTCCCCCGAGGTGTTAGGTTCCTTCGTGGGCCATCCCTCAGGTAAAGCAGTGCACGCGGGAGGTTGGTGATCCCTGTTCTAGCTCGGCCCTTGTCATCAGTGGGAGTGAAAGCCTGGGGTCCTGGGTTCTGGGTCCCTGGCACCCTCAGCGCGCAGCCTCCTTCCAGAAGCGAGGAAGTATTTTGGTTTTATTCCCTTGCCTGGCCTATGTGAGTGGTGTGTGTGTTTCTTTAAGTAAAAAAATAAAAAAGGAAGCAGGGCTGAGGTAGCGATCGATTGAAAGGCTGATTTCATTCTCCGCCGGGAGGAGGTAAGGGTGAGCGGGACTTTATTCCATCGTCCGACAGGGCCGGGTGCCTTAAAGCGCCGGACAGCATCAATGTTAGTTCACATCAGTAGGGGCTATTTTTAGGCAGACATGCCACCTCCCACACAAAGCAGGAAAAGCTGTCTAGGTAGCAGATTGAAATAGGGTCGGTTCTCTGCGACCGTGTTTTGCCTGGAATGCATCTCCGGAGGGGTTGGGACTTCTGTGGGACCCCTGGGGTGGCAGGAGCACAAGGTTGGCTTGGCTGGTTCTAGAGACCCTGGAGGGTCAGAGGAGCTGGTGGCCATTTTGGCTGCATGTGGTGGGAGTCAGGCTGCTACTTTAGAGCCTCAGGACACCCCTCCCATGCTGGTTCCCACTGAGCAGTGCCCTGCTGGTTGCAGGGAAGGGGAAGAGGCTCAGGGGGACATGGAACAGGACCCTTGTTCTTCAGATCTTGCTCTTTTCCTCCATAAGTCCTATTTGGCAAGGAAGGAGGCTGGGATCAAGAGGACTTTGCACAGGAAGTCCCAGGCAGCCAAGAAGCATAAGGATCGGAAGTATGCCAAATTGGGAGGGATCCTGTGACTTTTGAGGCTCAGATGGCCCGCTGTGAAGGAAGGCCGATCAGATGCAGGAACGTCCAGTGAATCCGGACAAGTACCTTGTTAGTGCTTTGGTGGATCCAATGCAGGATCTAGACGAGTTCCCAATCATGGAGGGCGACGATCCTCGGATGGTCCACCTATTCCGTAGGGATGAGCTGAGTCCGCTAATTCCCCAGGTGCTGAATAAGTTGGGGATTAAGGTCACAGGAGGATTCAGACAATGAGGGGGTAAACTTGGTCCTGGAGGGGCTACGGGGACCCCCTAAGGCTTTTCTTTTGCCTAAAAAAGTGAAGAAGGTGGTTCAGGAGTGGGAGTCTCCCAAAGCGGGCCTGAAGGTAGCCAGGACTATGGCTACGTTATATCACTTACCAGAACAGACCTTGGAGTTGTGGAAGATTCCCAAGGTGGATGCGGAGGCGTCTGCGGTTACCAAGAAGACGACCAACCCGCTGGCAGGTTCAGCCACTCTAAAGGATATCCAGTATCAGAAACTGGAGATTCTTCTTAAGAGGCTATTTGAGGTTTCAGCTTTGAGCCTTCGTGCAGCAGTGTGCAGAAGCTTGATGCAGAGAGCCTGCTTGTACTGGGTGCAGAAGGCGCACAATAAGCAGTCGGGATCAGTGGCTGAGGTGGCTCAAGCTACCCGCTTGGTAGCAGGAGTGGCCTATGTGGCAGATGCCTTTTATGACATGATCCGGACTTCCACTAGGAGTATGGTCTCTGTGGTTGTGGTGCGGAGACTCCTATGGCTGGGAAATTGGTCAGCAGATGTGTAGTCTAAAGCCCTGCTGTCTAATCTCCTCTTCAAGGGCAAACTGCTGTTTGGGGAGGATCTGGAGCAGCTCATGAAGCAGTTGGAGGAGTCGAAGGGTAATAAGTTACCTGAAGACAGGTAAACCCCCAAGAAGTCCTTTCCTACGTGAGCTCAGTTCAGAGAGGTGAGGAGATTTCACTAATGGCAGGAGCCCTGGGCCTGTGGTGCAAAAACAGAATTCTGGCAGACAGTCCTTTCAAGCACAATGCAGAACTCTGAGGGAGGGTGGGTCCCAGGGAGGGGACAGAAATAAGATTGGCCAATGCAGGTGAGGTAGAACGCCCCTATCTGGTGGCTATTGGAGGGAGGTTGTCCCTCTTTTACGAGGAGTGGACCAGGATCATGTCGGACCAGTGGATCCTGGAGGGGGTAAGAGACGGCTATGCCTTCGAATTTTCTTGTCCGCTCAGGGACGCCTTTGGAATCTCCCACTGCGTCTTCTGGTCCAAGGGGAAGCAGTGCGGGATACTTTACAATGGCTGCAGCTCAGGAAGGAAGGTATCCTGGTGCACTTGTACGTGGACGAGTGGCTAGTATGGGCGAAGTCAGAAGTGGAGTGTTGTCACTTAGTCCATCAGGTCCTGCAGCTCCTGGATTCATTGGGATGGGTGTCATATCTGGCAAAAAGTCACTTGAAGCCGGCCCAGTCTTTGGAATATCTGGGGATGTGCTTTGATACCCGGATAGGAAAGGTGTTTCTGACTACAGAGAGAGTAGTCAAGTTGCAGAATCAGATCCTTCAACTGCTGCGGTGGTCTGTTCCCAAGGGGTGGGATTATTTACAGGTGCTGGGTTCCATGGCTTCTACACTGGAATTGGCTCCTTGGGCCTTTGCTCACATGCGCCTCTGCAGAGGGCTCTGTTATCCCGTTGGAATCCCCTTTCGGAGGAATTTCAGCTTCCTTTACCGCTTATGGAGGATGCCAGGTCCAGTCTCTCCTGGTGAGTGTCTCAGCACAATCTCTAGAAAGGGATAGCTCTGGAAGTGCCCAACTGGGTGGTGGTGACCACAGACGCCAATCTCTCAGGTTGGGGGGAGATTTGACAAGGGAAATTGGCCCAGGGTCAGTGGTCAGAGGAGGCGTCCTGGTCCATCAATCGGCTGGAAACCAGAGCAGATCGCAGGGCCTTGCTGGTGTTTTTCCCGCTCATTCAAGGGAAGCCAGTGCGAGTGTTCTCAGACAATGCGAAAATGGTGACTTAAATCAATCATCAGGGCAGAACAAAGAATCGTCTAGTGGCGCTGAAGGCACAAGAGCTATTTTTTTGGGCGGAGAGCCATTTGGTGGGAATAGCTTTGTCCCGAGTGGCTGGAGTGGACAATGTGCAAGCGGATTATCTCAGCAGACACTCTCTGGTTCCGAAGGAATGGGAGCTGTTGGCAGAGGCCTTTTGCCTTGGTTCAGGGCCAGGTGGGACAGGCCGGTGATGGACCTCATGGCAACTCTGGGAAATAAGAAGATGGTTCACTTTTTCAGTCGCAGAAGGGAGGTCAGTTTGGACAGCATTGACGCTTTCGTTCAGCCGTGGCCGGCAAATTTGTTACTGTATGTGTTTCCCTCATGGCCTCTTCTAGGTCGGGTGCTGTGGCGCATCAAGCTTCATGCGGGCAGAGTGATTCTGGTGGTGCCTGAGTGGCCGCGGTTTGCGGACCTAATTTGTCTAGCAATGGACGGTCCCGTTTGCTTGGCCCATCTGTCAGGGTTGTTACGGCAGGGACCCATATTTTCAGACCGGGCAGATTGCTTCTTCTAGCGGCTTGGCTTTTGAGAGGTAACCCTCCGCTTGAAGGGATATTCAGAGCCAGTGATTATGACTTTGCTTCAGGTTAAGGAGGCCTTCCATGTCGTTGGCTTATGTCTGAGTTTGGAGGGTGTTCAAATCTTGGTGTTTGCAGAACAAGGTGCAACCTTTAAAGGTGGACGTCCTGCAGGTTTTGGCCTTTTTGTAAAGCGGCTTGGCTAAGGGTTTGGCCTATAATTCCTTTAGTGTTCAGGTGAGTCCCTTCAAGATAGGATTCAGGGAAGACCGCTGGCGTCTCATCCGGATGTGGTTCATTTTCTCAAGGGAGCAAAGTATCTGCGTCCTCCGGTCTGGAAGATTTGACCAGCCTGGAATCTTAGTTTGGTTCTTCAGGGGCTGTTTCTCTGCCCTTTGAACCGATTAGGAGGGCTTCTTTAAAGGATTTAACATAGAAGGCTGTTTGCCGCCAGACCTACGCTTGGAACACTGTCCAAACACCTTTTTAAAAAAAAGTTAAAAACCTGGTTATTCAAACAAGCATTCACTTAATCCCATCCTAGTCTCTGCACTCCTCCCAGTTTCCAAAACTCCAACTATGTAACCCTTTCACTACCTAACTTTCCTATAGCCTATAGCCATCTCTGGTAAACTGAGCTATCTGCTCAGTTAGAAGGATATCTGAGCTGCAAGTGTTGTCGTCTAGGGGACCCTTTCCTGTGCTTTTCGGAGGATGGGGTTTCTTTACATAAGGTTCCTTCCTTTTTGCTTAAGGTGGCTTCCTCTTTTTATATTTACCAGGTTGTCGAGCTATTGGCCTCTCCGAAATTGTTAGTGTTACACCTGTCGGTCGCAGATGGCTGTGACCACTCATACTCACTTCTTTCTTTTCTGCACCATCGATTCTGGGAAGAATGGCAGCCGCCGCCAACCTACCTGGCGTTCCCGAGAGGGTGTGGGCGATGCCGACCGCCATCTTGTTTCAGGAATCACCTAAGCTGCGCGCATGGGCCACCTTTTGTACACGTTATGGTGGGAACCTCGGGGGCGTCCCCTCTGGATGACGTCAACTCGCTGCTGTACTTAAGCTGACTGGCCCTATGCTTCTATGAGTTAGCAAGGAGTTCCCTCATTGCTGAAACTGCTCCATCCTTGGACTTCCGGTTCCAGATTTCTCACTTGGTGTTTGAACGCTCTGGGTACCTGCTCCTCAGGGCCCCTTCCGCTTTCCTAGCTATCCGCTCCTTGGAGGGCCTTCCTGCCTTGGACCTGTCCTGCTTCTCGGGACACTCGTGGAACTACTTCTTGTGAGTACTTTACTACGGACTTCAACGACACTAAGCCTTACTGAGATTCTCTATGGTGTACCCCGTGTCTCGTACCACTATCATATCTTCCTCAGTAGGAGTCGCTCTCGTCTTCCCTGCACTGCTGGTTATTGCCACACCATCTACAGGATCCACCACGGATCCCTGCATCTCGGACTACTTCATCTTCACCGCAGAACAATATCCTCGGCGTACCCCGCGCTGCGGGCCACTACCGGATTTTCACATCGGAGGTATCACCTTGGGTATACCCCTCTGCTCTGAACCGTACTTTAACTACACCTCCTGCTCCGCAGGCTTTACGTTTCTTTCCTTCCTTTATAATAAAGTCTCTACCTTACAGCTGTGTCCTACACCACTGAGACCACGTCTACTGACGGTGAGGCTCACAGGGCTCCTCCCTGTGGGCTGAGACACCTCTCACCTCGGCCAGGGTTCACATTCTTACAAAAACATAACAGTTAGCGGATGCTCCTATGGCGAGGGAGTTTCACTTGTTGTGTGACAAATTATTTTACAATATCATAATGTGATGAATGCTTTTGGAGATCTGATCATCTGTTTGTCCTGTTCAGTGGCACAAAGAAGTGAAATAAGGCTTCCAAGAGCATAATTGCATGATGGTTAAAAGAGATGATAGCTTCGGCTTACGTCTGTAAGGCCCGGTTGGTACAGGAGGGGGTAAAAGCACATTCCACTAGAGCACAGGCAACCTCTCAGGTGGAGTGTCAACTGCTTTCTCCGCAGGAGATTTGTAGGGCGGTGACATAGTCTACTCTTCACACTTTTACCAAACACTACCACTTGGATGAGCGGGCGCTGGAGAAGGCGTCTTTTGGGGAAAATGTGTTGCACGTAAGTCTTGCAATTTCCTGCCCTGAATAGCGGGGCTTGGGTACATCCCACTTGTCTGGACTAATCTGGGGTACGAACAGGAAAGGAAAATTGGTTCTTGCCTGCTAATTTTCATTCCTGAAGTACCACAGATCAGTCTGAAGACCCGTCCCCATCTTTCAAAATACTTCCTTGCTTCTGGATGTTGCTGAGCTGGTATGTGATATAATCAGATTAACGAGAAGCGAACATAGTTTGGTACATGTTTTGTTGTAAGATGAGGGGGCTCCAACTTTGAGTCTCTGCCCAACGTTTACTGGGGTTTAAGTTAGACATCTTGGCTTGGGTACAGGTCAATACTGAGGGACTGCAGGAGGCACGCTTCGAAACGTAGCAGTGCCTCAAAGTTTTGTGTTCTGCCTCCATCGTCTGGTAGGGATGCATCAACCACTTGTCTGGCCTGATCTGTGATACTTCAGGATCGAAAATTAGCATGTAAGAAATAATTTTTCCTTTCTTTGGATCAACAAGGGCTGGAGACCTCCACCACCGAGAATTGAAGGAGACTCAGCAGCACTACCTACTGGCTCTCTGAAGCACACACTTGTGCCAGTTTCTGGACGGGACTGCAGTGCATGTTGCTCAGCTGGCAGACTGTCACTGCAATAGTTGTGCTAGATGGGAAAGGGAAAAAGATGGGAGGAACTTCCAAATATGTTAGTGACATCTTGTGGTACCATAGCTCAGTTAGGGGAAGTTCCAGTTGAAGTGAAAACGTAAAGGTGTAGGAGGAAGCAGCGGGGTCTTCCATCCCTCATCACCCAAACCTTCCTTTACAAGGTTAATATACAATTATCACCCAATTACATCTCGTGGTGTTTCTGTCTGCTTCAAAGGGGTGGACAGCTGCATTGGCCTTTACCGGATTTTAACCTGGGAGACACGGAGTTACATAGATGTTTGTGGAAAGTGTCTTGGAGCTCCAAGGCTCATCGGAAGAGCTATATGTGATACAATGCAGCCCCATTTATACCATCATTGAGCTTAAAGTTGCATTGTCAGGTGGGAGGTGAGGGAGAGAAATGGCAATATTGGAGTTGGCAATTGCCAGAAACTTACCTAAATTCTGTGCTGACTTATTTCATGCAAGATTAGATATTAGTGTTGGAAGGTTTAACAAGGTTCCACCTTTGCCTTTCCCACTATTATGAATCCAAGTAAATCCAGATGGTGACCGCATCAGAAGTTAGCACAGACTCCTGCAGCGGGGCGCCTGCCCGGTGGCAGTGCTGTGTTCTGCCTTGCAGAGGGGTCCAGGATTTGATTCCCGGTCAGGGCTTTAATTCCCTGAGGCTGCTGGCTATCAGCTTTTTATAATGATTGTTACACTAATTAAAAGGAAGAGTACAACATCCTTACTGGATTGCATAGTGTAACAGCACTGACCAGAGATGATTGGCTTCTAAGGTTTCGTAGAAAGAAATATTTTTTGTCAAGGTGAACTCACAGCGCTGCAAGCAATAGACAAACCCCAAACACCAAGGGAGCCAGTTACACACATTCTAGGTGGGTATCCTAAATATCCAGTCAGCAGTGGGGTCACCAGGACGGGGTTTGAGGAACCACTGTTCTAGATCTTAAGAAACTGACTGGTTCTGTGCACTTCTGCACCCCCCCCCCCCCCCCTTCTCTGGACAGAATCCCTTCATGCACTCATTCAAGCTGTTAGATTTATTTATTTATTTACACATTTATAATCCACAATAGCAAAGATCTAGGTGGAGTACGATAAGAACATTCCTAAATCCCCAAATGAAGATAAATTCAAACAAAAAAAAACAAACCACAATCAAGCGCTACTGTGGAAGACGGAAAACGGAACAACTGAGCATGAGATAAAAAAAGACCAATCCCATAGATATACTGCTGATGCCATACCACCTTCCATTGATGAATTGGCAGCACAGCTTTCAGCTCTATGAATTAAAGGTTTGCACATACAAATCTTTTTTTAAGACAGGCAGTAAAGCCTCAGCCCCATTGGGTTCCCTACTAAAGTGTAACTGTAGAAAGGCTGTGCCTGAAGAACAGAGTAGTAAAGGAGTATATCCTCTATTTTTTTTTAATCTGTATTAGCAGCATAAAAGACCATCCTAATATTTTACAGCACCATATAAGGAATTGCCATGCTGGGTCAGACCAAGGGTCCATCAAGCCCAGCATCTTGTTTCCAACAGAGGCCAAACCAGGCCACAAGAACCTGGCAATTACCCAAACACTAAGAAGATCCCATGCTACTGATGCAATTAATAGCAGTGGCTATTCCCTAAATAAACTTGATTAATAGCTGTTAATGGACTTCTCCTCCAAGAACTTATCCAAACCTTTTTTGAACCCAGCTACACTAACTGCACTAACCACATCCTCTGGCAACAGATTCCAGAGCTTTACTGTGCGTTGAGTGAAAAAGAATTTTCTCCGATTAGTCTTAAATGTGCTACTTGCTAACTTCATGGAATGTCCCCTAGTCCTTCTATTATTCGAAAGTGTAAATAACCGATTCACATCTACTCGTTCAAGACCTCTCATGATCTTAAAGACCTCTATCATATTCCCCCTCAGCCGTCTCTTCTCCAAGCTGAACAGCCCTAACCTCTTCAGCTGTTCCATTCCCTTTATCATTTTGGTTGCCCTTCTCCATCACAACTATATCTTTTTTGAGATGCAGCGACCAGAATTGTCCACAGAATTCAAGGTGCGGTCTCACCATGGAGCGATATAGAGGTATTATGACATTTTCCATTTTATTAACCATTTCCTTCTAATAATTCCTAACATTCTGTTTGCTTTTTTGACTGCTGCAGCACACTGAGCCGACGATTTTAAAGTATTATCCACTATGATGCCTAGATCTTTTTCCTGGGTGGTAGCTCCTAATATGGAACCTAACCGTGTAATTACAGCAAGGGTTATTTTTCCCTATATGCAACACCTTGCACTTGTCCACATTAAATTTCATCTGCCATTTGGATGCCCAATCTTCCAGTCTTGCAAGGTCCTCCTGTAATATATCACAATCCGCTTGTGATTTAACTACTCTGAATAATTTTGTATCATCTGCAAATTTGATAACCTCACTCTTCGTATTCCTTTCCAGATCATTTAGATATATATTGAAAAGCACCGGTCCAAGTACAGATCCCTGAGGCACTCCACTGTTTAACCTTTTCCACTGAGAAAATTGACCATTTAATCCTACTCTCTGTTTCCTGTCTTTTAACCAGTTTGTAATCCATGAAAGGACATTGCCTCTTATCCCATGACTTTTTAGTTTTCTTATAAGCCTCTCATGAGGGACTTTGTCAAACGCCTTCTGAAAATCCAAATACACTACATCTACCGGTTCACCTTTATCCACATGTTTATTAACCCCGTCAAAAAAATGAAGCAGATTTCTTAGGCAAGACTTCCCTTGGGTAAATCCATGTTGACTATGTTCCATTAAACCATGTCTTTCTATATGCTCTACGATTTTGATCTTGAGAATAGTTTCCATTATTTTTCCCATCACTGAAGTCAGGCTCACTGGTCTATAGTTACCTGGATTGCCCCTGGAGCCTTTTTTAAACATTGGGGTTACATTGGCCACCCTCCAATCTTCAGGTACAATGGATTATTTTAATGATAGGTTACAAATTTTAACTAATAGTTCAGAAATTTCATTTTTTAGTTCCTTCAGTACCCTAAGATGCATACCATCTGGTCCAGGTGATTTGCTACTCTTTAGTTTGTCAATCTGGCCTACTACATCTTCCAGGTTCACAATGATTTTGTTCAGTTCGTCTGACTCATCACCCCTGAAAACCATCTCCGGAACTGGTATCTCACCAACATCCTCATTAGTAAACACGGAAGCAAAGAATTAATTTAGTCTTTCTGCAATGGTCTTATCTTCCTTAAGATCTCCTTTAGCCCTCGGTCATCTAACAGTCCAGCTGACCACCTCACAGGTTTCTTGCTTCAGATATATTTTAAAAAGTTTTTATTATGAGTTTTTGCCTGTTAGGCCAACTTCATTTCAAATTCTCTCTTCGCCTGTCTTATCAATGTTTTACACTTAACTTGACAATGCTTATGTTTTATCCTATTTTCTTCAGATGGATCCTTCTTCCAATTTTTGAAGGATGTTTTTTTTGGCTAAAATAGCCTCTTTCACCTCACCTTTTAACCATGATGGTAATTGTTTTGCCTTCCTTCCACCTTTCTTAATGTGTGGAATTCATGTGGACTGCACCTCTAGGATTGTATTTTTAAACAATGTCCATGCCTGTTGAACACTTTTAACCTTTGCAGCTGCACCTTTCAGTTTTTTTCTAACTATTTTCCTCATTTTATCAAAGTTTCCCTTTTGAAAGTTTAGTGTTAGAGCTTCAGATTTACTTATTGTCCCCCTTCCAGTTATTAGTTTAAATTTGATCATGTTATGATCACTATTGCCAAGCGGCCCCACCACCGTTACCTCTCTCACCAAATCCTGTGTTCCACTAAGAATTAAATCTAAAATAGCTCCCTCTCTTGTTGGTTCCTGAACCAATTGCTCCATGAAGCAGTCATTTATTACCTCCAGGAACTTTATATCTCTAGCAAGTCCTGATGTTACATTTACCCAGTCAATATTGGGGTAATTGAAATCTGATAATGAAGGGCACAAAATAGTATTTTAAATTTAAACCCGCCTGTATGAAGCAGTGGCGTAGCCACGGGTGGGCCTGGGTGGGCAGGTGCCCACCCAACTTAGACCCAGGCCCACCCAACTGGCACCGGAACTGCAAGGCTGTCGCGGGATCCCATCCCCGCGACAGCGAACAAGAGAACCCACGCCTCGCGCGCCATCACGGCACACGTGGGGAAGCGCTGCTGCGGCCGTATGGCCAACCGGTCTTCCTGTTGAGGGGGGGGGAGCAGAAGCGCCGCGCGCAGCTTCCGCTTCCTCCCCCCAATGCAGGAAGATCAGCTGCCTCTCCTGCTGCCACCCGTTCTCCTGCTATCTTCGGACCAAACGGCCCGCCGAATTTCCTGTTTGGGAAGCGGAAGCGCCGCGCACAGCTTCCGCTTTCTCCCCCAAAGCAGGAAGATCAGCTGCCTCTCCTGCTGCCACCGGCCTCCTGCTATCTTCGGGCGTCGGGCCGTACTGCCCGCCGATCTTCCTGCTTGGGGTGGGGAGGGAGGAAGCGGACGTTGTGCGCTGCGCTTCCGCTCCCCCCCCCCCCGACAGGAAGTTCGGACGCCCGAAGATAGCAGGAGTCCGGTGGCAGCAGGAGAGGCAGCTGATCTTCCTGCTCTGGGGGAGAAAGCGGAAGCTGTGCACGTGCTTGAATGTGTATGTGTGGATGAGAATGGGAGTGTGTGTGGGTGAAAACTGGAGCCTGGGTGTGTATGTGGGTGAGAATGGAAGCTTGAATATGTGGGTGAATGGGAGCTCGAATGTGTGTATGTGTGGTTGAGAATGGGAGCCTGGGTTTGTGGGTGGGTGAGAATGGGAGCTTGAATGTGTGTATATATGGGTGAGAATGAGAGCCTGGGTTTGTGTGGGTGGGTGAGAATGGAAGCTTGAATATGTGGATAAGAATGGGTGCTTGAATGTGTGTATGTGTGGGTGAGAATAGTACCTTAAATGTGTATATGTATGGATGAGAATGGGAGCTTGAATATGTGTGGGTGAGACTGGGAGCATGGGTTTGTGGGTGAGAATGGGAGTCTGGGTTTATGTGTGTGGGTGAGAATGGGTGCCTGGATGTGCGTCTGTGTGTGCATAAGAATATAAGCCTGGGGAGGGGTGAGAAAGTGAGAACTTGAATGTGAGCTTGTGGGGGGGGGGGAGGGAGAGCATATGAGAGTGAGAGCTTGAGTGTGTGAGAGGGAGTCTGTGAGAGAAAGCGTGTATGTGTGTGTGGAAGGGAAGAAGACAGTAATAGAAGAAAGACACTGAAAAGGAATTAGGAAATGAGCTATAAGGGAAAAAATGGGAAAAAGAGACCAGGACCAACTGATTAGAAAAATACAAAGATCAGACAACAAAGGTAAAAATATATATCTATATTTTGAGATGTTAGCAATTTAAATATAAGCAACACAACCGCTCTCTCAAAATTTATGGACAGGTAGGAGCCGTGTATAAAATCGTAATAATAAGAAGGCTAAAGTACCACAAATCACCGTGAATTATGTTTGTATCATTAAGTAAACCTCATACTTAGGCGTAGATGTGAATGCTATGCTGCACAATTTGGCATTATTTATCAGTAAAAAAACAACTAGTAGACCTGCATGCCTACAGCCCACCCATGTTAACCTTGTGCCCACCCAAAAAATCAATTCTGGCTACGCCACTGGTATGAAGGTGTCAGCAAGCCTGACATTGTGTATCTCAACAGATACCAGTCGGTCTTCTAATCATTCACCTTCATGTATTTATTATATTTTATTCCAAAAACATTTTTTTTGCTTTTTATATTTTTTGTAAAAAGTCCCCGATCCTTAGAGAGCTTTTAAAATATCTAAGAGTCTATTGCTGTCTTACCATTTTGTGCAGGTGGACGGTAGTATACTCCTGTCACTTGTGAGGCTGCTGCGACGGGGGCTGCTTGTTCCTTTATAAGGTCAGGCCCCTTGTAGGTGTGTGGATCTTTAGTTAGAATGCAAAGTGAGTGGTTTTTTTTTCTTTTGCTTTACTTTTTTTTTTTCTTTGCTGTAAAATAAAAGGCAGGAGAAATAAACATGTACATACATAAACAACCAACCATCCAAACCACAGCATAAAACATTAAGCAAGTACTCAAAACCAATTATGCTGAACAGAGGGTAAGTCTACTGCCGTAGAGTGACCCCAGATAATTAAATGGAGTATTTGTTTTGCGGTTTTGTTAAGAAGAAATTCTAGGCTCCTCTACATTGTGGCCAGGATTTGGGAGAAGAATCCATAGACTCTCTCTTCTGAGTCTCATCCTTTTTTGAGGAGGAGAACTGGTTTATTTTGGATTTTCATTTAAGAGAGGTTTTCCACCTTTTTCCCCCTTTTTGAATACTGGGAATGCTTTGGTCCTCTTTTTTTTCCCCCCTGTTTCTCTCCAGCTGAGACTTGGAGCACCCACCTAACCAAGAGGCCGCTGGAGGCAGCTGTACATTGAAATTCAGTGCACAGTTTCCTAACACACAAGCTATTTTATTTTGTATAAATCCCCTAGCAGTAAGCCAATGCCATGCTAATGCAGTGGGAGTTAAAAAGTGTGTATCCCAAGTTCAGCATTGGCTGAAGCACATTTTAACTCGAAAAGGAGGGGGTGTAGAGTTACAAGAAGGGAAATCAATCTAGCAAGCACTTCCTGCTGCTGGAGCTCAAAGGAAGATTTTAATGAGTCCTACCATGCACAGAGCAAAGGAAGGGGAGCTCAACATTAACTCTTCAGAGTTTTGTCAAATGATATTAACCACAGGAATACATCTTGAAGAAGCTAAACACCCTTTCCTGCAGCTCTCAGCCCAAACATACTTTTTCTGTACATAAAATACTGAGTTGCGGTCCTGGCACCAAACTCAAGCTAGCACTGAAACGTCCAATGCTAAGAAAACCTGGGTTAGGCCACTGCACCTCCGTGCACTGGGGGGGAGGGGGGAGTAATGCTTAATGCAGGGCTTCCCAGACCTATCTTGGGGACCCCCAGCCACTCCGAATTTCAGGATATCCTCAATGAATATGCATAAGATAAATTTGCACATTTGTTCTTGGAGCCTGAGAAAGGTGGAAGTTCAGCCTGAGCAGGAGGAGAGAAAAGCAAGGTTTGCTGCACTCAACCCTCTCACAGCAGGAGATACAAGTGAGGAAAAAGGGAAACAGTGTTGCCCTTCCTGTCGGCGCCCGGAAGCCCTATAACATTCCCTGCTTGTGCTGAGCAAATTTTCCTATCTGTTTGAATTTAAATGTCATTGTCGTCCAGTTTGGATTTTAGCTAAGTGGACTGTGCCTATGCTCGGCTACCCGCCTGGGCAGGTGCCATGCTCCTGTTTTCTACATGAGCTGGCGGACTGTAATACATTCTGTCCCAGTGGCTTAATGTCCTATAGGAGTAGGGGGTTTTCAGGGACACCCACACTAAACAAACTTTCACGGAGACCGTAACCTTTGCTCTAACCCAGGATTGCTTGTAGCAATATCCACTCCCTGGGCTAATAAGTAAGCAGAGCGGGCGCCTTAGTCCCCGCCCCCTCGATCACGTGACAGGCACAGCCTCACGTGACAGCTTTCGCGTCTTCCCCGTGCCCTTTGCTCCGGGAGTGGAGGCAGAGTTGTGTTGCCTGCAGGTACGGTGCCAGCGTGATACTGAGGCGGAAGGGGGATTATTGGGGGGGGTGGGATGCGTGCTTTTGCTGCCGTGGGGGGGTCTGTCATTACCCCCAAACTCTAGGCAGGGAATGGGACCGAAATCCTGCATCTTCAGGTCTGGAAAGCGATACTCCTCCCCAACAAGGGGACTAAGAGTAGACTTGGGATGCTTCCCCCTCGCCTTTCAGAGAAGACGATTTAAATTCTGGTTGCAGCCCGGTAGCAGCACTACAAACTCCCTGCACTACCAGCTACTCTGTGAAGTAATTCTAAACTCTTTAAGAAAATAAAACGCACAGCACCCTTGTGGCAAACTTCCACCCCATCCCAGTGTACTAATTCCCACGACTTGAACAGTAAAAAGTCAGCCTATGAACAGGCAGCAGTGCAAAGATTGCCACTTCAGTACATCTCTGCTTTGAGTTGTGCAGATTGGAAAAGCGAGCTAGCGGATCCCTCCACACAGGATTGCAGGCTCGCAGAATACTTCGCCTCGGCCACCCGTCCAGAGCACTGACAGACCTTCGCCAAATGCAGAATAAATGAACACAGACTGGAACTAGAAATATGCAACCTCCGTTTTTAAAGTTGTGATTAATCCATGACCAACAATGAGTTTCCAGGGTTCAAGCTTTTGGTGTTATGCAAGCTGAACTACTGTAACCGAAAAATCTCTGTGAGGTATTTGTTAGCTCAGTATGCGGCAGTTAGGGTCATTACTAAATCTAAGTGATAAGAGTGCTTCACACTTAAATCAATAAATAGTTGCATTGCTAACCAGTGGTACAGCAGTCGAAGTTTAAAACTTTGACCCTGATGTACAATGTTATTTATTTTGATGGGTCACGTTGCTTAGCTAATCTAGTTTCATGTTATATTCTGCCCAGGGTGCCATCTTTTTGTGTATAAAAGCTTAATGAGACCAGATCCTGTGCATTTTCCATAGCTGGCCCTATTCTTAGGAATAACTTGCCGTCTGAGCTGCGAACCGAGACTATCTGCACTTTCGTAAGAAATTGCAAGTTCTTTTATTCAATCGAGCTTCTTTTATGATACTGATTTCTTACTGATTTTGAACTGATGTTGTTATGTGCTTAATTTCCTATATAGTAAATCTTTTTTTGTGTGGTTCTAGAATTCTGAATGTCCATTGTGATCCACGAATGCTTTTGAAAATTGCAGATTACAAACTCAAAAATAATCTGAACTGGAAGCCCTCAGAAGCCGGATTCTATATGCAGTGCAACACTGGAGAAATAGAAATAAATGTAATTTCCTCCTGTGCTGTGCAAAATGTAGAGATATCAGGGATGCAAGTTTTTAAAATTAAGAGAGAGAATCAAAGACTTCCCCCAAGAAATGAGCAGGAAAAACTCTTTGTAAATACCGGAGGAAAGAGGAGAAACTGTGGCTATAGCAGCAGAGTAAATTGTATCCTGCTGCCGGGCCAGAAACAAAATCTGACCAGGGCCAGCACCAAAACCTTGGAATTGTCCTTGTTACTGTTCTCGCTGTACACTGTAACTTTATTACTATACTGTATATAATTTTCCTCCTCTTTAATTTTCTAACCATGATACATATTACTTTGGCAATGCATACAATTTGTCAGGGAAAGAAAGTTTCCTGAATCTGAAAGCTTGAGAAAGACAAACTCTGAGTAGGGTAGTTCTGCTTCTCCTAAGAAAGGCCGAACTCGTTCTCCAGGCATGCGATGGGGCAATGAGCTCCCGTGAAGCCGCAACCCCGACTCAGGGATTTTTTCTTTCCTGGTTTTTTTTTTTTTTTTGCCTATGGAAATCATGTTTATAGAGTAAAGCCAGTATCCTAAATAGCTGGAGAGAACCTTGGATGAAGGGCTGAGAACTTTGCACCCTGAACTAGTCGGTATTGCTGACTGCATGGAAGGTTTTTATCTTTTTTTTTTTTTTTTTGAGACCTTGAAAGTTTCTTCTTGTGACTTTAGTGCAAATCTTAACCCTAATGAGTGTTCTTGCATCTTCAGAAACATTCAGAATTCAATTGCCTTTGAAAATGAAAACAAGAGTAAATCTTTTATTCACTGATCTCAGCTTGCAGGTAAATAAGTAGAATTGTAAATCCAGCAGAGGATGCAGTAAATTTAAAGCTCTGTAAATCTGTTCCGTGGGCAGTGACTGTAGATAGAAACCAGGAATCTGACAACTAAGGACTGTAAAGCCCATCTAGTCTGCCCAGTGTCAGTCTGGTTGTAATGCCATAGAAACCAGTGGATCTCTGGTTTCCCCCTCAAGTTTTTATAACTAAAGATCTTCTGTACTTTCATCAGGCTTTTTAAAAATTCTGTTACTATTTTTGCCTTCATTACTTCACATCGAAAGCTTTTTTTTTTTTTCACTCCAAATCAATTTTTGAATTATGGTAGTATCTGGGAACTTTTGAATTGTGATCATGATGATTTGGTGTGGATTTGTAATTTGCAGGTGGGGATGGTACACATCACCTTTCCCTCTCTCACTTTCCCTGCTCCAGGGATGACCCCCAGCACTCTTCCTCTTCCCTGACTGCAGCCACTCCCTTCCTAGTCATGAGCACACAGGACTTCTGTAAGGAATCTCATTTGGCAAAGAACCAGTCCTCAGTTTCCTGATCTATCTCATATCCTCTCCTTCCAAGTAGTATGCAGGGAATAGAAGGGGAGGAGGGAGGCTAAGGCTGGAGCAGACAGGGAAGATCTACTGAACTCCCTAATGCAGTCCCTCCTCTCTTGTACAGAGGATAGGAGGAGAGGGGGATGAGGTTGGCATGAACAGAGTAAAGAAGAGTTACTCTGCTTCCTAATCCAGCACCTCTTCTACTATTTCTCCTTCCTGCCAAATAGCCCTCAGGGAAGGGGAGGGGCTATTATACCAGGAAATCTTTGTATACCAGCCCCTCCTCTCCTGGAGGGGAGACCTGAGATTTCATTGAAATTCCTGAGTCTCCTGCTCAAGTTTGGAGAATTCCCAGGTATGATGATGGCAGTAGAATGGCCGAGATTATACAGAAGAGGATGGGCTTTTAACTAACCAACATTTTGTTTAAAAACAATAATAAAAAGACACCACAGAGCATCTACACTTGAATGTTAGCTAAAAGGCTGATTAAAGAACCTTCCTGAGCTCACAGAACTGAATGGACCATAACATAGAGATGTCAACTTATCACACAAAAGGGGACCCCTATCCACCCCATCTCACTCTTACCTGTGCTCTAGTTTTCTGGCTCATGTGGACTTTCACATCAGATGTGACAGTTTTTTTCTGAGGAAATTAAGCTCCCCTTCCTTTCCTAGCAGCCGTCATAGTACTATCGCTGGGTTTTTGCTGGTGGGAGCTGGCACAAAAAGAGAGCAGCATGGGGTAGTGGAATGAAACGTTGATAAATCCTTCCCAGTTCCATCACCCGACACGCACACACAGTCCTCCAGTCAAACTCAGTTTGGACAGAGTTTTTTTTTTAACCGGTGAGACGTGGTGACTCATGGCTCCACTGGGTGACCACCTGACTCTGGGTTTCTAAGGAACCTGGCGACTCAGTCCTGATAACTTTTTTTTTTTTTAAATTATAAATCTTTATTAACATCAGCAGGAAATAGATCATAATACAAGTACAAGGAAAACTTTCAATAACAAATGGTATATCTCCCAACAACACAAAAGGCTCTCAATATAATCTCCCCCCTCAGCTACATCTTGAGTGCTTTGTTCTTATACACCTAAGAAGCAGAACACAATATAAAGCATACAGGAAGCCCCATCCCGGATATCAAAGCAAAGGCAGTGGCACATCAGTCACTAGGGGAGCATCTATAAAGTATTTAGAACTACACTGCGAGCTTGAGAGGACAAACTAAAAATATATATTTTTCCCAAATTTAATAAAAAAAATCTCTTTTTCATGTTGAAATTAGTAGTGTTTGACAAAGCCATCGATTCCATAGACCTGTCATGTAAGGAATTCCTCCACTGCCCGCAAGACGGAGCGGTCTCCTCACGCCATCCTAACGAAATTGATTTCTTTCCCAGTATAAATTCTTTACGAACAAAAAGAGAGCATCAGCTTTAGTCAGAATAAACTTTGACAAATCTTTTTCAAATAAGACCACCTCTGGCAGCAAAGGGGACCGCAGCTTCTGTAAATAATTTAACGCCTGCTGCCAAAACAGGCCCGAAAGGCACGGGTCAGAGACCCTTCATTTAGTTTGCATTTTAAACATAACAGCGAGAGCGTTAGTTTAGCACGAAATGCCAACCGCTGAGGAAAAATAAGCTCTCTGCAAGAACCTGAACTGTAGTTCACATAAATACATATTTAAGGACAGGGTTTTTGCCCCTTTAAAACAAACGCCCTTCTCAGTAATGGTAAAAGCAGCCTCTTTAGTCCATCTACTGGCAGCCACCCCAAATATATTACATTGGGACAGTTTTTGTAACGCTCTGTAAAAGAATGATATGGACATTTTCCTCCTCTCCGTATGAAAAAAATTCCTCTATCTTCGTTCCCCACTGCTTGCGACGACGACTCCCAGTGTAATGGCCCAAAATAATGCTTTAATTGCCGATAAGAGAAAGCATCATTAGCTCGAAGGCCATATTGATTGCATAAGTCCTGGAGTGATAAAATCGTTCCATCAACAGCTAAGAGCTGGTGTAGAACAGTAAGTCCGGCTGAGTGCTAAAAAGAAAATAATTTTGATTGGAAGCCCGGTGAGAAATCTAAATACCCCCGGTAGGTAAAAAGGGGGAGCAAATGCTTGGTAACTTCAAGCGAGTCAGGACTGTACGCGAAGCCCACCGGAGAGGAGAGGTTGAGATGATGTTCAAATTCTTCTTGCCAAACTATGGCCGAACATATCCCATTTGCCAGGATCACTGCTTGCGGGTTATAATACAGTAATGTAACAATTTTAGTAAAGAAGCAATGTAATCCCATACTCTCTATAATTCAAAAAAGATAAGGCATTCCACCTATCGAATGCTTTTTCAGCATTGAAACTAACCATTATGAAAAGAGTATAGGGTTTTTTTTTACTAGATAGTAAGCTGCAAAAAGTCCGAATATTAGCCCCCCGAACAAAAACCAACCTGACTTTGTTCAATATAATTTGGCAAATACAATGCCAACCTATCAGCCAAGATCTTAGCCAGAAGCTTTTGATCAAAATAGATCAAATAGATTGGCCTGTAAGAGGAGTCCAAGGTTGGATCTTTCCCTGGTTTAGGGATATAACTGTAATTGCAGCTGACGCTGAGGTAACATGAAATGCAAGCTGCAGCCCAGAAGCAGGCATGATGGGACCAGTACGCACAGTGTTGCCTGACAGAAAAGTCAGGCAATAAAATGTGAGACCGCAGTTCCTCTAGCCCCCTCCGATCAAACTCCAGCCTAGGTTTGTTTCAAATATGCATAATAAACGGCAGCTGTTGACAGATAAGGACATCTTGGCTCACCCGGTCTGCCCAGCTGCCTCTTCTTACTGAGACCCTGCTTTATCTGGCCATGTCCTTCCCTTGTCCTTACCACCACGCTCTGTCTCTGTCCCAATGGTATTTGAATTCCATCACGGTTTTGGTTGATCCTCCCAGGGCCAGCCCTGTACACGGGGCACTGCCACGCTCAAAAGGCCACCTCCTTTGTCCAGTTGGCCCTCTGTCTCAATGCTCAAGTTACACAACAGAGAGGTTGTGTAACTTGAGCATTGCAGAGAAGGCCACCCGGAGACGTGGCTGGAGCAGAGATATTTTGATTGAGACGGAAGGAAAGCCCGTGTCTTTGAAGGGACTTCCTCTGCCCCAGAGATCTCCAGCAGGGAACCCCCATCCTGCACAGGACAATACTTTTATCTTGTTACCTCTGAGCCAGCCACCCTCCCTCTCAGCTTCTTGTCGGGTCCCCTTATCCTTGAGCTCCCGTGGGAAACGCTACCCTCTCGCACTTTGTTGAAGGCTGCTGGATAATTGAACATTTCTGTCTTGCCTCTTTCCAGTGCTGGTGCCGCAGTTGGACGATGTGGATTGGTCAGCCCGTGGAGAAGCTGCCAACGCCAGCGTTCGTGGTGGACCTTGATGTCGTGAAGAAGAATGCCGGGAAGATGATAGAGCGGGCCCAGGTGCTAGGAACTCATCTGAGACCACACATGAAAACCCATAAACCCTGTACGTGTGTATGTATTTATTTATTTGATGCCTTTTTTATACCGGCATTCATGACAGAATCATATCATGTTGGTTTACATAAAACTGGGAAACAATAACCTTAAATACATTAACATAGTAAAGAAGTAAAAAAGTTACAATAAAACGGGGGTAAACAAAACTGGGGGGAAGAAGAAGACAGAGCATAGGAAACTAGAAAATAAAACCAGTTATTTGGAGAGTTCTACGAATTCAAGAAATGTTCATTGTGGTGTATGTGGATGATATTCTGATGGAAGGATTTTTTTTTTTTTTAAATGGGGAGAGAGCTTTCCTTCATCCTGTACCCTATGTTCTTTATCAAAGGGTAGAAATTAAAGGGGGAGATATACTTCAAAGCTCTACTGCTGCTTCCCTAGAATATCGAGGTAGCTCGCATTCAGGAATGGTTTAAGTTAAAGATATCGGATTAAAATTGTAAAAAATATCTTTGCATGTATTCGCTTACATTTACTTACTATTGTTTATTACTTTGTGCTTATTAATATTATTGTACATTTTTTGTTGTGATTCTCATTGTGTAGTGTTAACATTGTTTGGTTTCATTCTGTTTTTACAGTAGTGAAATCAAAATACATTCTGCTTTTCCGATATCAGTATATGTAAGTAGCGTGTCTGTGTGGGAATTGTAAAGACAAATGGCTCTCCACCTGGCGGCCTTTTTCCACATCCGAGAAGTAGTCTTTACTCAAAATGAACTTCTTAAATTGAAAGAATCTCACCGACAGTGCATTTAGTTCGGGTTCCATCCATCCGCACCCGGCCTGCACAAACTGTATCTGGTAATAGTAATTAAAGAAACTCAGAATAGCTGAAAATCAGAATCAGTCAAAATACAAAATCAATCCAGCTATATAGGGAACTCTATGAGACACTTACTTTGCAACCGTCATACGTAGCCGCAGTAGAATGATGGCTTATAATATCAAGCCCTTGCAACTCTGGGCTTGAATAATCATAGGTTGCTGTGAGTGTTTAGAATGCAAACATTGTGTAACCACTACTAATGTCTGCACACCGCTTTCCACCAGTTGGGTAAATGATATCTTACGTCCTGAAGTGCTCGCTCCAACACAGCAGTGTTTCGGAGTGTAGACTCCTTCCTCAGGGAACTTCAGGGAGGTAGTTGACTGGTGCAATTCTGTGTGGAAATGCAATTATGAAGAGTTCTGAAAAAATGCCAAAAGGCTATTAATATGACAAATGGCTGAGATTTGGAAGAAAAAACATAAACTTATTATTCTACATGTATAAATTCTACATGTATAAATTCATCTGTAAAGGAAATTTCCCTGCACCCCAATTGTACTGCCCTTTCATGTTGTTTCAGCGATCTCAGCCAGTGTTATTCACCGCTATTTGACTGACCACAATTATCATTTCACAGTAAGTTTATGTTTTTTCTTCCAAATCTCAGCCATTTGTCATATTAATAGCCTTTTGGCATTTTTTCAGAACTCTTCATAATTGCATTTCCACACAGAATTGCACCAGTCAACTACCTCCCTGAAGTTCCCTGAGGAAGGAGTCTACACTCCGAAACACTGCTGTGTTGGAGCGAGCACTTCAGGACGTAAGATATCATTTACCCAACTGGTGGAAAGCGGTGTGCAGACATTAGTAGTGGTTACACAATGTTTGCATTCTAAACACTCACAGCAACCTATGATTATTCAAGCCCAGAGTTGCAAGGGCTTGATATTATAAGCCATCATTCTACTGCGGCTACGTATGACGGTTGCAAAGTAAGTGTCTCATAGAGTTCCCTATATAGCTGGATTGATTTTGTATTCAAACTGTATCTGGAGCAGCTCCACCCCTATACGTAGAGCATCCTGTCGGGTGCTGGGGAAGTATAATTAGGGATTTCAGTCTCTCCTGCTGGGATCTGTTCCAGGCAGATGTGGTGGGCTCTTACTCATGGAATGTGCCCCTGCAGTTCCTATACTAAAGAAAGGCGAGCCGGGCGTGTCCGGGCACGCCGCCGGTAACACAGGCTCGAGCCCAGGAGTTAGCAGCAGGCGGGCCAAGGGGGGGGGGGGGGGGGAGGGGAGAGAAGGAGAGGGGCACCAATGGGAGGCGGCGGAATCAAACGCTGCCTCGCCATTGGTAGAGCATAGGGCAAAAAGTAAGATAGAGCAGGGAGTAAGGCAGTTGGGAACCAGGCAGCGAGACAGCAGGAGTTCTTGCTAGCGGTGTCTGATTCCCAATTGCGTGCGTTTGCGGCCCGCGGGTTTGCCTTCCCGGTTTTTCGTGGCTCTTACTCATGGAATGTGCCCCTGCAGTTCCTATACTAAGGGTCAGTGACACTAGTGGGGAACCAGGGAGAGTCCCGACAGTCTTGAGAAGCCGTGGTATGACTTGCCTTTCCCAGAGCTCTTAAGGCTTTGCTGGACGTTTTTGGCACTACATAAGTGGGTAAATGTTTTGGAGAAAAGCATCCAGTAAATGATGTAATACTCTACTGCAGCAGAACAAAAGCAGCCAGGGAGCAGTTGGGGGATTTGCATCATACGGTCCCATGATCTAAGCACAACAGGCCTAGCTGTAGGCAAATTTTGGATAACCCTTAACTAAACTTTCAGAGCCCAGAAATTTACGCACAACCTGTGTAAATTAGAACAGTGTGCACTGCAGCAGGTAGAGAAAATGGACACATTGGAGGGGCCTTTGTGGTCGTTTTCTGCCGTTATGTTCTCTGTTTCTGTACTATTGCAAAACTTAGTTTCATGCAATTGAAAACTTTTTCACATTTTTTTTTTGGGGTGATTTTTTCATTTCTGGGACCTTCAAGTGAACTGTATCAGGAATAATGCCATGACGGGATTGGGCAGTAATAGAATCCTCAGCTTGAAGCGAATCTACTTCCTGATCCTGGCATGGACTCGTAACATGTTTTCAGCAGGATGCTTGTCCTTCAGTAGTGATGTCTGCTCTTCCCCTGGCCCTGAATATTCCTAGCATTATTATCCCTTCCCCTTCAGGGAAGGTGGAGATCTCATGACGGGTGGCACCCGCAGGCGAATTGTTGTGGCCACGTTGGCTGAAGCCCGCTTCTATGCCGGTGGGGGTTTTGACGACATCCTGTATGCCTACCCGTTGCCCTTTGACAAAGTGGAGGAATGCGCCGCCTTATCCGAACAACTGGAGGCCTTCCAGGTGCTGATTGATAACCGAGAGGCTCTGGTGCAGCTGAGGAAGAGGAAGTTGGGAGGCGGCAAGCGCTGGCTGCTCTGGCTGAAGTTGGACTGTGAAAACGGCAGAGGTGAGTCGGGGGGTGCTCAGCAGCTCTCGCTATTTCATTTCCCGGACGACCTGGCGAGAATATGCTCTCGCTTTGCTGGACTGCAAAAATGATCTTTGCTTGAGGGAACCCAGTGCCGAACCTTTCACTCTGAGCCGTCCAAAGCAGATACAAGTTTTTGTGAAATAAGGAAATGTGCGTTTTTTTTTTTGTGAAAAGAAAATAGGTCAAATTAATGCCAAATTTATGCATTAAAAACACTGCAAAATTCAGTGGGCCATGGCTAATGTGTGTCTGTGAAATGGCGATGACGAATGATGTGAAAAGTGGCATTGCCCCCAAAAACTTCACAAGAGGGGAAAATCCAAATGTCCTCACTTTCTCACTTGGGTATGGGAACAAAAATGTGTATGTCTTCAGAGGTGAGAAACTGGATTTGCAGTGGCTATTTATTTTGTCCTGTATTTATTTTTGCTGACTGGGGTTACCCTTCAGGGACATCTCGTTTTCCAACAGAACACGGCACACCCCCATCCCCCATAGTATGCCGCCAGCAGCGAAAAGTATAGTCCTGGTATAGCTGGACTATATCAAGTAACCGTAGTTTGCATGGTTTATTAAGTTATAAGAATCGGCGTACTGGGGGAAGAGGGGTAAAATCAGATTTTCCAAAATTGTTTTTTTTTTTTCCCTTTAAAAATTGGGGGTCTTTCTATTTCTTGGAAATCAAAATGATGCTCTCAGCGGCAGAAGGGGCTTACAAGGCCCGGAAAGCTTATATAAGAGTCATCATTCGACAAGTCATATTGTTGGTCCAAAAAAAAAAAAAAAAAGCTGCGCACAATCTGCAAAGAATCCAGATTTCCAAGAAATGTGAGAATTCGTCTAGATTTGGAAGCAAAGAATCTTTGAATTTTAAAAAAATTAAAAAATGAACATGACTCTTTGACTTCTTCAGTGTGGCTGCTGCAAGCTCCTGGCTTCGCTAGTCAGATTGATGGCAGTCACTATTAGCCCTAAAAAAAAATAATGTAAAATGCAAAGCCTGAACTGGCAGTGATGGATGGGATGCTAATATTGCTAATTTCCTGCCTGCCTTGAATGTGTTTTGAGTGGCTGTCCTAGAAACTATTTGCTAACTTAAAAAATAAATCTCTTGCTTTGTGCAGCCTGAGGTTTCATCCCAACCCCCAGAGGGCTGTGCACCGGTGTCACCTTTGCTGACGCTGAGAAGGCGTGTTCGGTCGGATTGATCATTGCGCATAGATCCGACAGCCCCACGTAATGGTTCACAAGGAGACGGAGACAGACGTCTTCTCAAATCCATTTCTGTTCAAAGCTGGGGCTTGCCTTAGATGTTTGTTCAAGTAGAGAAACACTGCTACAATGTAGTGGCCTGCCGTAGGAGGCAGTGGGGGAAGGGGCCATGGAGTCGAGGAAGAGGGTAGGAAGGGGCATGAGAGATGGTGGTGGAGGAGGAGAAATACCAGTGAGTATAAAAGAGGCGTTTGGCCCTCTGAAACCCTAAAATGTGCCTCACGTTTGATGAGCACTTTTACTACTACTTTGTTTTTAATGTGATGCATTAGGATGCTACGGTGACATCACATCAGTTCCATATATGGAAGCCCATTCCTGCTGTGACATCACATCAGTTCCATATATGGAAGCCCATTCCTTTTATGATATCCAGCCCTTCCATATGTCACACCAGCCCCGGCCTTCCTTGTCCCCACTCTGAAGGGGAGGGTAACTGGGTGTGGTTCATTCCTGAGCAGAAAGGATGTTTCACTTCTAGGACCTTCTACTATCCTGGACAGTAAATTTTTTGACAGATGGTGCATTTACCGGGTGAAGAATCAGTTCTCTGATTCACACGCTCCTAACAATTCAGATGCGATCTCCTTGCTGTGCAGTAGCAGTTTCTGGCTAGGCTTTGGGAGTTCCTACACTCTCTAGGGATAGCCTTGCTACCTGAAATCCTGTGTAGCTGCACTTTTGCAGAAACAGAGCCCGCTCCTCACCTTTCCCTGAAGTACCACTTCGGCACAGACTCCTCTTCTCCCTGGTATGAAGTACCTTGCTGGAACATTGCTACGCTGACTGAGCAAGTCGGTTTAATTCTCCTTGTTCTTGAGAAATCACTGCAGATTGCTGCGTGGCTCCCGGATCCCTTCTGGACTGTTCCATGGCTAGGATTCCTTCCGTCACTGCAGATACTTGCCAATGCTTGGGAAACCCTCACTCCTCGACCTTAGGACTCTTAAGAAGTGCTAGCTGCTCTTTTGTTTCCCCCTCTTCCTCCTCGGCAGAGGGAGAGAGCTCACAGACCCTCCACCTTTGTTTAAGCAGCCGCCGCCCTGCCTCCTGCAGCGATGAACTATCTCGAACGCCAGGAATCTCTTATGTACCCTTGCAAATATGGTGCTCTCAAAATGGGCTGCGCTTTATACTCCTTATATCCAAATGTCCCTGTAAATGGGCCACAGTAGGGAATCTAAGGGGGGTCCCTACACTTATATGGAGCCCCATTCCTGCATTAACATCAGCAGTCCGGCTCTGTTTCTGCAGTGATGACAGCAGACCAGTTCCACATATGGAGACCATTTACTTGATTTAGTCTTTGGGTCTTATATGACAATTTCCAAAGGGAAATTGACCTTTTGGGGTACAGAAAAGGTTTTATGGACTGATCATTTCTTGATAAGTTTTTAGGGGATTTAGGTGGAAAGGATCAGATAAGAGCATCAACAATCTTCTCGTAAATGGGGCGGAAATAGATTCTGAGAATTTTTATGTCAAAGTGGATGAGTTGGTGGATGGTTTTCGGATGAAGTTGGAGGAGGGAGATTTTGGGAGTTTGCGTAGAGGTTGGTATAATTTGATGGAACAGACTATGAAGGAAGAGAGTGTGGAAAGTAAGAGAGAGAATGAATAGGAAGAGAGCATCTTTCCTTTGATACACAGTTGAATTGTCTGAGCTTAAGAGAGGTTGCTGTCGCCTGGAGAGACAATGGCATAGAATGTATAGTTGAGTATAGGAATTTACGGCGAAGGGCGAATACGGTTTATTTTAAGGAAATTGTTTTAGCAAAGAAGAAGTATTATATGAGAGGAGCGAAATCTGTGGATTTTTTGGGGAGTAAAATCGTTAGTGGGAGCTTGATCTAAAAATAATTCAATTTTTGATGGGGATTCTTAATTGTGAAACCTTAGCACAGTTTTTTGTTTTTTTTAAGAAAAAGTTGATTCATTAGTGGAGGGGTTGGAAGAGGTAAGGGGGAGAGGGTAGCTTTAATTTGGAGGTTTTTGATTCATTATCTTTATTGGAAGTGAAGCAGTTGCTTGCTCAGGTCAGACCTTCCGGTTTTTGTTTAGATGCCTGTCTGCCTTGGTTGATCCGGGGCTGATCAGATAAACCGATCGTTTGGCTTCAAATGTTGATTAATAATTCCTTGAGCTCAGGTGTAGTACCTATGAGTTGCACATCTGCTGTCGTCTCACCGCACCGGAAGAATGGTATCTTGGATCCCAGATTATGTAGTAGCTCTAGACCGGTGTCGAATTTCTTTTGTTGGCTAAAGTATTGGAAAAAGCTGTTACTAAGCAAATTTCTGATTACCGGGAACTGGCGGAGCTTCTGGACCCAGCTCAAGCTTGCTTCAGATATGGACGCAGTACAGAGTCTCTGTTGGTCTCATTGATGGCTGACGCCCCCCTGTTATTGGATAAAGATGAAGGAGCTTTGTTAGTGCTATTAAGATTTATCAAGCGCTTTTGATTTGGTGGATCATCAGTTGTTGAGTTGGCGTGAAGCATTAGGTAGGAAGGGATTGGTTTGGAAATGTTTGCAGAGCTTTCTGTATGAGAGGAAACAAGTGGCTATCATTTCAAGGGAAGCTCAATGACAGTTGATATTAGCTGTGGTGTTCCACAGGGATCTTCCCTTTCACCCGTTTTGTTTAATATCTTTGTGTCAAGTGGGGAAGATCATTCGAAAGGCTGTTTTTTTTTTTGGTTCTTTTTTACCTTATATCTACAAAGATGACGTGCAGATTTTGGTTCCACTGAGAACAGATCTGAAAGACTGTTTGTTGATTGTTTGGATTCTTTGAACATTTGGTTAAATATGAACAAGTTGGTTTTAAATACTGGATGGAAAAACAGAGATTCTGTCTTTAGGGAGTGGAGAGGTGGGAAGTTCCTTTGAAATTGATGGGTGTGGATGTCTTTCCAGAATCCGAATGTAGCCAGCTCACCTCCGTTTTTAACAGACTTGCTTATCCTCAGCTGCAAGGCATGTCTAAGAGCTGGTTTGCTTTAGAGAATGTTGCATTTGGGCTGCAGGCTACTCCTCCGATGGTGGTTGGCAATCTCAGCCCCAGCAGCCCTTAAGGTGGCATGTGCAACACACAGCCCCGCAGTGTGATGGGCTCAGTCAGCATGTGGATGTGTCAGAATATGGATGGGAGCTGAAGAGGCTCCGGCTGTGAAGTTAAGCAAGGGCCCACCCCTGCAAAGGCCTTCTGCCTCAAGAGAAACTCAGCAGAGCATCTCGAAGGCGAAAGCCTTCATTTGATCCTTGAAGCTAGGAAAAAGCAATCGAGAATGAGCTATTGGTTTGATTCAGGGCACACACTACAGGATCGGAACAGTTCGGAACCATCAGGAGAAGAGAATCTGTTTTTCCTTCAGGGGCAATCTAGGGGCCAGCCCCAGGATAATATCCAGGAACCCCCACCTTCCAAAAGGCCCAGGAGGGCTATAATGTTCCCTGGCTGGGAACTTTTGTCTCAGAATTTGAGGTTGAGGCGCAAAGCTTATCTAGCAGTGCAGGGCTCTAGGCGTTCTAGTTTCTTGAGTCCAGAAGAATTAAACACTCGCCCCCTCCTAGGGTCAGCTGCCGAGGGGCAATCCTAAACCCCTGTAAGAAGACCCTCAAGACCCGGGCCTCCAGATCTCCTGGAGGAAGAGAGAGAGAGCTAGCATTGCATATCAGTAACTCCTATAAAATATGCCTTTTCCAGGAAAAGGAAACCAGCATCCCTCTTTTCTAAGCTACTCACTCCCACAAGTTCTTTTTGGCAATGGAAGGGGACCCTTCCCACTAGTGTATTGAGAAGTCATCAAGGATGTCCCCCTTCAGGAGCAAGGGTGCTCAGTGAAGTGGATATCGTAGATAAAGAAAAGACATGCTAGGTAATGTGACCCCCCCCCCCACACACACACACTGCCTGAGAGGAGGAATAGTCTACTCTCAATCTCCCAAGCGCATCTCAGCAGATATGCTAACATTATGGTAGAAGGTGGGGGTCAGCACTGAAGGGTCAGTATATTGACCAAAATAGACCTCTTTGGGCGAGAGCTCTGCAAGCCTTCATTTCCGGAGGCAGTGGGGCCTGAGCCACCTAATATGGGGTGACCCAGTCAACCCAGGTTCTTCCCGGATGGCAGTAGACTTAGCATTTTGGGCAGGGGATAGGTACAAACTAGTGAGGATACTTTCAAGGGCGCTGACCTCAGAGGCCCTAAGAGAATGCTGGCACCTTGTAATACAGGGGTATTGTAATACAGGGTATTGTAATACAGGGGTATTGTAATACAGGGGTATTGTAATACAGGGTATTGTAATACAGGGGGTATTGTAATACAGGGGTATTGTAATACAGGGGTATTGTAATACAGGGTATTGGTATTGTAATACAGGGTATTGTAATACAGGGTATTGTAATACAGGGGTATTGTAATACGGGGTATTGTAATACGGGGTATTGTAATACAGGGGTATTGTAATACAGGGGTATTGTAATACGGGGTATTGTAATACGGGGGTATTGTAATACGGGGGTATTGTAATACGGGGGTATTGTAATACAGGGGTATTGTAATACAGGGGTATTGTAATCAGGGGTATTGTAATACAGGGTATTGTAATACAGGGGTATTGTAATACGGGGGTATTGTAATACGGGGTATTGTAATACAGGGTATTGTAATACGGGGTATTGTAATACGGGGGTATTGTAATACAGGGTATTGTAATACGGGGTATTGTAATACGGGGGTATTGTAATACAGGGTATTGTAATACGGGGTATTGTAATACAGGGTATTGTAATACGGGGTATTGTAATACAGGGGTATTGTAATACAGGGTATTGTAAAAAAAAAAAAAAGGGAGTCACCAGTTACCTACATGCGCTCCACTGTCGGATGGAGGCAGCGGTTGGGGAAATTGCTGGGGAGGCCAGGAGCTTCGGACTTAGCAGGACCTCATCGTCATATTCCCATCCACGTGTATCACCGGAGTCTGGCAAGGCTCCGTGTATGGGGCAAAGCTGACCACTTCCAGGGGTGGCATCGACCTAGCAACAGCCCCCAAAAACCTTCACCCAGGTCACGATAGTGATGCCAGCAGCTCAGAACATGCAGGGCACTAGGCCGCACTCGTACTGCGGCGCCTGGCGTATGAGCCCAAGGCAGCTCAGGATCCATCAGGCCTCCAGAATAAGACCCCACCTCCTGTGATAGTCAGACTGGGTTGGGAATAGAGTGGGATAGCATTTGGATGCTAAAGGTCTGAAGCAAAAGTAGCCCCTCGGGCCATCGAATGGCCACCCATGAAGGGACCATTCCATGAACGGACTGACCTGAAGGAATTCGTTTGGCAAAGATGCGTTTCAGAGCGGCAGGCTCAGTTCTGCAGAGATAGTTATCCAGGAATGTTTCAAGGCCCGGTTCCATCTTTCTTACCCGAGCTAGGGTCGGCTTTCTATGGGAAGCAGAGGCCCGTCCAGATCGCAGCAGGGGTTACTGTCAGGGAAAGTTTATTAAATATACATAGGATTCTCTTGACACACCTGACATTATAGAAGAACAGTCAAGCTGTTATTGCTACTTTGTGCCCAAGATGGGGTAGATGGCCTCTAGGGTCACCATACCAGAGGGATCAAGGAGGCAATAGCGTTGGGCCACCTATTATCAGGATAGCAGGGCTCCGGGCTCACTCTACGAGGGCAGAAGCCTCATCCTGGGCAGAGGCACCTCAGCCTCGCCAGACGAAACTGGCAGGGCAGCGGCGCGGTCATCCTTGCGCCTTCTTGAACACCAGAAATTCTTCCCACGTTCCGAGTCAGGGGCTGCCTTCGAGGCCAGGACTGGTAAGGCAACCCTGTTTCCCACCCCCCCCCCCCCCCAAGCCCAACAAGGGGAAGCTTTGGTGTATCCCAGTTGTAATGACAGGTCTGGCAGGATAAGGAAAGGAAAGTTAGACTTACTTACCTGATAATTTACTTTCCTCGATTGCTGCTATACCAGTCAGCATCCAGCCCAGGACGACAAGGGCGAGGAAGGTCAGGGGGACTAAGGGTATCGAGTGAGGTGCAACTGACAAGCGGTCCTCCTGTTGGCCTGCATCCTTTCATCTTACATTTGTGCCTCGCTCAGAACGGGTCGTTGCGGATTACAAATACGTAGGAAACGAATGCACATCCTTAGTCTTTAGAGAGGTGAGAGAATTTGTTTAAAAACAGGGAGTGTCTATTCGAGCTCTCTCAGCTGAGGAGGGAGAGACGTGTGGTGTGGCCCTTTCAGTGCCTCTCCTTCTAGCCATGTTTAAAAGCATCCCCATGCCCTGAACTTCCCTCTTCCCCACCCTCCAATTCTCTTCAAAAAGAAAAGGCAGAGGTAGACGCAGGAAATGTAAAGCAGAGTTTCATTTTAAGTTGTTTTTTCTTTTCTTTCTTTTGGGCAGCAGTTTCTTCCAATTCTTTGGGTTTCCAGTTCAGTAGGAATGTGCCTCATCTGAGGTCACCTCCACCCCCTTTTTATTCCCTCTTCCCTTTCCATTCTTCTCCAGCCATGGCCGTGGCCGTCCTCTGGCTGAGACCTAGCCAGTAGGGGCTACATGTTGAGTAATGGCTGGGCCGCGATGGCAGCCTTCACAGTGTCCCCAGCCCAAGAAGCAGGAGTCGAACCCAGGCCCAAATAATTCCCTCTCATTACACTGCACCAGCTCCTTGCTCTTGTTACCAGAGGGAGAGCGATGCAGAGAACAGTCTCCCCCCTGTGGCATTTTGAGTTGATTTTTCCCAGCAGGGGAAAAAAAAAAAGAAATGTGAGGAGAACTGCCTTGTACTGCCATGGGTCTGTTTGCACCACACGCTGCTCTGCTTCTGCTAGCGTCTAAACAAACACAGTGATTCAAAAGGCTGAGTTTTTTTCCTGTCCCTCTGCTCTTTTCACCTTTTCCATCTGTAGCAAGGAAGGGTCCGGTTTATAGCAGAGGAATGACGTGGTTGGGTGTTTCTCTTCCTTTTGAGGGGTCACCTCTCACAGTGGGCGGGAGAAGTCAGGAGTCCCGTTGAAGCAGGACTCGGCTGCTGTTCTAATTTTAAATAAACTGAAATGGTGATGTAAAAAGTTAAGTGCAGCACTCACGGCCTTTTCTCATCCATAATTTACCTTCCCAGCTGGTGTGAGGCACACAGACCCCGGGGCTCTGGAGCTGGCTAAGGCAATAGCCCAGATGAAGGAGGTGGAACTGGTGGGAGTGTATGCCCACTGTGGAAACACCTACGGCTGCAGTGGTGTACAGGAAATCCAAGCCATTGCCCAGGCAACCACCACAGCTACCCTGCAGTTTATGGACAAGTAAGTGAAAGGTCTTGGCTAAATGTGAATGTCAGGTTTTTGGGTTTTTTAAATTTTATTTTTATGCAACACAGTGTCACATGATCCTATGAACCATTATAAAACATACAGAACAAAAACAGTCCTAACCCCTCCCCAGCCCACCTTCCACCCCTCCCCCAACTCAGTTCAGTAGAAAGGCTTCACTCCGGTCAGCCAACCATGTTGTAAACGATGCCCAAATGGCCTCGAAATTCTCCACCCTGTTCTGTTTCAGAGCTGTAAGCTTCTCCATTTGGTAAATAAACAAAAGTCTCTTACATACTGCAAGCTTACTAGGCGCCATCTTGATCTTCCAAAATGCTGCAATTGAACATCTTGCCGCAATTAAGATCTTCATAACCATCCAATTTGTCCTCCTTAGCATCCCGTCAGCCGATGCCGAGAGCAAAAAGGATAACGGATATTTGTCCATTATGAAAGCCTGTAATGTCCGGAATTAGTATAAGGCAATTATAGGACATGACCACCACACATGTCCCATCGTCCCTCTTTCCCCATACTCCCTCCAACATTGGTCAGACATAGCAGGAAACATTGAGTTCAATCGAGCTGGGCTATAGTACCATCTTAGGTATATTTTAAGAGTTTTCTCCCAATTGTGTGGACAATGAAGTTTTCGCTACTCGCCATCAAATACTCCAAATTTAGTCGTCTTCAGAACAATCCAAATCCTTAACCCAATCCTGCTCATGTTTAAGAAGAGCATCTTCAGGAGGGTAACGCAAATGTCTATAAATTTTTGAAATAAACCCTTGAATAGATAGCCTTTTAGTACAATATGTTTCAAAGAGTGAAAGTCCCTTCCCATTTTGCCCCCACTGTACTATGTATGTAATTGCGGGCTTGTAGATAGGCATGAACGTCTCCCCTTCCCAGATCATGTTTCTCCTTCAAATGTGCAAAAGACATCCACCCCTGTGGAGAAAGAGTTTGACCCAATTGAACCAAACCCTTCCTTTCCCATTTTTTGAAATCTAGCGTTATCTAGCCCACTCTTGAAATCCTCCTCATATCTGATCCACGTCAGTGGTGGATATTCTCCCCAATCTCTCTGTGTATCCCACACTTCCAACATCCTCCTTGTCAATGGGTTACGTATACCTTTCCCTCTATGGGAGCCCCGTCCGACCCATAGCAACGCCTGCAGCGGGGAGTTTTGGAAAATGTGCTTCATTGCCCTTCCTTTAAACCATTCTAGGCACGCTTTTTCCTGTGCCACTCTTATAGTGCTTTCCCAAGCACCCGTCCCGTCAGATGTAAACAAGACAGCGGCAAGACAGGCGATGGCTCTTCTGCTGCCAAAGAAAACCTAAAACGTGTGTCTGAATTCGATTCAGTTCTCCAGGGGCCAGAGCCGTAGGAAGAACGTAAAACATTCATCTTCAAAACTGCTAATCTACCTACCCAAGTTAATTTGTCTCTCTCCACGTTTGCCTATCCAAACTTAATCCCTTAATTAAAGTTGAGTAATTCAGCTGTGATAAACGGACAATATCTCTTCTTATTTTCTCCCCTAGATATTTAACATGATGAACGGCCCAGCTAAATGGAAATCTATCTTTTAGTCGATCTGTCAATCCTGGCACCAGGGATATATTTAAGATTTCAGATTTACCCCTATTTACTTTAAAATCCGGCTACTTTCCATAATGTCCCAACTCTTGTCACCACTATTGGTAGGGAGACCAAGGGGCTAGATACAGTAAACATCACATCGACTGCGAACAACGCTATCTTATAATCTATTTCTCCGATCTGGATTCACCTAACCTCCTTATTAGTTCAGATCCTCTCAGCTAAAGGTTCCATCACCAATGCAAAGAAGAGTGGGGACCTTTCTGGTTTCCCGCCCCGACAGCAAGATGTCAGAATACCCTCCATTTACTTTCACACGTGCCCGAGGGAAATTGTATAACCTTGTGTGAAAGTTCTGCCCCCAAGCCATATTTCTCCAATACTTTATACATAAAAGCCCATTGCACCCTATCGAAGCCTTTCTCTGCTTCAGTTTCCAGTAAGAGTGCCTCCTGATTCGAAGCCCAAATTAAATTAAAAACTTTCTAAATCCGAGGTACCTCTCCCAGTGCTAAAGCCAGATTGATCCTCGTGTATCAGTGAAGGCCTTTCTCTTGCCAGCCTATCTGCCAGTATGTTCACAAGAAGTTTCACATCAATATTGAGCAGCTGTATAGGCCTATATATGACCCACAATTGGAGTTATACCTCTCCTTCATGAATGTGTTGGTTTATAGTCCTAGATCCTTTTGTACGAGCCCAATGAGCAGCAACAGTAGCTCTTAATGTAGCCCTGTGAGGGGTAAGAGAACAGTAGCATTAAATAGTAGATAAATGCCAAGTGCCCTACCCCCTACCCTCAATTTGTCCAGTTGTTCCTGTCTATACTGCTGTAGCTAAGGATATCTCCCAGCTGTTAGATGAATAAGCTTGACCCACTGCAGATATCGCTCCTTATCCAAGCCAGCTCTGTTGTCTTTCTGTTTGGTTCTCTACCACTGTGTAGAATGAGTTTACAAGTTTAGATACTTTATTTGTTTATTTAGGCATGTTATATACCATCTTTCCTAATAAAGATCACAACAGTTCACAAGAGACCTTCATAGATCATGGTTTAACACCATGACTGGCTGTACCTGAAGGATGGAAATACGGTGAGGGCTCTGCGCTAGCAGGGAGCTTTAGCATTTTTAAAGATACTTATCATCCGTGAAACTGTGATTTGATTATTTAGTCAAAGTTTGGATTGTAAATCAGGCAAAGGTGTCATTAGCAGAATCAAGCCCATTAGAACATGTTTCTGAGGGGAAGGGAGAACGGCTTGATCCGCATGATTACAAAACGGTTTGGCAATCCGTGTGTTCCCCCCTCGCTAAAAATAGCTGCTCTCCCTTCCATAGACTCTAATAGCATCGCCCTCCGTAATATCAGAGTTATTCCAGTACAGCTTTCTGCAGTCTTTCTCACTCTGAATCCACAGCTGGACCTGCATTTCCCCTATTGAGGGCAAGATTTCCTGCAGAAAGGGGCTGCTTTTTATTTGTGCATCTCACACCCAGCTCTTGCAGTGTTCCCAGCCTCCTCTTCCCTTCCCCCGGCAGGCGCATGCATGCACAATCTCCATGGAGAAGCTGGAAAGGTCAGTCACGCTTGCGAGTGATGTCATCCAGTAGTGCCGAGGATGGACGCGCATAGCTGTGAAGTCTAAATTTTTGTGTTGTGCTGAGCGTGTGTGGTGTACTGCACGTGCCCAGTGGTTGAGTGAGGTCCCCTCTGTCTTTTTTTTCTTTCAAGGACCACATAGGGCAGGTCCCATGGTGCTGTGATCATTTGATTGTGGTGTTCTCTCAGAAAACTCGGGTTTTTCATTTTCAGCTGTCTCTTTTTTTTTTTTTTCTCTCTCTCTGTCTTGACTTTCTCTGCAATGGCCCTACACCATCTGGCAGACTCCTGCTCTCTAGAGAGAACCTTTTTCTTCAGTTTGCCTGATTCCCTGTTCCCTGCCATAGCTGAAAAGAGAGCCACGGGGTTTGTGGTGTACTGATTGTGACATAAAAATGTCCATCACAGGTGAGGCATTCCTGTGTTCCCCGGGTGTATGTGTCAATGTTTTAAAACATTGTAATGTGGCCGAGCAGATTCAGGATCCATGATATTTTCCAAACTATCCCAAAGCCGCTTGACTTCGAGAAGCTGGAATTGAGACAGGGCAGGCTGAAACATATCCACACTCATGAAGAGACAGGCTGAAACGCATCTACTGGCTCTGCACGAAGTGTGAACTAGTTGAGGGCGTTCATTGTTGAGCAGCAGATTCAGACCGCAAAACCTTTGCAAGCCATCAGTTCCCTATGCAGCCCTTCAGGCCTGGGAGGCAGCCTCTCAATGTCCAGTGCATCATCACAGGCCGCTTCGGTGCGAGAAGCATCGATGCCCGCACCTGTGGAGGCTCTCAACATTAAGGCCATCGAGAACATCTAACCTCCTCTTGCCTTCTCTAGTGACCCCCAAGCCTGGGTCTTCAATGATTACCTTCTGCTGACCATTGGTTGCCAATTTCATAGCAAATCATAGTTCAAGGTCTTTATATTAATACAGAAAGCATTAGGTGAAGAAACTCCCATCTATGCGAGTTCCTTACTCAAAATCTACAAGCCCTCATGGCTGCTGAGATCACCTGGAGATAATTTACGAGATGTGCTGTCTCTGAACATGGTGCATCTTGAGAGGACATGCATGCGAGTGTTTAATGTTGTAGGGTCCCCACAGCTGTGGACTTCCCTTCCAGATGAGTTAAAGCTGATCGAGGGAACTCAAGCCTTCCAAAAGAAACTGGAGCGTCTTTATTTTAAGGAAGGCCTTTGGTTAGGGACCTGCTAGTCTTTGTTGTTGCCTGGCATGTTTGTCACCTGATTAGTTTGGCTCTGTTTACTATTTAGGGTATGGAAGATTTTAGTGTTCATCTGGCTTCCAGATTTGGCTTAGTGTGGAGTCCTCTCCATAAGTAAGATAACTGATGCTCTCTTGTCTTTTTTTGTTTTTATCCTTGGTCTTATTCTTTGTTGTGTAGACTTATCTGGTTGTGCATGCTCTAATTGTTTTCCGCCTAGAATGCAGGATTGTGCGGACTGGAAATTTTTCAATGTTAAGAGAACGTCAGGCGTTGGTAACTTCCCTGCTGCGTACAAAACGTTCTCAACAACAGAGATGACGGCAGAAAAGAACCAAATGATCCGCCCAGTCTGCCCAGCAAGCTTATGCCAGGATATCTACAGTGAATATGCCTGAGGTATATTTGCATAAATACAGAATGGGCAGCCAAAGGAGGGGATCTTAGTCAGTGCGTCATGCGGGCATCGTCGCACTGACGCACGTAAAGTATTATTACAGCACAGAGAGCTGGACAGACCTTCCTCGGAGCCCCGTGCAAACCTTGAATGGACAGGTAAGCACAAGACCCCCATGCAGGAGGAGTCACACCGATGCATGCAAAGCAGGAAGGCAGCGCGAACGGCTGACAAGCAGCCTCCTGGAAGAACCTTTTTAAGAGCCGGAGATTGCAGTTATAATAATAATAATTAAAAAAAAAAAAAAAGTCCATGCTTCTTGTTTCAAAAATTGTAAACATGTAGAGTAATTTAGAAAAGCATTGCAGCAGGTGAAACTGTGCTCTACACGTGGACAAGGCTGGCTGTAAAATCGCCCACCTGATGCCGAGGGTAACCTTGCATGCATATGTACTGTGTGCACGTAGATTTATCCAGAGGGCGTGGGAAGCGGGCTTTGCACTTTCAGGCATATTTTTTCCATTTTCAACAATATGGAGGTCATTTTCAAAGAAGTTACCCGTGTACATTTATTTATTTATTTATTTATTTTATTTATTTAAAAACTTTTCTATACCGTCATTAAGTACCATCATAACGGTTTACAATAAGGCACAAACATTAATATTGGAAACAGAAAATAAATTCTGGTGCTAAACAAGTGCCAAGACTTAACGGTAACATAGCTCATAAAAATATACATAATTGGCAGTGTTATATCATGTCCATTCTTTATTGTAACAGATTTTAAAATCTAGAGCTTATACAGATTTAAAAACAAAAGTAGTAGTAAATGTAACATACTATTGTAGCAATTTTCAAAAGGACTTACAAATTAATATCCTATGGGCAATTCAATGGAATTTATTGTAGCAATTTTCAAAAGACCATTTACAAGGGTAAAGTACATTTGCACGTGTAAAACCTAATTTTAAACACACAATGGCTCTTGAAAAATCAGGTCTTTTGCGTGCAGAAATTTCAAAGCGAGTTTGCACAAGTTCACTTTGAAAATTGGTGATGCTTATGCATGTACTTGTGCAAGCTGTTAACAAACTTACCCCCTTAATAAAGAATATATGGGTATATTAAGACAAAAAAATGAAGGCCAAGGAAGGACTTGAATGAGGAACTTATTTTTTCTCCAATCTGAACAGCCCCAACCTCTTTAGCCTTTCTTCATCGGGGCGCCATTCCATCCCCTTTATCGTTTTGTTCTCCCTTCTCTGTACCTTCTCCACTGAAACCTTTCCCTATGTGCATCAGTTTGTACTTGTCTATGTTACATTTCAACTGCATTTGGATGCCCCAGTCTTCCAGTCTCGCAAAGTCTTCCTGTAATTTGTCACAATCTGCTTGTGATTTAACGACTTGGAATAATTTTGTCTGCAACTTGATCACGTTACTCGTCGTTCCCCTTTCCAGATTGTTTATAAATATATTAAAAAGCACCGGTCCACGATTAGAACCACTGTTTCCCCTTCTTCACTGAGAAAACTGATCGTTTAGTCCTATTCTCTGTTTCCTATCTTCTAATCAGTTGGTCTCAAGGCAGATTACGAAAAAATTAAATGAAGGAAACCATTTGTGACTAGTTGAACCCATATTATAGAAACATAGAAATGACAGCAGAAGAAGACTAAACGGCCCATCCAGTCTGCCCAGCAAGGTTTCACACTCTTTTTTTTCTCATACTTATCAGTTTCTCTTGGCTCTTAGTAACCTTTTGGTTCTATTTCCCTTCCACCCCCACCATTAATGTAGAGATCAGTGATGGAGCTGCATCTAAGTGTAATATCTAGCTTAATTAGTTAGGGGTAGTAACCGCCGCAATAAGCAAGCTACACTGGGACCAGTTCTGTGCCATGGCCTTTTCTGAAGATGGGTTGGTACTGGTGTTAGTACTCATCTAGGAAATCTAAGAGTTGGAGGTAAACTATTTTTTTTTCCACCACCTTGGATGGGAAGGCAAGGATGGGGAGAGGCTGACAGTTGATTATTTTAGGATTAGTGCCAGGTGTCTTTAGGAGAGGTTTGATGGTAGCCTTTTTGAGTGAGCTGGGTAGTAGCCCTAGGTTAGAATGGCATTCATCATCTTGGTTAGCCAGGGGGCTGGGTCCTGTTTCAGGTTACTGATGTATGGTCTAATGGGCTCAAGGACTGGCTCACACCCTGGAGAATCTCTTCCAACTCCAGTGGAGTGATTGTCCTAAAGTCATACAACCGGATAAAGTCAGGGGGGGATTGCAAAGAATTTGTTAGATGTTCCTGCATTGTTTTACGTTTTCCTTTGTAGTCACATGCCAGGTCTTGTCGGGGATAAATAGGAACTTCAGTTAGCTATCTTGAGTTATCTCTAATACGAAAATAAATGAAGAGTGAAACCAAAAATTTCCCTTTTTCTCTTTTCTCATCACTAGAGGGAGCCAAGTGCACAGCATAATTGCAGACTTGCCGTCCCTGGTACAGACAAGGCCCTACTAGGACTCAGTTTGTGGTGACACGGCCATTTTTAAAAAAAAATTTTTGCAGCAGGGGGTCCCCTGTCAGATATCCTCCCAGGATGTTTAGTTGCTTACAGACAGGATGGCACATTCCATCCCTCTTCCATCCTTTCGCTGCCCAAATGTAAGATCCTAGGAGAAGGACATGTGCTGGACCTTCACAAAATGTGGTATTCCTCAAAAATCAAGTGGCGAAAGACTCCTCTGAGCCGTACGAGGTCCCCTCCTAGGGCAATGGCTCATGGAAATGCTGAGCATGAGTTAGAAGAAGGAGGAGGTATGGGAGAGGGGCAGTGTAAGTCGGGCAGACTAGATTAGGCCATGCCGTCTTTTTCCGCCATCGTGTTGTCTGTGTTTTTCCTCTGTTAATTCCTCCCACAGAGACAGCTGAGGCCCAGCCAGCCTGTGCCCGCTCAGTATGGGATGGAGCACAGCTCTGCAGGGGAGACAGGAATATTCAGTCTAATTGGAAGCAGGAAACCCTTATAAGCAGTGCTTTTGTTGTCTCCTAAGCAGAGACATATTGAAGCATGGCAAAGAAAAATTGGGGAGTGATTTTTTGCAGTGCAGAAAAGATTGTATTTGAGATGTAATTGTAGGGTGGGGAGGGGAGAACGCATGCCTGGGAAAATGAGCGATCCCCCCCTTTCTCTGCTCACCATGGGTTAGGGGCATTTTTCATGGGCTTTATCAGACCAGTGTACTCAAAGTTTGCCCTCATTAAGCCTCCATTCACCAAGAGGCCTTGTGTTTCTGGCCTCTGATCATATATGCCAGCACCTGGATTAAGGACCCTCTTGTTTTGTTTTTTTTGCCATCGCTCCTCATTCCGACTTGAAAATTTTAAAAAGATGGTATTTTCTCAGATCTGTTTCTGAGGACCTTTCCCTCTGCTGGGAGGAAGCGGATCATCTTCCTTTGAGGACTTCCAGTGCAGGTGCTATTGGCCTGCTCTCAGCAGCATGGCGTATTGCTTTTATGGTTGGTTTGTTTTTTTTTTAGGTGTAGCTCATGCCCTGTTTGTTGGTAGCTTAAGGTTAAGTTACATTCAACTGCTGTAGATATTTCCCTGTCCCCAGAGGGCTTACAGTCTAAGGGCCTGATTTACTAAACAGCTTTCCCATAGAAGAGGAATGGAGGAAATCCTTCATAAATCAGGTCCTGAGTTTGCACCTGAGGGTGACGTGACTTGCCCAAAATCACAAGGAGCAGCACTGAGATTTGAATCCTAGCTTTTCCTTGGTTCTTGGCCTGCTGCTCTAACCACTAAGCTGCTCCTCCATTCCAACCTACGGAGAGCACTGTTCTGGGAAGTACTCCGACACCATCCTGTCCAGTAATAATGACTGCTTATCATTTTTATAGTACTGGATGTATGCAGGACATTGGTGGTGGTCAAATACAGTAAAAGGGAGATAGTGACTTTTCTAAGGTCAGTGGAGGAAGTTGCATTTGAACCTTGGCTTCCTGGATCTCAGCCCATTGGGGTAATTAATTACCGGGTCATGCCTCTTTTTGCTGCAAGTGGTCTCCTCCCACTTCCTCCGCCTGCTGAGAGTTCTGGTACATAGATGTGTGATTGAACTAGACCGGGGATGGCAAAATTCAGTCCTAGAGTGCCACAAGCGGGTCAGTTTTTCAGGATATCTACAGTGAATAGGCATGAGAGAGATTTGCATGCCCTGCCTTTGTTGTATGCAAATCTATCTCGGGCATGTTCATTGTAGATATCCTGAAAACTTGGCCTGTTTGCGGTGCGTGAGGACTGGAGTTCACCATTACTGAACTAAAATGTGCCTGTCTACGGGCTTTCATGCACCCCTTTCAATTTGGTGCACACAGTACAAAACCCAGTATGGGGATGAATTAAGGGTGCCATGGGCCCAATTTGTATGCCCCATTCTTGCTATGTCACCTATGTAAATATTATTTACCCTTAGCTTTAATCTGACCCTGTATGGGCCAGCTCTAGTTTTAAACCCCAGGTTCCTCCCCCATCTTTTCCCCTCTTTTAATCTATCACATTTCCAGGAGCCTGGGCTTGGTTAATCTTCCTGCTAGATGACTTCACTGAGAACACAGAAGAACTGAGGCTCTTCAGTAAAGTACATTCAAATGTTTGTCACCATATTGATTCCAGCAAAAAAAAAAAAAAAGAGTACTTAAGATGTTTCAGTATATTTGTGTTGGGCCAATAATACAAATTCTGAGAAGATGGTATTGTGATTGAGCTTCTGGGGCCTTGGATGTCTCTGCCTTATTGGTCCAGTGAAAGACAGCACAACCTCCATGATAATCTGTTCATCAGTAAACATGAATGTGGCTCACAACACATTAGGAATGCACCTTGCTGAAACTGGGGGGAAGGGTAGAAGTAATTCAGAAGTAATTGGAGGGCGAAGGTAGGACATCCTCGCTACAATACGTAAGGTGCAGGCCCATCCTGCCCTTCGCTGCCCAGCAAGATCTCCGATTCTGTGTCAGCCATTGAATCACACAAGCAGCAAATCTCATTTCAAAAAGTCACCAATGCCGTCATCACAAACTAAAATAGTTATAAACTGTAAGAAGAGCTACCCTGAGAACCTTAAGGGTCAAGTGTGATAGTATATCGCTGAGTGATATTGATTGGGGAGTTTTAAGAGACTGGGATGATGTGACCGGTAGTTCTCATCTACTGGCTGTGCCTGCCACTAGTATCTGTTAGTCTGTTACTATGGAATATGTTTAAATAAAGTTTATTGAAAGGCATGCCCTGCTTTGGTAAACATGGTGGCTGAAGCCTGGAGCACAATTTGGTGCTTTCTGATCTACCGAATTGCATTCTCATCAAGAGGAAGGTTGTAAACACAAAGGGGTAGGCTTCCAGGGAAGGACAAGCCAGAGCAGAACAAAAGAACAGGTAAGTAAAGGACAAGCAAAAAGGAGAGGAACAAGTAAACTTCCCTCTCTTGTCGCCTATGGACTGTAAGGGATACCTGGCTCCAAACTGGATGTTTTTCCGGTCCCAGTAGGAAAATTATGAGGTTGCAACTAGACTGAACCAGAAAAAAACCCCAAAACAAGGTGAGTAATGCTTCCCTGCACTCCATAATGGGGAGGGATTGTTTATGCATTTATCAGCATCTCACACTCTCTGAGGCAGACAATCAGAAGGATACAAAAGTACTCTGTGCACTCAGAAGCCATTTCCACCCTTCTGTAATGTTCTTTCTGAGCAATATAATTTGAAACCATTGATCAGCATGTCACCAAGCTATGTCAGCAAGCTGCAACGTGAATTTGGAGGTCTACATGATGAGCTCATTCGTGATCGCATAGTATGCAGGACAAAAGATGCCTGTGTCAGGGTGAAGAAGCCCAGCTCAACTTGCAACGAGCTGTTAACATGAGCAGAAGTGAGGTTGCTGATCTGCAGCGGAAGAAAATCTGTGCACGCAATGCAGAGACACAAATGGTGACGCTCACAGTGAAGAGACGACGGGCAAAGAGAGAGCCCAAGCAAGGGTACACGCGTGACCCAGGCATACACCAGAGGAGGGAACGGCAGCCAAGGCAGAGACCACAGTGCCCAGCGTCTGGGGAGATAATGCCGAAAATGCAAGAAAAAGATGCAAGCAGAAATCAAATGGCGACAAGGCCCACAGGTAGCAGATGCAGAAAACAGCATTCCTGATGAATCCGTTTTTACTACCATGCAACTGGCTCAGGTCCCTGTGTCATCTTCCTTGTGTGATCCTCAGCTCAGGGAACACTTTCAGATTCACAGATTCAGTCACAAAAGATACTGGGGCTAAATCACACACACGGTCGCAATCCACTCTCTTCAACCTGGTTTAGTGGATTCTTCAGTGGGGAAAGGAGGGAGGAAAGGATATCCTCCAGGGCCCAAGGCGTTAAGTGCGTCAGTCATCACGTACATTTTGAAAGGAGCAGAGGGGATGCTTGATTGGTGTTCCAGCGTAAAGGTTTTAAATGGAGCACTTGTGAAATAAAATGAACCTGACACAGAATGCACTTTTCCTTTGGTGAATCCACAATCCAGAAATTAATACTTGAATCAGCAACTGTGTGGTCCCTTCTGTCTGTTACTGTTGTTCCTTTCTGAAATTTAGAGCTTCCATCAGTTGCTTCAGTTGGAATTTAGGGCCTACTGGGACACCGTACATCAGCCATGCCCTCCAGTTTAGACATCCTTGTAAAAATGTTGGAGTATTGAGGTAGCTCTGGTTAGATCCTTTGCTTCACTTCCACACCTCTACTTCTCTTTTGTACCAGTTAGGTACCTCCTCTCTCCTGCTTCCTCTGGGTACTGGATGAGTAGCCTCGCCTTCTCCAAGATTTTTGCCTGTGAGCGCAGATGCTCTCGGTATAAGCGAATCAAATGGGGAAATGAACAAGTCCCTCCCTCCCTCCCCCCCCCACCTCACAAAAAGATGAAAATAAGGGTGGAAAAAACTTCCTTTCAACTGAAGATCCAAAATAAAGAATCTTCTCTAACCTCAATAGATAAAAACAATCAGAAAGTCCCTTAAATCTCCACAATCCATATCCCCCTGAATTGGCTTAGGATTTCTCCAGCATAACGTTAACTGAAAAAAAAACCAAACCTCTCCCTTTAGATTTTCAACTTAAAAATCTACCTTTAGAGGTCTATATCTAATTATAGATCCGGGAAGGAATGGCAGCAGCAGCCTCGCTTGGGAGTGCTGTGGCTCTTCTCCTTAGAGAAGATAAGGCCATCGCGGAAAGATTAAATGATTTCTTTGCTTCGGTGTTTACTGAAGAGGATGTTGGGGAGGTACCCGTACTGGAGAAGGTATTCAGATGGACTGAATCAAATCACGGTGAACCTAGAAGATGTGATAGACCTGATTGACAAACTGAAGAGTAGTAAATCACCTGGACCGGATGGTATACACACCAGAGTTCTGAAGGAACTAAAAATTGAAATTTCAGACCTATTAGTAAAAGTTTGTAACCTATCATTAAAATCATCCATTGTACCTGAAGACTGGAGGATAGCTAATGTAACCCCCATATTTTAAAAAAGGCTCCAGGGGAGATCCGGGAAATTACAGACCGGTTAGCCTGACTTCAGTGCCAGGAAAAATAGTGGAAAGTGTTCTAAACATCAAAATCACAGAACATATAGAAAGACATGGTTTAATGGAACAAAGTCAGCATGGCTTTACCCAGGGCAAGTCTTGCCTCAGAAATCTGCTTCACTTTTTTGAAGGAGTTAATAAACATGTGGATAAAGGTGAACCGGTAGATGTAGTGTACTTGGATTTTCAAAAGGCATTTGACAAAGTTCCTCATGAGAGGCTTCTAGGAAAAGTAAAAAGTCATGGGATAGGTGGCGATGTCCTTTCGTGAATTACAAACTGGCTAAAAGACAGGAAACAGAGAGTAGGATTAAATGGACAATTTTCTCAGTTGAAGGGAGTGGACAGTGGAGTGCCTCAGGGATCTGTACTGGGACCCTTACTTTTCAATATATTTATAAATGATCTGGAAAGAAATACGACGAGTGAGGTAATCAAATTTGCAGATGATACAAAATTGTTCAGAGTAGTTAAATCACAAGCAGATTGTGATAAATTGCAGGAAGACCTTGTGAGGCTGGAAAATTGGGCATCTAAATGGCAGATGAAATTTAATGTGGACAAGTGCAAGGTGATGATTATAGGGAAAAATAACCCATGCTATAGTTACACAATGTTAGGTTCCATATTAGGTGCTACTACCCAAGAAAGAGATCTAGGCGTCATAGTGGATAACACATTGTAATCATTGGTTCAGTGTGCTGCGGCAGTCAAAAAAGCAAACAGAATGTTAGGAATTATTAGAAAGGGAATGGTGAATAAAACGGAAAATGTCATAGTGCCTCTGTATCGCTCCATGGTGAGACCGCACCTTGAATATTGTGTACAATTCTGGTCGCCGCATCTCAAAAAAAATATAATTGCGATAGAGAAGGTACAGAGAAGGGCTACCAAAATGATAAAGGGAATGGAACAGCTCCCCTATGAGGAAAGACTAAAGAGGTTAGGACTTTTCAGCTTGGAGAAGAGACGGCTGAGGGGGGATATGATAGTTTTTTTAAATCATGAGAGGTCTAGAACGGGTAGATGTGAATCGTTTTTTTACTCTTTCGGATAATAGAAAGACTAGGGGGCACTCCATGAAGTTAGCATGTGGCACATTTAAAACTAATCGGAGAAAGTTCTTTTTTACTCAACGCACAATTAAACTCTGGAATTTGTTGCCAGAGGATGTGGTTAGTGCAGTTAGTATAGCGGTGTTTAAAAAAGGATTGGATAAGTTCTTGGACGAGAAGTCCATTACCTGCTATTAATTAAGTTGACTTAGATAATAACCACCGCTATTACTAGCAACGGTAACATGGAATAGACTTAGTTTTTGGGTATTTGCCAGGTTCTTATGGCCTGGATTGGCCACTGTTGGAATCAGGACGCTGGGCTTGATGGACCCTTGGTCTGACCCAGTATGGCATGATCTTATGTTCTTAAGTCAGCCTTCAACACTTAACAGAGTCAAAAAAGATGAGGTTTGTATTGCAGTTTTTATTATATTATGTTGTTTTTATTCTTTATTTTTTTTTTTTTTTATTTTATCATTTGAGCCAGATGCTTATGTAATGTCATAAGATCTTGCCAAGTCTGTGTTGTGCTTGCTGTTTTCCATATCTCTCAGCATAGTAGATACATGATCATCTGTGTAACTAAAGACCTGAGACCATGGCACAATATGTGGTGGTAAGAACAACATACTGAATTTTACCCAATGAATGTGCCATCAGTGTTAAATGAAAATCCCAAAATTATAACTTGACGGTGTGCAACAGGATTGAAGGAAGCACTGAACTACCATCAACAAAATCCTCATTCATTTGTGCTTTAAATGTTTAACTGCAATCATAATAGGCACTCCTGGCATTATGCCTTCATTTCCTTATTAATAATCATATGGCTTTATTAGGCTAATGTTCAAAAAATTTCTTTTTTTTTTTTTTGCAGTTAAAAACTTATCTTAGCAGTCAGCTGATTCAATCACCCCGACATAGTCCACGTTTCAAAAATCGTGTTTCTGCATCAGGGATTCATCAGAATAGACCGGTTAGTTTGATAATTGTTGACTTTCTTCTAAAACATAAAACACATAAATGAAACGAGTAAAATGTCAATAGTGGGCTGAAAAAGAGGACATGAGTGGGAGCCTGAGTGTGAGTGAGAGCATTATTTTGTATTTATTTATAAATAGAACACAACAAGTGCAGTAAATATTTCCTAGTCCTTATTACTTCCAATGTGTTTTATTGCATCACTTCATCATATTCAAGCGGCAACTCCACTGTTATAATAATTCAAGTCGGGGGACCCAACTTAACTTGATTATAACAGTGGAGTTGCCGCTTGAAGATGAATGATGAAGTGATTCAATAAACACATTGGAAGTAATATGGACTAGGAAATATTTACTGCACTTGTTGTGTTCTATATGTAATATATGCTAAGTGCAGCATTTGCTCGTTTTATCTCTGGAGTATTTATTTATAAACCACTTATCAGTAAATCTTAATGGTGTACATATCTAAAACATACATAATATCAATCAGAGAGCACAAACAATCACAATTCTCAGGCTGATACAGTACAGTACGCTCCGGCGGAGCGCACTGTTAGCTCGGGTTTGGCCGCACGTTTTCGACGCGTTAGCTTTACCCCTTATACAGTAAGGGGTAATAGTGTGTCGAAAATGCACGGCCAACCCCCCCGAAGCTAATAGCGCCCACAACATGCAAATGCATGTTGATGGCCCTATTAGTTATTCCTGCGCGATCCAGAAAGCAAAATGTGCAGCGAAGCCGCACATTTTACTTTCAAAAATTAACGCCTGCCCAAAGGCTGGCGTTAATTTCTGCCGGTGCCGGGTAAGTACAGAAAAGCACAAAAAACTGCTACACCCTCTGACTTAATATCACAGCGATATCAAGTCTGAGGCCCCAAAAATAAAAAAAAAAAGTAAAAATTAAAAAAAAATAATTAAAAATCTGTCCCCGGCCCACGGGTCTGAAGACGGACGCTCAATTATGCCGGCGTCCATTTTCCTAACCCGTAGCTGTCAGCGGGTTCGAGAACCGATGCTAGAAAAATTGAGCGTCGGCTGTCAAACCCGCAGACAGTCGCCGCTCCTGTCAAAAAGGAGGCACTAGGGACGCGCTAGTGTCCCTAGCGCCTCCTTTTACCGCGGGCCCTAATTTGCATAGGCCCACCCTCCTGAATCGCGTGCCCAGGAGAGTGGCCTGGGCGCTCGCTGGCTCTCCGGTGCGTTTTTCTGTATCGGCCTGAATGTAATACAATTTACATCATTACAAAAAATATTAAACAAAGTACAATTCTAATAGTTACATGCATCTTTCTACATATGACCATTATTTTATTCACCTCTTAATACTAACCAACCCGTAAAGTCCTAAAATATTTCATTAAAAAAAACAAGTTTTTAATGCTATTTTAAATAATTTATAATCCCCAAAAGGAAACACATTTTCAGGTAATGAATTCCAGATCAACGGTCTGGCTACTGATACGGCTCTAGCGTGAGTTGCATTCAGATGAGCATGTTTAATCGAAGGAATCATTAAGAAAGGTTTGTTAGCCATAGGCAGCTCTCTTTGTGGAATGTACCATTGTAATCTGGCCCCCAACCCACACTAGGTATAAGATTTTAAACTTAATCCTAGCCTCTACAGGCAGCCAATGGTGATGACAGAGGGCAGGCATAATATGGTCATAGCTTCCAACTCCAATTAGCACTCCTACAGGCGAATTTTGAAGTAGTTGTAGAGGCTTAATGACATTCTTTGGCAAACCCAAAGGTAGTGAATTACACTAATCCACTTTATTTAAAATCAGTGTTTTGGATTTTAAATCGGCCACGCACTGCACACATTTTAAAAAGGGCCCAGCCATGAGCGTAAATGATGATACGCACATTAGTGCCGGACCCTGACAAATGGGCGGGCCGGGGGGGAATGGGGATGGGGCGGTCCAGGGGGCAGGCGGGGACAGCACCGTTCATCGCTGTCCCGGAGTCTCGAACGCCGACCAGCTGCCGGCGCACGCAAAGGTTAACCTTTTTAACCTTTTGTCGAACAAAAGGTTAAAAAAAAAATAAATAGCAAATTAGAGGGAGGGGAGGAGAGGGGACGAGGAAGGGAGGTTAGGGTAGGAAAGTTCCCTCCCAGTCTGCTCCTAAATTGGAGCGAACTGGGGGAGCCCCGATTTTTATAACATTCAATGCCGATGCGCGCATGTTATAAAATTGGTGCATCCGTGTGCGCGCGCGCACATTTTAAAATCTACCCTTTACTCTCCAAATATGGTTTCTAGCGATGCAATAACTGCAATCTAAAATACCCTGTTCTTACCGAATTCAAGACATGTTCCTTCATCAATAACCCGGAATCAATCCAGGGCCCCAGATCACACACCACCCCAGATAATTTAAAATCAACCTTTTCAAACAAAAAAGCCAGACATTCACCCATCTTCAAATCACCTTTATTTAATACCATTATTTCAGACTTACTCACATTCAGTGATAAACAACTCTGATTCAACCAGTTTTTAATTATCTGGAGATAGGATTTCAGATTGTGTGTGTGAGTGAACATGGGAGAGTAAGGGCCTCTGTGTGAAAGTGGGTTAGAGTGAGAGTGTGAGTGAGAGCCAGTATGGGTGAGAGGAGAGAAGAAACAAAGAGAAAGGAAACTCTGAAAAATGAATTAGGAAAGGACAAATGAGGGAAAGTAGGGAAAAAAGAACCTAGGACCAACCAATTTGAAAAATTAAAAAAATCAGACAAAGATTAAAAAAAATTATTTTGAGATTTTAGCAATTAGAATGTGCATCTTTGGGAATGTGCATTTCTTATATTTTTGTATTTTGCTCTTTCTTTAGAATTTTAGAGTCTCTTTTCTATTTCAGTTTTGTCTGCATGTTTCCTTTTCTAATTTGTAGTCCCTTATTTCTGACTTAGATTAGAGCTGGACTGTATTCTTCTGCATGCGTGATAGAGGAGCAGTATGTCTGCTAGCGTGTAGTTTCTCTGTAGGGAATAATAGCACTCCAGCTTGTTCTGTTACCCCAGTAGGTGGTGTATTTATATTCTGGCCCTGGTGTAATACTGTTGCCTTTTCATAGGTAAGGTTGCTGTTTGAGTCCTGAGAGTTAGTGCTGTTATGGCATGGGTAAGATAAGCTTCCAGGTGTCCTTTTTCTTGCAGGGGTTTGTGTCACTTCACAAAGATGGCAATTTTGAAACAAGCGCAAGTGTTTCCATACTCGCACATCTCGGTGCGCAAGGGACGTGTCACTGGAATTTTAAATTGGACATGCACTTGTGCTCACATGTTATTAAATACCCCAACCGTGCATAAGTATGCTCCTAATTTAAAGAGGCTACTCGCAGAAAGCTAGCTTGCATGCGTCTTCCGTAGGATTTTGTCTGCTTTTACACGCATATGTAGACAGATTTTAAAACATGCTCGCGCAAGGCACGTTCCCAGTTTGCCAGTTAGTCCGCTGGTTTGTCCAGGTAATATCAAGGCCTTTCAGACCCCTCTCGTTCTTCATCCTGCACAACCCCCCCAGTTGATTCGCACCCTTCACCCTGTCCTGTAAGCCCTAAAACTCGAGATCTACAGACTTGCTTCTCATCAGGATCAGTAGTAAATTTACATGGATATCTAAGCAATGCGCGCTGTGGGTTTCTGTTTTAAAATGCAGAGCCACATGTGTCAGTGTTGTCCATGCCCATACCCCACCCTTTTCCCTTCTTTGTCGTGCATGCATGGGTACATGCGCGTGTGATTTGCGGCTTTTTAAAATCCACGTTGCTCGCGTACAGCCGACATACGCACATACGTGGGCATTTTTATGCAAGCAGTACTTTTAAAATCGACTCCAAAGTGTTTAGCATTGTAGGGATTTTGTTTGCTGAGGTGACACCAAAATTTGAATATATATATATATTTTTTTTTGCAAGTTGGTTTGTAATGTGAGCTGGCCTAGTTCTGCTCTGCACCTGTTATGATTATTGACTGATTCTAAGATTCTCTATTGTATTTCTAGGGTTAAAGAGGTGGGGGGCAGTTAAACAGGGGTAAACAATGGCGCCGACGCAATACAGTGCGCTCAGCCGAGCGCACGGGTTGTATAGGTGCTAATTAATCCCCTTTTGCAATAAGGGGATTGGTGCCTCTACAACGCACGTTCAACGCGGAATGAATCAAATGCATGTGATTGAGGCTATTAGCATTCACTCCCGATGCAAAAAAAAAAAAAATGTGCATCTAGTACGCACATTTAGTGAACAGAAATTAATGCCTGCCTGGAGCAGGCGTTAATTACTGAGCGCTCCTTAAACCAGTACAGAAAAGCAGAAAAAAACTTCTTTTCTGTACTGCCTCCTACTTTAATATTGTTGCGATATTAAGTAGGAGGAAAAAAGTAAACAAATTTAACCAAAAAAAAAGTTTTAAAAAAACGCCGGCATTCCTGTACATACCCAGATCAGTTCAGACCAGTGGGTTATACACTCCCACCAGCAGATGGAGGCAGAGAACAAACTTTGAGGCACTGCTATATCCAAGTGTGCCACCTGCAGCTCCCCAGTATTTCTCTGTCTCCAGCAGATGGTGGTGCATACCTGCAGCTCTGAGCTGAGTTTGGATTTCTTGCTCCTCGGGATGCCAGGTTCAGTTTTCTGGACCATCCCTCGAGTAGAGCCGGGCGAACAGGGGGGGAGGGGGAGGGGGTGTTGGATACCCCTGGCAGTGCTAGCCCGTGTGATCCGGGACTCCTGATAGCCAGGGGACTGGCTCCCTCTCCATGACCGTGGGTTCAGGGAAGTAACCCCTTTGCGGAAAGTTTTTTTTTTTCCTGCTTTCGTTAAGTTTTGTTGGGGGGAAAAAAAGTGCCTTTTTTTTTTCTTCTGTCCCGCGGCTCACCGGGTGAATCAGTTTGCTCAGTGGGGCTAGGTCAGACAGGCCCTGATTTCGATTCTCTGAAGAGGGGGGAGCTAGCAGCCTTTAGTGGAGCCTTCTCCGTGAGGGGAAGGGCCTCCTAGGCGGTCCCGAGTCTATTTTTGGCGGGGGGGCATTTTTTATTTTTTTTTTCAGCTTCCATGAGGCTCCCTGAAGGTGCTGAGACTGATTTTTGCCAGCGATTATTTTGGGCAACATCAGTTCTCTAAGGCAGCACTTGATTCCTCCCGGGGCGGGGGGAGTGCCCTTGGGCCACTTTTGGAGCACTGCAATGGCAGAGAAGCCACTGGTAGAACCCTGCAAGGCTTGTGGGGTATGGTCTCCCTATTTGAACACCCTCTCGCTTTGCACTAGTGCTGTGGGAGTGGACCTCAGTTAAGGGGTCTAAGCCTCGGAAGGCCGCACGCGGATCGGGCGCCGGCACTGGGTCCAAAGGTAGGGCTTCGGCGTCCGCTGCTCCCCCTGTGGGAAAAGATTCCCAGGATGACCCTCCTCCGCTGTCTCCCGCGGTGCGGGAACTGAGACCGGAGGACTTGTGGGCCACGGAGTCTGATTCCAGCGGTGATGACGCTGGCCTGGGCGGTTTTTCGCCGGAATTTGTGCTCCTGATGCATAAGGCATTCCTGGCAAGGAAGTTTGCGAAGCGCAGATCTCTGGAGGGGAGTGTGGGGGCCCCGAAGTGTCCTCATCTCCAAGCGGACAATCGTACTTCCCACGCTGCCTTGGCGCGGGAAGATTTGGATGGCTCGGACGACCCGTTGGGGGACGAGGTTCCCCCTCCCCCAGGTGACACCGCTGACGATCAGGGGAAGGTCCCCCTGGACTTGGATGCAGGCGATGGCGACCAGTGTCAGGTGGATCCTGGCTCAGAAGGCGACGATCTCCGCGTGTTCCGGTTGTTCAGGAAGGAGGAGCTGCGGCCCCTTATTCCCAGGTGCTTGAGGAACTGGGGTTGAAACTCTCTGTCTGGAAGAATCCGAAAGTGATGGCGTGAACCCGGTCCTGGATGGCCTCCGGGGCCCGCCTAGCGCTTTCCCCATCCTGAAGAAGATTCAGAAGCTCATTAGTCGTGAGTGGGAGTCCCCGGACACAGGTCTTAAGGTCGGCCGGGCAATGCAAAAGTTATTTCCACTACTTGATAGGCACTTGGAACGCCTTAAGGTCCCTAAGGTGGACACGGCGGTATCGGCAGTCACTAGGAAAACTACCATCCCAGTGGTGGGGGCTGCGGCACTTCGAGATGTGCAAGACCACAAGCTGGAATTGCAGCTGAAACGCTTGTTCAAAGTCTCCTCATTGGGCCTTCAGGCAGCAGTGTGTGCGAGCATGATGCAGCGGGCATGTTTTTGTTGGATTCAGAAACCGCAAGAAGCAACGTCTTCGGGTGTCCTGTCCATGTCTCAGGCGGCCCGCCTGGAGGCGGAGGTCGCTTATGTGGCGGATGCCTTATATCCCTGGTGCGAGTGTCTGCCCAGACCATGGTGTCTTCGGTAGTGGCTCAATGGCTTCTGTGGCTCCTCAATTGGGCGGTAGATGTTTCTTCTAAGTCGCAATTGTGTAATCTTCCCTTTTGGGGGAAATTACTATTTGGAGAGGATTTGGACCAGCTGATGAAATCTCTGGGAGAATCCAAGGGCAATAAGTCCTTCGTTCCACGGACCCGGTTTTGGACTCCCGAAGAACCATATGTGGGAGGGATGCTTCCTCTTCTGGTGCCAAGCAGTCCACTTCTCACCCACAGTCCTTTCGCAGTGCCAGCCAGCCTACAAGAGGAGGCCTCAGGCAGGGGGCTGGAGCCAGTAAACCTGCCCAATGAAGTCAGGCCAGCCCACCCCTCATGCGGGACGATCGGGGGCAGGTTGTCCCATTTTTATGAGGAGTAGGCCAAGATCACTTCAGATCACTGGGTGCTGGACGTGGTAAAGGACGGTTACACCTTAGAATTTTCTCAGCTTCTTGGGGAGATTTTCCTGGAATCGCGCTGCGTTTCCCGCAACAAGTGGGCCCTGGTGGAAGGCATCCTGCAAAGATTGTTGGATCAGCAGGCTATCGTCCCCGTACTGGGTGGGGGTGGTATTCCATTTATTTCATGGTTCCCAAGAAAGAGGGGACTTTCCACCCCATTCTGGACCTGCAGAAGGTGAATTGCAGACTGAAGGTCCCCTGCTTTCAGATGGAGACTCTCTGAACTGTTAATCTTGGCGGTCCGGAAGGGGGAATTCCTCGCTTCTCTGGATCTCACCAAAGCTTACCTGCACATCCCGACTCTCAGCGATCACTGGAAGTTTTTGCGCTTCAAGATTCTGGGTCATCATTTCCAGTTCCAAGCGCTTCCATTCGGCCTGGCGATGGCCCCACGCACCTTTACCCAAGGTGATGGTCGTGGTGGCAGCGGCTCTCTGGCAGGAAGGGGTGATGATTCACCTGTATCTCGACGATTGGCTGATTCGAGCCAAGTTGAAAGAGGTCTGCGTGCGGGCGGTACGCCGGGTGACCCATTGCCTTCAGTCCCTCTGTTGGGTGATCAATGAGGCAAAGATTCATCTGATCCTTTCCAGTCCCTGGAATATTTGGGACCCCGCTTCGACACCTTGCTGGGCAGGGTGTTCCTGACAATGGATAGGATGTGCAAACTGCAGCAGCAGGTGCGTCTTCTTGTGCATCTCCCGATCCCCAGTGTGTGGGACTTTCTGCAAGTCCTAGGGTCCATGGCATCGACGTTGGAGTTGGTCCCTTGAGCATTCGCTCACCTGAGACCGTTGCAGAGAGAACTCCTGTCTCGGTGGAATCCGGTATCGGAACAGTACCAGTTACCGTTGTCATTGTCACCACAGGCCCTGTTAGAAGCCAACTTGCAAAAGGGAATGCCCCTTGAAGTCCTGGATTGGGTGATCATGTCAATGGATGCAAGTCTCCAGGGCTGGGGAGCAGTGTGCCTGGATCATGCGGCCCAGTGTCTCTGGTCCCTGCCCGAACGGTCATGGTCCATCAATCGCCTAGAGACAAGAGTAGTCCACAAGGCGTTGGTGGCCTTTCAGTTCCTGGTGCAGGGGAGGATAGTTCGTGCCTTCTTGGACAACGCCATCATGGTGGCTTATCTCAATCAGCAGGAAGGAACCCAGAGTGTGGCCGTGGCTCAGGAGGCTCGCCTCCTGTTTGCGCAGGCCGAGCTTCATCTGGAAGGAAACAAGCCTCTCATGTGGCAGGTGTGGGCAACGTGCAGGTGGACTTCCTCAGCCGTCAGCAGCTGGACCCCAGGGAATGGAAGCTGTCCTGGGAGGCTTGGAATCACATTTGTGCCACATGGGGAGCCCCCCAGCTGGACCTCATGGCAACCCACCTCAACTCACAGACAGATTGGCTCTTCAGCTGAAAGAAGGAAGTCGGGGTGGTGGGAATCAACGCCCTAGTTTACAAGTGGCCAACCGGAATCCTCCTGTATGTCTTCCCGCCTTGGCCACTGATCGGACGAGTCCTGCGGCACATAGAAGCTCATCCCGGTCTGGTAATCCTGGTGGCCCCGGAGTGGCCATGGCGGCTGTGGTTTGCAGATCTGGTCCATCTGGCAACCGAAGGTCCATTGCGTCTGGCTCATCTACCGGACCTCTTACATCAAGGTCCCATCTTTTCGGTTCGGGAGGATCGCTTCTCTCTCAAGGCCTGGCTTTTGAAAGGCAGAGGTTACGAATGAAGGGGTATTCGGAACAGGTGATTTCCACCCTACTGCAGGCCAGGCGGCCCTCGACTTCTATGGCTCACGTCCGGGTGTGGAAGGTGTTTGAAGCCTAGTGTGATCAACAAGGTTTAGTGCCATTGTCGGTATCCATTCCTCGGGTTTTGGCTTTTCTGCAGCAGAGGTTGTCAAAAGGCTTGGCTTATAACTCCCTGCAAGTTCAGGTTTCGGCTCTAGGCTTTCCTCAGAGGTCGGATAGGCAGCAGACCCTGGCCAGCCACCTGGATGTAGCCCGTTTTCTGAAAGGGTTAAAGCATCTTCGACCTCCGATTCATAAGAAGTGCCTGGAGTGGAATCTCAACCTAGTCCTACGTGCGCTCTGTGATCCCCTCTTTGAGCCTCTGGGGCATGCCTCTCTGAAAGACCTCACTTTGAAGGTTGTGTTTTTGATGGCCATTTGCTTCGCTTGGCTTATTTCAGAATTGTAGGCCCTGTCCTGTAGGGATTCCTTCCTCTGCATTTCGGCGGATAAGGTGTCCCTGCATATGGTGCCCTCCTTTTTGCTAAAAGTGGTGTCTGCCTTCCATGTTAATCAGACCGTGGAATTGCCTTGTTTTCCCGAATGGTCTCGTGACTCAGCTTCAGGAAGAGATGTGCATCTTCTCGATGTTTGCCGGATTCTCCTTCATTATTTGAAGGTCACTAACTCCTTTTGGAAGTCGGACCACCTTTTTGATTTGCTTCCTTGGCTCGCTGGCTGAAGGAAATGATTTGCTTGGCCTACATCGGCAAGGGGTGATCCGTTCCAGCCGGATTGAAAGCTCACTCAACAAAGGCGCAAGCAGCTTCTTGGGCGGAGTGTCAGTTGTCGCCTAAAGAGATTTGTAGGTCCTCCCTGCATACCTTTACAAGACTTTACTGTCTGGATGTCAAGGCTCCGGACCAAGCGCTTTTTGGAGAAAATGTTCTGTGAGCGGGTCTTTCGGGTTCCCGCCCGGTGTAATGTGGCTTTGGCACATCCTGCTGGTCTTGACTGATCTGGGTATGTACAGGAAAGGAAAATTGGTTCTTACCTGCTAATTTTCGTTCCTGTAATACCACAGATCAGTCCAGGGTCCCACCCGGGTGCTACTGCCGAAAGACTGATTTACCTGGACTTAAGCGGCTGTACATAGGAAGCCTATCAGAATGCATTTATGCCAATTTGGTGATAGGAACCGTGGTTCGGACCTGGGGTTTTCAGGTTCGAGGCCTTTTTTGCTTTGGCCCTTGAGGGTATTTCTTTCATGGTCGCCCTTTTTTAGGGAGTTAAATTTTTTTTTTGTCTGTCGTTTCTTGGCTTGGGTATGGATAAATACTGAGGAGCTGCAGGTGGCACACTTGGTATATAGCAGTGCCTCAAAGTTTGTTCTCTGCCTCCGTCTGCTGGTGGGCGTGCATAACCCACTGGTCTGGACTGATCTGTGGTACTACAGGATCGAAAATTAGCAGGTAAGAACCAATTTTCCTGTAGGGTGCAGGAAATGGACGCTCAATTGAGAAGCGTCCGTTTCCTGAACCCCCTGGCTGTGCGGTGTTTAGGAAAACCGATGACGATAAACTCGGCGACCCCCTAATTTAAATATTGCATGGCGCCCCCAGGGGGGGCACCTGGGGGCGCGTTGAGAAAGCGGGCACTGACTGTTCAGCACCCGCTTTCTGCGCCAAAGTATTTTATCGGCCCCGATGTCAGGGATCTGCAATTTTACATCAGGGGCCTTGACGCGTTTTCTTTGGATCTAGGAGTGAGTGGCTGAGAGCTCTTTCAGCCTTCATACTGTCCCCTCCAAATCTGAGGAGTTAGAGTGGGGGGGGGGGGGGGGTAGCATTTTGTCCCCACTTTGAGGTCTGCCACAGTTATTTTGTGGCCTGATTTACTGAGGCTATTGCCTCATTTTGTTTTGTCTGTGGAGAAAAAAGCCTCAGTAAATCAGGCTGATCCCCCCCCCCCCTACTCCCTGCAAGCAATCTACTGGCAATGTGCCAGTGCCCCCCCCCCGGACCGGTGAAGCAAAGAGGCAGTCACGTCAAGCTCAGCAATTGCAATGGCCTGGCATCCCACCATCTCCCTCTTTCTCTCACTCTCTCTCTCTTTCGTCCTCCAGCTGTGTCTGTTACCTCTTCTTGTCCCCGGCAGTCACTTCCTCTCAGTCAATACTCATTCTTGTCCCAGAGTCTCCTTTTCTCTCACTCCCCCCCCCCCCCACTCTTGTCCCTTGCAATTTCAGCCTAACTCCCCCCACCCCAGCCATCCATCCCATACCCCCGGCTAACCTGTCACTCTCCTCCCCCATCCACCCCCCCCCCCCCCCCCACAACTAGCTAGCCCCAGTCAGCCACAACTCCCCAGATTCCAGCCGATTACCCCCGGCTGTGGCTGCTTTCGCCGAGAAAGCAAGGGCTCAGTGCAGGTCATCACCGCACGGCTCTCTGTGAGTTTGAGACACGCAGCGCCCAGACTCGAGATGAGTTTGGGCTCTGCCTGCCTGCCTCAAACTCGCCGAGACCCATGCACAGTGACCGGCAGGGAACAGCTGATCCCCGCAGTGCTGGCAGCACTAGGGGTAGCTGGAGCGGCCTACGGGCGTCCCGGGCGCCGCAGTGAAATTTCAGCTTGCCATGGCGACCCGAGACCTGTCACGTCCTGTTTTATGTGGGTCTCAAGCTGCAACCTGAGCAGCCTTCTGCTATCTGCCACGACTGAAAAAAAACAATAAAAAAACCACACCATCCAGGACTTTGCAAAAAATGGATACGTAATTGAATAGTAAGCAGCGATTTATTTGGAATCCAACCGCTCCGCGCACCTTTTTATAAGTGAATGTTTAAGGGCGTGCATGTTATATGGAATGCGATCAGGCCCACGGTGTTCCATCGCAGGGTACCCCAGGATCCTTAAAAGCCCAGGAAGGGTCATTATGGGAATGAGGTGGGCAAGCGGCAGCTTATCCAGGGAGTTCCCCTGGAGAAAACCTTTAGAAAACTTGATCTCAGAATAAAGCATTTCCGGAGAGCACAGTTTTAAAGATAAATTTACTAATGATGTCAGTCCTTTAACAACTTTTATCTATTCAGCCTCTCCCAACTTTTTATCCAACAAAAAAAAAACAAAAAACCCCGCACCGTACACCCAGTGGTAATTTTCTTAAAAAAAAACAGGTCTAGGCCTTTACCTCCTAAGACACAAGTTTAGAAAGGTTCAAAGTTTGTGCCGAAAGGTTGCGGGTCAGCGACCCGGCGTGATCTGGGCTGAAAGTCCCCGCCACCTACCCACTTGGGGAAGCACTGCGGAGAAAGGTTTGTTCTCTTCAAAGAGCGGATTCCTTTTGCTGCCCTGTTCTGCCGTCTCTCTTGTTGCATCAGTAGATGTTCGGCGGCCGCTGGCCTCGAGTCCCCTCTCTAAAGCCAAGGGACAACACGAACAGTTTGCACCTTACGATATCGTTGGGTTCCTTCGAGAGCTCCAGACACTTTTTCTCTTGTCACAGCGAGCTTTGAAAGCCCCAGGAGTGCAGCCTCGCCTTTGGATAACTCCTTTCGCTGACCCGGTGAAAGAGATGGAACCCTGCACAGAATCCACTTTTGCCCGGGAACCGGCGCGGCCCCTGGAACTCTGCACTCTGAGGCAGATACAACCAGGACCAATTAAAATGGGGTGAACCTGCCGTGATGGTCCAATCTGTGAGCAAGGCGCTTTGGTAAGGACATAAAAGCATCCTTTGATTTACCTTCCCTGAGGACCACCCCTGAGGTTCACGCTTCCCATCAGCAGCATCCCAGCTGGCTGCCTCCATATGAGCAGTGAGCCCCTTCGGCACCAGTCCTGGATGTTCTGGGCCGGTGTTAACAGAGAGGGCTTTGTGTACCACTGTCGCCCGTTTTCCTGTAATCTGGTCAAGTAGGTTCCAAATCCAGGCCTCCAGAATCCCCGACAGGCCTGGGTTTTCAGGGTATTCATTAGATGTTATCTGCATGCATCCGGACAAAAAGTCAAGCTGATGTTTGCATAATTTGCCGGTTACCCGGCGATCCAGACCTGTTAGGGGTGCTTGGGACCTGAGTTCTGGAAACCACTGGTAGGGGACTGTCTCTCCCGTGTTGTGATGTTTTATAAGCATTCAAGCAAGCAATAAACGGGCCTGTGACAGGCAGAACCCATAATACGTTACCGTGGTAATATTCCAGCGGCACGTGAGACTTCTGTCAGGGAGTCGCATTCACGCAAAATGAATTCTACTCACTTCCCCAGCCCCTCCCCATCTCAGCCATTCCATCATCCCATCCTGGCTGCAGGGTCTTCTTTCAACGATGAGCAAGAAATAACTGCAATTTCCTTTCAGTGACTAATAGTGGAGCGAGGCCTGGGGGGAAGTGCAAGGTCAGGAGGCGGAGAGCCATGCTATGCTCTTTAAATTTCTTCTTTTTTTGAATGCATCCTTCCTGTGGATGTAGGCAGCAAAGACATATGTAACACAGGGCCCTGAAGGCTGAAACTGCGACCCTTCAGTGTATAGTGCAGAAGCCGCAAACAGGGCTGTTTTAAGAGTAACCAAAACATTATATATATATATATATATAAATAGAGAGAGAGAGAGGACTTGCCCTCCTCAAGTGGGGCATTTAGCATCTGGATTCACATCGGCTTTATGACAAGTTTCCTTTTGTTGCTTATAAGACATTAACGGGCCGATACAGTAAAAACGCGGGAGAGCGGGCGCGCACCCAGGCCACTCTCCTGGTGCACGCGATTCAGTATTTTAATTTATTAAAATTAGGCCCGGCGGTAAAAAGAGGCACTAGGGACGCTACCGCGTCCCTAGCGCCTCTTTTTTGACAGAAGCAGTGGCTGTCAGCGGGTTTGACAGCCGACGCTCAATTTCGCCGGCGTCGGTTCTCAAATCCGCTGACAGCCACGGGTTTGGAAACCGGACGCCGGCAAAATTGAGCATCCAGTTTTCAACCCACCAGCCACGGACCCATTTAAAATTTTTTTTTTTATATTTTTTACTTTTTTAAACTTTCGGGACCTCCGACTTAATATCGCCATGATATTAAGTCGGAGGGTGCACAGAAAAGCAGTTTTTACTGCTTTTCTGTGCACTTTCCCGGTGCCCGGAGAAATTAGCGCCGACCTTTGGATAGGCACTAATTTCTGAAAATAAAATGTGCGGTAGGTAGGGCAGTGGAGCATTTCAGCACTGTGGGGGGGGGGGGGGGGGGAGGGAGGGGACAGCCCGATCTCAGTACTGGGCAATAAATGGGGCAGGCATGCAAACCGGGAGATTTCTTCTGTATTGAGGAGGGCTGCAGGAATCACGGCCTGACAGGGCCATGTGAGACATTCTGGCGGGAGGCAGGAGATCGGGTCGTTGTCCCTTTTACTTCATTTTTTTTAAGGTGTTGACAGCGGTACTTAACCGGATATCTTTAAAAAATTTCTGGCTAGGTAGCATGTTATCCGACCACAGAAGGCCGGCTATAGTCAAATAGAGCCGGTTAAGTTTTTAAGTTATCCAGCCTCATGTACCAAAGAGGTTATAAATATCCCTAGGGATGCAAACCCAACATACTTATAAACCTCATGAGACTGATTCCCCATAAAACCTATATGCCAAGCTTTATTTAGCAAACTGTATATGTCGCCTTAGCCTAATCATGTGACCCCCCCCCCCCAGCTCTGCATTTTTAAAAGACAAGAAATAAATGCCCCCCCTCGAAGAATTCAAACCCCTGTATGATCTTATCTGACCCGAGTTTCAAGCTGAGCCAGGAATTCTTCCCAGTCTGGAAAATCTCTGATGGCCATCAGAAGCCTCCCAGCGTGGATTCCGCCCGCCGTTGTTCGGCAGCCTCTCTTCCTCTCCCGGGCACTCTGGTCTCTGCTTCAGGAAGCGCCGCAGTCGTCTCCATTTGTTGCAGTTCAAAGTGCTGGTGCTAGTCGCATCCAGCTTTGGAGGGTGTCTTTTCAAATGCTGGTGTAAAGCAGGCTCTAGCTGCAGAGAGTCTGCGTGTTCTGTGCTGCTTGTGCTATTTCTTGGTTTATCTCGGCACAACTTTAGCCATCTGACGTAATGTGCGACACCAGACATGTTTACTGGTCGTCCGGTCAGATAGGCCCTCTGGTCGATTTGCTCATCACGTCAGGTTTTTCAAGAGGCCATCTTATTTATTTATTTATTTTATATACCGACATTCAATCTGAGATATCACATCAGTTTACATGCAGGTACTGTAGGTATTTCCCTATCCTCAGAGGGCTCACAATCTAAGTTTATACCTGAGGCAACAGAGGGTAAAGTGACTTGCCCAAGGTCACGAGGAGCGACAGCGGGACTCGAACTCTGGTCTCCTGGTTCATAGCCCACTGCTCTAACCACTAGGCTATTCCAAAAAGGTTATCAGTACATCAAAATGCCATCCACTTCTGAAATGTGCGTGGGGAAAAAATAATCCCGATTACAGGTACACACATTAGAAATCACCTCGCCTTGTGGACAATACTTTGAAATCCTCGGATTAGTGTGCGGCAGTGGTCAAAAAAGCAAATACAATTTTAGGAATTATTTTGATAAAGAAGTTTGACTGCCATGTTAGGCCACTTGAAATGTATTAAGCTAGTCTAATAAATATTCCCTTATATATATATATATTTTTTTTTTGTTTTTATTTGTTAACTTTTTCTGGGTAGTTTTTGGAAAGAAGTGGAGAATAAAATAGAGAATTTCATAATGCCACTTTATCGAGCCATGGTGTTATCGCACCTTGAGTTTTGCATTATATTTTTGTCACCTCACCTCCAGGACCAGTGCAAGGGTATTAGGCGCCCTAGGCAAAAATATAGATTATCAATAGAGCAATACCATACTAATAAAAAGAATAAATATTTCAAACAGTTGACAAATAGAACAGCATCCAGTAATTTAAAAGTCATACAGATTTTCCAAATATTGATAAACTATTTAAAAACAGCCAATACATACAGCACCCAATAATTAAAATTAATAAAATAAAAATCCCCTGCAGTCCATAACTGGGATCTTTTGATTTCCAGATGCCCTGAGATTGTGTGAGTAAACGTGTATATATCAATGAGAAGAAAAGGTTTGTGAGCAACATCCGCTCTCCTCCCCCCTGCTAATCCACAACAGACACACACACACAAGCACGTGCTTTCTCTCATACATACAGACATGCTCTCTCATATTTACAAACATACACAGACATGCGCTCTTATCACACACAGACATGTCCTCTCTCTCATTCATACACATACACAGACTTGCATTCTTTCACTCTCATACACACACACGATCGCGCTCTCATACATAAAGACACACGATCGCTGTCATACATATACACACAGTCGTGCTCTCTCATATATACACACAAACATGCACGCTTTCACTTGTATACGCACCGCTCTCATATATATGTGTACCTCTTTCACATACATGCTGTCTCTCATACATATGTATACATACATGCTGTCTCATACATACACACACAGATCAGACATGCCCTCTCTCTCTTTGTGTCTCAAACATATACACACAAACATGTTCTCTGTCTCATATTTACATATACAGACATGCTCTCTCTCATACATACACACACAGACCTGCTCTCATACGTACACATTCACAGACATGCACTGTCTCGTACATACCTACACAGGCATGCCCTCTTTCTCTCTCTGTCTCATACATACATAAATACATACACACACAGGCTGTCTCTTACTGCTCCTCCCCCAAAAGCACAAGGCCGACAGTAACATCCTCCTACTTCAGGCCATGCGGCCCACAGAGCTCCTCCTCTTTCTTCAGGCCTGTAGGCGCTGACCCTTCTGTTCCTAACACCCGAGGCTTATGCTGCTCCTCCTATAGCTGAACAGGGACCGGGGCAAATGTTACTTCTTTCAGTGCGAGCGGGGGGCCATGCTGCTTATTCCGGCCCGCGCTGCTGTTCCTAGCTCCTCCTACGGTTTAGTTCCATAGGCCCGGGACTGATACTGCTATTCTTCTGCATCTGCTAGCAATTGCATGGCCTGTCTCTCTCCCCGCCCGTGCGGGACCGATCTGCGGCGCTTTCTGTTCTGGGCCACGTGGGTAGGAAGGAGAGGCAATGCCATCGCCGCTGCCTCCCTGACTGGTGGCACTCTAGGGGTCCGCTAGTGCTTCCACCAGCCCTGATCACTTAAAAAAAAAACCCCCATAGTGGAATCAGAAGTAGTACCGAGAAGGGCTAAAAAAGATGAAACTGCACCCTTATGATGAAAGGCTACACAGGTTAGGCTGTTCAGCCTGGAAAAGAGGGGATATAATGTTTATAAAATCATGGGTGGAATGGGTAAACAGGGGATGGTGATTTACCCTTTCATATCATATTAAAACAAGGGGACATTCCATGAAACTAACAACCATTAGATTTTAAAACACAGCATAGAAAGTATTTTTTCACTCCACGTACAGTAAAGCTATGAAATCTGTTGCCAGAGGACGTGGTCAAGGCAATTAATATAGCGTACATTTAAAGAGGTTTGGGCAAGTTCTGGAGGAAAAGTCCATAAACAATTAACCAGGCAGACTCGGGAAATCCATAATTATCCTTGAGAGTGAGCAAGAAGAAATTGATTTACTTCAGAAAAAAAAAACCATTTAAAAAAAGCACCTAAAATTTAGCCCGAGATACTGCTATCCCTTTGTCTTGCGCTGTCCTAACTCACTTTCCAGAAAAAAAGCAGACTTGACACAATTCAATATTTATTTATTTATTTAAAATAATTTATATACCGGAGGTTCCTGTATAATATACATATCACCCCGGTTCACAGTTTTTACATTGAAGTCAGCATGTGTAAATTTCTGATTAACAAAGGAAGAAAAAATAGATCTGAATAACTCGTTGTGGGCTTGAAAAGACTTTTCTTCGTGTTCTTGGCTCTAGGGGAAAGCTTGTTTGAAAAGCCAAGTCTTAAGTTTCCCTTTAAATGTAGAGTGGCATGGTTCCAAATGAAGGTCTGGAGGGAGCGAGTTCCAAAGTGAAGGGCCCGCTGTGGATAATGCACGTTTCCTCAGAACGGATTTCGCAGGTTGTGTGATTAGTCTGTTCTGATAGGCGCTTCTGGTTGGTTTCACAGATGTGTGTAATTGAATTTGGAATGTTAGGTTGAGAGGTGCGATGTTGTGTAAGGCCTTATGTATCATCATTAAAGACTTGAACTGGATCCTGTATTTAATCGGAAGCCAGTGGAGATGGTGGAGAATTGGGGTGATATGATCTCTCTTTTTGGCATTTGATAGAATTCTTGCAGAGGCGTTCAGGACCATCTGAAGTGGTTTGATGGTGCATGCTGGAAGGCCTAGGAGGAGAGAGTTACAGTAATCCAGCTTTGGGAGTATGATGGCTTGTAAAACCATGCGGAAGTCTCTGTATAGGAGGAGAGGTTTGAGTTTCTTTAATGTTTGAAGTTTAAAGAAACATTCTTTTGTTGTGTTGTTGACGAATTTGTTGAGACTGAGTCTGTTGTCTATGATGACTCCCAGGTCTCTAACTTGTTGCGTGGTGGAGAGCCCTGCGGTGACCGGATGTTGATTAGTGTTAGAATGTGAGGAAGGGGTATAGTTTTCCGGAGTTATAATGAGGATTTCAGTTTTGTTTTTGTTTAGAACCAAGTTGAGGCTGGTGAGTAGATTGTTGATAGCTGACAGACATTTATTCCAGAATGATATGGCTTTGTGTATGGAATCTTCTATAGGGATGAGGATTTGAATATCATCCGCGTATAGGTAATGTCTTAGCTTAAGGTTAGTGAGAAGTTGACAAAGTGGGAGTAGATAAATATTGAAAAGAGTCGGGGAGAGGGATGATCCTTGTGGTACCCCCCTTTTGGATTCGATGGTGTGGGACTCTTTGTTATTTATCTTGACCTTGTATGTTCTGTTCTCCAAAAACGATTTGAACCAGTTAAAAGCTACTCTTGCAATGCCGATGTCTATTAGGCGTTGCAGGAGGCATGAGTGGTTAACGGTATCAAACGCTGATGAAAGATCCAGGAGAGCGAGGAGGCAAGGTTGGCCCTTTTCTAGGTTGAAAATGATAGTGTCTGATAATGATGTTAATAATGATTCGGTATTCATAGACTTACGAAAGCCAAATTGGTTTGAGGTGAGGATGTTGTTTTCGTCAAGATATTCTGTAAGTTGTTTGTTTACAACTTTCTCCATAACTCTGGCAATCAACGGGATAGGCTACACCTGACCCTGCAAATAAAAGTTATTGTACCTGTAGCTTAATTCTAATTTGATTATAGTCCACCTTGAGGCCCTCTTTGGAAAAAGACAAAACCTTGAGTATTTGAAAATAATTAGACAATACTTTTTGTGATCTAGCAGGTACTTGTGACTCTGACTGACCACTGTCGGAGACAGGATGCTGAATTTAGTGGACCTTGGTCTGACCCAGCATGGCATTTCTTTTGTCCTTGGGCCCATTAGTCACTATTCCTCTAGTGCTTCGATTTTGTCTTGAATTACTGATCAGGACCCCAAATCAGCAGAGGAGATGCCTTGTCCAGAAGGGATAGAGAAGAACCTGCAAATAGGACGCACCGTCAAGGTGTGTCTGATTGATAGCGAATGGTACCTAAGAACATAAGATATGCCATACTGGGTCAAACCAAGAGTCCATCAAGCCCAGCATCCTGTTTCCAACAGCGGCCAATCCTGTTTCCAACAGCGGAAAATCCGCAGACATTAAATAAATCTCAAGCTACTACTGCTTATTAATTAATAGTAGTTTATGGAATTTTCATCTAGGAACTTATCCAAACCTTTTTTAAACCCAGTTACACTAACTGCACTAACCACATCCTCTGGCATTGAATTCTAGAGCCTAGCTATGTGCTGAGTGAAAAATAAATTTCTTCTGGGGACAATAGAGTCGACCCATGTACCATTTTCTCTACTGTATTATGGGGTCTATATTCATTTGTCCCATGTACTTTTATTTGAAATTAATAAACACATTTAAACATAAAAGGGTAGATTTTAAAAAGGCCGTGCGTCGAGCCTATTTTCAAAAAGGCCCAGCCATGCACATAAAGTCGGGTACACACATAAGTGCGGGCCTTCCTGAAAGGGGCAGGCCGGGGGGGCGGGACATTGTTTGCTGTCCCGAACACCCGGCTCCTGGCACGAGCAACTTACTTCAGCTCGGGAGCTGAAGTAAGTTACTGAAACAAGGTAAAAAAAACAAACAAACTAGCATTTAGGGGGTGGGAAGGTGAGGTGGGGGAAGGCTGCGATGTATCGCAGTGCGAATTTTGCTAAACCGTGCCCCCCCCCTTGACGCACGCATGTTATAAAATGGGCGTGTCCATGTGTGCTCACCGGGTAGCGCACGCAGCTATTAAAATCTACCCCAGAGTGATCCCAAAGCACTGGTTCATTCCAATCCAGATCAGGGACACGGTCTGTTGACCTTGGCAGAGATGCATCAAGCAATTCTCCGTTAGCCAGACCCAGTCTGCTTCCCCCAAAGGCCTGAGAGATGTAGGCCACTATGAATTGATCCATATGGTCAAGGATTGGACTCTCTTGCTGTGGTAGTGAGTGTCCCAGGCCAAAGCCATCTTTGAAAGTAGGCTAACAACTGTGTCCACCTTGATAGCGTCCATACTATAAACTTGTGAATGTAATTGAATCCAGAGTTTACGTGGATTGAGGAATACACAGAGCTTTTTTTTCTTGGTTCTGTCAAATTTTTTTGGGAGAGGCATTCAAGGCTTCGCGAGTGGGTGGACAGATGGGGACGACGACCTTTCATCTTGGACCAGATTTAGGCCCCTGTAGGGTATTGACTTGCTGATAGTCTGTAAAACTAGGTAGATGGGTGGTAATCCTGAAAAAAATGTTTATTACCAGGGAATAAAACCCAGTGTTAATTGATGTGTAAAGACAAAAGAGCCTGACATTTCTAGAAATAGTAAGTATGTTTGCCAAAGCTCTTGTCCAGTTTCATTACTAAAGATTTTATTTAAGAAGAAAGTACTGATTTTGGAGTCCTGGGGGACGTGTTAATTCTGTCCAAGAACCTATAAAACTCTCAGGCCAGACAACGGAGGAATGCTTCTCCTTTCTGGGATGTAATCCCATAATCCTTCATATTAGCTGCAGCTCTTCCAGGGATATTTATCATTAACAGCTTACAGCTGCTTTCCCTATAATGCTCCTCCACTGGCAAGGTCCTACTGGAAACCACTTCTGTTTATAGTTTCATGAAGTGCTGTAAACGGAACAGTGTATTACTTTAAACAGAGGGGTGAGACGCCGCAGTGCAAAGACGAGAGGTTTATTTTCTCTTTAGGTCACTCAGGGGTGCATGCCCCCCCCCCCCAGCCTGAATACCTCAGTGCCAGCCCGAGGTCAGGATCAGATGGCAATAATGATAGGGCAGTAGCAGCAATCTTACGTAGTGCTGCTTGAACCAGATACAGTACTGCTACCCACTACGAATCATTTCTAATTCTGCTGAGAGGGGAGTAATGTGATCCGGTTGTCTTGATAAGTACAAAAGCAGTGGAGTTAGCATTTCAGCGCCCGATTCAACTCATTTGGCCTGGCCATTGGCTTGTGGGGGACGGTAGGCTGACAATAAATGTACTTTGTTCCGAAGAGTCTGGTAAGTTCTTGCCAAAACCGGGCTGTGAACTGTGTTCTGTGATCTGAGATGATGAGGGATGGCAGGCCATGTAGTCTTCATTAAGAAACATTTAGGAGCCATTCTTTTTATTGAGGGGGAGACCTGCGGTAGGGAAGAAATATGGGGTCTTTCAGAGAGAGTCCACGGCCACCAGGCTTGGTGACCTGCCCTTGCACTGGGGGGCAATTCTGTAATAAAATACACTGAGACCCGTTCCCCTGGCCTGGATGGGGGTTGGTAAGGGCAGGAGTAACCCTTGTGGCTTATCCTTTAGCATTTTTTTGGGTCTGGTGCATGCTTCACAGGCCATTACATCTCTAGGATTCACCGGTCATCGGAAACTATGATTATCAATGCCATTGTTCCACATGTTACAGGATGACCTGCTAGTTGAGAGTCACGGCATATCTGAGGACTTAGTCATAGGGGACCCCTTCTGGCCCATACAGCTTATTCTTCTTGTATACACATTTTCCCTGCCAATGATAAGTTTTGTTCTTTTCCAGGCTTGAATAGTTGCCATTTCTTTTCCTGGGCAAAGGGGGTCTGTATTTGAAACGTCCTTGATTCATTGCAGTAGGTCCATATTCCTGATACGCATTGCAGAGGTTTGGGGTCTGAGGATGGTTGTTGGTTGTCAGGATTGATGGGGCTTGAACTGGTGACCCCCAGAAAGCAGAGGCCGGGAAGCTGCAGAGGCGCCAGGGGGATATTTGCCCTCCAGTTGCCAGGTAGTTAGATGCATCCTCGTAAGGTCCCATTGGTTCAGCACAGGGTGTGTGCCCTGCTTGGTGAAAATGTATAAGAAGAGAAATAGACCCACCCACACCTTTGCTGGTACTACAGACTCCCGAGATACGTCCTCTGGAACTGTTGCTCGTCTGTCCTCGTTCTTTCTCTGCATCCAGAATTGCAGACCTGCTCCAGTATTCCTGCGCCCGCATCCAGCTCTGCAGTCCTGAACCTTAGCGTGCTCCAGTTTTAAAGATGCAGGCTGAGATGCCTCCCAAGCTAGTCCTGGTTTTTACTGGCCTTGGCCCAACCTTCATCTGGACACCTAGCCTCTTAAGGTACGCCATCTCCTAATGGTACCATGCGCTAGCAGCTGGGCAAATCGGGATATTTTAAGCTGAGACTGTTGAGTGGATTGAAATATATTTTAAAGATGATTTTCGGCTAGTATTGCAGTCTCTTCTTCTAACGTTTGCTTGATTATTGTAATGCCTTGTATGTAGGGCTACCAAAGTCTTCTATCCAAGTTGTGCAATTGCCACAAAAAAATTCAGCAGCATGCCTTATCATGCCTGAACTCGGGGAGCTTCACTGGCTCACTATTGTCCAACAGATTCATTTTAAAATACTAACGCTTGTATTGGCGACGCCACATGTGGATCGGTCTGCACATCTGTTACATCTGCTTCAGTGGTATTCCTCACCCTGTCATCTTCGATCTGCTGACCACCTTTGGCTAGTCATCCTTTCATCTAGAGCCATTAGGTTACAAGAAACACTGTTTATGCTGTAATTGGCCCTTGTTTATGGAATTCCCTTACCCATAGCTCTGAGAGAGCTGTTAAGATGGTAAGACTTTCCACAAATAGGGTTAAAAGCTCCCTCTTTTTCACAGACTTCGGTTATTGCGAACTGAATTTGCAGGTCAGTCAGTTTGGCATAGGAATATCTGTTCCATTAGAGGTTTTATTTGTTTGTGAGAATATTGCTTTATGCGTGACTTTGTAATCCGTCTTGAATGATATTAATTGAAGGGGGCGGAATATAAACATTTTTAAATAAATAAATTGAAAGGGCTCTCAGTATGAGCTCTCCCGTGGGGAAACTTTCACTCTTTTCGGTACCAGAGAAATGTACTTCACACACACACACAGCCATTTGTTCCCAAGCTCCGTGGCTTATTCACATGGAGAAGTTGCAGCAAACAGTTATAAAACAAAACATTCATCAACAGCCATTTTGCAGTAAACGGTATTCATAGCTCTCTTACCCTGCTCCTGTCATGGGGCAAGGCTGGGATTTCCCTCAGCGGGGGCATGGCCAGGCTGGGTCCTTCTGCCTATTACCAGCCCCCCCCCCCCCCCCCCCCCCCCCCGGCAGGCTGAGCGCTCGGGGTTCTGGTGGTCGGCAGAACTTAACCGAAAGTGGACAAGTCGCGTGTAGAAGCATTGCTGGAACCGAAACACCTCACGGTCTGGGAGCTGGAACGGAGCGCTCTGCCCAGATAGTCACGTCTAGCAGACCGGCACCCTCCTGCTACCACTGGAATTCTCTAGGACTAAGTCCCCTATACCAGTGATCCCCCAAAACCGTTCTGTGGGACACCCCCCCCCACCAGCCAGTCAGGTTTCCAGGATATCCGCAATGAATATGCGCGAGATAAATTTGCATGCTGTGGAGGTAGCGTATGCTGGTCTATCTAACGCATAATCACTGCCGGGATCCTGAAAACCCGACCGGCACGGGGTCCTCCAGCAGCACAGGTTTGGGATCCGCTATATATACCATAAACGTATTGACGCTTGGTAGTGAGGAATACTTCCCCCACATGCAGGGATGTGATGTGGAATTTTATTTAGCTCTCTCCGAAGGGTCATCTTAGGACGCCCTGCTGCTTCTTCCGCCGCACTTTTCCTTTTCCGTGTCCAGGGCAGAACGTGCTTTCTCTTGCCTTGGGGGAATGATCTTGCCACTTTGTCAAGGATCTCTGCATACTCTCTGCTCCATTAGAGAAAGAACTAACTCCAATTTCTTTCTCTCAAGGGAAACATCAAACTGGAAACTTTCCCACCTAAGAGCTCTCTAGCTCATCTTTTGCCTCCGTCTGCTTTATAGGAAAGAGTAACTCAAACCATATGGCCCTTTCCCACACAAACCCTTGCACACATTGTGCTGGCAGAAACGAGCTGCTGTATACCTGAAGGGGGTGCAAAGGGATTGTACCTGCCTCTGCCCTGATTTGGAGACTGATTTTACAGACATCTTTAGAGCTGTTTCCACCCTGGGGCCTTCCCTGAACTGGGTATCTGGTGAAGTTTGCAGGTTTTCCTCCCCAGGCAATAAGTTGTTGTTCTGCTGTTTGCTATTGAAATCCTCCTTGGGTTTAAGGGTTCCTCAGCGCTCTGTGAGCTTCCGCTGCCACTCCTTGGGGGCAGAGAAACTCCTGGGGTAAATCCCCAGGGTTGATTACCTTCTTTTAATCCAGAACGCAAATCCACCTCTTGAGAAAGATTAGGTAACTTCCCCTGGAAACCCAGGAGTATGGGATGGCACCCCCTTTCACTTAGGAACACCCCTTGATTCTTTCACTCAGAATCCCCCTGGACTCCAAGCTCTGCTCCCTCTCTAAAGGTCTGGGTAACTCCACCCTTGATCCCCAGCCACATTTCCTAGAGGAGAGCTAGAAAGGAATAACAGAGAACCTTCTGGATTCCTCTCGTATTGAAACATACTCCTCCTCTCTAGGCCCCCTCCCACGTGTCTTCTCGCTGACCCCATAGATACAAGTCTGGAAGACACATCCCATTAGTAAGGGACACTTTTTTGGAACGCCCTCAATGATGATATTTTAGGCTTTTCTGCCTATATTTTTCCAACTTTAATTTTGTCGTTGCAGAAATAAAATAAGTCTGAGCAAGCAATTTGCATTTTATGACTGAAGACATTGGGTAACCTACATGAAGTGGCCATGGTTAAAAATTAGAATTCAATGAGTATGGGCAAGGCTGGGCATTACGGACAGTGGCTTCACTAGCTCTGGTGGCTGTGTGGATTATTAGAAAACTTGATAATAAGGGCCGGCCCGAGGGCTCAAGTGACAAATGCTGTGTGTACTGCCATGCGGAAGGTCCCCAGTTTGATCGGAGTTGTCTCTTCCCCTCCTCGGGTTAGCGGGGGGATAAGGGAGTCACGGTCATTGCTTAAGGGTGATACCTGGTGGCCAGATTCTGTGCCCAGGCGTGCAAGGTTCAAGAAGAAGCCCTGGTACGTGTCCCTTGACTGAGGCCAGTCGCTGCAATGACCAGACTATGCTGGGGGGAGGGGGGGAGGAGATTATAAAATAGGGGAACATTTCCTAGGTACTTGTGAATGAAGGTTCATGGCTTCAGCTCCCCGCTCCTGTTCCAATGATTATAAAATAGGGGAACATTTCCCAGGTACTTGTGAATGAAGGTTCATGGCTTCAGATCCCCACTCCTGTTCCAATGAAGCTGGAATTAGAAAGGGTCTCCCCCCCTTCCCAATGCATTCTGGGAGCTGTGGAGCTGTCTGTACGCAACCCCCTGACTGGGCACATAGAATGTGAAGGGTGTCTGATGCCTGTTTATGAGCTAAGCACCAGTCTTCTGGTGGGTTCAAAGAAACAAAAAATGGTGAAGCAGATGGTGGAGTAGAACTGGCTCAAGGTAAGGGCTGTATTTATCATGCTGGATGGAGGAAACTCCACCAAAACACCTCTTTCCCCCCTCTGCAAACCTCCTGACCGCTCACCAGTCTTCTGTCTCGATGGATACCTTTCAAACAAAAAAAAAAATCTCAACTTCCAGCAGTCAAGTTAGAATAATTATGAAATGCACTTGATCAGGTTCCCAGGGTCTTACAGTATATATATTACAGCATCAGCAATAACAAAACACTCCCCAAAATATTCATGGCAGGAGGCCAAGCAGTTCAATAATTATGCCCCTTCTTCATCAGTTCGGAAAGAAATTCGGTGCTCACATCTATTCACATTTTTCCCAGTGGTGGCCATATCTGTACAGTTCCCCTTGGTGACATTCAAGTACCCACCCGGGCTATCAACTGAACGCCTCCCAGTCGCCTCAGCAGGGAATCCCTTTACGGCTCAGACCTCTGGTCCTCCTTGTCTGGACCCCCCACTTAGAATTCCATGGGGTTCCCCCTGGGAGGGACCCTCTTCAGCACCCTTGGGCCTTACCCCTTGAGGGAGAAAGCACCTTCAGCTGCCAGGTGGCTCTAGCCTAAACTTTTGAGCACCCGTCTTTATGGAACCAAACGCACTCCCTCTAGAAAAGCCTTTTCCCATTTTCCGTTAAAGAGGACACACTGGTGGGAAAAAAAACAAACACTGGCTGTAATGCTCTCCCAAAGGAACACTCAAAACCCTTTAGTTAAATGATGTCACCATCAAATTCCTCATAACTCACAACAGAGGTTAAGAGACTCCCCTCCCAGAATTTCTCCAGTGGCCAACTACTGGTAACCCAGAGCCAGAAAAATGGGGCCCTGTCACATTCGAATGGAAGGAGCAGATGATCACGGGTGCCACAGTGCACTGGAATAGAAGATCAAAGGCAGGCCTGGCCAGGGTTCGGTTGTTGGTAGTTCTTCATTAATGGCTGTAGTGCTATTAAAGCAATCTTCAGTTGGTGACTCGGGCTTGGCTGAGTAAATCAGGTGAGCTGGGGGGGTGGGGGTATGTGACCTGCTGATTAGTTATGTTCTTAGGGCCTAGCTTACCAGGTTACTCCGTTTTTTTAACTGTACTGGCTCGGTTTGAAAGAAATTGAACCCAAGGAATTATGGTCAGCTCTCCCGTCCCCTCCTCGTCCCCCCTGTTTGCTGAAAGTATAATCCGGGGGGGGGGGACGGGGGATGACAGGGCTGCCTTTACTCAGCTGGGTTTATTTCAGAGCATGAGTGTGTGGCAATGGGGGCTTTGCTTGGGGCCTCCTTAGTATAACAACATCCATCACATCTGCTTATTCTGCAGCTGCTGCAAATGCTAAACATGCACTAAATCACCCAGGGTGAGGAGCTCGCAGCCGCGCTGCGGTGCTGACTCTGGGTGATAGTTACCAGAGGATGGGCCTGGGTTTGTTTAGGGTCGCTGTGCATATGGTGGGCCATAGGTGAAGGATTTCCCAGCAGAAATCAAACTCTGCACAAATCCAGGGATTTAGGACCCTAACCCTCGCTCTGGTGCCCCCCCCCTCCCCCATGCCTCTCTGGTTGGGCTGTATTTCAGGGATGCTATTTTGTTCCTTCCACATCCTTTTTTTCATCCGCTGCTGCTCATTGCCACCGTGCCCACTCTCCCTCTCTGAGAAGGGGGGGAAGAGTATGTAGTGCCTTCCCTCCAACCAGGATCTCATACTTTACAATTTAATACTTCAAAACTAAACAAGAATTAGGAGTCTCGCAGCACATTTCTAATGTCTGGAGTGCGTGGAAACTTACAAATGGGTGTTAAGAAGAAATAATATTATTGGTTAGACTGAGGCATGGGAGATGAAAAGATTTGTCTTTAAGTCGGACAAACCCGTATAGAAATTCCTATTTCACACTCGCCTCAAAGGCTTATGTCTGCACAGTGCACGCATGCCGCTCTGTAGGACAAGTCGGTGCTTTAGACTTAATGGTCCAACTGCTGTCAGCGCTACACTAGACAGGGCTGTGCTGGAGGAGGCTCTTGGGAGCCCTTTGTTACATTATCTACCGCTAGCCAAAAAACATCTCACCGAGAGGAACAGATCTGGCAAGAGACCTTCGATAAGAAACCGATGGTGGCGAAAGCCCCGTAAAAAAAAAAAAAAAAGATTGGACTTGCATCGACGCCACCAGATCAGATCGCGCTTCCTGTAAGCGTATTCCAGATGCGGAACCTTGCTGCGAATGCAGTCATCCTGCAGGCACCTCGCTGGACTTACCAGAAACACACTTTCTTGATGACTGACCAGTAGTTGTTGTTGTTGGGGTTTTTTTTATTTGATTAATCTCACTGTTATGGAAATGTACAGTATCTGAATGTAATCTGCTTTGAAGTATCTGAAAGGCGGAATATAAATTAAATATAAATCGAAATGATGTACAGGTAAAAAAAAAATATAGTTAAACAAATAATCGTATAAAAAAATTTTAAAAACCCAAAAGATTATGAATAATAATAAAAAGTAAATAAACAGGAACCCATAAAATGAAATTTAGAAAACAGAATCACTGTATATTATTATAAATAAAAAATTAAGTAATATACTTATGATAAAAAAAATAGCATAATATCCAATGAAACAGTTAAAATAAAAACAGAAAAATATTAAAAACCTTTGGATTACAATAAAAATACAATCAATGTGAACCTGCCTAGACTATTCAAAAACAGGAAAAAAGACCAAAAAGTTAGAGATTGTAAAACAAGGGGAGCCTATCGGGTTGGGTAGACGGGGGAAAAAGGAAAGGTTTTACAGCTTTCCTAAATTTAAGAGAATCCTTTTCAAGTCGAATGGTTAAAGGAAATGAGTTCCAGGAGCTGGGAGTTAAGTAGGATATGTGAATTTCTCTCATGGCCTCTAGCCTACTTTTCCCTATGTGATGAAAAAACTAAAAGTCCTTGTTGAGATGATTTGAGAAGCCGGCGTGGATGAAGAAAAATAATGGGACTGGCAAGATATGAGGGAGGGAGTGCCTCACCGTGGGGCCTTGAAGGCTGGGCATCCAATCTGAAATTGTGCCAGGCTGTGACGGACTATTTTCTACTGACTCAGGAAGAGGTAATCTTACAGGAAATACTTTAGCGCACACAACAAACAGTGAGGAAACCTATTCCTAGAATCTCCCACTCCCTCCCTTCATTCCTGCCTCGATGACCTCTGGTGGTACTGAGCTGCTGCCTTGATCCAGTCACATCGGGATCAGTGCGGTGCAGACGTTTGTGATGACACCGCAACCCTCAACCCCAAGTTTATATTTTTGTTCTCTCTCCCACATCTCCCCTTCCCCTCTCTCCCCCTCCCCCTCCCCTTCTTGTTACTCTTCCCTAATTACTTCCCTCTCCTTCCTAGTTTCCCTATCTAATTTTCCACCTTTCATTCCCTTCTCTCCCTTTTTAAGTTCCTCTGTCCCAGACACTGGTTTTTTATCTCCCCTCTGCTTCTTCTCCCCTCCCCCTCTCTCCCATCTACCTCTCCACCTTCCTTATTCCTTTTTAGTTCTCATCGCCGTCTTTCAGGTTTCTCTCCCTTTCCCCATCACTCCTATCCCCTCCCTGGTTACTCTTCCCTTCTCAAGAACATAAGAACATGTCATACTGGGTCAGACCAAAGATCCATTAAGCCCAGTATCCTGTTTCCAACAGTGGCCAATCCAGGTCACAGGAACCTGGCAGGATCCCAAATGGTTGATAGATTCCAAACTGCTTATCCCAGGGAGATGTTTATATTCCACTTTTTAGCTCTTCAAAACAGATTGCATGCAGATATTTCCCTATCCCCAGAGGACTTACAATCTAAGTTTTTGTACTGGGGCATTCTCCCTCTCTTCCCCCTGCTGAAGTCAGAATGGTGAAGGCAACAGCAGCAGACAGGTCCATGGCAAAGGCATCCCAGTCCCTGCAGCTGTTTCTTACTCCTCAACATTGCGTGATTTCTTTCTGAAGAAGCAGCGTGCCCTGGAGGGAGAAGTGCATGTTCTCTGTGTCCCTGCGTGGCTGGACTGCAGGCTTCTGCTGCTGCCGTCACCACACTGACTTAAGTAGCAGAGAGCAAGGGCAGATGGAAGAGTGGACGGCAGTTGGAGCCAGATCAAAATGAATGCCTTGTTTTCAGCTGAGTCCCAGAGCCACATGGGGATACTGCGACTTGCCCAGTATCATGGAGGGGAGCCGGTGGCTGAGGTGCTTCTTGAATTTATAACCCAGGACACCATCTGAATCGCAGTCCACTAATCTTTTCCTTTGCCCTAAAATATGTAAGATATCGCAAATACACCTCCATTAGTCAATTGCATTGCTGTCAGCCTCTAAACCCATATTATAGAAACAATATTTTTTTTGTGAATTATATGGGGTTGACAATTTTAGAGGAATAAAGATAATCACACAGACTATTGTATGTCTGCATATAATAGTCATAAAATGGTTTGAACATACAGTATTAATAATGATTTCATGTTAGTTGAAGAAAGGGAGACGTCATGAAAGAGTAAAAGAACTATGTCGGGCCAGTCCGGTGACTCGGTGGTAGCACTGTGCATGAAGTCAGGCTTCGGGTCCTGGACATCTCCCTGAATCGTGTTTAAATCCCATTATAGTGTTGGCTTCTATCGCCATAGACTGTTCCAGTCTTCTTCATCTTCCCTCTTTGGACCTTACAAGCACTATACTGAATAACACCCAGGTCCCATTCTAGGTCTTGCCACCGAGCTTTGAGCCGCAATCTAAGGCTCCTGGTCGAGAATTGCTACTGCGATACTAGGATTGGGAGAGGGAACCCAGGAGCCAAGAGGGAACTGGCTCATGTCGCTGTAGCCCATTTAAAAACCACTTCTAATTGAGCTGGAAGCTCAAAGTACAAGGAAGGAGACTTTTGCGTCATAAAACAGAAAGAACTATGCTAATTAAAACATGATGCATTTGAGAGAATGTGGCTGAAATGTACTATTTAACACACCAATATAAAATTTAAATATATCCAAATTACAGAGTCCTGTTATCAAATAGCCAAAGCGATGCACATGATCATCACTAATACTACAAAAAGAAGAACCGTACACTTATATGAGTGCTTAATCATGGGCTTGCAGACATTGTCTCTGTATGTCATTACCATTTCCTCCTGTTGCTGAGGGAAGAGATGCCTTCAAAATTGGTTATATCCATTAAAGACTGAATCCAATGATATGTTTTACTAGTGAACAGGAGCTTTCCCGTTTATGAAAATGTTTTTCTTAGCTGGAGAGCAAATAGATTTTGTAAGCAAGTTAATTTGGGGATGCATAAGCATTTAGCCAGATAACTCAGAAATTATCTGGCTAAAATGAAGATTTCGGCACTTAGAGGTGTTCCAGAGGTGAAACTGGGAGGAGTTGAATTACACAAATAAGTTATCTGGCTAACTCCAGTATTCAGAGTTAGCCAGCTGAATCTGATTGGGCCAAAGAGTTGCCCTAAAGTGAGCCAGATAATGTTAGCTGGCTATATTCAGTATTGCAGCTGGTACTATTGAATGTACCTCCAAAGTTAGCCAGTTCAGTTTATCCAGCTAACTTTGTTATCCAGACAGTGATTGGATATGAGCCACAGTGCATGCATTGCCTCCATTGTATGCAGACATATCTCATGCGTAGTCACTATGGATATCATCCTGTAAACCAAGCCTGTTTGTGGCTCTTGAGGACCAGAGCTGGCCTCTCCTATATTGGAAAATGAAGCAGCTCCAGGAATGGAAAATGAGGTGATGTATGAAAGGAATGTAGTCACCCAGTGTACCCAGAAACCCGTAAACATTATCAAATATCATAAAAGGAAGCAACTTCTGCTAGGAGACTTGTGGTCATCAGAGGAACCAATTTGGGTTAGTAACATAACAGTTAAGAGCTTTCCAGGAGCCTCAGCCAGTAGAAATATTAACCAGAGGGTCCTTGCAATTATAAAGGAAAGTAGAGACTCTAGTATCGATGTTATCATCCATCTGGAGACCAATGACCTTGCTAGAAATGGTATCTCTGCAGTACAGGAAGATTTCCAAAGTCTAGGGAAGAAGATTAGACACATGGCAAAGAGTATTGCTTCTTCAAAAATATTACCTGTTCGTGGAAAGGGGAAGGAAAGACTCTGTTGATTAGATAATTTCAGTTCATGGCTCAAAACATGGTATAAAGCAAGTGGTTTGGGATACATTGGAGACTGGGGCTTTACAAAGAGTAGTAAAAGGGTATACGGTAAGAATGGCCTACATTTGTCTTTGGCAGGAAAGAGGATGCTAAGCGAGAAATTCAGATCATACGTTATTAGACATTTAAACTTGAGAGCGGGAGTGGCAGGAGGTAGCCAATGAAATTGCAATGTCACTCCCAAGCAATACAGGAATTGGGAGGAGAAAATTACAAAATCAATCAGCTCAAATTAGAAAAGGTGACTAAGAAGAGCAGGAAACCAAGGGAGAAAAGTTGGAAAGCTATGACCACAAGTGCTCGTAGTCCAGGCAATAAAATCCCAGACCTGCAGGTCTAATCGTGGAAGTGGACTTGGACATAGTTGCTGTTTCACTGAGTCTCATGATTGGGATACGGCTATAACTTGATAAGGAAGAGCGGAAAAGGGAGAGGAGTAGCTCTTTTTGTCAAAAACAATATCCAAGTAGCTGAAATGCAAGGGATGTGGGGTAGGGAAGAAGCATTATGGGCTGTCCTAAAAAAGATGGTGCTTCTATTTATATTGGTGAGGTCTACAGACCTCTGACTCAGGCAGAAGAACAAGATGGAGATCTGGTTGAAGACATCCGAAAGGTGGGAAAGAAGGGAGATGTGTTGCTCGTTGGAGATTTTAGTCGACCAGATGTTTATTGGCGCATCCCCTCTGTGGAATCTACAAGAAGTAGAGAGATAGTGGACGCCCTTCAAGGGGCTCTGCTCAAACAAATGGTAATGGAACCTACGAGGGAGGGTAAGATACTCTATCTAGTGCTCATAAATAGGGATGATGTCTCTAATGTCCGGGTAGGTACCCACCTGAGGACTACTGATTATCAGACAGTATAGTTTGAAATTGCAAGTAAGATACAGAGAAGACACCCAAAGACCTGAGTTTTGAATTTCAAAAATACAGACTTTGTCAAAATGGGAGTGTTCCTGGAGGAAGAGGTAATGGATGAGGTGGAACAACAATGGGCCATATTAAAAGGAACTATTACAAAGGCAACAAATCTATATGTTAGAAAAGTAAACAAAAGTAAGAGGAAAAAGAAACTGATCAGGTTCTCAAAGATGGTGACTGAAAAAATACAGGCAAAAAAAACAGCATTCAAGAAGTATAAAGGTTCCCAAAAAGAGGAATACAGGGAAGAATTCCTGGTGAAACCGAGGGAGACAAAGAAATCAGGAAAACAAAAGGACAAGCGGAAGAAAGGATTGCTAAAGAGGTAAAGCAAGGTGATAAAACATTTTTCAGATTTATAAGAGAAAGAAGGGAGACCCGAAGTGGTATAGTGAAATTGAAAGGTGACATGGAGCAATGTGTGGAGGGAGACGAGGAAATGGCAGAAATATTAAACAAATATTTCAGTTTGAAGACTCTGGAGAAGGATCATTGATGATTGAAAAGACTGAAAATGGGAATGGGGTCGACGAAACTCCGTTTACGGAAAAGAATGTATGGGAAGAGCTAGGAAAACTGAAAGAGTACGAGGCCGTGGAGCCAGATGAATTACATTTCAAGATACTGAGGGAGCTCAGAGATGTGCTAGCAGGTCCACTGAAAGACCTGTTCAATAGATCCTTGAATTTGGGAGTGGTACAGGGTGACTGGAAAAGAGCAGTGATGGTTCCGCTACACAAGAGTGGTAGCAGAAAAGAGATTAGAAACTATAGGCCGGTTAGCCTCACCTCGCTGGTAGAAAATGAATGGAGTCTCTGCTGAAGTGAAGGATAGTTTACCTACAATCTGGTGGGTTGCTGGAACTGAGGCAGCATGGATTCACTGGGGGGGAGGTCCTAACAAAAAAACCTGATTGATTTTTTTGATTAGGTGACTAGAGAATTGGATCAAGGAAGAGCGCTCGATGTAACATACTTGGATTTCAGCAAAAGTTTTGATACGGTCCCGCATAGGAGGCTCAAGAATAAAATGAGAAGCTTGGGAGACGGCACCAAGTTGATGGAGTGTACCACTGACTGACAGGAGACAGCGTGTAATGGTAAATGGAACCTACTCTGAAGAGAGAATAGTGTTAAGTGGAGTGCCTCAGGGATTGTTTTTGGGTCCAGTTTTGTTCAATATCTATGAGAGCTACATTACGGAAATGATAGAAGGTAAAGTTTGTATATTTGCGACTGATACTAAGATCAGCAATAGAGTGGGCACACCTGAAGGATAGAGAGAATGAAAAGTGATTTTAGAAAGCATGAAGAGTGGTCAAAGACTTAGCTGCTGGGATTGAAGGCCAAAACGCACAGTGCAATAATCGGAAAGAGCTGTATGTGATGGGGGGTGAAAGTCTAATGTGCACAAAGTGGGAGAGGGACCTAGGGGTGATAGTGTCTGACGATCTGAAGGCAGCAAAGCAGTGTGCCAAGGAGATAGCTAAAACCAGAAGAATACTGAGCTGCAAAAATATATATAGAGAGAGCAATTAGCAGTAAGAAAAAGGAGGTGATACAACTCCTTGGTGAGGCCTCAACTGGAGTACTGTGTTTAGTTCTGGAGACCGTATCTCAAAAAAATAGAGGACAGGATGGAGGTGGTCCAGAGAAGGGCAACCAATATGATATAGGGTCTGTATTGGAAGACTTAAGAGGAGAAACTGAAGGATCTCCCCTGCACCTCCTCTCCTGGATATGCCAACATAAGGGGAGACAACTTATATGAACATAAGATATGCCATACTGAGTCAGACCAAGGATCCATCCTGTTTTAACAGTGGCCAATCCAAGTCACAAGTACCTGGCAAGTACCCAAACATTAAATAGATCTCAAGCTACTGTACCTTATTGATTAATAGTTTGTGGATTTTCCCTCTTAAGAATGTATCCAAACTTTTTTTAATCCCAGTTACACTAACTGCCGGAACCACATCCTCTGGCATTGAATTCCAGAGCTTAACTATGCGTTGAGTGAAAAATAATTTTCTTTGATTTGTTTTAAATGAGCTACTTACTAACTTCATGGAATGCCCCCTAATCAGGGGGCATCACTATCAGGAAATATTTCTTCACGAGGGTAAGGGTGGTAGATGCCTGGAATGCCCTTCCGGAAGAATTGATAAGGACCAAAACAGTAAACAGATTCAAAAAAAGGCATGAGATAATTACTGTGGATGACTAAAGGCTAGAGCATGGAAATGAAAAAAGGATGCATGGGGGTGGGATTAAGAAATAGCACATGTGCATTGCATTTTCAAATATACATGTGCTTTTCCCAGCCAAATTTAGCTTGCATAAAAAGCAGCTAACTAGTTCGCTTTCATGATTTTGATGCAATTGCAACATCTCTCTCTCTGCATCAGCAGCAGGAGTAAAAGTGGGCTTGGATTCAAATGACCTCCAACTGTGCCCTGACTTTTATGGTCTGGGATATTGATGCGTAGTCATTAGGGAAAAAGTGCAAGACTGCTTCTATGGCCAAGTCCAAAAGCAAAGCACATTCATGCAGCATTTCTGAATTATCAAGGCTGCTCACCCCATAAAAATGTTGCTAGTGGTATTATTACCCTTTACATAAGGCTTGGGGGTATCCTAAATGGAGCAGCAGTTACCACAATAAGAAACTTGCTGGGCCGACTGGATGGACCATTTGGTCTCTTTCTGCTGTCATCTTACTATGTTTAGAACAAGCGGTCATGAGTGGTTAGACTCATGAGGACTCTGGATGTAGGGAATAGACTTCTGGAGGAGGAGGTGATGGAGACAACAATGGTAATAGAATTCAAAAAATCTTGGGATAGGCCCAGAGCATGGTTAATGGTAGAGAAGCAGTGGGGTAACTTGCACGCAGCAGTGATTACAACTCATAACAGCAGTCTGCATTAGGCTTCAAGAAGGCATAGAGATAATCTCCATGGAACAATTGTTACAACCCTAACCAGCAGTGATATGACTGCATCAGGTGGGGGTAAGCGCAGTTAGGCAGTTACAACCCCAAAGAGCAGAGCTATGACCGTATCAGGTTTCCAAGATGACTGGAGGAACCTGCATGGAGAGACCATGATCAAAACCCAAACTTCAATGAGCATGGGAAGATGCATTTTTTTGGACAACAGCTTCACTAATTTTGGTGGTTGTATGGGATTATTACAAAACTTGGCAAGACGTGGAAGGGAGCTCGGGTGTTGAAAGAATCAAAGTTGAAGATGACAAGGCCTGAAATGACCTACCAGTGAAGGTGGTGGAGGCCAGCATTTCTAACAGATTTTGAGCTTGCTTGGGACAGATATGGCAGGCATTGGCGAGTAAACAGTTGCGAGGTCAGGTAAGAGACAGAATTGCTGGGAGAGGGAAGAAGTTAGTTGTTGTGTTGCATATGGGAATTTATATGCTCATCTACCCAAAATGAAAGAATATGAACTGGGCAGATTGGATGGGCAAATGTGGTCTTTATCTGTCCTTCTCCACTGAACCTCATGGCTTGCCACACTGTTTGCTGCCCACATTCAGGCCGATAACGCTCATTACATGTAACATACATGTAGATGAGGCTATTAGCTAATCCCCGCGATGCAAAAAATTTCCCATGCAGCCAGTGCGCCCTTGTAATATGGCAAATTTTACGCCAGCCAGGGGCTGTATATTGTGCCGGTAGCGGGAGAAAACGGAAGCTCGTATTGAGCGTCCATTTCCTAACCTGCACTGACAGCCACCTTTCCTGGGCACCCGATGACGAGGCGCTAGGAACACACAACATCCCCTAGCATCTTCCTTTTACCGCGGCAGCCAATTTAAATATTAAATCAGGCACCCGGGAAAGGTGGATCAGTGTGCGTTAGGTCAGCAGGTGCTCAATCACGCGCGCCCGTTTTATGCACGCCAATATTGTATCAGCCTGACTTATGTTAGGCCGGCAAACACTCTACTACAGTCCTTAAACTGCCTCAACCTTTCCCCTGGCACTGTCCATCCAACTTAACAGCTATTTCCCTCCCCCCCCCCCCCCCCCCAATCTCGTATTTATAAACTTCACCCCGGATTTCCTTGCCCATCCCCAATTTTAAGTGTAGGAATTTGATATTATTTATTGTTGAAATTATGCCTTATGATTTTACAGTATATTATCTTGCTGTTACCTATGTTTACTGCTCATACTACATGCTCGCAATCACTTTGTGGCTGTACCCTATGCTCATTGTAACCCTCCTATCTTGATTACCACTATGACATTTTTCTCCAATTTATATATTACTACCTATTATTGAGCCTCCATCTGAAACATGCTCTGAACTTTATTGCTGGAAGAGCATAAAAAAAAAAATAGATGATGATGATGATCTATTATTTTAGGATAGGAAGAGCAAAATTCTAGTAATTGTATGTGCTATAGTTAAACACTGTTTCCATATTCCATTGTTTAGTTAGTACTTATTTTAACCAGTACTTGTTTCTGAAAGGACTGGAATTTCAGGTATTTGCCACAGCCGCCTCTAATGTCTCTGCATTTCCCAGCATGTACAGAATGGATGAGTTTCATTGAGTAGGAGTCTCTCTGACATTTAATCTACAACCTAGAAAAAAATATGTTGCTGTTGGTAATGCATCTGCTGGCTTCTGAGGTCCCAGGCCTGCACTTCAGTACTTCCCAGTGTTGAGTTTGGGGAGCTGCATCCTGGCCACTCATGGAGAATAGGATTACTTCTATCCCATTCCCCGCTTCTGTTTTGTTTTCTTTGGATTTAAAGAGGGTTCTGCATCTCTCCACATGCACCTAAGGGGAAAGAAATGACTCTTTGTGGTTTTCTTATTTGATATTGATCCATTTGAACAGTTTTACCAGCTTTAAAGTGCAATGCACAATGCTTGATCATATTTTCTGGTTGTGTATTGTGCCAAGAAGTCACGTGCTGTATTTGCGCCTAACTTTCACCGTACTACATGAGCAAATCTGGACAGAAGCCGCGTGCCGTGTTCCCATCCTAAGAGTATGCCAAAGTAAGGCTAAAAGAGTATATATGACCCGACCTCCAAATCATAATGAGTAAGAGAGACAAAATAAAAGCCAATGCTCAGGGAACGGCGCACTCCATCGTGGGTGCAATTTTCAAAACAGCCCACCCAGGAACAAAATCCCTGGGTTCTTTTGCACCTGCAAACTTTGTACCAATTTTCAAAGGAAAAGTCCACCCATTCTTTCCCTGTGAAAATTGCCCACGGCTGCAGCTGCTTTTCATGCAGGCTAAATTTGGCTGGTAAAAGCACACTTAGCATGTGGGCATTGCATTTCCAAATATATTTCCTAATCCCACCCAAAACATTCCCCTGGGAACACCTCCCCTTAACCTGCCTGCCCCCACAGGTGCTTTTACCTAAGTTAAGGGTAGTTTCATATAGCATTTTTGGCCTGGATAAATCAGTATTTACCCAGATAAACAGCTTTTGATAATTGTCCTGCCTGTGACCCAATCTATTTGTGACATCTCGCTTCGGCCTCAGGGTAAGTTTTGGACTCCTGGACGATCTGGATTCCCTGTCTGCCTGGTGCATGATGGCCCATCTTCCGTAAGCCAACGGAGCAGGAATCCCACACAATCAGCCGATGCTCTCTGTAGAACCCGGTGCTGCTCACATCTGATGGGCAGAAACTCATCCAAGAGAGAGGGCACATAAGAAAAGCTGCAGTGTTCGTATTTGAAGGCAGGGGTGAGAGGGGAGGTATGGGTAGAGCTGATCTCGTGGAATATAAAAAATAAATAAAGTAAGACAAAATATGTTCTTTATTCAAATAAATGACTTTACCAACTTTTTGCACTCTCTCCCTCCTAATAACAGGGAGTGTCACCCTCTGTGGGTTTTCCTAGGCGATCTCCTGCTTGTTTCTAAGAGCAGGAGACCCAGGGTTGGTGTTATACTGGGGGTCGGAGAAAGTGCGAGAACGGTAGGGGCCAGAGAGTGTGCAGGCAGGGATGGAGGCGTGAAGATGCAACAGGCTCCCATATTTAACCAAACAATCTTTAAAACTGTGACGGTCTGTGTTGGCCTGAACCTGAAGAGCTGTTTCATTGAGTCATGTGACGGAGCAAAGAGTTAATCAGAACGTATTAAAGTGGAGGTGTATCTAGGGAACCTTAGAGAGACCTGAGACAGGCTCCAGGGTTCTTTCCCATAATGAAGAAAGCCCTCCCTGATACAGACATCACAGTTCTCATCGTTGGTATGTAACAACCAGTCCTTGCACCATCTTGAGATTCCCAAGGTGTTTGCTCTTTTATTTGAAGTTTATGAACCTCTGCTTTAATTTGGAAGTAAACAGTCCTTTATACGCTCCAACCAAAGCAACAGGCACAAGATCTTACATACATGTCCCATCTTGCAGAGGATTAAGCATGAGCTTAAAGGCAACTCCGTATTCCTCTGGAGGTCCTCGCGCAATAGGGATACCTGAATGTCCATGCAACGCTCATCGGCAGGCATAGGAGCCAACTTTTCAGAAAGATTGAGGATGCTAAACTCAACACACATTTCCCCTCCCTCCCACAATAAGAGAGTTTGGTCAATATTGGGATGCTAAAGCATCTAAAGCACCCACAGAACTGCCACCTATGTCAGTAGGGCCAGTGGTATGGGATTAGGAGCCCTAGGCAAACCTTCAGCTCTGTGTGCCCCTATCCCCCAGCCCAGTTAACTTTCAGGACCTTAAGCCCCCCCCTAACATTTTGATAATTAAACTCAGACATAATCCCCCTATCACCACCCCTCCCAGAAAGATCCTGTAAAAAACACATAACTGGACATCAAATTTTAAAGTTTTAAACTTTATTTCATATACATTCACTTGTATATATAATGTAAAATGTTTCATAATTATGTTACAGTGTCTGAATGTATCATCTGTGATTTATTTGGGGGGGGGGGGTGGACTGTCAGTAAAATCAACAACTATATACATTTATAACTTAAACCAAATCCATACCATATATTGGATAGAGGTAGTCTCTGAAATGGCTGGCTGAGCTGAACTGGGATGTTTTCCCTTATAGTGCATCAAACAAAAGAAATGTCAAATTCTGGTGTCACCTCAGTAACAGTGACACAAACTCCCTCCATCACACTCTGTGAAATAACACAAAACCCTACAAAAAAAAGACATTCAGAATATATGTAGTAAGCCTGCTGCAGCAGAACCAGAGCCATTGCTGTGCGGTGGCTGCAGCTGGTTTTCAGCAGCCCCCCCAGAAGAAGCTGCTGCCCGAGGCAACCGCCTAGTTCGCCTAATGGATAAGCCAGCCCTGCTCGTGGCTCAGACCCTTGAACCCAAATGAATACAACTTCAGATGTTGGATTCGGATGGGAAGCATCCCATTGATCTTCTTATCCTGGTGATCCCTCGCAAATCAGATAGGCTCAGTCTGCCAACCTACAGATAAAAATACCACAAATGATAAAAAGGAAGCAAGGAGAACTTCAAAGTGCAGCTTGATATATTGCCTCATATGGACTCCAGAAGGAAGCTCCCTTTGGCACCAGGCAAGTCGTAAGAATGGCATTACTGGAAATTTGAGAGGCTGAGATCATACCAGAGCTACCCTGACTTATGAGTGAGGTTCACTCCTGTCATTGAGCAAGGTGAAGCAGTTGCCTCAGGTTGAACGTTTCTGGGACGCCACCAAGAAACGACCCATGCCCAGCTGGCAGAAAGAAGATCCCACGTAGCAGCAGCGCAGCGAATGACGTGCTGGCAGGCTCCCACCCCTCCACTGTCAGGAAGAAGACCGCACGGGGGAGGGGAGCAAAGGGGAAGGTCAGAGGCGTGTAAGTGAAAGGGGAGAGAAGAAAAAAGGCAGGGAGGAATTGAGGGAAGGAGAAGGGAAGAGGTGAAAGAGTGGGGTAGGAGAGAGGAGTGAGGGGAAAAGGAGAGTGGTGGGGGAATAGGGAAGAGAAGTAGGGACGGAGCAAGATTGTATGGGGTGGCGTGAGTGGTAGAGGGTATACCACACACACCTTCCCCCACCAGTCACCAATCTCCCACTCCCCTGGTGGGGGGGGGGGTAGATGATGGGAAAGGCTGGGAGGACGGGTTCCCAGGAATGTGGCACGGTTGCCACAGATTGTGATAAATTGCAGGAAGACCTTGCGAGACTGGAAAATTGGGCATCCAAATGGCAGAGGAAATTTAATGTGGATAAGTGCAAGGTGATGCATATAGGGAAAAATAACCCATGCTGTGGTTACACGATGTTAGGTTCCATATTAGGTGCTATAACCCAAGAAAGAGATTTGGCGTCACAGTGGATAACACATTGAAATCGTCGGTTCAGTGGGCTGTGGCAGTCAAAAAAGCAAACAGAATGTTGGGAATTATTAGAAAGGGAATGGAGAATAAAATGGAAAATGTCATAATGCCTCTGTATCGCTCCATGGTGAGACTGCACCTTGAATACTATGTACAATTCTGGTCGCTGCATCTCAAAAAAGATATAATTGCGATGGAGAAGGTACAGAGAAGGGCAACCAAAATGATAAGGGGAATGGAAAAGCTCCCCTATGAGGAAAGACTAAAGAGGTTAGGACTTTTCAGCTTGGAGAAGAGACAACTGAGGGGGGATATGATAGAGGTGTTTAAAATCATGAGAGGTCTAGAACGGGTAGATGTGAATCGGTTATTTACTCTTTCGGATAGTAGAAAGACTAGGGGGCACTCCATGAAGTTAGCATGGGGCACATTTAAAACTAATCGGAGAAAGTTCTTTTTTACTCAACGCACAATTAAACTCTGGAATTTGTTGCCAGAGGATGTGGTTAGTGCAGTTAGTACAGCTGTGTTTAAAAAAGGATTGGATAAGTTCTTGGAGGAGAAGTCCATTACCTGCTATTAAGTTCACTTAGAGAATAGCCACTGCCATTAGCATTGGTTACATGGAATAGACTTAGTGTTTGGGTACTTGCCAGGTTCTTATGGCCTGGATTGGCCACTGTTGGAAACAGGATGCTGGGCTTGATGGACCCTTGGTCTGACCCAGTATGGCATGTTCTTATGTTCCTAGAAATATTATTACTTTCGCTCTCTGTGACATCTCTGGGAACCCTGACCCCTGCCTCCCTCCTCCTCAGGGGGGAATGCCATCTGAGCCCTCGCCCCGTGGATCAGCTCCTGCAGCTTTTCACTCTCAGGGGTCCTGTCACTCCCCAGCCTGGAGGCGGCTCGGGATTCCTCTGGAAGTGTTGGCACCCCCCTGACGTGCACATAGCTTAAATGCACACGGAAACGGGGGTGCGCGGAGCCAAGGGTAAAACCATCTCTGAATTAAAGCATGGACTTAAATCATTTTTAATTAGAGGCCACAGTGAGCTTAAACTAGGATGAGAGGCCTGAGGGAAGGATTTGGATGAAATATGGTTAGAGCTTGCGCTAGTCAGTACAGTACAGTAACACAACTGATATTTCTTCATATTCAAAGCTGTTTCTTCAGCTAACGCGGTGCTTTACTCATGCAAATGAACACATTGGAAATTGCCCACCTGCTCTGCAGGTAAAATTACGAGTGGGTGTTCTACAGTTGCCTTGAGCGATTTTTTTTTTTTAATTAATATGGAAAGAGCGACTGATAAAGTATTTTTAAACAAAATAATACATTATGGGGCGGATTTTCAGAGCCCTGCTCGCCGGTGAGCCTATTTTACATAGGCTCACCGGCGCGCGCAGAGCCCCGGGACTCGCGTAAGTCCCGGGGTTCTCCGAGGGGGGCGTGTCGGGGGCATGTTGGGGGGGGGCCCGGTCGTCGCGGCGTTTCGGGGGCGTGTCGGCAGCGTTTTGGGGGCGGGTATGGGGGCGTGGCTACGGCCCGGGGCGGTCCAGGGGTGTGGCCGCGCCCTCCGTACCCGCCCCCAGGTCGCGGCCCAGCGCGCAGGAGGCCCGCTCGCGCGTGGGGATTTACTTCTCCTTCCGGGAGGCATAAATCCCCGGAGAAAGGTAAGGGGGGGGTGTAGACAGGGCCGGGCGGGTGGGTTAGGTAGAGGAAGGGAGGGGAAGGTGAGGGGAGGGCGTTAGAGGATTCCCTCCAAGGCCGCTCTGATTTCGGAGCGGCCTTGGAGGGAACGGGGGTAGGCTGCGCGGCTTGGCGCGCACCGGCTATACAAAATCGATAGCCTTGCGCGCGCCGATCCAGCGTACTTTTGTTTGCGCCTGGAGCGCAAACAAAAGTAGGCCTATTCGCGGAGTCTGAAAATCCGCCCCTTTATCCTCATACTTTGAAAGAAATGCCATGCTGGGTCAGACCAGATGTCCATCAAGCCCGGCATCCCGTCTCCGACCGTGGCCAGTCCAGGTCACAAGCGCCTGGCAGGATCCCAAAGATTCCTTGCTTACAACTCGGGGGATAAGCAGAGGCTTTCCCAGGTCTGCAGGGCTGCTAATGGTTTATGGACTTTTCCAAATAACAAAAACCACACTAGGCTGGGGGGGGGGGGGGGGGGGAAATACAGACACTATCCAGACAAGTTTCCAGAGAAATCCTCTTCTCCTCGTGACTCCAAACTTCACTCTGGTAGGCGTTCCCAGGCAGGAAAAGTCTTTTCCTCTGACACCAGCTGGTACACTCATCCACCACTCTCACGGGACTCCCGTGCTTAAAATCCTCTCCTCGCTCTGCCCCCCCCCCCCCCCCCAGAAAAAGTCCTGGAAGAGATCGGCGCCTGCTTTTCCCATGGCCACTTTTCTGTGCCAGAGGTGTGTAGTTCTGCAAGTCAGGAAACGTGACATTTCCAGCCACCTGACAATTTTCATGCACCAAATCATTTTCTGGAGGAAAGCAACAGTTTTGTTACCGAGCTTGAGCCCCCCCAAAGTAATCCAGTTTTAATCGTACATGAAAACGTACGACACAGTTTCACGTGTTTATTAGTCATATGTAATGCAGAGTATATGCCGACGTGCCACAGAATCATCCCAGAACTTCCTCGTTCTTGTCACAGAGCCTACCCTTATGCTGAACCCGGGATTTTGCTAAACAGGGTATTGTAGCCTTGGTATTTGGCACAGCTGTGCCAGTTAACAGTGCACAGCCGCAGTGGCTGGAAATCATGGACTGGCACTGGGGAGGCTGCGACCTTTTAGGCAGCATAGATAAGCTCCCCAGGGCGGCAAGCTGCAGGGTGGGACTGAAACCACTCCCCACAGATCCTCACGGCTACCGCCCCACTTCCCGCTCCATCCTCTGGTTGGCCTCTCCTGCCTTTTGCCCACATTCCCTGCAAGCACCATTTCCCCTCTCCTCTCTTCCAATAAGTGAGGCGGCACCATCTGAGCCCTGCAAGATAGCTTTGTGTGGAAAGTATCACGGCGTAAGGGATGTCTCTTGTCAACAAGCAGGGCTAACTTGGCCCCTGACACGTGGGTGACGTCATCTCATGGTGCCAGACGTACCCATCTCTTCGAGCTCGGGCATGCAAGGATCTCGATATTGGATGCATTACTCTGGTTTGCACTTTGTACCCTTACGGCACTGTAGAAGTATTATGGCATGGTTAGATGCCCCCAGGAATGCAGCAGTGGTTTTCGCAGTTACTGCTCTCGCAGAGGAAGGTGTCCCATCCCCGGTCCAGGCATACATCCTCCAAATGGTGAGGGTCAGGAGGACCCTGCTGCCTGTTCAGAAGCTCAGCCAGCTCTCTTTCTGCAGGTTTATCATTGGAAAATGCCCCAAGCCAGAACACCTCAGCAGGCAAAAATGTAAAAAAAATTAAATTAAATTAAGCACGGCCAAAAAGAAATTTGCTCTCTAAACCAGGTGAGAATCCAGGTAGGCTTAAAAAATGAATTCACTCCACTGAAAAGAGCATAGCAGCGGGGCTCCAAGTCCACAGAGCAAAGGGTGGACTGGGCTACAGCACAGAGAAAGGTAAATACTTCCCTTATTCAAAATATTGGCGGAGACGGGATTAAATCGGATAAGAAAAGTGCAAGCAACCCTCAAGGCTGGTAAGAAAGTTCAAAGAATTCTCATAAGCTTCAGTGTAATGTAACTCAAAAAAATAAAAGGTGCTATACTAATCTTTGTTACTACAGACATATAGCTCTCTCCTGAACAATAATATACACCATTTGGAAGATAATCAGAAACATAGAATATGACTGTAGATAAGGCCTGTCTCGTCTGACCAATTGATTTCTTAGTGCATGCCATAGACCCCAGTTGATCTCTGTCTGCTCCCCCAGGGATGTCCACTCTGTTGCAGATTTTAATGTCATCTGCAAGAAGGCAAACTTTTCCTACTCACTTCCCCACGCTATTGCTCATGAAGGATATTAAGAAGAGCCTTGAAACACTCCGCTCATCGACCTTCTCTCCTTAGAGTGAGCTCTGTTTACCATTTACCCTCTGTCTTACACTCAGCCACTTTCCAAACCAGTCCACCACTTCGGATCCACCACCAGGTTGCTCAGTTTTGATTCTTCTCTGTGGGACGGTATCAGAATCTCTGTGGATATCCAAATAATATCACATTCAGTGCACACCCTTGATCTAATTACTAGTAACGCAATCAAAGATATTGATCAGGTTTGTTTGACACAATCTTCTTTCTTGGATCCTGCCACTTGCTGAATTCAAGATAGAAGAAATAATATGATGTCAGTTAAGGCCCTCTAGTCTACCTAATTTTATTCTTGAGTAGCATGATGTACTACAGTTGATCCCTGTACTTCTTTGCAACAAGAGATCTGCTGTGCCCAGTCCATGTTTTCTTGAATTTTGTCTCCACCTCCAATGGAAGGCCATGCCAGACATCTACCAACCTTTCCATGAAGAGATATTTCCTGATGTTGCTCTTGAGTGTACCCTCATGGAACCTCGTACTGTGACCTGCAGAGTATTCTTTCTTCTGATAAAAAGTTTTCTGCTTCAGCATTTATACTTTTTGAGGTATCTGAATATCTCTATCATCTCTCTCCCCATCTCTCCTTTCCTGTAGGGTATGCACATTTAGGTCCTCAAATCTACTCTCATCTGACTTTTGATGCAGAACCTTCACCATTTTGCTAGCCTTTCACCCTGTTTGTTTGTATCCTTTCTGAGGTATGGTCTCTGGAACTGCGCACAATATTCTAGTTGAGGTCTCCCCAATGACTTGTACAGAGGCATTGCCACCGCCTGTTTGTTTTCTGTTGGTTATGTCTCTCCCCATGCACCATAGCATCCCTCTGGCTCAGGCTTCTGCCTTATTACCACTGCTTATCATTTAACACTGCTAGAAGCGCACATACACACAAGAGACACTCCCTCCTCTGAAGAGCTTACAGTTTCTTCATGAAAAAGAGAATTCGGGAGTCTGATACTTTGAGTTTCACCATACATGATCACTGAGAGTTCTCTCTAGAACATAAGAACATAAGAAATTGCCATGCTGGGTCAGACCAAGGGTCCATCAAGCCCAGCATCCTGTTTCCAACAGAGGCCAAACCAGGCCACAAGAACCTGGCAATTACCCAAACACTAAGAAGATCCCATGCTACTGATGCAATTAATAGCAGTGGCTATTCCCTAAGTATAATTGATTAATAGCCATTAATGGACTTCTCCTCCAAGAACTTATCCAAACCTTTTTTGAACCCAGCTACACTAACTGCACTAACTACCTCCTCTGGCAACAAATTCCAGAGCTTTACTGTGCATCTCAATATTTCATCTGCATTGTGTACCGATTCTGCACTTTTTTGCTTTCAGTCTTAACTGCCAAGCACTCAGCCACTCCTCAGGCTTTCTTGACTCACTTTTCATTCTGTAATCTCCCTCGGGATTGCCCAGGCCATCGCGGATCTTAGTGTTAGTAAAATGGCAAACTTTTATCACTAACCATCCATTCTACCATATACATCCTAAAGACATTGAACAGGACTGATCCCAGTGACATTGCACTGCTTTCCTCGGAGTGAATTTCATTTACCGCCACCCTCGTCTGTCTGTCGCTCAACCAGTTTCAAACCCAATCCACCACCTTGGAACTCACCATTCAGCTGCTCGGTTTGTTTACAGCATTATGAACCTCCTGTGCAGCACAGAATCAGAGGCTTTGCTGAAACCCAAATCCACATCTAGTGCATGTCCATGATTGAATTTCTCAAAGAAATTGATCAGATGTGTTGGAAACAATCTTCCTTTGGTAAAATCATACTGCCTCTGATCCTACATCCTGCTGTATTCATCATACTTTACTATTCTTTCTCTTAGTAGAGCCTCCATTAAAAGTTTTCCACGTTTGAGGTGAAGTTAATTATCTGTAATTTCCAACCTCCTCCCTATTACCATTTCTATGAAGAGGAGCAACATCAAACCTCCAGTTCAACAGACCATTTCTGTTTCCAAAAATCGATTGAACAGATCCATCAGCACACTAACTAAAACTTCTCTGAGCAACCTTAATGGCCTGGGAGGTGTTGCATCTAGCCCTATAAATCTGCTTTTTGCTTTGCTGGTTCCATATGAACATTTTGTTCTGTGTATAGTGTGGCATCTATACTACTACTATATGTACCCCTTTCAGCTCTCACGCTTATAAGTACATGTTTAGCATTGCTGCATTTTCCTTGTCATCTACACCTGCTTCCTTTTCTTCTCTTTGTCTTGCAGTCTCACCTCAGCACTTCCTCCTTTTACTGAGATACCCTTGTTTTATTGCCTTAGCTGTCTTTCTTCTGCTGACATACATTTGCTGTTCTATCGCCTCCACTTCTCTCAGTTTTTCCAGATATTACACACACACACACACAATCCAGGCAGGCTCCCATTCACACACACACACACACACGCAATATCCAGGCAGGCTGCCATACACTCACACACACACACAGTATCCAGACAGGCTGCCATACACACACAGATACACAACCCAGGCTGGCTCCCATTCACACACACACAACCCAGGCTGGCTCCCATGCTCACACACACACACACACACAATCCAGGCTGGCTGCCATACACACACACACACACACACACACACACAACCCAGGCTGGCTCCCATTCTCACACACACACACACACAACCCAGGTTGGCTCCCATTCTCACACACACACACACACACACAACCCAGGCTGGCTCCCATTCTCACACACACACACACACAACCCAGGCTGGCTCCCATTCTCACACACACACACACACAACCCAGGTTGGCTCCCATTCTCACACACACACACATACACACACACACACACACACACAATCCAGGCTGGCTGCCATTCACATACAGATACACAACCCAGCCTCACTCCCGTTCACACACACACACACAACCCAGGCTGGCTCCCATTCTCATACACACACACACACACACAATCCAGGCAGGCTGCCATTCACATACAGATACACAACCCAGCCTCACTCCCATTCACACACATACACACACACACACACACACAACCCAGGCAGGCTCCTTTCTCTCATGCAGGCAGAGTTCCTTTTTCTCCCAATGAGTGCTCCTGCCCCGCACCTCACTGGGAGAATAAGGGCAGGACATTGTTCTGCTACTCCTCCTCATGTGCCAGCCCTGCCCTCACTCCCCTCCACAAAACTTGTAGGGCAGTATTTCATCTATCCTGACCTTGTGCATTGCGAGATCAGCATAGAGGAAGTGCCAGCCCCATGAGTTTTGAATACTATAGGGCCCTCTTCTTCTGCTCCATTCGAGTCGTGTCATGCACATGTTGAGGTGTGGCAGACAGGCCTTTTCTTTTCTCAGCTGACGGTGGGTTGGGGATCCACTGGCAACCTCCCAGGCCTCTTATTTCTTCAGTTGCTCTTAGGAGGGGTCCACCCACCACTGGCCGCATGATCCTCTCCTTTCTTCATCCCCCAGTGGGATGGGATCCACCAGTGGCTACAGGGTTTTCCTTTCTTGGGTTCCTCACTTCTGCTACTGCCCCCCCCCCTCGATGTGCCACCCTGTACAGTTGCATAATTTGCACAACTTTCCTAGCACAAAGATTTGTAATCCTTACTATATCTCCTATTAGTTTAGCCTACTGTTCTACGTCACAAAGATCGTCCCACCCCACCAGGGCCTCCTTAAGGTAGTCCTCCATTTTAACCAAGGTAGTATTCTTGAAGTCGAAAACCCTGATCCTTGTGTGACCCTCTCTCTGCTTTTGCTCTGATATTAAACCATGCTGTCTGATCACTGGAACTCAGGTGACCACCTACCTGGACATTAGAAACACTCAAGGAACAAAAAACTGAGTGGCCTCTAACATAAAGTAAGAACATGCCATACTGGATCAGACCAAGGGTCCATCAAGCCCAGCATCCTGTTTCCAACAGTGGCCAATCCAGGTCATAAGTACCTGGTAGTATCCCAAAAGGTAAATAGATTCCATTTTGCTTATCCCAAGAATAAGCAGTGGATGTTCGCAAATCCACCTAAATAATGGTTTATGGACTATTCCTCCAGGAACTTGTCTAAACCTTTCTTTAAACCCATCTACACTAACAGCTTTCACCACATCCTCTGGCAACAAATTCCAGAGCTTAATTATGCATTGAGTAAAAATATATTTTCTCCTTATACTTCGTTCTTGGTATTTACTGGGCTATCTCCCCCCTGGATTTCCTATTTATTGAGGGATGTTACCTATTTCCTGTTTGATTTTGATTAATGTAGGAAGGATTATATCGAATTTCAGTGTACCTCTAATTTCTTTCACAAGTGTAATTGTGTTAATTTGAAATGCAATAAAAATAAAATTAAAAAAAAATGTTCTCCTCTGTGTTCTACATGTACTACTTAGTAATTTCATTGTATGTCCCCTAATCTTTTTACTTTTTGAAAGAGTAAACAACCGATTCATATTTTCTCGTTCCACTCCACTCATTTTATAGATCTCTGTCATATCTCCCTTCAGCCATCTCTTCTCCAAGCTGAGGAGTCCTAACCTCTTTAGCCTTTCCTCATAGTAGAATCGTTCCCTCCCCAGTCACCCTTCTCTGTACCTTTTCTAATTCTGCTATATATTTTTTGAGATGTGGGGACGAGAACTGCACACAAATCCTCAAGATGAGGTCGCGCCGTGGAGCGATACAGAGGCATTATGATGTTCTGTGTTTTATTCTCCAGTCCTTTCCTAATAATTCCCAGCATTCTATTTGCTTTCTTGGCTTCTGCTGCTTCACACTGAGCAGAAGATTTCGGCGTATTACCCATCGCAGCATGAGAGAAGGACAAGGTCTTTTATTTTTTTGCAGGTTTAATGCTCCTGCTTTTCTAATGGTTGTTATGTAATCATGTCTGTATTGGGGTCAAACGGCAGAGTGCTATCTCCCACCTGCCCCCAAATATATATCATACAGGTTATCAGTTTTAATCAAAAGATCAAGCAGAGACCATCCTCGGCTCATTGCTCAGACTTGTGGCTTGGATCACAGCCAAAAAAGACACCGAGAGCAATGTTCCAATTATTTGAGCCGAGGAAAAGATGGAAAAGCTGCCAGAGACTCGGCCGCCGTTCGGGGACAGGCCTCTCCCGTTCGGCCGGTTTGTGCAAAAGTTAAGCGAGGACAGACTTGTATAACTTGGGACATGGAAAGCACGTGATTCCCCTTTCACCGAGGGTTTTACAAGAGGTCACTTCTTCTTTGCCCCTTTTTTGAAAATATCACCGAAAAGTGGGCATAGTGCAAAATCTTTCGACAGAGTGTAGCAAAACAACCAAGAAACAAAAAAACAAAAAAAAAAGATTGTAGAGCAATTCAGGCGAGCGCTTTCTAAAATCTGTGACCGTAAAACATGTTATAGGTTTAAGCACAGTCCCACCGAGCGCCCTATGGCGGTGGGGCAGAGGCTGCAGCTGCCTGTGCACAGAGACATCTTCACCAGGCCAGAAGGTTCGGTCATCCCCTCCTCCCCCCACGCACAACACACTGGGTTTGAATTGCACCGGGCCCTGTACCAGGACACAGTCCCCGTCCAGAACTAAACCGACACAGATTATGTAAGAACCGTCATGAATAAGCCTTTCTGGATCTCAACAGGCAGGAATTCCAGTTTTCCAAACTGATTTATGAGGGAGGAAGTCTACTGTTGTTGGCTGAGTTGAGAAACTCTGCTGGGTGTAAAGACCCAGTCTCTGTTTTTCTTTTGTTTTGTTTTTTTTAATCTCATGTATTTTTTTCACCATTTTGGGCTATTTTCTGGGATACAGTATTTTGGTTTCTAGCTTTAGTATTCTGTAGGTGTACCTTATCCTGAAAATTTGGTTGATGTAGGTCGAATGGTTTAGGGGATAATGTGTACAGACTGACGCAGCAAATACGTGAGCAGGTTTGTTGTTGTTTGTTTGGGTTTTTTTTAGAAAAAAAGCTGTCAAAAAATTAATATGAATAAATGAATTATTGCTGTCATGCTTCCTTAGAGTAACACTTTTGTTTCCTGAATAATTGTGTTATCCTTTCTGCTACGGTCTGATCCACATTATACAGACAAACCGTCCATTGGGGGAATTATATAGAGACCCTTCAAATTACTACACTTGGCAACCAGTTAACCTGAATTATTTTTTAATAGTTATTTTTGGTCTGGCAGTTTCCTCCAGCTCAATCAGATCTAAGGCTGGACCAGGGATTTTTTTTTCCACCTATTTTGAATCCCTTCCCAACTCGCTTCATCCAGTCTGTGGAAGGAAAAAATTCTAGGTCGAGGGCCACACACCGGGACTCCTTCTGGAATCCTGCAGTCATGATCCCAAAATCCGGCCTCCAGGGGTTTGCCATTGCACGATGCCTGGGGCACCCTCCCCCCCCCGGGGCTGTGGATGCTGTCTCCGTGGCACCCATGGCACCCCCACCCAGGCCGGTCCCGGAGGCAGAAGATCTGACCTGGGAATGGAAGCCTAGGTCCTCTACACCATAGCAGACAACTCACCCCTGCTGAACCACTGGGCTAGCACGCTTGGATTTCTTTGTAAAGGCTTCTGGCTTAGCCCTCTGTGCCACCAATCAATCACCTGGGTAACCTTCTAACCCAGAGCTGTCCAGACTTTTCATGTGGGTGATACACTTTTTAGACAAACATAATTTTACGACACAGTAATTCAGTCTACTAGCAAACCAGAGGTTAAAGGTTAAACGAACGAAATGTATTTTGACAATTTATGTATGTTTCCTTAAATATATACATAATAAAATGTTTCACGACACAACCTATCTCGTGAAAACCTTTCATTTATATTAAAAATAATAATATATAATATTCCAAAATTAATGTTATTGTTATAATTTATGAAACAAATTGTCCCCCACACACTCATCTCTCCCCCCCCCCCAAGCACATGGCTGTCCCCCACACACTCATCTCCCCCTCAAGCACGTCTGTCCCCCACACACTCATCTCTTCCCCCCCCCCCTAGCACATGGCTGTCCCCCCACACACTCATCTCTCTCCCCCCCCCCAAGCACATGGCTGTCCCCCACACACTCATCTCTCTCCCCCCCCCCAAGCACATGGCTGTCCCCCACACACTCATCTCTCTCCCCCCCCCCCAAGCACATGGCTTTTCCCCACACACTCATCTCTATCCCCCCCCCCAAGCACATGGCTGTCCCTCACACACTCATCTCTCTCCCCCCCCCCCAGCACATGGCTGTCCCCCACACACTCATCTCTATCCCCCCCCCAAGCACATGGCTGTCCCTCACACACTCATCTCTCTCCCCCCCCCCCCCAGCTCATGGCTGTCCCCCACACACTCATCTCTCCCCCCCCCAAGCACATGGCTGTCCCCCACACACTCATCTCTCTCCCCCCCCCAGCACATGGCTGTCCCCCACACACTCATCTCTCTCCCCCCCCCCAAGCACATGGCTGTCCCCCACACACTCATCTCTCTCCCCCCCCCCCAAGCACATGGCTGTCCCCCACACACTCATCTCTCTCCCCCCCCCCAAGCACATGGCTGTCCCCCACACACTCATCTCTCTCCCCCCCCCCCCAGCACATGGCTGTCCCCCACACACTCATCTCTATCCCCCCCCAAGCACATGGCTGTCCCTCACACACTCATCTCTCTCCCCCCCCCCCCAGCACATGGCTGTCCCCCACACACTCATCTCTATCCCCCCCCCCCAAGCACATGGCTGTCCCCCACACACTCATCTCTCTCCCCCCCCCCCAAGCACATGGCTGTCCCCCACACACTCATCTCTATCCCCCCCCCCCAAGCACATGGCTGTCCCTCACACACTCATCTCTCTCCCCCCCCCCAGCACATGGCTGTCCCCCACACACTCATCTCTCCCTCTCCCCCCCCCCCCCCCCCCCAAGATTGTAATGTAATATAATGTAATATACCTATGGATAATATAATTCAATACTCTGCTATTGTATCGCACTAAAATGTTAATGGATTGTAATAAAGTTTCGGTTAATCTTTTCCTAAATTCTGTATCTTTCTTCCTCTCTGTAGGTCCCTCTGACCATTCTTCTCTCCACCCCATTCCTTATGAATCCCCTGTTAGATGTAACTATCAATTTCCTTTCCAACTGTAAAGTTGTTACCCCTGTTTTATAAAAACAGGGGTAAAAACTCCAAATAAATAAATAAAAATGCCTGGCCCACACACACTCATCTCTCCCCCCCCCCCCCAAGCACATGTCTGGCCCCCACACCCATGTACCTCTTCTTTTTGATTGCTGCCAGTTAAGTGCTTCACTCCCTTCAGGGTTCAAGCCTGCCCTGGTACATAACACCTTCCAGGATCACCAGACACTGCTGCTTGCAGTCAGTACTCCTCGTGGCCAGGCCTCAGCAGCAGCAGCAGCCAATGACAGGGACAGCTGGGCTCAAGTCCCACCCACCAAGCCCCCCAAAAAACTTCGATTGACAGCAAAAATCGCCCATTCATAAGCAACCCACGAACTGAAAATAAAAAGTGCATCTCTAGGAAAAAAAAGCCCAAACTAGCGTCGGAGTTGACCGGGCTTTTGCGACACCCCTGCACACTGCAGGCGACACAGTAACGTGTCACGACGCACAGTTTGGAAAGCTCTGCTCTAACCCTTACAGCCACAGCTCTTACAAGTCAATACCGGAAGGACAAGTGCAGAAGGAGAGCGAGCGAGAGAGAGAGAGTGAGAACATACGAAATCTACTACCCAAACACAAAACAGATGAAGAGTCAAGAGTTGTTTAAAGTTTCCCACTGCAAAAAAAAAAGCAAACCCTTGGGTTTGATCTTTAAAAAATGCTCCAAGCACTGTAAATTCAATTGTATTTTCTTTTTCCCATGTGAAAGGTCTAAACCCAAATTGGTGTTCGGTCAATCAGAAACCCTAAGGGATTTTTCCTCTCAGACCCTGCGAACAGCTTTTTTGTTTTCTTTTAAGACGTAGTCTTGAAATGTTTTCGGGACGGATTCCTTTCCAATCCCACTCCCTGTCAATGGCCGTTTCGGCCCCTGTACAACAGGAACGGGACGCTGGCCCAGACGGGCTTTTGGTGCCACCCAGTTTGACAGTTCTCAAGTTCTCAGAGCAGTAAGGTCCGCTTTGCTGTAGAGTAAATAACTGTGTTTCTCCCAGGCTGGTTCAGTGCCTGACACGCTGACAGATGTTGTGCTCCGACCAAGGACTTGTAACAGGATCTCTGCAAGGCGCGGCGAAGGGACCACATGCACTTATATCTCTATAAGCGACTCGACTGTCTGCGCTGAAGGGCCCTACCCGAGAGGGTCTCACTTTATTCTTGAGAGGCAGCAGGTTGCGTCAACCAACAATGGTGAGTCCCTGTCCCGCTGGCTAACGGGGCTCAGGTGCTGACTGGCCACCTTCTGACCCGCGCTTCTGGGTTTCCGTTCCCAGCAGGAGGGGAGGAAGGGTAAAGCCTTTCAAAAGCCCGTAGACTTCCTGTAAAAGGTTTTCCGATTATTACAGTAAAAGAAGCACCCTGCACAGGCCAGCTGCCCTCCAAAAATAAATCCTTTCACCGCATACTTGATTGCAGATGCAGAAGTCACAAAGTGCACACTTTGGAAAAGTGCACCTCAGTAACAGAAATAAAAGTTCCAGGAGGAAAATCACAGACAGAGTCACTGCACTCCCTGGCAGCAGGCACTCTTCACAAGGGACCCTCCCTGGCCACTTCCCCCATGGTACCTGCAAACTGGACGCCGACTCCCTTTCCCGGTAGGAACTGGAGACTCTTGATGCACTGTAGAAATTCCCAGGTTTACGCTTTCCTGCACGCAGCACCAATGTAAGACCCTCTCCCTGCAAGGCAGTCTTCCCTCTCATGCTCTACATGGAAAATCCTTTCCCTCTAAATCACCGAAGAAATCTCTCTCAGATGAGTATGGGATTGAGGCCCCTCTTCTTTGAGACCTCTTGCCTGGTTCTTTGGAATATCTTGGAAGCCCAATCTGGGACCCCAAGACAAATAAATCTCCCCTGACCGTGAGGGCCTGTGAATTCCCAGCCTTGGGTCCACCAGTCACGCATTCAGAACAGGAGATGGAGAAGAAATAATTCTCTCTTGGAAAGAGCCCCAATCCGTGCTGGCTCACGCATTTTGTTAAACCACTCACTTCAGATAGAGACCTCTCACTGGGTGGGGGTGTCAGGCACACCCCTGTGCTGGTACTTCCTCTGACCTCATCTGCCAGGGTCCATGCAGACACTGACGTCAGTAGTCAGGGACACTTTGGTGACTCCCTTACAATGCAAAATATCAGAGAAAAGGATTCTTGCAGCCAGATAATAATAGTGACTGAGGCCAATATTTAGCATTTCTTAACCAGATAAATAGGGACTTATCCAGCTAAGTGGCAGCCGCTGAATATCCGGCTGTGTTCAGCGGCTGCCACTTAACTGGATAAGTATTTATCCAGCTAAGCAAATAACCAGCTATCTTGTGGGTAGGCAATGGGAGGATTGAAGTGGGGCAACTTATCCGGTTGACTTAACCGGATGCTTATATTCAGCTTTATCTGGTTATGTTAACTGAATAAGTTAGATCTGTTATCTGGATATAACTTATTCGGCTAACTAGAAGTTATCCGGTTATATTCAGCAGCATAGCTGTGCCGCTGAATATCCCTTCTAACTTAACCATATAAGTTATATCCGGATAACCAGATATCTTTAACTATTGGGCCAGGACATACAGTCTCTCCACCTCAACTCATTACTGTTCCACCCAAAAAAAAGAAAAGTCATAATGCCTGTTACCCTGCTTTTCTGGTTTACGAAGCAGACTGTTATCAGATGGAAAGTTTATTAAATTCAGATAGGAAACTCGATCCTTCTCCTTAGAGTAACTTCCAACCATGTCACGCCCATTGAGTGATTTCCCGCCAGCATGGTTCCCTCTTACCACCAGTAAAACACTCTGGGATCACCATTCCTTTGCCACTTGCAAATCAACGTGGGTCTCATCACGAATACACTTGCCTACGTGAAGCCTTACACTGGTCCTTATTTGGGATGATTTATGGGTTGGTCAGTTCCATCTGCCTGCTGGATTTATGGATGGTTCTTAGAGACTGGACATGGCGCTGTTCCTGCTTCACACCTTGCAACTCCTAAACCTAAGAGCTGGGTGCTGTTCACGGCTACCTCCCAGGATAGCCACTAACTGGTCTCTCTACCTACCACTAAGGGTTTCCTTACTCCTCCCACAGAAGGAGTGTGTTTTTGTATTATAACTCTCTTGCAGCTCTAGAAAAAGGAACAAACAACAATAGGGTCCCCCTGGATCCTCCCGCATTAAAGACCCCACTACAAGTGGTAGGGGCTCATTGTAATTCCACATCACCATACGTTCTTCAGAAAATGCTAGCGTGCTGGTGGTCAGTGGCACACATTGTCATGCTGGTGGTCAGTGGCACACGTTGTGCTGGTGGTCAGTGGCACGTGTTGTGCTGGTGGTCAGTGACAAACGTCATGCTGGTGGTCAGTGGTACACGTTGTCCTGGTCAGTGGCACGTGTTGTGCTGGTGGTCAGTGACAAATGTGCTGGTGGTCAGTGACAAACGTCATGCTGGTGGTCAGTGTACACGTTGTCCTGGTCAGTGGTACACATGCTGGTGGTCAGTGGTACATGTGCTGGTGGTCAGTGCACATGTGCTGGTGGCCAGTGGCACGTCATGCTGGTGGTCAGTGGCACAGATGCTGGTGGTCAGTGGTACATGTGCTGGTGGTCAGTGACACGTGCTGGTGGTCAGTGGCACACTTTGTCACGCTGGTGGTCAGTGACACACATTGTTGTACTGGTGGTCAGTGGTATACGTTGTGCTGGTCAGTGGTACGTGTTGTCATGCTGGTGGTCAGTGACACGTGCTGGTGGTCAGTGGCACATTTTGTCATGCTGGTGGTCAGTGGTACATGTGCTGATGGTCAGTGACACACATTGTTGTACTGGTGGTCAGTGGTATACGTTGTGCTGGTCAGTGATACGTGTTACATAAGAACATAAGAAAATGCCATACTGGGTCAGACCAAGGGTCCATCAAGCCCAGCATCCTGTTTCCAACAGTGGCCAATCCAGGCCATAAGAACCTGGCAAGTACCATGCTGGTGGTCAGTGACACATGTTGTGCTGGTGGTCAGAGGCACACATTGTGCTGGTGGTCAGTGGCACATGTTGTCGTGCTGGTGGTCAGGGGTACATGTTGTCATGCTGGTGGTCAGTGGCACATGTCGTGCTGGTGGTCAGTGACACCCATTGTTGCTGGTGGCAGCATTCCTCTATCCGGACTCGTACAAGCTTGGATACCTAGAGCACTCATTCCACAGCCACGGCTAGCACCGGCTGTGTGTGCGCTGTGCCAGTCTAAGTGACTGCCTTTAACTCGCTGGTCATCCTCTGACGAATGAGAAGCCAGAGGTGTGTGAACCCAGGCTCACGGTTTGAATGGTAAAAATGTGTTTTCATTACCTGTCCACATTTTCTTATCTCACATCAGGTCTTTCCGTGAAACTGGCCGGGCACCAGAGAACCCAACACCCTGAATCCGTTCTTGTTATAAATGGTCTTTTCACAGTGCTAGAATCTATAAACTAATTCTCAGATTTTTAATTTACTGTAAGTGAAATATATTTTAATAGGTGCAGCCACTGATTTTATACTTGGTGCGATTACCGGTTCTTTTACCTTATTTTATGCCTGCTGCTTTAAATATTTTTTAATCTCATGCTTGATGCAATTGGACCCCCAGTAGCCAAACTACTGCTGAGTCTCGCTATGTGCCTCTCCTTAGAAGACATGCTCCTCCTTTTATGTTCATTCACTCTCATTTTCACAGCCTCCCTGAGGGAAATTCCTTTATAATTATTTATTTATTTATTTCGAGGCTTTTATATACCGAAGTATAGCAGATTGCCTTCACTCCGGTTTACCTGGTAACAACTTAATACAATTTAATTTAATAACATTGGAACAACTTATTATACTAGGAATGGTGTTCCTAGTTAAGAGCTAAGATGTGCTAAGTTAAGAGCTCTGATGTGCTGAAAGATTTATACTGAACAGAAGAACATAAGAAATTGCCTTACTGGGTCAGACCAAGGGTCCATCAAGCCCAGCGTCCTGTCTCCAGCAGTGGAGTGCTGCGCATGAAATATCCATTTGTTGTTGTAAATCTGAAATGTGCATTATTCACATGTTTTAACACGCTTTTAGGTACTCCACCTTTTTCATTTTTGTGACCTCGGTGATTGTTCGTGTACCAATACCTTTTGTGTATGGAATTTCTTGTGTTTGCCATTTCGGATTAAATGAAAAGTAAAAATAAATAAATTAGGAGAGGGTCTGAAGCAGAGGGCAAGGATGCTGGCATCTTCCAAGGCATTACTAATGTACAGTAAGGGGAAGGAAAGGCTACGCCACCCCAGCATCTTCAATACCTGGCTGAAGAGCTGCTGTAGAGGAGGGAGTTGGGGATATCTTGGAGGCTGCGGCTGTCCTCGGAGAGGCAAAAGAATGGCTTGCATCTGTCTGAAAGGGGAACCAGAATCCGGGGTTAAAATGTTCAGCCTAGAGGGATGGGGTGATGGATGGACAGTTGTTAAACTGGAACGTCGCTGCCCCCCCCCCCCCCCCCCCCCCCAGTAGAGAAAGGCCGTAAGGACAGAAGCACACAAAGCCATCCGCCCAGCTCCTTTACTCTCTAGTCTAGAAGGAGCACCCTCAAACTGTTTCCCATCCCCCGCCCCTGGAGCATGCCCTGTGCCCCTGCCCCCCGGGCCATTCACGCCGTTCTGCACAGGGCGACTGGGGCACGCCAGCTGGATTCATAATAGAGGGGTACGCGTGCCATGGGGCAGAAACCAGGACTGGCCCAGTTCCCCCCCCCCCCTCCCCCATAGACACGGAGCTATACAGTAACCCTAGGATGAAGTAAAGAGCGAGGCGGCAGACCAGCAGATGGGAAATGGTTTGAAACGTCCATAATCAAAGCCAGGGGAAGGAGAGCAGCATGGGAGCCTGTCAGCTGATAAAAATGAAGGAAAACCAGGAAACCGTCGGGTGGAGACGCTATCTTTAGAAGAGTAATAGCAGATGTTTAAAAATGCAGGTTGTAGACACTTCTAAGGTCCCAAAATGGCGCGTGAGGAAAAGACCTTGGTGCTCCTGAAAGTTTCCCATCTTTCGGCACTCATTAGCCCAATTGCATGGTTGGCTTTCTTTTAACTACCTTTAGCATTCAGGCTGTGGCAGCAGCGGCTTCTGCTGTGGGTTTGCCTCTGGGTTTTATTTTCAGGTGGGGGGGTGGGTGGGTTTCCTTGATTTCTTTGCAGCTCCTTAATTAGTATTGAATAGAAAGAAGTTAGGGCTCAGGGTTTTAGTGAGGTTTTTTTTCGTTTTAATTAAAAAAAAAAAAAAAAATTTGTCGCTGAGATGCCTGTAAGTGTCTCATCCGGCCAGTATGCCAGCGTCCGTCCCGATTAATGTATGTCTGTCACCTGCGTGCAGGGACTTTGCACAAAGAAGCAGTGGCAGGAAGGGGGGTGGTCTGTGTGATCCTGATGTGAACACCACTGGCTCTCTGCGGCTTCCAGCTTATTTCTTTGCCCAACCCTGGAAGCAGTGCCACCATTCCTCCTCCTGTGCCTTGACCCCTCTACAAGGCCGTAGCCATCATCTAGTCTGCGTATATATATCCACCCACCCCAGAGGTGGCTGCGCATGGGGTACACGTAATAATGCGTTCTGAAACGGCAGCTCAAAGGCAAATTGCTTATGGCCACGTCAGTAGTGTCCAGAGCTCACCAGGCAGTCTCTTCAGCCATGCTGGCTTTGTAAAGATCTTGGAGGGCTGCCCGAGTCTCAGGCAGGCTTAATACAGAAAGACAGTACCGAGATGACTCAGACAGGCTCACTACACAGAGAAACAGGTGAGATGCCTGAGAAAAATGCAGTACAGACAGCGGGACAGCATCAAGATGTCTTAGGCAGGCTCAGGACCTAAGAAAATAAGAACATGCCATACTGGGTCAGACCAAGGGTCCATCAAGCCCAGCATCCTGTGTCCACAGTGGCAAATTCAAGTCACAGGTAACTGGCAAGTAACCAAATGTTAAATAGACCTCAAGCTACTATTCCTTATTGATTAATAGCAGTTTGTGTACTTCTACTTTAGGAACTTATCCAAACCTTCTTTAAACCCAGCTCTACTAACTGCCATAACCACATCCTCTGGCAATGAATTCCAGAGCTTAGCTATGCATTGAGTGAAAAATAATTTTCTCTGATTTGTTTTAAATGAGTTGCTTGCTAACTTCATGGAGTGCCCCCTACATACAGGCCAATACAGAACAGTGCGCTCAGCTGAGCGCACCGTTTAGCCCCCGTTTGGCTGCGTGTTTTAGACGCGCTATTATTACCCCTTATACTGTAAGGGGTAATAGCGCAAGGAAAACGCGCGGCCAACCTCCCCGAAACTAATAGCGCTCATCACATGCAAATGCATGTTGATGAGCCTATTAGTTATTTCCCCGAAATACTGAGAGTAAAATGTGCGACCAAAGGCAGGCGTTAACCATTGATGGCACCGGGTAAGTGTACAGAAAAGCAGAAAAAATGCTTTTCTGTACACCCTCTGACCTAATATCATAGCGATATTAAGTCGTAGGCCCCCCCAAAAAAACAAAGTTCTTTAAAAAAAAAAAAAAAAAAAATCTGACCGCGGGTTCCAAAACGGACGCTCAATTTTGCAGGCATCCATTTTCCGAATCCATGGCTGTCAGCAGGTTCGTAAACAGATGCCGGTAATATTAAGCGTCGGTTGTCAGACCCGCTGACAGCCGCCACTTCCACTAATAAGGAGGCGCTAGGGACGCGTTAGTGTCCATAGCGCCTCCTTATTAGCGCAGGCCCTAATTTAAATACGGGAGAGCGGACGCTCAATGCGGAGCGCCGGCTGTCCCGAAGGTGTTTTTTTGAATCGGTCTGATAGAGAGGCAGTGCTGAAATACCTCAGGGCAGGCTCAGCGCAGAAAGAGACTGCCCTGGGATGTCACCGGCAGGTTCCCTGTAGCGAGACAGCGCTGAGATGTCTCAGGCAGGCTCACCATAGACAGCCCTTAGATCTCTCAGCTGAGCTCCGCGTCTCCAGAAGCTTTTGTGTATGTGTGTGTGTGTCCGTGTGTGTGTGTGTCTCCTTGTGTGTGTGTGTCTCCTTGTGTGTGTGTGTGTGTCCGTGTGTGTGCGTGTGTGTCCGTGTGTGCGTGCGTGTGTGTGTGTGTGTGTGCGCGTGCGTGTGTGTTTGTCCGTGCATGTGTGTGTGTCCGTGCGTGTGTGTGTGTCCGTGTGTGTGTGTGTGTCCGTGTGTGTGTGCATGCGTGTGTGCGTGTGTGTGTGTGTGCATGCGTGTGTGTATCCGTGTGTCTGTGTGTGTGTGTGTCTGTGTGTGTGCGTGTGTCTGTGTGTGTGTCTGTGTGTGTGTGTGTCCCCGTGTGTGCGTGTGTGTGTGTGTCCGTGTGTGTGTCCGTGTGTCTGTGTGTGTGTCTGTGTGTGTGTGTGTCTGTGTGTGTGTCTGTGTGTGTGTGTGTCCCCGTGTCTGTGTGTGTGTGTGTCCCCGTGTGTGTGTGTCCATGCTCTGAAATAAGCTCATAAAAAGGCTCTTGAAATCCAAGGAGTTAAGGGGCAGTAAAAGTGGCGCTATTACTGTTTCTTTTTAATAATTCATTTAGGATCAGTGAAAAAGCTCCTGCCAAGTTACCTTTCCGGTGTCCCCCTCCCCCACCAGCGCACACCCTGAGGGGGGGGGCGCTACAGCTGTCACCTCTGTTCCTCAGAAAAAAAGACAAGGCCTTCAGGTGAACAAAAAAAAAAGCAGCTCTTTGAAGCAGGCGATTTCCAGGCAGCAGGTTATCCCCTGGGATTTACGAGCCTCTCTGCCTGAGAGCACAAAGCCCAGGATAAAAGGGACTTCAGTTTCCCCCTTCCCCACCTGAATTGCTGCTGACTTTCCGTCTATCACTTAGGTGCGATGTCTCCAAGGGAGAGAGAAGTGTTCCTGCTTCCCAGTTCCCATCCCTCCTGAACCGTCTGCTTTATTTGCCCTTCTCATTCATTTCTCTGGCATTCTCTCTCTCTTTTGACTTTTTCTCTTTCCTTCACTCTCATTTTCATCAAGGCGGGTTTTTCTTCTCCCCCCCTCCCCTTGATCTCTCCGCATGTGTTCATTCTTTTAACGTATCCTCCTCCTCATCCTCATTCATACCCTGCTCTCACTCTCTCTCAGAGCATTTCAGGACCAGTCCAATGCACCTCTGGTCTTCGCTCGCTCTCCGTCTGTCTCTTGGCGCGTGCACGGCGGAAGCTGATGCACCAGCATGGGGGGGTGGGGGGGTGGGGAGACGGCTGTCCTCGTGGCTGCCGCAGGCCAGGAACAGACCCCGGGGTAGTAACCTGCCGAGAGGCCCGAGGCTCACTTCCTACCGCTGCTGCCTGCGCTTAAACCTCTCACGCCATCCCCAATGCCGAGTTTCCCAGATAAAAGGGGACGATTTTGTAGCTGCTTGCGCAGTAACAAAGTCTGCGGGTACTTTTCACTCACAGACCCTACGGAGATTTCCCAAAGGGAAGACTTTCCCTTTGAAAATTGTCCCAGGGAAAGCCACCTGCACAGGTTGACACCTGCTGATTTGGCGCGGGTGGTGTTTTCTGAGAAAAATTACGCGCACGCTTTTGAATTATTTTTTTTTTAAACCGTGCACAGAAGCGCAAACCTTTCTCCAGCCTTGTTCTCGCCCCCCCCCCCCCCGCACACTGCTGCAGATAAAGTTATGTGTGCAGCAGTGCCATGTGCGTAACTTCACCCGCACACAGGGGAAGCAAATATTCAAAGAGCACTGTTTCACCCACGGACTTACTCTCTGTAGAAACATAGAAATGATGGCAGAAGACGACCAAACGGCCCATCCAGTCTGCCCAGCAGGTTTCTCTAAAGGAACTGGAGCCCTCTGTTCTTGTATCCACCCACCCATAAATTATCTTACTACACCTAATTCCACCTCCCCAAACAAGATTTCTGTTCCGAAGGCAGCGGAGTTTGCATCTTTCTCCTTGGACAAAACATCAAAGTCACCTGAGGCCCCACCGATCTCGGGTTTAATATAAGAGCGAAGGCAGAGTGTGTGTGTGTGTGGGGGGGGGGGGGGGGGGGTCGCACAAAGGTCAAGGTCCTGGGCTTCGAAAATGCCAACTTTGTGAAGAGGGGAAAGGTACCTTAGGGGGGCAGGGGCAGGGTGGGAAGATCCAGGGTGAAGGGAGAATAATAAAGGAGCCACTGCAAGGGAAAGTCAATAAAAGGAAAAGAAGAAAAAAAATCTGTGCTTTTCAAAAGAGATAGCTGAGGAAGTAAGGGCTAAGAGATTAACATTGGAAATCTCAGAGACGGAATGTCAGAGCGGAGGACAGGGAAAGATATTTGGAAGAGCTGAAGGAAATAGGGAAGATGCAACTGGAGGAAAAGAAAAGTAGCCCTGTAAAGCAAGGTGTCAAGGCCTCTTCTTTTTAATATACATGAGTGAAAGAGGAACGTGCAGAGGTGCTCTGCCTGACTGTACCTTGCCTGGAGCTTGGATTTCAAAAAGGCCAATAATTAAATCTAAAATCCAAATATAGAAAAAAAGTATAAGGGGGGGCCCCTTAAATGGTCAAAGAGGTCCCAACGCAACCTCAAAACCTTTTCTAAAAGAGTTTGCCAATTTAGGACCTACCCCTAGGGCTGCTCAGCTGACTTACGATCTTCCTGCCGTCGCCGTGCAATGCGAAAGGCTTCACTGAAATCCAAGTATGCCACATCCAGTGCTTGCCCTGATGCGATTCTCTCATCATCTGGTCGATCAAATGCATCACACGTGTTTGACGTGATCTTTCTTCCTCCAGCCACACCGGCTGTGCAAGGATGTTAGGTACCTTAGGAGAGCCTTTACCTTTGCACCCCTGAGGTTTGGATGGTTTAAACTTGATCGTGATTCCTCCCGCCACCACCACCACCCCTCGCAGAACAATCCTGTCAAAAAAAAAAAAAAAAATCCCAATTGGACACAAGGAGCACAATTTTCCAAATCCATTTACGCTGGTATATGTCGATACGCCTGGATAAAAGGATTTTTTTGAAACTTGCCCTCCAAATCCAGATACCTATATTGCAAGTATGTTTCAGAAATGGTATCGCAGTGCGTGATGAATCTGTGATTTTTGGGAGCAGACCGGAAAAAAATAATTAAAGGAATCCATACAGAGGTGAGCCGCTGAATAGTAAAGTTATTCGAGTAACTGTGCTCAGATGGAAACTTAGAACATGATGGCAGATAAAGACCACAGGGCCAGTCCAGTCTGCCCATCCACATCTCCTGTCCAGCTTTATTGCCCCTTCCTATCCCTCAGAGACTCTCTGTGCTTGTCCCATGTGCTCTGGGATTCTGATACGGTTTTCTTCATCACCACCTCCTCGAGGAGGCCGGTCCTTTCTGTAACGAAATATTTCCCTAAATTACTTACGAGTCGTACCAGTTCACCCTCATCCCAGGACACCTCCCGTTTCAGAGCCTCCTTCCGTTGAAAGAGGCCCGCCTCCTATGTATTTATTCCTTGGAGGTATTTAGATGTCTCTTATCATATCTCCCCTTTCCTCCAGAGTATACATGTTTAGACCTTTGCCTCAATAGGCTTTATGATGAAGACCGTTGCCCATCTTAGTAGTGCGTTCTGTACCTACTCCATCTGGTTTATGCCGTTATAAAAGTGCAGTCTCACCAGAGATCGACACAGAGGCAATAGCACCTCTTTTTCCCTGCTGGCTATTCCTCTCTCTGTGCTCCTAAGCATCCTTCTGGCTTTTACTGATTGCCATATCCCACCACAAGATCATCAGCTACGATCACACTCAGATCCCATTCTTGTTTTGTGCACAGAATTTCACCCTCTATTCTGTACCATTTCCTTGGGAATTTGCAACCCAAAGGCATGACCCTGCTTTTTCAGCATTAAATTTCGGTTGCCGTTCCTCATGGTCTTCTAACCATAGCCGAAAACAGATCTAAAATTCTCCATTTAGACTGACCTACTAGCATCTCTTCGTCTCACCAGCTCTCAACTTCTCTTCCAAATCCATTTCAGCCCTTGCTTATTTCCCCATGCCTAGGGCTTCTCCTAATCTTTATTCTAATTTTTTAAAGCAGTGATGATACTAAGATTGCTGAAAAATCAACTTGATTGTGCATTTGCTCTGCCGCTACTTGTTTCGGTCTTAGTCCAAAAGTTTTCTCTCTGTTTTTTTAAATCAGTACATATTGGGGTAATTTTGAAACAGCTTGCATAAGAAAGCTGTCAAATTCACACTCAGAGCAAACTTGCATGCATATTTTCACCTTGAAACTTATCCTAGCAAAACGATCTGTACACAATTATACTTGCTAATTTGTATGCAGAAAGTTTTCAGGGAAATGTATACGCATAGCTTTCAAAATGCAAAAGTAAAAATAATTTGTTATTAAATTTTGCCATGGCTGAACTTGTGTGCTTCTCACACAATGGCAGTCTTTTTCCCGATGTGCAGTCTTGCACTTTATCTGTTTTGGGCAATCCAATCTCCTTCTCAGAAAATGTTAAGAACCCAGGCTTTGTGTTTGATTCCCATTTAGCTTTTAAGCTGCAAATTCAATCTGCTTATGCTCGGGGTATTTTAAGCTGCGTCTATATATGTTAGAGCATAAGGATTTTCATGATGTTGTCCAGGTCTTTGTCGTGAGTACCACCGATTGCTGTAATTCCCTTTACCGGGATTGGCCGTGTCTTATCTTAGAGTTTTACGGATCCTTCAAAATTCTGCAGGTTTTGGGGGCTAAATTTACAGAACGTGTTACCCCTTTGTTATACCAACTGCATTGGCTTCCGGTACAACAGTGAATCGTTTAAAGTCCTGATTTTTATTTTTAAAGTTTTAAAAATGAATGGCCCCCTTCTCTTAAAGGAATTGTTACATTTTTATCAGCCCTCTCATACCTTACGTTCTTCTACTAAATTGTTGTTGGATACTCCTTCCATAAAAGTGGCTCACTGATGCGATATGCGACGTTGTGTTTTTTGATATTGGGTCTATTTTATGGATTTCTTTCCCTGACTTTTTGCAGGATCTTCCTATTTTCCGTAAGCAATTGAAAGCCTTTTTATTTTAGAAGCATTTCGGTCTTAGGGAGGTTAGGCCAAGTGCGTTTTTTGTATAGATGATGGGCCATTGTCATTTTGATTTGATTAATATCATTTTGTTTGTTTTGTATGTTGTACTGTTGTCTAATGTCTAATTTTGTATGTTATGTTTTTATTATTTTAATGTTGTTATTCTGTACTCCGCCTAGCATGTTTGGGCATTATGGGCGGAAAATAAATATATTAAATAAATAAATAAAATAATTGTAAGCATGTAGGTCCAAATCCCTCTTAAATTCCATCCCCAAGAACACCGCTGCTCATTTCAGGTAAACATATGTGCATATAGGCTAGACGCTCCTAAGTTTACCCAGATGTTGGGCAGGCAGTTTTATAAGAAGGGGCACAACGATTATTAAATGTAGTATCAAATATTCTGAAAAACCTTTTACAAACTATTAAGAACACGGCATCAGCAACAATGGTGTAACCTGATTTACGTCCCCCGCTGCTCGTCACGCAATGGGCCATAAGCGGTATCAGCAATGACACCTCAGATTTCATTCATTTGCCGGTTCAAAGCACAATTTTTAATTATTTTAAATTAAATATATCAATTATTTTAAACGTGGATGTGAAATAAAAACCTACACTGAAGTCATTTACTTCGCCACTTTTAACTCACAATGTCACTCTACAAAAATTACTTATCTTAAAAAGACAAAGAGGTCTTGTGTAAACGTGTAGAAAACTCCAAACTCAGAACAAATTTCTTTTTTTTTTAAATATCATCTTTTATTAGGATCAAAGGAAGAACAAACATAGGCAAAATATATAGCCAACCAGCTGACATATAGGTTACAATACAGCCAAAATTGTCGGTATAACAGCAGACATCTAAAGGTTTTCCCAAAGATCCAATTTTCACGTTTTTGTAGCAACGCCCTCCCTCCCCCCTTACCCTCCTGTTATGTTTTTGTAAGAATGTGAACCCTTGGGCTGAGATGAGAGGTGTCTCCGCCCACAGGGAGGAGCTCTGTGAGCCTCACTGTCAGCAGGCATAGTCTCAGTGACATGGAACACAGCTAGAAGTAGAGACTTTATTATAAAGGAAGGAAATTTAATGTCCACAGAACTGGAGATGTAGTAGAGCAATGGGGAATACCCAGAGTGAGAACACAAGTGAGAAGATCCAGTGATGACCCGCGGAGCGGGTTTTGTCAGGGATCCCCTCTGATGAGTGTAGGCACCTCAGGAATACAGGTTCGGTAGGGGCCCACAGAGCGGGGTATGCCAAGGACGTCTGTACAGTAGATGTTGAAGAACTGGTAGAGATGCCGGAACCCGGAAGTGGCTCTCGTAGTTGGTGTGTCAATACTCTGTAGCACAGGAAATGCTGAATAGCTTCTACTGATGGAAGGCGGTAGTGGCCCAAGGCTCGGGGTACACCGTGGGATTCCTCAATACAGTTCGAATAGTAGAAGTCAGTAGAGGTACTCACAAGAGATGGTTCCAGGAGAGAGAGAGACCTGTGAAGCAGGTCTGGTAGCAGTCAGGCAGGTAGGCCGTTCGAGGAGCGGATAACCGATAATGCAGGGGAGCCCCCGAGAAGCAGGTACTCAGAGCGTTGGATGCCAAGACCAAAGTCAGGACAGGAAGTCCTTGAATGAGGCGGATTCAGCAGGACGGAACACCTTGCTAACTCGTAGAAGGCAAGGGCTGGTCAGGTTAAATACAATAGCGGATTGACGTCATCGGGAGGGGATGCCCCGAGGTTCCCGCCATGACGTGTATTTGAGCATCAGAGCTGTGCACGCTCGCGCCCTAGGAGGCCACGGGAGTGAGCATGGAGGATGGGAACGCCCATGCTGGTCTGAAAACGCCAAGGCCCACAGCACTCGGCACCGGAGACAGCCATCTTGCCCAGAGAGAGGGAAAGGGGAGAAAAAGAGGTAAGGCAGAGTGGTCGCAGCCATCTGCGATTGACGGACGCGACAAGAATAACGCAAGTCCTTTTTGTATGCCAGGAGTGTGACTAATTCCATGCAGTAGGCTAATAAGTCAATCAAAAGAAAATAACTGACATCGCACGTTAGGCCAGTTTTTCTTGAGTGATTAGTATAATTTATTACTCCTTTACTTTCCTAGCCAGGAGTCACATTCTTGTTTTTCTTTGAATATAAGAACATGTATGTTTGTATTGGTTGTTAAGATTATTTGAATTCCCTTTACTTCATTTGTAAAATACATGTCTTATTTTACCTGGCGATTAAATAATACTTTGTGAAAAAATGCAATAAAATATGAATTTTTAAAAAAAAAAGAAATTTGGAGGATTACCATGTCCTGAAAAAAAGCCTCTCTACCTCCAAAGAAAAAGGATGGGCTGTGTATATTTGGCGATAGTATTGGGTGAAAGCCTGTAAAATATCTGCGATTCCGGTAACCGTGCCAGAGTCGCCCCTTAATCGCTTAATGACCCCCCAAGTGCCTCTGTTACCCTTGATCAGCTTGGCCAATAATTTCCCTGGTTTGTTCCCTCACTGATAGAGTCTAAATTTATAAAAGATTATGCTGGGCCTTAAGGGTAAGAAGAGCGTTCAATTCCTTGCGGGTTAACATTAGCTCTCTTTTTGTAATGTCATCCAGGGTTTGGGTATGGGAACGCTTCAGGGCAATCAACTTCTTGGTTAGCGCCAGCAATTTGGAATTGAGTTTTTTCCTTTGACTAACCTGATATGCTAAAATATGCTCCCGTAGAACTGCCTTGGCTGCATTCCAGAAGACAATATCGTCCACCTCACCCCCCCATTTAGGGTACAGTATTCTTCCCACTTAGCTTTTAAAAAGGGGGCAAATTTAGGGTCTTCATACAGCCAGGGAGGCATTTTCCAAATCCTGGGAATTCTACCCTCTGAACTCAGGCCCAGATGACAGACCACCAAATCGTGGTCAGAGAGGGGGGTGGGTTCTATAGAACTCTTCTCCGCCCTGGCATACAGCGATTCTGTGAGGAGCAAATAGTCCAGGCGGGTGTACAAATTGTGAGGGTGGGAGAAATGCGTAAATCCCACCTCGTCTAAATGCATCGCCCTCCAGATGTCAATTAGTTGCAAATCTTTACATAGAAAGCGAATACCCATATCCCCCTGGTTTTTATGAGGGTTTTTTGCCGGTGTACAATCAATACTGGGGTTATCCGTGAGTTGAAGTCTCCCCCCATGAGAATACTATACTGCCCCCACTCAGTCAGCTTAGAGACCAGACAAGTAAAGAAGTGATGAGAATATTGGTTCAGGGCATGAACATTGACCAATAAGACCTTCAGACCCTGCAACAGTCCCTGCACTATGAGATATCTGCCCTCTGGATCAACCACAGTACTCTCCACTTGGAAGGACAGGGATTTGGGCAATTAACACTGCCACCCCACGTTGGCTGGTGGGAAAAAGACGAATAAAAGACCTGGCCCACCCATTCCCTTCTCAGCTTTTATTTATTTAATTATATTCCGCTTTTGACACTTTTTTCAGCACTTTCAAAGCAGATTACATTCAGGTACTGTAAGTATTTCTCTATCCCCAGAGGGCTTACAATCTAAGTTTGTACCTGAGGCAATGGAAGGTGAAGTGACTTGCCCAGGGTTGATATTCAGCATTGGTTAAATGAGTCTCTTGTAGAAAGGCAACATTTACTAGGGGTGTGCATTCGTTTTGACCGCATATGTAAAACGCAACTTTTTTTTTTTTTTAACTTAAAAAAGTGATGAGGCGAAAACGATCGGATTTCCAACGTATTCAACATAGCTATGTTGAATACGTTGGAAATCGCGATTGTTGATCCTAAATAAAAATTTAAACCCCTCACCCTCCTTAATCCCCCCCAAGACTTACCAAAACTCCCTGGTGGTCCAGCGGGGAGTCAGGACGCCATTTCTGTATTCCTTTGCCCCCCCAAGCTGGCCAAAAGTTCCGGTTGGGTCCAACGAGGGTCCCGGAGCGAACGCGCGGCGAATCACGTGACGTCCGCGTCACTCCGACATGACGCCGATGACACGTGCTCCTCGCAAAGGAATACAGGAATGGCGTCCTGACTCCCCGCTCGACCACCAGGGAGTTTTGGTAAGTCTTGGGGGGGGATTAAGGAGGGTGAGGGGTTTAAATTTTTATTTAGGGAACCGGTGCACGTATGGACATAGCCTCAACTTATGGAATTCTTCATATGTCCATATTGAACGACTACTCGAAATACCCGCTTACCCCATGGCAAAGCTTACTAACACCAGAAATAGAGCTCTCTCCATAGCGGGGCCAAAACTTTGGAACGCCCTACCATGCTACCTCACCACTATCAGCGATAATAAATCATTCAAAAAAGAACTGAAAACGTGGATCTTCAGCCAGACTTTGTAACCTTTTTACCTCTGAGGAGGACTTTGTAACCTTTTTACCTCTGAGGAGGACTTTTAAACAACTTTCAACGATAATTTAGGCTAATTACAATTGTGATGCCTTAGTCCACCCCTCCTACTCCCCTCTTCTCTTCTCCTCTTCTTTACCCCTTCCTCCTCCCCTTTCCCCCCCCCCTCTTGCCCTCCCCTTGCCCCTACCCCTCGCCTCTTCCCCCCTCCTTCCGCTCCATCATACCCCCCTACCCCTACCTTCTACCTCTCTCTCCCCCCCCTCTTTCCTTTCATTTCCCACTCATACTTTCTTGTGTTTAGAGCACGCGTTTGTATCTACCTTCCTCGTTTTTCGTTTCTATATTCATTTTCGTTATTTGACTTAAGATATTTTAGTTATTTCCTGTTACAACCTGTTCCATGACCTGCTATATGCATATACTTTCGTTTCACAAAGTTCTATGTATAATTGTTTTGTTTCAATGTAAACCGGGGTGAAGGCTTGTGCTAAACCTCGGTATATAAAAGCTACAAATAAATAAAATAAAATAAAATAAATATTGGCCGAAATTGACCCCCCCTTTCGACTTATGGACTTATGAACATAAACTTTTTGTCTGCACATCCCTAACATTTACCCCTTTATGTTTAAGTTCTTGGAGCATTTTTTTTCTCGTTATGGGGGAATTAAGTCCCGCTATGTTTAAGGTACTAATGACAATATTAGCCATAAAAAAAGGACCAACAGTTACCGATGCTTCTCTGTTCTCCCCTTACAGCAGGAAGGGCTCCCAGCAGAGGCCCTCCCATGGTGCTGTACCAACTGTGTATGGAAAAAAACCCAAAAAAGAAACAATCATGCTGTAGGTCAATGGTCCAAGAACTCTCTATCCCACCCACAAGTTGGGCACACACGTACACACTCTCACCCCAACATACAAACCCCATTTCCCATATTCAGATCAACCTCTACACCCAAAGTCCCAGGTCTACCCCGCTTATACGGTTTCTGCCACCCATAATATAATACCATGGGTATTGGGATTGATTTGTTTGTTTGTTTGTTTGTTTGTTTATTTATTTATTTATTTAAAAGCCTTTATATACCGGTATTCGTAAGTACATCATATTGGTTTACATGAAACTTAACGCAGTACACAGAACATTGCATGGTGAACGAGGGTGATATAACAATGGGAAAAAGATAAATAAAGGAAATTTAAATTGGGATGAAATGATGAAATGAGAGAGATTTAAATTGGGATGGTTGGAGAGAGTAACAGTCAACTAATACAAAATGTAATGGAAAATACAATGACAGTATAACTTAAGGTGGTTTAAAAGCCAATTAATACAAAATATAATAGAAAATACAATGACGGTATAAATTAAGGTGGCTTTTAGGGAGCCAAGGATGTTGTAGGGATGTGTTTAGAGAGAGGATCGCTATTCGGGGAATGCCTGTTTAAAGAGCCAGGTCTTTAGTTGTTTTTTTTTTATTTTTGGGTGCATTGCTCTAGACATAGGTCGGGGGCATGGAGATCCAGATAGTGGGTCCTGCTATTGATAATGCTTGTTCTTTAGTAGAGTTGAGGAGTGTGGTCTTGGGAGAAGGAGTATGTAGGGTTCCTTTATATGCTGATCTAATGGGTCGGTTGGAGGATTGGTGTCTGAGGGAATCGTTTAGCCAGTGCATATTACTGTTGTGTAGGGTTTTGTGAATGATTGAGAGATTATTGTAGAGAATTCTAAAGGAAATTGGGAGCCAGTGGAGGTCTTTAAGGATAGGGGTGATATGATCCTTTTTGCGGGTGTTCGTTAAAATTGTAGCGGAGGCATTTTGCAGAATTTGGAGAGGTTTGATGGTGTTGGTGGGGAGTCCTAGGAGTAGGGAATTACAGTAGTCAATTAAAAAAAAAAATGGTGGCCTGCAGGACAGTACGGAAATCATTAAAATGGAGGAGGGGTCTCAGTTTTTTGAGGACATGAAATAACACTCTTTTATAGTTGCGTTAATGAATTTTTTTAGATTTAGTTGGTTGTCAATCGTGATGCCAAGGTCTCGTACATGTTGCACGAATGAAATGGGAGAGGGAAGGGGGTTGCTATGAGTGGGTGGTGTGTGAGTTCTTCACATTTGATTTTAGATTCCTCATTTGGAATGGGGGTGGTGAGATTTTGGTGAGGTTGGTTACATAGGAGAAAAGGGCTTTGGCATTGTATTGATAGCTATGGATTTTGGTTGCATAATAGTCATGTTTAGTGTTGAGGATGGTGATTCTGTAAGTGTGGAGAGAGGTTTTGTATGTGCCAAGTGGTTAGGAATGGGTCTCTGCCCCATTTCCTTTCTTTTATTCTGAGTTCATGTTTCAGTTTTTTAAGTTCTGGCAAATACCAGGGTTTTTTGTTGTTGAGTGAGTGCTTTATTTTTTTGGTAGTAAGGGGGCATAGTTTATTAGCAATTTTGCTGGTGAGAAGGTTCCAAGTGGAGAGAGCAGATTCTGCGCTTGAGAGGTCTAGTTTGTTAATGGAGTTGTCGAGTGCGGTAATTCAATCTTCTTTGTGACAGGGTTTCCTGAATTCTATGGTGTTGATGTGTGTAGGATGGGGAGTGGATGTTTGCTTTATGGCTAGGTTGGCTTTGATGAGGGAGTGGTCTGACCACGGGATGGGTATGCAGGATGGTTTGAAAGTGGAATGAATGCACGAGTTAACAAAAATTAGATCGAGTGTGTGCCCGGCTATGTGTGTAGGGGAAGTAATGATTTGTTTGAAGCCCGGGGCTTTAAAGGCGTTTAACAATGTTTCGCAGGAGGTTGGAGGGATGGTGTCCACGTGGAGGTTAAAGTCTCCAAGTATGATGGCAGGGATGAACCAAGAACTCTGGGATTCCGGAGAGTCCGTGACTGTCACCTAGAAACAGGTTCCCCTTGATTGAAAAGCTTGCTGCAGGTCTTTTCCCGGTCAATGCCCTCTTAGAAAATTCTGGCCGATGATGTCTCTGAAAACTTTTCTCTCACTACTCCAGTTGCAGGCCATCCACAAAACTACATGCCTCCTCCTTAGTGTTGAAAATCCTGGCTTCTCCCCGATGGAACACCCTCAGTTTTGCAAAGAATTGTAGGGCAAAGTGAATCCCCTTCTGGTACAACTGCGAGCAGTAGGGGGTCATTTCCCTATGTGCCGCTAGTACTCTAGCTGAGAAATCCGGGAATATCAAACTTTTATGTCCTTCATATTGCAACTCTTTTTTTTTCATATAGGCTTGGAGTATGTTATGTTTATCTATGTAATGTAGATAGCGTGCTATGGCTTGGCGTAGTCTCCGGTTCGGCTCTGCCTGTGGGCCTAACCGGTGGGCCCTTTCCACCAGAATAGGTCTGCCCGTCACCTCGACTTCAAGCGCAGTGGGTAACCAGCTTTCGAACCAGTGGTGCGGGGCATCCGACTGTAAGGGCTCTGGTAGGCCCACCACCTGTACATTGTTCCACCGAGCTCAGTTTTTGAGTTTGTCTACTTTGTCTTCCAGATCTTGATTTTTTGCATGCAGGGCCACCATGTTATTATCGGTATCCTCTTGCCGTTCTTCTTGACGTGTAACCCGGGTTTCCATGGCCGCCAGTCGAGTCTGATCATTGGCCCACTTATCATGTAGTTCATCTAAAGTTGACTGTAACTTCTGCAGCTGGTCATTCAGCGCGGCGGAGACCGCATGGGTGATTTCCCTAATCAGCGTGTCCGACACCCCCTCAGGGGAAAGCATGATCTCCGCCGCCATCTTGTCCTCAGTCCTAGTGGTCTTGTCCGGCGGAGGTTTGCGTAGCCGACTCGTCATCCTTGGATTTTTCCCAACTGCGACTTAAGTTCAAATCGATCAGCAGACTATAGCGCCTCGACTTATCCGAGAAAGGGGCCGTTTCCAGAGAGGGGAATAGCAGCAAAATATGAATTTTGTCGCGGACTCTCAAGGAGCACGGACAAAATGTTTCAGGACCCAGTTGTGTCCCTGTGGTGTATCTGTCTCCAGAACAAATTTCTTTTGCATCTTCACTGGTTGTTCAAGACTCTCAGAATGCCTGATGTGAACCCACGTTTTGGCAGACAAGCACCGACTGCTTCAGAAGTAATAGTCTAACAGGGTCATTTAACAAAATGCATTATCACAAACTTTACATAAGAACATAAGAAAATGCCATACTGGGTCAGACCAAGGGTCCATCAAGCCCAGCATCCTGTTTCCAACAGTGGCCAATCCAGGCCATAAGAACCTGGCAAGTACCCAAAAACTAAGTCTATTCCATGTAACCATTGCTAATGGCAGTGGCTATTCTCTAAGTGAACTTAATAGCAGGTAATGGACTTCTCCTCTAAGAACTTATCCAATCCTTTTTTAAACACAGCTATACTAACTGCACGAACCACATTCTCTGGCAACAAATTCCAGAGTTTAATTGTGCGTTGAGTAAAAAAGAACTTTCTCCGATTAGTTTTAAATGTGCCCCATGCTAACTTCATGGAGTGTCCCCTAGTCTTTCTACTATCCGAAAGAGTAAATAACCGATTCACATCTACCCGTTCTAGACCTCTCATGATTTTAAACACCTCTATCATATCCCCCCTCAGTCGTCTCTTCTCCAAGCTGAAAAGTCCTAACTCTTCTCCAAGCTGAAAAGTCCTAACCTCTTTAGTCTTTCCTCATAGGATATGTGATATTTATTGCAACATGAATGCAAATTTTTTGAATTTATTCAAAGGGGTGGGATTTGGGAAGGATGGGCATTATCACACAGTGCGTTAGCATAATGCATGCTATCGCACATTTTTAATACTGGAAATAATTACACCTTTTTTCCTGGTGCTAAGCTGTGTGATATGCATAGTAGTCAACTCTTTATACCACTATAGGAGGGCCAGCTAATAACTCGAGGTGAGGTTTTGGTAGTGATCTAAGGTTTTGGAGCCAGTTTTACATGCACACTGTGATGTACAAACAGCACAGTACACATCAGTAAAGATCTGACATGATTTGGAGTGAGAAAAGACACACAAAGATGAGATTTCTACAGTGTTCTCTCACCCTAGCTTGATAGTACCCTGGAAGAGAGTCCATCAAGCTAGGTCGAGAGAACATTGTAGAAATCTCATCTTTTAAAGATTCTCTCTCTCTCTCTTTCTCACACAGAGCAACTAGGGAAAGTTGGTTTAAGTACGCCCCGCCAACTGAAGAAGCAATGTGACCAACGACCACACATAAAATATTCACTAAAGGAACCTAGCAAGGCCAAATGGTTGAACTGTTCCCAAGCGGTAAATCCATCACTGTTCATTGCAGATTAACACTGTATCGATATCTCAACCCCAAACACTGGTATTCAAAACCTCCAATAACGAAAAGGTGAAGTCAGCAAAAGTGTGTCCTCTCTCCTGACAATGGGTAAATAAGGGCTTCTAATCTCTTATGTTTAATCGTGCTCCGGTGCTCAAAAATCCACGTGCGAACTGGATGCATGGTCTTTCCAACGTATGTTAATAAACATGTACCCCACATGATGTACACTACACAAGAGGAAGCACAAGAAGTGACTGTCTTCAAAGTATAGCTGGACAACTTCTCAAGTGGCAAATCTTCACCACTAAGCGACTGAGCACATACCAAACAGTTCCCACTGGGATGCTGTCAAGGCTGTCCCACTAGATCCATCATTGACCCTTTGGATCTATCAAACTCAGAACTAATGACCATATCTCTGATATTTCTGCCTCTAGTTAGTGCAAAGAAAGATCTATCATTAAATGCAGAATGTAGACCTAAAATCCCCTAATTCCATTTGACAATCCACTGAATTTTATGAATATAAGGGGAATATGGCAAAATGCAAACCGGGTGGGAAGTGGTCTCATGAGCTTGTGGTAACAGTAACAACTCCCTCTTCACCCATTTTGCTCTCTTGTATGCATGTACCAGTAGAGCAGTTTTTTAAATTGAGGAGATTGTGTTCCAATCTCAATGAATGTAGGTTGTGCGCTAAGGAGATGTTTCAGTCTTTCACTAGAAGAGGGTATCTTCTCTCCGTTGTGCAATGTGCATACAAGAGAGCATACCCTGGAGGAGAGGAGGTGCAGAAGAGATATGATACAGACCTTCAGATACCTGAAAGGTTTTAGTGATGCACAATCAACAAACCTTCTCCATTTGAAATAAATTAGTAGAACTAGGGGTCATGAAATGAAACTCCAGGGAGGAAGACTCAGAACCAACATCATGAAATATTTCTTCACAGAGAGGGTGGTGGCTGCCTGGAATGCCCTTTCAGAGGAGGTGGTGAAGGCAAAAACAGTGAAAGATTTCAAAGGGGCATGGGATAAACACTGTAGATCCCTAAAGACTAAAGAATGGAAATGAAGAAAAAAGTGTATAGGGGTAACTTGGTGGTGTGGCTGTTACTACCCTTAACCAATAAGCCTTCATGCTGTTGATATAACTCCAATATTGCTCTCTCCTCCAGTGATGGGGGGGGGGGGGGAGAAAAAAAGGGAGGGGGGATCAGATTCAGACAGCAACCAACAAGGACACTAAATTTTAAGGTCTGGGAAAACAAATAAGAATGGGGATAACTTGCTGATGCGACTGTTACTACCCTTAACCAGTAAGTAACTTTTGATGCTACCATAAGCTTGCTGGGCAAACTAGATGGGCCTTTAGGTCCTTTTCTGCCATCATTTCTATTTTTCTATGTTTATACTTTGAAGACAGCCACTTCTTGTGCTTCCTCTTGTGTCATGGTCATCATGATAGTCCTTGCTCTGAAGAGCTTACAGTCTAATTAAGACAAACATATGGGGAAAAGGAAACTTTGGGAATTTCATTTATTAAGACTGATTAAAAACAGTTTGCTATTAACTTTTCATTTCATGCTTATACACCGCCTTTCTGTTGGTTATTATTATTTATTTGTGAATATTTGATATCCTGCCTTTTTTTCCAAAGTTGGCCTCAAGGCAGATTACAATACATTTCAATGAGCAGAGGCAATGGAACGGCTTTCAGTGGAATCAGAATTTGCTTAGATAAACCCACTTGTGACTAATTTCAAGACCCAGTTGTGGCCCTGTGGTGTATAACACAGTTCCTCATCAGGAGTTCAGGATGTTGGGCCGCAGATGTGGGTCTTGTGGGAAGGCCTGGATGAAAAGCCTCGCCCTAGCTTGTCTCCTGAACCTAAGGGTAGCCTGGCTTCAGGTGCAGGGCTGGTGGTACTTTGTTCCAAATTTTTGATGCGTAACAGCCGAAAGCACGGAGTCTCCTGCAGGGCAATCTTGACATCAGTCAGCGGAGGAGAGGACAGAAGAGCCATTATGGCGGACCGGAGTTCCCACATCCCCTCGTGATTTTACAAACCTCTGTCATATCCCCATCTCCGTCATGTTAATTGTAAACCGATCCGATATGGTTATTTACTATGAAGGTCGGTATATAAAACTGTTAAATAAATAAATAAAAATCTCTTCTGCAAGCTGAAGAGCCCTAATCTGTTTAGCATTTCTTCAGAAGGGAGCTGAGCCATCCTCTCTATCGTTTTTGTTGCATTTTGATGCATTTTTTTTTTAGTTCTGCTATATCCTTTTAGAGCTGGGGTGGCACACGATTCGCAAGGCATGGCCACTCCCTTGGATTGATGTGGAAGCAATTTTTCCATTCCTTTCTGAGTAATTCCTAACATTCCATTTGCTTTTCTAGCCCCGGCTGCACACTGAGCTGGGGATTTCAAGGTATTGTCCACGGTGGCTCCCAAGATCCTTTTCCCTGGGTGGTGACTCCTAACATGGAGCCCAGCACGAGTTAAGTCTCTTCAGTTTCTCCAGTTTGCTTGGGTTTTTTTTTTTGCTTGTCTCCTCTGCCCTTCCACCCTTCTTGGTCTCTCTCGTCCATGAGTTGCTGTTATCTTTGCTTGGTTTGTATTGTGCTCACAATAGCTCAGACATCTGAAAGCTGCTCTTGTTGTCGCTGCTCTTGTTGTCTGGTTTTTTCATTCTTGTTTCCCAGCTCGGTTCCTGTTTTCCCAGTTGAGGTTTCACAGAAGGAGCTCTTTGTTTAAGAGGAAGGAGCTATTCAGGTAGCCTAACCCTGAACCAAAGCGGGAGGAACGTGCAGGATACCCTGGAGCAGGCTGGCACTCTCAGGATTTCACTGCCAAGCATATCATTGATCACTTTTTTACTGGCTGGCACCGACTCTGCTTTTTCGACATGCTAAATTTGCAAAAGTACACTTGGGCTGTTCTTTTCTTACAAGGCCTTTCGTTGTCTTGGTAATATGCTTGACTAAGAAGATTTTTTTTTCTCTCTCTCTTTTTCCACATTTCCAAATAAAACCTATTTTCTGGACACCTAGAACCAGCGTGGAAAAGTGGCGTTGTGCCCTCCGAGACTCACGTTTCCAAAACACAAACTATTGTGTTGCATCCTGGTGAGACCTGGGGTGCATCTTCATCTCCTGGTCAGTCAGCAGACCTCCAGCAAAGATGCCAGCGTGAAATTTGCTGGAGAGACCAGGCGTGGATCTGATGTCAACACTGAAGCTTGACTGATGTGGGGGGTTTTTGTTTTTTTTTGGAGGGGGTGTTCTTTTGTGCTGAGCCCATTTTTCAGTGCGGTAGCTAAAATTCAGAAGAATTGTCAAGACTGATCTCTAACAGGTGGAGCAGGTTTTTAAAAGAAAAAGGAGCTTTGACTTCTCCTCCTCCTCCTCCAACCAGAAATGTGCATGGAAGCGCCACAGAGAAAATGGTAACTCTTTCTAATAAAAGAGGCGAGGTGTTAATGTGATGCACAAGCTGGTGACACAATAGGCCTTTTGTGAGGAGGCAGTTCAAGGGCTGCACTTGAGTATTAATGCACAAAGGAAAACCTCTCCTGCTTTTCTTGGCTCCTCTGTGGTACCCCTGCCACTTTGCCAAAAATATTTCTGTTGGAGTCTATTTATTTATTGGCCATTCCCTTTTTTATTCTCTCTTAGTGTTTGTGGAGGATGTGTTTTTCAGCAGTACCATTCATCGTCCCTTCTTCACACCAGTCACCAGTTGGTGGTATGGGATAAAGCACCGCTTTGGAATAAAACATTTCAGAACTGGCTAGTAACATTTTGCTGGCTAGCAATGACTGAGTGACTGGTTGCTTGCTTTTTTTTTTTTTTTTTATCCTGTCTCTTTTTTTTTTTTCCTCCTTCCCATCAAACCTTAATAAAGTGGATATCATCTAGGTCTGGATGTTTGCTATGACAAAAAATGGGCAGATTTCAGTCTAGGTGTGACCCGGGCTCGCCCGCTATCAGACCATGACATATGCTTGAGTTTACATTCTTTCTGTCTCACTTTCTTGCTGTGTCTTCCTGTTTGGCAGGGGTGCGGTAACTTCCAGATCTCCTGGTATCTGTAGCGCTCGCTCCTATCAAATGGGCAACCCTAGCTATCTTGCACTTTCCTTGATTTTTTCCCACATCCCGTCTAACAGATCAAAGTGTGTGACAGCTTGCATGGCCAAACATCCAGACGCAGTAAGAGTCACACCCAGTGTGTAACTGTCTGACTAGATAGATATATCACTGTAACAGCGGCTTTTAGCTCAACAAAGCCTAAAGTATCCTGAGTGCTCTAAGCCCCAGAAACTAAGCACAGCAATCCTGCTTAGGAAATGGCATGAGAACACCGCTGGGCCTCATGTATGCCAATGGGTTTACCATATCTTTGCATGCCTTTGAGACCAATAGATTGCTAGCTAGCCTGTATATTCTGAGCCATACCCTACAAACTGGCTACAAGAGCCAACAACTACAACCCAAGGGATCAATCCCCAGCTAAATCAGCAGATTTTCAGCAAAATTCCTGGAAATCTCAGGCACATCTCGGGCATCCCTCAGGAGAGTGTGCTGGTCTTGCTTCTGCTGTATCTTGGTTTTAGTGGCCGGATTGTCCAGAGGAGCACAGCCTGTAATGGGTGTTTGACACCAAGGCAAGCCAGACAGTTTGATGTGACGGCCCATGGTCAAACCCAAGCCGAGGGGCCTGACTTGTCTCTGTGAGTCAAAATACAAACCAGGCCAACTTACACAACATTGACGTCAGTCCCAACCAAATAAGATAAACAGGTTTCTAACTTTTTATATAATCGTTTGTTGGATGTTCATATCATTCTCCATCTCAGTGTCTCCCTCTCTCTCTGTCTCTCCTTTCTTTTTCTTTTGTCTCTCCGCATGTGTATTAGATTAGTTGTAGCTTTCCTTTTGTCTCTTTCTAGCCAAACTTTTTCTATTTTAAACTGTCTGAGAACTCATACTTCACTGGTCTCTACCACCTATCCCTGTGTGTTTCTCTCTTCCTGCATCTCACTTTACCCTTGGGTCTCTCTCCCTCCCTGTCTCCTCTTTTCCCCTCCTTCCCTCTAATTTGCTTCTTCTTTCCTGTTTTATTTCCTCTCCCCGTGCCCCTGAACATGGCAGCAGAACCCTCCCTGGAGTCAAACCCCCCTCCCCAGCAGAATATGTCTCCCCCGCGCTTTCCTTCATCCACACTCCTCTCCATTAGGAACCTGTGACACCCTTTTAACCCAGCAGCACTCTTCCCACCCAGGAACCAGACTCACACTTTATCTAAAGCAGCCCTTTATCCCCTTCCTTTCCTCACCGTTCCCCTCGACTTAACCATTTCAGCTGCTGAGCACCACTGCCACCTACTCTCCTCCCCCCCTCTTCGGATGGTCACAACATTTTTGGCTCCTAATGCGTGTTGCAGCTAGATGCATAGGCTCTGCCACTGAAACGAAAGCCTCTTGCCCGTTCATCTTCTGCAGTTCCACCGAGCCACACGCTCTCTCTCTCTCTCTCTCGCAGCCTCACAGAGGACAGCCACATTCTCATCTCCGGTGGCATCACTGGGGGTCCACGACGGCTCACAGCTCCCGGCACCCATCGTTTTTCCCAGAGATGTCTTGGGAGGAGGAGGACTTACCCAGAGCCCTAACCCCAGCTTGAGCCTTTAGTGGCTCAGCCAACCCCAGGAAAGAGTTGAAAAACAAGCAGTTTGGGGAAAAATGATTAGCCTAATTTCCTAGAGATAACTCGGCGGCTAGCAGACATGGTTCCATTTGACTCAGGACCACTTTTCTGTCAAACTGAGATGGGGAAGTTCAATGCTTGTTTCATTTTACAAAAATATGAAATTCTAATTTATCAAATCCTTCTGTAGGACATCCCTCAACCCTTCTCCCATCTCAGGAGGATGGCATGGAACAGCTTCGCAGTGGGAGCTGAAGGGGCAAACTCGGCAACAAAATACGAGAAAGCATGGGACCAGCACAGAGATGAGTCCTATGAGCAAAGAAAAGGTAGTGGAAGCAAATATAGTATCAGAATTCAAGAAAGAATGTCACAGGCAGAGAGGAATCTTATAAACAGGGAAGAGAAGGCAATGTCAGAGATCAAATAAGGTCTGCAGTATTGCAGTAGGTAAAGAAAAATGGGCGGGCTAGATGGGTCCTGCGGCCTTTATCTTCCATCCTAATCTATGTTACGTTTCTAGCTTTGGAGTATGGTTTAATTAAAAGGGCCAATTAAAGGCTTGTTTGCCACGGTTTAAGTATTGTAGAACTGAAAAGATAATCTAAAATGCTTGGTTACTAAGCCCATTCACTGCTGTGACTCATGATCATTCTCCAAACATTGGCAAGGATAAAGACAAGTTAAAGCAAGATTTGTATTTCACTCAGACTATAGAAGCACAGGAGCATACGCAATTATCATTCAGAATATATACACTTATTGTCATAATGCAAGACAGGGGAAACGGGGAGGTGGATGATGTTAATCTGCATCTTAACTTGGCAGTAACATTTATCCCACATAAAATGGGCTATGGGAGTGAAAGTTCAGTTACTACATTGGATAATTGGGCTATTGGTGTAGTCTCTCATCTCCCAGGTCAAGAGAGGGCCTCACTAGCTGAAACTATTGAGTTAATGTATTCTCTTTCACATTGCTATCAAAAGGTAATGATAGTTGACAATTTTAATATATATATATATGGATTAGCACTCCTCTAGTCACAGTTGAGAGTTTGCTATGTCTCGTGAAAACTTTGGATTTGCACAGTTGATTAATTGCTCCACTCATCGTACAGGCCATATTTCAGATTTACTTTTGGCCCCCACTGTTTTAATTGATCAAGATGTTATCTATCACTGATCTGAAAAACGATGAAGTTTTATAGACAGATTATTTTTTGTTAAGTTTTAAATTTTGGCCAGGACAAATTATCATCTACACCTGGACCAGGGGATGGAGAGAAAATATATCTGGGTGCTATTGATGCTGATAAATTCGGCAAAGAGTGGAGGGTGAACAGGGATGATATCTCATTAAGCTCGTCAATAGCTCTTGCAGATTCTCCTTTCACAGTTTTTGTCTAATATTACTGAGAAGATTGCCCCCTGGAAATCCACGAATCGTTGAATATGAGAGCCTGTGTTCCGTAGTTTAATGCCTCATGATCAAGAATAAGGGCATGTACCAATCTGAAAGGCTATGATGAAAAAAACCAAATTAACAGGGTCATTCATCAAAATGCATTCTGGCGGTAACGCATTCAATAATAGCACTATCGAGCGGCACGATTTTGAGAAGGGGTGGGATTTATGAAAATGAAGGGCAATATCACACTGTGCGTTTAGCTGTGCCATATAACCAAATCGGCCGTAAAGCAATTCGCGATAAATTTTTCAAATTGCATTTCAGCCATTTCTGAGCTTGGGAGAGGGAGGGAGGGAGAGAGAGCGAGCACCTTTGGGGAGGCCTTCACACTATGCAACTATTTATATGCCTATAGGAGGGCCAGCTAATAGCTTGAGGTGAGGTGTTAGTGGTGGTTTAGGGGGCCAGTTTTTCATGCATAGAGAGACGTATGAACAGCACAGTACACCTCTGTGAAGATTTGACGTCATTTGGAGTGAGGAAAGTCTCACAAACTTGAAATTTTGTACTATGTTATCTCGCCCTAGCTTGAAGGTATCCTGTTAAAGAGTCCATCAAGCTAGGGCAAGAGAACACACCCCTTCTCCTTATTGCGAGCGTTAGGCCTGCGATATTGCAGCATTTTGATGAATTTAGGGGTAAGTGACTAAGCAAGCATTTGTTTTTGCTAGGGTGATGTAAAAGAAAGAAGTTAAGAGGATTAGGAAGTTTTTCTATTCCTCACACTTGAATTCATGTCTGAATCGCCCCTGGGAACTATTTGCTGTTGTTTCCCATTAGGTAGATCCTCTGAAGGAAACCCAAAGTAAGGATTTTTTTAGATTCTGAATTGTTTTTCCAATATTTCAGTGATAAATTGAAGAGGATACGGGAAGTGATGGGTGATAGGGTTGAACAAATGGATAGCAGTGGGATCATTTTGACTGGAAGTAGGTGGAATAGTTTACAACCTCTTGAGGTGGAAGGGGTTATGAGCAAATTAAAGTAATGTTTTTGACCTTTAGATCCAAGCCCTTTCTGGTTTTTAAATATTTTATGTGAGGATTTTCTAGATACTATAACATCATTTATTAACCTCTCACTAGGAGGAGTAGTACCTGCACCTTTTAAGAGAGCTGTAGCTCACCCTGTTATAAAGAGCCCTGTCTATTCAAGATCCAGCTAACTACTGTCCTATTTCAAATCTCCCTTCATCAAAGGAAGATTTTGGAAAAACTTGTGTTGATACAGTTAAGTGATTTTTTTTCTCGATGGCAATCATTTGTTAAATGAACAACAGAGTAGATTCCGTGCAGGTCACGGTAAGAAGACCCCTGTTACTTTCTTTGTCCAATTACGTTCTGTGGGAATTAGATCAAGGCTGGGCACTTACTGTATTATTATTAAATGCTTCTGCTGCCTTTGACTCAGTTTCTCATGAGTTTTTACTGTGGAGGAAGGCTGAAGTGGGCATAGGAGGGACAGATGCTAAATGGTTTTCCTCCTTTTTAAACGGATGGTTTACAGGCGTCTTCCTGGAAAGCTATGACATCTGGTGTGCTGCACGGTTTCATCCCTGTCCCCACCACTTTGTTAAATGTCTATCTGCAGCTCCTTTGTCTTAAATTAGAGGAACAGGAGTTTTTTTTCAAGGTGCATGCTGATGACTTATAACCATTATTCCTTGCTTCTAAGACTTTTTCTGTTACCCTGATTCATATTTCTGACCTTCTGGGGATAGTTAGCCCATGGATGAAGGAGAATAAGCTTATGTGAAATATTGCAAAACAGAAGCTTTTGGGATTTCTCGACATTCTTTAACTCCTGATTCTCTTCCCAACCTTTTTTTTCCAGGGTTCTAATAATCCACCTATTGCTTGGGACAATGTAACCAGGGCTTAAAGCTGAGGTGAAAACTGTATTTTTTTTTTATTTTTTTTTTAAATTAAGAAAATTGCAAAGGCTCATATCTTAGATAAAGGTGATTTTAGAAGGGTTATCCAAGCTTTTGTTTTGCTCACCCTAGAGTACTGTAATATTTTATACATTGGTTTTACTAAAGTGTAACTGTTACCGAGCGGGGGCGCTGCGGAGCGATCCCGCTGGGGTTTTAATGTACCCTTGGGCCCCTGGCACGACCCCGCACCAAGGGTAGGTGAGCGTGGACCCGGCCCCCAGCCGGACCTGCGTGCCTCGGGAACCAACATGTGGAATCTTGGAGAGGAACGGTCCTCCGACCGTTCCCGGCCCTTTCGGACCTGCCGCTGGGATGGCACGAGGCAGCAGGCCGGACACGGGACACGGGCAGACGAAGGTCCAAAGCCGGAGACGAAGACTGGGGAACCATAGACGTAGACAGACGCTGAAGCAGGATACCATGGACATGGAGGCTGACACAAACAGGAGGGATGACGATGGCACTGTCCCTCAGGGCGCCCTACACAGCCAGCACGGCTGGACTGGTCGTGGAGCACCCTGTCCCACAAGCGCGGGAGCGGAAGCAGCGCAAGGAAAGCAATATGCTGCAAACGCAGTCCTGGGAATATACTGCACTCCTGGCAGCCAAAAGCAGGTGCTGCACTCCTGGCAGCCGAAAGCAGGATCAAGGCATCAAAGACAAGGCAGGTCCTGAACTCCTGGCAGCCTACCACAAGTTCAAGCAACAAAGTAGAGGCAGTTACGAACACTATGGAACGTCAAGGACCAGCAGGGCGTGCAAGACAAGGACACGAAGCTGGAGGAGAGGCCAGCCAGCGCACTGGAAGCAGCAGCAACAACCAGAGTCTTGTAACTCCATGCAAGGCGAAGTATGAATGCAGAAGCAAGGCTTTTATAGTCCAGAAACAGGCAACTCCCTGGGAGGAGTCTAGATGGTCCGCCCCTCGCTGGCCCTATAACTGTGGAGAGGAGCAGCGGGCTCGCCCCCTTAGGAGAAGGGCGTGGCCAGAACCAGGAAGTCCAAGCACCACAAGCAGCCTCAGGCAGGCCCCTAGAACACTGAGGCCTCCCAGGCCCTGGAGCTAATCCTGGACACTTGCTCAAGCGAGGCCCTGGCTTCAGAGCGGCCTCCAAAGAAAAGGTAAGATGCCTCCTGAGGGGCAACCACAGGAGGGATCGTAACAGTTACCTTGAAATTGTTGAATTTATTTATCTTTATTTAAAATGTATTAATCACTTATGCATGAGCACTAAGCAATGGACAATTTAAACATTCATAAAGTATAGAAATATCACAGAAAGGCATCAGTGAAGAACATATTAAAAACATATAAAATGACAAATATTACTGCATAAAACCTGGAAAAGCTGAAAAATGTTAGAAGTAACCTGTCTGAACAGAAATGTTTTCAGCATGGTTTTAAAAGTTTATTATGCACTCCGCTAATCTGAAAGCCTCAGGTAAAGGGGCTGCAATAGAGAAGGCACATTCTCTTGTGGTGGTAAGACGGGCATGCTGTATAGATGGTACGTCTAAAAGCCCCCCTCTGTGACAATCTCAGTTGATGTGAGGTATAACAGATGCACAGAAGAGCGTTGCACCATGGCAGGTCTGAAATAGAGGCTGTTATGCCAATCTTATACAAACCTTTTTTGGCTAATGGGGGAGCCAATGAAGATCAGTGAGAATTGGTGAGATATGGTCTCTTGGCTTGGTTCCTGATATTAATCGCGCTGCTGAATTGACTAATAACTGTAGCAGCTTCAGTGACATAGCCGGGAGACCAATATAGATAGAGTTGCAATAGTCCACCAAAGGCAGAATGCCCCCTTGCGCTACAGTGTGAAAGTCAGATTTCTCCAGGAGGTGTTTTAAACCACACAGAATTCGTAATTTGTAGAAACCAGATTTAATAACTGCCTTGACATGGGGATGGAAGGAGAGAGAGATGGATCTCTCGGGACACCGAGATTTTTTTTTTATATTGGAGCATAGGGAGAATGTGGTGTTATCATGGAATTCTGCGGCTCAGTTAGTTTCTGGGTTTCCCAGTGCTGCAAGATTATCATTGGCTCCCAGTTTCGAACAGGAATAAAATTTAAGATCCCATTTTTTGGTGTTTCGAGCTTTGCACGATGAAGATCCTTTACGTTTACAAAGTCAGGCGACACAGTATGTACCAGCTGGTTCATCGAGATCTTTGAATCGGCACTTATTGACAATCCCCGGGGGAAATGCTACATGTTTATAAGTAGCTCATCCCCATGCATTTTCTTTTATAGGTCCTCTGTGGTGGAATAATATTCCATTAAGCTTGCGGCAGATGTAGGACTATAAACCTTTTAGAAAGCAATTAAAAGCCTATTTGTTTCAAGAAGCCTTTGATGGAGATTAGGGGGAGATGTTTCTAATTATTTTCTATTATTTTTATGTCTAGCTTTGATATTGTCGTTGTCTGTCACTTTTAAATATAAATGTCGCCTTGTAATCTACAGAGGTTCTGGTAATAGGCAGAATAGAAGCTGTTTGAATGAAAGAAAAAAAAAAAAGAGGATTTACCAGGACTCGGGACATAGCAAAAATTATACATATATTTGTTTATTTGGAATAGGTAATAATTTTCAAAAGGCTCCATAATCCCAAACCAGTACGAATCTGTATGAAAACGAAAGCGACTGAGCACTGAAAAGCTTCTGTTCTATTCCTCCTTGCTTATTCCATTAGTGCATGGATAATACTTTCACTCTTTTCTTTCTACCAAATGGCGCAAATACGCTCAAGCTCTGATTTTCAGATAGAAAGAAAGCTTAAGCTCGGGGGGTCTGCAGCCTTCGATATGAGGGGACAGGATGTGTTGGCTTCCTGAAGTAAAACTGCATTCCCCTGACCCATCAGGTTATTGCATTCGCTGTCTAAGCTGCCATCTCCTGTTGCTTCTGAGGGCCATGATCACATTGAACCGCTGCAACCGTGATGGAGCGCGCCAGGAAGGTCTGGCAAGACAGCAGTCTTGGAAGACGCGACACTGAAACATAACGACAGTAATTTCCAAAAGCATTTCCACATGTAGAAGGCGGTTTTATGTACATAAATGGGGCTTTTTGAAAATTAGGCAGGAAACTGCGTGCGCAAGCGGTTTCATGCGTGCTTTTATGCGTACATGAAAGGCGATCTCTGGGGTGGAGTTGCGGCCTGCCTTTGATTTTTTTTAAAAGCATGTGTCCAAATGTATGCGTACACTTTTCCGCCTGCTCCCCAGTTGTTTACGTTTTGTATGCAGACGTCGGCCCCAACGTGGGATGTTGTAAAATTAATCCTCCAAATTTCCACCAGATGGTGCATCTGCAAATTCAAAAAGCAGAAGTAATAATTAACATGAAAAACAAACAAGAGTGAGACTTCCGTTTTAAGAGCTTTTTCAAGGCAGCCTTCCTGTAGTGAGAGGAAAGGACATAGTGATGTCCTCGACAGGGAATTCTGGGAGCCCCTTCTTAAAACCAAATGGGGAGGCTTTGGGCAGTATTGAGAGGCCTTTGGTAAGAAATCGGCAGCCCATCCACCGGAAAGAGCAGAGCCATTGGCGGGGATGGGCTTGAGCACCAGGCAGGGGAGCACCGGCATGCCGTGCTGGCACTGTTGCTGCAGTGGCAGAAATAATTTCCTGCAAGGGGGATCAAGCGCATGGGTGCGTGCTTAAACGCCACGGTGACGGTGGCCGGGTCACTGAAGGGAGGGCAGGTGGAGAAGTAGCCCACTGGTTAGAGCAGTGGGCAGGGAAGCCAGGGTTCAAATCCCACTGCCGCCCCTTGTGACCTTGGCCAAGTCACTTCATCCTCCGTTGCCTCGGGTAGAAACCTCGGGGGGGGTCATTTACTAAGCTGTGGTATTCCCCCCCCGAAAGGGAAAATACTATGGGGGGGAGGCGCATTACTAAGCTGCAGCACTCAGTGGTCCAAAGGGGCCCGGCTTGCGATCTTTCAGGAAAGCTGTGTTATTTTGTTTGCATGAAATTACCTAGTAATGAGCTGCTTTGAATGCGTTTGGGCGATACCTAGGGTTAAATAGTGATTACTGCAACTCTCCGTGCTTAGGCCTTCCAGCAAGTTCACTGCGTGCATGGCGGATAGTTCAAAATGATGCTGCACGCTTGTTGACAGGGTCCCGTACGACCGAGCATTTTACTCCCTTGTACGCTCTTCACACTGGATCCCCGGTTCAGTGGAAAATTGACTACGTAAGTTATGCTTATTCATAAACTGATGGACAATAGGAAAGTATCGATTAATTGCATCCAGCGTCTCTGTGTACTACCCAGCTGGCTAATGTTAAAGAGAGCGCACGTTCGCCCATAAACACGTGAGCAATTTTATGTTGTGCGCACACATAACAGGCGTATCGTTTAAAATACACTGCCGCGTGCGATCTTAAGAGGGAGCTCGAGCAAATGTCCCGCATATATTGCCACCGGGGCTTTAGCGGCTTTTATACGCATGTGCTCACACAAGGGGAAAACTTTTTTTCATGTCCTTGAGAGTGAGAATATGGCACTATATAGGAATATATATATATATATATATATATATCTCCCACTGTAAGAGGGGCACTTTCAACTCAGGTTGGGTTTGTGAAGGGTGCGGTGTTATTTGGTGTTCTACAGACCCTTGCACTCTGGCCGTGAGGGAGGGAATGAAGGACTTGAACGGGTAGATGTAAATCGGTTATTTACTCTTTCAGACAATAGAAGGACTAGGGGGCACTCCATGAAGTTAGCATGTGGCACATTTAAAGCTAATCAGAGAAAGTTCTTTTTCATTCAATTAATAATTAAGCTCTGGAATTCACTACCAGAGGATGTGGTTACGGACTGTTAGTGTATCTGGATTTAAAAAAGGTTTGGATAAGGTTCTCATGATTCAAAACCACCCTGAGCTGAAAGTGCCCCTCTTACAGTGGTAGATAGATAAGGTGTCATGTTGTCTCTCTTTCAGTGCGCGCTCTCTCTCTCTCCTGAGTATATATGGTAGTTCAGCAGACTTGAAGACTCCAAATCCTCATGCTGTTATATTCCCCCCCCCCCCAGGACCCCCCAATTCCCACCCGTACTTTATGGCTTCTTAAAATTCGCATTGCCCGCGCACTGCCCACATACTCATGTACAGGGCTATTTTTGCGCGAGCAATACTTTTAAAATCTACCTGTAGGGTTTTAAGTTCTTCCCAACAAGGCAAATTAGAAATTCCCTATATCCGCTTTGCCATTCTTGTAGAGACTATAGCTGGCCCTAGAACCTGAAATGAAATCCCTACCTTCCTTTAGACTCTGACAGTTTCACAGGCATTGAAGACATCATTGTTCAGGAACGCCTACAGCCTTGCAGGGTAGTTAAATAGTCATTCCTTCTACTACACCAGGCTTGTTTTATAGAGCAGATTTTGTCAACCGCTCCTTGCCTGTCTCTTGTTGATTGTTGTATTGTCCTATTTTCTGTTGCTGCTATTATGTGTGTTTTAGTTGCGCCCCCGTCGGAAGAACGCGGGCTATAAATCATTTTAAATAGAATAAATAACACGCGGTATTGAAGATTCCGTGTTGTATCGCTGTTGCACTAGCATGGCTTAGTAAATTAAGGCCCTTAAGATCGTAAGCCCTCCCTACCTGCAGTACCCGAACATAACTCGCCTTGAGCTATCAAAGAAAAGGCCTGAGCTAAATATAATTCAACCCAACTGTTAGCCTCCTTCAAGTATGTAGCGCCATCAGATGCCTTCCCTGATAGAGAAACCATCGGGCTTAATTCTGTTAATGCATATATCGGATATTATGTGTGTTTTTTTATGTATCCCCACCCCGATCCTTGGAGAGCGCGGGCTAAAAATGAGTTTTAAATGAATAAATGAATAAATAATATATGCGCGTCCATAACAAACCCCCCCCCATGCAAAACGGGGTTAGCCCATCCAAAACAGGCGTCCAATAGAGCGCGTAGCTAATAGCGCTCGTCAGGTGTAAATCCGTGTTGATGAGGCTGTTAGCTATCCTCACCCTCACTGGCCTGACTGTGTTTCTGCTTCAGGAGCAGGGGGGGTTTCTCTTCAGTTGAAGAGGCTGCCGGGAGCTACCAGGCCTGCAACTCACAAAGAAGCAGCAGAGAGCTTGTCCAACGTACGTTCCCCTGTCATTCAGTAGCTTTTAACTATCCCCATGGGCTTCCTGCCAGAATAAATGTTTCCATTCAGCCTTCCTCATTAACAGAGCAGCTCCCCCCCCCCCCCCCCCCCCCCCCCCAGCATCTGATTAACAATTATTTTAAAGGATTAGCCATGAAATCCTCTGCTTTGACCTTGAATTGTTTGCAAACTTTTTTTGTTTTTGAAGGAAGAGGTCACCTCTGGGGGAGGGGGGGGGGGCAGGATGCCGTTCGTTCATGTTTGATTTGGAGGGAACGCGGGAGGAGGGGGGCGCGCGAGTGCCTATCTTCGTTTGGTTGTTGTAAGCTAATTTTTCCATACCTTCCTGAAAGGAAACTTGCTGAAAATTTGCAAAATAAAGAATTTAAAAAACAAAAAATCTCAGAAGAGAGAGGAAATGACACTGCTGTGGCAGGGAGAGAGGCTGGCGGTTCGAAAGGCCCAGGGAACGTGCCGCCATCCCCAAGCCAGCAACGAACTCCATCAGGGCCGTCTTTCCAACTCTCACATCTTTAGGCAGCTGTAATTCTACCAACCGGAGCCACAAATCCCAGAATGTTTAGAGAAGGGAGTTAAAAACCCAAGGCCGGCTTTAAGAGTCCTTAAACGATTTGGAGTTAAGTTGGCAGCCGGGAGGCAAAGAATAGAAGCAAACTCCAGCCTCGGAGAGCTGTTTTAGGAAACATAATAATAATAAGTTGGATTTATATCAGCAGCTTTTACTCCAAGCAGTAGCCTTATTATTGTCACAAATGTAAACATAGTTCTTTTATTATTATCATTTATCACTTTCAAATACATAATAAAGAACGATATTCCCTTATTTTAAGCTTTCAGGGTTGCGAACAATTCTGCCGAAACATAAGGCATGTTGTACCTAAAATAAATAGACTTAGTTTTTGGGTACTTGCCAGGTTCTTATGGCCTGGATTGGCCACTGTTGGAAACAGGATGCTGGGCTTGATGGACCCTTGGTCTGACCCAGTATGGCATTTTCTAAAAAAAAAAAAAAATAATATTGCTGAAGATAGATCTAAGACAAAAAGACCAAGATGAGGCAGAGGAAGCTTTAGCATGAACATAATTTCGTTAGAAACACACAGAAGAGGAGAAGACTACAATGTTATTTTCAAAATGGGGTAAACCGAGGTGCATGGAGATAAGTGACTCGCCCAGGGTCGCACGGAGAGTCCGTGACAGAGCTGGGATTAAAACCAAGGCACAGGGAGACAGAGTGACTCGCCCAGGGTCGTACCGAGAGCCCGTGATTCAGAACCAAGCCAAAGGGAGAGGAATACTAAGTTCTTTTTGGGTTTTTTTAAATTTGTTAGCATGAAGTTAGCAAGTAGCACATTTAAGACTAATCAGAGAAAATTCTTTTTCACTCAACGCACAATAAAGCTCTAGAATTTGTTGCCAGAGGATGTGGTTAGTGCAGTTAGTGTAGCTGGGTTCAAAAAAGGTTTGGATAAGTTCTTGGAGAAGTCTATTAACGGCTATTAATCAAGTTTACTTAGGTAATAGCCACTGCTATTAATTGCATCAGTAGCATGGGATCTTCTTAGTGTTTGGGTAATTGCCAGGTTCTTGTGGCCTGGTTTGGCCTCTGTTGGAAACAGGATGCTGGGCTGGATGGACCCTTGGTCTGACCCAGCATGGCAATTTCTTATGTTCTTATGTTCCTTAGACAAGAAATCCTTTCCAGTAAGCTGAGATTTAGCTCTTATTACCATACTTTTCAAGGCCACTACAGTATACCTGAATCCTATCAGTCTATTTACTTATATGTGGAAGATTCACCTTATGAACTGTGCTTGGAAAATGTGACTAAAATTTATTATAGAAGGGAACTCGTATTCATTATGGATTCTGTGATAGCAGCGGAAGCCTGAAAGCAAATTACAAAATGCAGTACTTGTGATTTTAGTGTGGGCTGTCTGAGGGGTTTTTTTCCCCCCTTTCATATAAGAAACGTGTGCCGTCCAGATCAATAACTCTGAGATTTAAAATTAAATTTAATAATTGAAAAATAGATTAAAAAATTGTAGCACCAGTGGGTTGTTTTTTTCATAGACGTAGTCTTGAAATTCTACCAAAGAATTTGCATCCTTTGCAAGTTCTGCCCATTGGCTGGTTGTAAAGGGCATAGCACGGATGAAGCCAACAGCTTAAAGTTTATTTGGAAATCTAAAAGTCTAGAATTGGCTTTAAGAAATTGACATGGGACAGGAAGCTAGGTGGGGTTGCCTTGCTGCATTTAAAATTATACAATGTAACTTGCCAATTGCAACATAACAATAAATTGTATCAGAGATGCTGGTAAATCTGGGGTTATTAAGAGATTATACTCCCCGAAACATTTATTACATCTGCCTTGGCATAAAATTCCCGTTTCTGCTAAGAGCCCTGTGTTAAGCAGACTGGTTCTCATGGTTTGGAGAGAGTTATGGGAAACGTGGAGGTTAATCCTACTCTCTCAGCTTTTCCCCTGCTGTTTGGTAATGGAGGTTTTGAACCTGGTGTAAGGGAATCTGTTTTTTTATGAATTGGGCAGGTAAGGAAGTAGATGATTTCAGAGTTGATCAATGTCAATGGGGGGTGGTATTGTGTCTTTTGCCTAACTACGGCATATCTAATAATCAGTTTTACGCTTACCTGCCAAGGCAGGCATTGTATTACATCTCTGACGAAGAGAAACCCAGATCATTAAAAAGATGGATCACTTGACTAGCTAATCCATGACATGAAAAAGGAAGGGAATTTGCTTTCCTTATGGCATGGGCCCGCATTTTCCTATCCGGACCTGGGGGGGCACATATAACTCACAGGTCGATCCAGTAAAGTGTGCTCCGTCGGAGCGCACTGTCAGCCTGCTCTGGACGCGTGTTTTCCCTTACCCCTTATTCAGTAAGGGGAGGAAAACACGCGGCCCACCCGCGGCACCTAATAGCGCCCTCAACATGCAAATGCATGTTGAGGGCGCTATTAGGTATGCGCGCGGGATCCAGTAAGTAAAATGTGCAGCCAAGCCGCACATTTTACTCTAAGAAATTAGCGCCGACCCAAAGGTCGGCGCTAATTTCTTCCGGCGCCAGGAAAGTGCACAGAAAAGCAGTAAAAACTGCTTTTCTGTGCACCCTCCAACTTAATATCATAGCGATATTAAGTCAGAGGTCCCCAAAAGTAAAAAAAAGTAAAAAAAAAATAAAAATAAAAATTTGAATTCGGCCCGCGTCCGGTTTCCGAGCCCGTGGCTGTCAGCGGGCTCGAGAACCGACGCCGGCAAAATTGAGCGTCGGCTGTCAAACCCGCTGACAGCTGCCGGTCCGGGCCAAAAGGAGGCGCTAGGGACGCGCTAGTGTCCCTAGCGCCTCCTTTCCCTCGTTTGCACCGCGTCGCCTAATTTGCATGCTGGAGCATACTGGATAGCTCGCACCGGCAAAGGGCCGGTGCGTGCGCCGGGAGAGCGGGCGTTCGTCCGCTCTCCCGCGGTTTTACAGTATCGGGCTGTCAGTCTGGCTTTCTGGCTAGCCACAATGAGTGTGCATGAGATAGGTTTGCAGACACTCTGTCTACATAAGAGGAGCCTCGGGCCAGCGGTTTCTGACAGGGGCCAGTCTGGGTCATCTAGAAAGAACCCCGGAGATGCTAATAGGAAAGTCCATTCCCTATTGCTCACGCCTAGAGGTACAAAGTGGAGACGCCCAAGCCTATCAGACTAATAATTGTTCATGGACCTCCCCTCCAGGACAGTTCTTAGCATCTATAATCTCATGCACAAGCATTGTGGATAACCTGAAAACTAGGAAAGTTAGGTCTGCCTCCACGGCTGGGTTGGGAACCAGCAGTATATAGAATATGTAGGTGTGAGCTGGAACTACTATTGGAATCTCCTGGAAATGAATGGCAGTTCAGACGCAACAAAAATATCTCTCTGGAGGATATGGGATTCTTTTTTTTTTTTTTATCAAGTTGAGGATGCCAGTGGAAGCGAATATGAAGAAAATATGATTAAAAATTATATTCCTGATTTTAAAAAAGCATTTACACACTTCAAATTGGGTTTTACACATGTGAATGCACTCTACACGTGTAAGTGTACTTTTGAAAATATGATAGGTTTTAAACATGTAAGTGTACTTTAAGCACATAAAAGAGCTTTTGAAAATTGCCATGATGATATGTTGCAGTTAGGTGATTAACTCCTTTGAAAATTACCTCCTAAAAGTAGAGGTTATGTAGATCAGGTTAAGAGTCACAGGATGAGTCTGCTTCAGTCTATTTTATTTTTTATTGTATGTTCTTTTAATTATTCATTTATTTTGTGATAGTATAATAATGTGTGACTATTTATTTTTCATTTTGTTGTGTATTATAATTGGTTAGGAGTGTGCATTTCATGAGATTATTTCTTATTTACTGTGTTTTTTTAATGTTTTCTTTGTGAGTCACCTCAACCTTTGGATTGTGCATTCAATAAGAACGTTTAATTAAATAAATAAAAAAATAAATTGCTGCATTTCAGATGGCGCAGAGAGACTCTCAAAACACTTTTTTGGGAAGCAGTTTGGGCTCAACTGAAGAAAATTACAAACGGAAAATGTCATAATGCCTGTGTATCGCTCCATGGTGAGACTGCACCTTGAATACTGTGTACAATTCTGGTCACCGCATCTCAAAAAAGATATAGTTGCGATGGAGAAGGTACAGAGAAGGGCAACCAAAATGATAAGGGGAATGGAACAGCTCCCCTATGAGGAAAGACTAAAGAGGTTAGGACTTTTCAGCTTGGAGAAGAGACAGCTAAGGGGGGATATGATAGAAGTGTTTAAAATCATGAGAGGTCAAGAATGGGTAGATGTGAATCGGTTATTTACTCTTTCAGAAAATAGATGCAGCCCTCGATGCAGTCGAGACGTGCAGCCTTGATGCTGCCACAGCCCTCAATGCCATCAGGGTGTGTGATGATGCCGTGGCCGCTTCCGTGGTGAGTGGCCTCAATGCCATCGCAAGGCATGGTCGTGATGCAGAACTGTCCCGTTACCATCAATGCCTTTGATGCCATTCAGGTGTGGGGTCGCCAAGAAGGCCATTGGGTGTGTTGGCCACCTATGTTTCTCTCAACTATATCGAGCACCACCAACTAAGCACTGGGATCGCCCTTGAGTGCCCTGGTCAACCCTGAGGCATTGTCCACCAGGGCTCTTGAGAGCCCTTGAGTGCCACTGAAGCCCTTGGGCGACAGGGATTTCAACCTTGGATGGATTGAGCGCCAGGGTCGCCATCTACTCAAGGCACCCTGGTATACAGAGGCTTCCAGGAGCAGTGGTCCAGTGCTCTTGAGGCTCTTTGGCGGTGTCCCAACAGGACACTGAGGAGCACTGTGCTGTCCCATCACAGGCTATGGCTATTGGGCACCATGCTGATAATCTCAGGAGCCCTGAGCTGTTGGGATTGGAGGTCATTGGAGACCCCGCCTGGATTCGTGCACTAGCAAGGCTATCAGCCATAGCCACTGGCAAAAGACACAATTGAACTTGCAGCATCAATGCTCTCGGACAAATAGGTGAGCTGAGGGGGAACAGTCGATGGCACGGGCAGACATTGGTTCCTTTGGGGATCGAGTCATGTTGGGGCTGCAGAGCCTCTGCCTGCAGACGCCCCTGGTATCCTTGGTACCACCAGACCATCAATACCTTTGGGCACTGAGGTCTCTATCGGTGCCATTGGGCGTTCATTGTACACGAGCTCCTGTGGTGCCAGAGATGGTGCTATATACTGTCGAACTGATCCTGATTCGGTCAAACACCATCAAAGCCCTGGGCGCAGGGTCATTTGTTGCCCTGATGTGACCCTTTACGGGTGAGCGCCATAGTGCTATGGGCCCTACGGGCACTGTCACCTCTGAGGGTACCAATGGATGTCAGAGGATATGACCGCAGGGCTTCATGGGCATTGTCGATCGCCAGGGACTTTGCTGCTGTTGTTCCCTGAGGGAATCGAAGATGAGCCATTCCTGACACAGTTTCAAGGTCTTTGTTCGGTCTCTTGGGGCATTATCAGATACTGGAGGGGGCGACACCATAGAACGCCACCCTCCACCGTGCCATATCCAGTGCACCAGTGATACTGGGGATGCTGTCGTCACACTATTCCTGTTCTCTCCACTGTCAGCGACTGTGACAGTAGAGCACAGCATGCGTGGTCGGGTACGACAGGGCATCTACTCTGAACACCTCAGGCAATGGCAGGTAGCATTCTCCCTGTTCCAGTGAAACCCCAATATTTAAAAAGGGCTCCAGGGGCGATCCGGGGCGATCCGGGAAACTACAGACCGGTTAGCCTGACTTCAGTGCCAGGAAAAATAGTGGAAAGTGTTATAAACATCAAAATCACAGAACATATAGAAAGACATGGTTTAATGGAACAAAGTCTGCATGGCTTTACCCAGGGCAAGTCTTGCCTCACAAATCTGCTTCACTTTTTTGAAGGAGTTAATAAACATGTGGATAAAGGTGAACCGGTAGATGTAGTATACTTGGATTTTCAGAAGGCGTTTGACAAAGTTCCTCATGAGAGGCTTCTAGGAAAAGTAAAAAGTCATGGGATAGGTGGCGATGTCCTTTCGTGGATTGCAAACTGGCTAAAAGACAGGAAACAGAGAGTAGGATTAAATGGGCAATTTTCTCAGTGGAAGGGAGTGGACAGTGGAGTACCTCAGGGTTCTGTGTTGGGACCCTTACTGTTCAATATATTTATAAATGATCTGGAAAGAAATACGACGAGTGAGATAATCAAATTTGCAGATGACACAAAATTGTGCAGAGTAGTTAAATCACAAGCAGATTGTGATAAATTGCAGGAAGACCTTGTGAGACTGGAAAATTGGGCATCCAAATGGCAGATGAAATTTAATGTGGATAAGTGCAAGGTGATGCATATAGGGAAAAATAACCCATGCTATAATTACACAATGTTGGGTTCCATATTAGGTGCTACAACCCAAGAAAGAGATCTAGGTGTCATAGTGGATAACACATTGAAATCGTCGGTTCAGTGTGCTGCAGCAGTCAAAAAAGCAAACAGAATGTTGGGAATTATTAGAAAAGGAATGATGAATAAAACGGAAAATGTCATAATGCCTCTGTATCACTCCATGGTGAGACCGCACCTTGAATACTGTGTACAATTCTGGTCGCCGCATCTCAAAAAAGATATAATTGCGATGGAGAAGGTACAGAGAAGGGCTACCAAAATGATAAGGGGAATGGAACAACTCCCCTATGAGGAAAGACTAAAGAGGTTAGGACTTTTCAGCTTGGAGAAGAGACGACTGAGGGGGGATATGATAGAGGTGTTTAAAATCATGAGAGGTCTAGAACGGGTAGATGTGAATCGGTTATTTACTCTTTCGGATAGTAGAAGGACTAGGGGACACTCCATGAAGTTAGCATGGGGCACATTTAAAACTAATCGGAGAAAGTTCTTTTTTACTCAACGCACAATTAAACTCTGGAATTTGTTGCCAGAGAATGTGGTTCGTGCAGTTAGTATAGCTGTGTTTAAAAAGGATTGGATAAGTTCTTGGAGGAGAAGTCCATTACCTGCTATTAAGTTCACTTAGAGAATAGCCACTGCCATTAGCAATGGTTACATGGAATAGACTTAGTTTTTGGGTACTTGCCAGGTTCTTATGGCTTGGATTGGCCACTGTTGGAAACAGGATGCTGGGCTTGATGGACCCTTGGTCTGACCCAGTATGGCATTTTCTTATGTTCTTATGTTCTTATCTTTCCACTCTTGATTAAAGCTTTTTATACTCCTACTCGTTCTGGGGGTCCTTTGGATTCAGATGTCTCGTCAAGAGTTGAACTATCAAGTGGATAAGCTTAACATTTGGCAGATTTTCTTCAAGATTCTCATTTGGTTATTTCTTCTAGGGCTACTCTGCCAGTTGATTTGGCACTTGAATCAGACAAAATCTGGACTCTAAGGATGTTTTTCATGTTAAACAAAATCTGTTTTCTAGGGTTAACGATAGCTATTTTCCTGATGTTTCTAGGTTTACTCAGTTGAAGCATAAGTCTGTCCTGAGTAAGAAAGTAGCGGTGCTATCACTCGAAGCACTTTTAGGCTAAGCTTTCTATGCAAGTGTGAAATAAGCAACGTGAGTAAGAAGATATTCGTAGGAATAGCCATGTTAATCTGGTAATGCAAAAATGACATGAGGCGGGTGGCACCTTACACCCTAACCATTTTATTGAGGCATGAGATTTCAAGGACAGAATCCACTTCTTCAGATGCATGCGATGAACCTGACCTATTAAATTTGTTTCTTCAGGCCAGGATCAGGCCTAATAATGAGGAGAATGGAATATAAATGGCTAATATTATTGAGGATAATATTATACTGACTTGTTGCCATTGAAATGGAAAATACTAGGCTCCTCCATCTGTGGTCTTATTTAGAGGTTGCAGGATTAGTTTATTTCCTGGAATGGTTTCTTTTTTCTTTTGAGATTTCCTTGTAACCTTGTTATTTTCAGAAATACTTGTTACTCTGTGTATATGAAATTAAAATCCATACGCGGATTACAATAAATAATAGTACACATGCAGCGAATACCCTGTTTGTGCGGTTAACATCATTGAGAGGTGCTACGGGTCCAGGTCCAAGTCTAGATGGGGGTTGGGGGAGAGAGCAGAGGGTGGGGGGGAAGCTATCGTCCTGAGCCCATAGCATAGTCACTCATAACTACCGTCAAAGGCTCACACTCCAACTCAGTAATCACAATCAAATGCGAGTGTCCAGTATAACAGCAAAGAAGCCAAAATTAGTAGAATGGGTAAAAAGAACTGATCACAACCGTGTCCATCCGTTCAACCAGTGCATTGGTAAAAAGAAAGGAAAATAATAATGTATTAAAGAACCTATACCACCATTTCTCCTAAATTAATTTAAACCCCCAATCTAGCATATATGTATGTCATATAGAACAAAGTTACAAAATGTAAACATAAACTTTTTATTATAATAAACAATTCTATCCAAATATAGAAACAACTAAAATTAATTTGATAAATCACCATTCACACATCACATAAAAAATAGCCTCTCTAACAGAAGTCAACTAACTATTCAATATACATGAATTTAAAAATCTTTACCTGATTAACATGTCACTAGCTATCTATATGATAAACATCAGAGCCCTAATGCACGATCTCACTGTGAACATCTCAGCCCTAATGTACCCAACAAAGTCCAAAGTGGAATTCAAAATAAACAGTTTACTGCAACTTAAATAGGAGAATCCAGGCCAAAATCACAAAGATCAAAAATAACATAAAAAATGTAAGTGCAATGAAAACAATGGTTTCCTTATCCATGTTAGATCTTCTCAGTACTCTCCCTCCTCTTGCATCTTCATCCATATTCTTACCAGTGAGGGTGGGATAACTGGAATGTAACTCCAGCATAAGCTGGTCAAGGTGGAAAAAATATCCCCCAGCACAAAAACTTCAGAAACAAATCCCCCAAAGGGATCAAAATTATTAAACTGTAATTCACAATTGCGCAAGAGTCCAGCCCTTCTCACCCTTGCTCCCTCTGGCAGAAATATCTTTGACTTCAGCCTTCGAGATCCCAATGTGATGCCCTTCCATCCGAACTGAACCAGTTTGTATCCAAAAATCTCTTCACCCTACCAAAAAAAAAATCCTAAACCCTAACTCCTTCCTAAAATCTCAGTTGCTTGAGATCCAGGGTTGATTTCTGGTTTCTGTCCTTCTTGCTAGCTCCTTACCCACTCTCCAGTCGCCTTCCCACTGAAGACTGAGCATGCTCATGGGGATGTTTATATCCCACACAAGCCTTCCCCAAAAAAGGTGGGGTTATGGCAAAGAGGAGGAACTCTGAATATTCTGCCAATATAACGTCAGGGTGGTCACGCTCAGATGACTTTGTGTTTTGCGTATTGTCCACCGACAAAACCAACTGTATTAGTCCCGACAAGCTCTGAACCCCAACACTGAGATGGCCACAGCCCTTGCAATGCAAAGCTCCAGGCTCTGTTTGCTACATCTACATTTACAGTCCAAAGTGCGCATATCTTTCATATCCAGCTGCTCTCCTTCTTGTGGTTGGTTGGTGGCTTTCATTGGTACCAAAAACTTTTTCTGCTGAAATATTTTTAAATACATCCTTTTAATTTTAGTATTAGGAGGAATTTTTAGCAGATATGTGTGTTAATTCTAGGTATTTTATTGATTATTTATTGTATTTGTTTTATAGGTTTTAATCAATGCTATTATACTTTTGTGTTGCATTTTATTTATTTATTTAGAATTTTTATATACCGAAATTCTTGTTGGGAAACAAATCAGTCCGGTTTACAGGTAACAACAATAATGCCATGGGACGGGAAACAGTGCCCCTGGCTTTACAAGAAACATATTAAACAAGGCTTTACATGAAACATAATGAACAGTAACGATTCAAAGAATCTACATAAGGTAACTTCTCTGGGTTAGGGACAAACTAGATGGTTTTAGATAAAGATGAACTAAGGCTGGTTAAAATATAACTTGGTTAGATTTCCCTGGAGTATACACAATAAATACAATATAAAATAAACTTAAACTTAAACTGCATATGAATGTTATAACATGTACACCGATATGATGTATTTTTTGTGAATACCGGTATAAAAATGTGGAATAAAATAAATAAATGAATAAAGTTATCACATCTCCTTGCACCCCTGTATCCAGCTTCAACTTTATTTGCTTTGGGGTTTTCCCCGTTGCTAACAACACAAATACTTGGTCAGGCTGCTCCTTTTCGGGAGCGTTCATAAACTTGGGAATGTCTGCTGCTGAGAAGTCACTGAGTCCTCCTGTGAATCCACGCTGATATCCTGCACATCTTAGCAACATGATTGTGTTATTTGTGACACATCTGTCCGTATGCAGGGCAGCTTTGCCGTGCAGGTTTGTTCCCACCCCTGAAACATGTCTTTTGTCCGCTTTTCATTGTGCCTGTTTTTGTGCCTTAGGGCTGTGCCTGCTTTGCCCCACTTCATGCACATTACCTGATGGTCATTAACCTTAACTGGGCTTGTGTGCTGCTTCATGAGTTCTTGCAGTGTCAAATGCTGTGTTTAGTTTTACATCAGCACCTAGAATTATCAATTTTTCTTGCACCTTTGAACAATTTGTGCCAAATACAGTTCTGTCACAGATCATGTCATCAGTTTCAGCAAAGGCACAACAGTCTCTAGTGAACAGTTTTAGATCTGTCACAGATTGTGTTCTCTTGGTTCATTTGCACTCTTTTGTACCCTTTTGTAGAATTTGTCTCGTAAATATTGGGTTTGCCTCAAGGGTCACATAATCTTCATACCTTTTTGTAATAGGCACTGAGTTGCTGACAATCTTTCCATAAATATCCCTACCTTTCTCTCCAGCACTTATCTTCCTCTTCCTTTGAAGAGGTCTGTTGAAGATGGGCTCAGCTCCAGGGGGTGTGATGCTCTCCCAGTCCATGCTGGGCAGCTGGATGCCTAGAAACTCCACGATCAGTTGGAAATGCTGTAGTCCGTTTGTGTGTGCTTGCAAGTCTGTGGACTGCAAACTCTTCCAGCTTTTGACACCATTATTTGGTTTTACCTATTTAGTGTAGAACAGGCTGCGAGATATAAATTATTAATAAACACTCTAGACATGTCTGCTTAAAATTGGTTATATTAAATGGTAACTGCAAAACCACAAAATGGCTCCCTTAACTGTTCCCTACCAACAAGTCCCTGAACTCTAGATAGTTGCATTAAGTATAGTGACACCTAGTGTCTGACACAATGTTCCAGCCCCATAATAGACCCATCTGACTCAATCCCCATTCTCTCTCATTTCTTAAACACGAAAGAGCACAAAACCTGGGGAAATTCCCTGTTGTAGCTTATAGGAGAGGTGAATACTTCTTTCCAGGAGATAGCCGAGATCTGTGTGAATGAGCGGTCCATTTAAAGATGTCTGATTTCCTCTAATGTATTTGTTTGAAAGCATGTCCGAGAGTAAGTTGCAAGATGCTGGCCTTTTGAAGCAATGATAAGCAGGTTTTGCACAACTATTCCCTGAGGCAGAGATAAGTAGATCGCAAAACCTGGTACTGCATCAGCATTTATTTGATTCAACTATTTTGGTCTGTTAAGTTATTTTTTTTGTCCTCTCTTTGAGTTGACTGTGTGCCATAAAATCTGGATTGAAGATTCAATAGAAAGAGTGGTCAGAATTTTAACAAGTGAAGTCTATTTCCGCCTTTAAGATAATGCTATGTTTAAGAAGAAAACATTTTTAAATGCAAATTTTAAAAAGGAGTATAAATAAGTCTGCTTTTCAGATCTATGATTACAACATGCAGTAAAGCTTAGATATACCTGTGTGGTATAAATGGTTAAGTGCTACTGATATGAAGGTCCCTTTTCTGACATTTGCTGATTTGTAGAAAACTAAAAATGAAATTTTATGTGAATGTTCAGCAGTTTCATTGATTATAGAGTTAACTACGTTAAGCTAGTTGAAGCTTTTTTCTCTCCCTGGTGACCTTCCTACATATCCTACGGGACTTGGTTGTTGTATCTCTGGTTTGTTTTTTGTTTTTTTGTTTATGTATATCTAATTTGGATAATTTTGTTATTGAAAAATCATGTGCGTATGACTTCCCTTGAGAAGACCATTGTTTATTACCTGTCTGATTGCAATCTCTTTCATGAAATATGCATAATATGGACACAGTTGAAAGAACTACAGAATATATATTCATATATCAGAAACACTAAAGTTATAATTCATAAGGAACAGAATGAAGCCAAGCTCAGGCTAGGTCATTGATTTCAGAGATTGCCAGAGCAATGGAAAATAAGGTGTTCTGTCGCAACATGGTTTGCAGTCTGGGAAGGGGGAATCATTTTCACAGGTGGGGTTGGTTGGCAGCTCCATGTGAAATAGGTTAGTTCAGCAGCGAGAACCCAGTTCAGATGTGGTGAGGACATCCACTCTGCATTAACCGAGCTTATCTAAAGGGATGAAAATATTGATGTGTTTCTAGGTTGAACTCTGCTATTGCTGGACAGGAGCAAGAAGAAGTAGAGTGTTGGTCTTGGAAGACGTATCAGTGATTTTAGTCTAGAGATGAAGCCCAATCACAGAGATAGCAAACGCTGGCTCTTAAGAGCTAGAATATTTAGCAGGATATTCACAATGGGCCAGATTTTCGAACTCAGCGTGCACAAATCTACGCCTGATTTTTTAACATGAGCGTGCAATCGCGCGCATGTTATAAAATCTGGGGTCGGCGCGCGCAAGGGGGCGCACCTTGCGCACGCTGAGCCCTAGGGGAGCCCCGATGGCTTTCCCCATTCCCTCCGAGGCAGCTCCGAAATCGGAGCGGCCTCAGAGGGAACTTTCCTTTTGCTCCCCCCCCGACCTTCCCCTATCTAACCCACGCCCCAGCCCTACCTAAATCCCCCCCTACCTTTATTATTTAAGTTGCGCCTGCCCTTGGGCAGGCGTAGGTTGCATGTGCTGGCCAAGTAGGCCTTCGGAGGCCTCTGGCCATGCCCCTGCCCCGCCCCTTTTTTCAAGCCCCGGGACATACGCGCGTCGCCAAGCCTATGCAAAATAGGCTCGGCGCGCACAGGAGGGGTTTAAAAGGGTTACGCACATAACCCTTTTAAAATCCGCCCAATGAATATTTATACAGTTTGTCGGCAAGCAATGTTAGTTTGCATATTTTGATTATTCTGAAAATGAGGGCCAACTTCTGCATTCCAACTCTTGGAGCAGTAGCCTAGTGTTAGAGCAGCGGGCTGAAAAGCAGGAAAACAAGGGTTCAAGTCCCACTGCCCCTCCTTGGGCAAGTCACTTTACCCTCCATTGCCTCAGGTACAAACTTAGGGCCTGATTCATCAAGGCTTTTTCCCGTAGACACAGAATGGTGAATCGGGCAGGGAAATAATTTACCTCCACTACCTGAATGTCATTTGCTCTGAAGTGCTGAAAAAGCAGAATACAAAATAAATAAGTAAATCGTCTTTGTTGTATAAGGAATCGTGAGTAAACCTTCAAGGTAGGAGCTATTGTAAGGGGCCAGTGTGCTCTAAGCGCATTGTCAGCTCTGGGAGGCTGACGCAATGAAGTGCGCACAGGGTTGCACGCAGTTGGACATGCGTTTTGGAAGCGCTAGACTAGCGCCGGATGCAGCAAGGAGACTAGCGCATCCAAAACACAAACCCGATGGTGTCCGTCAGATGCTAATTGCATGTAGATGAGGACATTAGCTATCGCCCCCGATGCAGTAAAGCGCTGGCCGCCCAGCGCACATTTTGTAATTTGGAAAATTTAACTCCAGCCTCTGAGATGGAGTAAAGTCGGCTTGCAGTCAAGGACTCATGAAAAACATTAAAAAAAAATAGTTTCTCTGTGCTGTGATAAGTGTTCCCTCCCCCTTAGTATCATTGTGACACTTTACTATACCGTTTTCAGTGCAGAAAAATAATTGTATATTTTCACTTCATTAAAAAAAATACCTCCACACAGTTTGGACGTCCATAGCAAGAGGCGCTTAATATTTTGCTGAGGTTGCTGAAGTGAATTATATAAAAAAAAAAAAGAAGCGGGATGCAAACAGACGCTCATATTGAGCGCTTGTTGCAATAAACTATTAAGCACTATGGACGCTCAAATCTCCGTTAGTGCACCCTTTTTAACGCTGCCTCTCAGTTCGATATTGCATTGGGCACCCAGGGGATTCGGCTGCACCCACGTTAGGACATTCTCAGCACTTGCCTGGGTATGGTATGGTCTGAAATCAAAGATGGTTTTATGGGGAAAAAAAATTGTCCAAAGAAATAGGTTCCACATTGTGAAATGGGTGAGGAGACGAGCAGCAGCAGCATGCTATATATACCTACTGAAAAACTTGGGAAAGTCACATGAAGGGGCTACACTGATCAAGACAAGACAGTGGACCCTTGAGTTACAACCAGCTTGACTTGCAAACAACTTGGGCAACAACCAAAATTTTAGTTTTGAGTTACAACCAAAGTCTTGAGTTACAACCTGAATGCCGGCCAAGGCCATGTGTATCCGCTCGTGCATGCGGTTGCTTCTAATTGGGCGTTTTTTCCTGTCCGTCGTGTTTTTTTGGGCTTGATGGGTGGGACTTCTGCTCTGCTGCTGCAGTGATTGGCTGCTGCTGCTGCCGATGAGGCCTGTCCATCTCAGCCGCACCCAGAGCTGCAAATGTTCACAGGAGCGCGTAGGCAGACCCGGCACGGCATTGCAGCAAGCAACAGCATCACTGGTGACCAAGGAAGCTTCTGTGCAGCAGCAGAAAGGGAGTGTAGCACTCAGCTGGCTACAGCAAGGTATCAGGAGGGGAGGAATGAGTGTTTGGGGGCCAGAGATGTGCTCTGAGGGGGTGGGGAGGGAGGAATCCTCCCCATGCTCCCTTCCTGCAAGCCAAAGAAGTCAACTTGAATGGTGAGTACGGTATGAAATTGTTGTTTCTGGTAGGCTAGGCACATTTTATAACTTTTTAGTGAGTATACTAGGAAAATTATAGGTGTTTCTGGTAATTATGCACATTATACAAACTTTTTTTATTATGAAAATGTTAGGTAAGGGGTGCTTTGGGAGGTTCGGAACACATTATGGGTATTTCCATTATTTCTTATGGAAAAAATAGTCTTAACTTAAAACCAACTTGAGTTACAACCAGCCCTCTGGAATGAATTGAGTTCATAAGTCAAGGGTCCACTGTATATCCATTTCTAAGCAGATAATCAATACATTATAGATAAAACACATAGACATTCCATAAAACAATATGTGACACATAAACAAACTTAAACAAAATATTTATTTATTATTTTTATATACCGACATTCGATCTGAGATATCACATCAGTTTACATTCAGGTACTGTAGGTATTTCCATAGCTATCCATTTCTAAGCAGATAATCAATACATTATAGATAAAACACATAGACATTCCATAAAATAATATGTGACACATAAACAAACAAACAAAATATTTATTATTTTTATATGCCGACGTTCGATCTGAGATATCACATCGGTTTACATTCAGGTACTGTAGGTATTTCCCTATCCCCAGAGGGCTCACAATCTAACAGGCTGATACAGAAAAACGCGCAGGAAAGCTGGCGAACGCCCGCTCTCCCGGCGTGTGCACAGGCCACTCTCTTGGGCGCGTGAATCAGGAGGGCGGCCTATGCAAATTAGGGCCCACGGTAAAAGGAGGCGCTAGGGACACTAGCGCGTCCCTAGCGCCTCCTTTTTGACAGAAGCGGTGGCTGTCAGCGGGTTTGACAGCCGACCCTCAATTTTGCCGGCGTCAGTTCTCAAACCCGCTGACAGCGGGTTTGAGAACTTTTTTTTTTTAATTTTTACTTTTTTTTTACTTTTGAGGCCTCTGACTTAATATCGCTATGATATTAAGTCGGAGGGTGTACAGAAAAGCATTTTTTTCTGCTTTTCTGTACACTTCCCCGGCGCCAGCAGAAATTAATGCCTGCCTTTGGGCAGGTGTTAATTTCTGAAAGTAAAATGTGGCCTTACTGTATAAGGGGAAAAGCTAGCATGTTGAAAACACATGTCCAAGCCTGGGCTAACAGTGTGCTCTATACTGTATCGGCAACAGAGGGTAAAGTGACTAGAGTCTAAAGTGGGACTTGAACCCTGGTCTCCTGGTTCGTAGCCCACTGCTCTAACCACTAGGCTATTCCTCCTCCCAAACATCAATCACAAGTAAGCAGGGTTAAGAAACTGGCAAATGTAACATATAAATGATGAAAGGCAAACTTAAGCATATCAGAGAAGTGAGGATCATAATGTGGCTCCTGGATCAAAGGTGACTTCAAAAAAAGGAGGCAAGAAGAGATAGGGAAAAGAACCGCGGTTCACCCTTACCAATAAGCTTTTTTCCCCACATCAGGACCCCAACTCACCGTCTTCAAGGCATGCTATTTTATTCTTAGCACTTTCCATTCATCCATTGGCCCAATAACTTTCGCTAAAGTGAACCCATAAGCTTCGAAATTTGTGTGAGGGCCAACCAGGGTCCTGGAATTTAACTTATAGAAATTCAGAACTTGATCAGTGAAAAATTGGAAAATGCTAGAATAGCCGTGCATAAGTACAGTTTGGCCTAATTTGTTGCTTATTAAGTAGTTCTACCCGAAGACACCCATCTTTTGAGGTGCATTCTGTAAGGCTCAGTGAATCCTACCTCTCATCATTTCCATAGCCATGTCAATCTAACCTCCTATAGGACTCCATGTCACCCCCCCCACTTACTACTTAACTTTCTGGGGCAAAGGTTTCCAAAGCTATTGTATCCATCTCATCCAATCTGACAACACTGTCAGTGAATTAGAGTAACAGATTCAGTAGCTTGATTTTGAGGGAAGTGCTATGACTGAGGACTCCTGAAAATATCCAGTAACTGCACTCCCAAATATGACTTAATGTAACATGGAGTAAATCCAAATTAATCATTTCTATCAGTAGGATGGTGCCTGTAATATAGTAGCTTACCTGGTTTTCAGTACTCTTTTAGCTAGTGGGCCTGCCTGAAACTTGAGAAGCTGGTTGAGCTTTGACATCCATGAACATTTCCTAGGCTACTACCTTCTGTACTCTTGTGGCCTCATCTAGACCAGTCCAGTGACAATACATTGGTCTCACTCAGTCAGTTATTACTTCTATTAATGAGATTTGTGTGGGGTTTTGGGGTTTTTTTTTTTTCCAGATGGAAGAACTTAATTTCCTCCCTGGGTTAATATTCATTAGGAAAAGGAAAAAAAGCTCTCAAACTCAACCTGGAGATCTTCTCCAGATAAAAGTTAAAAGCACATTATGAACAGGAGAGCCTTAATGAAATTCCACAGATCCATTTCTAGATACAGCAGGCATGCAGAAACCCCTTTCTTTAGATTGTTTTGTGAATTCCAGAGGATCGGGATTAGAAAGTAATATGTCTTAACTGGTTACGTCTAATTTTAGTGGCCCCTTATTGTTTTCTGAATTTTTAGATGATAAGAGGCTCATTTTTTGGGCACCATTGCAGAAGAACTAATGGAAGTCCTTCTGCAAACAAGGATGGCGTCTTCATCCCTTTCTTCCCACCATCATTCAGGGGTTAATTTTCAAAGCTATTTTCGTGAATGAAACACTTGTTTCAGTGCTTGTGAGATGGTTATTAATAAGAGCATAAGAAATGCCATACTGGATCAGACCAAGCTCTATCGAGCCTAGTATCCTGTTTCAACAGTGTCCAGTTGAGGTCGCAAGAACCTGGCAGGTCCCATCATATAGATATAATTCCTGTTACTCGCCGCCAGGGATAGCAATAGCTTTCTCTAGTCTTCTACCCAGCTGCTAATATTTTATGAACTTTTCCTCCTGGATTTTGATCAAACCTCTTTAAACCCCACTATGCTAGTTAAAAATGAAATAGCTATCACAGCCTGATTGTGCACTAAGTGAAAAAGTACTTTGTACAATTTGATTTGAATCTGCTGGCTGTTAGTGTTATATTACGGGAACGCTAGGAGAGTGATCCCAACTTGAGGGGAATGTGTGCACTTGGACCTCGGCACGATCCCAGACGAATCCAAGACAGCACCAAGGACTGGTGAGGCATTTCCTCTGCTGGACCTGCATGCTTCTGGAAAGCCAACAACATTATGTTGGTTATTGAACAGTCTCCGACCGTTCCCAGCCCTTTCGGACCTGCCGCTTAGGATCGGCAAGAAGCAGCAGGCCGGACTGAGGATGAGGGCAGATGGAGGCCTTGTGACACAGAAGACTCGCGATGAGAAGACTCTGGAAGTGGTTGAGGAGCTTGGAAGACTCTCGACGAGACGAGGACCTCGGAAGACTCTTGGATGAGACGAGAAGCTGGAAAGGTTCGGACATTGGCACTGTCTCTCAGGGCGCCCTACACAGCCCACTGACATGGGCAGGCCCAATGGGGTGGTCGTGGACCACCCTGTCCCACTGCATGCCCTACACAATCTGAAGAGGCTGGTCACGGACCACGCAGAGAGTGGGACAAGCGCAGGAAGGGAATCCAGCTGAGACGAAACTCCAATGATGAGGCCAGGTATCATCTGGAGAACCACAGGAGCTGGAGGGTCAAGAGAACTCAGAAACACAGGAAGAGAATCCAGGTGAGATGAGATTCCAGTGACGAAGCAAGGTGTCATCTGGAGAACCATAGGAGCTGGAGGGTCCAGAGGACTCAGAAACACAGGAAAAGAATCCAGCTGAGATGAGACTCAAATGATGAAGCAAGGTGTCATCTGGAGAACCACAGGAGTTGGAGGGTCCGGAGGACTCGGAAACACAGGAAGAGAATCCAGCTGAGACGAGACTCCAATGATGAAGCAAGGTGTCATCTGGAGGCCCACAGGAGCTGGCGGATCAAGGAAGACTCGAAAGCACAGGAAGTGGAACATCAGGAAGTGAAACATCAGGAAGCCTGGACTAGGAACCTCAAAACTTGAAGACATGGAACATCAGGAAGCCACAGGAAGCCACAAGAAGCAAGATAAGACATGGAGTTCCAACGAAGAACGAAGATCTGATGGAGCGCTGGAAGATGAGACTTTCAGAGACAAGTAACTCCAATGCAAGGCCAAGCTGAAGTGCAGGAGAAGCCTCTTATAGGGCTGAGGCAGGAAGCAGTCCTTAGGTGGGGCCCAGGGCATATCCAGCCGTGGGCCCTTTAAATCTGGTGAGGAGGCGCGGCTGTACGCCTAGAGCAGGAAACAGGAAGCTGTGCAGGACCATGGTCAGCGGCCCTGCACAGACGCCGACGACGGAGAAGCAGGGCTGGGCCGAGGAGCAGGCCCCGACAGCAGCGGCTCCTGCCACTGCAGGAGGGTCAAAGGCGGCTCCGGCTTCCAGGAGAGACTGAGGACTGCGGCCTCTGGCCGCAAAGATGAAAATGACATCGGCTGCAGCCCTAGCTGCGCTGAGTCACAGCGGCAAGGCCTGTCATGCCGGGGAGGTACCCTGAAGTCTGCGGCTCCTGCCGCGGTGAAGATGCCGAGCTGACTGCGGCTCCTGCCACGAGGAACATCAGCGGCTCCTGCCGCATAGGAGATGGCAGCACCAGAGGTGAGAGGCCTGCTCGTGGGGAGTAGTTCTGCGGGCAGGATTCATAACAGTTAGTTTCATGGAAGGTCCTCTTTTTTAGTATTATTTGAAAGAGTAAATAACCTTCCTTTATTTGCCTGGTTGACCCTATTCATGCTTTATAAACTTCTGCCATGTCTCTCTTAGCAGTCTCTTTTCCAAACTGAAGAGCCCTAGCCTACATAGCCTCACCATAGGAGAAATGATTAACATAGAAACATAGAAATGACGGCAGAAAAAGATCAATCGGCCCATCCAGTCTGCCCAGCAAGCTCCCACACTTATTTTCCCATACTTATCTGTTTCACCAACCATCAAGTTCAGGGCCCTTGTTGGTAACTGTTTGATTCAAATTTCCTGCCATCCCCTGTTATTGATGCAGAGAATAATATTGGAGTTGCATCAAAGGTGAGCATAAGGTTTAATGGTTAAGGGTATTAACCGACGCATCAAGCAAGTTACCCCGATGCTTGTTTACCCAGACTGCACAGATCAATGCCTTGTTGGATGTTGTCTGAATGTAAATCCTGTTTTCCACATTTCCCCCTGCCGTTGAAGCAGAGAACAACGCTGTATATGCATTCAAAGTGATGTATCAGGCTTAATTGGTTTAGGTTAGTAAACGCTGTAAAAAGCAAGCTACCCCATGCTTATTTGTTTACCCAGATTGTGAAGTTCAGTCCTTGTTGGTTGTTGTCTGAATGCAAATCCTAAATCCTCTTTTCCACATTTCCCCCTGCTGTAGAAGCAGAGAGCAATGCTGTATATGCATTCAAAGTGATGTATCAGCCTTAATTGGTTTAGGGTAGTAACTGCTGTAATAAACAAGCTACTCCACGCTTATTTGTTTACCCAGATTGATTGTGAAGTTCCGTCCTTGTTGGTTGTTATCTGAATGCAAATCCTCTTTTCCACATTTCCCCTAGCCGTTGAAGCAGAGAGCAATGTTGAAGTTGCATTATCCATGCGAAGGCTTATCAAGTAAGGGTAATAATCACCAGGTACTAGCCTCCACTCCAGTAATCCACCTTCATGGCTCTTCTCTTCATTCCCATCCTCTAGCCTTTATGGATCCACAGGGTTTATCTCACGCTCCTTTGAAATCCTTCACAGTTTTTGTCTTCACCACTTCCTCCGAAAGGGCAGTCCAGGCATCCACCACCCTTTCCGTGAAGAAATACTTCCTGACATTGGTTCTGAGTCTTCCTCTCTGGAGCTTCAAATCGTGGCCGCTAGTTCTACTGATTATTTTCCATGCCCTTTATGTTGGTACATGGAGGTGTAACATCTCTTCATGCTAGGATCAAGTCAGTGCGCCATGACACCTGAAAACTCAAACAATCATGTGTCTGGTGCTTATGTTTTAACATAAACATCTGTATTTTTTTTATTTTCTTCTTGATCCACTAGCTTGCTCCACAAGGTCTTGGGCTTGTAGCCCAGTCAGAACCTGATCCAGCTGGGTTCAGAGTTTTATGAGCCATCATTTATAGCCATCTGAGTTTTTTCCCCAATTTTTATTCCATCAGCTTCTTCTTTCTGTAACCCAACCATTGCATCAATAGTCATTGGCCAGGGGTCACAGACCTCGGCTCCCTTCAGAATCAGGTACCCATGCACCATGAATCCCACCTATAGGTGTTGCTTTTGCACTATTATTGGGACTTTTCCTCCCTTACCACAGTGAGGGAGGATGGGTGGGAGAGGTGGCTGTGAATGCTGACGCTGTAATAGCCCTAGGCCTTGCCAACCCAATAAATAGAAGCTGGGTCCAGGAATTCAACCTAGATTACCGAATATAAACTTTACTCTAAAAGAAAGTTGGATCCTTTATGGCTATACAGTGTTTCACAGCCCAAGAATAGCGATAGTATCAGTTAAATATTAAGTGCCAAGGCACTGTTCTTTGAAATTATTTGACTATTTGTGGCAGTTGTCCTCAACCCCTGGGAGCAGCCATGTTTACAACAATGTCCTAAATGACCTCACATGGAATGGGATCTTATTTGTTGATGCAGTGGTTATAATATAGTTTGGGACATTAGCTGATATAGACCAATCAGATACAGCAAGTATTGGGTAATTTGTGACTCTTTTGTTAACATGGCTGCTCCCAAAGTTTCAAGAGAATTGCTTGGGGTAGACAGAGGAGGAGTAAAGGGGAAGACTCTTTTCACATAATGCCTTCACACTACTCTTTTTTTTTTTTTTTAATTTATAGTTTATTAGATTTTTCACATTTATTACAATCATGAAAAAACATAACTCTCATGCCCAATAACCATAATGATAAAAACAATAATTACTACAGTAATTTCCCATATTTGGCATAACCATAATCGGGGGAGACTTTTTAAATCATAAATATAGATATACAACACAATGTTTATATATACTCATATAAATTTATAAGGAAGGAAGTGGAGTATTTTGATTTGTCTGAACGTCGGTCTCCAAATTCTCTACTTGAACCTTATCAGTTAGAAATGTTTCCAAATGTATCGGATCACTAAATCCAAACTTCTTCCCTTGATAATTAACATAACAAGTACAGGGAAATTTTAAAAAGAACGTGGCACCTAGCGCCACGACTCTAGGCTTCAAGGAAAGAAAATATTTCCTTCTAGCCTGGGTGGGGCGGGCCACGTCCGGTAATATTTGGATTTTCTGTCCACAGAAGGAGACATTTCTATTTAGAAAATACTTTTTGAATAGAACATCCTTGTCCAACTCTGCAATAAAGGAGACAAATAAAATTGCCCTATTTTCAATAATGTCCAGTGACTCTTCAAGAAAAGTTGTCACTCCCAAGGTTGCATCTCTATTCTGTAAAGAATTAGATGCAACCTTTTTTGTGAAATAATATATTTTAGACAACCTGGGGATATCTTTTTCTTCATAACTTAATATCTCCTTTAGGAATTTTTTAAACATCTCCATGGGGGATAATAACTGTGTTATAGGGAAATTAAGTATTCTCAAATTTTTAATTTTCAATAAATTTTCTGTAGCCTCAATTTCTCTATGCATGAATAAACTATCCCTCATGAAGACGTTTTCAGAATTAACCATTAATTGCATCTTAGTATTCATACCAGTAATATTCTTTTCACAATCCTCTATCTTTTTCTTTTGTTCTATTAAAGCAATTCTATTGTCATTTATCACAGATGACAGAGTACTATTCATCATAGTTATATTTTTGTCAAGCTTAGATATCATACACCATAAATCTGACAAAGTAATATTTTCTGGAACTATACCAGTATTACTTTCATTGGAAATTAAAGGTAGGGCTAATACTGGATTTACTAAAGGCAATTCTTTTATCCCATTGGATTTATCGGCCTGTATAAGGCCTAAATCCCTCTGGTCCAATCCTACCGTATTTCTAGCCATCACAGCTAATGGGGAGCTGGATGACTGAGGTGGAGACGTCGGTCCCTCGCCTGGACTTAAGGAGGCTTGAGAAATACCTCCCAAACTGTCCATTTCTGGCGCTTCCATCTGTCTTAAAACATGATGGTCCATCGGGCCTCTTCTCTGTTGACTTAAAATGGGTGAGGAGGTGAAAACCTTCACCTTCCTTTTCCTCCCCATTGAGGAATAGTAAGGAAGTTAGAGTTCCGTCCAGACTCCGGACTAAGCCGGACCAAGCCGCGCGCGCCCCTTCGGCAACGCGGCTGTGGTGTGCCGCCGCGACGCCAAAGTTAAAGGGGCTAACCCCGCCTCCTCCACGTCATCCAGCGGCGCTTATCTCTCTCTCACCTGCAAGATACAATTCGCAGGGCCCACAGCTGGGTAAGTCTGAAGTCTCTCAAAGGAACCCTCTCCGCTTCCTGTCCTCGCTTCCCGGACTTGCGACGCCAAAGTTAAAGGGGCTAACCCCGCCTCCTCCACGTCATCCAGCGGCGCCAATCTCTCTCTCACCTGCAAGATACAATTCGCAGGGCCCACAGCTGGGTAAGTCTGAAGTCTCTCAAAGGAACCCTCTCCACTTCCTGTCCTCGCTCCCCCCTTCACACTACTCTTAACATGCACCAGGGGTTAAACTTTGGCCATTTGAGGGTCCCAGCAAGCATTGCCCATGCCTCAGCTTCACCAGTGTATATTCCTCTCTCTTGTTGCAACCTCCCACCTATCAACTGGGTTTCTACTTGCCTTTAGGAAAGTACCCTGCCCACAAGCTATTCCCTGAGAGTTTTCTGGGGCCACTGTAACGCCATAAATCTGTGGTCTCTCAATTCCCAGAAAAATTCTCATAAACCACATGTCCAAAACACTGGGATCATTTGCCTGGGATACTAATAAGCTACAATATAACACTAATAAACTAAAAAGTTTATTATTAAAAGACAGAACAGTGAACAAAAAAGATTTTAAATAAAATTGCATTACAAGAGTCAGGGAAAAAAAGGAATTTCACAGTAGCACTAATTAGTTTGACTGAATCTATCTGCAGAGTTAAACACTACACCTGTTTCCGTCAGCTGTGAGAGTCCTGATAAGATCAGCTCAGACACTGATAGCTGACTCTTTCTGGCTGCAGTTTATTAGCAAGGCCGACAGAGCTCAGGCTGTCTCAGATATTATTTGTCGCTGTCAGCTATATGATCTCTCCTCTCTGTCCTTGTCAACTCACAGCCAGATCTCTCAGCTGGCTCTGTCTCTCCTGATACTGAAACATTAAAAAGTGAACTTCCAAAACATTACACATGTAAAAATGAGTATTTACATGAGAAAGTAACCTGTACATGAGTATTCCATTTTTTTTATAAACTTCAAATATATGTGCATATAACTGCTTTCATGTGCACATATACAATATGAGTAGATTTTAAAAGCATTGTGTGCACAAAACGGCCACATATGCACATAACTGAGCCATGCAGGAGCAATGCAAATTTTAAAAAGCCGGGAAGGGCGCGCGTACTGAAAAAGTAGGCGGAAAAGGGGAAGGTCATGGGCAGTCCAGAGTTGGGGACAGCATTGATGCACCTAATCCCTAATTTTCCTCAGCCAGTGTAACTTTGCTCCTCAGTAGGCATCTGACAAACATGAGCGTGAGACAAAGACAGCGAGAGAGAGAGAGACTCTTTATAAGGCTCAGCCTGACCCTCAATATATGGACCATTGTAAGGGGGCACTTTGATTCGGGGTGAGTTTCGGGAGGTGGGTTGGGGGGGGGGGGTGTCACAGACACATTCAGTGTTGAAAATTCTAACGAGGGGAGATGATTTGTACACTGCATTGAGCTGAGCCTTATAAAGATTCTCTGTCTCACTCATATTTTATAACCTGCGCGCACACTTTATAAAATAGCGCGTATCTTTGGGGGCACACGCATGGCCCTTCTACCCATATATGTATAAAAAAGGGGTGGGATGGGGCAGGGCCAACACTTATGTGCAAAAGTTTCTATTTTACAGGACAGGCTTGTATTTGTGCACTCGTGTAAGTTTACATTTGTCAATTATCTGTTGCAAGTAATGATAAACGTGTTTATTGTATACTAGTGGCCAGGTGGGAGATCTGGGTGAACTGTGAGGGAGTTAAGACAGGAGAGTCTCAATGTCTGGGACTGACTGGTGAAACTGGTAGTTTCACTCCTCTGTGTATGTTTCAAAATTGACCTTGCAAAAGCCGACTTACGCAAGTCCTATTTTATTTGCATGCGTAAAATACACACCTGTATGCTTTTACAATAGGTGAGTGCAGTACGCGCGCCCAATACGTGGTTTCAATGCATTGCATGAATTTGTGCAATAGCCAACGTATGCCCACATGGTGTGGGGTAGATATACGCGTATTTTATAAAATGCACATTTATCATACGTGCATTTTGTAAAAAACTATAGTAAATCTGTGCACGGGCACATACACGCATGTATGCCACCATATGTGATTGTCTGAAAGTTGTTCTTCCCTGTCAGCAGTTTGGCTCTGATCTTTTGATTCACTCTGCTGCTGGTGACAATGGAACATTGCATTGTTATACTGCTACCTGTTCTGCAGTTCAAAATCGTCGGGGGGGGGGGGGGGGGGGAAATGTTCTCAAAGGGAATTTTACACCACTGTACAGTACAAATTCTTTGACTAATGTACACCATTGTGGTGATTGTATTTACAGTAAAAGTTTTTGTTGCCAAGATATATTGATCGGGTATTTATGTTCGTCACGCATCAGTTCACGTCGCAGATAAATAATATTAACAGTTAGAACTCCTGTTTCACCACAGTGCTGCTTAAGGATTTTCACAAATCACCAGTTAACAGTATGAAGGTGAGTGAGCACTGCTGTTTTCTTCATGCATCTTTGAAATACTGCAGAATACGTAGAACGTACAACTTTGTTTTTGAAATGCATGGAGGCCACAGCAACTGTCTAAGATCTTGCAGTGGCTGAAGATAATTGCCAATTTCATGTAACATGCTTAGAAAAATGGTTGAACTAGAACAAGCTTGAAACGTGTAAGCTATAGCGCCAATCATCAAGGCTTCAACCCCAGCTACTGTAACACTCGTGTTTCCATGGCATGTCCTGAACATAAGAGACCATACTGGGTCTTACCAATGGTCCACTCAACCCAGTATCCTGCCTCCGACAGTAGCCACTTTGGGTCACTTGAAAGTACCCAGCACACCCCCAGCAGGAAAATCCATTCCATATTGCAAATTCCCAGAAGTAATAGGTGGAGACACCCAAGTCGGTCTGGCTAATAATTATTTCTGGACCTGTCCTCCCGTGGGATTAAATGGTGTCATACCATGCCAACTCTGCCACAGAATATCATGACATGGTTGCACTTGACCCATTGCACTGCTGCAGGGCACCATAAAAGTTTGCAGTTTTTGTCTCATAATGGGCCACAGTGAAAGAGATGTATAGACAGAAGACTGGGGGGAAGGTCGGAGGGGGGGGGGGGGGTCTCCTGTACTGGCTGTGCCGGGCCACTGCTATGAGGCAGTTAACAATCTAGTAGTGTCTTCAGGGAAGGGGCGGACCCCTGTTATAGCATTACTTTAGTGAAACCACATCAGTGGCAGCTCCTGGAGCAGTTGTTTAGCATCCCAATGGCTCAGTGAGCAGAGCTCTGCCCTACGGTCTGTCCTACAGGGGAGAGTGTCTCACAGATGTTCATTCATTGCAACACCCCCCAGCATCAGCCCAGGGCTCTGGAACAATGCAAAAAAAAAAAAAAAGAAAGAAATCAAAACAAAACCCAGCCTGCTTTCTTAAAATAAAACCAGCTAAGACTGCTTCCCATTTGCACTGTACTGTCAAGAAACCAGCGCATGGATACACAAATGGCATATGGTGGATATTTTATAATAAATAGAAACATCTGCAGAAGTCTGAATTCTTGCATGGCAGTGATGCTGCATTCCTGTTAGAGCCCATTCACAGTGAGCCCTGGGAACACACACTCATGGAGTTCAGCACTTGACAAAGCATTGATAGGTGCAAGTTTCAAGCTTGTATTTTAATCGTAGATGAGGTCCATATTCCTTCACTGGCCAGCTTGGAAAGCTAGCAGGATAATATACCCAGCCATCTTACAACTAAGTGGCATTATCTTGGTACTTACCCAGATAATGCCAATTCACCTTTAGAATGCCCCCAGAACACCTCTGACATTGCTGGATAAGTTTTCGGCAAGAAGGATTTTTTTTAAATCCCGATGTTAGTCCAGCTAAGTGCCAGACTTAGCCAGACAAACGTTCTGGACCTCAGATGTTTTTAAACATAAGCCAGTTGAATGTTGCTGCTAGCTACTCCCTTCTGTGGTATTTATAGTTAGATATTTGGGCAGATGTGTAATTAGAGTGAATAGACGTGAGGGGTGGGTGTAGTTGGGTTGGAAGGTGTCAGTAGGTGCATAGGTATAATTGGATAGGCAGTCGTAAATCCGTGGGTAGCAGAAGGTAGTAATTAAAATATTTCCTCCTGCTCCATGCAATGCCGACCCGACATTAAACAGTTGTTAGTTACCCAGTTACAGCTGTTGTTCATTTTATCTGTCTCAGAATGGTAAAGGCTAGGTTTTAAACTTGTGTGCTGCAGGGGTTGGCCAGACTTCACAGGGTGATGCTAGCAGCAGCATTGTCCATCTAGCCATGAGTAGATAAGCAGGAAGTGAGCTATTAAGTGTAAGAAGATGAATAATGATAAACAGTTTGGCAGATGCGTGCAGATGGGTGGGTAGATGTAAGAGGTTATAAATGAATAGGTCGGGCGCATAAAATGTGTGCACAGATGTTATTGCAAATAGGTGGCCAGGTACAAATGAACAGGTAGACATAAAGCAAATAGGTCTAAGTGGGCCAGGTGCCTGTGAACAGGTAGGGATAAGTGGTCAATGGGTCTCTATCTGCTGTTATCTTTGATGAGGTCAGTATTCAGAGGGTTTGTCCAGGTATCCTAATATTTAAACATCCTTCACTTCACCCCCGCCCACTTGCTCCCTGGCTATATTTCGTGTGGGCACCTTATTGCCTAACCTGGGTGAAAAGAAGCATCACTGGGTACCTTCCTAGGGTACCGTTTCACTTGGTCCGGGCAGTGCTGGCTGAACAAAGCTCTCTGCTTCTTCCAGGGAACAGGAGGAGAGGGAGTGAGGCCGGAGGGGACAGATCACAGCAGAGAAGCACTGCTCGGCTCCCTAAACTTGGGCCCCCCCCCCCCCCCCCCCCATCATTTCTCAGCGACTGACCCGGGAAAAAGGGCTGAATATGACTACGGTGCTATTCTAGCAATTGTTGTAAAAAGTCAAGGACTGAATGTGGACAATAAGCAAAACATCACGGAAAATATAACTGCAGAAGCTTTTAATTTGTGTGAGCTCTTTGACTTTAGTGCCTGGCTGTTTCTTACGTATTTCACATTTCAAAATTCTCTTTGAAGATTATTTAGTGCCATCCATGGGGGGGTGGGGGTAATTTCCCGTCCTGGTCTCCTTTACGGCCCCGTTGCCTGTCCTCTTTGGAGATCTTTATTGTACCCTCCTCCTTTTCTTACTGCATAGGTTCTGTAGGCTCTCTTGCTATCTTCTTTCCCCTTTCTCCTCATGTGCCTGCACTCATCTCAGTAGCCTCCTCGCCTTCCACCAACTGCTCTCATAAGAACATAAGAACAGGCCATACTGGGTCAGACCAAGGGTCCATCAAGCCCAGCATCCTATTTCCAACAGTGGCCAATCCAGGCCATAAGAACCTGGCAAGTACCCAAAAACTAAGTCTGTTCCATGTTACCGTTGCTAGTAATAGCAGTGGCTATTTTCTAAGTCAATAGCAGGTAATGGACTTCTCCTCCAAGAACTTATCCAATCCTTTTTTAAACACTGCTACACTAACTGCACTAACCACATCCTCTGGCAACAAATTCCAGAGTTTAATTGTGCATTGAGTGAAAAAGAACTTTCTCCGATTAGTTTTAAATGTGCCACATGCTAACTTCATGGAGTGCCCCCTAGTCCTTCTATTATCCGAAAGAGTGAATAACCGATTCACATCTACCCGTTCCAGACCTCTCATGATTTTAATCACCTCTATCATATCCCCCCTCAGCCATCTCTTCTCCAAGCTGAAAAGTCCTAACCTCTTTAGTTTTTCCTCATAGGGGAGCTGTTCCATTCCCCTTATCATTTTGGTAGCCCTTCTCTGTACTTTCTCCATCGCAATTCTATCTTTTTTGAGATGCGGCGACCAGAATTGTACACAGTATTAAAGGTGCGGTATTACCATGGAGCGATACAGAGGCATTATGACATTTTCCGTTTTATTCACCATTCCCTTTCTAATAATTCCCAACATTCTGTTTGCTTTTTTGACTGCCGCAGCACGCTGCACCGACGATTTCAATGTGTTATCCACTATGACGCCTAGATCTCTTTCTTGGGTAGAAGCACCTAATATGGAACCTAACATTGTGTAATTATAGCATGGGTTATTTTTCCCTATATGCATCACCTTGCACTTATCCACATTAAATTTCATCTGCCATTTGGATGCCCTATTTTCCAGTCTCACAAGGTCTTCCTACAATTTATCACAATCTGCTTGTGATTTAACTACTCTGAACAATTTTGTATCATCTGCAAATTTGATTATCTCACTCATTGTATTTCTTTCCAGATCATTTATAAATATATTGAAAAGTAAGGGTCCCAATACAGATCCCTGAGGCACTCCACTGCCCACTCCCTTCCACTGAGAAAATTGTCCATTTAATCATACTCTCTGTTTCCTGTCTTTTAGCCAGTTTGTAATCCACGAAAGGACATCGCCACCTAGCCCATGACTTTTTACTTTTCCTAGAAGCCTCTCATGAGGAACTTTGTCAAATGCCTTCTGCAAATCCAAGTACACTACATCTACCGGTTCACCTTTATCCACATGTTTATTAACTCCTTCAAAAAAGTGAAGCAGATTTGTGAGGCAAGACTTGCCTTGGGTAAAGCCATGCTGACTTTGTCCATTAAACCATGTCTTTCTATATGTTCTGTGATTTTGATATTTAGAACACTTTCCACTATTTTTCCTGGCACTGAAATCAGGTTAACCGGTCTGTAGTTTCCTGGATCGCCCCTGGAGCCCTTTTTAAATATTGAGGTTACATTAGCTATCCTCCAGTCTTCAGGTACAATGGATGATTTTAATGATAGGTTACAAATTTTTACTAATAGGTCTGAAATTTCATTTTTTAGTTCCTTCAGAACTCTGGGGTGAATACCATCTGGTCCAGGTGATTTACTACTCTTCAGTTTGTCAATCAGGTCTACCACATTTTCTAGGTTCATCATGATTTGGTTCAGTCCATCTGAATCATTACCCATGAAAAGCTTCTCCAGTACGGGTACCTCCCCAACATCCTCTTCAGTAAACACCGAAGCAAAGAAATCATTTAATCTTTCCGCGATGGCCTTATCTTCTCTAAGTGCCCCTTTAACCCCTCGATCATCTAACGGTCCAACTGGCTCCCTCACAGGCTTTTTGCTTCGGATATATTAAAAATGTTTTTACTGTGAGTTTTTGCCTCTATGGCCAACTTCTTTTCAAATTCTCTCTTAGCCTGTCTTACCAATGTCTTACATTTAACTTGCCAACACTTATGCATTATCCTATTTTCTTCTGTTGGATCCTTCTTCCAATGTTTGAATGAAGATCTTTTGGCTAAAATAGCTTCTTTCACCTCCCCTTTTAACCATGCCGGTAATCGTTTTGCCTTCTTTCCACCTTTTTTAATGTGTGGAATACATCTGGACTGTGCTTCTAGGATTGTATTTTTTAATAATGACCACGCCTCTTGCACACTTTTTATCTTTGTAGCTGCTCCTTTCAGTTTTTTTCTAACAATTTTTCTCATTTTATCAAAGTTTCCCTTTTGGAAGTTTAGCACAAGAGCCGTGGATTTGCTTACTATCCCCTTCCAGTCATTAATTCAAATTTGATCATATTATGATCACTATTGCCAAGCGGCCCCACCACTGTTACCTCTCTCACCAAATCCTGTGCTCCATTGAGAATTAGATCTAAAATTGCTCCCTCTCTTGTCAGTTCCTGAACCAATTGCGCCATAAAAATGTCATTTATTCCATCCAGGAACCTTATATCTCTAGCATGTACCGATAATACATTTACCCAGTCAATATTGGGGTAATTGAAGTCTCCCATTATTACCACACTACCAATTTGGTTAGCTTCCCTAATTTCTCTTAGCATTTCACTGTCAGCCTCACCATCTTGACCAGGCGGACGGTAATATACTCCAGTCACTATAGTCTTCCCCGACACACAAGGGATTTCTACCCATAAAGATTCAGTTGTACATTTAGTGTCATGCAGAATGTTTATCCTGTTGGACTCTATGCCATCCCTGACATAAAGCGCCTCACCGCCTCCCAGGTGCTCCTCTCTGTCATTGCGATATAATTTGTACCCCGGTACAGCACTGTCCTATTGGTTGTCCTCCTTCCACCATGTCTCTGAGATGCCAATTAAGTCTGTCATCATTCACTGCTATACATGCTAATTCTCCCATCTTACTTCTTAGACTTCTGGCATTAGCATACAAACATTTCAAAGTTTGTTTTTTATTTGTATTTTCATTCTGCTTTTTAATTGATAGGGATAAGTTAGCATTTTTTAGCTCAGGTGAGTTTTTAGTTACAGGCACTTGGACTACTTTTCTTTTTATTGGAACCTCACTGTCGGGATGCCCTAATTCTAATGCATCATTACTATCCTTTGAAGATACCTCTCTCCGAACCATGCGCTGCTGAGCGACTGTTGGCTTTCCCCTTTGTTCTAGTTTAAAAGCTGCTCTATCTCCTTTTTAAAGGTTAGCGCCAGCAGTCTGGTTCCACCCTGGTTAAGGTGGAGCCCATCCCTTCGGAAGAGACTCCCCCTTTCCCAAAAGGTTCCCCAGTTCCTAACAAAACTGAATCCCTCTTCCTTGCACCAACGACTCATCCATGCATTGAGACTCTGGAGCTCTGCCTGCCTTTGGTGACCTGCATGTGGAACAGGGAGCATTTCAGAGAATGCTACCCTGGAGGTTCTGGATTTAAGCTTTCCACCTAAGAGCCTAAATTTGGCTTCCAGAACCTCCCTCCCACATTTTCCCATGTCGTTGGTGCCCACATGTACCACGACAGCCGGCTCCTCCCCAGCACTGTCTAAAATCCTATCTAGGTGACGCGTGAGGTCCGCCACCTTCGCACCAGGTAGGCATGTTACCAGGCGATCCTCACGCCCACCAGCCACCCAGCTGTCTACATTCCTAATAATCGAATCACCAGCTATGATGGCCAACCTAACCCTTCCCTCCTGGGCAGTAGGCCTTGGGGAGATATCCTCGATGCGAAAGGACAGTGCATCGTCTGGAGAGCAGGTCCTTGCTACAAGATCCTTTCCTGCTGCACCAGGTTGATGCTCTCCAATCTTGAGAACTTCTTCCTCCAAGGCAGCACCTGTGCTGCCAGTCTGAAGTTTGGAATTGGCTACTATGTCCCTGAAGGTCTCATCTATTTACCTCTCTGTCTGCCTCAGCTCCTCCAGGCCTGCCACTCTAGCCTCCAGAGATCGGACTCGTTCTCTGAGAGCCAGGAGCTCGTTGCATCGCATGCACATGTACAATTTCTCACTGGCGGGTAAAAAATCAAACATGGTGACACTCGATGCAAAAGACTGGGAAGCCCCCCTCTTGCTGCTGGACTGCTGCCTTCATCTCAATTTTGTTTAGTTCCTAGTTAAGTTTTAGGTTGATATGGGAGTAGGAATGTGTCTAACGTCCTTTATATGTCTGGTAGTGGCCTACAGGGGAATGATCAAACTCTCAATAAAGTTTTGTTGTTTTTGTTGGTTTTTGGGTTTGTTTGTTTTTTTTGTGACAGTGACACCTGCCTATAAATTAAAGGATGAGCTAGGAGTAGGTGGGCAAGGGGTGGGAGGTTTGGAAAATACAAACAGTCTAACTTCAGTTAGTCAGCCAGAGTGACTCACTGCTCTCTTGATTAACAATTGTTGGTACCTAATCAAACCAAATCACACTACCTCAACACCTTTCCAAGGTGAGTAACTGAACTGAACTTTTCAACCTTTTTGCTTAGGTATACACTGCTCCTAGCTTATTTCTAGCTTCTGGCTACTTTTTTTTTTTAATACAAACACTCAGTTCTGCTTACTAGCTGCCTTACAGACTTTTAAAAATAAACACACTAACTACTGCTTACTAGCTGCCTTACTGACTGACTATTTAAAAATACAGTCTAACTTCTGTTTATTCTCTTCCTTACTATTAAAAGCACAAACACACTAAGTAATATTTCCAAATAGTTAACTTTGCCCCAATACTTTTAAAAAAGACAATGTCCCAAGCAAAAACTTACTGATTCCTTTCAGCCACCAGCAAGGTGATCTTCTCCTCTCAGTGCTCCCACTGGGGTCTTTCAGCTCTCTCGGGATCCTGCTTCTCTCTCGCTATCTCCTTTTGCCAGATTTGAATTTCCACACATGCCCTCCAGCAGGTCACTTCTTATGAATGCCTCTTTAAGCATCAGTTAATAAAAATACAAACTTTGTTTCAGTGCTTATGAGGTGGTCATTAATGTTGGTGCAGTGGAGGCATTAACACCTCTCCATGTTAGGATGAAATCAATGCCCCATGACACCTGGAAACTCAAATAGTCATGGTGTCTGGTACTTATATTTATAATATAAACATCTCTATTTTATTTTTATTTTGTCTAGCCAGCTTTCTCCTCAAGGGCTCGGGCTCCTTGTTCAAACAGAACCTGATCAGCTGGGTTTATAGTGCCTTCAAGTATTCTGTAAGTGGAATTCTGGTGTACAAATATCATAGGCCGGCTTCATCTGGTGTACAATTGCCTTAGGCCTGCTTGACCCAAGGCATTGATGACCCTATGTAATTCCTCTGCTATCTTGTTGGCCCTCTCTTCAAAGCTCCTCCCAGTTTCATTTGTTTTCCTAAAATTTATCTCAGAGTTTCTGCCTTTTCCCTCACATGGGCAGAGTCCTCTCTATCCTGTAAGAGCAATTCCCCAGATCCTCACTCTCCAGAGCTGGCTTGCCTTTCTCTAGATCTCCTATACAGCTCCAGCTGCTTGGGCAAGCTTACCACCATCTGCAATTGCTCCCTCTTCTTTTCATGGGCCTGTGCTTCATTGAATTCAGCCTTCTTCTCTAACAGCGACCCAGACAGATTACCTCTTGCTCATGTTTTATCCTTAAGTTCCTGCTTAGTATTTGTATGCTGTAAAGCATCTTCCAGTTTTGTTCTTAGGGTCTTCAACACTTCATTACTCACTTGCTTCTGTTTCTCTGCCCCGACTCGTTCAGACATCAGCTCCTTCTGCAGTGCACTCGCCCCAGATTCACATCCACTTGGTATCTTCCAAGCTGTCTTCACCTGAGTAGCCCCGTCCTCTATGCAGACCATGGCAGTCTGCAGTTCTACCTTCTTCTTGGCTAGCTACACTTTAAGCTCCAACATCTAGCGACTGAGATCAGTATGGTCTCCTTGTAACTTGAGCTGTATCTTCTCAAGTTTCTGCTGTTCCTTCCCTTCTTGCCACAGGCATCCCTTTATCTCAGTATTCATGGCCTTATGTTTTATCTTCAGCTTGGCCAGGTTCTTGAGCTGTGCCCTCTCCTCACTTATTTATTTTATTTAATAATTTTATATACCGACTTTTCATGCAAGCATATCAAATTGGTTTACAGTAGTTAGCAAATCCTTTCAGTATGTTCTTATTTAAATACTTTGTTCCAAAATGTAGATACTTCTGACATGTTTCTAGCATCTCAGCTCATGGCCAGTTGATGTTCATGATAGTCTATGGGATTTCAGCCATTACCACTTTTCCAAATTGGATTTATATTTTTATTGAAATTGTTTATTTTTCTAGCTGTTATGTTGTATATTAATTATAATATATGTGTTATGTTTATTCTCCTAGGACAAACAGGATGGTAGTCCTCACACATGGGAGGCATCATCAGATGGAGCCCAGCACGGAAAACTTATGACCAACACACTGAGCATGCCCAACATGCCACTATCCACGTGTCCTCGCTGGGTCCCTCTTCAATCTCCCTTTTTCTGCAAAGCTAGTGCCTTGTGATTGTGGAGCTCATGCTTCTTTTGTGGAAAACATTTTGTTTCCGTCCCAAGTCCCGTCGGGTCCCTCTGCGCTTTTGGGATACTTTTTGTGCGTCATGGTAAGTGCTTCATTGTTCACGGTCGATTGCCAAAGGTGCTGCTCCCCGGTAGCCGCCGGGTATCGACCGTGGACTGTGCTGTCTTTACCATGGCGTTGTCCGGTTTCCGCCATTACCCCCAGAGCCCCCAGACTGTGTCCATCACAGACCCCTTGAGGTCTGATTTTGTGCCTGGGGGTTTCGCATGATGTCCAGGGTTGCGATCTTTGTGCCCAAATGATTCTTAAGAGTCGCTGTGTGCACCTGGACAAAAGGGAAAAATTGCTCAGCACCAAAAAGTCTGAGCCTTCAACTTCGGCATCAGGGGCATTGACACCCAAGAGGCAGGAGGTCTAGGCAACCCCAGCTCCTTTGGTGTCCCCTTCCACTGTCGGGTTCCCGGGTAGAGCCCGGCGTGGGGGTTCGTCCAATGTCGGTTTATTCTCATTCCAGGTCTGGCTCCTCATCATCCACCTTGGTGCCGGGGAAAAACCAGACAGAGCATCAGGAGAAGTGAAGAAAACATTACCATCGATCGCCATCGTTACATGGTTCCAAACTTGGGAAAGCACCGGCACTGACCGAGCTGCCCCCCGGAATGGCCCCGTGCTGAGGAAGCATTGCTTTTCATTGAACCCAAGGGACGGTGGCGGGCACCAATCCCCCTTGAGGCTCCGGGGGAGATATGGTTTCACTACCTCCTCCTCAAGCTTTCCTTATACTCGTCAGCATTCGAAAAGGAGTTGGAATGTTGTATGTGGCTAGCAGTCAGCCGGGCCCTGCAGAGCATCGAGCCCCCGGTCCCACCGGTGCTGCCATTGCCACTGGAGCCCGTTCCATCAGTGCTTGCACCTTTACTGGAGCGACTGGATTTGCTGCTCGGTGCTTTGCTGAATCAGCCTCTCCTGATGCCCCAGGCACCCTCCCTGACACAGGGGGCATCGGTGTGGCCTCCATCGGAGACTATCCCAGTGATTGACTCCTCCAATAAGGGGGGGGGGGGGCGTTGGGATCATTGGCAACGCCCTTGCGGGCGACACCCCTGTCGGTAGTACCCCTCCTGGGTCCTTTGGACTCGGTGCTCTTGGGGCCACCGGTTCCCCTGGTGATCCCAGTACCCATGGCACCTCAAGGGCCGGAGCACACTTTGGTTCCAATGGTTCTGTTGGAGCCCGCACCTCTGCCCTCGGGGCTATGGAGGCCTTTGGGGTCTCAGCACAAGAGTTCATTGGGGGCTCCACTTGTGGTGTCCCTGGGCACACAGAGTGAGGAGGATACCCCCTATGATCCTTAGGAGGATAAGGCATCGCCGTCCTCTGTGGAGGACTCCGAGGGTTTCACCTCTGAACCCTCCCCTCCAGAGGAGAGTCGTAAGTCTCCAACGGAAGACGTAACCTTTGTCGAGTTTGTGAGAGCCATGGTGGAATCGGTGCCTTTTCAGCTCTTGACTGAGCAGAATTCCAGGCATAAGATGCTAGAAGTCCTCCAATTTGTGGATGCCCTGAAGGAGATGGTTGCAGTACCGGTACACAACATTTTCAAAGATATGTTCGTCTGGTTGTGGGAGCATCCCATTTCCATCCTGCTAGTAAACCGAAAAACGGATGTGGTCTACTTGGTGCAACCCACCATGGGATTTGAACGCCGATAGCTTCCTTACTAGTCAGTAGTGGTGGAATCCACCTTAAAGAAGGCGAAGAGGTCACGGACCCATGCTTCGGCTCCTCCAGGTTGTGACAGATTCTAGAGACTTGGGGGTTTCTGATGAACTACCTGAAGTCTCAGCTGGTTCCATCTTGACACCTAGACTTCATTGGGGCCAGGTTTGACACTGCCCAGGGCAAGGCTTTTTTGTCCTGGGACAGAGTGCTGTCCCTGGTGTCTTTGACGTGGGTGATCTCTTGGAGCTGCCAAGCCTCTGCGCACAAGTTCTTACGTCTCTTGGGGCACATGGCGGTGACGGTTCATGTTACGCCCTTTGCTCGGCTCCACATGCACAGAACACAGTGGATTTTGCGCTCCCATGGCGTCAGGCTACCCAGGACATTCAGACATGTGTTATAGTTACTGCACCACTCTGAGAATCCCTGTTATGGTAGGAGGCACTATCCAACCTAGAGGTAAGCATTACTTTCTAGGTTTCTCCTCCTCAGGTCACTGTCACTACGGATGCTTCCCACCTTGGTTGGGGAGCCCATGTTGTAGATCTCCACACCCAGGGTCGATGGTACATGCAGGAGCAGCGTTTCTAAATCAATTTCCTGGAGCTCTGAAAGATTCAGTGCGCTCTGGGGGCATTCTGGGAATACCTGGCCAACAAAGTAGTCCTGGTTCAAACCGACAACCAAGTGGCGATGTGGTATCTGAACCTCTGCCAGGAGGTAGTAGATCTGGTCCTGGGCTGTCTCGCAGGGCATCCTCCTTTGAGTCATATACCTACTAGGGACTGAGAATGTGAAGGCATATGCTCCAAGTTGTTCATTCTGCCCTCACGAACGGTCCCTGAAACAGGAGGTTGCGGATTGGATCTTCCACCTTTGGGGAACCCCGGACATAGATCTGTTTGCTTTCCTGTGCAACAAGAAAGTAGACCAATTCTGCTCTCTGTTCAGGATGGTCGGTTGGGAGACCGGCCTCAGATGCCTTTGCTCACCACTGGGGCACCGGCCTCCTATAGACATACCCCCTGCTTCCACTGGTATCGAAGACTCTCCTGAAACTCCAGCAGAACCAGGGAAAAATGATCCTAATCATGCCGTATTGGCCACAGCAGATCTGGTTCCCGCTTCTACAGGATCTGTCCTCCCGGGCCCCGATGTCTTTGGGGACCTCTCCGGACCTGATCATGCAGTATCAAGGCAGGTTGTGCCATCCCAACCTCCAGTCTTTGGCTCTCATGGCTTGGATCTTGACTGGATGACCCTGCAGAACCTGGGCCTCTTGGAAAAGGTGTCTCGGTTCTGGTAGAATCCAGAAAGCCTTCCACTAGGAAATCTTACAATCTCAAGAGGAAGAGGTTCTTGGGCTGGTGTAAGGGACACAGTTTGGACCCATTCTCCTGCTCCACCTCAAAACTTCTGGACTACCTTTTATGCCTCATCGAGGCTGGCTTGAAGACCACCTCCGTGAGGGTCTACCTCAGTGCTATTGGAGCATATCACCATGGAGGGATGGCTTGCCCATCTCCAAGCCGCCTGTTCTGGGGCGCTTCATGTGGGGACTGCTCCAGCTCAAGCCAAAGATCTGTCCTTCGTCAGTTTCCTGGAATCTCAGTGTGGTTTTAGCCCACCTTATTGAGGGCCCCATTTGAGCCCCTGCGACCTTGTGACCTGAAATGCCTGTCTCGGAAGGTCCTTTTTCTGGTTGCAGTCACCTCAGCATGCAGGGTCAGCGAGCTTCAGGCTTTGGTTTTCATACTCACCTTATACAAAATTCTTTCAAGACAAGGTAGTTCTGCGTATGCATCCTAAGTTGCTACCGAAGGTAGTGATGGAGTTCCATCTCAATCAGTCTATCATCCTACACACTTTCTTTTCAAAGCCACATTCCCTCAAGGGTGAGGAGGCCCTACACATGCTAGATTGTAAAAGAGCCCTGGCTTTTTACCTGGACCGTACAGCGGCCCACAGGCAGTCCACACAGCTCTTTATATCCTTTGACAGAAACAGATTGGGTGTTGAAGTGTCCAAGCAGACCTTGTCCAACTGGCTAGTGGATTGTATATCTTTCTGCTATGCACAGACTGGACTACAGCTTGGGGATACGTCACAGCTCATTCTGTGCTAACCATGGTAGCTTCGGTAGCCCACTTGTGTGTGGTGCCCATGGATGAGATCTGCAGGGCACCACACACAAGTGAAGTGGAGTTCCTTCCACATCTTCACCTCTCATTACTGTCTGGATAAAGATGGCCAATGTGACAGCAGTTTCGGTCAGTCAGTCCTCCATAACCTTTTTCAGCAGTGAAACCCAAATCTTCCTACCTCGGGCCCTTTATTCGGATTCAGGCTGTCTCCCTCTGTTGCTGTTGGCACCAAGGTTGTTGTGCCTGTTGGCACCTGGTTAGGTGCCTGTCGGTCTTGCTTGCTGTTCAGGAGCAGCCTGTAGCTATTTATTCACCCATGTATGAGGACTACCATCCTGCTTGTCCTAAGAGAAAGCAGAGTTGCTTACCTGTAACAGGTGTTCTCTTAGGACAGCAGGATGTTAGTCTTCACGAATCCCACCCACCTCCCTGCGGAGTTGGTTTCTCTTTGGGTTTGTTATTTTGTTATTATATTTTTCACAAGTTCTATAGGCTTGCCCATCTCCAAGAGGGACCCCGCGTGGATAGTGGCTTACTGGGCATGCTCAGTGTGTCGGTCAAAGTTTCTAGAAACCTTGACAGACGTTTTCTGTGCCGGGCTCCATCTGATGATGTCACCCATGTGTGAGGACTAACATCCTGCTGGCCTAGGAGAACACCTGTTACAGGTAAGCAACTCTGCTTTATTATTAATATATTAATTATAATTACCCGGATAAAAAAGAAGGAGCACAGAAGCATTCTGGGGGGTGGGCCTGGTTTGGCCTCTGTTGGAAACAGGATGCTGGGCTTGATGGACCCTTGGTCTGACCCAGCATGGCAATTCCTTATGTTCTTATGTTCTTAGCGGTGTAGCATTGAACATGGTCATGGTGGAGAACAGGTCTGAAGTTACCTAGATAAACTTATCTGGTTAATTTTAAACCTAACTGGGTATATTCAGTAGGACTTAACCAATTACGTTTCCTGTTGAATATCGAGGCCAGCTTTAGGCAGGTAAATTTACTTGGCTAACTTTCCCCTGCCTGAACCACTCAATAATGATCTCTATATTTGTCTCCTTTACTATTTTATTATGATGATATATGCTTTGAGCACTTTTATGGTAAGGCATGTTATACTGTAAATAAAAAACTGATTGACTGATTGTGGTACTAATAAACCCTGTCAGCCCCTATTGCAACTTAATCTTCTTCTCAGTCTCATGCTTTAAGCTCACTTTGTTCTCTTTTATGTGCTGGTCTGAATTCTCCTACCAACATCTCGTGTTTTCTCATAGACCCAGAATAGGATAAAAGGCTTAGTGAATCAGGCTCTAAGTGTAAGTTTATGAGCGTAGGTTAATAGATGTTGATGGATGGATGAAAGTGAAGAGGCAGATGGAACTAGATGGATATCTATAAGTTGAAGAGTGTAAGTTGATGGATAGATGTAAGTGAAGAGCCAGAATGTATACCAGGTGATTAAGCGTCAGTAAGCTGAAGAGTGTACACTGATGAATAAGTATACGTGAAGAGGTAGAAGTTATTTAGTGGGTGAATCTAAATAAGTTGAGGAATATAAGCTGATAGATAGGTGTAAGTGGATAAGTGTAGGTTGATGGATAGTGAAGAGGTAGATGCTACTAGGTGGTTAAGTATAAGAAAGTTGATGAGTGTAAGTCAATGGAAAGGTGTAAGTAAAGCAGTAGATGTTACTGGGTGGATATGTGTAAGTAAAAAGGTGGATAAGTGTAAGTTGGTAAATATGAGTAAGTGAAATGGTAGATGTTAGAAATTGGACAAGTGTAATTAAGTTGGAGAATATAAGCAGATGGATAGGTGTAAGTGAGGAGGTAGCTGTTACTAGGTGGATAAGAGACAGTGAAAAGGCAAATGTAAGTAGGAGGGTGGATGTTATGTAGCTGACCCTCATAGACCTCTTTTAAGGATGCTCTCGAGCACTGATGTGATGGGAGCTGGCAGTGGTCCTAAGAATTCCATTGTTTCAATGCGAGTCTCATCAGCAGTTGTGAAATTCTGAAATCCCAGAGACTCCTGCCAAGTTTCAGAGAGACCTAGAAAAGAAAACAAAGAATGTGAATCAGCCCTTCTCATGGCTGAAAAGATAAAAAAGAAATAATAAGAGCAGTGTTCAGGAGCCTCTTCACCCCCAGGGGCTTCAAATAAAGCAGCCATTTATGATTAACTTGGGCAGAGAATTGATCTCTCATATTCTTACAGTCCGTTACAGCATAACTTTGATGCATTACTGGCAGTGACACTCAGAGCAACAACAGATCTTTACATTTGAGATGCCCCTTTAGGCACATAACTGAATTCTTCTCTTCTTATGTCTCTATTGTGTCAGAGGCTTGCATACTTTTCATATTTTCAAGAGCACGCTTCTATTTTTAGAAACATGATTCCCCCTTTTCTCTTTGTGAAACGACCTGCCGTTCCAGCATGTTGCAGGGCCCCAGAGAAGACCTGAGGGGCCAGGAAACTCAAAAGTCTTTGCATTACCTCCCACGTGAAAACCTAGGAGGGTTTTCATAAGAACATAAGAAAATGCCATACTGGGTCAGACCAAGGGTCTATCAAGCCCACTATCCTGTTTCCAACAGCGGCCAATCCAAGTCACAAGTACCTAGCAACTACCCAAGCATTAAATAAATCTCAAGCTACTATTGTTTATTAATTAATAGCAGTTTATGGATTTTTCCTCTAGGAACTTAACCAAACCATTTTTAAACCCAGTTACATTAACTGCTGTAACCACATCCTCTGGCAATGAATTCCAGAGCTTAACACCTGCGCTGAGTGAAAAAGAATTTTCTTTGATTTGTTTTAAATGAGCTACTTGCTAACTTTATGGAATGCCCCCTAGTCCTTCTATTACCTGAGAGAGTAAATAACCGATTTACATTAACTTTTTCAAGTCCTTTCATGATTTTGTAGACTTCTATCATTTCCCCCCTCAGTCATCTCTTCTCCAAACTGAACAACCCAAACTTCCTTAGCCTTACCTCATAGGGCAACCTTCCATGTCATTTATCATTTTGGTCGCTCTTCTCTGCACTTTCTCCAGTGCAACTATATCTTTTTTGAGGTGAGGCGACCAGAACTGCACACAGTATTCAAGGTGCAGTCTCACCATGGAGCGATACAGAGCCATTATGATATCCATCATTTTATTTGTTATTCCCTTCTTAATAATTCCTAAATTCTGTTTGCTTTTTTGATTGCCACAGCACACTGAGCCGAGAATTTCAATGTATTATCCACTATGACACCTAGATCTCTTTCCTGGATGGTAACTCCTAAGATAGAAGCTAACATTGTGTAACTACAGCAAGGTTTACTTTTCCCTATATGTATCACTTTGCACTTGTCCATGTTAAATTTCATCTGCCATTTGGAAGCCCAATCTTCCAGTCTCGCAAAGTCCTCCTGCAATTTATCATAATCCGCTTGAGATTTAACTGCTCTGCATAATTTTGTGTCATCTGCAAATTTGATCACCTAACTCCTTGTATTCCTTTCCAGATCATTTAGATATATATTAAAAAGCACTGGTCCAAGTACAGATCCCTGAGGATACAATACACTCCACTGTTTACCTTTTTCGACTGTGAAAACAGACCATTTAATCTTACACTCTGTTTCCTGTCTTTTAACCAGCTTGTAATCCATGAAAGAACATTGCCTCTTATCCCATGACATTTTAGTTTTCTTAGAAGCCTCTCATGCAGGACTTTGTCGAACGCCTTCTGAAAATCCAAATACACCACATCTACCGGTTCACTTTTGTCCACATGTTTTTTCACCCCTTCAAAAAAAAGTAGGTGATTTGTGAGGCAACGCTTCCCTTGGGTAAATCCATGCTGGCTGTGTCCCATTAAACCATGTTTATCTAAATGTTTTATGATTTTATTCTTTATAACAGTTTCCACAATTTTTCCTGGCACTGAAGTCAGGCTCACCAGTCTGTAGTTTTCTGGATCACCCCTGGAGCCTTTTTAAATAGCAGGGTTACATTGGTCATCTTCCAGTCTTCAGGCACAGTAGATGATTTTAATGATAGGTTACAAATTAATTGAAATAGGTCTGAAATTTCATGTTTTAGTTCTGTCAGAACCCTGGCGTGTATGCCATCCGGTCCAGGTGATTTATTAGTCTTCAGTTTATCAATCTGGCTGTGATTTGGTTCACTTCTTTTGTTTTTCTGGTAATACTCGGGTATTAAGGCCCAGCATGTAAAACTTTACCCAGTTATTGTATGGGTCCACCCTAATTTCTGTATGCTTTAGTTAAGAAAGGTCATGTTTCATAAAGCTGTGCAGATGACAGTGGATAGCACAACCTGATCGGAAAGGTTTCAGAATGCAAGCCTCTTTCAAGAGGCTTTCTATACTACACACTGTGAGCAGAGAACTAAGCGTTCGTTACCTTTTATGATGGGCTTCAACTGGTCAAAAACTTACCTTCTGGTCCTCTGTGGGTAGTTTTAGGCACGGACTTGATCTCTTGCATAAAACATAGAACCTTTATCTTCTGGCTGGGGATTGGGTTCTCACTTTGTATGGAACTCCCCCACTCCCACCCACCCCCATATCTCTGGCAGTCAGGGAGGATGTAGGGAGATCTTTACACCATAAGGTGCTGCTCTGTGCTTCCTCAGGCAAGAGATTGGAGAGAGCTGTATTGAGAGGATAGAAGATTTAGAGAACCATTCCAGGCGCAGGAATTTACATTTTAGGGGAGTGCCAGAGAGGTCTGAATATGGAGACTGCAGCCAGATTATTTCCAGCCTCTCCATTTCGATATTAAGTCAGGCTGAAGAGTCAGCGGAGCTGCCCCTAATTGAACTTGACAGAGCACACCGCTCACTCGGCACCCCCCTGGGCCAATTTTCCACGTGATAATATTGTCTGTTTTTATAAATTTGTCATAAAAGAGAGGCTCTGGAGACACATCCAGCCGTATGCTTTGAAGACAAGGTGAAAGAGAAATATATCCAGTAGAGCTTTCTAGGGCTGTGGAAAGGTATTTGTGTGGGAAGTGAATGGTGGGGAAATGGCAGGAAAAGCAAACTGCCCTCAGAAGAGTTTTACTCAGGGTCGCGTTACGTGACACCAGTTCCATGAAGTGAACTAAACGAGTGCCACCAGCGCCCAGCCTGTACTGTTTATGGAAAAAGAGTCTCTTTGGAAGCCATTTTTCAAGCTGTCCTTTGTGGGACAAAGGCTGTGGCTACGGTTTTACCTGTGGACTTTGCCCCGGAGTTTCAAGGCGCTTCAGACCTTGCCATTTGGGTACAGAGGGCGTTCAGATGCTTGCATCTGCTTTTATTCTCAATGGAGCAAGGTGCGTGCTTTCGGCCACGTTTCCGGAGGGCAGTTTTCAGACTGCCGACAAATGCAGGTAAAAATGCTTTTTTTACCAGCAGAAAGGGCTTTGAAAGCTGCCCTCTTAAAACATTATTTTCCTACATGTGACACCAGTACAGGCTGTCAGGTTATCATCTTCCAATCTGTTCTCGTTCTTAGAAGAACACTTGGCATGCATGTGCTACTCCTACAACTGACTTCCTCTTGCAGTATGTCCACGCCTGCTGAGCTTTGTACCAGATGTTTTTTACCTCTGCGAGAACCCCCCCCCCCCCCTGGTTCCCACGTGATACCCTTGAAAGTTGGCGGGTTACGCAAGCAGGACCTGTAGGTACCGTGATTAGCAAAGGTCTGCATCTTGTCGTATCAAATGTTCTTAAATCGCTGCTGCGGAAGGAAGGGCCTCGTGGTTCTGCTTCGTGATTTTCAGTGTTTTGCACCATGGATGGGGGATGTTTATGGCAGATCGGCTTCAGCCCTTCCTTGCAGCCTCCCTTTTGCCGTTTGATTGCATATACTTCCTCTCTCTACTTACCCGAACCTTACTGTTCAAACATCACAAATGCGTTTGTGGCACTGGATAGACAATAATAATAATCAATCTCCTGTTCCATGGCATGATGATGCTATCTCTTGTGATACCACTGGTGAATGCTGGAGCAGATCAAGAGGAAGGTCTGGGTTCTGAGCATCTTACCGGGCGCGGTGATGGAATGGCAGGCGTTGGGTAACCTTACTCTATGAGTTTTAGCTCCGCAGTGCTGTATGGCTGGTAGATGAGTGTGGTGAATGCCAGAAGCCTGAGTTGGGCAAGTTATCATCTCTGCTCATTAGCCAGATAGCCAAGCAGATACTTTTTTGTACACAGCCCCAGAACTTCTTCAGCTCTTCTAAATGTTTCACCAAAGCGAAAACATCTGAAAATTCCCCCAGCCCCAGGTCTGAGGGCAGTGCCGCTTGAGCTCTTGGCAAGAACTGCAGTTTGCTTCATTGCCTATAGGATGATGTTGTGGGGTGGCACCAAGCTTTAATCTGCCAAAGAGGTTCTTGGCAAGGGAGAGAGAGTAAAGACTGGAACCAATACAGAATATTCTGTGGCGCTGAGTCCTGGAGCTCCCCCACCTGTAAGCTAATTGATGGTTAGAAGAGTGTCGGGTATCGCAGTGCTGGCAGCGCTAAAATGCTGGTGGAAATAGCAACAATAGGGTGGAGGTGGGAGACTTGTGTGTGGGGGGGGGGGGGGGACGACAAGAAGAGAATCCTGTTCAGAGGTGGAAATGAGAAAATATTGCCACAGCTTTCCCCAGCTGCCTTTCTGTTGCCTGACTTTCTTTATGTTAAATCAATTTTTATTAACATTTCAAACATGTGAATAACATGAAACATTCACTGGTGGAACAACTCGGAAGCACTGGTGGACTCTTCCCAGTGGCCCCCATGTGCAAGATGTAATCCCCTCCCCCTCCCCTTGCAAGGCCTCTCCTTCTCATACTTGTTGCTTAAGGATACCCGAGAACAAAAAGAAAAGAGCGAAGGAATCCCACATAATATACTATCACAAAAAAAAAAGAAGGGAAAACGATATGAGTTACTGAAAAGTGTTGCCCACTTGTGAAATTGTGAACATTGTCACTAAATTATTTGTATTATTTTTTATATTATTTTCTATTTTATTTAATTTTTATATGAATGGACCACATCAGCAAGCCAGACAGCGTTATCTCCTGTGGCTATAGAGATCGCTCAGTCTTGTCAGTCATTTGCGGTACATTCTTAAGATGGAACTTATCAAGTGCTGCAACGATGTGAACCGTATCAGATTCAATAGTCTCGCTGTCCAAACATGTGTCGAGAACGCGAGTATCGGATAATTAATTCAAGACAAGTTAAAATTCAATAGAAAGTTTGCTTAAGGAGACCCAACATTAATAATGGCTCAGATCCGCCCCTCAAAAGTCATTCAGAATCTCACTAGGAGCGTTAGGCGGTAAGGGTTGCATGTAGAAGCCCCATATCTGCAAGAGGACCTTTTTCTTCCGATGCAAGTAGATTTTCTCTGCATATTTCTCGAACACGCACATGCTGTGTACCTGATTTCTCCCTTGGGTATGCGTCGGCAGGTGCTCTTTCATCCAGCATTGCAAAATAACTTTTTTTTTTGCCAACAAGAGGATTTTCTGTAACCACAGTCTCGCATATTTTTTTTTTTACCTATAGCAATGCCAGTCAAATTATCAAAAAAGAAGAATCTTGGTTTGCAAAGGCAGTTAAGATCCCTGTCACCCTGTGAACATATGTAAGAATTCCCCCCCCCCCCAAAATAACAATATCCTGGCATTCCCAGAATTGATGCCCTAGAGTTCCAGGATGGGACCCGCACGTTAATATTTCAGTATCTATAAGGTTCATTGTACAAGCTAGTTTCTGAGAAATATAATAGCACATTAAAAGTTTGTACTGCGTTTCCCATAACATAATATAGCAGGTAATCGAACAAAATCTCTTACAGCATTGCACATACTGTTTTAACATGAGATGAAACTCCCTCCCCAACCGTGCATCAGTTTCCCATACTCCACTTGAGTCTTACTTCCTATGAATTTCCAGCTTAGGAAGGATATCGTGTGCCGATCAGAGTCCTCCACATCAAATGGTTCAGCCAGGAGCTCCCTACTTTCCTGTGTCCTGTTCTGCCCACCCAAGGATTGTAATTATTAATGCCTAACTAGTAAATACGAGAATAAACGCTTTTGATCTGGTCTGGTTCTCAGGATACCCACGATGAATATGCATAAGGTCTATTTTCGTGCGCTGCCTTCATTGTATGCAAATATATCTAAGGCATGTTTATTCTAAATGTCCGGGAAACCAGATCTGTTTGTGGACCAGGAGTTGCCTACCCCTGTCCTGTGCCTTAACCCCAAGACAAGGGATCCCCCTCCTGTTTCTCTTCGGGAGAATTGCTTTCTGCCCCTGGATCAGAATTGCTGCTGGCTCTAGTCCCAGCTGAGAAGGACCGTAGAAGAAACGATGCTTAGCTTGTTCCTTGCCGTCCTCGGTATTAGGATAACAGCACATTATTCTAACTGTTTTCACAGGAAACCTGTCTTTTCACAGCTGGGATCTGGCATCTTACCCGGGGACTGCTCCTTCAGAGGGGTAGAGGGCTGTCTCCTGGGCCAGCTGCTCCTCGGAGCCCAGCCCAGCCCCAGACACGCTGAGCTGGGCCTTTTGAGTGCACAACGTACATTAGGGATGTGGAAGCTGGAAAAGGTTCATTTTTTGTAATTTAAGGGTTTTTTTCTATTCATTTTTTTTTGGGGGGGGGGGGTTGTATTAATTTTATTTTGGTTTCCATTTAGTATGCACTAAATAAAATATAGTAGGTGCTAAATCCATTTAGCGGTCGCTCTTTTTTTTCTTAGTGCGCATTGATTTGATTTAGTGCACACTAAGAACTAAATCTGAATAAAATGAATGCACATCTCTAAGGTACATAGCAATACAGTAAACGATTGCAAATAAAGTCCTGCTTGGCTGGTCCGGTCTGCCCAGCAAAGTGTTTCGGGTAGTAACTGCCTGCCACTCCGCCTAGATCGGCCGCATGCTTTGAATTGCTCCCCTGTAATCTGGCCTGAGTTCCCTCACTTCCTCCGGCTCCGTGTCTCCTCCTCCTGGCAGGGGAGAGAGGGGCCCAGCCAGCCAGGGGACATTTCTCCACTATTATCAGTTCACACAAGTCTCTCTTCTTTTAATTGGGTTTTGCAAGAGCGGTGTGCTGGAGTCCAGATTCCTCTCCAGAAGGCTCCTTAGAGATTACTTTTTCCACCTAACGTGTGGCAATTTAGTGCACATCTTTCCAGCCTGCGTGTGCAGTCTTGCATGCAACGTGCATCGTGCCTCCTTCAGAGGTTTTTTTTTTTTGTTTGTTTTTTTAAATCAAACATTTTCATCCTGTCTTGGTTGCTGAATTAGCTGGTTTAAAATTGATTTTTCTTTTCAAGGGTAAACCGAGCAGCTCCCCCGGCTTCTGCTGCCTACATCTGACTCGCCGGTTCTTTTGTTCTGCCTCTTTCTTTTTCAATATCTCATTGATTTCTTCATTGTGTTTCCTTTTCATCCCTGATTCTCCTTCCCTTTTCTTTGTTCTTTCTTCACTCGTCCGTCTCTCTCTCTTTCTGTATCAGATCCTGCAGGTCTCCTGCGTTTTGCTGGAGCTTGAGCTTTTCTGCATCTTGAGCGCTCCCTTCCCTGAGCCTTCTTTTGTTTTGTTCTCTGTCCTTGTCCATCTCCCTTTCTCAGTCGTCTTCTCTCCCTCATGTCAATCTCCTTTCCCTCTGGCTACCTCTACCCCTCTCTCTCATGTCAGGGGTGCTCAAACCTGTCCTCGGGTTCCTTCCCCCCCCCACCCCAGCCAGTTGGGTTTTCAGGATAGCTCTAATGAATATACATGAGAAATATTTGCATAGATTGGAGGCAGTTCAGGCAAATAATTCTCATGCATATTCATTAGAGATATCCTGAAAACTCAGCCGACTGGGAAGGGGGGCCCGCAAGGACCGGTTTGAGCACCCCCCTGCTCTACCTGACCCTCAGTACCCCCTCTTCCACGCCTTCATTCCCCCAGCCCCCCGTTCTCCCTTACGTAGTCTATAGGCTAGGGAAGAACGACATGAGATGGAAGAGGCAAAAACCTGTTTCACTGTGACGGTAGTTGTCTTTAATTCTCCTGTCCTGCTGGTGCACTTCCGCTTGACCGATCACACTGGGCTTACCGAGGCACAAATATTATGCCTCAGCAAGCCCAGTACGAGGGTCCTTTTGTATGGCTGATACTGCGATGAGGTGGGGAGGGCAATATTCGACCACTGAGCAGCTCGACTAGTTAGCCGGATAAACTTATGCGGCTAACTAGCAGGGTATATTCAGCGGCACGGTCACGTTCCTCGTGACCTTGGGCAAGACACTTCACTCTCCAATGCCTCAGGTACAAACTTAGGGCCTGATTCATCGAGGCGTTTTCCCCGTAGACACAGAGTGGGAGAAAAGCCTTAGTGAATCAGGCAGATAAGACTGGGAGCCCAGCTGCAGTAGCTGAATGTCATCCGCTCTTAAGTGTCTTAAAGGTGGAATACAAATCAAATCAATGAACCTTAAAGTTAGCCGGGTATGTTCATCCGGCTAACTCTAGGACAGGTCAGCAGCATGACCAGAGTTAGCCGGAGAAATTAAGCGGTTAAATCCTAATATCGGAGCTAGCCAGTTAACTTTTCCAGCTAACTCTGCTCCTCGCTAGAATGCCCCTGACGTCTCCGGCGAAACTCTGGCCAGATAAGTCTCTAAACATGCCGGTTTTGCCATTATAACGGATAACTTTGCGGTTATCTGTCTAAATGGCATCTGAATATCAACCTCAAGATGTATTAACTGTGAATCCAGAATATAATTAGGGTCACTTTTGCCTTTCCCTTAGGACTGTATTTTTTTTGGAGGTACTTCAGGAGAAGGGGGAGCCCCAGGATGAATGGGGGCCCCGTGTCACCTTTCTTTGTTTGCCAGACCTCAGTCAACCATGGATTTCGTAGGCACAAAGGGATGGGACTGGGAGGATAGGCAAGATGCAGGTGGGGTGCAGTTATGCACCTTATAGAAAACTTAGAGGTACATTTACTAAGCTGTGATAAGGTAGGACGTGCAGAAAAAAAAGCGTTTTAACATGATGAGCCCATATTGCAGCGATGCTATGAGATATTCACAATATTGCACGTTTTCCCCAAAAAATCCACCCCATTGAAATTTGCATGCATTTGTAAACTCTATGCATTTGCATGCATAGAGTTTACAAAAGCAGCTAATACATAGGTAATCCTATGCAAATAAAATAACGCGATTTGCCTAAAATAAAAGCAAGCCGTATTGCTATAATAAATTTTCAAGAGTTGTAGTTAACTGATCCCAGGGACACTGGGACGTTAACATGCATCCCAATGTCCCCAGGATGCTTCTTAAAGGGCCATGCAGTCCAAAACAAACCCCCACCCATGTGCAAAATCTCCTCCCCTTGGAAGACGACCTCCCCCCCCCCTCCACTGCCTGTAGAGGCAGCACAGCCTTAAAAGTGTGTAAAAATATGGATTTAAAAATTGTGCGGTGATGCTCTGCCCCCTTCTCAAACCCCTCCCCTTTGTTACACATAACCCACCCCCCCCAATCCAAATACCCATCACGTGAGAGAATCAAAGGTCAGTCTGCGCCAGACCTGCCTGAAGCTAGAGGGTGCTCCGGGCCACCACTGGACCACCAGGATGTCGTCTCTTAGATAAGGGGGAAGTCCACGGGAACAAGAGAAGGGTCCCTAGGCCTCCAGAGTGTCACTTCTAAGGGGGGGAGGGAGCCAGTAAACTACCAGGGTGGAGGGGCTCATACTGGGGGCATGGGAGTTTGGTTTGAATAGGGAGTATTGGGGTTGGGGGCTATATGTAACAAAGGGGGAGGGGTTTGGGAAGGAGCAGGGCATCACCGTGCAACTTTAAAATATATTTTTTATACTTTTTAAGAGTCTACTAAGATCCCAGGGGCGGGGGGAGCATTTTTGCTCATTGGGGAGAAAGGGGTTTTGGGCTGCCTGGCCCTTTAACATAATGGCGGTCCCAGGCGAAATGGGCCGCCGTGATATGCTTTTCCCCATTTCTTAGTAATATTTTTTATCGACTGATTTTATCTACGATAAAAAAGTTTGCAGTGAAACCGCCACGTTATTTTCCTGGGGAGGGATAAATATCCAGAGAACGCCCCTCCCCCCTCGGTATTTCGCTGCTCCCGCTATAAAACATCACAGCTTGATACACGACCCCCATTAGATTGTAATTGGGCAGCATTTTAAGATCTGATTCTGAAAGTGTATCAGAAAGGAGAGAGAGACAAATACCATCTGATGGGGGGGGATGTAAAGATTTAAGCAGTTTGCAGTGTGTCGCACTACCGCATTAAAAACAGTCAAGATATTGTACACTTTTGTAAACCGTTATGATGGCTCAACCGAATAACGGTATATAAAACTCATCAAATAAATAAATAAATTAGTATCAATATTTCATGTTTTATACAGTTGTGAGCACCCAGCTCAACTGGTCACACACCAAAAACAATGTGTAATAGAGGATTTGTGTCACAAGAGAAAGAGTACGTCTCTTTTAGACCCTCCGGTGAAGTGGGACACAAGAGCACAGTTCTCCAGCTGTCTTTCTCCAAATAGCATTCATGCATGTTGGGTCCCACCGAAAACAATCTCTTTACCAAAGAAGTTTATAACAGTGAAAATATTTATGGCGAACCATCCACTTGTACTATTTTCTCTGCTGCTCTGGCGATAGGACAGGATGAGATTTACTGACAAATGTCACACTTGGTACAGTGAATCCACGTGAACGCTTCTCGCTGAACTGCGGCCAGATAATCCCACAGGCCGGCAATGCTTTCTCCAAAGACCTCTACCACAGAAGACCTTGGATATTAGAAATACAGTAGCTTTTTGCCTGTTGCAGCTGCTTCCTGCTCCTTACTTATTATATCGTCTCTCCTTGAAAGTCGCTTTTTTTGCTGGCCTTCCAAGAAAATGAATTTCCTTGGCACTGGCAGGTTTAGGACTAGCGTTTCTCACTCCAGACTTGGGATTCCTTTCTCATTGGAATCCCAAGCTCATCTCTGTTCTCACTGCTTTCTGCAAGGAAATGTCTAACCTGCTTCCTTCCTCTAACCAGGACTTCTTCGGACTGAAACCTTTCCTCTAGGACAGCGGTGGGCATTTCTGGTCCTTGAGAATCACCATCCGGTCGGGTTTTCAGGACATCCTTTAATCAATATACAAGAGACATATCTGCATATAATTGAGGCAGTCTTCATGCAGATCTAACTCATGCATATTCATTAGGGATATCATGAAAACCCAACCAGTTGGTGGCCCTTGAGGACCTGAATTGCCTACCCTTGCTGTAGGGTCTCTGCATTGCCATCTACCGGCAGAAACCGCCAACTGCACTCACTATACTGGAACATTCTCTATACCAGGGAATGTAACTATTCCTTATTAGGGCAACGTACACTATAATATGGACAAGGAGTCCCCATGAAACAGTCAAAGCACAAAGTTCTCAGGTGGCAGATGTATCAAATGCATTCAATAGCTTTTTCTATGTGGCGAGGAACCAAAAGCAAAAGTGAGTAGCACGAGAGACAAGGATGCAGGAAGAGAGAATGAGCAAAGAAAAGAATAAAGCTGACGGAGAAACTGGATGAAAATTTGCTGTCCATCTAACTGCTTCTGGCGAGCTGCGCTTCTCTCTTGCACTTCGAACTTAGGAATCAGGTCCAAATATTCTTAAAAACATTCCAATTTATTGTTGAATTTGTAAATTACTCTTCCATGAGGTTGGCACCATACCTATCACCCAAACCCGGTGTTGTGCAACTTCATAGTAGAAATCGTTTATGCATTTAATGAAATAGCATGCCTTGTCTATTGTGCCTGTCTAGATGTGTTATTCCCGAGAAGTCTTGAAGGATACCGATGTACAGCATGCCAGAAGTGTTTCTCTGCAGTGTCTGGTTAATAGATATCCATGTGCTCTTATAGAGCACACATTTATTGCATTCCCAGGGAAGAGTTCTGTCATTCTTCCACTGAGGACTGTTCAGAAAAAAACCCTGTAAGGTCTGGATCGTTATTTTAAAGTGCTTGAGCTTTTTGCTCTGGCTTACAAGTATCTCTTCCCACTAGTGGTCTGGAAGCATTTCCGTAAGATCTGCTTCCCATTCCCTCTTGATTTTATCTCGTGTCCCTCTGGGAAGTGCCTTGGCTATTAGCAACCTATTCGCAGAGGAAATTGTGTGTCTCAGCCTAGCAGTGATTTTTAAGTAAACTGGCGTGGGCAGGCAATCAGTTTCCTAAGCTAATTTTCATGCTGGCATCCTGAGAACTGGGGTTAATCTCAGCGTTCCCAGGCCTGTGCTCTGAGGCTCAAGAGAGAGGCCCGTTGCAGGAAAAATACAGAGATCTGCAAATAATGTAGCACTTAAGGTTCAGCAGGTGGATGAACCTTTAGTTACATCCCTAAGACCACTGCATGCCCAACATCCAGGATTCTTTAGGAAGAAGATTTTGGGGAACAGAACTGTAGAGAGAGAACAGTGTCAGCGTGCATTAGAGAAGGGGACTCAGTCTCTAGTAAAGAGAAAGTGGGACAGTGGTAACTATTTTGACCACTGTAGAAATATTTACTAAATAAATGGAACTGGAACAAATAAAAGAATATTTAGGTAGTTGGATCACCGGAAAAAAAACCCAAAAACGAAATACTTGGGAGAGCAATGGATGATTTTGAGGCTGCTAAGAATGTCTTAGGAGGAACTTAGATGTAACGCCAAAGAAAAGGTTACTGAGGTTGGCCTAGTAGCTCAATGGCAAAAATAGAGGCCCTGGCTACTGCACTTTGGACCAGTTGGGGCTGGGGATGCATTCACAGCCCTTGGGGGGAGGGAGAGAGTCTTGCCCATTGCTCAACATCAACACTTAGAGCTCCGACTTAAGGCCCATGTTAGCCAGGTTCCAGAGGTAGCGCCGTGGCTGAGACCACTGGCTGAGGGCTGCCACTGCAGTGGCTGGACTGAGCTGGCAGGGAGATCTTAAAAATAGGGCAAAACCTCCCAGGTAGTTATGAATGAAAGTTTACAGTGTTGTAGCCCAACTGAAGCCAGTTCCAGCTGAGCTGGAAGCCCACAGATGGAGGCCAAAAATAAAAGGCTACCAAGTGCACAAGGGCTTCTCACTGGTAGCTTGGGTAAGACATTCTAAAATAAAATGCACGTGTTGGAAATGTGATGCTCTAGAAGAAGTCAGAAGGTCATCTTTGCTGGATGTCGAGCAAAAGTAACAGAGGCAAGGAGAGGGCAGTCTGGGGTGATGACATTAAAAAAAATGCTCCAGATCTGAAACATGAGCTGAACGCCATAGCTCCTCTAACCTTCATATCAAAGATGGCTCTTGATGTCGATGGTGATGATGATGGATCTGCCTCCTAGAGATGGAGAGTTTCAGGTGTTTCCTTTGAACACAAGTGGATCGACATGATCCTAAGGCTCTTTTCCGCCATTTGTTTCTTTATAGGCTTCGGCAGGCAGGAGTGCAGTGCCCAAGATCCAGCACTGGCTCCACGCCCTCTTGCAGTCATCCTGTGCCTGACATGGGTAAACTCAGCGAAGTGCACCCAGGAAACTACATCTTCTACGGTAAGGGAGAATCATGGGAGATTGGGCATGGTGCCAGTGCTCAATGAAAACATTCCCAGGCTGCAGCAGGGCCTGTCCTGTTGAAACCAGGCAGTGGCAAGCTTATTTTTAAATTTGAATACATAGGCATTATTTATAGAAAGCGATCGCAGTGTACCTGCTGCACAAGACATGCCTAAAGTTCCCTTTTAAAATTATCCCACGGAAAGTACTGACGTAAGCTGCACCTGCTATTTGGTGCTTACATATTTTTCTTGAAAGTTTGCACATATACTTCTCAAGATCGAAAAGTATGTATGTAAGTGCTAACCCCAGCCAGACTCTGCTCCTGGAAGTCCTCTGCACACAGACCCCGGGCACATTTTGTAACTTGCCATTTACACTCACAAACCACCGTTTTATGTGCATAAGTGGCTTTTAAAATTGCCCCCTAAGTTTGAGCAGGTGCAGTTATGGAATTACCCCATTATCTCAGGACAGTGCCCCCAAACCTCATGCAAGGCTTTTTCGAGAGCAGATTACTTCCTACTGAGCTACCACTCCTCGGTCTTTCTTCCCAGACTCCCAGCCAACTGCCAGCCAGACCCAGCCCTGGTTAGCTCTCAAAGTCTTACAGGATCAGAGGTCCATATCTGTAAGCTAAATGACTTGCTGAAGGTCACATGGTGAATTGAGAAGGTCATACTGCACAATACTGCCAGCCCAAAACTGGGTGAAGAGGGAAGTGGACTTCTGGGTATAGTATAATGATCAGTGTAGTGTTCCCAGGGGCAAATGAAGTACTCAAGCCTCATGCATTATGATTTTATGTGTAACCCTTTAGGCATGAGAGTCAACATGCAGTGCTATGCATTGGGAAGGGGAGCAGAAGACAGGATCTCGCAATGATTTTGCTGGTGCTGTCTCCTTTGATCTATTATTTGAGGTGCAGGATCTGAATATAAACTTTGAAGTGCCGAAAAGTTAAATAAAAATAAGTAAATTATATCTCATTTTACCTTTCCTTTCCTTTCTCTATTAGACGCACAGCAGATGATGATTGGTTCTTGCAAGCTGGAGGACGTAGCTGTCCGAGTGCTGACAAGGGTCATAGGTCACTACCCTCATCGCAACCAGCTGCTGGTGGACTGTGGCTGGACTGGACTCAGTCTACACAGCCTTGGGCAGTTGCCATCAGGATACGCCATCATCGAAGACCATCCAGAATTGAAGTAAGTAGAAACGGACACGGCACCAAAGGTTGGAGGGGGGGAGCGGAATTAAAGTGCACACTCGTTCTGTCACCTCAGTGTCTGAATGGAATTTCATGGTGTCCTTTACAGAGATACAAACCTGCTGTATTCTTTTTATAACAATCTGATTCTGTGGTCTAATAATTAGAGCACAGAGCTATGGAAACCTCGAGCCTCAGATTCCTGTGGTTCTCATACCTAAATGAGTATCTCATAACAAAACACAGTCAGATACTACTATTAGCAGCTTATACAGCTTTTATGCTATCTTGTTGTCTTGTCTAGCTGAAGCCGGGGTAAGTGGCAAGGTCCAAGCCTGGTTCAAGTCCTTCCTCTCAGACAGGCAACAAGCAGTACATTTTGCTGATCTCAAGTCCATACCATGGATTTGAGGACTGTGGGTGTCCCCCAAGGCTCCATACAATCCTCATTGCTATTCAACATATACACAACCGATCCAGACTTTTAACATAAAAGCCTATATCTATGCTCATGCTGCCAATTGACCAAGATCTGAAAACAGCTATAAAGAAGCTTAGCGCATGAGTTGGAGCCATGCCAGAGTGGTCAAAACAATGACAAGCCAAATCTAGGCAAGTCCAAGACCTGAAAATCCCATTCAGAATATATGAACTTTAGTTAAAAACACAGGTCAAAAGTCTTGGAGTTTTACTGGATCCAGAACTTGCCCTGCTTCCACAAATCCAAGCAACAGTAAATGGCTGCTCTTGTGTCCGTGGACACTTAGGTTGAGGTGAGATTGGCTCTACCTGCAGGAAGGAGCCCTACAGGTTCTCACCATCAACAGGTGGACCCAGGTGAAGCAAAGACTAGTCAGGAGCTTCACCTATACCAGCCCACGTTTCCTCAGGTTGAGCCTTTGAGTGCCAGGGCTGACAGGACTTAGGCGAGGGTCTCTGCTGATGATTGGAGTCATGGTCCAAGATCAGGCAAGGGTCAAAAGCAGGCAGCAATCAGACATATCAGGAATACATGCATGGGTCACAACCAGGTGTCCATCGGAGGCAGAAGAAGAGGGGTGGATAGACCTGAGGCAGGCTAGGCAGACAAAGACTGGAATAGACTGAGATGAAGGTTAAAAACAACCCATGGATTGCCAAACACAACAGTACCCTCCCCCTTCCCCTCCACAATTAAGCCCCTCTCCCCCGAGGCTTTCTAGGGTACCGCTGATTAAAGTCTTTTAGGAGGTTGGGATGCCATTAATTTTCCTCTGGACCGTAATTCTTCCAGGAGATCAAATATTCTATTTTCTTGCCCCTCAGGACTTCTTGGACTTCGTATATTGTGTTTCCTTCTGAAACAACAGCTTTGGTACTAACTGGAATAGACTATTGTAATTCTGTATACATCGGTGTCCCTCAGAACATCAAGAGACCACTTCAGCTTATCTAAAACTCTGCAGCTCGATTGCTCACTAACACTAAACCTCAGGACCGCATTACTCCAGTATAGTACTCAATAAACTGGTTGCCAGTCTAATGGCGAATAACATATAAAATACTCTCCATTATTCACAACTAAATACACAGTATTTATTGGTTACTTTCAACCCTACACATTCATGTACCCTCCCAAAACTTAAGGTCATCAAGGCAAAGCTTACTTGAAATACAGAACATAAGAACATAAGAAAATGCCATACTGGGTCAGACCAAGGGTCCATCAAGCCCAGCATCCTGTTTCCAACAGTGGCCAATCCAGGCCATAAGAATCTGGCAAGTACCCAAAAACTAAGTCTATTCCATGTAACCATTGCTAATGGCAGTGGCTATTCTCTAAGTGAACTTAATAGCAGAGTTCGTGCCCGTCTCATACTAGATTGGCAGTTACATGAGACCAAGCCTTCTCGATTGTAGGTCCCACTGTTTGGAATTCGATCCCTCCATCCATTAGACTAATACCCAATGCCAAAGATTTTAAGAAAGCCTTGAAAAGCTACTTATTCAGTCAGGCATATCCAGATGCCAGTAATATGTAACATTCTCCAAGGACAGTAGGTTATGATTTTTTGCCCAGTCCAGATGTCTGCAATGTGTAACATCCTTCAAGGCCTGTAAGTTTACGCTTTTAGCCCAGTCCAGCACAACTGATTTTATAACACACAATTTTCAGTGTTTAGTTTTGATGTCGCTTGTTATTTGTTTTTCCTTTATGAATGTTTTTTCTTTTACTGTGAATGTTTTTTTTTACTGTAACCCGCCCCGAACATTGGAGGATGTGGGTAACAAGTTCTTTTAAATAAATAAATAAAAACATCTCCTGGGATTCAGGTGGCACTCTTGAGTGCCAAGAAAGCACTAAGGACTTGAATAGTGAGACATGAAACATGTGTTGAATTTTTAGAGTGGGCAGCAATTTCAACTGCTAAGTGACAGGGTCTAGTTGCCTTAACACTGGGAAAGGACCAATGAAGCATGTTGCCAAACGCAGCAAAGGAAGCCGCAAGTGTAGGTGTCAGTTATTTAGCCAGACTTTCTCACTCGTCTTGAATTGGGGGCTGGCCTCCTTCAGGCATCTACAATTTTTCTGGCTTGTGCTGCCGCCTTTTCAATCAATTGATTAGTTTGTTGCCACAGGTCATGCAGTTCTTGTGCCTAGAGTTGAGCCACAGGTGAAGGAACTGTCATGGGTAGTGGCAACAGAAGTAGAAGCTGCTTCCCATAGATTAGTTCAAAAGGGAAAGAGCCAGTGGTGCGTTAATGTGATTGTTGTGGGAAAATTCGGCACAAGGCAGGAGAGTGGCCCAGTCATCCTAGCACTCACTGACGTAGGAGTGGAGGAATGTTTTATGTGTTCAGTTAGTACGCACCATTTGCCTGTTGGCCTGTGGATGATAGAGCGTTGTATAGCAAGCATGATTCCAAACTTCTTGCAGAGGGAGCACCAGTACCTGGCAGTGAACTGAACTCCTCTATTAAATAAGATGTGCTTCAGCAGGCCATAAAAGCAGAAGACATCGAGTATGAAAAGGCATGCCAATTCTGGAGCAGAAGGAAGGCTGGATAATGGGACAAAGTGTGCCATCTTGGAGAAATGATCAATCTCCACCGCGTTAGAGATAGGGAGGTCCATGATAAAGCCTGTGGACAATTAGGTCCTGAGTTCCCTGGGGCCTGGCAATGGCTGTAAAAGCCCCCAGGGTCGGCCATGCAAAGTCTTTTGCTGTGCGTAGGTGGGACACGAATCGATATAGGCCTTGAGGTCCTGCTTCACTTGGGGCCATCAGTAGTGCCATTGAAGCTGTTCAAGAGTTCGTGCCCGTCCAATATGTCCTGCTTCATGGGAGTCATGGGCCCATTTTAATACTTTTTTGCCCAATCTGGAAGGGACTACTGTCTTCCCTAGAGCAACGGGTTCCAATGTGGCCAGAAGTATCTTAATGGGGTCGATGATATGTCTTGAGGTTCCAGAACATCCTTGGTCTGAAAAGAATGAGAAAGGGCATCTGTTCATTGATTCTTGAGTACAGAGTAGTATCAGAACAAGGATCAGTGGGCCTATCTAGAGTTAAACTGCTGAGCTTGATGTAGCTATTCAAGGTTCTTGTGGTGTGTGTATATGGTAATGCAATGTTGAGCCCACTCAAGAAGATGACACCATTCTTTTAAGGCCAACTTGATTGCCAGACACTCACAATCTCCAACACTGTAGGTACGCTCAGCCAGAGATAATTTCTTGGGAAAAAAGAACACTGATGAAGTATCCCTTCAGAGCTGTGTTGGCTGAGGACAGCCCTTACCCCAAGGGTAGAGGCATCTACCTCCAGAATGAAGGGCTATATGAGATCCGGGTGGCATAGGCAAGATCCATGGGCAAAGGCATCCTTTAACTTCTGAAAAGCCTCAGTGGCCTCTAGTGGCCAATCCTTGGGGTTGGTGCCCTTGTGGGTAAGAGCGGTAAGCAGGGCTGCCAGGAAGGAGTAAATAGGGATAAACTGGTAGTAATAATTAGCAAATCCTAGGAACTTTGCAAGACCACTCCAGGACAGCTGTTACCTTGGCTGGGTCCATCTGAAATCCATCTTGTTAGACTATGTACCCAAGGAAGGGGAGTTCCTCTTGCTCAAACAGACATTTCTCCAGTTTAGTGTAGAGATTATTTTCCCGAAGGCGCTGAAGAATGGTTTGAACATCTCTATAATGGGAGCTCAAAGTCTGGGAAAAGATCAGTATGTCATCCAGGTATACGACCACATAAGTGTACAGCAGGTCACAAAAAATCTCATTAACCATTTTCTGAAAGACCACAGGGGCGCTGCAGAGCCCAAAAGGCATTACCAAATACTTGTAGTGCCCATTGTGGATCTTCCATTCATCTCCATCCTTGATGCACACAAGTTTGTACATGCCCCAGAGGTCCAGTTTCATGAATATCTTGTTGCCCTGTAGGCAATCTAAGAGCTCAGTTATTAAAGGTAGGGGGTCTCAGTCCTTCTTAGTAATATCGTTCAGGTTGAAGTAGCGTATACATGGTCTGAGAGATCTGTCTTTCTTCGCAACAAAAAAGAAACCAGCTCCTGCCAGAGAAGAGGAGGGTTGGATGAATCCATGGGCTGGGTTCTCTTGGAGTAGGCCAAAATGTCCTGTGTCTCGGGTGGAGATAGAGGGTAACCTGGCTCTGTGGAGGCATAGCTTTGAAAATGAGTTGGATGCTGCAGTCATACATGCAATGAGGAGGCAGGATCTTGGCACTCTTCTTAGAAAAGACATCCTTATAATCTGCATATTGAGGTGAGAAGCCTGGAAGGGTGGAAGCCATGGTCACTGGATACCAAGCAGGAATTTGTACATCCTTGCCCCCAAACAGGCAAGCTCCAACATGGACCAATCAAAGTGAAGTTGATGTTGGAGCCATGGCAGACCAAATATGGTGAGATTAATGACTCTGGGGATCACATGAAAGCTGATCCTCTCTGAGTGCAAGAGGCTAATGCGTAAGGTTAGCGGCATGGTGGTTCAGGTAACCTGTCCCAGGAGTGGAATCCCATAGACTGAAGATATGACCAGCAGAGGAGTCGTCTGGACACTGGGTATTTGTAGCTTGGTGACCAGGTCCTGTAAAATGAAATTTCTTCCAGAGCCGGAGTCCACAAAGGATTGGGTGGAGAAACACATCGGGCCCAGTTCCAGTGTGACCGGCAGGAGAAGTTGGTGAGCCAGAACTCATAATTTGCATTCCTGACCTCTTGGGACAGTGAGCCAGGAGATGGCCTCAAGCCACACAATAGAGACAGAGTCTGCAATGGACCCTCTCTTCTGGGACTAGACAGCAGTGGCCCAATTGCATCGGTTCCTCCAAGGGAGATGAAGAGGCTGTAGGGCTGACAGTAGCAGGCAAGAGCTGGCATTATTTATTTATTTATTTATTTAACATTTTTCTATACCGACCTTCATGGTTAAATACCATATCAGGACGGTTTACATCGAACAGGGATAAAAATAATTAGGTAAAGGAAGAGACAAAGTTACATTAAACGAGGACCGTGAACTTGGAAGCTTAGGTAGCTGGAAGAAAAGAGATAAAGTTAAGTTAAAGAAAAGAGAAATAACAAATTCCGGACTAGAGATAGTTCAGAATAGAATTAGTCCACATGTTCGAGTTGGTATCCATGCTGTCCAGGAATCAGATGAGGGGAGGTATAATTGTTCGTATAATTGTTCGTGAGTAGATAAAGTCTAATGTGTATCCCAGGGTTCTGGGAAGGCTAGGCGGAACAACCACGTTTTGAGTTTTTTTTTAAAAGCATTGGAAGCGAGGTGCCAAGGAGAACACGTCTGTGTGCCGGACGGGTCTCTCTGACCCTTTCCTGCAAACATCACTCTATCTTTCCTGCTAGGGCCAAGAGGACCTCCAGTGAGGTGAAGAGTTCCAGGCTGGCAAGCTCATCCTTAATCTCCCCAGAGAGACCTTCCAAGAAGAAGGCAACCAAGCTGTCCTCCCACCAATTTAGTGCAGAGACCAGAGTTCTGAATTCCATAGCATACTCGCCCAGACTCCATCGCAGCTGCTTATCCTGGCTCCTCAAAGACAGAGCAAAATTGTTCCATGAACTGCTGGAGATCGAACATTGAGAAAACAAGGTTTTAGAAACAAACAAGTAATCCAGTTGAGATTTGGATGGGTGTGCTTCAGTAATGTGAGTATAATCCCTAGTACTCGGGTTGAGCGTTCTCCATGTGTCAATAATTTGCAGTGTTTCACAGAAAAAATTAAGCTCCTTCACCATATCATGTGACCCCCTGTTGAGCACCTTTTTATTGCTGAAATGAAATGTTTATTTGCTGCTATGTTAATTTCTGCTACCTAAATTGTTATGCTCCATCTATTTTTGTAAAGATGCAAACGGCCTTCACATATCTGCTCTTACTCTAATGTAATGTAAACTGCTTTGGGTGAACTTCATATTCAAAAAGGCAGGATCTAAATCCAAATAAACGGTTCTCATACCTAAATGAGTATCTCATAACTAAAAGTTTTCAGATACTACAATTAGCAGTTTATACAGTTGATTTATTGTAATTTTTCTACTATTGCATTTTGAATATGTTCCATCTGAGGCTTTTTTATTAATCTGGCTTTTTAGAAAGGTCAGGAAATTTTAACTAACTAACTACTGCTACTTGCGCACTAGTAGAAATCATTTAACTTACTCTTTCTTAGCCTTAACCTCATTATGTATTTTCCTTAATCATTCTTTTCCCACACCGTCAGGCCGATGCAATAAGACACGCACAAAAAAACACAGGCGCTCAATATGAGCACCAATTTCCTAATGCAAAAGAAATCAAAGCAGCTTATAAAACCGGGCGCTCTAGGGAGAAATGTGCGTTTCTGGTGCTCAAAAAAAGTATATTGCATCGGGCGCAGGGACATCTAAATTGTGCGTTCCTAGCAGAAAGTGCATCACTTACATGAAGTTAAAGAAATCTGCAGTTGGGCTGTTTAACAAATGGAAAGGAATCACCCACGATCTTTAAGGTGTCCTTTAGCTAATTATCATACTCTGCTCCATTATGCCCTATATACTTTTTTTAAATTACCAAATAACTAAACCCTATACTAATTTATCTAAGCATCTCTATCCTATAAGGGGCACATTTTTTGCAATGCAGAGGTCCAAATTTTTTGTTTCTCATTAGCCCTTGACTGCAAGTAAACTTTACTTCATCTTAAGGGCTGAAGTTAATTTTCTGGCGTAAAAAAAAATGCACGTTGGGTGCCCAGCCTTTGGGTGTGTGTTCCTGCATTGGGCGGTAATAGGGTAATGTCTTCATGCCCATAGAATTGACATGCGTCGGGCACTATCGAGTCCGCATTTCTCAGGGCACGCGTTTTGGACTCGCTAATCTTCTTACTGCATCGTACACTATTCTTGTGCACTCAAAACGCATGCTCAACTGCGAGCAAACCCATGCGCTAGATTGGGCACGCCTTATAACATCGCCCCGTCATTGTGGTGTAGCGCACCTATAGGTGTTGCCTCATCTCCACCCCAGTGCGGGCTGCATACTGGGGCTCTCTGCTTTTTTGGAAAGGACCATGCTGTCAGTTCTTGCATGATGTAGAGTACATTTAGGGAAAGAATTATTTCTCATTCATCATGAAGCGCATAACGCTCAAGGATGGGAGGAGTCAAGTGCTGGTTTTAGGCGCGCTCTCTTCTGGCAGGAGCAGAAAAAATACACTCGACATTTAACAGATAGCCATTATGGTGGCAATCTTTAAAGGGATTTCTGCAGGAAAACTGGAGTTTCCCAACAGAAGAAAGCCCTGTACAAACTGCCTGCCCCTCCCCCCCCCCATGCAGAGAAAAGGGGCAGCACTGGGGGAGGAGTTAGGATGAGCCAAGCAGACTATGCCTGTGGCCACCATGCGTCGGTAGTGAGTTCCCCTATAAAAATCAGCTTGCAGGCCTGCAGTTACAAAGTTTGGAGGGGAGGGCTTGAAAATCACCCTCTGTCTTTAATCTGGCACTTTCCTTCTGCTCCTTTGGGCCCTCTTGTTGGTCTACAGCACCATGAATTTCATTCACAGCTAGCCAGGGTTTTCTACCAAATCTGCCCAGCCCTCCCAACAAGTCTTCAGCAAAGGGCCACAAACGTAGCTCCCCGCAGAACGCCGCCAACGTGAACCCTAAGCCTGACTGAGACTCTTTTTCTGCATCCCCCTTCGTAGGGACTGTGAATGCCACCTCTGCATCATCCCTAGGCCAGGGTAGCCCAGGAAGAAGCCTGACCCTGGAATCAAACCCAAAAGACTTGCGAGGGGAGACTTGATGACCTAAAAAATGTATATCTTGGAGGAGCGTTGAGATGGGGGGATATGACATAGGCTGTTGAATACCTGACAGATATTAATGATGCACACGATTTGATTTTTTCCAATGGAACTAGGGATCCACAATATGAAATTCTAGGACGGAAGTCTCAGGAACAATGTCAAGAAACATTTTTTCACAGAAAGGGTGGTGCATGAATGGAATGCCTTCCTGGAAGAGGGGATGAAGAAAAGAATGGTAACGGAATTCAAAAAGGGTGTGGGATAAACACAGAGGATCCCTATTGACTAGAGGATGGAAATGAAAAAAACAGGATAAACCTGTGATAACTTTTGCTTTAGTATTTCTGCATGCGGGTAACCAGCGTGGAGTAGCAGTTACACCCTTGAGCACCCTGCTGGGCAGACTGGATGGACCATTTAGGTCTTTATCTGCCATCAAGTACTATGTTACTATCTCATCCATATGGCTGTGCATGACACTTGCCACTGGCCAGTCAGCCATTCGCTGTTCTATGGAAGCTGTATGTGGCTAGTATTTTTTTAAAGCTGTTATACATTTGTTTCAGGCTGTTCTGCTTTGAATGTCAGAGTGGCTTTAGGATGTCTTTACCGCTAGGGTTGTCACCTTCCCCACTTCTACCTGAAAAGTCTGATCCACTTCTGGTTTTGCACCATTGCACGCATGGAAAAATGGGGCAAAAATCCAGGACTGGATCAATCTCTTGGGATTCACTGGAAGGGGTGTAAGCAGTGACAGCAGCCACACGTGGTATGTGACATCACTGCATTTCAGTTCCTCTTCGTGCCTGTTTCCTACACGGAGGGTAAATGCACACTGGAAAAGACTAAACTGGCCAATCAGGCTGGCTGAGCTGTCCTCCTCAACTTATTGCCTTCTCTGTGTGGAAGAGATGGTAATTTTGAACCCAGCCCTACATTTTGAAAGATTCCCGACAGCTTTTGTAGAAGTTGAAAAAAAAATTGTAGTTGTCGCTGAAAGAATATGATTTAGGAAAGATTCTTCTGCAAGCTCACTATCTACAAAAGACATCAGCGACGTCTTTCAAGGCTGAAAAGAAATGAACAAACCTGAATATTGCACTGTTGACAGATTTGAATTTATTACTGGCCTTTCCCAAATCCAAGCTCAAGGCGGGTTTCAGTAGGCATTTCCCTGCCCCAGGAGGGCGTACAATCTAAAATGGTATCTGGAACACTGAAGAATTAAGTGACTTGCCCAAGGTGAAAGGAATGTTAGTAGTAGGGGAAGCACGATTTGAATTCTGCTTCCCCTGATTTGTATTCCCCTGTTCTAACCACTAGGCTGTTGCTCCTGATGGTGGGATACTCTTCCCTTTAAGGATGATCTTTTATCTCTGCACTGGTCACAGCCAGCACCCTCACAGCCATGACAGGTCCCAAACTGTTGCAGTATTCCAGTGTGGCAAATATAAACACGGAATCGATAGCTCTTATGGTGCCAGGATCCCCTCTGCAAGGCCATGTGAGCACACTGTGGGGCCGATGCAAAAAAAAAGCACGGAAAGCGGGCGCTGAAAGGTCAGCGCCCGCTTTCTTAACGTGTGCATGACGCCCGCAAGGGGGGCCAAGGGGACCAGGAGAATGAGAATGCTAGGGGTGTGCATTCGTTTGCAAAGTATTGGCAATCCATAACGTATATGCTGTATTCGTGTGGGTCATGAAATGTATGGCGAACCCCCACGAATACAACATATCACTAAAGAATAAACCCCCACCCTCCTGACCCCCCCCCCAAGACTTGCCAAAAGTACCTGGTGGTCCAGCGGGGGCCCTGGAGCGATCTCCTGCACTCGGGCTGTCGGCTGCAGATATTCAAAATGGCGCCTATAGCCTTTGCCCTTACTATGTCACAGGGGCTACCGGTGCCATTGGTCGGCCCTTGTCACATAGTAGGAGCACAAGATGGCGCCGGCCGTCCATTGCTCCTACCATGTGACAGGGGCCGACCAATGGCACAGTCTGCTGGAAAATTCAGGATTAATCTCATGAATCTTTTCATGGAAGAAGTCTATGACACAAGAAGTTTATGACAATTAAATAATTAAAGATCAATCTTTTTTCTTATTAGATAATTCTTTATCTTCTAAGACTAATAGTAATAATTATGCAAAAAATCTTTTGGGATAAAATTAACATTCTGAGGAAAAATTTTACTGTTTGTACTTCATTGAGAGCACCTAAGCATTCATATGGTTTAACTACATGGGATTCTTTTGAATCTATAACAGTACTTGAAATTGGCGAAATAATAGCTAAAATTAATACTGCCTTCCATCCTCTTGATCCTATTCCAGTTCATTCATTGAAAGAAGTGCAGCAGATTATTATTCCCACAATTACTAATTTAGTCATTCTTTTTTTATCGTAAGGACTTGTCCCAGCTAGTTTAAAACAAGCTGTGTTAAAGCTTATACTTAAATCTAAAACTAGGAGGAATGATGATTGGAGTAATTATGCACCAATTTGAAATCGTTCCTTTTTGTCTAAAGTTCTTGAAAAAGTTGCACTGTCTCAACTAGTCCATCGTTTAAAAGATCAGGATATTCTTTTTCCTAACCAATTTGGGTTTCGCAAGCATCATTCAACTGAAACTCTTCTTCTTTCCGACTCAGTTTTACAAGGATTTGATTCCGGAGAATCTTATTTTCTCGTCTTAATCGACTTGACTCCGGCCTTTGATGCAGTCGATCATTATTTATTACTTCATCGATTGATTGAGATTGGCGATAGTGTTCTTAAGTGGTTTTCTTCTTTGGGGTAGATCATTTCAGGTCAAACTTGGTAATCATTTTTCTGATGTGTCCCATATTGAAATGGGTGTGCAGCAGGGCTCGTCCCTCTCAGCCACCCTTTTCAATATTTATATGCTTCCTTTATGTTAATTGTTAGCAGGTTTGGGAATTCCATTTTATCTCTGTGCTGATGATGTACAATTTTACATCCCCTTCACTGAGTCACTTGAACATACTGCTTCTTTGATTTCTATTTACATGAAGCCTGTTCAAGTGTTGTCACAACTCAAACTGACATTAAATGCTAGTAGGACTGAAATTATTTGGCTGAACAGAAATCTTTCTATGTATAAACCGTCTGTCCTTGCTCTAGGTACTGTTAACATCATCCTATCGGATCAAGTACATAAGTATTCAACTAGATGAGAGTTTCTCTATGAAGAAGCATATCAATAAGTTAATCAATTTGGGTCTTGCAAAATTGCATTTGTTACAATGATTAAACCTTTATTAACTTTTGAAGTCTTTCGATCAGTAATGCAGACCCTCATTTTCTCGAATCTGGAGTTTTATGTATAATTAGGTAAGATCTATTACTCGACTGTTTTGGAGTTCTTTCTCTTGTTTCTTCTGTTTTAATTTGTTTAATTTGTTTAATTGTGCTAAACTGCTTTAATTGTTCCTTAAATTTTTTAAATTTAAATTTTTATATTTTTAATTGTATTAATTCGTCTTTAATTGTTTTCAACTGTTTTACTGTTCCATGTAAAGCCCTTGGGCGCCCACTATTGCCGCAGGCTCTTTTCTTTGTTACATGTAAACCGGATTGATTTGTACATTGTATAAGAACTTCGGTATATAAAAACTAAAAATAAATAAATAAATAAATAAATAAATTGTTTGGCCTTCCTGCTAGTACGCTGAGACTTCTGCAGAATGTTTTGGTTAGACTTTTATTAGGGTGCCAAAAATGTGATTATATTATGCCTAATTTGATTTCATTGCACTGGTTACCAGTGCAATGTATTTATTTATTTAAACATTTTATATACCGTCGTTCCATGTATAGATCAAAAGGGTTTACCAAGTAGCATTCATAGTTATAACTCATCAAACAAACAATGATTGGTTATAAAGGTGGTATTCACAGACAGGCATTAATATTTGTCAAGTTAACTTTTCAGGAACATCTTTATAATTGATCTAGTACTTATGGCAAAGTGTACTGAAAATTAGAAAGAGGTGATATTATTTACATCTTAGTGGGTTGTTTTGAGATTCTTACATTCTCTTATTTGATTTTTCTTCATGATTTGGGTATTCTCTTTTGTCTTTCTTGTCTCTGTGGCTCTATATTTTCAGATGTTTTTAAGTTAAATTATAAGCATTTTTGAATAGCCATGTTTTTAGCTCAGATTTACATTTCTTTCTATTTGGTAAAATATGTAACGACTCAGGCATAGCATTCCATAGCTTTAGATTCGGTATAAAAGTCTCACCCTAATTTTTAACATTATTTATTCTAATGAGGCTGGATGGATAGGTGCAGCATTGCATTTGTATACTCCACAATGAACATTGAGATCCCAAAATAAAGGTTTTTTGGTTAACTGAAGTAAGAGACTGTCCATTTTTCATAGCAGGCCCTAAGCTGTGGAATTTAATGCCATAAATGTTATGTACTTTAACTGATGGTAAGAGATTTAAATGTTAATTGAAAACTAGTTATTTAAAATGCTTACAAACTTATTTAAGAGAGATACAGAGATTGTGACTTTGTAATAGAGCTGAGAATATAATCGTTAGTGATGAGAGAAATTAAAGTTACATATATTTTAGACATGAAAGTTACTTGTAATGAGATGACTATTTTATTTGATGTGTATTTTATTTTTATTATTTGGTCTATGAGTGTTTTTTTTTTTTTCATTATATTGATACTATGTATGTCACCTGTAAACTGTTGTGATCTTTATGTCGAATGACAGGAAATAAAATGTTTAAATAATATAAAAATAAGTTTGGAAGATGGGCAGTTTCCTCTTCTAATTTTCAGAAAAGGAAGAAAGTGTGGCAGGGGTCAAGGGAAGAGGAGGTGAGAGAAGTATGTGTGTGTGTGTGTGAGGGAAACAGTCTGCTGGAGAATTCAGGATTAATCTCATGAATCTTTTCATGGAAGAAGTCTGTCAGAGTCTGGGCAAAGACTGAAGGGGGGATGAGAGGCAGAGGCAATTTAAGGAGGGGGGTTTAGTGTGGCAAAGCGACAACAAAGGTTGGAGGCAAAGGTGTTTGTCAGATGGACATAATAATCTTGCTTGACAAGTGTAATAGCAAAATGGAAGGGGGTGAGCATGAATTTGAAATGTATGAAGTCAATATGAGCATGGGACTTCATCCAGAGACACTCTAAAGAGTGGATGCAGGAACATAGGAAACAAACTCTGGAGGTGAGCCAAGGCTGGGGTACCTTACAGAGGGGGAGGGGTGGGGCAAGAGTAACCAAAGCAGAGTTTAGTATTATAACAAGAAAGTGTCTTATCAACAGGCCCTGACAAGTTTGTAGCAGACAGGAGAGATGAAATAATACCACAAGCACCAATATTCTTGACATTCCTGAGGGTAACTGGACGAAACCACAAGTGAGGGTGGTTAAGTGTGAGAGTTAACAGATGATGGTCAGAGAGGGGAAGAGCAGAGGTGGAGAAACCTGAAAAAAGGCAGTTTGAAGAAAGGACTAGGTCAAGACAGTGGCCTTGATGATAAGCGAGAGCCATACAGCACAATTGGAGATTTGAGGTAAAAGAATCACAGGGGTCATTAACATTAAAGTCCCCAAGAATAAGGGAAGGGGAAGACAGGAATCAAAATCAGCAAGGAAGAAGGAGGAGGATGATTAGGAAGATGATAGATGATAGTCAAAATGGACTAAAAAAATGGAGAGGACCTCAAATGAAGGAGTGGGCTTGAGCTGGGAGAAGGGTTGAAACCTGCAGGAGGAAGAGAGTAGCATTTTGACAGCCCTGCCTCAGCCTACCGAGTATGGTATATGGGAGAACCCATAATCTCCGTGACAGCAGCATAGGAAGCAAAATCCTTTGGGGAAAGCCAAGCCTCAAGTCAAAGAAATACGATGGCGGAACGAGAGATAAAAGAGGTCACAAATGTAGGCAGGCTTACTGGAAACAGAGCAGGTGTTCACAGGGAACAGGAGAAAGGGAGGGAAGAGACAAGAAAGAGAGCGGGTAAGGGATAAGATTGGAGGGGTGACAGGAGGACATACACAGATGCAGCTGGAAGGCCAGAATTCTGCTGAAAGGAGGAGGAGATGAAGAGTGCAGTGACAGTGACAAGCAAAAGATGATCTCAGAAGCGAGGTGAAGGCTGGATGAGAATTACAATATTTTGAAGCTTGAGAGCAATCTATGAGGTAGAAGAGAGAATTGCTGGGGAGGTGGAAAATATAGACAGTGGAATTTGATGCTTATGGTTTTCAGGGGGAATAAGATTGGGGAGAGTAAGCATTGGAAAGAGTAAGAAGAGTGGAACCACTAGAAATAAACAGAAGGAAAAAATGCTGCTGACCTGAGGTAGTTATATGGTATATATTATGAGGCTTGAGAGGTCGCATTTTGACAGTCAGTAAACCAATTTGACAAAAGTAGATATAGTCACACTACTGCCTGTGGGTTTATTATAGAAAAATCCAGGGCGCATTACTGAAGAAAGATTGTCTTATTAGAACAGGAATTCAATGACATAACGATCCATCTCTGATCAATCAATGAGATCCCCCAGGAGGGTGGATGAAAAGAGATGATTCTCCAGTAACATCACAAGGACTCGCACCTAACTCGTGGCTTTTACCATTCATGAGCTATGAAAACACCTCCCCTTCAGAACACTGAGAACAAAGCTGTTGTCTAATAGAAAAACACGATGTATTTTGTAAATATATATTTAATGTACTGTTATTTTCAAATGTTAGACCGAGAGCTCATCCAGATTTGATTGCTGTTGCCTTTGTCTCATCTTGCAGGTTGGTGGGCATGACTCAGGAACATGGGCGGATTGAACCTATCTCAGGTCAACTGGATTTCAGTAGGTTCCCTCTCGGAAGCCTCCTGTCCCTGGTTCCTTATCATGTAAGTGTGACTCCAGAGTTATGAGCATATACATATACAGCAGGTTATGAGTATGGCCATTTCATTGCATGGCCACCTTAAGGCTCTGATAATGACATCAACCAAAATGTATATTGATTAACTAGCTGATTTCTACCTCTGTAGAGAACTCTAGTTCTCCAGAGAAAAGAACCTTAGGCTATATAAAGGGATGATGAGCCGAGCTGATTTGCCCTCAAGCATGTAAGTACAATGTTATTATCTGTACTTCTATTTTGGAAATACGCTCTTCATTCAGTGTGTTAACAGAAAATCACCCAAGAAAATAGATTGAGATATTAGCTTTGTGGGGTGATTTAATCTTTGTTTGTCTCCCCCTCTACAGAGGCCAGCATACTAAGAACCATTCCTTTGGCATTGTTAGCAATCATTAATCTTGTTTGTTTAAGCCTTCATTGGCCACATGTCTACCCAAATACTTATGGTGTTTTTCTCTCTACTAATTGTCTAAAGAGCTATAATGAGACTGGGAAGGTTTGCTAAGGATGCCTTTCCAGTTTGATAGTTTGAAACTTCATGGAGAGATTTGGGCGTCAGAGGCCACTAAAGTTATCCCAGGGAGCGAATAACAGGGGATATGCTGGATACTTGCAACCTGCCCGGTCTGGCCACTGTCAGATACAGGATGCTGGGCTTGATGGACCTTGGTCAAACCCAGCACGTCATTCCTTACTTTCTTATGTAACAATGAAATGGACCATGAGGTTCAACAGAAAGTCTCCAGAAGGTCCCTGCTTCCAATCTCCAAGGCACTTGTATCTAGCCAATCAAAGGAACTGAATTAGTTTGATCCCTACTGGCTAAGCTAGATTGAACTAGTAACCTACAAATAAAAGGATCAATATCCCTATTCCTGTTCATACCCCAGATCAGTCAAGATAAGTAGGTTTTGCATCCCTACCAGCAGATGAATAAAAACTTTTCAGGCACTGCTACTTAACCAAGAGTGCCACCTGCGATCCCTCATTCGGGCAAAGTCAGAAATGGAATGTCACTGTTCCATTCGATGGGTTACAGAGCGTCTAAGGTCCCTGGGCTGGGTGATAAACCTAGCGAAGAGCCACCTGGATTTGTCTCAATCACTAGAATATCTGGGAGCACGATTTGACACTCAGGCAAGGTGTTTCTTACCCCAAAGAGGGTAGTCAAGTTGCAGTCACAAGTGATTCGGCTGCTGGATCTGTCAGTTCCCAAAGTCTGGGATTATTTACAAGTGCTGGGTTCCATGGCCTTTACTCTGGAATTGGTGCCATGGGTCTTTGCTCACATGCAACCTCTTCAGAAGGCGCTCCTGTCGGAGGATTTCAGCTACTATTGCCACTCCAAGAGGAATCCAGATCCAGTCTCTCGTGGTGGCTATCACATCCCAATTTGGGGAAAGGAGAGGATCTAGAGGTTGCGGACTGGGTGGTTGTGACCACAGATGCCAGTCTCGGTGGTTGGGAAGCGGTATGTCAGGGACTGACAGCCCAAGGGCAGTGATTACCGGTGGAGGAATCCTGGTCAATCAATCGTCTGGAAACGAGAGCATTTTGCAGGGCATTACTGGTCTTACTTCCTCAGATTCAGGGGTGTGCGTGTTATCGGACAGTGTGATAACAGTGGCCTATATCGATTGGGCGGGTGAAACGCAGAGTCGATTAGTGGCTCAGGAACTCTTTGCCTGGCAGGGGCGTCATCTAGCAATACTAGCAGCTTCGCACCTGGCAGGTGTGGACATCAGGCAGGCAGACTATCTCAGCAGGTAACAGCTGGACCCGGGAGAATGGGAGCTGTCAGCTGAGGTCTTTACCTCATTTGGCACAGGTAGGGCGAGCCCCAGTTTGATCTCATGGCAACGTGGAAGAATGCGATCAGGTTTTTCAGTCACCGGAGGGAATTTCCCTGAAGGTATCAATGCTGTGGATCAGCTGTGGTCAGTGAGACTTCTGCCGTATGTATTTCCCCCGTGACCGCTCGTAGGATGAGTGTTATGGTGCATCAAACAACATCCAGGAAGAGTGATCCTGGTGGTGCCAGAATGGCTGCGCCAACCGTGGTTTGCAGATCTAGTCTAGCTGGCGGTAGTCGGGCCTGTCCAGTTAAGTCACTTGAGGGGATTGCTATGCCAAGGGCTCATCTTTTTGGAGCGGGCAGATCACGTCTGTCTAGCGGCCTGGCTTTTGACAGGCGACACTTCTGCTTGAAGGGGTATTCAGTGCCGGTGATTACTACTCTCCTTCAGACTAGGTCTTCTACTTCTTTGGCGTATGTCTGAGTCTGGAGCGTGTTTGAGTCCTGGTGTGGAGTTCATGACACTGATCCTTTGCAGGTGAACATTGCCCAGGTCTTGGCCTTTTTGCAAGATAGCTTGTCAAAGGATTTAGCCTATAATTCTCTCTGAGTCCAGGTAGCAGCCTTGGGCTGTTTCCGAGGGAGGCTTCAAGGATGGCTGTTAGCATCTCATCCGGACATAGTATGTTTTCTTAAAGGAGCAAAGCATTTGTGTCCTCCGTTTCATAGAATTTTTACGTCTTGGAATCTTAATCTGGTTCTTCGAGTATTGTGTGGGCCTCCTTTTGAACCATTAAGAAGAGCATCTTTGAAGGACCTTACCCTGAAAACTGTATTCCTGGTGGCGATTTGTTTGGTTAGGCAAATTTCAGAGCTACAAGCCTTATCATGCAGGGATCCTTTTTTGCAGATTTCGGACAACGGAGTCTCATTGCTTGCAGTGCCTTCCTTTTTGCCCAAAGTCATGTCGACCAGTGGAATTGATGGGCTTTCCATGCCTGACGTCTGATTCATCCTATGCAAGAGAGCTTCACCTTTTGGACATGCATCAGGTCCTATTACGGTATCTCAAGGTGACAAATGACTTTCAGAGGTCAGACCTTCTCTTTGTTTTATTCAGTCGACCAAAGAAGGGTTGCAAAGTGGTGAAAAGCACGATTGCAAGATGGTTGAAGGAGGCAATTATTTTGGCCTATATCTGTAAGGGTCTGTCGGTGTAGGCAGCTTCCTGGGTGGTGTGTCAGTATCCCACTGCCTGATCTAGGGTATGAACAGGAAAGGAAAATTGGTTCTTACCTGCTAATTTTCATTCCAGGAATACCACAGATCAGTCCAAACTCCCATCCCCTTATTATTACAAAAGACTTTTCCCGCTTCTGGATGCTGCTGGTAATGCAGAATTTGAATGAGTGATGCATAAATAGAGCAAGATTGTACATAGTTTTAAGCTATTTTGAGATTGGAAGTTTTTTCATTGCCCTAACATGAGGGTTCAGTTTTGTTGGGGGTTCCAACTTATTTCTCAGCTCGGTCTAGAGGGAGAAATCCCTGGTGTTTGGGGAAGTAATCATCTTGGCTTGGGTACAGGTCAATACTGAGGGACTGCAGGTGGCACTCTCGGTTAAGTAGCAGTGCCTGAAAAGTTTTTATTCTCTGCCTCCATCTGCTGGTAGGGCTGCAAAACCCACTTGTCTGGACTGATCTGTGGTATTCCAGGAATGAAAATTAGCAGGTAAGAACCAAATTTCCTTTACTCCAGAGGTTAACCTTGTCATATATAACTGAGTCTGTCTGCAGAGGTGGGGGTTCAGCTTATAGGATCTCAACTCTTTAGCTTCTTGTGCTGATCCCTCTTTAATGTCCATGTTAAAATCAGCAAATAATTTGTGCTATTTGCTGGTTTAATATAGGTTAGCAATCACAAACTTCTACCCTTTCACCACTGTATTCCAGCGTACCTTACTTGTGAACCCACAAACACAAAACAATCGTATCACTGGTCAATAATTCATATGAATAAATCTTGCCAAGTATATGTAGGCCCCTCACTCTGAGGGTCTGTCAAATCATACAGACTCCTACATAGGTATGGGGCCACCTTGCTTTAATTATACCATCGTTTTTAAAATTTTTTGAAAATTTTTTTTAACTTTTTTTAAAATGTCAAACAGACTATTCAATGGTCAGCATTCAATGGTCAGCATTCAGTCATCGCTTTTCATAGCACAAAGGTTTCAAAAGATACGAGAGGAACCATCAATACTCATCTGCTCCCATGTTTTGGCTGGTCTCCCTCTCTCTCGTATCTTTTGAAACCTTTGTGCTATGAAAAGCGATGACTGAATGCTGACCATTGAATGCTGACCATTGAATAGTCTGTTTGACATTTTAAAAAAAGTTAAAAAAAATTTTCAAAAAATTTTAAAAACGATGGTATAATTAAAGCAAGGTGGCCCCATACCTATGTAGGAGTCTGTATGATTTGACAGACCCTCAGAGTGAGGGGCCTACATATACTTGGCAAGATTTATTCATATGAATTATTGACCAGTGATACGATTGTTTTGTGTTAATATAGGTTAGAACATAGACCTAGGAGTCATAAAGGGCAATTAGGAAAGAAAAGCTTTAAAAAGTGTTAGATATCTTTTTTAATTAAAACAGAAATAAAAGTAGTAGATATGATGGGAGTAGTACAGTGTAATAACTGTGGGACAGCAGTCTTTAGAGAGACCTGGAGCCTTCAGTGTTACCCTGCCTGTGCCTATCTCTCTGGACTAAGGACAGAGATGGCTCAGCTCAGGGTACAATTTTAGCAAATCCTTTTGACACTGGTCCCCAAAGAGGTTGACTGCGGTAGAAACTGATAAGAGTGGCAGACAACAAAGACTAGTGGAAAATGGAGTCCATTCTAAGGAAAGAAGGGCGATCAGAGGGGTACTTTAGGGATCTAAGAAAGCTTGAAGAATGGTCAGGTGTATGGTGACTAAGATTCAGTGCAATTAAAAAAAAAATAAAAAATTGAGGAGTTGTATATTTCAGGTATAGAAATCCACAAGAGTAGTATACAATGGGTGTGATGAGACATCAATGTATTCAAACAATTCAGTTGAGAGATATCAGGGTGACAATATCTGATAAACCCAAGGTGACAAAGCAGTGGCCAGAGCCAGAGTCATGCTAGGTTACATAGAGGTATAACCAGCATATAAAGGAGGTGATAATGTCTCTGGACAAGTTGGTGAGATCTCATCTGGAGTACTATGTCCAGTCCTGGAGGCTGTACCTTTCAAAAGGATAAAGACAGCGCAGAGGCAGTCTGGAGAAGGATTGCCAAAGGCCTAGATATGTATAACCTAGAAGAAAAGTATGATAGAGACATTAAAATACCACAAAAGCATAAATAATGTGAAAGTGTCAAGCATTCTTTAGTGGAAAAGGATTTCTAGAACAAGAGGTCATGATGTGAGGCTCAGAGGGATAGACTTGGGTAACAGAAATTATTTTTTCCCTGAAAAGTGGATACCAGGAACAATCTCTCAGTGGAGATATGCTTGCTTTTCCTGTCCTCTCTGCGCCCGCTGTTCGGAGTTGAGCGATCATGTTCCCTGTGACCTTTTCTTGGTAGAATACTGCAGACCTTGGTCACTGCCTTCTCGCAGCCCATGGCCCCTGCTCGTCCCTGGTGGTTCCTCCATACAAGTACTAGCCAGAGCCAATCCTGCTTAACCTCTGAGATTTAAGTTGCTCAGGCTCTTCCAGGCCGTTTTTTTCTAGGCCTGGTGGAGGTGTTGGAGGCAAAAGCAGTAACAGAATCATAATAATAATAATAATAATAATAATAAAAACCCCACATGGGATAAGCACAGAGGATCTTTAGCTGCAAAGGAGTGAAGGGAAAGATGGAGATCAAATGGAGGTTTGTGGTACTACAAGAATAAATTAGCCAGACAGGTTTTATGGTCCTCATGTGCCATCATATCCTAGGTTTCATTTGGTTAAAATGCATGTGAAGTGAGCACGTTCCTCGTCACCCCAGGTGTGGGGAGTTTCATGTAATATTCACCTTTTTTCCCTAAATACTGTGAGGCCGCTGATCTTGTCCTCTCTTTGTTGGGTTCTGCAGTCCTGCGCAACAGCAGCAATGCATTCCATCTATTACGTCCATGCAGAAGGGAAGGTTGTGGCCACATGGACACCCATCAGAGGCTGGTAGAGGGGACGCAAGGTTAAGGCGGAGAATAATGCTCCCCTGGGCGCGATGTGAAGTGATGGACCAGGATTACAAAGGATGCATCATGAGACTAAATATTAAATTTACCAGTGCCCAGGAAAGGTCTTTAATGTGATGTTTTGATTCATATCGATTGATTTTCTAAAAATGTTTCAGTATTCATCAGTAAAACCTGTCAGAAGGTTAATGGAACTGTAAAGAATTCAGTAATGAACTAACACAATTAAAAATAAAGATGCCTTGATAAGTTGGAATTAAAGGGCCAGATGTACTAAAGGCTTTGCTCTCATTTTGTATCTGTGGGTAAAATACAGACTGGCCAGTGCAATAACTGTGCATTAAGAACCTATGCATTGAAATTCAGTGCACAGTTTTTTTGGTTTTTTTTTTATTCTATTTTTATTAAATTCTCACAATATTACATTGAACCAATGCATATAGAAAAAATCAGAAAAAAAAAGAAAAAAAATCACATATTTCTCTATACCAAAATTCAAAAACATAAGAAATTATCTTATCTGAGTATTATAGGAACTCGCAGGGGGCATACATTAAAGCAGATTATGCTGAACTTATTACAAAGAAAACTGCATAGAAATTATACCTTTCTCAAAAAACCAACTCTTTCTAGAGGTTTTCATGAGTAGGAGTCCAGATACTGTCTCAGCTGTTCCTCCTTGGTGAAAATGTATCTATTATTTTGATATACAATTATACGTCTGCAAGGAAATCTAAGATAAAACTTAGCACCTCTAGCCATTACTTCATTTTTCATCGAAAGAAAAGCCTTCCTTTTCTCCTGCATTTTTTCTTGTGATATCAGGAAACATTCTAATTTGCTTTCCATTGAATAATTGTTGTTGTTTTCGGAAATATAACTGAAGGATCTTATCTCTATTTTCTTGCTGCACAAATGTGACCAAAAGCGTGGCTCTCTCCTCTATCATAGTTTCATAGGATTTCTCAATTATGTCCAAAAGATTATCAGATGACTTTTCCTCCTGATCTTTTTTTTCCTGTTTAGAAGGCAGGTAAATTATTTTTGAAATCAGGGGCAATGATGTTTCTATATACCCTAATATGTTTATTAGATAGCTCTTAAATAGATCTTTTGCTGGCAGCCATCTTGTCCGAGGAAAATTAAGCATTCTTAAGTTTGTTTTCCTCAATTCATTCTCAAAGTAATCAATCTTCTTTAACATAATCATATCTGATTTTATCAGGTTACATTGAACCTCTTTTATCATCTTTTACCTCTGACTCAGTCATTTTAACTTTAGCTTCTATTTCAGTAATAGCCTTCTCTTGAAATTGTGCTTTACTTTGATTACCTTTCACCAGTGTCCATTATAGCTCTCTTCAACGTTGTTAACACTTTCCAGACTTCCTCTAATGTAATCTTAACTGGCATTTCCAGCAAAGAAGGAAGCTGAATTTGTATTTCTGGCTCCAATTCTCCTACCTCAAGAGGTCTCCTAACACCATCTCCTTGTTGTTCTTCCTCCAACCGGGCCCTGGAGCCATGTTGTATCTGGCTCGCCGAAGCACTCGGATCCAAACCGCTGCTTCTCTGGGCTACCGGTGTCCTCGATGTAAGTTGTTCCGACATCAGTCCAATCTGGGTTTCCCCCTCTCCCCCTAGGGGCCCCCTTGGTGGCGTTGGTTTAGTTGGCGCACCGGGGCTCAGGGATGTTTCTTCAGCCATAGCGGCCTGCAGCTGCTCTCTGCTGGTCTCGCCTGCAGCTCCCGCTTCCGGTTCAGGGTGTAATGCTCTTCCAAATGCTTCCTCAATCCTTGGCTGCCTCGTCGAGCCCAAAGGTGTAGAGGTAATATTTTCTCGCAGTTTTGCTTTGCGTTTAGTATGTGGCATTTTCCAGTTCTCAGAAATCAATTTTGAAGGAAATCGCAATCGTAAAACTATATTTTTCAATGGCTACATGTCTCTGTGTGGTGGCCATCTTGCCCCAGTGCACAGTTTTAATGCACAAGTTACTTTTTTTTTTTTACTCCCAATGCAGTTAGTTATTGCATCTGGAGATAAGATGTGCATACGATGAGTTAAAATGAGCGGGCAGCACAGGCTGAATGCACATTTTAACTCGGGAGGGGAGGGCTTGAATGGGAGAGAGTGTATAAAAGCCGATCTTTTGTTGTACACCTAATATAGGAACATAACTTTTGTTGTGCTCTTGGTCGGCTAGCTGGCCATGATTAAACTTAAAAAATAAACACACTGTTGAGTCACTGCCGCTTGCCATCACAGGTAGGGAAGTGAATCCCAGCAGTAAACTTTACCAGGAGTGAAGCTTCTAGCATTAAGGAAGTGTGTGCTCAGCCAGCGCACATTTTGTGTAGGTAAAACGCCTTCCTGCAGCAGGAGTAATGTTACCTGCACAAAACGTACTACATGTTAACTATGGGCAAAACCGTGCGTTCAGCTGAACGCACTTTGTTGCATCAGCCTGTAAGTGTTCTGGGTCTTGAAGCCTTGGTCTCCCAATTCCCAGAATGCATTGCAATGAGCAATCTAAAAAAAACCCAAAAAGCTCCACAGCAGATGTTTCGCAGGTTTTGGCATGTGTATGCAATAGAGAAGCGTAGCTTTTACGGTAGAGGCACTATGTATAAATGGGGGTCCTTTTTAAATTTTCTTGCTATGGGTGCAGAAGCCCAAATTGCTGGCATCCATCCACAACCCCTACAAGTATTACCTGCACCTTGTAGTCCCCAGGAGAACACATCTGCAGGATATATTTGGAAAAAGAAAGCCAGCAGTGTGTGATTTAAAGCACGTCCTGTTTTATGAAGCCCTTGTTGATTACATCTTGTGCGATACAGGAATCCAATGTTTTCTGCACTTGATACAAGAGAACTCGTTGCCCAGTGTCTGGTTGGTCCTTGCCTGTGTACACATGGTTTTTTTTATCTCATCAATAATAAAAATTAATTTTGAAGGAAATTTTGAGCAGGACTATGGGATGCGTGATTTTTTTAAAGTTTATGTTAAGTTTATGGTCCATCTGCTGCAGACCATGCCCTCAGAATGGAAGGCTTCCTCCAAATGTAATGATGATCAGTATTTCTCAGGGATGGCTCCGGCAGGACTGCCTTGTCACGTGGAGCCATCAGTGTACACAGAGTTGGACAAGACCATTCACGTGACCACAGCGTCCCTTCCTCAAAGAGCTTACACACTCTGTTGTTTGAGCACAGATGGGTGAAGTGATTTATTCAAGATCCAAAGGGAGCAGCACACAGGGAAATCAGACTGGGATCCCCTGTTTCACCGTTTGGCGCTCTAGCCTTTGCATTACACGAGCAAATAAAACCTCCCTAAAATTCACCGGAGAAAGCAAATGGACAGCCCTACTGAAGAGGTATAATGAAAGCAATTCCACAGGAAGATAACGCGACTTATTCAAAGTCACACCGAGAGACTGCTGTACAAGGAGGTAGGAGGGCGGACTGTGCCCGAGAAGTACACTTCTGTTCGGTATGCTTGCCCGATGTGTGTAAAAGCAAAGACTAAACTACTCCCTCCTCCTATGCACCTCCAGCCTCTACTGGGCTCCTACTAAACATTTTGTATAGTGCTACATGATACACAGAGAGAGGGGAGACAGTCCTAGCACAGTAGAGCTTAGAGTCGAGTCAACAAGGCAGTCTTTGAGCATAGGGCTACTTTAGTGGATCTATTTTGTAAAGTCTAAGGAAGGAAACAGGCCCCGGGAAAAGATGAGGGAAGGACCCTTTGCTTTTGCTAGTTGAGGTGAGTTGCATGCAGACACGGCTCCTGTAGACAGAATGCAGTCAAGATGTGTAGCTAGCATGTGCTCGCTCGCTCTCCTTGCCCCTCTCCTTCAGCAGGTGGCCTGCTCACAGTGGAATCTGTGGTAGAATCTGCAATAGAAACTTTTATCAGAGGGAAAATTTCAGAGCCAAACAGCTGCAGTCAAAGAAGGTAGTGACTGACTATGACTGCTGTTACCGCTACTGTACATAACTGTCAGCACATACAGGAGATGCCTCCTGCCCCACACAGCCCATCATCTGGCCACAACACACATGTCCTGCGACAGCTGTGAAATTAGTTGAACAACAAGGGAATGATTGGGGAAGAGGCAGATCAGGAGCTGAAAGCAGTGGCAAAAAGGTGTTTTTTTTTTTTGATTGGGGATTGGGATGTGGATACTGCCTGTGCCATGAGCCTTCATTTGCAAGTTCCCTGGGGTTTCCCCCCTATTTTTATATATTCCCCCCCCCCCTCAGCCGCCAACATAGCCTTAACCGCCTTTAGCCTGGGACCAAGACTGTGCCTCCCTCAGGAACTCGGCCAGCAGCTGTGCACCTCTGGTCTGCCCACTGGGTGCCGTCATGCATTGACTGAAACTCGAAGCTGTGGTCACGGCCTCCGCTGCATCCCCAGCACCAGTCAAGCAGAAGCGCAGAAGCCAGGATCTCGTAGAAGGCGGCATGCGGCACCTGCCACCAGGCTGCCAGGATAAATGATGTTTCAATTTCTAGGAGGAAGCGGACATTTCATTTTCAAAGTAGAACTCCTTCCAGGTTTGGATGAAGGTAGAATTTAAGCTGAAATTGTAATATCTCTTCCCCAATAACCATTCACTGTAACCTCCACAGTACCTTCATAATAGAAGTATACTGAAAATATTATCACATAATTGTTAGTACAGCAAATTGAGAGGTAAGTAGAAGTGGAGTTCTTTGCTCTCAAACTCTTACAATTTGAAGAACAGATATACCAAGGTTTTTAGATAGACACAAAATAGAAATGAATGCACAGCACAGTTTTAAATTTGTTGACCGAGAAAGTGGTTACTCAGGGAGATGATGTGACAATGTCATTTGCCACAATTTTTAGAGACTATTTTTACTTAATTTGCACACTTTTAGTTGATTTATTAATTGTTCTTAAGACCATAGATTTGCATAGCGCTTTTTATGTTTTTATTACAGACTATTTTATTTACATTTTGGGGTAGATTTTTAAAGAGGAGTGCATGGGTACATTTGTGCGTGCTACCCGGCACGCACAAATGTACACCCGATTTTATAACATGCGCACGCTGCCGCACGCATGTTATAAAATCCAGGGTCAGCGCGCGCAAGTCAAGCAGAAGAGCTCTGAAATCGGAGCGGCCTCAGAGGGAACTTTTCTTCCGCTCCCCCCCCAGCCTTCCCCTATCTAACCCACCACCCAGCCCTACCTAATTCCCCCCCCCCCCCCCACACCTTATCTCAAGTATTTGGCGTATCTTGCGCACGCCGGCTGACTGCCGGCGCACCATCCCCCAACACAGCCACTGTGCCGGAAGCCTCGGTCCTGCCCCCGGACCACACCTGGACTTGTGCCACGCCCCTGCCCCCTTCCCGACCCTTTTTCAAAGCCCCGGGACATACGCGCGACCCGGGGCTTGTGCGCGCGCCGCCGAGCCTATGCAAAATAGGCTCGGCGGCGCGCAGGAGAGTTTTTAAAGGGTTACGCGTGTATATTACGTGCGTAACCCTTTGAAAATCTACCCCTATGCTTTTATGTTTTCATTGCTGTGTTTTATTATCACATTTTTTTTTTGTTTAGATATATTTTACAGGAATTTGTATACGTTTGAAATGTTTGTAAATGTTGAAATGTTGTGATGGCTAGTCTAAACAACAGCATATAAAAGCCTAACAAATAAATGAATAAAGTAAAATAAATAATCCGAAGTTACACCGAGAGTCAGTGACAGCAGGTAGACTTCGACCCATTTTCCCAGGCCTTACTCTAGAATCAGAGACCTAAAACTGCCCTTCAGTGTCTCCGCCGGGTCTTGGCGTAGGCAGGTCGGATGGATGTGGATCCCATGGAACAGCATCAGCTCATTGGTTCACACTCTTGCAGTTAACTTTGGGCAGGGTTAAGTGATAAGAGCATGCATTGCAGCTCATTCTAAGGCTATGATTCTATGGTTTTTGATTTTGACTACTGATTAATAAATAATTAAGGGGGGTGGGCATGTGTGAGTGTGAAAGCAGTAACAACCAAATCTGATTTTAGGCTAAATTGCAGTCAGCAATAACAAAACACAAGATCAAGATTTTTAGAAGAAAAGATGTAGATAAAATTCCTGAAAGCATCTTCTGTAGCCATTCTCACAATGACAACTCCAAATAAATCCGAGCGTGGACGCGCTGATCTTTATCAAATGGCTCAAATTTCCATTCAGCAGCACACTGATGAAAGTAAATATGAATACAGCATGGACAGCTGAATCCTATCTTTTAATGCAAACAAACAACTATTACTAATACTTATTATCTGGACAAGTTCTTGGAAGAAAAATTCATAAGAAATTATTAGCCAGGTAGACTTGGGTAAAGGCACCACTTATCCCTGGGTGTGGGCAATAAGAAATAGACCTGCTCTTTCAGATCATCCAGATACTTCCTAGGGATCTGGACTGGCCTCTATCGGAAACAGGATAAGAACATAAGAAGATGCCATACTGGGTCAGACCAAGGGTCCATCAAGCCCAGCATCCTGTTTCCAACAGTGGCCAATCCAGGCCATAAGAACCTGGCAAGTACCCAAAAACTAAGACTATTCCATGTTACCATTGCTAATGGCAGTGGCTATTCTCTAAGCGAACTTAATAGCAGGTAATGGACTTCTCCTCCAAGAACTTATCCAATCCTTTTTTAAACACAGCTATACTAACTGCACTGACCACATCCTCTGGCAACAAATTCCAGAGTTTAATTGTGCGTTGAGTAAAAAAGAACTTTCTCCGATTAGTTTTAAATGTGCCCCATGCTAACTTCATGGAGTGCCCCCTAGTCTTTCTACTATCCGAAAGAGTAAATAACCGATTCACATCTACCCGTTCTAGACCTCTCATGATTTTAAACATCTCTATCATATCCCCCCTCAGCCATCTCTTCTCCAAGCTGAAAAGTCCTAACCTCTTTAGTCTTTCCTCATAGGGGAGCTGTTCAATCCCCTTTATCATTTTGGTCGCTCTTCTCTGTACCTTCTCCATCGCAATTATATCTTTTTTGAAATGCGGCGACCAGAATTGTATACAGTATTCAAGGTGCGGTCTCACCATGGAGCGATACAGAGGCATTATGACATTTTCCGTTTTATTCACCATTCCCTTTCTAATAATTCCCAACATTCTGTTTGCTTTTTTGACTGCCGCAGCACACTGAACCGATGATTTCAATGTGTTATCCACTATGAAGCCTAGATCTCTTTCTTGGGTTGTAGCACCTAATAAGGAACCCAACATTGTGTAATTATAGCATGGGTTATTTTTCCCTATATGCATCACCTTGCACTTATCCACATTAAATTTCATCTGCCATTTGGATGCCCAATTTTTCAGTCTTACAAGGTCTTCCTGCAATTTATCACAATCTGCTTGTGATTTAACTACTCTGAACAATTTTGTGTCATCTGCAAATTTGATTATCTCACTCGTCGTATTTCTTTCCAGATCATTTATAAATATATTGAAAAGTAAGGGTCCCAATACAGATCCCTGAGGCACTCCACTGTCCACTCCCTTCCACTGAGAAAATTGTCCATTTAATCCTACTCTCTGTTTCCTGTCTTTTAGCCAGTTTGCAATCCACGAAAGGACATCACCACCTATCCCATGACTTTTTACTTTTCCTAGAAGCCTCTCATGAGGAACTTTGTCAAACGCCTTCTGAAAATCCAAGTACACTACATCTACCGGTTCACCTTTATCCACATGTTTATTAACTCCTTCAAAAAAGTGAAGCAGATTTGTGAGGCAAGACTTGCCCTGGGTAAAGCCATGCTGACTTTGTTCCATTAAACCATGTCTTTCTATATGTTCTGTGATTTTGATATTTAGAACACTTTCTACTATATTTCCTGGCACTGAAGTCAGGCTAACCGGTCTGTAGTTTCCCAGATCACCCCTGGAGCCCTTTTTAAATATTGGGGTTACATTTGCTATCCTCCAGTCATCAGGAACAATGGATGATTTTAATGATAAGTTACAAACTTTTACTAATAGGTCTGAAATTTCATTTTTTAGTTCCTTCAGAACTCTGGGGTGTATACCATCTGGTCCAGGTGATTTACTACTCTTCATTTTGTCAATCAGGCCTACCACATCTTCTAGGTTCACTGTGATTTGATTCAGTCCATCTGAATCATTACCCATGAAAACCTTCTCCATTACGGGTACCTCCCCAACATCCTCTTCAGTAAACACTGAAGCAAAGAAATCATTTAATCTTTCCACGATGGCCTTATCTTCTCTAAATGCCCCTTTAACCCCTCGATCATCTAACGGTTCAACTGACTCCCTCACAGGCTTTCTGCTTCGGATATATTTTAAAATGTTTTTACTGTGAGTTTTTGCCTCTACAGCCAAATTCTTTTCAAATTCTCTCTTAGCCTGTCTTATCAATGTCTTACATTTAACTTGCCAACGTTTATGCTTTATCCTATTTTCTTCTGTTAGATCCTTCTTCCAATTTTTGAATGAAGATCTTTTGGCTAAAATAGCTTCTTTCACCTCCCCTTTTAATCATGCCGGTAATCGTTTTGCCTTCTTTCCACCTTTCTTAATGTGTGGAATACATCTAGACTGTGTTTCTAGAATGGTATTTTTGAACAATGACCACGCCTCTTGGACATTTTTTACTTTTGTAGCTGCTCCTTTCAGTTTTTTTCTAACTATTTTTCTCATTTTATCAAAGTTTCCCTTTTGAAAGTTTAGCTCGAGAGCCTTGGATTTGCACACTGTTCCTCTTCCAGTCATTAAATCAAATTTGATCATATTATGATCACTATTGCCAAGCGGCCCCACCACCGTTACTTCTCTCACCAAGTCCTGTGCTCCACTGAGAATTAGATCTAAAATTGCTCCCTCTCTCGTTGGTTCCTGAACCAATTGCTCCATAAAGCTATCATTTATTCCATCCAGGAACGTTATCTCTCTAGCGTGTCCCGATGATACATTTACCCAGTCAATATTGGGGTAATTGAAGTCTCCCATTATTACTGCACTACCAATTTGGTCTTGATGGACCCAGCATAGCACTTCTTATGTTCCATAGCCCTCCTGCACACTGCCTGATACTCCCACGCATTGCTCTAGTGAGGGCACAGCTAATCGCAAGCTATGGTGCTCACTTGCCCACGAGGCAGCTCTTATCACAAACGTGGGTTATGATATAGGAAGACTGACCCTCCTAAGCATCTCTCCTCCTGTTTCTGATGCATTCTTGTTATTCAAGTGGTCCCAATTCATCATGGCTGGGACACTCAGGAGATGTCTCCCCTCCCCTCCCCTACCAATTCCCCAGCTTCTCTGCAGCCTCTGGTGGAGTTGCAGCCCACGAAAGTTCCATCTCCTGGGACTTCTCAGCTAACCATCACCTGGCTCAATGCTCCCTCCAGCACCTGCTCCATGGCATCCAGGACCTTGCGCAAAACAGGAGAAACAGTGGGGGATTCTTCAGCCTCCACAACTACTCCTATCAGCTGAGCGACAGGGTCCAAGCCACTCCCAGCTGACATACGGCACCTCATTTGGTGAAGGAAATATGGAAACATGACCGCAGAAAAAGACCATACAGCTACTTAGCTCTACAGTCCCTACCACTCCCTCAGAGATCCCCTGTGCTTGTCCCATGCTTTCTCGAATTCAGGTGGTCCCTGACCATGCGACCTGTAATGGGATGAGGCAGGACTATGGGAGCAGCTCTTAGGTGAGACTTGACTCGCCACCATAAAAGCCTTGACTTTATGACCTGTAGCTGAATGAGGTGTCACTATGCAAAATGTTGCCAATCAAGGCTCGTGAGCTGGTGACCCACTTTTAGTAGCTGCTGATCCAAGAACAAGCCATCATCACTGCAGATCACAGGCAGTATGCTGAAACATACGAAATTACACATCAGCCCAGGGGCCAGAGCAGTGTCATGACTGACCGGTGGGCACCAATACCAGTGCAGTGCACTCTGTTTTAGGATTCCGTTTGTTATTCCATTGTGCTGTTGGCTCACTATTAGTAGTCGTAGTTTGAGGATTTTTTGGCACAGTGGCCATAGCATGCCACACGTGCATTAGTTCAATACATTTTACATATTTTAATTATTATTAATCATCATCATAATAATCATTGAGGTTCACATAAATCCTGGTGGACTTTACAGGTTCACCCTTCAGACAGTGTCTGTGCAGCCACCTCTGGGGTAGATGGACCCAGAATACATTCCTAGCACCTGAGAAAAAACAAAAACAGGAAGGTTTCTAAGAGATTATGGGAGAGGAAGAATTCGTTACTATTGTTATTACCTCAATTACAGCTGGGTAAACCTAGGTCCAAGGTCACACACAGAGAGGCGGATGGCACTCAGATCCAAGTCGCTCTCCTAACTTGCAGGTCAGTACCTTAAATACTAGCCCTGTAATTAGAGCTGACAAACTGGGTGCACCTCGCATTGACACTGAGTGATGGTTTCATCAGCGGGTGCACATTCCGATCAGCTCAGAGTGCAAATTCTTCCTCACGTCACAAGCAGTCTCCTCTCCAAACTGACCACAAGTTTCATGGAGCCACACGACCAAGACTCCACATCATAAAAAGGACTTTCCCAGCTTGCTTTCCCTGAGGCTTACCACAAGTCAGCATTGTCAAAACTGGATATCAAAATATTTACTTTTGACTTTGTACCATCTCTTCCTGCTTGTATAATTTTTGAAGATTATCAATGAAAAGTATATTGGACAAAATATATGTTCCCCTTTATTGCTTCTTTAATTGCTTCCCGTGCCGTGCTTCCATGTTTCTGCCAGTGTTTGCATTTCCCAGTTCTGTCTGTCCTCAAAAAGGGGTTTGTGCAAGCCTTGTTTTTGGTTTTTTTTTTTTGCTCTGTGGATCTTAGTGCCTTTGGTGTCACCATCAAAACAGAGTTCCACCAAGATGTATAGTCAGAAAGCGCTAAAAGGAGAAGAAAAATGAAACAAGGCTTGTAACATGAAGAAGGCACCAAACAGCTCCATATTTTCGGAATCATTTCTAGTTTTGGGCAAATGCATATTTGGACCCATAGTCCTGCTTTTCAAAGTCTGTAAATGCAAGGAGAGGTAGGGGCAGAAATCCAGGTGTGGCTGCAAACTAGGTTTAAAGGTCTATCCATGGGCCAGCCTAGTGGCTTAGCAGCAGTGCTGTCTGCTGCAATGCACTCAGATTGTAAGCTCTTTGGGGCAGGGAGCTATCATACATTAATACTTCTCACCATTAGTACAGCACTGTGTACATTTCATTGCACCATAAAAATTGTAATTATTTTATCACATAGACCTGGGTTAATTCCTGGCTGCAGAGGCAGCATCCAGAGCCTCTGAAGGAAAGGGAGTGTGGCACCATAAGCGTTCTGTGGCTGGCCAGAGAATAAATAGACCCAGGCTACACTCTGGCTTGTCTTTCATCAACCATTAGTAATAAGCAACAGAAAAACTTGATTACCATAGCAATTCTTTAAACAAGAAAACAGCAATGTAGATTACAGTTCAGCAGTAGTGGTCTTTTCTAGGCTTCCTTCTCATCCCGGGGGCCTCCTCTCCCCTCCTGGGCCTGGCTAGTTATTTATTTATTTCAAAAATATAACGAACCTGCCGAACTAACAGGTCGATCCAGTAAAGTGTGCTCCGTCGGAGCGCACTGTCACCCTGCTCTGGACGCGTGTTTTCCCTTACCCCTTATTCAGTAAGGGGAGGAAAACACGCGGCCCACCCGCGGCACCTAATAGCGCCCTCAACATGCAAATGCATGTTGATGGCCCTATTAGGTATTCCCGAGCGATCTAGTAAGTAAAATGTGCAGCCAAGCCGCACATTTTACTCTAAGAAATTAGCGCCGCCCAAAGGTCGGCGCTAATTTCTTCCGGCGCCAGGGAAGTGCACAGAAAAGCAGTAAAAACTGCTTTTCTGTGCACCCTCCGACTTAATATCATAGCGATATTAAGTCGGAGGTCCCCAAAAGTATAAAAAAGTAAAAAAAAAAAAAAAAAAAAATTTTGAATTCGGCCCGCGGCTGTCGGGCCGAAAACCGGACGCTCAATTTTGCCGGCGTCCGGTTTCCGAGCCCGTGGCTGTCAGCGGGCTCGAGAACCGACGCCGGCAAAATTGAGCGTCGGCTGTCAAACCCGCTGACAGCCGCCGCTGCAGACCAAAAGGAGGCGCTAGGGACGCGCTAGTGTCCCTAGCGCCTCCTTTTCCTCGTTTGCACCGCGTCGCCTAATTTAAATACTGGATCGCGCGCACCGGCGAGGGGCCGGTGCGCGCGCCGGGAGAGCGGGCATTAGTCCGCTCTCCCACGGACTTTACTGGATCGGGCTGTAAGTGGGTTACAACAGTTATAAAATGGCATAAACGTCATATAAAAACAACATTAAGCATTAAAACATTTCCCATTCAGGCCGATACAGTAAGGACGCGTAAGAAAGAGTGCGGCAGTGCCGGGCGCACCCTCGTTTGCCGTGCGCGCAATTTGGTTCACATACCGCTCAATACAGTATTCAAATGAGACGCAAATGCAAGCGGCGTCCAAAGCGCGTCCATGAAGCGTTAGGCATGCGCAATCCATTTTACAGTATAGAGCGGTATACAGCACCTATACAGTATCCTGGGTGCGCTGGTACCTGTCATTTGAAATGTCATTCCACCAGGTAAGTTCTTTTCTACAGACCCCGCTGCCTTGAGCACCCGGCTGGATGTCCGAGCCGCGACCTTGGACGTCCGGCTTGGACGACCAGCTGGGCGCTCAAGGCAGCGGGAAGGCCCATGAAAGGACGCCGCGACCTCCCTGCTAAACTGCTCCGCCACGCTCGGGGAGGAGAAGAAGGGAAGGCTTTCGGGGTCTCCAGCTCCCCTCTCCTCACAGGTTGAACTTTCCGGAAAGCTGGCGGGGGGGGGGGGGGGGTGTCGCCTGCCTCTTTAGGGCGTCCCCACGGAGAGGAAAGGGTTAACCCCCCCTCCCTGACTCCCCCGGCTGCAGGGATACCGTGAATTAGAACTCTGATTCTATGCCTGCGGCGGCAGGGCAAGCGGGCCCAGTTCGGGCCTTCCCAGCTGCCCGGCACTAGAGTGAAAGGAACATGTTTTAAAAGACTTTTGTGCAGAGGGAGATCCAGAGGGGGCGAAGATACAGCTCAAGGCAGCGGGAAGCCGACTGAACACCACACTAACGCCAGGGGTCAGGGTAGGCGGTAAATTTGCAGGTTAAAGACGCGGCAAAATAGCTGGTTAAAAAGGCGATAATCTGGGCGCACGTTACTGTATGGGAGGGAATAGCTAAATGGATCATTAACATATCATATACATGCGGCGGGCGGAGATGGATACGGGTCCGTTTCAGTAAGCGGTAAGGACGCGTAAAACCGGATACTGAATCGCGGGTTAGCCATAGGCGTCCAAAATGCGCGTCCAAAGCGGGTTAAAAACAGGGTAACCGCGGCCGCGCTTTACTGTCTCGGCCCGCTTGTTAGCTGTTAAATAAAAACTCTTGTCTAGAGGTTATACAAACTGAAAACTAGTTATTCCTTCCCCCCAGGGAAGCGCCTCTGGACCGGGATTGCCTGCTGCTTACAGGGCTGAAGGTGGAGCGGGCCAGATATCTAGAGCTGGTCCTGTAAGGTATTCTGGAGTTTTCCCCCACTAGGGATGTGCAGGAGTAAAAAAATGTGTTTAATTTTTCATTTCGGTTTTTGGGATGTTTTTTCCCCCCACAAATTTGGTTTCCTATAAGGGTAGATTTTGAAAGGTGCGCGCGCTTCCCGGCACACACGCATGGATGCGCTGCGTTTAGAACATGTGCGCGCGGCAGGCGCAAGGGGGTGGGGTGGGGAGACTAATGCAATTTCCGCGCGGCAGCGCATCCCGACCTTCCCCAGTTCCCTACCTCCTACCCTAACTTCCCTTCCCCTCTCCTCCCTAACCCCTAAATCCTACCTTTTTGCTTTCTTTTTTGTTGTTTTCCACCTTACTTCAGGGCTCGAACTGAAGTAAGTTGCGCGCTGCGGCAGAGCGATCAATGGCGCTGCCCCAGCCAGCCCACCTCCCCGCCCCACTCCCCGGCCCTCACCTTCAAAGAGGCCCGGCACTTACGTGCGTACCGGGGTTTACGTGCATGGTCAGGCCCCTTTGAAAATGTGTCCAGCGCACACAAGGCCCGGCCTCACGCGTAAACCCCAGGATTTACGCGTGCGGCCCTTTGAAAATCTATCCCTTAATGTTCAATTCATTTCTTTTGTTTAAAAAGATGAAAAGAATCAAACATTTAAGAAAAGGGACCTTCCAAGGCCTCCCAACCACACTACCCAATCCTCCCACCAGGAATAATGCCGGGGCCAGCATCCCCCCCCCCCCTTCACCTACCTGTTCCAGTGGGAATCCACTGGCGAGGCCTAGGACGAAGCCTCGGCGGGTTGCTGCAGCCTCAGACTGGACTCTAAACAAGGTTGAAGATTTGAGGCCTGGTCCGGAGGCCGAGGCCCGATGCTGGGGCCTCAGCCTAGGCCAGAGCCCAGCGCCAGAAGCTGCCCTGGAGGCCGGGTCCCGATGCCTGGTTCTCAGCCTAGGGTCAGGCCCAGGCCTCGGTCATCCTCTTCACAGGTCTTCTACCTTCTTTCTTCTTGTTGGTAATGATGCCATCTGCTGGGATCATGTCGCAGAAGAAGGTATCATTACCAACAAGAAGAAAGAAGACAGAAGAACCGCTGGACCTGGGCCCTGGGCTAGGCAGAAGCCCTGGCATTAGGACCCAGCCTCCGGTTCGGGCTTGGGCTCCGGCCTAGGCTGAGGCCTCCGGCATTGAGACCCGGCCTCTGGACTGGTGCCCAGCATCAGGCTGAAGCCCAGGCCTTGGGACTTGGCCTGGCCACAGCTTTGGATACCCGATGGATCAGGCAGGTAATATTTTGGAAGGACCTGGGCCTTTCCTCAGGACCCAGCCTCCAGGCCGAGCCCTGGCGTTGGGCCTGGGCGTAGGCTCTTGCTTAGGTAGAGGACCCAGCCTCCGGACTGACACATAACATTGGGCCTGGGCCGAGGGCCAGTCATCGGGACCCAGCCTCTAGACCTGGCCCCCTGGGCCCGGGCTTTGGCCTAGGTCTCAAGGTCGAAGATTTGAGGCCTGGTCCGGAGGCCAAGGCCTGATGCCTGGGGTTCAGCCTAGGCCAGAGCCCGGGCCCGGCACCAGGAGACGACCTGGAGGCCGGGTCCCGATGCCTAGTTCTCGCCCTAGGATCAGGCCCAGGCCTCAGTTATACTCTTCATAGGTTTTCTATCTTCTTGTTGGTAATGATGCCATCTGCTGAGGAGCATCATTACTAACAAGAAGACAGAAGAACCACTGGGCCCTGGGCTAGGCGGAAGCCCCAGCATTAGGACCTAGCCTCCGGATCAGGCCTGGGCTCTGGCTTAGGCTGAGGCCCCCAGCATTGGAACCCGGCCTCTGGACTGGTGCCCAGCATCAGGCTAAGCCCAGGCCTTGGGACCTGGCCTGGCCACAGCTTTGGATACCCGATGGATCAGGTAATTTTTTGGGAGGACCTGGGCCTTCCTCAGGATCTGGCCTCAGCCCGAGCCCTGGCGTTGTGCCTGGGCCTAGACTCTTGCTTAGGCAGAGGATCCGGCCTCAGGACCCAGCCTCTGGACTGGGACATGACGTTGGGCCTGGGCTGAGGCCATCATCAGGATCAGGCCTGTGCCCATGCATTTGCCTAGGCCTCAGGACCCAGCCTGGCTGGGGCCTGGGCCTTTCCCCTGGGCCTTTCCTCGGGTCTCGGCCAAGGCCCTGGTGTTGGTCCAGGCCAGGACCATGGCCCCTGCTTTAAGCGCCGGCTTTGGGCCTAGGCGCCGGCATCATGCTTAGGCGTAGGCCACGTTGCCTGCTTTGGGCCTGGGCCACCTGGGCGAAAGCCTGACCAGAAGTTTTGACCAAACAAATAATATTTGTTTAATTCAGAGGGCCCCTCAATTTGTTTGGGGGCCCCTGAATGAAACAAATTGGCCCTTATTCACTGTGTTTTGCAAAGTCACAACCCTATCTCCTGAATGCTACTTCACAGGGAGCCCCAGTCATTGTGCAACAGTGACACCTGATGGCTGTACTTAGGGTCCACAGTTGTACAGTTCCGGTATGAGCCCTGGTACATGACTCCTGATTTATGACTGTTGGAGCAATGGCTGTGCTAAATGAGTTGGAAGGGGGATATAAAAAACAGGAGGAAAACTCTTTGGATAGTTGTGATTAAAAGCTGTTGGTTTCTAAGGCCAGCCAAGGCATGTTCTGATTGAGCTGGAAAGCAAAAGGAGCCAGAAATAAAGTGCCTATCCATAGCTTACGTTTCTACTCCATCCTAAAGTGTGTGGAGCAGAGATTCACAGCACCTCTGCATAATCTGTTGTACAGCACCATGGCTCGAGGCACCATATAAATGCTAAACTAAACAAATAAATGCAGAATACTTAAACAGGAGACTCCCTCTTTTTCAGTTAAAACAAACATTACCATTTTTCTGCAGTCTCCTCTTGAAATTTCTCTTCCTTCAGTGCATTTCAGCAGAGATCAACAGAATACAATTGGAGAGGCTGTGATGCCTTTTATAAACATTCCCCACCTATCCTGTTTCCTGGGACCAAAACCGCAAGAAATATTCTAATTCCCATTGTGGGGCCCCCGCCCCTCCCATGCCCTTTCAGCAAATCTCTCTCTCTTTTAAGAGCGTTTCAGTGTAAAATGAATACTAAATGCACACAACTTGTTTTGTAATCCACCATGAGACCACGCGTGGAAAAGGGCAGATCATAATGTCTAGAAATAAATCACCACAAGCCAGAAGAGCGGAGTGGCACGGCGTTTCAACGTGGCCGACTGCTGCCGCCAACGTGCTGCCGTGCCCCCTTTGAAGCGAGCGCTTGGCTTGGAAAGTATGCATTTCTAGTGATTGTACAAATTTTGTATTTATTAATAAAAAATTTTATTTAAAAAAAGCTTTCTCCCAGCGGCACCTCAGAAAAGGCTTCCCGGGGATGAGCTCTCCGGGCCCATTTCATCAGGGCTGGCATTCTTTCCGAATGTTTCCATTGTTGCGCTCTCCTCCAGCCCGGGACCTTCCTCCCCTTCCCACACATTCGCAGGCCATAAAAGCTGTAGCTGCGGGGAGTGGATGTACTCAGCAGCCTGGGAGGGGATGACACATTCCTGCAAGCACAATAAACTCATTAGGGGGAAGAGAGGACTGGAAGCAGGGGCTTAGTCTATCTGGTTTCAATAAATGTAACAGAGGAATGTTTAAGTCTTTTGAAGAAGAGCTGGAGCCTTTTCAAAACTAAAGTCTCATGTTTTAAGCGCCCGGCAAGATTTACTGTGTGTGCAGGCAAGGCAAGCAGGCAGGGATGGGCAGAAGGAGAAAGCCTTCCCTGTGCCACCCTCCAGGCCCTATTTACTAAGTGGTTGGGTTTTTTTGTTTTGTTTTTTTTCCCTGTAGACACAGACATGCCCAAAAAACGGGCGGTCACATTGAGCATCCATTTTCCTAAGGCGCGTGCATCCACATCCCCTGTGCGCCCAATGCAATATTCTAATAAGAAAGACACTGAAGCAGTGTACATAAAGGGCACGCTAGCGAGAAATGTGCGTTTCTGGCACGCAAAAGTATATTGCATCGGGCGCAGGGACGTCTGAACTGCGCCCTTCCTAGCAAAAGCACATCGCTTACATGAAGTTAGAGAAATCTGCAATTGTGTTGTTTACCGAAAGGAATCACCCACGGATTTTTTTTTAAGTTTATTTATTTATTTATTTATTTATTTATTTATTTAAAGTCTCTTCTATACCAATAGCCGTTCACACATCGCATCGGTTTACATCAGAACAAATAACTTTTGGGCAGAGCCCTTACAAGTAACATTCGAGGACATAATAACTGAACTAATTACATTATGAATAAAAGGAGTAACAAGAGCAAATATAGTAAGCAGAGAATATAGATAGAGCTGATTGGTAGAAATAGGTCATTTAAAATTAATAAGTAAGTAAAAGTTATCCTTAGCTAATCAACACCCTCTGCTCCACTACTTCCCATATACATTTTTTTATTTTTTGTTCTAATCTCCAATAACTAAATCTCATACTAATCTCTCTAAAGAAATCTACCCTACAAGGGGGACATTTTTCACAACACAAAAGGCCCAAATTTTTTATGTTTCTTATGAGCCCTTAACTGCGAGTGAATTTTACTCCACCTTCAGAGCTGGAGTTAATTTTCTGGCGTGCACAGCCTTTGGGCACGCTTTCCTGCATTGGACGCTATAGGTAACGTCTTCGTTTCCATGGAATGTACGTGCGTTGGGCGCTATGAGATAACGTGTTTGATAGGGCGCATGTTTTGGATGCACCAATCTCCTTAATGTATCGGTCCTATCGGATGCTGTGAAGCTGAACCGTGAGTAAACCCAAGGGCTAGGCTGGGAACAGCTGACTGCATGGGCCTGAACGTGGGAGAAAATCTCTAGTAAACAGGCCCTTCGTTTAGCTGAAGCAGAGAATCGTGCATGGTGTTTGTCGTACTTTAGAAGCTGGGATGAGGAAGGGCAGACTGATACTTACTTTCTTTACAATCACAGGGCAGCAGCCAAGGCTGGAGCAAGGGATTCGGCGCCCTAGGCACCTTCTGCCTTGCGCCCGCACCATCCGCTCTCCCCCAGTCGCACGCCCGCCTGGTCGTGCCGCTCCCCCCCCGGTGCACCGCCATCCTGATCTCTGCCCCGATCACGCTGGGCCGCTAGCAGCTGAATCTCTGCTCCTACTCCTTGCCACCACTCTCTGCCGGCGGCCCCTAATGGTCAGTACCCTAGGCCCAGGCCTAGTTTGTCCGGTGGTTCCGCCGGCCCTGGCTGCAGCGTTTTCTGTACAATTTCCCTCTGGGTGGTGTGGTGAGTAGGGCACAGAGCCTGGGACACCCACAGGGTTAGAAGGGAAGAGTGGTGGGGAAGGATCAGAGCTTGGGACACCCACAGGGTCAGCAGGATAGCATGGTGGGTAGAGCACAGAGCTTGGGACGCCCATAGACTCCAGTTCCATTTCCCTATCCAATATTTACTCTGCCACCTCCAGTATCAGGCCGATACAGTACAGTGCGCTCCAACGAAGCGCACTGTTAACCTGCCATTGAACGCGCGTTTTCCCTTACCCCTTATTCAGTAAGGGGCGGAAAACGCGCGTCCAACCCGCCGAACCTAATAGCGCCCACATTTTACTTTCAGAAATTAGCGCCTACCCAAAGGTAGGCGCTAATTTCTGCCGGCACCGGGAGAGTGCACAGAAAAGCAGTAAAAACTGCTTTTCTGTGCACCCTCCGACTTAATATCATGGCGATATTCGGAGGTCCTGAAGAGTAAAAAAAAGTTAAAAAAGAAAAAATGGAAGTCGGCCGGCGGCTGTCAGGTTGAAAACCAGACGCTCAATTTTGCCGGCGTCCAGTTTACGAGCCCGTGGCTGTCAGCGGGCTCGAGAACAGATGCCGGCAAAATTGAGCGTCGGCTGTCAAACCCGTTGACAGCCGCCGCTCCTATCAAAAAGGAGGCACTAGGGACGCGCTAGTGTCCCTAGCGCCTCCTTTTGCCCGTTTCTACCGCCGGGCCTCATTTAAATACTGTATCGCGCGCAAAGGCGAGTGGCCTGTGTGCACGCCGGGAGAGCGGTCATTCACGACTTTACTGAATCGGCCTGCTTGTCAGGTAACCACCACTCTGTAACTTGTGCTCCCAGTCAGGTTATAATCTCATCAGGAAACGGGTATTGTACCCATTTGAAGCATCTTGTGCAGTACTATGTATGCTTATGGTGCCATGAACAACAAAATGGAGAAGGAACAAAGAAATATGTAGGGCTCCTGGAAGTCATTATTTTTGTTATTGAACCTGCGTTTGGTGGGCTATTAAATAATCATCAAAATCCCCCACCCCACCAAATAAAGGAGCCATACATAGATTTTAGAATAATTCAGACTGGGTATTCCTAAAAGATAAAAGCTAATCGAAAGGGCTGGCAGATTCTGAGCCAAAATGTGACTATGAAATCATTCTATATTTGCTGCTTTTGGGTGTTGTATGTATTTATTTGTTCATATTTATAAATTCGTCCCTCCCCCAGGCGCAAGGCAAAAATACATAGCATGCAGCATAAAATATCAGTCAACTGAAGTATAACATAAAATCCAATACAAACAATACCTTAGTTACCCAAGGTATAAAATCAAATTATATAATCAGCAAACAGTCATAATAATTAGGCATAGATTACTGAACATAATATTTAAAAAATGCCTCAACTCCCTAGGACAAGAGTTCCACAGATGTGGACCAACACAAGAAGTAGCCCTTTAATATGGATCTGAATATTTGATCATCAATAGGATCTCCTGAGATGATCTTAATGGTCTACCCTAGAGCATAAGATCTTAGAAGGTCATGTAAGGACGGAGGACTCGTATCGTTTGTTGATCTAAAAAGAGTTTTAAATTTACAGCAAAAGCTAACCAGCAGCCAGTGAAGGCTATTTAATGCCACTATAATATGTTCATGAAGGTGCAGGATTAAAAGTAGTTGGGTTGCAGTATTTTGGATTAAGTATGGAAGGTTGGTTGGTTTTTTTTTTTATAAGCCCACATAAAGAGCAATATTTATTTGATTCATATTCCACCTTTCAGGCACTTCAAAGAAGGTTAAATTGAGATACTGTAGGTACTTCTCTGACCCCAGAAGGGCTCACAGTCTAAATTTGTACCTGTGGCAACGGAGGATGAAGTGACTGGCTCAAGGTCACAATGAGCAGGCGTGGGATTTGAACCCTGAACACTGCTCTAACCAGTACTGTTACTCCTTGCAGTAATTGTACCTTGGTGTCACTAAGTGTCTGCAATATTGTAAGACTTATCCTTTTGCAACATATAAGGAAGAAGGCTGTAATCCCACTACTAATCCCAAAATAAACCCCTAGATTTGAGAGGGCCCCATAGATTTTATAATACTAAGATTACAAAACATCCCTCGTTTTCAGGGACTGTCCCCAAATCTGCAGATTTATCCCCAGCTGCTCAACATCACAATTAAATTGTCCCTGAATTCAGCTAGCATCCTGCACACCCTCCCTTTGCTGTGGCAGCACACAGAAGCAGTATTAAGAGCCAAATCTGCCAACGTGCCTGGTGCTGCCACAGAGAGAGGAGGAAGACCAGCAGCAGAGGATGTAGCCGGCAGAAGAAAAAGAAGGACCTCGGTGGCGAAAGCTGAAGGTGACCCTGCCTGACCAGTTATGGGAGCAGCAGAACCCCGCTCTCAAATCTCGGTGCTAGGAGCAGCAAGGTCTGGTGGAAGTTGTTTGCAGGTCAGCAGTGGCATAGGCAGCAGGACACAATTTGGCTGGTGGTGGGAGCAGGAAAGCTTGGGGCCCCCACCCCACCCAGGTGATGGAAGCCGCAAAACCTGGGCTAGCAGGAGGACTCTGGGTCCCCACCGGTGGTGAGAGCACAGGAAGGACCATGTGAGAAGGTAGAGGGAGGAGGTTGCAGAGGATCCGGGCACTGAAAGAAGCAGCAGGAGGAGCGTGGACGTATTTTGGCAGGTGTGGAGACCTAGAGGGAAGGGCGTTGTGGGGCCCACAGAAAACACGGCATAACCTATGATTGTTGGGAAGGGGGTGAAGGAACCAAAGAGGGGAGCAGGAGGAGAGGTCTTTGAATGGTGGGGGAGGGGGGTTGTGACTGGGAGAGGGCTGACGGAGCCAGAGAGGGGAGTGGGCGAGGGATTGTTGCAGCTGGGGAAGGGGCAGCAGTTGATGGAACCAAGAAAGAAGATGGAGGGGAGGGAGCAAGAGATGATAGAGCCATGGAGGGTGGTGCAGGTGGAGATGGAGCTGAGAAGGGGGAACAGGGACGTTGGAACCGGGAAGGGGGATGATAATGAAAGGGCAAATCGGGTTTGGAAGTGGAAGAGGTGACGGAACTGAGGAGGGGGATAGGATGAATGGGTGAGTGGGGATGAAACAAGGAGAGGGTTATTAAGCGTGAGGGAGCAAGAAGTGGCAAATCCAGCAAGGATGGTGCAGGTAGTGATGAAAATGAAGGGGGGGGGGAACAGGGATGTTGGACCCGAGGAGGGGGGGGGGTGAAGGGTCAAGAGAACCAGGAAGGGGGGTGTGAGGGGGCAGGGGCTATGACGACAGAAACTGAAAGAGGGGCTGGGGAAGGCATTTTGGAACTAGGAGCCGGGGTGAATGGGAAAGTAGAGATGAAACCTGGGGGAGGGGGGTGAGGGAGCAGGAAGCTTTAATTGGGCCCTAGATATTTTGTGACAACAAACTTTAAATAATTTACTTTCGGAATAAGGACATTCCCTTAGCAGAATGGGGACAGTCCCCCAGGCACCTCTGTCCGCCATGTCGCGCCCTGCAAATTAAATGATCTCTCATTAATGATATTACAGGAACCACTGTCTCAAGATTAACTCTCTCACTCTCTCTCTCTCTATATATATATATTTACTGTATATTATGTATATCATCAGATATGACCATATGGTGTGAAAGTGTATCACACAGCTTACTTTTTTCTTTTCCAAAATATTTAGGAACCAGTACAAATTGCCTAGGCTGTATCTTTACTGGTTTGCAGTGTGGCAGCACAGATAAGATTACAATAAGAGGTCATAGTGGAAGGAAGGGTTAGTACAGAAGCACAGATTCAAAGAGACTTTTTTTTTCCCCCCATCATGTGCCTCTGGAAAAAAAAAATCTCTAATGAATAAGGCTCAGAGTTGGGTGGATTGTCGTGCGATTGTAGTTCTGGGCCTGGCTTCCTGTTCTGCTCCCTCCCTTCACCCCCTGCCCACTGGGTTGTCCGGAGATCAAAGGCATGGGGCAGCTGCCACTGTCCATCTGGGCGGATTAATACGGGCCTGAAGGTCCTGCCTAGAAGCCCCCCTTCCGTGCACAGAATCTACGAGGTACACAAGATCAGAGGGACAAGAGCAGTTCAGTTTTATCTAAACAAAGGAGTTATTTAGATAACACTTCTTGATAGGGCGGGTGACCTGCAAGGCCCGGCAGCGGATCCCAGTTAGGAAAGGAGATAGGCCACAACTGCCCATACATAGCACAGCAAGGGGCTCCGCGGCTCCGGCCTTGCGTGGAGCAGTGGCGCTTTTAGCCCGGGCATTTCTTCATGGAGAGCGCACGCCTGGACGCTGCAGCACAGCAGGGGCAGCATCCAGGCTTTCGGCAGCGTGGGGAGCACATCTAGAAACCTCAAGCGTAGCTGCTGCTGCCTGCTTACTCCTGGGCTGCTTGGGCCCAAAGAAGACAGGACACGCGGGTTGAAAAAAAAAATACTATCATCCACATCAGCATGCAAAAGCTCTCAAAGCAGAAATGCATTTTGTTTTGGGTGGACGTGTGCAGACCTACACTGCTGTTGGACAATTTATTATGTGAATCGGGGGGGGGAGATGGCTCTCTCCCGCAATGTTCCCTCGAATTACTTTTACAAAGGTGGGGTACACTGCTGTTGCAATATAACTTTGCAAAGGGGGCGAGGTGTTTCCTATCTTGTGCTGCGTCTAACCTCCGTGAGCTATTTCTACCGTTACTCCGCCACCAGGTACCCAAGCCCTCCCTCTTCCATCTCTTCTCTTCATTGCCCTCTTCTCAGTCCTCCTTAGCTTGTCACCCATCTTTCAGCTTTCACCTACCCCGCTACTTTTTCCTCTCTCTCCTACACTTCCATTGCCTTTGTCTTATCTCCTCCACCTCCTTTCCCATCCCCTCACCTTTCTTACATTTTGCCTCCACCAACCCTCCATTTTCCTCCCTTTCCCCAGCATCTGCCTCTTCTCCTCTTTCCTCCTTCCCCAGTATCCATCTCGCCACATACTTTCCCCCTTCCCTTACTTCACAAGCCCCTGTGGGCCGCCTCCGCCTCTGACTGGGAGTCAAGACATCACATTCCAGCAACAAGCTCAGTTTGGACCCCTACCGAGGCAGAACCACAGAAGGGGGGACTCAGCTGATTGGCCACAGGTAGGAGCAAGAAATAAAAAGGACCCAGAAAAATGGAGATTCCAATACACCGCCCCCCCCCCATCAGAGCAGGACTCCTATAGGCCAGTTGGAGTATTCACTCAGGCTCAGATGATTGGCTGCAGGAGGCAAGTGGGCGGGAGGATTTAGGCAGCCTGGGCTAATTTGCCAGTAGGCAACCAGGAAGTGGAACTAGAAAGCACTGGCAGCCAAATGGAGTCCTGGCTGCAGATACAGCAGTGAAATGCACACCGAAGCAACTGAGAGGACATGTTGGCTGCTATAAACATCTCTTCTTTTAGACAATTTAGTTTCAGTATTTAAATTAAAAATAAATAATGATTTTTTTTTTAAGTTGAAAACATTTAATTGCCTTCCCAAGCCTAAGAGATTGTCCAAGGCATTGTACAGCCGCAAGCAATAATATAAGACATCAAAATAATTATGAAACATTAAAATATAGTCCAAATATGTAATTAAAACAAGAGCAGATTTAAAATATGCCTGGAAACAAAACATATCACACAGCCTGGAGATTACAACCTTATGAGAAACAAGCACATATCTAAGATTTCCTCAGATTTTAATCCACCAGAGCATCTTCTTAAATTAGTACCCTAATTCTTTTGCAAAGGCTTTTTATTTCATTTCTGAAGCGTTATTAGCATTTTTTATTTTTTTAGATTGCTTTCTGCTTAACCAATCCCACTGCTATTGATCAAAGTAAATCAGGGGTCCTGCTTTGCTACTCCTCATCAGAGCTCAATGCAGGCATCCCATGAATATGTGTAAAACATGAACACAGCACAGACACCTGAAGAATGGATGTTCAGCAGAACCCATGCAAGTGTCACACTGATACAGGGAATTGCTGTAGTCAACTAAAGCAGGAATGAGCCTGAAGACAGCTGCCCCCTGCTGCCTGTTGCAGGCCCTGGAGCAACCACTGCAGCTTAGGGATGGTGAAGGACAGATGGAAAGAGAAAAAAACTAAAAAAAAAAATTGTAGAAAAAAAAATACAAATAGATGCACTTAAAAAAAAAAAAGCCAAAAATAAAGTAATCTAAAAATAACTTTTACAAAAACAAGGTCACAAAGAAAATACATTTTTATCCTGCTTCCTAAAAAAAATGTTAGCTGGAGCCCAAGTTTTCTATATACATTTCCACTTCTGAAAAATAGTGAGGATCCAAGAAGAGGAGATCAGTAAAGATACAACAGAGCTGAATCAAGCAAGGTGAAGGTTTGCAAATTGTAGCCGGAAGAGCTGCAGTCACTGGGAGCGTACAAGGTGCCCTCAAGGCCCTGGAAGTTTGATCATGGGGAGCCCATTGATCGTGGGGCCCGATCATAAGAAGATGCTGGCGTCCAGGGGATTGAGCTAGGATTCTGAAAAGGGGGCTCAGGGTGCGTGAAGATGGAGTGGGGCAACATCACATGTAACACAATACGAAATATGTGGAAGTTACATAGAAATTCATCCAACAAATACCATCTATAGAGAGGCCACGAAGGTGCCATAAAGTCTTTCAGAACTTTGTGGCATTCAGGCTCATTTATTTCCATTTCTCTGCAGCAGCTCTCATCCTTTCTCTCTGTTTGTAAGCCTTCTGCATATTCGTCATTAAAGTGTCCTGTGTCTTTTGTCGTACCACTTTTTCATCCCAGAACCACAGACAACATACACAGCCAGGGGCGGGCGGATTCCTGCTGACGACCGGCCCGGGGATTCGCTGCCCAGGCCAGCCCAGGAGATACCACGTGGTCTGCCGAGCGCGGCTCTGTCACAGCCGCGCTCAGCAGACCACATGACTAGAGCGACCGGCCCACCGGGGGATGCCCGATCCCCCCATAGGGCAATCCGCCCCTGTACACAGCCAGCCAAACCACGCACACAGGACATACAAAGCCTCTCGGACATATCCAGCCACGCACACACATGTTGTTCACCTAACCACAATCTCTCTCACACATACTCACAGTCCCAGCCAAAGCCTTTCACATAGACACCCAAAGTCTCAGAGGGGTATGAATAGAGTAACCAGATGGTCCTGTGTCTCAGTTTTGCTTATAGTCTCACCTGTTTTATATAAACTGGAATTGCAAGTCCATAGCTGCAGTAGGGCAAAACCAGGACCGGTTCAGTTTATTGTTTGTAGTGTGTCCCTCAGTTGGCCTGCTGGCTAGAACCGGAGAGCTAGAATACTGGGGTTCATCCGGTGGGGGGAAGTGGAGGAGGATAACCTCCTGCACCCTTGGTGCTGTCATGGATGCTGTCTTCCAAAGTCATGTTTGTTACCCCACTTCTTGTCCCTGGCCAGGGGAGTCCTCAGTGGGGAAAACTCTTTCCAGTTGGGGTACTGGTAGCTTAAAGAATCATAAAGTCCAGTAATGGTGTTCAAAATAAAAGTTCACTTGAGCTTAAAAATAAGAATCCAGGCCACTATAGAAAAAAATTAGAAACAGCATCAACAGAATCAAAATAAAAAGCATCAAAACACAGAAATGATGGCAGAAAAGGACCAAACGGTCCATCCAGTCTGCCCAGTAAGCATATGGTAGCATCTGCCGTGCCACACAGGTCACCTTCATACTTATCAGTTTCCCAGACCATCAGAGTCAGGGCTCTTGTTGGTTGCTGCCTGAGTCCAATTCCCCGTTACCTCTTGCCTGTGAAGCAGAGAGCAATGTTGGAGATGCATCCCCTGCTTATTTGTTTTCCCAGACTGTAAAATTCAAAGTCTTTGTTGGTTGCTGTCTGAATCTAATTCCCCTTTTCCTCTTTCAACCCTGCCGTTAAAGCAGAGAGCAATAATGGAGTTGCATCAACCGATGAAGGCTTATTGGTTAAGGGTAGTACATAAGAACATAAGAAATTGCCAGGCTGAGTCAGACCAAGGGTCCATTAAGCTCAGCATCCTGTTTCCAACAGAGGCCAAACCAAACCACAAGAACTTGGCAATTACCCAAACACCAAGAAGATCCCATGCTACTGATGCAATTAATAGCAGGTGGCTATTCCCTAAGTCAGAGCTTTCCAAAGTGTGTGTCGCAACACTTTAGTGTGTCGCCTGAGGTGTGCCGGTGTGTCGCGCAAGCCCGGTGCACGTGACACACCGGCAAGTGGGAGCCAAGGCGGCCGCCGGTGGACCTCATCCCACTGGCGGCTGAGCAGTGAAGGTTCGCTGGGCTGGGCTGGGCTGTGTGCCGGAGATACAGCAGGAAGATCGGCAGGGCCGTGGTGGAGCTTACGTCACCACGGCCCGAAGAAAAAGGTCACGCAGGTGCACTTCCTCCTTTCTGCCCACGTGGCCCCGGAAGAAAAATGTTGCTGGAGCCGCACGGGCAGGAAGGAGGAGGAGCATCAGCCGCGTGCAGAAGAGGAGCAGTGGGCTGAGAAGAGGAGGAGGCCTGGTAGCAGGGTTCCCACCGCGGATCGGCCCGCGAAGAACAGGGACGCCGCTGCTGCGGATCGGCCCGCGAAGATCAGGGACGCCGCTGCCACGGATTGGCCCACGAAGAACAGGAACGCCGCTGCCGCGGATCGGCCCGCAAAGATCAGGGCCGCCGCTGCTGCGGATCGGCCTGCGAAGAACAGGGCCACTGCAGAGCCCATCCTGCAGTGACCCGTGAAGAGGAGCCCAGAGGTAAGAGAGAGGCTGAGGGCCCGTAGAGTGCGTGTATGAGATGAGTTGAGAGATTGTGTGCGGGAGTGAGGACCTGAATGTTTGCAGAGACAGCATGTGAGAGCCTGTGTGTGTATGAGAGAGAGACAGCATGTGACAGTGAGAGCCTGTGCTTGAGCAAGACAGCATGTGGGAGTGAGAGAGAGCCTGGGTGTGTGAGAGTCAGACAGCATGTGCAAGAGAAAGACTGTGTATGAATGATTGTATGACAGAGAGCATGTGGGAGTGAGAGCCTGTGTGTGTGTGTGTGTGTGTGTGTGTGAGAGAGAGAGAAAGCATGTGAGAATGAGAACCTGACTGTGTGTTTGAGGGAAGAAGATAGATGGAGAGAAAAGAAATAGAAAAAAAGACAATATGAAAGGAATTGGCAAAAAAATAAGAAAGGGAAGGTGGAACAAAAAAGCCTGTGACCAACCAATTAGAAAACTAAGATCAGACAGCAAAGGTAAAAAAAAATAAATAAATTACTTTTTAGTGATTGGCACATGTAATCTTTGGTAATGTGCAAGAGTAGCACTTTCTCTATGCGGATCTCACAATGTACAAGATCAACATGGAGGAAGTGGAAGCCCACGGGGCCTGCACAGAGGAGGCAGCAGAATGGGCTTCAGTGCCAATAGCAGCAATCAGCGCCTCCCTAATAGCTACGCGGCAGCAGTGACAGTGGCAACAGAGGAATGAGAGAGGCTCCGAGGTTGCTGGCAAAAGAAAGAAAGGGGGTCTGCCTTTAGTGTGTGCATGTGTATGAATGGGACTCTGCCTGGGGGTGCATGTGTGTGAATGCATGGGTGCCTGCCTGAGGGTCTGTGTGTGTGAGAATGAATGTGTGCATACCTGGGGGATGGTGAGGGAGTGGTGTGAAAATGAATGGGAGTCTGTCTGGGGGTGTATGTGTGTGCATGGGGGCCTGCCTGAGGGTGTGTCTGTGTATGAGAATGTATGGGTGTCTTCCTGGGGTTTGTATGTGTGAGAATAGGTGCCTGCCTGTGTGTGATGTATGTGTGTGAGAATGAATTGGTGCCTGCCTGGGGGTCTGTGTGTGTGAGAATGAATGTGTGCATGCCTGAGGGAGTGGTTTGAAATTGAATGGAAGCCTGCCTGGGGGTCAGTTTCAGTGTGTGAGAATGACTGGGAGCTTGCCTGGGTGTGTGTGTGTTTGTGTGTATGTGAGGGAGCCAGTGAGAGTGAGAGCATGAGTGTGTATGAGAAAATCCAGGGGAGTAAGAGTTTGTGGGGGGGGGGGGGGGTGGAGGGGGAGAGAGTGTCTTAGAGCCTGAGAGTGTGTCAGTGTCTGTGAGAGCGAGAAGTTATGGTGAGTATAAGAGCATGAATGTGTATGTATGTGACAGTGTATGTGTGAGAGAGAATGGACATATGAGTATGTGTGAGAGAGAGAGGATAACCTCCTAATCCTCAACAATATCAGGGTGACTGGAAATCTAGAGCTCCCACGTATGGACAGCAGGGGCTTTTTAAAATCCTTATTAGATTTAATTATTGGGTGTTATTTGATATATGTGCTGTTTTTAAATATTTTATTGGTATTTGGGAAATTGTAAAAAATGTATATGATTTTAATTAATAGAAATTCTATTTATCAGTAGTTTTAAAATATTCTTTTATTAGTATGGTTTTACTATTATAACTGATGCTTTATGTTTCTTGATTTTATTTGTTTTATGAGGAATGGTGGTTCTGTTTTTCCATTGTTAATACACAGAGTCTGGCTTCTTGGGGTTTTCATTTCAGTTTTTGTCTAATTTGTGCTTCTTTATTTTGTATTCTGTATTTGGTGAGGGTCTGTCTCTGCTCTGTGTGTGTGACCATGATGAGAGATTCTGCTAGCATAGGGATCTATAGCAATCTGGTTTGTTTTGTTTCCTCAGTAGGTGGTGTATTGGTATTCTCGGATCCAGTGTAATATTTACCCTTGCTTTTTCACAGGTAGGGTTATTATTGTTTGAGTCCTTGGTGTTATTACTGTTGTGTTACAATGGGATTGCAGTATAGATTTTGAGTGTCTTTTTTGCGAGGTTTTGTGTTAGTTCACAATGTGCCTGGCAGTGGAAGGTGTTTGTGCTGCTGTTACTGTGAGGTGACCCCAGAATTTGAAAATATCTTTTAGTATGATGAGCTGTAAGGGAAACATCCAAGCTCCATTGTTTGGGGGAATTTCAGTGGATGCACAGAGTTACAGAACCGGAGGTGCAGGATTTGTATTGACATTCTGTCCCTTCCTATAAATTCCAGACTTCACTCTCAAAGCCATATAGAATTAGTTGAATGAGGCTATCAAATAATTTTATAGTGTGAAACTGGCCAGCTTTTTAAAATTACGCAGAAGACCCTTTGGACTTTCTTATTAACACCAAATATTCAAAATCTGTGTTCATCCCATCAAGCTCATATATCTCATTAAAGAGGTAAATTGAATAACACAATAACTTTGTTTTATTATTGTTATTCATAAATTAGAACAATAACATTAATCTTGGAATATTATATATTTTTAATATAAATGAAAGGTTTTCACAAGATAGGTTGTGTCGTGAAACATTTTATTATGTATATATTTAAGGAAACATACATAAATTGTCAAAATACATTTCGTTTGTTTAACCTTTAACCTCTGGTTTGCTAGTAGACTGAATTACTGTGTCCCGAAATTATGTTTGTCTAAAAAGTATATCACCCACATGAAAAGTTTGGAAAACTCTGGTGTAGGGGGTTAGGGGCCACTTTGACATTCTCTCTCTCTCCCCCCCCCCCCATGGCTAGGCTGGTGCTCCAGGAGCTTCAAACCTACTAAAACAGGACTTTCTGGAGACATCTTACCGCCCCGTAACGCAAGCTATCGCACGGCTTAACGCTACTGAAAAAGGTGTAGTTAAAATCGGCGTTAAGCCTGTGCGATAGCACCTCGCAGACTGGCAAACCCAGCCCACTCCCCACCCCTAACTCCTCCTCTTTTTTTGGATTTGCATCGCACCATACGATACGGTCCTATCGCATGCGTTAAAGGAGGTTTCGCATGCGTTAACGGCACTTTTCGCATGCAATAAGCCCTTAACGCATGCGAAAACACCTTAGCGCATTTTGATAAATGACCCCCTTATTCAGCTAAGTAGTACCTTTCCCACTACATAGACGGACAAGTGTGAATTTATTCATATAAGTAGCGGCACTTATCTGGCTATATTCCAATTAATCCAGCTAAGTAGCGGCAGGCCTACGTAGCTGGATAAATCTGAAAAGCACTATGTGTCCGTCTAAGTAGCGTTTTTTTCGGACTTATCCAGCTACGTGCTGCTACTTTGTCTGATAAATTGGCATTTGTCCGGATAAGTCCAGACTCGCGTGGCACATGCTTTTGCATAAGTGAGCATAAATGGGCGGACACGAGCAGTTTTGAAAGTTATCATCTTAACGTGAGAGGTGGAAATAGTCTGTCATTTTAATTATTGCTGGTTGTAGGCAGGATGTTTGTGTGTGTGTGTGTGTGAGAGAGAGAGGGCTCTCAGTAAGGGAGCATGGTTTGTCATGGGATGGTCATCCTGGAGAGGTGGGAGGTAAAAAATGTGGGTTAAAATATATCGTAAAGCGAGGAGACAGCATGGGAAAGTTCGGCAGCCCCACCAATAGTTTCTCAAGCTCCTTCTGTTCAGGATTCAGTCCAAAGCAATAACAGATCGGGGTGGCTCAGTGGTCCAGAGATGACTCAGGGCACTGCTATGCAGGAGACCTGGGTTCAGTTTCTAAGCTCAGCTTGAGTTCTCAGTGCCAGTAGATGCTGAGGACACTGTGAAATAGGCATTCACCCCCCCCCCCTCCCCCCGCATACACACACACACACACTCCCAGTAGAGATTGCCAGCAGTCTGTGCCTCTCAGCCAGAGAGCACTGTTACTGCAATGGCTGGGCTAGATGGGAAAGGGGAGAGTGAATAAAATGGAGCGAAAAAAAAAAAAAAAGTTGGATGGCTTCAAAATGAAGGTTCTGAACGCTCTAAGTTTCACTCAGGGCAGGTTCTGACTGAGCCGAAAACCCAAAGCAGCAGGGTGGGTGGATTAGCCACAGCCCACCCACTTTGGGTTCAGGCCCGTCCAATCCGTGCTGTACAGCAGCTCTGGTGCCACAGGGCTGCAAGGGAGCTCATCCCATGGTGGCCCAAGAAAATGAGGCCTTGCCGCTAGGAGGGCCCAGAAGAGAAGGGGGGAGACCCTGATGGTGGGGTGTGTGTGTGTGTGTGTTTGTGTGTGTATGTGTGAGAGAGAGAGCATGGGAGTGAGAAGCTTATGTGAATACTAAATACCAAGAAATAATGTTTAAAATTCTATATCACAGTTATATTGATACTGTTAAAGTGCACCAGACTGGTATTATATATTCTGCAGTATGCAAAAAGTGTCTGATCCATAATCCGGCCTGTTGCTTGCCCAGTAGGTAGTGTATTAGTGTTCTAGGGCAGGATATAATATTTGCATTGCTGCCTTTTCATAGATAAGATAGCTGCTGTTTGAGTCCTGAAAGTTAGTGCTGTTATTGTACAGTATGGCCAGGTTCTAGGTGGGGGTTTTTTTGGGTTTTTTTTTTACAGGGGCTTGTGTTACTTGACAGTGGAGGGAGTTTGTTTTGCTGTTACTGAGGTGACACCAAAATTTGATTTTTTTTTTATTTTTTTTTGCATGCTGTGTTGTAATGTGAACTGTCTTAGATCTTATGATTATTATTATTATTGCTATGTTATTGTAGTTATGATATTCTCTGTGTTTTCGGAAAGAGGATTTATAAAAGAATGCATTAATTATTATGTGATTGGATCTGATCTTTCTGTTAAGTGTTCTTTGTTTATTTTTTACATGATATTGTAAACTGCAATAAATATTGTATAAAACAAATTAATACAGATTAATAAGGCATTTTTAATGTTGGTAAATGCTTGAAAAAATAATTAAAATATTGTAAAGCATCACTCATGATGCATGACGGTTGTTGCAGACTGCTTAGAAATCTATTGTCAGTTGCACTCTAAGGCATTATTTAACGATAAGAGTATAACTATTAAGGCCTAGTCCTTTATGACTGCCCACCTATGTTAACCTTGGGCTCCCCATAAAAAAAAAAAAAAATCAGTTCTGGCTACCCCACTGGGTGAGAGACTGAGTAATGTGAATTGAGAAGCAGGAGGGAAACAGTAAACAGGAGCTGGAGTGATGGGGGGGGGGGGGAGTGCTGAGGGAGCTATGTGGTCTGGGGTGAAAGAGTGAGCAATGTAAACTGAGGAAGAGGGAAGGGGTGAAAGAGTGAGTAATGGGGGTGCTGGTAGTGATGATTTTGTGCTGTGTCATGAAAGGTCACCGACCTGAAAACATTTTCAATTATCCTGGAGGAGGAGAAGAGCTGCTGCCTGCTCTTGAAGTGCCTGGATGGATACTATAAGAGAAAGGCTGCTGGGGTTAAATCAGGTGGCAGACACAATGAGGGTTTGTGGAGTGAGATTTGGTGTACACCTCTCCCCCCATTTATTACCCCATCACTCTCCTTCAACCCTCACTTTTTTTTTTTTTTTACAAAATGTCCCCTGAGGTCTAGGTCACAGTGGGGGAGGGAGGAAGGTTCAGAGAGTGAGAATGGGAGCTGGAGATGGGGGGGGGGGGGGGGAACTGTTGAGCAATCAAGATCATGTTCTCCTTTTTCATGTAAAATATATCTGTTATTATAAATGCAAAATGTGTGTTCATATTAATGCCCAATATTAATTTTTCTATATGTGTGTGCTAGGGTTGCCAATAAATACCCTTGCATCCACCTGGCTGGAGCTCCTACCATTGCCTCTCTTATTGCCTGTTTGTGCGGTTCACCGTTTGCATAAGAAGACATCATGAAAAGGACTATCGAGGTTCGGGAAGTATCGGGTAATATTAGCTCCTCTCTCTGCTCTGATTTCCTGGCTAGGGGTATTATCCCTGGAGGTTCCCTGGCTTTTCCCCATGAGGCCTGAACCTCTCAAAGTTTGAGAGCGCCTGGTTGATACTGCAGGCCCCCTGATAAAAGGTGCCAGTTTTACTGCCCTTTGAAACTTTTACGACCATTTTGTCTCCCGGGGAAGGCCTTTGATATCAGCAAATACAAACGTACCCTCAAAATGCCCCTGGGGGCTTCCCCTCCCCCAGGCCCCCAATTCTGCCTTTAATGGTGCCTGTAAAGTTGTTTATTGGAGGTGCAGTCTCCTGGCCCCCTGCTGTCCTTTTGTGTCCTTCTAATTGCTCTGTGTAAGGAGATGCAAATGCCGAGCAAGGCGTTTGGGGGAAGGGTGGGAGGGAAATCGCAGGGCCCCGGTTTTTGGAATGCAAAATGATCGCAGAATATAAAACAAAAAAAAAGAAAGAAACGGGCATCATCACTTCATTTGAAAAGAGCAAAACAGCCCGAAACCTCTTTCTTTCTTTTTCTCTCACATTCAGTTAACGCTATTCGTAATCAAAACTTCCAGCATGTTAACCCTTGGTGGATTATTGCTAGTCCTCCGTACAAATCTCTGCGACAATATAAGAGTTCCGTCTCCTGCCTGTCACCTAACCCTCCCATTTTATTAACTGGGGCGCAGCGATCTAGCAGCTTCGTGGGTCCTGCAGGACACTGGATTCTTTCTCTGCATTGAGCCCGGACCGACGTAGAAGGATGAAGGAATCCTATGTAATATCGATAGGATTCCTTCCTTCCGACCAAGGTCTCTGGATAATTCTTTTGCTTGTCCAGTCGAAAGTATCACAATCTGCCAAGGGATCACCAGTCCTTATTTCCAAAAAAACGGATGGGTAGGGAAGTCAGGATAGACTAGTTTCCTCACACAGCTAGTGATTCTGCCAACCCCGTGTTTTCTTGAATTTTTGCCTTCATCATCTCCACTGAGATTCTCTTCCATGCTTTCCACCACCTTTTCAGTGCAAAAGTTAAGACATTTATGATTTACATACATGCACTCTCTTCCAACCTGCACTGCCAAGAGCAGACTGTGTTTACGGGCATTATTGAATTGTCTCTGGCTGTATCTGTAGACTGAATTTGATGGTAAAGTGTGAGAGGAGATGCCTATAGGTGAGATATTATACTGAATGCTATTGTATCACAGTGGGGATATTTAGTAGGTTTTAAGGGTTAGAGACTGAAAGGAATGAGCAAAGGAATACAAGAGTTTGCAAACCAGTTTCCTTGTACATAAAATAGCACATCATCTGCATGAGATGATGTGCTATTTTATAACCTTTTGTTATATCCTATAACCTTTTGTTCCATGTACTACTGTTATAATATGTTATAATTGTTTTTTGGTTACCATGTTATAATGTAAAATAGGGCGGACTACGCCCTATTCTCTTGGTTATCTGGAAACCGATGTGATATCTCGATTGAATGTCGGTATATAAAAGAAATAAATAAATAATAATAATAATGAGGAAATTCCCTGCAACTTCTGGAAGAGAAAATATCCAGAGAGAGAGAGAGAAAAAAAAGAAAATTATGCAAGCTAAATCGTATGCAAGAAGCAGAGCCTGCTGTAGAGACAGGGAGTGGGGGGAGGGAGGGGGGTGGACAGGAGCCCACACTTCCTGCATACAGTGACCTCTGGTCTGCAAGTTGAGCCCTCGCACCAGGGGGCCTAACAACATCTACCTGCAAGTCCACCTCCTCCTTTGAGCTTTTAGGATCCTGTGGGCTGTTTCCCCAGGGCCTTGTGCACCATAAAAGCCCTTTGTACTGCACTATCAGGGAAATTGGGTTGTGAAGGTCTGCAGATCTCAAGAGTTTGCTTTATGGCGGATGCCTGAGTCGGGGCAGTGCTTTGTATTTTATAGGATGCTTTACACCCTTTCACACATTGAATTCTTCAAACAGGGAATTCTCTGATAGCAGGGAAATCTTTCATGAAGCGAAAAAAAAAAAGAGATATTGTTAATTCCTTGGGCCAAACTAGATTATTTTCATGCAAACCTCCACCTTAAAACCTTAAAATTAAATTGTGCATTTGGATTTAATTGCACATCAGGTACAGTAGGTAGGTACTTTGCCAAAAAGAGTGCTTATAATAAAATAGTGCCTGGCTGAGGCAACGGAGGGAGAATTGTCCACGGTATGTCCCTGGGAGAAACGGGATTTGAATCCTGGTTTCCCTGCTCCCTAACCTATTGCTCTAGCCCCTTCCTCCACTGTCACCCTCCGTTTGCGGCTGATTTACAAATGCAGAAAGAAGGGGAATCAGAAATGAATCAGGAACCTGCAGGCCGGTAGTGTGCCTATGCGTGCGTGCATACAAGTGAGTGCAAGTCCACGCCATCGTGAATCTGACACATTTCCTTATGTTTCACATATTCAATAAGAGAGAGAGAGAGAGGGATACGGTGCATCTCCCGAGAGAATGAAGCTGAGCGCAGAAAACCTGCATAAATCACGTTTTATGTGTACAAATCCCAGGCGCGGGACCCCAGACCCATGAACTCCCGAGTACAGCCCCGAAGACTAATCCTAGCCACAGAAACTTTACCTCTGGCCAAGAGTTAATGTTCCAACATAAAGAAAATATGAATTAAGCCCTTGCTCCTCTCTGCAACGGGGAAGTAACAGCTGATGCCAACATTAACTTGGGGTATGCGTGCAAAAGTGCGAAACTGTGCGCACATTTTGTGTGTGCAAAGTACTTTGCCACACGAGGAGTGAAGTTCTTCACACAGGAGAATGTGCTGACGAGAGTTAGTCTATGAGGCTGAACATGGAGATGGGGTGCCGGAGTTCTGTACCCAGGATGTATGCGCAGAAAATGTGATTTATGTGGGTTCTCTGCATACAGACTACCATCACAGATTTCATGCTCTTAACTCATGTTTTATGCATACAGTTTAGGAGCATAAGTTGTGCTACTTACTTTCTGTATGCTTTGTGACGGCTACTGCCTGGAGATAATACCCTTATTCAATAAACATACACACGGTTAATGCGTGTGTATGTTTATAAGCTTCAATGGCAAGAGGAAATGAGGGAAAAAGGATTTGCATTCACAAAAAAGCGGGGAGTAGCTTGCTTGTTATGGCAGTTACTACCCCAAACCAATAAGCCTGATACTTTACTTTCAATACATATCCAGCATAGCTCTCTGCTTCAACAGCAGGGGAGAAAGACCGATACTTCACGCATATCCAGCATAGCTCTCTGCTTCAACGGCAGGGGAGAAAGTCTGATACTTCACTTTCAATGCATATCCAGCATAACTCTCTGCTTCAATGGCAGGGGGGAATGAAGAAAAGTGGATCTATATACAGAAAACAACAAACAAGGACTGAATTACATAGTCTGGGTAAACAAGCATGGGTGTAGCTTGCTTATTGCGGCGGTTACTACCCCTAACTAAGCTAGATATTCACTTAGATGCAGTTCCAACACTGCTCTCTACATTAATGGTGGGGGTGGAAGGGAAATAGAACCAAAAGGTTACTAGGAGCCAAGACTAACAGAAGTATGAGAAGAAAAAAAAAGTGCAAAGCTTGCTGGGCAGACTGGATGGGCCGTTTTGGTCTTCTTCTGCCGTCATTTCTATGTTTCTAACCTGGGAACATAACTTATACCCCTAACTCATGTTTTGGGCGTCCAATTTAGGAGCCTAAATTGCGCCTCTAACTTGGAGGCTTGTGCTGTAGGTCCAACCATCACTTTTCCTGTTCTGTGCGTGTTGTGTACGTGTGACACAGTGCAGCCTGTGTCACCGTACAGAATGGCACAAAGCCTTGTAAACGCTCAGGTGGCGTACCCAGGTTTGAACTACTCATTCAGGATCTGGGGACCAAGGCGTGGGCCATGCAACACCTTCTTAGCATCCTTCCCAAATTCTGAGACTTTTCTTTCACACAGAAATATGTAATTTCATGCAAAGTCGGGTTTAAATGACGTTCCCTGTTAGGTCCCTGCTACGCTGCACAGCAGTTGCATACATTTAGCACCTTGTGCCTGCCTGACTCGTGTTAATTACTCGTATCTCTCTGTGGATGAGTTTATATTAAGCTTGTACACTATCACCACTGTAAAATAATAAAGAGTATAAGCCACAGTACTGTGAATGATAGCCATTGCCATATCCTCTGCGTCTTCTTTGCATTGTGGTTGAGAGTCTGATACGTTGTGCATTTTAATGCTTTGTTAATTAAGCATGGGTGTTTTAAAAAAATATATTTGGGGTCCTGGAATGATGCTGTTCTTGTCTATGTGAGAGTTCACTCAAGGCCACTTGCTACTATTTAAGGCAGCCTGAGCGCTTTTTTTTTCCTCTCCACCACCCCTCTTTTCTAGTGAATGTGGTGCTCGAGAGAAAATGCTGGATCCACAGCAGCGGAATTCAAAGTCATCCCTTTATCCCCAGAACGGGTACAGCACGGGCAGTAGCAGGGCAAGCTGCCCCACAGGTTGCCCTGCTAGGCTTCCTCAGGCTTGCTCTGGAGGGAACATCTCCAGAGGTGAGAGGGTTATTCAGGCTCCAGGCTCAGGGAGTCTGCGCCTTCCCTGCAGAGACTGCCAGCATGGGTGCCATTTTGCGCCAAATTGTAATGGTGGTTTTTAGTGATGGGGGATGCCTGTCTGCTGGGACCAGGACTCAGACCAGAAACTAATTTCACCTAGGCTGCCAAATAGCTTTTCAGATGCTAACAATGTCTAATCATTACCGGATCTTAACCAGTGACCCAGATGCAAAAGGCTCTTGTACCCCTCTGCTGTCTAAATCCCTTGGCTCCTTGCTTTCTACTTTATCCTAATTTGCCCGTTCACAGACCTCTGTCTGGCAGTGCATCTTCCTTTGGTTTTAGTTGAATTTAGTAGATGCATTAAGTAGCCAAACATTGTCCTTCTGTCAGCTGTTCCTTGTCTTCTGCAGGACAGATCACCCAGGGGACTCTGGGGGTGACCTAACAAGGGCGGTGGCTTAGGAAGTTTGCTCGGTTGGCTTAGAGGGCATTGGGTAAATCTCCTAGTCATAGTCCCAACCCCAGTCATCAATCTCCCCCATCAACACCACTGTCGTCTTCACCTATTGAGACTGGGAGACAAGCGCACTGGGAGACCAGAGAGAAATCCGCATTTACTCTGTGGACAGGAAGGCTGAGTGCAGACATTCTGAAGCACTTTCTAAAAAGCGAGACGTTTGCATTACTGTTGTTGTTATCATTATTATTATTATCAAAGTATTTATAAAATGGCTGAGAAAAAAAAAATATCAGGCATTGTGATTCACTGGGCAGGATCATCCGACTGAGCCCCGGTCCTTGGAAATACATTCAGAGAGTGTAGACCGGCTCGGGTAGACATAAAAGAATGAACTATTAAATCCCTGTTCATTATTCTAACAGAAACACAGAGTAGGCAGTCAGTAGGATGTAGGGATTGAAGCCTGTCCATACATTTGGAAGAGGGTGTCCAAACGCGTGGGCATTCTCCCAGGGAGGCCAACGGAAAAGAGTTATAGCAGGGGATCTAGTCTATTGGAAAGTGGGGGAGGCATTGGGTACGAGATATCTAAAACAAATACTGCAGGATGGAGCGTTACGACTCTTTTTTGAGTCTGGAGGTGGGGTTTGGTCTGCTAAGGCAGTGGTCCCCAACCCTGTCCTGGGGGCCCACCAGCCAGTCGGGTTTTCAGGATATCCACAATGAATATGCATGAGAGAAAATGTGCATGCACTGCCTCCATAACATGCAAAATGTTCCTCATGCATATTAGCAGGCAATGTTCTCTCATGCATATCATTGTGGTATATCCTGAAAACCCCGACTGGCTGGGGGCCCCCAGAACAGGGTTGGGGACCACGTGTGCTAAAGGCAAGAAGTTTGGAAGTATTTACTAGGGATGTGCATACGTTTTATTCATGTTTTGTTTTAGTGCGCACGAATGCGACTTAATAAGTACTAAAACAAAAATTATCAGAAAAAAACCCCCCAAAGCAAACGATAAAAATAAAACGAAAATAAAAAGGAATATTTTCTGGCTGCACATCCCTAGTATTTACAGGTTACGCTTAGGAGTTGTCTGCAGAGTAAAATATTTGGAGAGGGTTTAGTTTGTTGTACCTCAGATTTAGATAATTATTTAAATTTAAATAAATGAGCATTAATGCTTAAAGCATCTTCTAGTTGATATATTCCCCTGTTGGAGAGGGGTGGGGTAGGAAGTGATCTAAAAAATAACCTTGACACACTAAGGATGAGTTGGGAAAGAGAATACAGTATTGGACTGAATGGGACTAGTTGAAAGGACATTTTGGTTTGACCATGCTAGGTGTGACCTCTTGCATAGGCCGTACTGGATCCATGTAAGATTTAGTATTTCGAATCAGGGCCTTTTCCTCCTTATGTTGGAGGGGCTGTGCTGTAATTGGTGCATATCTGCATATGCTTTGGCAAATCCCCCCACCAATTAACACGTTTTGGAATGAGATGCCTGACTAGGAGCCCTGAACTCATTTTTTTTTTGGGGCCAGATTCATTAAGGCTTTTCTCCCATTTTGTATCTATGGGGAAAACCCCTGAGTGAATCAGGTACTTTGTTTGGTATCTGTTTCATGACGGCGTCTCCTGTTGATAATGACGTACACATTTTCAGCAGCTCCCTTTCACTAAGGGGCAGATTTTCAAAGGGATACACGCGTACCCCCCCCCCCCCGAAAACCTGCCCCAAGTTCCCCCTGCGTGTGCAAGCCCCGGGATGCGCGTAAGTCCCAGGGCTTTCCTGGGGAGGGGGGGGGGGCGCGTGTCGGGGGATGTGTTGCGGTGGAGCGTCATCTGGGGCGGAGCTGTGGGCGTGGTTCCGGCCCGGGGGCATGGCCGAGGCCTCCGAAACTGCTCCTGGGCCGGGGAATCGCGCGGCCGGCGCACACGTAACTTTTCAAACAAAGGTAGGGGGGAGGTTTAGATAAGGCTAAGGTAGGGGAAGGTGCAGGGGGGGGGGGGGGAAGGAAAGTTCCCTCCGAGGCCGCTCCGATTTCGGAGCGGCCTCGGAGGGAATGGAGGCAGGCTGCGCGGCTCGGCACAGGCTGCCGATTTTGCACAGCCTTGCGCGCGCCGACCCCGGATTTTAAAGGATACGCGCAGCCACACGGGTATCTATTAAAATCCGGCGTACTCTTGCTTGTGCCTGGTGCGCGAACAAAAGTACGCACGGGCGTACTTTTTTAAAATCTACCCCACAGTGTATGTGTGTGGCCATTGATGTGATGCAAAACCCAAATGGCATATCTTTGCAGACTATAATAAAGCAGAAATATGGCCAGAAGTAGTGCTAGAGCAGTGATGGCGAACTCCAGTCCTCGAGTGTCACAAACGGGCCGGGTTTTCAGGATTTCTACAATGAATATGCATGAGAGAGATTTGCATGCACTGCCTCCATTGTATGCCAATCTCTTTCATGCATATTCATCGTGGATATCCTGAAAACCCGGCCCGTTGGTGGCACTCGAGGGCTGGAGTTCGCCATCTCTGTGCTAAATTGTAATTATCCTTGGTCGGTGTGTTATATTAAGGCAGGGTAAAATTGTTAAATGTCGACTTTTTAATGGAAGGATACAGGTTTAGCGGTGGGTGTCCTTCGGGGAAGAAGAGGTGGTGGTAGGGGGTTTGGTGTATTGGTTCTTAAGGGATTGTATATTGCATGAGATTGTACTTTTAAAATGTTTCAAGAGATGCGTAAATCTGTGAAAGGATTTCTCAAGAAAAACTGGTGAAACAAAAAGAATAACAGGCAGCCACAATGAGTGTCAAGGCAGCTTTATCCACATCACAGTCCACACCAATTTCACCGAAACTTCAACTAACACATCTAAGTGTACAGTATAACATTATATGCATTTAAGTATACGTTTGAAGTAAATCATACTTTTGTAAAGCTCAAGGCATTTTATAAGTTGAATACCATGCTTCTGGGTGTACGTTCAAGGTTTTCCTATTGCATTTCCCAGGGATCAGATAAGCTTCTGCTTAAACGTGTTCCCCTTAATGCAGACTGCCATTTGGTGAAAACTGGATTATTTGCAGGCTATGAGGCCTTGTCCTGAACCAACATAAGAATTATCCAAAGGCGGTGTTGTACGTGAGATTTCGGGACAATGCCAGTCCCCTCCTGGGAGCAACATCTGAAGAAGAGATCTATGTGGTCTCAAAAGTTCATTTGCAGGGCTGCTTTTATCTACAGGCAAAAGGGGACAGCTGCTGCCCACAGGCCCTGCATGAATCGCCTAGGCTTTCCCCAGATGACTATATTAGCCAGTAACCACATAACTCAGGCAGCAGCCAACAGCCCTCTGCTTCTGCTCCAGCTACCCTCCTCCCAGGCAGAGAACAGGAGGGGAGGGGGTGAGCCTAGAGCAGACAAAGAGCAAAGCACAGTAAAGAAGAGTCACTCTGCTCTCTAATCCAGTCCCTCCCCTCCTGTCATTCAGGGCAGGAAGCCTGGAGCAAACCTTATAGAGCAAAGAATAGCCATTCTGCTCCATAACTGGGCCCCTCCTCTCGTCTTGTTCACCCTCCCTTCCTGTCTGCAGGGAACAGGAGAGGAGGAGGGTGAAGCTGGAATGGAAACCAAACTGAAGAAAAGTTTTTATTTGTATATTTACATACTGCCTTCCAGGTCCAAGGATCCCTGAAAGTAGTGTACACCATTTTTGTCTGCATACATTTCTGTTTCTAATTTGTGGTCACTTATTTGGTGAGGGTCTGGGTTGTGCATGTGAGACCAAGGTGAAGTATTCTCCTAGCGCAGGGGTCAGGAACCTTTTTGGCTGAGAAAGCCATAAACGCCACATATTTTAAAATGTCATTCCATGAGAGCCATACAATATGTTTAAAACTAAATACAAGTAAATGTGTGCATTTTATGTAAGATCACACTTTTAAAGTACAATAAGTCTCTGAAAATATTACACCAGGCCTTAAGACACCAATACATCTCCTATTAGGAAAACGGACCAAGTCAGGCTGCTATAGAGTCCTACACAGAAACTACACGCCAGCAGAAAACCTCACCTGAATCACGTGCTGTCCCTCACCTAACATAGAATAAAGAGACCAAAACGCATAACAAGAAGCATGCAGACAAAAACTGAATTGGAAACTGCAACAAGCCAGAGTCTCTGTATGCAGTGTAACAAAGGAAAAAAGAAACATCACCCATCCTTATAAAACAAATCAAGAAATATAAAATCATCAGCAGTAAAACTGTACTAACAAAAAGAACATATTTCGAAACAGCTGATGAGTGGAATATTCAATAATTAAAAACTCATATAAAACATTTCCAGATACCAACAAAATATTTCAAAATAGCAGACACAAAGACCCAGTAATGAAAAATAAGGATACAAAAATTTTTTGCTCTGCATACCTGGGAACGTTTGATATCAGGTGTCCTGAGATTGTTCTGAATTAGCAGGAGGTGGGGTGGTTTGCTTGGAACTTTCTCCTCTCTCAGTCACATACCAGCGCTCTCTCTCACACTGGCTCTCAATTACACACCTATACACACATGCTCTCAGTACTCACATATACCCATGGTTTTTCTCTCTCACTTATATAGGCTCTTAATTACGCATTTACACACATGCTATCTTTTCACGCTTACACACACACACAGGCTTTCAATCACATAAATACATGCTGTCTTTTTCTCTCACACACAGACTCTCATTCACATGCTTACAAACATGTCCTCTCTTTCTCTCATTTACACACAGGCTCTCAATCACATACTCACATGCTCCCTCACCTAAATCAGCTCTCAATCACACACAGACACACATGGTCTCTCTCTCTCATTTAAACACAGGCTCTCAATCACATACTCACATGCTCCATCACCTAAACCAGCTCTCAATCACACACAGACACACATGATCTCTCTCTTACTTATACACACATGCTCTTAATCATACATACACATGATTTCTCTCACACACAAAGGATCTCAATCATACACACATACTCTTTCACACAAACAGGTTTTCAATCACAAACTTACACATACAGGTTCCCAATGGTAAACTTACATTCATGCTCTCTCTCTCTCTCTCACAGGCAGGCTCTCAATCGCAGACATACTCTCTTTCACATGTACAGGCTCTCAATCATTCACATACATGCATCTCTCTCTCTCTCACACACACACACAGCCCCCCCCCCCCCCACTGCGGCCCGGAAGAGGAGAGTGGCTCACTCTCTCTCTCCCCCACCCCGGGAACTCGCGGCAGCAGCAGCCTCCTCCCAACGCTAACCTCTTCATTTTCAGCCCTCGCGGAGGCGGAGTCCCATCGGCCGCGGTTGAACCTCTTCATTTTCCTCCGAGCCGCGCTGCAGTCTCTTTTCTTCGGGCCGATGCCGAGCGCACTAGCGTGGCCTCTTCTTGCCGCGCAGGCACCCGATACTCTCCACTTCCTCTTCCGGGCCGCGCGGGGGGCGGGAAGAAGAGAGCACGCCGGTGCCGCTGACTCCAGCTATCCTGCCGCGTTCCGCCCGGGCTGACAGCATTTTAAGCCCGGGCGGAGGAGGACCGGGGAGCAGCTGGGTCATCGGGACAAGTGTGGCGACTGTCTGCGAGCCAGATGCAGCCCTCAAAAGAGCCATATCTGGCTCGCGAGCCATGGGTTCCCGACCCCTGGCTTAGGGTATCCTGCACCTCAGACCTCGGGTCCCTCTCTTCATTCAACTACCGAAGGATGTTTATCAGCACTGCTACCCTGTGAGTATCACTACGCTCCAGCTCTCCTCATTCCACCCTTCAGGTTCACGGCTTATCCCGCGCTGCGGAACACTACTGGGCCTTTGCTACATCTGGGTGAGACCTTCATCTACAGAGTCTGTCTGAGCTTACTGTGATATCGCTGGACTACAGCACTGTCCGTTCCTTGGGCAAGATTTTACTCATCAGCTGCAGTATCATAAAGCTTTCTCTCCTCAGCGTCTGCTTGCTAAAAGTCTAACCAATCGCTGTGGTTCCCCAGGGGGCCCCTCCCCGTGGGAGGAGTCATCGCCCCTTCGACCAAGAGTCCACAATATGCCACAAACCCATCAAATCCATTCCCCACTCCAGGGAATGGTGTGATCCTGCCCGCCTCTGCTGGGAGGCTGTGAGCGTTTCAGCCAGGCAGAGGAGTGTAGTAGGATCCTACTGAGGTTTTGAGAAGGGGACAGCACTAGGAAAACAATTGAAAATTCAGGTAAAAAGACACGGGAAGGAGGGGACTGGTGCTGGGTTGCACGTGTACGTCACATGCTTATCTAACCAAAGACACGGGAAGGAGGGGACTGGTGCTGGGTTGCACGCGACGTCGCATGCATATCTAATCAAAGACACGGGAAGGAGGGGACTGGTGCTGGGTTGCACGCGTATGTCGCATGCTTATCTAACCAAAGACACGGGAAGGAGGGGACTGGTGCTGGGTTGCACGTGTACGTCGCATGCTTATCTAACCAAAGACACGGGAAGGAGGGGACTGGTGCTGGGTTGCACGCGTACGTCGCATGCTTATCTAACCAAACACACGGGAAGGAGGGGACTGGTGCTGGGTTGCACGTGTACGTCGCATGCTTATCTAACCAAAGACACGGGTAGGAGGGGACTGGTGCTGGGTTGCACGTGTACATCGCATGCTTATCTAACCAAAGACACGGGTAGGAGGGGACTGGTGCTGGGTTGCACGTGTACGTCGCATGCTTATCTAACTAAAGACACGGGTAGGAGGGGACTGGTGCTGGGTTGCACGTGTACGTCGCATGCTTATCTAACCAAAGACACGGGAAGGAGGGGACAGGTGCTGGGTTGCACGTGTACGTCGCATGCTTATCTAACCAAAGACACGGGAAGGAGGGGACTGGTGCTGGGTTGCACGTGTACGTCGCATGCTTATCTAACCAAAGACACGGGAAGGAGGGGACTGGGGCTGGGTTGCACGTGTACGTCGCATGCTTATCTAACCAAAGACACGGGAAGGAGGGGACTGGTGCTGGGTTGCACGTGTATATCGCATGCTTATCTAACCAAAGACACAGGAAGGAGGGGACTGGTGCTGGGCTGCACGTGTACGTCGTATGCTTATCTAACCAAAGACACGGGAAGGAGGGGACAGGTGCTGGGTTCCACGTGTACATCGCATGCTTATCTAAGCAAAGACACGGGAAGGAGGGGACTGGTGCTGGGCTGCACGTGTACGTCGTATGCTTATCTAACCAAAGACACGGGAAGGAGGGGACAGGTGCTGGGTTGCACGTGTACATCGCATGTTTGTCTAACCAAAGACACGGGAAGGAGGGGACTGGTGCTGGGTTGCACGTGTACGTCACATGCTTATCTAACCAAAGACATGGGAAGGAGGGGACTGGTGCTGGGTTGCACGTGTACATCGCATGTTTGTCTAACCAAAGACACGGGAAGGAGGGGACTGGTGCTGGGTTGCACGTGTACGTCACATGCTTATCTAACCAAAGACACGGGAAGGAGGGGACTGGTGCTGGGTTGCACATGTGCGTCGCATGTTTGTCTAACCAAAGACACGGGAAGGAGGGGACTGGTGCTGGGTTGCACGTGTACGTCACATGCTTATCTAACCAAAGTCACAGGAAGGAGGGGACTGGTGCTGGGTTGCACGTGTACGTCACATGCTTATCTAACCAAAGTCACAGGAAGGAGGGGACTGGTACTGGGTTGCACATGTACGTCGCATGCTTATCTAACCAAAGACACGGGAAGGAGGGGACTGGTGCTGGGTTGCACGTGTACGTCACATGCTTATCTAACCAAAGACACGGGAAGGAGGGGACTGGTGCTGGGTTGCACGTGTACGTCACATGCTTATCTAACCAAAGTCACGGGAAGGAGGGGACAGGTGCTGGGTTGCACGTGTACGTCACATGCTTATCTAACCAAAGTCACGGGAAGGAGGGGACAGGTGCTGGGTTGCACGTGTACATCGCATGCTTATCTAAGCAAAGACACGGGAAGGAGGGGACAGGTGCTGGGTTGCACGTGTACATCGCATGCTTATCTAAGCAAAGACACGGGAAGGAGGGGACTGGTGCTGGGTTGCACATGTACGTCGCATGTTTGTCTAACCAAAGACATGGGAAGGAGGGGACTGGTGCTGGGTTGCACATGTGCGTCGCATGTTTGTCTAACCAAAGACATGGGAAGGAGGGGTCTGGTGCTAGGTTGCACGTGTACGTCACATGCTTATCTAAGCAAAGACACGGGAAGGAGGGGACTGATGCTGGGTTGCACATGTGCGTCGCATGTTTGTCTAACCAAAGACACGGGAAGGAGGGGACAGGTGCTGGGTTGCACATGTACATCACATGCTTATCTAACCAAAGACACGGGAAGGAGGGGACAGGTGCTGGGTTGCACATGTACATCACATGCTTATCTAACCAAAGACACGGGAAGGAGGGGACAGGTGCTGGGTTGCACGTGTACGTCACATGCTTATCTAACCAAAGTCACGGGAAGGAGGGGACAGGTGCTGGGTTGCACGTGTACGTCGCATGCTTATCTAACCAAAGTCACGGGAAGGAGGGGACAGGTGCTGGGTTGCACGTGTACGTCGCATGTTTGTCTAACCAAAGACACGGGAAGGAGGGGTCTGGTGCTGGGTTGCACATGTACGTCGCATGTTTGTCTAACCAAAGACACGGGAAGGAGGGGTCTGGTGCTGGGTTGCACATGTGCGTCGCATGTTTGTCTAACCAAAGACATGGGTAGGAGGGGACTGGTGCTGGGTTGCACATGTGCGTCGCATGCTTGTCCAACCAAAGACATGGGTAGGAGGGGACTGGTGCTGGGTTGCACATGTACGTCGCATGCTTGTCTAACCAAAGACACGGGAAGAAGGGGACTGGTGCTGGGTTGCACGTGTACATCGCAGGTTTGTCTAACCAAAGACACGGGAAGGAGGGGACTGGTGCTAGGTTGCACGTGTACATCGCATGTTTGTCTAACCAAAGACACGGGAAGGAGGGGCTGGAGCTGGGTTGCACGTGTACGTCGCATGCTTGTCTAACCAAAGACATGGGTAGGAGGGGACTGGTGCTGGGTTGCACTTGTACGTCGCAGGTTTGTCTAACCAAAGACACGGGAAGGATGGGCTGGAGCTGGGTTGCACGTGTACATCGCATGTTTGTCTAACTAAAGACACGGGAAGGAGGGGTCTGGTGCTGGGTTGCACATGTGCGTCGCATGTTTGTCTAACCAAAGACATGGGTAGGAGGGGACTGGTGCTGGGTTGCACATGTGCGTCGCATGCTTGTCCAACCAAAGACATGGGTAGGAGGGGACTGGTGCTGGGTTGCACATGTACGTCGCATGCTTGTCTAACCAAAGACACGGGAAGAAGGGGACTGGTGCTGGGTTGCACGTGTACATCGCAGGTTTGTCTAACCAAAGACACGGGAAGGAGGGGACTGGTGCTAGGTTGCACGTGTACATCGCATGTTTGTCTAACCAAAGACACGGGAAGGAGGGGCTGGAGCTGGGTTGCACGTGTACGTCGCATGTTGTCTAACCAAAGACATGGGTAGGAGGGGACTGGTGCTGGGTTGCACTTGTACGTCGCAGGTTTGTCTAACCAAAGACACGGGAAGGAGGGGCTGGAGCTGGGTTGCACGTGTACATCGCATGTTTGTCTAACTAAAGACACGGGAAGGAGGGGTCTGGTGCTGGGTTGCACTTGTACGTCGCAGGTTTGTCTAACCAAAGACACGGGAAGGAGGGGTCTGGTGCTGGGTTGCACGTGTACGTCGCATGCTTGTCTAACCAAAGACACGGGAAGGAGGGATCTGGTACTGGGTTGCACATGTACGTCGCATGCTTGTCTAACCAAAGCGAAGAATCTCAGCTTGTCAGAGTGAATGGATCAATCGGGTCTATTTCTTTCCCTACCATCATTTAGTGTATTTACTATGAGAGATTTCTTCTGGAGTGAGGACGTCTGTGTTGTAAATACCTGCAACTGTTTTAGCTCAACAATAAATGCACACTATTGGGAACCCCAGTCCTAAGTGTGTGGTGTGCCTTTTACGAGAAAATCTGTGCTCTCTGCCATCGTGGGCCAATTTCAACATCTGCAGCACCCCTTGAATGGGACCCACTTGCCTGCCTCTCCTGTAACCAGGATTTTGGGATGCATGCTACAAACAGATATATTTAGAATTATTTTCTTTTTTTCGTGATTGAACATTGGATTTGGATTGAATGACTCACCTTTCCAAACTTGTGCTCAGGGTGAGTTACAATTCAGGTATGGCAGGCAGATCCCTGCCCCAGAAAGGTTTGATGCAAGGCAGGACAAAGTGACTTGTCTAAGGTCACAAGAAACATCGGCCGGAGAAGCAGGATTTGAACCTTGGTTTCCCTGGGTCTCATCTAGCTGCTCCAAGCACTAGGCCGCTCCTCCGCCCCATTGCAGACAACGTCTCAGGATGATGCCCACCCCGGGAGGCTCAGGGCCGCTCCTGGTTTTACTCCCAGGTCCTTCGTAAACTGAAGAGTCCGCAGATGCTGAGTGGGAGTCAATGCAGGAGCGGCTCGGCCTCTGCTTTTCTGACACAGAGCTCCGTGGTCACCTTTCCGAGGTCTCTGATGCTGCTCACTCCGAAGACGAAGGCGTCACTTGATCTGCCAGGGAATGTGCCTTACATCTCCAGCTACGCTGGCGAGGCCGTGCCTGGCAGTTTCCCGAGATTGGCAAACAAGCACCAGGCTTGCCGCAGTCCTGAATGCAGATACAGAACGAGTCTGGGACATGGCTGCAGGAAATTCATTCAGCCACCTTCCCCGCACCACTTCTCTTGCCCCCCTCTTGCCACAGACACCAGGAAAAAAGGGAAAGGGGAGACGTGATAACAAAATTTAAAATATCTGGCCGGCTTCAAATGAAGTACGAGAAGGAAGCCTTCTTCATGGAAGCCTCAAGAGGCCATGATTTGAAGCTGGAAGCAGAGAAGGCTCAGAGGTCACCGGGGGGGGGGGAGGAGGAATACTGCTTTCCGGAGAGAGTCCTGACTGTCTATCCGACCATGTGACAGCCTGGGGAAAGCTAAGGAGAGGGAGGAAGAGAGTCTGCAGTGACAGAGAGGGAAGGAGCAAGTGCTGGGGGCTCAGGTTCTTACCTGCAAACAGCTACTATATTACTAAAAGGGGTTTGTAGTTAACATCAACTTTTAACCACATAACTCTAGGCAGCTAAAATAAAAATTCCCCTTCTGTTATCCCACCACTCACCCCGCCAAAATCTGTTAGGACAAAATCACCATGCACACTGATTTAGTTAGACAAAAAAAAATGGGTCTGGGTCAGGGTCTGGGCATACCTGGGGCTAGGTTTTCCCATTTATCTGGTTAGGGAAATATTCAGTGTTAAAGCGGCTACGTTTCTCCATCTAAGTGGGAGCCACACAGATAGTTGCCCTAAATCTAACTGCACAAACTCTGTGTGGTTAAATATAACTGGGCATTAAGCTGCAAGGTTAGCAGGTCAGCTGTGGCTGATAATCTGGACACAGTTAACTGGTTAAAATTAAATTACCTGGTTAACTTCACAGCTCAGCAGCTCTTTGATAAAATCTACCTCTGGGTTCCTTCCAGAACCTTCAAAATCTAGACCAGAGGTCTAGGTCTCTGAGCCCTGACGGATTCGACGTGTGCCACTCGGTGCCACCGCCCCACCTGGCCCTGGAGTGCCTGCCAGGGGCATTTGCTAGATTCAGGGGCTGACTCTGCTGTCGCACAGCTGGCCTGGGAGATTTTTCAAGTGTTCAAGGGGATTTCTGGACCAGTCTGATCAATGTCCCAGCGGAAACCTCCAGTCCCCAGCCCCCAAGGGGAGGGTGAATTTGTTTTGAGCAACTGTGCAACCCAAGCTTTGTGGATCATCTCAGCTCAGCTGTGGAGAGAGGGTGGGTTAGACCCAGAGCCTTGACTGTGAGCTCCTGGGCTTCTTCCTTGGCTGAAGCCCCAGTTTTAAATGATATTTCACTATGGGTTTTGAGTTTACTAATTAGAGGCAGGCGCTGAGCTCTCTTCCAGCACTGGAGAGCTGATCCGTTCATTTAAGATTTCTGTGCTTTCAGAAGGTATTGCTCTGGAAACATCTGCTGGTGAGCAAAGAAACGTTCTTTCTAATCTTGGGCACACACACACACATACATAAATATATTCTGAACACCAAAGAGAGAGGGGGAACCACATGTTTATAGTTTACATCTCTGTGCCACCTAAGTACAGCTGCAAATGGTCCAACAATACATAAAAGAAATAATGCAACACTTCACAACATAACCAATGATGGCTAATTTTAAGTAGTAGTCACATTTCTGGAGCTCTCCTTCACTCTCCGTAGGGAGGATTGAGCATGTGGGTGAATAGTGGTGTAATCATTACAGCCTTGTGCGGAGTGAAAGAAACCTGCCCTCGCCATGTGCTGGCTACTGCAGGGGTGGGAAAAGAAATCTAGTCTTCAGGATAACTAAAATTCTGCACATGAACTTGGTACATGGACCTCCCCCCCCCCTCCCCCTCCAGTGTGTGTGCAAATAAATGCTCTGAACATTCAAGGTGGACATGCTGACAATCAGACCTGTTTACGGCCCCCGGGACCAGATTCGAACACTCCTGGCCTTTCAGCAGTATGATGCAAAATGCTATCCTCGTGTCGATATTCAATGTTCATGGACACACATCCCCCCCGCCCCCGACATGGCCAATGTTAACAAGACATCCAAAATGACATCACAGAGGATGGTTATCTGACTTGGCCCTAGTAGATGTACTATCGGTTATGACATCATGGCCAAGTCTGACCTAAGTAGATGCGGTGTTGGCAGGGTCACTTGTGAAACCTTTCTCATCGTGACCGCACAATACACGATGCATTTTCTTTATATTTGTGAAATGTGCCCGGTATGTGGCACACGTGGGCCTTGCTTCAGAGGATTCCTATGGCTGTGAGAGATCTGGTATCATTCTTAAGACAGAGGACCTTAAGCCACAGATGGGCAGTGCAGGAATTAATACACAGGGCGGTTGCTGGACACAATGGCATCCAAGGCGAGGGTTGATTTTCTTGCCCTTTGCCTCTTCCCTTCTTGGGCTTGCATTCTCGCTTGCAGGCCGATGCAATAAAGTGCGCCCGACCTAGTGCACGGGTTTACTCGCAGTTGGGAGCGCGTGTCCGGCACGCGGTAATAGCATCCGATACCGGGAGGAGATTAGCGCATCTGAAATGTGCGCCCTAACAAACGCGTACCTAATAGCGTCCATCACATGTCAATTCCATGTAGACGAGGACATTAGCTATTACCGGGCCGGTGTGGGAAAGCGCACCCCAAAGGCTGAGCAACCAAAACGCATTTTCTTAATGCGGGGAATTTAACTCCAGTTCAGGAGGTGGAGTAAAGTTAACCTGCAGTCAAGGGCTTATGAGAAACATTAAAAAATATGGTCCTCCGTGTTGTGGTAAATGTGTCCTCCTCCTCCTCAGTATCATCCGGACTCCTGAATTTACTGCTCCCAGTGGAGAAAAATATATGTGCATCGATTTGATCAAAAAGAAGTGCACTTATAAACTGATTCCCTTCACTACACTACAGGAGACTTTTGGCTTATCAGAGGGTGATATTTTCTCAAGCTTGCAACTCCAGCATTTCCTTCAGTCAGAACAGGATGGCCGAGATTTAGCATTAGGAAAGACACAATTCGAACGCTGGTGTGATCAGGGAAATACCCTCCACCGAGCGATTTCCCAAGTATAAAGCTTTGTAAACAAAGACCCATCAGTGAAGCCGGGCATATATGAAGGCGTGAGAGATAGATCTAGGAAAGGAGATCCCGGATGATATGTGGGACTCTATTTTCTTGCACACAAAGAAGAGCTCTCCATATACTACTCTAGCAGAGAATAGCTATAAGATTCTCCTAAGAAGTCAACCAAAACCTTTAAAAAAGAATTAAAAACCTGGCTTTTCACCAGAGCCTACTCAGACGTACTCAACCAACAACACCATCAGACCCACACATAATACAACATCAAGTAAACAGAGATACCATCTTGTCCACCCATGAACTCTCATCTCAGCCATGAAACTCATGAAACGCCATTTAAGAGCTTTTCCGACATATAGTAACTATCACTTTTCCTGTTGATTCTACCATTATTACTTTTTCAAATATTTTACCCTCTGTAGAAATCCTGATGTTACTTTTCCCACCTATTTTGATTATTGTAAACCGTTATGATGGTGAAACCAAATGACAGTATACAAAACATGTTAAATAAAATAAATAAATAAATAAGATGGTATTACACGCCGGACAGGATACATAAATTTAAGCAGTCACAGGACCCTCGGTGTTGGAAAGGCTGCGACCAGACCGGTACATTTTTTCACATGTGGTGGTCTTGCCCCCATGTCACTTTGTTTTGGAATGTCCTTTCTCATATTATACAGAACATTATTGGTGAACAGGTACAACTCACACCGGAGACTGTTCTTTTGAACCTACCTTTAGGGATTAACACGGTGGCAGAAGGTACAATGCGTTTAGTTATAATGGCAGCACGCTGTGAGCTAGCATTGCTCTGGCGGTCCAATAATATACCAACAGGTGGGGATACGATCAGACTGGCTAGGCCATGCCAATTTCACGAACAGGCTTCAATGGGCCTGTAATCGAAACCATCCTGGCAACTTATATGGATACGGTTGCAAAAAGCCGATGCAAAGCCGTAGGAGGAGGTACAGCGGGACAAGTTAGGAATATTTAATTGCTGAATAACCATTGTTTACTAGACAACTGGAGGTTCGTGCATTTCCTTGCATTTACTACTCCCAAACAGTACTACTGGGGGGGGGGGGGGGGGGGGAATGGGGGAGAGTGGGGGGGAGGGGATAATAAAACAAAATGTGAAACTGTTGAGAATGACTGTAACCTTTATTTTACATCTTGTTTGTACTTTGCTTTTCAAACCAAATATTGTATATGCACGTTTTTAATAAAATTATAACCTCCCCAAAAAAAGAAGTGCACTTTGCTTATGACTGCACAATTTAGATATCAGTAAAGTCTATGAACCTCAGCAAAATGAGCACAAAGAAGCACAATCAAAGCAGACACTGGAATTGAGCCCCCGTTGAAATAGGTACCCGATGCAATAAACTCCTTTGAGCCCCAAAACCGCACAATTCCCCCCTTAGCGCCCTTTTTTTTTTTTTTAACGCTGCCCCAATTTCCCTCTCATTTAAAGACTGCATCGGGTGCACAGGGGATGAGGCTGCTCGCGCATTAGGAAAGCAGGCACTCAATATGAGCGCCCGTTTTGAGCGTGCATCTTGTTGCATTGGCCTGACTGAGACTGGTTTAAAAAGGGCAGTGCGGCACCCCCCTCCACCGGCTTGACACGCCCCGTAGGACAGTCCTGTTAACACAGCTTAAGAAATGGTGGAGAGAAGTCAAGCGGGGCGATTGATTAGCTGGCAGTGGCCATGCACTGAGAACGTCTGGCACAGTCAACAGAGCCTGGGAACCGACCAATGGCCCGGCAGTATTTACAGAGCCTGATGACATCATAGTGTGCTGCAGCTTCCCTAGAATTTCAACCACAAACTCTCAACAGGTAGGAAAGAAATAATAATAATAATAAATCAACAGCTGATAGTTTTAACTTCAAAGCAAACCCCCTAGGTTTTCATGCACAAGCGCGGTCACATAACAGGGCGCGGCGCGTGCGAAAGGATTCTGTCACACTTTCTGGGCTGAGCATGGAAATCCTTAAATGCGTCCCCTTGTGTTTTCTAATGTTGCGTATGTACCTGAGCAGGGGAGAACAAACAAAAGGATTTTGGTGAAAGAAATGTCTATTCCGTTCTGTGCTCCTCTGCTCAGCTTGTCAAGGCTTACAGGCCGATGCAATAAAGTGCGCGTAAAAAAACCGGGCGTCCAGACTGCGCATACAATCCATCTCTCTCGGGCGCCCGACGCAAAAGGCAAGTGAGCTGCCGCACTAAAAAGGAGGCGCTGGGGATAAATCTCGCGTCCCTGGCGCTTCCATGGCATCGGGTTTGCCCAGGAGCCCTGGCTGTGTGCGGGTTAGGAAAACGGATGCTCAATTTTAAGAGCGCCCATTTTCCTAACCTAACCACTGTCAAAAATGTATTTTTTTTTGGGGGGGGGGGGGGGGGTTTCATGTTGCTGCTTTCTGTGGTTCCTCCTACTTAGTATTGTGGTGAGAGTAAGTCGGAGGAACCACAGAAAAGCAGTATTTTCTGCATTTCTGTTCAGGGTTTGGGGCACCTCAAGACTTAATGCCAGCTCCGGGGCTAGCATCCATTTTTGATGGATGCTAGCCCCGGAGCTGGTGCACGGTCGGGTGCACCGTCGGGTGCACGGTGATTTTTTTCACATCGTGGGGTAATAGCCTCATCGACAGGTGATTTACATGTGGTGAGCCCTTTTAGCTACATGCTGGTTTGGACACGCGTTTTGGATGCGCTGATTCCTCATATTGCATCAGGGCTTATTGGTAGCGCATCCAAAACGTGTGTCCAACCACGGGTTAACCTGTGCATGATATTGCATCCACCTATTAGACTACATCTGCAGTGCTCTTAGCTGATAACAGTGCCTCATGCCCTCTCCCAGAAGAAAGCCAGAGATATCCTTCTCCTGGCTGGTAAAGGCCTGAGAAATGCCTCTGCTGAAGGTTATTAACATTACCATCAAGTATCAAGAACTGCATATTTGGTAAAATCCGATAAAAGGTGGGGTGGGATCAGAGTTTTATTTATATCTAGTTTCATAACCACATTATTTGAGAGCGGGAGTTACACATTTCTAAATCACTTAAAAGAATCTGGAGCTTTATAGTCTGTCTTTTAGGACTGATCAGCCACAACAGGTAGTATGTGTTGTGTCCACCCAGGGCTTAAAATCTAAGAGGTAGATTTTAAGTGCTGGGCGCGGGCGCACACATGTGTGCATTTGCCGGCGCGTGCACATGAACGGGATGATTTTAAAACATACGTGCGTGTATGTGCGTATACGCGCATGTGTTTTCAAATCGGCTATCCGCATGTCCATGTGCGCCCGATTTCAGATTGATGCGTGCATTGTGCGTGCAAATGCCACCTTGCTCGAATACGCGGGGGGGGAGATTTTATTAGACACACGCGCCAGCGCCAGTAACCATTTAGTCAGTTCATGGCCAGTTAACCAATCGGCCTTCCTAGCCCGCCCTGTTACTTTGCCTACCTTTTACCCTGTTAGGCCAGATCCCCCTAAACCGCGCTAAGTACCCTATTTTTTTTTTAATTTTATGACTTACACGCCATCCATAGCAGAAGTAAAGTTACGGGGTAGGGGACCCCGGCTCGCGCTTGTGCATGTAAATAGGTACGCGTAGAAATCATGCCTCAGCCCCGGCCTGCCCCGTGCCCCGCCCAGACCATGCCCATTCCTCGCCCCTTTCCCCCCTCCCCAAATTTTTTGTGTGCGTAACGGGAGATACTCGCGCTGTTGCGGGCCTTTTAAAATCCGTGCGGTGCCTGCGCGCGGCCCAGACATGTGCATGTCTCCCGGTTTTGGCGCACGCAAGCCTTTTATAAATCGACCAGCAAGTTTGTACCTGGGGGAATGGAGGTGGAAGTGACTTGCCCAGGGTCACAAAGAACAGAAGCCGGGTTTGAACCCCTGACTTCCCTGCCTCCTGTTCTATTCGCTAGGCTACTCCTGCACTCTGACCTCTGGGAAGGGCTCTGATGCTGTCCTGGACAGTAATCATTATTTCTATACACTAAATGCATGCAGTACAATATATGCTAACCCCAGAGAGTTAGCAATCGTAGGACCTGATTTACTAAAGCTTTTCTCCCATTCTGTGTCAGTGGGAAAATATGCTTGGTAAATGAGGCTCTGATTTGGATGCCTGAAACAATGTGACTTACCTAAGGTCACCAGGAGTGTCAGTGGTAAAGTGGGATCTGAACCCTGTTATATCCCCAGTTCTCAGCCTGCTCTAACCCACTGGGCCGGCTCCTCAGCAAAATGGCAGATTGCTGTGGGTCACATGCATGCCCTCGCCGTGAAGCCCCCAGCAGCACAGAGCCCTGGCCGCAGGCAACAACTGCAAGACCTATCTGACAAAGAGGACCTCAGTCAGTCTATAAAGTGCCACCAAGCTTTGTGGCACATGAACGGGTTGTTGTGATCTTGTTTCCGCCTCAGAGCCGGCTGCACAAGTGCTCTGCACTTTGAATGAAAGACACTATAGTGAAGTCAACCTGCTTCCTTTCAGCCGGCTGTGCGCCTCCACCTCTTCTTGACAATGGTAGGACACCTTAATTCCAATGGATTAACACGTATAGCTCCACAGCGGTTACACTTTCAAAAGGGCTTTATTTGCCCTAGGCAGAGGAGGAGAGAAAGTTAATTCCGTCTGTAAATAAGGGCCAGCAACCGGTGCCCTGGTACTGCAGAAGTGAAGCCATGATGTCACCATTTGGCTAGAAAACCCCTGTATTTTCCCTTCAAGGTCAGTGAATTAATTTGGAAATGGGAGAAGAGCAGCCCGAGTTAATGACATGCTTTGTTATATAGCACAAAATTCAGAACTGCTCCGTTAATACCCTGGGGACAGGCTGGTTCAGTGAATTGACAAAGAGGGCGCAGAACCTTTCACCTCTGTGTTCCTGCTTCAGCTATCGATGACGGAAAGACATTAAGTTCTTCAGTGCCCCCCCCCCCATGAAATGAGCTGGTGATCTCAGTCCAGTCCATGTCTTCACAAGAGGTGCCCAACATCCTGAAAAAAGAAAACAAAACCCAGTGCTTTCACAACTTCTACCCTGGTTGGCATTCTCCTTGTGAAGGAAAACCCGAATGCATCCAGAAATTCTAAACGTCTTTCTCACCCTTACAAATACCCACTCCAGGGCAAGGCTGAGACAAACTGGCAGGGCAATATAAAGAAGCTTGTATTGTAGACACCCTCTCTGTACCCGTTTTATGGTGAGGCAGTGTGTGAGAGACTCTGAATCTGTGAGAGAGAAAGAGAGAGAGAAGCTTGCACAATTACTGCCTATGCTTTACCTGTTCTGTGGTGGGGCAGTGTGTGAGAGACTCTGAATCTGTGTGTCTGTGTGTGTGAGTGAGAGAGAGAGAGAAGCTTGCACAGTTACTGCCCGTGCTGTACCTGTTCTGTGGTGGGGCAGTGTGTGAGAGACTCTGAATCTGTGTGTGTGTGTGTGTGTGTGTGTGTGAGAGAGAGAGAGAGAGAGAGAGAGAAGCTTGCACAGTTACTGCCCGTGCTGTACCTGTTCTATGGTGGGGCAGTGTGTGAGAGACTCTGAATCTGTGTGTGTGTGTGTGTGTGAGAGAGAGAGAAGCTTGCACAATTACTGCCTATGCTGTACCTGTTCTGTGGTGGGGCAGTGTGTGAGAGACTCTGAATGTGTGTGTGTGTGTGTGAGAGAGAGAGAAGCTTGCAGTTACTGCCCGTGCTGTACCTGTTCTGTGGTGGGGCAGTGTGTGAGAGACTCTGAATCTGTGTGTGTGTGTGTGTGTGAGAGAGAGAGAGAGAGAGAGAAGCTTGCACAGTTACTGCCTATGCTGTACCTGTTCTGTGGTGGGGCAGTGTGTGAGATACTCTGAATCTGTGTGTGTGTGTGAGAGAGAGAGAGAGAAGCTTGCACAGTTACTGCCTATGCTGTACTTGTTCTGTGGTGGGGCAGTGTGTGAGAGACTCTGAATCTGTGTGTGTGTGTGTGTGTGTGTGTGTGAGAGAGAGAGAAGCTTGCACAGTTACTGCCCATGCTGTACCTGTTCTGTGGTGGGGCAGTGTGTGAGAGACTCTGAATCTGTGTGTGTGTGTGTGAGAGAGAGAGAGAGAGAGAGAGAGAGAGAGAGAGAGAGAGAAGCTTGCACAGTTACTGCCCATGCTGTATCTGTTCTGTGGTGCAACAGTGTGTGTGTGTGTGTGTGTGTGTGTCTGTGTGTGTGTGAAGGAAACTTGCACTGCTATCACAAGAAGAACTGAAGGAAAAAGAAATCTCCCTGTCAAAATAATTTCCCAGAAGGAAAACAAAGCAAGAAAATCAGGAGAAATGAGACAGAGGATTGGGAAGCTAATTCAGACCAGATCTGAAACTCAGCAGAAATTAACCCTATCAGCCTAGACAGCATGCAAGGAAGCCTCGGGGAGAGGAGAAGGCTAGCTGTATGGAATGCATGGAATGGTCTTCCTAGAGGAGATGGCAGAGATAAAAGCAAGAATGGAGTTTAAAAAAAACCCTGGGATAAACACAGAGGATCCCCAGTTGTGAAGGAGGGGAAAAGCCATAGATCAACTGGGGCAAGTGGAATGAAACTGGGGAGCCCAGATGGGCCTTATGGTCCCTACCTTCTGTCATATTTTATTTCTTACTGGTCTCCTTATTTCAAAGTAGATACAACCCAACTACTATCAGGGCATCATACTGTGCCCCCTGAAGAAAAATGAAATAACATACCTTTGTCAAAGCATGTACAATCACTCCCCGATATCTGTCCCACCTTCAGTGAGCTCCCCCATTATTTTTTCTTTGTATATTACTTCACTGACTTGACTAGTCACAGGATGTATCAAGTTAGTCCAGTAAAATGGTATCAGCTACAACGTGTTTGTTGACCCTTAATTCCACATATTGCGCCCCCAATTGTACGAGGACAAATATCCTGCATCACCAAAACAGTCTTTTTAATGCAAAGGATTGCATATCTTTCAATTTTCCACTGGCACGAAAAAGGAAACATATTCGTCCTGGTACAGTTGGGGCATAATACGTGGCAGTAAAGGTCAACAAACAAGTAGGTGAATTCCATGTTTATCGGACTAACTTGACAAGATCTCTGACCAGCTTGCCGGAGTTAAGCATCTCTTCATCCGCCCCTTAACCAGCTCCTTTTCCAAAATCCATTAAGAACGGGATCAGGTCCTGCACGCGCTCCCCCAAATGCCTCTGAAATGCAGGAGGCTGGACAGGGTACCGGCACTGCACAGAGGTGAAGACCGCGGCAACGCCAAGCGCGTTCGCCTCTCTCGCGCAGCCAGATCCCGCCTCCTTCAAACATTTAGCGCCCCGCCTTCCCCAGCTATCCAATAGGACCTCAGCAGCCGGCCCGGCCCCGCCTCCTTCTCCTCGTCAACCGGGCTTGCAGGTGCCCGCCCACACCCTCCTTCTCCCGCCCCCCGTCCACCTCTCCACCAATCAGAGGGCGGCGGCGCACCCCGCCCTTCTCCCATAACATTTTAAGGAACTGTACTTGGTTTTGCATGGATATATTTTTTTAACCTCCACTCCCCCCCCCTTTTTTTTTTATCCGTCCCTGCCCTCTCTTTTATGTCTGGATGCAGAGGAGTTTAAAGGCTGGAGAAGGAGCTGGCACGTCTCTCAGATCAGCCCGCAAGAGGAGGCGAGAGAAAGCCCTGCGAGACAGGGATTTGCAGCTGCACGGGCTTGCACGGCAGGCACCAGAAACTCTCCAAGCCAGAAACCACATCGGGAGGTTTACCGTCGGGGGATTTTCCTTCTTCTTCTTTTCTCCCAAAGAATGGCCGATGCTAGTGATGATTACAAATCCTTTTTTTCATTGGTTTCTTTTTGAGAAGCGAACTGTGCTCCCCTCCTCCGCCCCCCCCATCTCTTTTGTGTATTTTTCTTTTCTTTTTTTTTTTTTGTTTCTATGCAGGCAACACCTATCAGCCTGCCTGAGCTTCTTCACCTCAGAATCTCGGCAACCTCTCTAACCCAATCCTTGCAGGCTCCTGCAATTTGAAATTTACGTTTTTTTTTCGCGTGTTCGAGGAGTTTACAGCTGTTCTTCCAACTTTTATTTTATGTGCTTATTCTATTGTTAAATATAATTATTAGAGGCGTAAGTGGGCTCGGAGGTCGCTTTGGCAGCTTCAGTCCTTTCACGCGTGGGAAGAAGACGTCTGTGAACTGTCTCCAAGGCTGCATCCGAGCCGGATCCTCTGCAGCAAGAAGAGAAAATCAGTTTGTGACGGGTAGTGAAACCCCCCCCCCCTACAAAAAAAAAAGACGACAATAAAAGGACAAAGGGAATCTGTTGGATTCCCGCAAGGGGGGCTGAGTTCTCCTATCTGCATCTGGAGGTATTCACAACTTTCCGGGACAAGAAATAGAAAAAGATCTTTTCAAGCCATGGAGGTGAGCAGGACTACGTTAACCCTCTGCCTGCTGCTACTGGCCAAGGTGAGATTTTTATTTTATTTTATTTTGGTTGTGACTCACGTGGTCTAAATATTCATAATTTCCGCCCCCCCCCTAAAAAAAATTAAACACAGAGAAATCAGATTTTAATTTTTCCCAAATGAAAACAGCTTAAATTTAAAGTTGCATTTTAAAATTAAAAGCACAAGTAGGAGAATTTTGCAGGGCTTGGTGTGATTTTTTTTTTTTTTTAACAATTTCTTGCACTCTGAGAGGTTGGCGGTGTTTGGGGCATGGTTTTGCTCTGTTGGGCTGTAGTTTTCTCGAATCTGGAATCAGATCAAGGGAAATCTGTCTAGGCAAGGCGTACCCTCTCTCATCCTTCCAGGCAGGGAAGGCGAGGATTGCACGAGGATCTAGGAGGCGTTTTCTTTCAAATGTGACAGGCCGGATCCCAGACCTTGCTTGTCGCGTGTGTCATAATCGACAAGCTAGAGGCTTGCCGAAAAGGATGAGGAACGGCAGATGGATTATATAAATGAAAGGTCTACGAAGCATTTTTTTTTCCCAGTAAATTTCATGTTAGAATTAATGGGGAACACATTTCCTTGGTCTGGTATTAACATTTCTTTTGCAGCCGGTCTCTGTAATTATGCGGTCAGCCCGTATGAAAGCTGCACTTATCCTCCTGTTTCCTGGGTAGGTAATTAACATTGCGCGCGGGTGCAAATATTTTCCCCCTGTTCTTATTAGTTGTGACTTTTAAGGGCTTGGTTTGGGGGGGGAGGAATGGGAGCGCAGCAGATCCGGAAAAATTCTTTCGGTTTCAATCGCGTTTCTTGGAGCCCTTCAGAGTTTTTCTTTCTATCCCTCCACCCCCCATCCTGGGAAATTCTCATTTGAACGTCTAGTAAATTTGCCCGAGAAGGTTCAAAGGAATTTTTGAAATCGCAAACCCAGTGGCTTATTTTTTATAGCTTCGGTTACTGTCTTTGAACTCCTGGGGAAGGTGTTGGAATGTTACCTGCACTATGCAGTCTGGAGAGTTAGCAGCTCAGACGAGTTTTCCCGGTTTGGTGTGAAAGGCCGGCTAGCATCTTTTGCACGTGGCGGTCCAGGTGGAAGAGGTTTGCTTTTTCAGTGCTAGAGAGAGGAAGCTTCCCCAGGAGGGCGGCTGAGTGTCCCTTTTTAAGAGTCGCCCTTAGGCAGTCGTCTGCCTGCGATGCTTTAGGATTTAGGTAAGAGGCAGGAGGATGGACTGGATTCGGGCCCTGGCTTTCTAACAGTTTTGTATGGCTCTGGCCTTGGGAGCAAAGTGTTCTGGTTGTCACTTTAGTCCACTTGAATATGGTAGAAACAAAAGTCAGATAAGATAAACAAGCTTTTACAGGACCATAAGCACTTTTTTCCTCTACAACCAGCAAGAGTTCCTCATCATAGCATTCTCCAGGATCTATACTTCTACTTGACTCTATCCATTCTCTTGCCGCAGGTCTCATGTGACATCTACTGTTTTGCTTTTATGTTTTTGTTTTTATTTATACTGCTCAATGAGATTTGTTAGCCAATTTGTTTACATCACAATGTTAATTTTGATCTAGTTTACCCTTTTTCAAGTTCCACAACCTTGTTCTATGTAATGCCTCTAGGCAAAAATTTATGTTCAGTTTCAATGTAAACCAATGTGATCTGTATTTCATACAGGAGCACCGGTATATAAAAATCTAAAAATAAATAAATAAGATGCAAATGACAATTTTTTTTTGATCCGCGTAAACTTCGTGCCTGTATGACCAGTTGTCCAGAACGTCATCGGGTCCCTCTCGAAAGTCAGCCAGGGATGTGTGGGTTACCTTTTTTTTTTTTTTTATCGGACTGTCACCTGCATCTTGCTTATCCTTATTTCCAGGTATAGGTTTATATGAAATGCCCAGTCTTTGGTGATCGACCTTCAGAAGGGTACAGGGGAACCTTAGTCCACCGAGCTTGTTTTGTCCCTTACTACAGGAGGATTATGTGTCTGTGTGTGCTTGAAAATAAATTGGGGAGAACATACCATTCAGTCAAGCTATGCCTGTGCAGAAAACTCCCCAAGTACTTGTACGTGTGCGCAGGATGCAACTCCCGGATAAGGAAGTAGAGAGTTCAGGGAGGAACTGCACCGTTTGTGAAAGATCCTGCTGTAACTCCCGTGTCTGTTCTTTGTTCTGGTTAGTTATATTTCCGCTTCCAACAGATTAAAAAGCAAGACAATGTATAAAGGGATGGGTGTCCCAAAAAAAAAAATAAAATCAGGAGCCGCCTTCAGTGCCAGCCAACATGCCCTAAAAGGATGGAAGGACCCAGGCAAATATTACAGACCCTCTTAACTCCTGGACAAGTTCCTCCAGTACTTTGGTTTTGTTCACCCTGTCTAGATCTGAATCTGGACTAGATTAATTCCGGCTCATACAATAATTCTGGAGTTGAACCCCAAACTCCTGCTGGCATCCATTTAATCAATGTCTTCCTTAATTACTGTTGGCCTGACTGGTGCCGGGTGAAGCTATCCTCCTTGGCACAGCTCTCTGAACTGATAGGGTGAACACAAGCAAGCAGCAAGCAGTGTTTCCAGAGTGGAGCCAGATTCACTCTTGTACTAGAAGGATAGCATTTATTTGCTTTCTTTAGTCAGAGAGATCTCCTTCATAAGTACTTTATAAACATTTCTGGTAGGGTTGGTGGATAGTTATAAAAAAAAAAAAAAAAGAATGCTAAAAAATAATTTCCTAGGCCCTGTCTAGGTGTTTTGAAGAGGTGTAAGTTTCAAGCCAGCCGGATAATTTCACACACAGAAAAAAAAAACGTCTTGGTTCCTGCTCCCCGACATAAAAGCCTTCCCTGTCAGCCGGAGATAATGATTTCCTGCCTGGGGCAGAGTGTTAAAAAAAAAAAAAAAAAGGCTTGTAAACTAAAACAAACAAAACACAAGAACTGCCAACAGATATGTAAAAAAATACATGAAGAGTGGGGTCTTGCCTTTCTTAACAGTGGGATAAACACAGGGCTTTTGTGGTTAGTCTGAAGCCTTCAAGGAAGGAACAGATTTGGCAGAGACACCTATTCCAGCAAGAATGGTGCTCAAATACACCCCCCCACCTCACCCCACTCCCAAAAATCATGCCTTTCACCTCACTACCTAGGATCAACAAATTCAGCCTTGGCTGGTTTCTGCCTGTAGATTCCTGGGAAAATACATGTACTCCAGAAGGAAAGAAAGCTGATTATCTCCTGTTTTCCATATCTATTTTAATTCCTACAAAACAAAAAAAAAAAAACAAACAAACTAAGAAAGAAAGAAACAAAAAATAGATTTATCTGGTTTCTCAGTCATTTTTATTTCTCTTGCCTAGGTCTGTGAATTTTTTAGAAGCTGAACCCCCATAAGCTCCAGGAAGCCAGGGATTTGATATATGTGAATGTAGAAACAGAGGTCTGGAATAAGGCATGAAAACTGGAGGCATTTCTTAATCTCTCTTGTAGATTAATCTGCCTGAGAATTCACATTGTCCCTGTCCCCAAAGAGCTTAAAACCTGAAGTTTGAGCACACAGGAGGTTAAGTGACCTGTTCAAGGTCACTCACTAACCTGTGTGTATTGGACAAGGGCCCTGACTGATGGTCTGGGAAACTAAGTATGGGGTTGTCCTGTGTGCTGCAGCAGATACTACCATAAGCTTGCTGGGCAGACTGGATAAACCGCTATGACAGTAACTAATAAGCAATAATAGCTTGAGATCTATTTAATGTTTGGGTACTTGCCAGGTACTTGTGACTTGACTCGGCCACTGGTGGAAACAGGATACTGGACCTGATGGACCCTTGGTCTGACCCAGTATGGCACATCTTATCTTCTTATGACCGTTTAACCCTTTTCTGCCATCATTTCTATGTTTCAAGCCCTGGTTGGACGAGTGTCCAACCATGCATAGTTATCATGTGCTGCGGCACAGTCTCGTAATATGACATGGAAAGTCTTGCTTCAGATGAGGGTTTCCCCCTTCCTAGAAAAGCAAACAAGAATTGCAGTGATATCCCTGCAGATTGTTTGGCAAATCCTGTCTCATCCTATGGAAAGCTTTCCTGAACGTGAGCCCTATATTACAGTGGCCCGGCTGCAAACAGTGAAAAGTGTGCCCAAATGGGACCGGTCAGGAAGGGTTGAATATGAGAGCTGACCTGCAAGGCTTGTGTTCCAGTAAGTCTGATTCAGAGTCTCCAGGCTAAAAAGTTGGGTATATTCAGGAGGTATTTCCACTAGTTTAATATTTAAACCGAAAATTTAAAAAGAAAGTTTTAAATACCATACTTTCCTTCTCCAACAGGATTCTTTGCAGGTTGTGATAGCTTTTATTGGAATAATGTCAGAATAATATACCTTTCCAGGCTGCAGAAGGAGGCACATCCGAAGAACAGTTCCCCCCTCCGCTCCCAAAATGTTCATCTTTGGATAAGTCATGCATTGATCCAATAAAAACTGTTACAATTTGCAAATAACCCACTTTCCTCCAGGACCAGCCATGACTACTAGAATTCTTAAAATTGAAGCGAACTGAAAATTTATACCTATAGAGCAAAAACCACATATAAGGGGACTAATCCTACATAAGCCAAAATTCTTTTTTCGTTTTTGAGACCCTCATATAAAGTCAGGATGGTATAGAAATCACTTAAGTTTGGTTAGTGAACCATTCTCTTATTCACTTTAGAGTAGACCACTGAAGTGACCAAAACCCGATTTGCTTGTAATCATTGGTCTCTTTTATATATATATATATATATATATTTTATTTTTTTTTGTTAATAAATTTAAAGTCTTTAGTGGAAAATCTTTTGATGCAGACAGTCTGGGAAACTAAGTATGGGGGTGTCCTGTGTGCTGCAGCAGATACTACCATAAGCTTGCTGGGCAGACTGGATAAACCGCTATGACAGTAACTAATAAGCAATAATAGCTTGAGATCTATTTAATGTTTGGGTACTTGGCAGGTACTTGTGACTTGAATTGGCCACTGTTGGAGACAGGATGCTGGGCCTGATGGACCCTTGGTCTGACCCAGTATGGCATATTTTATGTTCTTATGACCGTTTAGCCCTTTTCTGCCATCATTTCTATGTTTCAAGCCCTGGTTGGGAGGGAGATGTGGAAGAATGGTAGGAGACCAAGGATGAGGCTGGGAGGAAAGCTGGTGGGAGGGAGATCCCTATATGGAAAATGCATGCTTGCAGAATACATCACCTCTTCACCTTGGCCACAAATGCCAAAAAACAAATCTCTAAAAACAATCATCACTAGATCAAACTAGAGATTGAAAGGTGCAGACAAAAACTAAACTGGACACCTCAAGAAACCGGACTCTGTATGCAGCGCAACACTAGAGAAATAAAACCAGAAATGCGTTTCCTCGGGTGCTGTGCAAAATACAAAGATCAGAGATGAGCAAGAGAAAAGCAAGGACTTACCACAAAAGAACGAGCAAGAGAATCTCTGTATATTCCTGGCCATCAGACCAGAAATGAAACCTGACCAGGGGCAGTCTGGCCCAGCACCAGAGCCTGAGGCATGGCCAGTAACCTGCAGCTTTACTTATTGTTTTGCAATTTGTTCATTTCTTTTCTTGCCCTTTTTAATAATTCAATACATGTAAAACTTTCATGTCCATAAAAATAATCTGAACCTGAGAGGAAGGGAGATGGGGGCTAGAAGGAGGGCCGGAAGGGAAAGGAGGAAATGGCTGGGAGGAAGGGCTAGAGAGAGAGGAAGGGAAGCAAGGATTAAGCAAAAGGAAAACCAAACAAATGAGAACAAAAAAAAAAAAAGGAGCAAATAAAAACTGTAGAATAAATTAGAAGGGAAATAATGGCACCTCAGATTTTTTTAGCCCTGCCTATGAATTCTGGCTGAGGGCTTGCGAGCCCGGTTTCCTGCCCTTGCTGTGACCTCTGGGTGACTTTGTGAGCTGCTGTGCACCCCCGAGACTGCAGCTTTCTGAAGGGCCTACTGAAAAGTCCCATTTTAATTGTGAGGCGCGGCAGAAACGAGGGGATGTGATGTTTCCACCCACCCGTGGCGGCGCCAGTGCCTTAGAATTTAGCACTTGGAAGAAATGAGTACTTCTGGACGGCCTTTCCAGTTTCTAGCTCCAAGGGGTTTACGGCATTGTTCAGCCATCATATTAGTCTTTCCAGCTGCTTTTACTATACCTGAAGTCTAATAATTCTATAAGCCGGCTGAAAATCCCCCAAACTATTACTGAAATTGTAGCAGAGAGGGCACTGATCCATTTACAAGTTTCCTACGTCAGAAACTCCCCATGCAGGCCCCTTAGCTTTAAAAGGGCCCCTTTTATTATAGTCCTAGGAACATCTGGACCACTCAACCCACCTCTTCCCTGTGTAAGGCGGGGATGGCAAACACAAGGACCTTGAAGCAAATGTTCCTGGCTCACGCACAAGTTCTTAAAAGAGAAGAGGACCAGAAGGCTCATCTGCATACCTTACCCAGCAGCCCCTGGGAGAGGACTCCAGAGGTCGCTGTGAGTGATCCAGGCTTCAGGCTCCACAGCCTCAGCTTCCAGGGGCCTTGTACCGCTTGCAGTAGAAAAGGATGAGGATGTTCATCTGGATGCCTTACCCAGCAGCCCTTGGAAGGAGACTCCCTAAATTGTCACAAGTGATCCAGGTTTCTAGCTCCACAGCCTGAGCTTCTAGACGTCCTGTAGATTAGAAGGTTCATCTGTGTACATTACCTAGCAGCCCTTGGGAGAGGACCTCAGAGGTTATAGGGAGTGTTGCAGGCTTCAGGCTCTTCAGTCTCAGCTTCTAGAGGCCTTTTCAGCAGAAGAGGACCAGAAGGCTCATCTGCATGCATTACCCAGCAGCCCCTGGGTGTTAGGGCTCACTGTTTGTTGTCTGAATCCAATTCTTCTTTCACCTCCACTGTTGAAGTGGAGAGTGATGTAATTGTGACAAAACCATGGAAGCTAATTGGTTAAGGGTAGTAACTGCTGCTCTATGCAGATTACCCAGATACACTCTTTTCTTCATGTCTATGCTCTAGACTTTAGGGAACCACAGGGTTCATCTAATGCCCTTTTTTTAATTTGTTTACCCTTTTTTGTCTTCACCACCTCTTCTGGAAGAGCATTCTAGGCATCCACCACCTTTTCTGTGAAGAAATTTTTGCTGATGTTGGTACTGAGTCTTCCTCCTGGAGTTTCATGTAATGTACCCTAGTTCTACTATCTGCTTCCAATGGAAAAGGTTCGCAGTGCGTGTATCATTGACATTTTTCAGGCATATCTCCCCTGCACCTCTTCTCCTCCAGGGTATGCATATTTAGATCCTTCAGCCTCTCCCCATAAGAACAATAAGAACATGCCATACTGGGTCGGACCAAGGGTCCATCAAGCCCAGCATCCTGTTTCCAACAGAGGCCAATCCAGGCCACAAGTACCTGGCAAGTACCCAAAATCTAAGTAGATCCCATGCTACTGATGCCAGTAATACCAGAGGCTGTTCCCTAAAGCCAGGATATTAAAAGGCCTGCGCGTGTAAAACCGGGCCTTGCACGCACTGCGCACATTTTAAAACGGACCTGGCCATGTGCGTAAACCCAAGAATGTGCACAAGTGCCAGGCCTCTCTGAAGGGGAGGGCCGGGGGGAAGGATTCTGGGTGGGAAGGGGCGGGGCAGGGGGGTGGACTGGGACAGTGCCATTGTATGCATCCCGATAACTGCCGGCACACGCAACTTACTTCAGCTCCGGCCCTGAAGTAAGTTCAGAAACAAAAAAAAAAAAAGATAGGTAGGAAGGGTTTAGGGGGTGGGGAGGAGAGGGGAAGAGGGAGGGAGTTTAGGTAGAGGGGTAGGGAAGTTCCTTCCCAGTCCGCTCCTTAATTGGAGCAGACTGGGAGGGAACTGAGGAAGGCCCGATTGTGCCGCCACGCGTAATTTGCAAAAATTCACTCCCCCCTTGCACGTGCGGCCACACGATTTTATGACATACGCGCACCGATGCGCACGTTATAAAACTGGCGCGTCCATGTGCGTGCGCCAGGAACCGTGCACACACGGACGCACACGCACATCTTTTAAAATCTACCCTTAAGTCAACTTGATAAATAGCAGTTAATGGACTTCTCCTCCAAGAACTTATCCAAACCTTTTTTGAACCCAGCTACACTAACTGCACTAACCACATCCTCTGGCAACAAATTCCAGAGCTTTATTGTGCGTTGAGTGAAAAAGAACTTTCTCTGATTAGTCTTAAATGTGCCACATGCTAACTTCATGGAGTGCCCCCTAGTCCTTCTATTATCCGAAAGAGTAAATATCCGATTCACATCTTCCCCTTCTAGACCTTTCATGATTTTAAACACCTCTATCATATCCCCCCTCAGCCGTCTCTTCTCCAAGCTGAACAGCCCTAACCTCTTTAGCCTTTCCTCATAGAGGAGCTGTTCCATCCCCTTTATCATTCTGGTTGCCCTTCTCTGTACCTTCTCCATTGCAACTATATCTTTTTTTGAGATATGGCGACCAGAATTGTACACAGTATTCAAGGTGCGGTCTCACCATGGAGCAATATAGAGGCATTATGACATTTTCCGTTTTATTAACCATTCCCTTCCTAATAATTCCTAACATTCTGTTTGCTTTTTTGACTGCCGCAGCACACTGAGCCGACGATTTCAATGTGTTATCCACTATGATGCCTTCCGTTACAGACCCCTCACCATTTTGGTCGCCCTTCTCTGAACCACCTCTGTCTTGTCTCTGTCCTTTTTTGCGATAGGAGCTCCAGAACTGAACACAGGTGAGGCCTCACCAAAGATTTGTACAGGGACATCACCGCCTCCTTTTTCTTACTGATTATTCCTCTCTCTTTGCAGCCCGCCTTGTCCCATTGCTTCGCCGCCTTCAGATCCCAGACCCTAACACCCCTAGGCCCCTCTCCCAGTCCGTGCACATTAGACTTTCACCCCCCATCACGTACAGCTCTTTTGGTTTACCTCACCCCAGATGCACGGCTCTGCACTTCTTAGCGTTGAATCCCAGCTGCCAAGTCTTGGACCACTTTTCAAGCTTTCTCAAACCACTTTTCATTCTCTCTACTCCTTCAGGCGTGCCCACTCTGTTGCAGATCTTAGTTAGTATCATCTGCAAACCAACAAACTTGACCTTCTGCATTCACCCCTAGAGTGTACATATTTAGATTCTTAAGCTTCGTGTCATTTGACTTATTTTTGTAGCCATTTTCGAGACCATCTTTCTCCCATTTGCATCCTTCAGGTGGAGTGACCTACAAGAGAACTGGACAAAGTACTCCAGATGAGGTCTCAGTGCACAGAAAGATTAGACTGCCTCGGTCTTCCGGGCAGCCCCCACCCTTTTAAGTTTTTCTTGTTGAAAAACGGAGGGGGGTGTGGGGCTGCTCTGGTGGATGTGAGTTACTACCAGCTCAGGGGTCCTGCACTCAGAGCAGCACCCAGTACAACTAATCACTTCCATAGCGCTGCCGGAGCACAGCGATGTACAACGGACAGTCCCTGCTCTGAAGAGCTTACAATCTAAATCAAGACAAACGTACAGGGCGAAAGACTTGGGGGAATTTCTTTTATTGACTTTCTGGTTTATATTCCCCTTCAGATCAGATTGCTGGCTCTAGAGAAGATCTGATTACATTGGTTCAGGACCTTATTTTTGGAAGACTTGATTATTTAAGGCTCTGTTGGCAGGGTTAGATAAGAAAGAAGTCAGGCTGTAGTAGGTTCAAAACACGGTGACTCAAATAATTATGGGGCGAAACTGTCCGATCATTTTTCTTCCTCTTTGAAAACTGTGCACAGGTTAGCAATCACTTTTTTAGAGTGAGTTTTAAAATCTTGGCTGCAGTGCACGAATTGATTTATGGTGCAGCTCCACAGTGCTTGAAAGATAGAATTAGGGTTTCTTGTCCGCAGAGAGTCTTACATTCATCTCCAGGATCGTTTATTAGCTATTCCTTTGTCTGAGGCCAAATTGGCCTGTACGTGGAAGAGACCTTTTTTAAGTTCCTCCTCAGTGCTGGAATCCTCATCCTGGAGAGCTCTGATTGCCGCAGGATTGTTTAGGTTTCCAGAAACAGCAAAGCAAGGGCTGTTTAGTAAGGCTTTTAGTATTTTAATGATACCTGGTGTACATTTTTTATGCTTCGAGTTCTGGTTTCCTGATTCAGGGGTACTGGAATTCATTTTATGTTTTACCGTTTTATTTTTTATTGCATTTTGTTGTTTTTTTGTAAGTTGCTCAGATTTGGAAATGAGCAAAAATTTGAAATAAATATTTCGCTGTCCCCTGGGGGATTTACAATTGAAGATGGTACCTGAAGCAATGGAGAGGGTAATATGACTTGCCTAAAGCCACAAGGAGCAGTAGTGAGATTTAAACCGTGGCTTCCCTCGTGCCCGGTCTGCTGATCTAACCACTAGGCCACTCCCGCACTTTGAATCTATAAGGCTGTAAGGAAGCTCGTCAGAGGTTAAGGTTCCTCTTACCATTCCCCCCACTCCAGTTCACAGGATGAGATGTAGATCAACTTATGGGGGAGGGAGAAGTAAGGGCAGGAAAAGGTGATGGGAGCAAGGAAGGAGAGAGGAGAGATGGTGATAGCTGGGGGGGGGGAGGGGGGACTAAAGCAATTATGATGGTGGTGGTCCAGAAGAGGGAAAGGACCTAGGAATTGATGGTCTGGGTTAGGAGGGGGGGGATGGGATTTTAGTGATGTTGTTGGCCTAGGTGAGGAGGGAAGGGGAAAGAGTGGTGGTGTTGGGATGAGCTGAAGCTTGATGGTGGCATCCTGGGGGAGGGGAGGGGAGGGAGAGGAGGAGAAAAGTACTGCAGCTGGCCAGAGAAGAGATGGGGGAAGAGTGGTGCTTGGCAGCGGCTGGAGGGGTGGAAGCAGGAGTAAAAGCGGGAGCAGGGGTGGTGGGAGAGAAAATACTGGGGGTCAGTGTGGTTTTCTTGCTTGTTTTTTTACTAAATTCTCATTTTTTTATTAAGATATAAAACATGTCTTTTCATTAAAAAAACCCCCAAAAAAACCCAATGTCCAAGGCAAGGAACAACATTTAAGAACACATACAAAACACATATAGCATAATATTTCCATAAAATCATGGGATGCTCATAGGGAGGGTAGTTTTACCTGTGGACCTCCCCTCCTATAAAGCTGCCTGCCTGCCAGTCTGTGGGTCTGGAAGGAGCAGCAGTGTGCTGGAGAGCTGGGAGGGGATTTGGGCAGAGTTTGCATCTATGCACACACACTCTTTGTTTTTAAAAAGCACGCATGTAAATTTTCCTGACAAGCTCACCTGCCCCGAATCGGGGAACTGTGAGCTTTAGGTTTGTTTTTTGGTTTTTTTTTTTGCCGGACAAATTCTCAAAAGTGAATCTATGCACTCAGCTTCACTTTGTAAAATTGGTGTCAGTTATATGCGCAATGGCCTGCAAATTTATATGAACCGTTATATAAATCACCCTCAGAATAACAAAGCAGGTTTTCACCAGTTAGGAGGATTTAAGGGCCTAAAATTACCTGACCAAAACGGCTTCTAAAACAGCAATAATAAGAAATGTCGCATCCCAACCAACCAACCACAAAACCAGATCTCATGGGTCAAGGAACAATTGTCTTAAATAAGCTTCAACTGCTTACCACAGAACCTGACCTCACTGGAACATAATAACAATCTCAGAAAGTATAAAACAGCTTGGAACAAATACTTTTTTGCTAACTGTCTAAAGCCTAAATATTATCTGTTCTACTGAATTTCCTTGGGGAGTGAATGCCGGGCTCGTACAAAGCTCTGTCTTGTATATGAGCTAGTCTCTCTTCAGTTAAAGTAGGAATACACTTAAAGTATTTTCACGCTGTCATAGGCAGAGAGAATCACAGACAGCCCTCAGGCGAGCAGGGCCATGGTCAATTAATGCCTTAAAAGTAAAAAACTGGAAGCTCACATTTAACCCAAAACTGAACGGGAAACCCATGTAACTTTTTGAGAATCGGAGTGACCCGATCCTTGCCGAGTTTTGATACTTGGAAGTTTTAAAAAACTTTTTGAGACTGGTCGGCCGCTTCAAAGCAGATTACCGTCAGGCACAGGTAGGTATTTCACCGTCTCCAGAAGGCTTACAATCTTAGGGTCCAATGTAATAAGTGGAGCACACAATTTTACCTGCTGTTGTTTGCACATTTTTTTTTTGTGCGTAAACTTTATTCCCAATTCAGTAAAGAGTTTTGTGCACAAAAAATGTGTGCATGAAACTGTATGGATCATTTAGTGCTCTTGCATGGAAATCCCATGCTAAGGACGGAATTACACAGTCTGGTCAAAAAGAATTCCTTTACTGAAATAACTGATGCAGAGGAATGAAATCAGCAGCGTGCACACAGGAGCAGTGCAGTCCGTAAGTTCATACAGAAGAAACAAGATGGTACACACAGTCCGAAAAGTTTCAGGCACTGCAAAATCTTCATTCACTAGGGGTCTTCTTTCTCCCTTTAAGAGAATAGGACTCTTCCCCAGGCCGTGCTGTCCGGTGTGCAGATCTCTGAAGTGCAGTAAGAAGTTGATTTTAAAAGGAGCGCGCGTGCATCCGTGTGTGTGCGGCTCCCGGCACGTGCACATGGACGCCACGATTTTATAACATGCGCGTGCCAGCGCATGCATGTTATAAAATCTCATGGCCGCGGGCACATGCGCGCCAGATTTTAAAATCCGCATGCGCGGGTGGCGTGTGCTGGGGTGGTGAATTTTAGTAAACTACGCGCGGCGATGCGATCGGGCCTGCCCCAGTTCCCTCCCAGTCCGCTCCAATTAAGGTGCGGACTGGGAGGGAATTCTTCTATCCCTAACCCTACCCTTCCTACCTCTTCCCCTCTCCCTCCCGACCCCTAACCTAACCCTAACCATTCCCATTTGTTTTGTTTTTTTTACTTACTGCTCCATTGGAACAGAAGCAACTTCCGCGCACTGGCCGTCTGCCGGCGTGCTCCTCCCCGGGACAGCAGCTCATAGTGCTGTCCCGGCCCGCCCCTTGTGCATGTATCGGGGTTTACACGCGTGTCCGGGCCTGTTGTAAAATGCGTGCGGCGCACACGTGGGCCTTTTGAAAGTTTACCTGTAAGTTGAATTGGAACACACTCCTGGACAGACGAGCTTCTGCTGGCTCCTCCCAAGCAACAACTCCTGAACGTGGATCTCCCATTCTGGCAGTCCGTACTCCCACGCCCACCAGAAATCCACTCTGCGAACCATAAGGCAAATTGAAATGCAAGGGGTTGTGGAACTAAATCCCCTTTCACTGCTCTTCTGTGGATGTTGGTTCACTCAGTCTCAAGAGCCTCCTTGGACTCCACAAAATCTGCCTCCTCCTGAGGTCTCCAGCAAGGAGTCTCAGCCTTAGCCCCCTTCCCAGGATGGAAGGCTGGCGACAAAGTGGGGCACATGAGCATTGTGGGATCACACTCTCCGACCAGGCACTTCCCACCGGGGGAGTGTCAGGGAACACCCACCCACCCCTGCTCTCTCTGACATCATACATCCAGCCTCTGTAAAGACTCTGCATACAATACGGGATACTTTGACGCTGGTACATAAAGGTTAGAGATAAACATTGAATAATAATGGTGATGGGTTTGAATCTTGTAGCATGCCAGACTTCAAAAGCCAAGCAGAAGAGCTGTAATTACCTTGAAATGCACCTTCCAGGGAGGAGGCAAGCCATCTTCCTACTGTACTTTCTGACATCCAGATCTGTTCAGATCTGGATGTCAGAAAGTACTTTTTGTTTTTCTACTGGTTAAAACCTCTCTCTTTGCACTCTAGTATTCTTTTTTTTTTTTTTAATTTGTAATTTTTATTGCTGTCAGTCAGTTTAAAGACATGAACAGTAATAAGACTATACAAGTCGGTGAACAGCTTATAACCAATATGTGCCAGAAGCATACATCAAACAAACAATGATATGTTCCCACCCCCCCCCCCCTGCATCATGCTAGATAAGAATAAAAAGAAAGAAAGAAATACATAGAAGTACATCATACCAATCAAGTAATTGACCGTAGGAGGTAGTCCCTTCTCCATTCGGGAGGAAAGTGGTGACTCATTGAGTAATTCAATAATACTGTACTCTAGTATTCTGGTGCTTCACTCCCTAGTACTGCTTGCCTCCAAGCCTGGCTGAATCTCCTGAGCCACGTTCATGTCGCTTCGAATGTGAGCAGTAGACTGAGGTGTCTACAGTTCAGTATTTCAAAAGTGTGCAGGGGACGTAGTTATCCTTTCCCTTCCTCCCTGCCAGTCCCCCCTCCCATATCAGTTAAAAATATTCCTTCAAGTCGTGGTACCCAACATCCTTTAAGCCATTCCCCAGGGGCCTCTTGAGAGCAGCCATGTTGGGGGCAGGCTTATAAAATGCCGGCATCTGGTTGGTTTGTACTGTGCGTGATGTCACCTGTTGCACCTCCGGTTGACAGGGGCCCCAGCGGAAGCAGCGTGGGACGCCCCACTTGCTTTGCAACGTGGCTGCTCCCAGGGCTGCAGGGGAATTGCAGAAGGCAGCTGCTTAAGAGTTAGAAGACCCGTCATGCGTTAATTTGACAAAGGGCAGATATCGCAGTTTGTCCCTAATATCATGGGGGATGGAACCCAGCAGCTCCTTAGCTACTCTATGAATTACTTCCTAATAAAACAGTTCTTGACATGAAACAGGAGACGCAGTAGCAGACGGGAAGCAAAAATGCCCTTTTTTTTCCTTTTTCCTTTTTTTGAGCTTGCAGGCCCTGCTCTGCTATTAAACTGCGGCAATGAGGCCATGGCTTTGTACTTGGCGATGTTCTCATCGGAGCCAATGTAATAAGGCGCGCTAATGTTGGTGTTGGGTTTCTACTCCCGTTTTCTCACACATTTTATCTGCGGTAAGTTAACTCTGGTATTTAACAAGGGTTTCGACTCCTAAAAAAAATGTGTGCTAAAGCAGCGCTAGCATTAGCATGAGGCCGTGCAGATCCCGTGTAAAAGAAGGCGTTAGCCATTCCACAGCAATGCAGAGAGGTGCGTTAAAGGGCAGACGGCTTAAAGCACATGTTCTTAATACTAGAAACTGAACTCCTGGGTCAGAGCAGGAGTAAAACTTAGCTCACATTTCTGGGGGCTACTGTCGCTGGGCCCGGTGTGGTAGTGTCTAGCTACTTCTACCAGCAAAGCAATAACTTTGGCCACCAGAAATGTGCGTTTACTCCACCTCGGATCCAGGAGTTTAATTTCCAGTGTAACTTTGGGTACTGTTTAACTGTAGATTCCCCTGCTGAGGAGGAGCTTACACTTTGTTTACTTAGCAAATTCTTGCATCCAAGGCCATTTTGGCAAGGAATGGCAAGTAAGATAAAAACATAAGCTCTCTTGAGTGGGCACCTACAGGTAGCTTAACAAAGCATAAATCATCCGGGGGAGGGGGCCACTTACAGCTGAACAGGATGCTAAAATCGGATGCACAGCGCCAAAGTGCATACTATTCAGTTGAAAGTGCCTTCCCCAGAGAGCTCATGCTTTGATTTTCTGCCAGGCCTTGCCAAAATGGCATTGCATGTGAGACTGGTGCTGTGCATCCCACCTTGTGGGTACATTCTCTCATTCAAGGCCATTTTGACAAAGGGATGGCAAGTAACATAAAGGAATAAGCTCTCTGGGGAAGGCACCTAAAGCTAAGATGAACAAAGCATAGACTGGGTGGGTATCAACAGCTGAACAGTACCCACTTCAGCACTATATGGGCGCGTGCTCCTCAGCTGTTCAGGCAAACAAAGAAAATCTGTGACTGGTGCCTGCTTTAGAGAGCTTACCTTGGAAATTTATCTCCTGGGTCTTAGGTGGAGTAATGTTTCTGGTACTCTACCTTGGACCCAGGAAAGATTTCAGTTGGCAAAGTAAGTTCTCTGGGGATGGAACCTACAGTTGAACAATGCATAAGCTCTCTGGGGCGGGCACCTACAGCTGAGCAGTACCCCAAAGCAGGATTCACCACACCAACGTGCACACTATTCAGCTGAAGGTGCTTTCCCCAAAGAGCTTATGTTTTGTTCAACTGTAGGTGCTTAGCCTGAGCAAACTAATGCTGGCAATGCAACTCCTTTGGTGCAAGGTAGAGTAAACTCACATTTCTGGTGGCCAAAGTTATTCTACTGCTCTGCCAAGTATGGTAGAAACAGCTTAGATACAGCAGTGTAATAGAATTAATGTAGGGTTGCAAAGATTCTTGGGGTGGGTTGAATCTTTTAGTAAATGCAGAGAAAACAGAATGGCTGTGTGTAGGGAGGGAGGTTGTTCTTAAGGAACCGGTTAGTCTGAAGATAGGGGATGTGTCTATTGAAGGAATTTAGGGGTGTTACTAGATGAGTCCTTTAGTATGGACCCCCATGTCTCTTTGGTGGTTCAGAGGGTTTGGTTTCGACTCGGATAGCTAAGGAGATCTCCAGCTTTCTTATTAGAGGTCTCTGTTTCTAGGTTTTGTGTGGTTGAAGCATTCATCTGCCTGGTATTTAGATTACTGTAATATTGTATTGGTGGGTCTTCCCAAAAAAAAAAAAAGCACACAGCGTTTACAAGTGGTGCAAAATACGGCAGCCCCTTTAATTTTAATTTTTGGTCTTCCGCAACGGTGAGAGCGCCACCGTTGTTAAGGCGACTCCATTGGCTACCAGTTGAGAAGAGAGCACAATTTAAGTTAATGACCCTGATGTATAAAGCATTAAATGGAGTTGGTGCTTGTTTATTTACAAGATACGATTAGGAGTTATGTCCCTGCTCGCTGTTTGCGTTCGACATCAGCGGCTTTGGTATTGGTTCCGACCAGGCAGGAGATAATGTAAGGTGACAAATAGGAGATGGACGTTCTCAGTTGGCGGTCCAGGATTGTGGCACCATTGGAGGTGCGAGTGGAAATGAATTATCTCAGCTTTAGGAAAAAAGTTAAGGCCTGGCTTTTTCCATCATAGTTGGGGGGGATCTCCATTAATTTTTAACTTGTAAGTGGACGTTACTGACTAGGAAGGGTGTAGATCGGAAGTGCTATTAAATGTTCTATACCTTGTTTTATCGGGAGTGATTTTTAATGTTCATGTATGTGGTTGCATTGAACGTAAATTGTAATTGCTGATTTAACTGTAAAGCGCTCTAGCCGCATCCGGAATCTGTTGTGCGGTAAATAAGAAACGAGAAATAAATAAAATAAAAATAAGCAATTCCCATTTCTAGTGGCCATGATATTAACTTTGACTCTACCTCAGGTCAAGGGGTTAACCTGAAAACCCACACCCGTGCTTTAGAACAGGAAGAAGGAGGTAAGTGCTTGAACTTGGAAGGAACGTGACCAAAATGGTCTTGTAAGCAACATTGGCACCGGGCATCCCAACGTGGGCCCACTCTGGCACACAAAGTCATTTGCACAAGGTGCGCCAAGTGAAATCAAAGGGTAAGCTTTGTGGAATAGGCAGCTATAGTCATAGGGATGCACAGCACCAGCTGTAGGTGCCCCCCCTGAAGAGTTTACCGTTTGGTTTGGTCTCACTTGGCATTCCTTGTCCAATTGGCCTTGCGTGTGAGATGGTGCCCAAGTTCGGGATACCTAGTGCCAATCTTCCATGCAAGGCCATTTTTTTGTTCACGCCCCTTCCAACTTCAAGCATTTACCTCCTTACTCCTGTTTTAAAGCACTTTTCTGCGTCGGTTTGGTTTCTTCAGGTTAACTCACATTTTGGTGCATTTTTTTTTTTTCATGTAGCCTCCGTGTTTTTTTTTTTGTTTTTTTTTTTTTTACTCCTGGTTGATTTGCATCCAATTAGTTTACTGCATCCCACAAAGAGACCCCTGCTCTTAAGGTGCACATTAAGTAAAATCTACGCTAAAACTCTGATTTTAGCGTCGGCTTCATTACATTGGCCCCAAATTCTGAAGGGTCTCTGTGCGTATATATATATATATATTATGTATGTATTCACCCACCCCTTGCTCTGAAGGGAAAAACATACACACCGGTGCGAGCGCAGGCATTGGGCGCTGCACCTTTAAGACCACGGTGGCACCTTGCCTTAACTGTGTAGCACGTGTCTCCCGGTGCACACTGTACAGCGCTAAACGATGTTTGCGCAGCCAGGCTGTTTCTTCTCTTTTTGTTTTTGCTTTTTATGGTTCTGGTGCTTTGTGCCTGGAGAATGCTTTTGTGATACTGTAATGGAGCCTCTGGGTACAGAGCTGCCAGCTCATGCACTTTGTTCTGGGAGTTAAGTGAAGTTTTAGAGGGGGGGCGGTGCTTCCTGAGCCCATTGCTCACCAAATAGGGACCCCGGTTCGTTCGTATTGTAATCCGATCAGCTCCGTAAGAAAAAGATGAATTGGGAGGGAAGGTGTGTTTAATTAGAACAGGCTTTTGAAGTCTCCCAGCTAAATATATCTCTCCACATCTCCAGTTTAGCTAAGTGGGTTGGTTTTTTTTTTTCCTTTTTCTTCATCAAATCAAGTGAAACAGTCTAACAAAGGGAGACCGTGGTGCTCAGTCCAGAGCTTCCAAGGGATAGTTATCAAAGTTTGCCACAGGCCTGCCTAGGATACAAGTCTGCACAAGCCCGTCTCTTCCTCTTTAGCTCCTGCTGTTTGCCACTGGCAGGATACTAAGCTAACCAGACGTTTGGTCTGCCCCAGCCTGATTTTTTTTTTTTTTTTGGTGCTCTTCTATTTTCATTGATTAAATCTGGAGTCTTTTTTTTTTTTTTCCTTTGTCCGGGAGAAAGTGTCTGACAAGAGACTCTGTGCTTGTAGCAGAAAAGTGTTAGACCTGAGTCTGTCACCTCGGGACCCCACCCCCCCCCTCCCCTCCTGTGGATCAGAAATTGGGGAATGGGCTGGAAAATTCACAACCCCTGGCCCATGATGACAAATCCTGCCCCATGAGCTGGGAGTCTGTCCACACAAAGTTTTTTTGGCAATGGCCATGTAAAATCTTCAAGGAAAAATGTACGGTGTGGGAAGTGTGCACTTAAAATAAACAGAAATCCCCGGCCGAAGCTTGAGGGTGGGTCGCATGAGGATCCGTGAAGCTCACTCAGGGAAAACGCCCCGTTTAGACCTAGGAAAGTCATGCTGCCCCAATCTCTTTCTGTTTCCAGACTACAAACTTGTGGTTCCGATTTGACGTGGCGTTTCCTCCTGCGCCCTTGGGCTTCCAGTTGAAATCAGAACTGGCCTCTGCAGCACCACGAGCCTCCATTCAGAACTACCCCAGGGAGTTTTTTCCTCTCTATTTTTATACCCCCCATCTCCGCTTTGCCCAGTCAGCACAGCCATGTCAAGTAAAAAAAAACAAAACAAAAAGGATCAATCTATAGGGAAGCCAGCGGATCCCAAGATCGCGGACGGTAGCGGGTATCCGCTATTTGTGGCCGCACTAGTGGCTGAAGTGACTTCAAAGCCACGGGAAGTGCCCTGGAGAGGAAGTTGGAACATATTGCCCCCAAAAAATATTGAAACAGCCAATGCAACTTTGGGAGGACATTAAAAAACAAACGGAAGGCAAAGGCGCATTGTAGAGGCGGAGTCGGACGTACAGGCCATAACTACCAGACACTCAAAGCACAAAACAGATCGCGACAGCGTGATCTTGAGCTTTGTGAGCTTCGCTGACTCAGTTTCAGATCATGAATTTTACGTCCGATATTGGAAAACCGGCTGCTCAAAGAACTTAAGCCTGGTGGAATTGGTTGGCAAGGTGCGGTTTTGCGCGGGTGCATCGTTTGGCGAATCGCAGCGCTCTCCATGAAAACCCAAGAGTGGTAATTGCGAAATAGTTAAATTTTGCCCAGAAGGATGAGATCTTCCAAGCCTATAGAAAGCACAGCGAGCTGCGACATGACGGACACCGTATCTTTTAAAACATTTTTTCAAGGTTATTCCAGCACGATCTCCCAGAAACGAATGGGCTGTCTTATTTAAGAAGAACATTTCGTTTCCCCTACAGTCCCCTGCCAAATGGCACATTATATACAAATGGGGAGCGGAAAATGTGCAAGAGGCAAGAGGTGCAGAGTGGCTGAAGAAGCTGGTCGTTCCAGGGTCTCCTGTACGGTTTGTTTCAGGGAGCCGGTTTGGAGGAAGCTGTACATGCCACCTGAGTTTTGCCGATTTTGATGGGATGTTTTATGTTCACGTTCAGTGATACTGTGATTGCAATATGCCGTTCACAGTTCATGGTTATTTACCTGTTGTTTGTGCTGGATGTTTGCTGGTGTGTGAGGGAGGGCACCTGAATCTGCCTAATTGTGGGCCTGCCTTGGTTGGATTTTACCTGTGTGTGTGTGTGTGTGTGTGTGTGTGTGGGGGGGGTATAGTTAGGGGATTGTTTTGGTGTATTTTTGAAGAAGGGAGGAAGGCGGGGGTGGTGAGGGAGGGCAAGTGGTTTTGAGGGTCTGTGTGGAGTCTTTATTTTCATATTGAGATCTGCATGGCAAAAATCCTAGGCTGTGAAGTCTGGGTTAGTGGCCAAGGCAGGGTGGCTCCTAATGATGATACAGCTGAACCAATCAGACAGCAAGATGCTACGTGTGTGTGTGTATAGGTTAGGGTTGACATTCTTCAATGTTTTTCTTGGGGTTTGGAAGGCTTATGCTGTTATATAACAAGAAAAAAAAAAAGTCCTACAGGCTGTGCACAGAGATGGGGCACAAATTGCTTATATCCAGGAAACGGAGAGAGAGAGAGAAAATAAGAAACTCGTTAACAAATGGGTGGCTCAACCTTCTTCTTCTCTAGCCCAACACAGGGACGTGGGGATAGCAATGTTGATTTGCAAGCAGCTAAAGTCTGAAGTGATCAAATAAGTAAAGGGCGAACAGGGCAGATTTCTAATGCTAGTGGGTACATTTATTTGCTAAAGACATCATGCTATGCAATATTTTTGCACCTAATGATTCCAATCACTCTTTTTTTTTTTTTTTTTTTTTTTTCCCCAACCTGTAGTGCAGACCTTGCTCGTAACCTGAGAGGACCAGTAATACAGGCAGGGGATTTCCACTGTGTCAGTGATCCCAGCTATGGCAGATCTTCACAATCCCGGGTACACAGACTGGGAGATAATAAGGGAATTCCCTGCATTTAGTTGGTACATAGAAGATCCTATAACTTGAGGAAAAGGACTTTATACTTGTTTCTTGGACACACACATATGAGTTTATCCAGAATAGATTCAATTTTTTTTTATCTCTTAGTAGCTTATTTCCCAAGGTCTGAGGCTGGAGAATTTGGACACGATTTATAATCATAAATGAGCAGCATAATAAACAATATAAGGGCATGCTTATTTTGTTTTGGGAATTGAGCAAGGCAGTTATAAGAAGTGAGATACCCTTGTGTATTATTTGGAAAACTAAAGAATTAAATACAAATATTGTACAATTGGGAAATAAATTGCAACTGGCAAAACGGAAGCCGTCATGTTCAATTGCCGTGGAAAATAAGGATGAATATAGGGTGGTGCTTTCTGCTCTTAGGGGTAGATTTTTAAACATATGTGCGTGCATCCACGTGTGCGCGCTACCTGGCGCTCACGATTTTATGACATGCGTGTGCAGCGCGCGCGTGTTATAAAATCCAGGGTGGCGTACGCAAGGGGGGGGTGGAATATTGCAATTTTCATGCAGCGACGCATTGCAGCCCCTCCCCCAGTTTCCTCCCGGACCGCTCCAGTTAAGGAGCGGACTGGAAGGGAACTTTCCTACCCCCCCCTACCCTTACTCCCTCCCTCTTCCCCTCTCCTGTCCGACCCCTTAAGAGTTCCTACTTTTTTTTTGTTGTCTTTGTTTCAGAACTTACGCCAGCTCCTGAGTTGGCGTAAGTTGCGCGCGCTGGCAGCCTGCCAGCGTGCAATCCCCCGGCACAGCGGCAAATGGCTGCTGTACCGACCACCTCCAGCCCGACCCCCTCCCTGCCCCCCGGGACCGCCCCTTGGAAGAGGCCTGGCTCTTGTGTGCGTAACAGGGGTTACGATTGCCCCTTCTAAAATGCTCGTAGCACACGCAAAGCCCAGTTGCACACGTAACCCCCGAATTTTACGGGCGGGGAGCTTTTAAAATGTGGTCGTTAATACTTCTCTGCATCAACGAGTGCAAAGAATGCTTCTATATGTCTATCATAAATTATTCAGATATGGTAATAAAGTGGGCACGCTTATGGCAAATTTAGTGAGGATACGGTGGAGCAAGACTTGCGGTGGAGTTGTTGAGAAATTAGACTGGGAAAAAGTGTTCTTCTGGCAGAGATAATTGTGAAATCTTCTGGAGTTTTTATGAGACTTCGGGGTAGATTTTAAAAGGTTGCGCGAGGGCGTACATGTGCGCGCGCTACCTGGTGCGCGCTCATGTACACCCAATTTTTATAATACGTGCGGGTCGGCGCGTACAAGGGAGTGCACAGTTGTGCACCTTGCGCGCACCGAGCCTGCTCCGAGCCGCGCTGCCTTCCCCCGTTCCCTACCCCCCACTGCACCTTCTCTTCCCTCCTCCACCTCCACCCTTTCCCCCCTACCTTTTTTTTAGTTCTTTTGTTTGTTGGTAAACTTACTTCAGCCCGCGACCCCAAGCACAGCAGCAAATGGTTGCTGTGCCTGGAGCCTCTTGCCCCGCACCCCCCGACCGCCCCCTCCCCACCCCTTTTTCCAAGTCCCGGGACTTACGCGGCCCTTAGTATACTAAAGAAAATGGAGATGTAGGGAGATGAGAGGATACGTTGTTTGAAGGTGTCTCTAGCCCACAGACTATGGAAGAGGCTTGAAAAAATGGGCGGGGCTGGGCGGGCCGGGGGCGGGGCAGGGGCGGGACCGAGGCCTCCTGCACAGCAGTCGTGCCGGGGGCTCGCACGCCAGCACTTGGCCGGCGCGCGCAACTTCGTCAACAAAGGTCAAGGGGGGGTTTAGATAGGGATGGGGGCGGGTTAGGGAGGGGAAGGTGGGGGGGCAGAAGGAAAGTTCCCTCCGAGGGCGCTCCGATTTCGGAGCGGCCTCGGAGGGAACGGGGGAAGCCATCGGGGCTCCCCTAGGGCTCGGCGTGCGCAAGGGGGTGCAAAAGTGTGCACCCCCTTGCGCGCGCCGAGCCCTAGGGGAGGCCGCGCACATATTATAAAATTGGGCGTAGATTTAAAAATCTGGCCCTATGTGTGTAAATCAGGAGGATTTACACTCGTGGGGGGGGGGGGGGGTAAGCGCGCTGGGCCTATTTTCAAAAGGCCTGGCGGCACGCATAAAGCCCCGGGATGCGTGTAAGTCCCGGGGCTTGAAAAAAATGGGCGGTCTGGGGGCGGGCGTGGGCAGGGCGCGCGCATGTTATAAAATTGGTCGTACATTTGTGCGCGCCAGGTTGCGCGCACAAATGTACGCCCGCGCGTATGTTATAAAATCTGCCCCTAAGCTCTTAGGAACAATTGTTCAGTTTAACCCTTTATTATTATAGATATTATTATTATTATTTTATACTATATATATAGGAAAGTCGACCTCAGATTCCCTGAACTTTGAAGGAATTCTCCTTTCTCCTCAGAAATTCTGGGGGAGTTTCCTCTGTCATTACTTCTAGCAGTCAGACTGTCTGGACCTGTCAACCGAGACCTCATCCCGTGAGCCAAATCCCTCCGTTCCCTTATCTTGATCAGCGTCCCGGCAGTTAGCAGGCTGCCATGACATGGCTACAGTTAGGCTTCTGTGTGCAGCTGTTCTGGACAGATGCGCTGCAGAGGTCCCTGCAGTGTTTTCTCAGCGCCCGCTCTCATAAAGATACTTCTCTGCTCTCCTCGCGTAGTGTTCTTTTTTTTTTTTTTCCCCTTTTCCTCTCTACAAGCATTTTCACTTCTTGTTGGCCACCAGCATTCGCTTCTGTCTTGGAAACGTTTTGTTAGTAATAAATGGAAACGTAAAGCCTCCCTGGTGGATTCTGCATCTAATGGGAGACGTTGGCGTGACGACACGGTCGGCGCATATTTAGGGTGCACGCAGGACTGGTTCCTGCATGGTTTTTAAGTTTTGCACTCTTGTCTTACGGCCCTGTATCGTTCCCAAACCTTCCTGAAGAGCATTGGCCTAGGCGGGTGCTCGCCCGCATGTGGCGGTCCAGGTCCCTTTCCCGAGGTGAGGAGGCCGGGGGTTACTGGCTAAGAAGGGTAAACTAAACAGAAGAGTCAGCTCTTTACCTTGCAGTGCAACATCAGGCCCTAGTCTGCTCTTTTTCGGGAGAGAGCTCAATTTTCAGACCTTAATCTGCGGGAGGGTTTATACAAGGAGACAGGAGATCCTGCAGATGAAGTGGGTCCTAGTCATTCAGTGACTTGAAGGCGATGCAGAGGGTCTTTGAATTGGGTCCAGCAGGGGCTTGTTAGGTGGTGTAGGCTCCAGAAGACTGGGTTATTACGGTTTCTGCAGCTGCAGTCAGATAACGTCCGTCCCGCAGCGTTCTGCATTGACTTGTAGATGTTGTGGAAGGCCTACGTACAGTGCCTTGCAGTAGCCTGATCGAGATAGGAAGAAGTGCTTATGTTAGAGTAGCTAGGTTGTGCTTGTCCATGCATGGCTTTTATCTTCCTTAATCACCAGAGGGAGAAGAAGGCGTTCCTTGCGGCTGAAGTAATTTAAGATTTCATGTGCGGGGTTTGAGTCACTAAAGCATTTTCACCATAGATGCAGGATGGGAAGAAAGCCCTGTGAAAATGAGGCTGTCGGTTTCGTATCTAGGAGGAAACCCTGTCTTCAGGCCTCAGGTCTTACTAATAGAGGAGGTGCCATTCAGAGCTAACTGCACCTCTTCAAGGGGCATGGGGGATATACTTGTAACTCCACCCCGGTGTGCCTGTCCTGCACGGGTAGAGCGGGGGGGGCCATAAAAGGTTTCATTTCTCGTTGGGGCTGGAACTACTCACCGGCTAGCTCTCTCACAATCTCTCTTACTGCCAGGGCCGCATCCTCTATAGGTGGGGAGATTGATTTACTTCAGGGCCCAGTGTGACGGGGGTGACCTTTTGACACATTTTCCTTGTCCTTTGTGATCCCCTTGGGAGAGGGGACTCGTCCTCATGGTGGGTGCAGCGAGCGTGAAAGAAATACTCTGGAGTCACTGAGTTGGTGTCCAAAATGAAAGTCTTTACTGTTCAAACGTTGATGGTGAATGGCGCAATAACTCAAACTGCGGCGCCTCAGAATTCTCTTCTTTTCTTTTCTTACAGTCTCTTCTCTCTGTCTGAGCAGGACTCACACCCACCCTCCAGGGCTTGGTTAAGTGGAGGTCCCAGGTGGGCAGGGTCTCTTTAGCTTGGTCATAAAAACCCCTTACAATCTGGTAAAAACTGAACAGAGTCTTTGGCACAGAGAGTAAATCTCTCTCTCTCTCTCTCCCCCCAGGGTAGGGAAAACACCGGATGGATGTCCATTGTGACCTTTGGTTTCCCTTACTCAACGGTTAGCTCATCTTCTGGATCTCTTTGGTTCTTACACCGTCTCTTTATTTCTTCTCTCTGCTTCCCTGATGGGAGGGGGTCCCATTGAAACATGCAGCTCTCTTTGCTTCAAAGAGGAAGGAAGGAGCAGCCAAAACTTCTTCTCAGATCTTGAAATCAAAGTTTTTTTCCCCTTAACTGAATTTAACACCGGAGTTTCTCTTTGCGGCAGGTCGCCGACATCTCCTGCCTCATGGATGCTATGGAGGGCAGGTCTTCCCCAACTAACCTGCACAGCCCCAGACACAGGGTTTCCCCTGTGCCCTGAGCCCAGGTGGTGTGCAGGCTCCCACCACTTAAAATCTTAAACCTGAAAAATAGACCCAGAGGGGAAAATCCTAACCAGCCAGGGAGTGTGGACTCGGTAAGGAAAACCCCTCCTGACCCTGATGCCTCCCCAGGCAGGGTTTGCCTGGCTCCTCTGACTGGGCCTGTAAAAAAACCCAGCTCAAGCAAAGCTCCTCGCTAGCTCCTAACTCTCAGCAAACCATAAGGGACTGCCTCCCGAGCTTTCTGCAGAGAGCTGCCATCTCGACTCTCGCGGGGGGGGGGGGGACGGGACGGGACGGGGGGACCGCCATTCCAGACCCCTCGAAAGGAGGGGCCGCATTTGAATGGTAACCTCCCCCCTCACACTAACCTGCACTCTTACTGACTGAACTAAAGGTTCACCCAGGCCTTAATGGTAACAGACAAAAGGGGGGTCTGGTACAGAACTTACAGTTAAAACCTGGGTTCTTTTGGCGTTGAGTAAACCTGGTGTCATCTGCATTAAAATTTGTAACCTATCATTAAAATAATCCATTGTACCTGAAGACTGAAGGGTGGTGAATGTAACCCCAATATTTAAAAAGGGCTCCAGGGGTGATCCGGGTAACTATAGACCAGTGAGCCTGACTTCAGTGCCGGGAAAATAGTGGAAACTATTAAGATCAAAATCATAGAGCATATAGAAAGACATGATTTAATGAACAGTCAACATGGATTTACCCAAGGGAAGTCTTGCCTAACAAATCTGCTTCATTTTTTTGAAGAGGTTAATAAACGTGGATAATGGTGAACCGGTAGATGTGGTGTATTTGGATTTTCAGAAGGCATTTGACAAAGTCCCTCATGAGAGGCTTCTACGAAAACTAAAAAGTGATGGGATAGGAGGCGATGTCCTTTTGTGGATTACAAACTGGTTAAAAGACAAGAAACAGAGAGTAGGATTAAATGCTCAATTTTCTCAGTGGAAAATGGTAAATAGTGGAGTGCCTCAGGGATCTCTACTTGGACCGGTGCTTTTCAATATATATATATATATATATATATATATATATATATATATATATATATATATATATATATGATCTGGAAAGGAGTATGACGAGTGAGGTTATCAATTTTGCGGATGATACAAAATTATTCAGAGTAGTTAAATCACAAGCGGATTGTGATACATTACAGGAGGACTTTGCAAGACTGGAAGATTGGGCATCCAAATGGCAGATGAAATTTAATGTGGACAAATGCAAGGTGTTGCATATAGGGAAAAATAACCCTTGCTGTAGTTACACGATGTTAGGTTCCATATTAGGAGCTACCACCCAGGAAAAAGATCTAGGCATCATAGTGGATAATACTTTGAAATCGTCGGTTCAGTGTGCTGCAGCAGTCAAAAAAGCAAACAAAATGTTAGGAATTATTAGGAAGGGAATGGTTAATAAAATGGAAAATGTCATCATGCCTCTATATCACGCCATGGTGAGACCGCACCTTGAATACTGTGTACAATTCTGGTCGCCGCATCTCAAAAAAGATATACTTCAAAAAAGGTTTGGATAAATTCTTGGAGGAGAAGTCCATTAACTGCTATTAATCAAGTTTACTTAGGGAATAGCCACTGCTATTAATTGCATCAGTAGCATGGGATCTTCTTAGTGTTTGGGTAGTTGCCAGGTTCTTGTGGCCTGGATTGGCCACTGTTGGAAACAGGATGCTGGGCTTGATGGACCCTTGGTCTGACCCAGCATGGCAATTTCTTATGTTCTTATGTTCCCAGACAGCAGCCTTGCCGTGGTCTCAGCTGTTGGGTGCCCCCCCTCCCCACACACACACTTCTGAAGAGGGTCCAAAAGAAGATAGGCAGGAGAGGACAACTGCTTCTTGGGCTACTCCCTCCAATTAAAAAAAAAATATGGTGCTGGCTTACCTAGCACATGCTAGCAGGTGAAGTCAGTTGGTGCCATGTTTGAAAACAGTGGGAGCGGGCCAGAAGGGCGTCATCTTCTCCCGTGCCTTCAGTCTTCTTTTGGACCATTTTTGGAAGGGGTAGGGCAGGGTGGAGCGGGCTACTCGGGCCCTGGAGTCGGGGTGAACCTTAAATATTACTGCGGGGGTGTCTGTGAGCCCCATCAGGGCCATCACTGGTAACACTGCTGAATTATTTTGACCGAAATACCGGATGCGCTAAAAAGTTTATGCTTTATGCTCCCTGGTGTTATATTGTCAGATAACCACCCAAGCTAAAATTGGCCATTAATGTGGGTTAAGGGACAGTGTTAACATGGTTTTGTAGATTGGACTCCCACTACGGTCACCATTCCTGTTCATATCAGTGCCTAGAATGATATTGTACAAATGTGCACTCAAAATGTGGGTTTATGCCCTTGATTTACTTCACCACAATTGTGACATTTCTGCTTTTTATGCCTTCCAACATACAGAAGCGTATAAGAATTATATAAGAGATTGATGTCTGTCTATCTGTGAGCACAGTAACGCTCTAAAAAAGAGATGGAAGTTCACAAAATTTAATTTGACATGCAGGAAGAAAATGTGACTATAACAGATGAGCCTGGAAACCAGAAACATCAGATCAGTATTATCAGAAAACCGAGCTGAAGAAAAATTAGGGAAGGTAGCTCGGTAAACACACCTGGCTAACCTAGTTGGGATATTCAGCGAACGATTTTTTTTAGTTGGGCTGAAAGACCTCCTTCCTTTCTAATCGTTTCCCCCGAGTAGTCACTGGCGATTCTTTTTCCGAATCATCCCACCTGAGCACGGGTGTTCCCCGGGGATCCTGCCTTTCCCCTACTCTCTTCAATATTTGCTTTGCTCCCCTCTGCACAGCTCTGTCTGATCTAGGTGTGTCTTTTAGTTTGTATGCAGATGACATACAGGTTTTTTTTATTTCCATTCTTCCAACAGTCAGATCGGCGATGGATAAGGTAAGCCCACCTGCGTGGCTGACTGACAAATATGCTGGCCCTGAACATATGGGAAGCAAAAATCCTGCTCCCCCTTTTTTTTAGATGCCCTCTCAGACTTCTTATTTGAAGGTTATCCTATCCCTCTTCTACTGAAGGCACGAAACTTGCGGGTTCTCGCTGATTCCTCCTTGTCTCTCCGGCCTCCTATCGGGTCCCTGATTCAGTCTTCTTATTACAAGCTTCGCCCTCTGAAGCCGCCTCCCTGTTCTGATTTTCGCACCCTCGCTCAATTCCTAATCTTGTCTCCCCCCCCTGGATTACTGTAACGGTCTGTTCTTGGGTCACCTTGACTCTCATCTTCATGCCCTTCGGCTAATCCAAAATTCTGCAGCTCGTCTGATTTCGGGTGCCTCTCTACGTAGTGGTCACGTTTCTCCGGTTCTCGCTGTGCGTTGCACTGGTCGCCCATCATATGGCGCGCGCAATTCAGAACTCTCAGCTGGATCTTCAGGGCCCTGGTGGGTTAGGCCCACCTTGCTTATCTTCCTCCATTCGACGATACCAGCTGGCACCTGGCCCATAGTCTCTGCTCTACCTCTCAGCATTTGCTAGAAATCTCCTCTGTCAAACAAGCACGGCTATCAGAGTCTTGCAAGCGCATTTTTCTTTCTATTGCGGGCCCAGCCCTAAGGAATCTTCTCCGGCTGGAAATCAGAGCGGAAAAGGACCTGCTTCCTTTTAGAAGGCGGCTAAAGTCTTATTTGTTTATTTACCCTGGCCTTCCCTGACTGATAGGATTCCCTTCTGTCTCCTTCCTTTCAGATTTCCCATAGCTTTTGCTCCTTAATTGCTAGCGCTGCTTAATATTAAGCTATTGTTTGCATGATTTTATTTTGTGGGGCAGATTTTTCAAAAAAGTACGCCAGCGGCTACTTTTGTTCGCGCACCCGGCGCAAACAAGAGTACGCCGGATTTTAATAGATACGCGCGTAGTCGCACGTGTCTTTTTAAAATCCGGGGTCGGCGCGCGCAAGGCTGCGCAAAATCGGCAGCCTGCGCGCGCCGAGCCGCGCAGCCTGCCTCCGTTCCCTTTCCTTCCCCCCCTTCCCTTTCCTTCCCCCTACCTTTATTGCAAAAGTTACGCCTGCCCGCGCCGGGCCGGCTGCCGGCGCGCCATGTTCTGGTCCATGGGCTGGTCCGGAGGCCGCGGCCACGCCCCCAATGAAATGCCGGCCCCGACACACCCCTGACAGGAAAGCCCCGGGACTTAGGCGTGTCCCGGGGCTTTGCGCACACCAGCAGCCTATGAAACAAAGGCTCGGCACGCGCAGGGGGAGCTTGGGGCAGGTTTTCGGGGGGTGCACGCGTATCTTATGCGCGTACCCCTTTGAAAATCTGCCCCTGTATGTTTTTATGTACTCCGCGAAGATTTGCGGATCAGCAGAATAGAAATTTGTATAAATAAATACAGTAAATAAATAGCAGGTCTAACTTATCTGATTAAGTTAAGTATCGCTGGGATAGCCCCTGTCCCACCCACACTTTGCAGTCTATAACTACTTAGCTGGATAAATAGTTCTCCGGAGCAGTGGTGGGCACTCAACGCGGCCAGCTATTTGGTCACCGCCACTTAGTGGTAAATCAGAACTTATCCCCCTAAGTGGTGCTGAGTATCTGTCTCTCGACATCACCAGCGGTGTTTTAGCCGAATAAGAGTTAAAATCAAAAGAAAAGACCTGATACACTTTGAAAATCAGTTTCCTCACATTAGTTCTAATCTTAATAAAAAAACAAAACATTGATTGGTCTCTTTTTTCTTTTTCTTTCTGGGATTTGAGTGAACCAGACTCTGGGGCTGAAAATATTTGTGATTTAGAAAGCAGCCCCCGTATCTTAATGAAACCTCGGGATTTCCAGAGCACACTAGGGCTGGCCCTCAGTAAACATGGGGGAGACCAGCTCAGGAGAGAGAAGCAAAGACTGCAGCACGGCAGAGCTGGAACGCCTTCTGGTCGGGTCCGTGGACTGTAAACTTTTCAAGGCGGAGGCTTCGGAGGAGTAAAGCGGCCCTCAGCCATCCGCATCCGCGCCTGTTCTGATGGACGACTGCCAATCAATACCGTGTGGGTTTGATGGCGTTTTTCAGCACAGCCGCGTCGGTATAAACACAACACACACACACACACACACACACACACACAGTCGGGGGTCGCACAGGACCCCCTTTGTTCTGGGAGCCGGGTGAGGGGAAGCCCTCTGATGCACATATTAATGCCAGTCTGACAGACTGGGACTGTTGTCTGTACCCCGAGGTGCCAGCGTCCCAGAGCCACCGAGGCAGCAGTGCGTGGGCGAAAAGGGGGAAACCGTAGCCGAGTCCGGGGAAGCAGGTTTGACAGGACGGGCTGAAAGTAAAAAAAAAAAAAAAAAAGCTGGCACCCGCAGTGGGGTGAAGTGATTTGCCCTTGTTCCAACTCCGGGAGAAACACCCCAGGTTTCTTCACTGTCTCCAGGACGCTGTGGGACAGACTTAAGCTAATTCTGAGTCCGGCCCCTTGCGGTTTGGGGCTTGGCCCGGCTGTCTTTCGCAGGAGATCCCCCTCTGCGGTCTTGCATGCAGACGGGCCGATGCGGCAATCTGGGTGTCAGAACGCCGTGCGCCCGGTTTTAACGTTCAGATTGAAAATATTTTAAACGAATGATATGCTAATGCATTGGGAATTAAAAAAAAAAAAGGCGGGTTGCCTGTAAAATGTGTGTTCGGCGCTCAAAAAGAAGAAGGGGTGATCCCTGGCACTAAAAAAGCAGATAAAAGGTTTGAAAAACGTGCACGGAGAAGTCAGTAGTTATGTGGCGCGGTTCACCGCTACTTAGCCGGACATGAACTGAGTTATCTGTGGAGATTTTACAACTTTAAAAACCTTTTTTTTGCCTCTTTTTTTTAGGGGGTTTTAAGTGCCAGCAGTAGCGCTGGAAACTAAGAGACAATGGTGCCCAGGACATTAACTCTTGGACTCCTAGTTAGCTTTAAAAAAAAAAAAAAAAATTAATGTATTTATTGCTTTGAATTGATAACTTCCTGCTCATCTCCTGTCATGGGGAATTAACACCCTGCCCGGAGAAATGCTTTTAACCCTGATGGGGGTCTCATTTGTCAGTGGATACCCTGCCTTGGTGGGGGGGGGGGGGGGTGATAAATTGCTGCTGTTATAGTAACATAGTAATAACGGCAGAAAAAGACCAAAATTGTCCATCTAGCCTGCCCAGCAAGCTTCCCAAGGTAGTAGTTGCCGCTCCGTGCAGGTTACCCCCATGTTTCTCTCAAGGGTAGTAACTGCCACTCCGTGCAGGTTACCCCCATGTTTCTCTCAAGGGTAGTAACTGCCGCTCCGTGCAGGTTACCCCCATGTTTCTCTCAAGGGTAGTAACTGCCGCTCCGTGCAGGTTACCCCCATGTTTCTCTCAAGGGTAGTAGCTGCCGCTCCGTGCAGGTTACCCCCATGTTTCTCTCAAGGGTAGTAGCTGCCGCTCCGTGCAGGTTACCCCCATGTTTCTCTCAAGGGTAGTAGCTGCCGCTCCGTGCAGGTTACCCCCATGTTTCTCTCAAGGGTAGTAACTGCTGCTCCGTGCAGGTTACCCCATGTTTTTCTTAAGGTAAGATATGTAAACAGAAATAAGAAATAAGTGATCTTTATCAGGACGAGCCTCTCTTTCCAAAGCTCTCCTGCCTTCATTGGATCATGAGCTAAAGACGATATTCTCCTTTTTATTTCTGCAAATCTAAGCAGACTATCGCAGAAACCAGACTTTGTTAAAAAAAAAAAAAAAGTGATGTTACATCCGTGATGTGTGGCAACTCTGGGTATTACCTGCATAGCTTTTATTGTGAAATGTGTTTGGTATAGATCTCCTTAGGAAGCTTAACCCCCCCCCCCCCCGTCTCCCTTCTAATTGTTCCTTCCCCCTCTCGCTGGAAGCTCAGGTGCAGTTTAGGTCACCAGAAATGTGGGGTTAGGCCATCTGCCCGGAGGGGGGCTGCGTGCCCGGCTCCAGAACGCCAAAAATGTAAAGGACATAGCGGCTGTTTGTATTAAAAGGCACGGCCTACAAATCCAATTTGCTGTTAAAGTGGGCCTCCAGCAATAAGTCAGTGTTTGTACAAGTGGCGGCTGCGTGCTGCTGAAAGGAATCGATTCTCTGTAACTCGCGGCTCATAGCTGCCCCTTTTGCAGGATGAAAAAAATGACTTTTCTCACACACCCAGTGAAAAGTGCATTGAGCCTTAGAATGATTTCCCTGATCGGACAGGGCCTCTCTGTCGCCTGCCTCTTTCTCTGGGCCCAGATTTGCCCATGGGCAAGAAAGGGCAGTGGCCGCCGTTGCCACATTCTGAAGGAGCTGCACTGGGGCTCATCTGACGGGTTGACTTTATGGTCCCAAGGAAGCAATCATTTGATTAAACCTTCCGCATCTGGTGCAAACGTAGAAGTGTCTGCCGATGGCCCGACACACACACACACACCAGGGATGCTTCTCGGGCAGCTTCCGGTACCGAGAGCAGGGACCATGCATGCAGCAGGATGCCTTCGGGCATTAACGGAGTCCTGCTGACTGCCAGCTTTGCTGTTTCATGGGGCCTGCTCCAAGCCCGGTGAAGGAGCTCTACCGTCCTAGGAAGATGTATGTGACAAGACCCCCAAGAGCTGTGCCGGCAGCATGGGGGGAGGAGAGGAGCAAGCCTACCAGAGCAAGCGGGTCAGGTTGCTGCCTGGAGGTGTCCAGGGGAGGAGGAAGAGAGAAAGGGGTACTGGGCAAGGTGCTTTGAGGGGGAATGGAGAGAGAGAGAGGGATGCTGGGCAGGGGATTTAAATAAGGTGGAGGAGGGGGCAACTACATTTTAGAAGTGCAAGAGAGAGATTCAAGCTTGAGTGCTTATAGATGCCAAAATCTTAAATCTGGCCCTGCCGGAGTCACTTCCTGAGCCTCGTGTAACTTTTCAGCCGTTGGCACTTTTGAGTTTAACAAAATGTATTTAATCTCCATCGTCTGAGAAGCTGCCCCAGGTGACAGAGGACTGTCAGGCCCGTAAGAGTATGGCGAGAGGGGGCTTCCCTCAAATAAAGGACAGATGTGATTAATGTGACAGAAAATTGACAAACCGAAAGCAGTGATACCACCTCCTGAAGGAAAACTGAACCCAACCAACACCGAACCATTGCTTAGGCCGAGCAGTAATTATCATCTCTGCATCAAATTGTACCTGCATGGTACAATTATACCTACATTATACCTACATTAATTATAGATGACGCTCTTACGCAGTTCCCTGGGACACAGCCATGTTTGGAACAGTGTCCCTAATGGCCTCATGTCCACTGGATCTTGTTAGCCCAAATCGTGTCATAAATGAGTCCTCAGGTGCACCCAGCGTGGACCGGCCGGACCCCCCCCCCCCAGTGCGGGTGATGATGTCGTTTGCGGTGGAGCGCAGCTGTCCTCCACCGACCCCCCCTTCACCCCCCCCAAGCAGTTGAGGGGGCTTGCAGGATGAGGAAACCGTTGCGGGGCTGTGGGGTTCCCGTTTATCCCACAGGCGTTAGAAACGTCGCACGGTGCGGGCGGGGCAGCCGCGCGCCGTTAATGGGGAAATGAGGAATGTGGCATCCGGCCAGGGCCACTCTGGAAGCCGAATCACCGGGAGCCCTAGAACAAAGGATGAGAAGCCGTAGGCCTGAACCAGGGGGAAGATTTAGGATCCCCTGCTTCTGTCGCACCCTGTTCCTGGGGTGGGGGGTTTCATCCACCAACACATTGCCTTTATAAAGACCTGGGCACGAATGTCTTACTCCCAGTCTGCCCCTTGAGTGCTGCTCTTGTTTATAAAAGGTATTGGGGAGGTGGTGGAGGGGGGAGGATTTTCTCTTCTTTGTAGTGAATGTTTAAATGTTTTGTGGCCGTGTTAAGTGTACTATTTTGTTTGGAATAAATGGATGTCATTTATTGTCACAAAATGGCCGTTGCAGTCATTCGCTTTAAAATGGATCAAGAAACACATGTTTATGTATTTTATATAAAATTCACTTCTAGCCCGCGCCCTCCAAAGTTCAGGGCGAGGTACAATTAAAAGCATACATAATGAAATAAAGAAACTAAAAACACATTGGTGCATAATTAATAGCAACAGGACAAGAAGCCAAGGCGAACTCGTAAATAAACGAGATGGAAATCGAGGCTGGGCTCAAGACTGTTTGGATGGGCCGACAGGAGGTGTCTCATCTATCAGGTTGCCCGGCCGGCAGATCTTTAAAGGCAAATGAAAAAAGGAACTTTTTTTTTTTTTAAGGCCTTCCTAAATTCTTTCGGGACATCAATGTTCTGCAGCTGTCGAGGGAGAGAATTCCAGAGAGCGGGGCCTGCGATTGGAAAGGCCCTTTCAAGGTTGCGTCAAGACTAGCATGCCGAGGGGACGGGGGATTGCAAGGAACCATTGGCCGGAGGATCGAACAGAACGGCAGGGGGTATACAACTTTAAAGTGGCATTTATCCAGGGAGATGCAATGCTGCAAAATCTGTGAAGGGGGGGGGGGGGGGTGTTCCTGAGAAGGAATTATAGGGGATGCGGCCCTGCTGGGAGGGGTCTGGAAGCCATGCCGGCCTTAGGGTTGTTCGTGCCCCGGGCAAGAGACATTTGAGGTCTCTCAGAGGTTTAATTTTCATCTATAGAACTGTCACTCATGACACCTACGCCAACACTGGATGCAGCGGGAGACACGAACACCGCAGGTAGCGGGCGACTTCCGATAAATGAACACACTTGTTAATATTTTAGGTTTTACAGCTATACATTGTTCACGTACCTATTATGCTCATTTTCTTGCATGCTTTAACAAAGTGAAGATTTTTCCAGTTTTGTTTTTTTTTGCCAGAACATGAATATAAATTTGAGCACATGTGAAAGTGTTTTGAAAAATGTTGGGACATTTGCAGAGAATATCGTAAATATTAACAAAGCCTATGCACGCAGGTGTTACTGGAGAGTGTGCAAAACAAGAATCAAAGTAAATATTAACCCACCGCAGCTGAGGCGTGGAATCAGTTTAATATCCCTGGGGGGGAATTAGATAAATAAGTCGAGTGTTAAAATGCAAACTGATATCATTCTAGAGTCATGATTTTGACAGAGGGCGTCCTTTCTGATCAGGTTAATCTTAACAAGGTTGTTCATATTGCCCTTACGTTTGATATTAACTCTAGGAGTTTTACTGATTTTAAACTTTGACGTATGGATGATTATCAAGGAATCCAAGTGGGAGCAATAGAAGCAAAGGCTGCATTATTTGCTGCTGATCCCGCTGCTTTTTGCTAGCAATCCAGAAATAAATCGTTAGCCAAAATCATAAGGATAAAAGAGCAATTTGGAAGTCTTTTGCAGTTCACGAAAAGTAATTTTGAAAACTCTTTAGCTTTTACCACGGAGCAATGAAAATCTAAAAGGACAATTGCCAAATTCTGTGCAGAAAATAGCAGAGGAGATGCCACGAACGGAGCATGTCCCGTGTATACCGCGGGAAGCGCTTCGTTCTCGGCGAAGATGAAGGCCCGGGTGCGCTGTTCATGGCGAAAATGGAAGGCCCACGTGTGCCGCGAATGGAGTGTGCTCCGCTCGCGGCGAAGATAAAGGCCCCGGTGAGAGAGGGGAGGGGGTGTGGGGGAGAGAGAGAGCATGGGAGGTAAGAGGGGGGGGGGGTGGGGGGGATGCTTGAGTGTGAGTTTCAGAGAGGGAGCCTATATGAGGGGAGGGGGTGTGGGAGAGGGGAGGGTGAGAGATCATGGGAGGTAAGAGAGTGGGGGGGATGCTTGAGTGTGGGTTTCAGAGAGAGGGAGCCTATATGAGGAGATTGTGAAGGTGTGTGTATGTGTGTGAGAGATTGGGAGCTCATGTGTATGAAAAAGGGATTGTGTATATGGGAGGGTGCTAGCCTGTGTGAAGGAATTGTGTATGTGTATGACAGACTGTGTGAAGGTGTGCATGAGCGAGAGACATAGGTAGCCTAGTGAGGATGTATGGGTGAAAGAGAAAGGGAGCTTGTGTGAGTGTGTATGCAAGAGAGAGGGTCCTGTATGAGGGGATGTGTGTGTGCGTGAGAGAGTAAGTGAGCCTATATGAGGGTGTGTGTATTAGAGAGAGGGAGCATGGGTGTGACAGCGGGAGGGCCAGCGGGAGCCTGTGTGAGGTGCAGTATTGAGAACGGGGTCAAACGCTGGGACTGGCAATAGAGTGGAAGGGGTTGAGCCTAGAGGTGGAGGGGAGAGATACTGGCAGGTGGAGGAGTAGGGGCCTGAGAGGGCAAAGTGGCCAGGGGAGTAGGGAGAGCGAGTGGAAGGGACACTCTTACAGTGAATTTCTAGGGAAATTCTGCTCAAAATATTTAAAATTCTGCATCTTTAAGAAATAACTTTTTTCTGTTTTAATTTAAAATGTAATTCCTTAAAGACTTTCTTTCTTCATAGGGCAAATGAATACCTTAGAAACGCATCACAAAACAGGTTAAGCTGAAAGTATTTTAAATTAATTTCCCGCAGAGCAAAAACTTAGACTTAATGGCAAACTTCATTTGAAACATGTCTACCTGTGCCGTTCTTCTAGTCCATTTCCAGTGGAGTCTACCAGAACAAGAAGAATGTGAGCTATATTTAAAGCCCACTCCAAAGCAGAAAGCCTGTGAGGGAGTCAGTTGGACCGTTAGATGATCAAGGGGTTAAAGGGGCACTTAGAGAAGATAAGGCCATCGCGGAAAGATTAAATGATTTCTTTGCTTCGGTGTTTGCTGAAGAGGATGTTGGGGAGGTACCCGTAATGGAGAAGGTTTTCATGGGTAATGATTCAGATGGTCTGAACCAAATCACAGTGAACCTAGAAGATTTGGTAGACCTGATTGACAAACTGAAGCGTAGTAAATCACCTGGACCGGATGGTATACACCCCAGAGTTCTGAAGCAACTAAAAAATGAAATTTCAGACCTATTAGTAAAAATTTGTAACCTATCATTAAAATCATCCATTGTACTTGAAGACTGGAGGATAGCAAATGTAACCCCAATATTTAAAAAGGGCTCCAGGGGCGATCCGGGAAACTACAGACTGGTTAGCCTGACTTCAGTGCCAGGAAAAATAGTGGAAAGTGTTCTAAACATCAAAATCACAGAACATATAGAAAGACATGGTTTAATGGAACAAAGTCAGCATGGCTTTACTCAGGGCAAGCCTTGCCTCACAAATCTGCTTCAGTTTTTTGAAGGAGTTAATAAACATGTGGATAAAGGTGAAACAGTAGATGTAGTGTACTTGGATTTTCAGAAGGCGTTTGACAAAGTTCCTCATGAGAGGCTTCTAAGAAAAGTAAAAAGTCATGGGATAGGTGGCGATGTCCTTTCGTGGATTACAAACTGGTTAAAAGACAGGAAACAGAGAGTAGGATTAAATGGACAATTTTCTCAGTGGAAGGGAGTGGGCAGTGGAGTGCCTCAGGGATCTGTATTGGAACCCTTACTTTTCAATATATTTATAAATGATCTGGAAAGAAATACTACGAGTGAGGTAATCAAATTTGCAGATGATACAAAATTGTTCAGAGTAGTTAAATCACAAGCAGATTGTGATAAATTGCAGGAAGACCTTGTAAGACTGGAAAATTGGGCATCCAAATGGTAGATGAAATTTAATGTGGATAAGTGCAAGGTGATGCATATAGGGAAAAATAACCCATGCTATAGTTGCACAATGTTAGGTTCCATATTAGGTGTTACAACCCAAGAAAGAGATCTAGGCATCATAATGGATAACACATTGAAATCGTCGGTTCAGTGTGCTGCGGCAGTCAAAAAAGCAAACAGAATGTTGGGAATTATTAGAAAGGGAATGGTGAATAAAACGGAAAATGTCATAATGCCTCTGTATCCCTCCAAGGTGAGACCGCACCTTGAATACTATGTACAATTCTGGTCGCCGCATCTCAAAAAAGATATAACTGCGATGGAGAAGGTACAGAGAAGGGTGACCAAAATGATAAGGGGAATGGAACAGCTCCCCTACGAGGAAAGACTAAAGAGGTTAGGACTTTTCAGCTTGGAGAAGAGACGGCTGAGGGGGGATATGATAGTTTTTTTAAATCATGAGAGGTCTAGAACGGGTAGATGTGAATCGGTTATTTACTCTTTCAGATAATAGAAAGACTAGGGGGTACCCCATGAAGTTAGCATGTGGCACATTTAAAACTAATTGGAGAAAGTTCTTTTTCACTCAACGCACAATTAAACTCTGGAATTTGTTGCCAGAGGATGTGGTTAGTACAGTTAGTGTAGCTGTATTTAAAAAGGATTGGATAAGTTCTTGGAGGAGAAGTCCATTACCTGCTATTAATTAAGTTGACTTAGAAAATAGCCACTGCTATTACTAGCAACAGTAACATGGAATAGACTTAGGTTTTGGGTACTTGCCAGGTTCTTAGGGCCTGGATTGGCTACTGTTGGAAACAGGATGCTGGGCTTGATGGACCCTTGGTCTGACCCAGTATGGCATATTCTTATGTTCTTATGTCGCATTCGCACAAACTCCTGCATGGTTCGAACCAGGCATACCGCTGCAACCTGCGCGGGGGCTAACTCAATCCATTGGCCCTTACCTCTCTGATCCATTTTGGACTTATGCAAACACAAAGAGACCCTTCGTTCATACACCCAGAGACCCTATGTACCTGTAATCCCATTTCAGTATTTGCTACAGAGCGAGCTGCCAGCTCGCTCACCCTAAACGCCCCGAAAAAGGCCAGAACAAATGCCGTCCGAAAGAGCAGTACCTCATACAGGGACCAACACACCTTCTTTAATTGCTCCACTATCTTTAATAATTCTGTATAACTAATGGGTCGTCTTTTGTCGACAACCCTTCCCCCATCCTTTCCCCAACCCGCTAACACCCTTTTAACCAGAAAACTTCCTATTGGATTTACCCCCCCCCCCCCCAGTTTTTGGAAAAAGGAGAACCCCGCTAATTGAGAACGCACAGATGCCAACGAATAACCATTCCCCTTGGTCCACAATATGAACCGTACCTTTAAGTATTCATGAACTGGTCCTCCTCTCCATCCTAACTGGAACAAATGTCGCGCCACTACTCCCCTGCCCGCTATATAAGCTTTCCACGTGGCTGGTGCCATGGATTTCTGAATCAAGTGCCACGTCTCCGCAATCCCAGCTGCCACAGGTGCTCCGGGAATGCCTCTCCCTTTAATCACGCCTGCGGAGCCAGCTCTCGAAAGATGTCCCACTTGAAACGAGAAAGAGCATCTGCAATCAAATTCTTACAACCTGGCACATGTTTAGCAGTTAAAGTCATGTTCAATTGTAAACATTGCAATACCAGTTCCTGCATTAAACTGGAAATGTATAAACATCCCGCCGCCTGTCTATTAATGACTTGGACTACCCTAAATTGTCATACCAAAAGACAACTCTTCTGTTCTGCAAACTAGACCCCCAAATCACCACTGCTACCAATATCGGAAACAGTTCTAGAAATGTAATATTCTTGGTGATCCCCTGCCTTTCCCATGCCTCCGGCCACCTCTCCGCACACCACTTCCCCTGGAAATATACTCCAAAACCTACCGCTCCAGCCGCATCTGAGAACAGTTCAAGATCGACATTAGACGCTTCCCCTTCTGGCATAATACGCACTCCTTTAAATGAATCCAGAAAAACCTCCCACACCCCCAATTCCTCCTTCACACTGCGCTTTACCCTAATAAAATGGTGTCCTGATTGAACACCTCTCGTCGACACCGATAACCTTCGAATAAACGCTCTGCCTATGTGGATCACCCTACAGGCAAAATTGAGCGATCCAATCAAGGACTGCATCTGCTTTAATGTAACCTTTTTAGCTCCTCTAAGCAATCTCACCAACTCCCACAGTTTATCTAATTTATCTATAGGCAAGCGCGATATCATATCCTCTGAATCCAACTCAATTCCCAAAAAGGTAAGTCTACTAACTGGCCCTTCCGTTTTGTCAGCCGCTATTGAAACTCCTAATTGCCTACATATTTCCAAAAAACCACTAAGCTGCAGCTGACACACGTTGTCATACTTGGGACCAACAAACAAGAAGTCATCCAAATAATGCAACATTTCTCTATGCCCTGTAACCTTCATTGTCACCCACTGTAAGAAAGTGCTGAACGCTTCGAAAAAGGCGCTCGAAATTGCGCAACCCATGGGCAAACAGCGATCTACATAATATTCCTTTTCGAAAACAAAACCCAGTAATGCAAAGCTTTCGGGATGAATCGGCAACAAGCGAAATGCTGCTTCAATGTCAGCCTTGGCCATCAGTGCCCCTTTACCCGCCTTCTTAACCAAAGCTAATACCTCATCAAACGATGCATATCTAACCGAACATGCATCCCTTGGAATATAATCATTGACTGACGCCCCGGAGGATATGATAAATTCAAAATCAACCTGTATTTTCCCGGGGCTTTCTTTGGAATGACCGCCAGGGGAGACAAGTGCATGCATTCGAAAGGTTTAGACTCGAAAGGACCAGCAATCCTTCCCAGCCTAAGTTCCGATCGAATCTTGTCTCTAGCCACCTCAGCTCTTTGTGCTACTGACCTAGCATTTCTCAACCTCCCACCACGTCCCGGACCTACGTATGGAATACGAAAATCTGAACCAAAACCATCCCGTAAAAACTTTGCTTTATCAACATCGGGATAACACTGCAACCATTTAAATAACACTGAAAGGACACTTGGCGAATCCGCTTTTGCGCTCAACCACTCAAGGTTTCCTTCCTTTGACTGCCCCCATAATCTGCCCCTGAAGGCATTTTGTTGCAGGGTGCACTCCTCCGCATGTCGAGCACGCGTGTCTAAATTTGCATTCAGGGAAAAGGCAGGTAAGCTTGTTATAACGCCAACAGATGTCTGCTCCCTTACCTGACCCAGTGACCCCACTCTCCAACATTTTGCTGCCCCCATGCCCTCAAAAGGAACTACCCTTCCCACTGCCACCTCCGGTGCCTGAGGCGAGGCCACTGCCCAGTCCTCCCGATCCTGCCATTTTCCCTACTTTTTCTGTCTTCTGTGTCATCTGCGTTAACCACAGGTGTATATCCTGAGACCCCCAGGACATAAACCTATTGCCTGCCATCTTGTCCCTGAATTTCTCATTGTAGTTGAGCCAGCCCAACCCGAATAATCTTTGAAGGCTCCTAATATGCTGTCCGCATAGGACAACAATGCACCATACTGGGAAGGATCAAAATGCCCAACTACACTGGCCAATCGCAAAAATCCCCTAACCCCAATTAATCACATTTTTTTTAATTTTTGGGCCCGTCCCCTTTCGTTTTCCTTTCTTTTTTGCTTTTTTGCTATCCTTGTGTCCTCCCCGTCTTCCCTTTAATAATGTGAAAATATCTACATATTTCTTACGAATTCTCTTCACTAAACGCTTGGGGACTTCCTCCCACAACTCCATTCATGAAGCTAATGCAGGGTGCCCCATGTCCTGTCTGGGTCCTTCGTCCAACCCTGATTTCCTAACCGGTCCCAACTCACTGGAGCTGGATGACGATGACGAACTAGTGGAGGAACTAGAGGTGTGGCTTCTGTGCTTTCTTTTGGACCTGACCTTAACAGACTCTTCACCACCTGGCTTACCTGTCCCAGCTCCTGCTGTACAGCCCTCCGACATCCCCGCAGTCTGTCCCTCCTTCTCTCGTCGACTGCCTCCGAGCTCAACCAATCCTGCAGGAACTGCTTTCTCTCTCCACGCCTCCTGCCGCAAAGTACCGAGAAAAAAATCCCTATCCCCTACCTCCCCGAGCCCCACGTCTCTCATCCTAACCCCTGCCTCCTTGCTCCGCTTGTCAATGTAAGCCTTTCCTTGCCCTGCCTTTAGCCACGAATCACCGCTGCCCATCGACGGATTTCCTTGACCCCCTTGAACACCTTGCTCAAATCCTGCATCCCACAACTCTCCCTCCCACCCAATCCCTAACTTCCTGAAACCCTCTGTCCACTTCTTGTCTTCCTCTGCCCCACCTGCCTTCCACAAAATGGCCCAAGATTTCTGCTATGAACTGAGCCTGAGGAATGCTGCTATACCCTAACCGCTCCGCCTCTTTCTCATTCTTGTTGACTGCTCCTGTGCCCTTTCTACCCTGGTGAGGAGGGCCCTGACCCCTGGAGCCTGGAACAGGAATGTCCCGTATGTCCCCGCTGCGGGTATCCCAGGAGGGACTGCTCCTGCGCTCCGGAGCGATAGCTGCCGGAGCAGGGCTGCGCAATGCACGGCGCCCCCTCCCCTTCTTGCTGTCCGGCTTGCCTATAAAATCCCCTGCATCGGAGGGGCCGGGGGCCCTTTCTTTTCCTTTCTTGCCCTTGTCATTGCCGATGCCCCCCTTGCGCCCAGCCACCATCGGGGCACGCGGAGGCCCTCTGGAATCCGCCGGATCTAGCTGTAGGAGGGCGGACGGGAACACCGATGGGAAATTGCCCGCCTCCTGGGCGCCCCACCCCCGCTCGACACTCGGCCCGCGGGAACCCTGGAGCAGGAAATCACCGGGGGGGGGGGGGGGGGAAGCCAGCAACGAGAGCTCCTCCTCCATCCGGGAGACCGAGGGAGGGGGCCACCCCTCCCCGCGACGAACCATAAGCCGGCTCCTCCGACTCCGGGCCGCTATCGCCCGAGTCGGAAGGGACCTCACCCTGAAGAGTTCTGACCTCTTTAGCCTTTCATAGTGGAATCATTCCATCTCCTTTATCATCTTGCTCGCCCTTCTCTGTACCTTTTCTAATTCTGCTATATCTTTTTCGAAATGCACTGACTACACCTACAAACAATACTCAAGATGAGGTCGCACCATGGAGCGATACAGAGCCATTATGATTTTTCTCTGTTTTATTCTCCAGTCCTTTCCTAATAATCCCTAGCATTCTATTTGCTTTCCTGGCTGCTGCTTCACACTGAGCAGAAGAAGATATAGGAAACCTTCCATACTAAAATAGCACTAACTGCCAGCACTCAAACAATAACAACCCTAATTATGACAAGGCAACATTGCAAATATTACACTAGGCCCTAAAACTCTAATACACCTTCTATTGGGAAATAAAACCATACTAGCAAAACACTTCACCTTGATCACACATGGAGAAATAGACAGACCCTCACCAAATTATAGAATAAAGAGACCATAAAGTATAAACAGAAATGTGGCAAACAAAAACTGAACTGGAAACTGCAATAAACCAGACTCTGTTTACAGTGCAACAATGGTAAAAAAAAAAAAAAAGCATTGGCACAACACACAAACCATCCAGGGGTGAGCTATCCAACAGTGTCTATTTCTTTAAGAGACCCGCATATTAGAGTTTTGTGAACCAGGAGGCAATATGATTTTGCCTGTAACAGCTCGCAACTTTGCTTCGTTCAAATAACGTTTTCACTCCAGTCTTTAATCATAGGTCTCAACAGTTCAATTTTTTTCAAATACATTTGTTTGCAAATAAAATGCTGTATGCAACTAATCTAAATTTTAGCTGTTATCTAACATAAACAAACATTTATATAGAAACGTTGAGATATCAACAAAACCACTAAAACTGCCTTATCATGCCTGTTGCATGCAAAGCCACACTGTCTCCCTGTTCACAAATCTTAATGAAATAAGCTCTATAATATGAGGGTCTCTTAATGAAATATGTAATATTGGATAGTTCACCACTGGGTGGTTTGTGTTTTGTGACAAGGATTTAATCATCACTTTCTTCAGGTTTATATAAAACAGAAGCATCACCAGTTCTCATACATGTTAGGGTCTGATCAAGGGATAGAGGCAACAGGCACAGTTCAAACAGCTGTAATTAAAGAAACATAACATAGGCTCCTGTCTTACAATATGCAGGAGAAACAAAAGTATTCAAGAGTGCATCCTTGCCAGACAAGCAAGGAGTGAGATCTAACAGCTCAGCCCTAACAGACCCAACCCGGTGGATCAGAGACTCTCTGCCGGCTAGAGGTTTAAACAGGTGTGCCAGCAAGGGCGGGTCTCCTTTTGGGCCAATGAGACTTCACCAGGTATGTCCCAGCCTTCTATACCTGGAGGATAGAAATAACACTGCTTCCCCTGCTTCCCCTGCAACCAGCAAGGCTCTCCCTGAAGGACTCCAGCCTGCAGCCTCTACAACCAGCAGGTCTGCTGGTCCTGATAATAAAATATCAAATAATAAAATCAAGAAATATAAAACATTACTAATAGTAAGATCATACTGAAAACAAAAAGAATATTTCAAAAGAGAAGATGAATACGATAACATCTAATTGTTAAACTCCTATCAAAATTTTCCAAACACTAATAAAATATTTCAAAACGGCAGACGCACCGACTAACAACAATTAAAACTAATATGCAAGTGGAACTGTGGGGTAGAGGAGGTAAGGGCTAGAGCCAGGTTTGACTGGTGCAAAAGGGCAGGACCAGTGAAAACTGTCTCCAAATTACATGCGCTATCTCTCAAACACACACACACACACACATACCTAAATGCACTCTTCATACTCTTAACAAGCTTGATAAGCACTGATGAGCGAAGGACATTTGGGGTTTCAGCACTGGTGGGAACTAGGGTTGAAGGAGAAATCATGTAGAGAGAATTGGCCCCTTTCTCTCTAATCTCCTACTCCTCTGGACCCTGATACTCCTCATCCTCCATTCTCAGACCCCCCTCCCTCAGCCTCCTGTGCAACACAGGAGGAGAAGGCGGCGAGGGTGAGGGACAACAGGAAAGGGGCTGGATTAGGGAGCAGAGTGGCTGTTCTCTACTCTGTCTACTCCAGACTCACCTCTCCTCTTTTCTTCCCTGCAGGCTGCCTGGAGGGGAGGGGCTGGAAAAGAACACCCCTGCTGCTCTGCCTCTTAAGCTTGAAAAGAAATGCTGGAACTGTGTTCTACCCTGTTACACCACAAATTAAGCCCTGCACATGCATACTTTCTCACACAAATCCACTCGCACTCTCACTCTCATGCACACACTCTCACACACGTGTTCTCACAAACTCCTTCTCGCATACACGTTCTCGCTCTCTCTCATACTCTTTCACTCTTCAACCCTTCTGGAAGCTGCAGCAGCAGCCTCATCATTCAGCCCGCACCTCCAACAGGACAACTTCTCTCTCTTCAGGCTGAGCGGGCCAACACTGCTCTTATTCCTCTCTCCTTTCTTATTGGGCCCAACACTCCTCTACCTCCTGTTCCTTCTCCTTTCTTTGGTCATGCAGGCCCGATATTCCCCTCCTGCTCTTTCTGGCTACTTAGGCCGATGCAGCAGCAATTACATCTCTTTTTTTCCCACTCACATGACACCACTCCTCCTCCTGAGCCCGCTTATGCGAGAAGAGGGAGACCGCCGCCCCCAAAACTGTGGCACCGTCGGTGGCTGCCTAGTCCACCTAGTGCTTTCATGGCCCTGCTTATGGACCTGAATATGTATAACCTAGAGGAGAGCAGCAATGGGATATGACCGAGATATTTAAATTACTTAAAGGAATAAATCAAGCACAAGAAGGAAATCATTTTCAGAGAAAAGAATTCTAGTCTAGAGGAAGATGCCCCAGTATGAGGCTGAGAGGGGACAGACTCATTAGTCAAATTTATTTTAATAATACTCTCCAGGAAATGCCAGAGGCTGCAGAATCAGCAGTGGCCATTAGGCCTCATTATCTTCCATTGTAATAGGATACTGATATACCTTGTGGTCACTGCTGCTACTTCAGCCTTTTCCATTTCTCGGGAAGTCCCAGGCTGAATATTCTCACTGGCTGCAGCTGCAGTGATGGGAAGTATCAATGGGGGGGGGGGAGAGGCAGCCAATGAAGTTGCACCAGGGCTGATGTAGTAGTGTAGGGTTACCCACTGCTGCTCATACAGGCGTCACTATGGAGGGAGCAAAGGAGGCAAACAACTGGAGACTGGTGAGGGGAGAGATCTAGTGAGGGGGAGACGGAGGGCAGGGAGGGGCAATGGAGGGTAGAGTTAGAGATGTGATGGATTGGGAGACTTGAATGGTGAGAGATGAGGGAAAAGGAATAAAGATTAATTTCAGCAAAATGTTTTGTAGGTTTCAGCTACCTGAAAATATTTCATCATGGGGAGGATGGTGGAATACCTCCCTCCCAAGGGTGGCAGTGAACACAAAAAAGTCAAAATTCAAGAAAGCAGAGGTCACGTGATGTGGTGAGAGCCCAGTCAGATGTGCTGTTAAGGGCTCCAGACACCACCCCCCATATATTGAACAAATCTGACGGCATCTGAAAGTGTCCAGCTTGAATTTGGAGACGAAAACAAAGGACATATGTCCATCGATATGTACATGCAAAAATCCCCGGTGAGCATGCCTTTGAAAGGTGGAAAAATGGACAAACTGAAACTGAAGGGGATTTCAGAGAAAATGGTAGCCAATCCAGAAAAGCAGAGCGAATCCCCACTGATCATGCAAGCTGTGGAAGCTCTAACGACGAAGGTAACTACTGCGGTGATAGAAGCTCTGGGCATCAGATTAAAGCTTAAAGAATCATTTGCTAAAATGACCCCAAGGTTAGAAATGGCTGAAGGGAGAATATCGTGCTTGGAGGTCGACTCGACTGCATGTCTGTAAAAATTTCAGCCCTAGAAAAGCAAGAAGCCGCACATAATGAAAAAATAGAAGATCTAGAGAATAGATCTCGCTGGAATAACATCTGGCTAGGAGGTGCTCCAGTATCTGTAGAAGATCATACGGGCCGATTCAGTAAAGTCCGCGGGAGAGCGGGCAAACGCCCGCTCACCCGGCGCGCGCACAGGCCACTCTCCTGTGCGCGCAATACAGTATTTAAATGAGGCCCGGCGGTAGAAACGGGCAAAAGGAGGCGCTAGCGACACTAGCGCGTCCCTAGCGCCTCCTTTTGGCCCGGCGCAGCGGCTGTCAGCGGGTTTGACAGCCGACGCTCAATTTTGCCGGCGTCGGTTCTCAAGCCCGTTGACAACCACGGGCTCGGAAACCGGACGCTGGCAAAATTGAGCGTCCGGTTTTCGACCCGACAGCCGCTGGCCGACTTCAATTTTTTTTTTTACTTTTTTTACTCTTTGGGACCTCCAACTTAATATCGCCATGATATTAAGTTGGAGGATGCACAGAAAAGCAGTTTTTACTGCTTTTCTGTGCACTTTCCCGGTACCCGAAGAAAAGGTAGGCGCTAATTTCTGAAAGTAAAATGTGCGGCTTGGCTGCACATTTTACTTTCTGAATCACGCGGAATACCTAATAGGGCCATCAACATGCATTTGCATGTTGAGGGCGCTATTAGGTTCGGCGGATTGGATGCTCGTTTTCCGCTCCTTACTGAATAAGGGGTAAGGGAAAACGCGCGTCCAATGGCAGGTTAACAGTGTGCTCCGTCAGAGCACACTGTACTGTATCGGCCCGATAGTTTGGAAGGATTTCTGGAGAGTTGGATCCCAGAAGTGCTAAAATTACCTGACATGCAAGGAATATTAAAAATAGAAAGAGCATATCACTTGGGAAGCAAAAGAGACTGAGATGGGCGTCCAAGAATTGTTATTGCAAAATTTTTGAACTGGGCACATAAGTAACATAGAAACATAGAAATGATGGCAGAAGAAGACCAAACGTCCCATCCAGTCTGCCCAGCAAGTTTCACACTTTTTTTTTTTTTTCATACTTATCTTTCCTCTTAGCTCTTAGTAACCTTTTGGTTCTATTTCCCTTCCACCCCCACCATTAATGTAGAGAGCAGTGTTGGAGCTGCATCTAAGCGAAATATCTAGCTTAATTAGTTAGGGGTAGAAACCGCCGCAATAAGCAAGCTACACCCATGCTTATTTGTTTACCCAGACTATGTAATTCAGTCCTTGTTGGTTGTCTGTATATAGATCCACTTTTCTTCATTCCCCCTGCCGTTGAAGCAGAGAGCTATGCTGGATATGTATTGAAAGTGAAGTATCAGGCTTATTTGGTTTGGGGTAGTAACCGCCGTAACAAGCAAGCTACTCCCTGCTTTTTTGTGAATGCAAATCTTTTTTCCCCCACATTCATTTATGTCCTGTAGACTTTATGGATCCACAGTGTTTATCCCACACCCCTTTGAAGTCTTTCACACTTCTGGTCTTCACCACTTCCTCCGGAAGGGTATTCCAGACATCCACCACCCTCTCCATGAAGAAATACTTCCTGACATTGGTTCTGAGTCTTCCTCCCTGGAGCTTCAAATCGTGACCCCTGGTTCTGCTGATTTTTTTCAGACGGAAAAGGTTTGTCGTTGTCTTTGGATCATTAAAACCTTTCAAGTATCTGAAAGTCTGTATCATATCACCTCTGCTCCTCCTTTCCTCCAGGGTGTACATATTTAGATTCTTCAATCTCTCCTCATAAGTCATTCGATGAAGACCTTCCACCTTTTTGGTCACCCTTCTCTGGACCGCCTCCATCCTGTCTCTGTCTCCCTTGAGATACGGTCTCCAGAACTGAACACAGTACTCCAGGTGAGGCCTCACCAAGGACCTGTACAAGGGGAAAATCCAGGAGGTGAAATACCAAGAAAAAACTATTAGATTCTTTCAAGATTACTCAGCAAATGTTGCCAACCGCTGTAAAGAGTTCAACCCACTCTGTGCCTCACTAATGCAAAAAAATCTGAAATTTGCCTTAGAATTCCCTGCACGACTCAAAAGCTGGCATGATAGTAAGGCACATGTCTTCAAGGATCAAACAGCAGCTAAATCCTTTAATGATAACTTACCTTGAATCTGGAATTAAGTCAGATTTTCTTTGTTTTTTTATGTTGGAATTTTACTTGGGAGCTTCCTGATAATTTCTGTTCTTATTGTTCACCCAAACGTTCTTAATAAAGTTGCCCTATTGCGAGAATGTACCTGCATCATTTGGGTGCAGCCGGCACAGCGCCTTGATCTTTTAGGAAAAGAAGAATGTGCACCACAGGGCTTTAGAGCTATAACGGGCTGGCTCAGGTAAGGTTCAGGACTCTCTTTCAGGAGCTCTTAGGGTGAGAAAAATTCGGTGGTGCACTTAGGGAATCAATATGTTTCTTTCCTACAAGAGTCTGTTATGGTTGTCCTGAGATCGGGTACGAACGTAACATCTAGGTTGTAAGTGGATAATGCAAGGCCCTGCCGGAGTCGGTTTCGATTTGATGAAGTCAGGAAAACAACATGTCCATCTCCGACACCACGATTGAGATGGATCGAAGATACTCATACATGGGTCATGCTGGAGGTGGCCCTGGGAGCTTTCTTTTGTGCTCGGGGGTGGACCCTTGTCCTGTGGCAGTGGAGCGGCACCTCTTGGTAGGAACCAGAAGGCAACTGCCCCCAGGGGGCGGAGCATGGGATGAGACAGAGGCTAGAGAGAACTTCACCACGGGAAGCCCGAGGTCCCCCCGGGAGGAGCCCGTAGGGACCCGGGCCGCTTAGTCTTAGGTGGGCCTTGCAGAGTCTCTGGAGAGAGTGGAAGTCTGGCGTGCCCACAGACAGGAAGAGAATGCGGTCAGGTTGGAGACTAGAGGTCAGAAATCAGGCAGCAGGCAGAGTGGTCAGGAACAGTCAAGGACAGAAGGCAGGCAGAGGTCAGGTTCCAGCAGCGGCCAGAGGTCTTAGGACAGGCCAGAGGTCTTAGGACAGGCCAGAGGTCAGGTTCCAGCAGCGGTCAGATGAGGTCCTTGAACAGGCAGAGGTCAGGTTCCGGCAGCGGTCAGACGAGGTCCTGGGATAGGCAGAGGTCAGGTTCCAGCAGCGGTCAGACGAGATCCTTGGACAGGCAGAGGTCAGGTTCCAGCAGCGGTCAGACGAGGTCCTGGGATAGGCAGAGGTCAGGTTCCGGCAGCGGTCAGATGAGGCTGAAAATTGAAACACAAAGAACAAGGAGCCAAGACAACTAAGGAGGGAAACAGTTGCAAAGGCAAGCTCTAGTTGTCAGAGCTTGCCTTAAATAGACCCGGGGAAATGAAGTCATCAGGGGAGGCCCGTCAGCCCTAGCGCGTCACGGCCCCTTTAAACCTCGGGGAGGGGCGCACGTGCTAGGGAAGTCCCCGGCAGAACGGAGCTCGGTGGCGGATGGGCTGCGCGAGTAAGCCTGGAGCTGAACGGCGACGGCATCCCCGCCGCGCCACGGAGGGGCGGTCGCCCAGGCCGCAGAGAAGAGGTGAGGAGAAGCCGCCACGAAACCCGTGGCTGGCCTTCGCAACACTTTCATCTTAAAAGGAAGTTAATTTCGTAAATTATGATTTAGCTCCAGAAGGGACTTTATTGGGCTACATACAGGTTAAACAAGGGGATAATATTGTCCCAGGGGCTTTTTCTGTAAGGCATTGTTTGCCAAGTAAGGGAGCTGTTACTCTAACAGGTTTGAGGGTGGTAACAGCCCTTGGATGTATGTTTCTTAAAGTTTTTGCCACAGCAGATTATTGTGCATGGTTGGGGGGATGGTGTCTGCCCACATGTTATACGATCCTCACACCCATCCAGATGACATACTGGTGGGATCAAAGAAAAGGGGAAATGGGAGGGGGAGGGGGAGGGGGGATAGAAGATTCCATATGCACTGTGGAATAGAACCAGAACATCTGGCGCAACTCAGTGTTGTGAGGAAAAAGTTAGAGAGAATTGGGTTTGGAGGATTTCTCTTCAGTTCCTTTTCTCGATTAAGAGAAAATAAATTCTGAGGGTCAAGGCCGGGTGACTCGTAGGAACAAAAGGCAGACGATTGGGTCTGACAAATTAATGTCTCATGAATATGGGTGATTCCCTCAGGTTGATTTTGTTGAATGTGAATGGCTTGGGTACCCCAAGCTAAAGAGCGAAAATTTTGCAGGAACTCAAAAGAAACAAGGCAGATATAGCGTGTATCCAAGAAACTCACTTATCAGAATTAGAAAGTAAAAAAACTGAAGCGAGACTGGGTAGGTTCTTGCTGCTGTTCTCAAGCCAAAGGAAAAAAAGGTGGGGGTAGCTCCCTTTTCCACAAGACTGGCTCTTTCCAAGTCCTTAAAGAGATTTCAGACCCTGACGGCAGATTTTTTACTTTTGGTGGGAAAACGTAAGGGCACAGATATTACCATAAGTAATTGATAATGGACCTAACGATTATACTCATAGCTTCTTTGAAAGAATTGTGCAATTATTAACAGTGCACAGGCAGGGTTTGCTTTTTATTGTAAGGGGATTTCAATTGTGTACATGATCCCTATATCGATAAATTACCAATCTAGTTACATGGTTTAGATGCAAATACTAGACTTCTGGAGAATTGTAAACCCTGAAATTAAAGATTATACTGATGTGTCCAGGGCACAATCTTCACTCTCAAGAATAGATTACATTTTAGGCTCCCAGGAAGCGTCCCCACATATCTGGTCTGCTGAGATAGGAATATCAAGTACTTCTGATCATGCCCCTATTTGGATTGAGTTACATTTCAGAGAGCGAGAGAGAGACAGGGATGAGTGGCGCTGTGGAAATTTCCAGCTTATTTTAGGAAAGACAAAGACTTCCAAATTTCCTTCAAGGAAAATGGAAAGATTATATACTACACAACAAGGAGCATAGCAACAATCCAACTCTTTTTTGGGAAACAAGTAAAGCAGTGCTTAGAGGAGAAATGATTTCTTATGTTAAGGGGAGGAACTCCTGTTTAAAAAAATTATTTTTCAACTGGAGGAGAGGCTAAAAGCTATCTAAGGAGAAAATGATTCGTCAGTTCTCTAAAGAGACTAGAAATGATTACCAAACTGCCTTAGAGGCTCTAAATGCATGCCTCCATCAAAGAGTACAAAGACTGCTGCAATATAGTCCAACCATAATTGTTTTTTTATATGGAAACAAAGCAGTAAAACTGTTAGCCAATACAGTAAAAGTGTGGAAAGGGAAAACTTTTACTGAGAGGCTGAAAACCCAGCAAGGTACTTGGACCATAAAACAAACTGATATTTGTGAGACTTTGCGTTTTATTTTACGAATCATTGTACTCAGAGGATAGAAGTGGGGGAGTGCAAGAAGATTTGTTTTTTAAAAATTTTCCGCTTCCAAATATTTCAAGCACTCAACTAGAGTTCAATAACAGACTGATTCTGGCCTCAGAAATTTTAAGAGATATCAATGAGAGTAAATCTGATAAAGCTCCAGGCCCTGATGGTCTATCTTATGATTATTATAAAATTCTACATGATTTTATTGTAGAGCATATGCATAATTTCTCTAATCAGGCACCGGAACAAGAACATTTTCTGAATGTAACTGTTCTAACCAAACCGGGAAAGGACCCTGTATTACCCGCGTCTTATAGGTCCATTTCACTATTCAGCTGTGATTTAAAAATTGATGCATAGATATTGGCAGACAGATTAAGTTTGATACTTCCCATGGTTCTATCCTCTGAACTTGTTGGTTTTGTAAAGGGAGAACGATTGGAACTCATATAGTAAAATTAATAACAGCAATTTCCTACTATAAACAAAGAAAGATTCCAGTGTTGGCAGTAGGATTTGATTTGGAAAAAGCTTTCGATCATGTTTCATGGCCATATATGTTTTCCGTACTCCAGAGATTTGGGTTCTCAGGAAATATCCTTTAAAGTATTTCCCTATTTTATAATAAACCTGTATCGCATATCTTAGCCAGTGGGGGCTGGTTCTTAGCACTTTCCATTAGTAGAGGAGTGAGGCAGGGGTGCCCCCTTTCCTCACTCCTATATAATTTTATTTATTTATTTATTTATTGGATTTTATATACCGGGGTTCCTGTATGGGATACAGATCACCTCGGTTTACAGTGAACAGTAAACTTTGCTCATGGGCTGTACATAGAACATTGCTCATGGGCTGTACATAGAACAATAGCAATTTGCTCATTGCTTAGGAAAATTCAAGGAGATAGTTTGATATCGGAGTTGGACATTGGGGACACCTCTTTCAAGATAGCGGCTTTCACTGATGATATTTTAATTTTTCTCATAGACCCAATGAGAGCCCTTAATAGAGTTTTAACTCCTAAGAATAACTTTGGAGCTTTTATCTCTGTTTAAAGATAAACAGTTAAATCAGAGGCCTTGGAAATAATGGGAAATTTGCAACAAGAATGGGAGGGTATTTTATCTCTTGAAATGGGTGAAGTAAAAAAGGAAATACTTGGGAATCCAGATCCCAATAAAGTACAGGACTTATATAAGGTTAACGTTTCCCCCCTGCTTAGTTCATTAACAGAAAAAGGGAAGCGAATGGAATGCGCTCACTTTATCTATTACTGGCAGGATTCACTTGTTAAAATGATAGAAATTCCCAAATGGCTGTCCTTAATTCAGATGCTGCCAATTTGGATAACTCGTAATGATTTAAAGGAGATTAATAGAAGTATAAAAATTTTCATTTGGAGTGGGAAAAAAAGCAAGGCTTTCCTTACAAGTTTTAATGAAACCCATTATGTCTAGGGGCTTAAATTGTCCTGGTTTAAAACATTACAATCTGGCTTGCATGCTCAGGCATATTAGGAATGGGCTTATGGGCACGTCAGTTTTTTCCCCTATTGAACATTTGCAAAAATGGTTTGGTAACCTATCATTAGCCTCCATTATACAATCAGAAGCTTGTAGAATTCCAAAACATGTACAGTCCTTCTTGATAGTGTCTTCTTGTCGGCAAGCTTGGGGGTTTCTGTGCAATTTGCTGAGATCTCCAGGGAGAATTACTGTTTATATGCTATTAGTGGTAATCCTCAGTTCCTTCCAGGAATGGACAATGCGGTTTTGATTGGCATATAAATGGCTTGCGCGATATTAAGCAGATGTTTATAGAAAACTCTAATACGTTGTGACGTTTTCAAGATCTGCAAAGTAAATATCAACTGTAAAGTATAGACTTTTACACCTATTTGCATTTAAGACATTATATTATGAGTTTACTGGATAAAAATCCTCAATTTGGGATAGAAGGCAAATTGGAGGAGATAATATGGGGAGGTACGCCATCAAAACCTCTATGTGCTAAATTCTCAAAAGCAATTCGCAAATTACAGGACCAAGATGCAATTTCAAAAATCTTAGCTAGATGGTCCAAAAGGCTGGAGATCCAATTGACGCATGATGACCTTCTTTATTTCATCAAATATATTCCAGAAATTTCAGAGAATGTAATATTGAGAGAAACTCAATTTAAATTTATTTGGCAACTTTATTTGGCGCCTAAGAGAGCATTTAAAGCAAACGTGGGCCAGTCGTCCCAATGTCCAAAATGTGGGGAAGAGAATAGTGATTACCTGCAAAGCTTCTGGACATGCTTAAAAATGACCTCTTTTTGGCAAGACTTAATTACCTGATGCTCCATCATACTGGGCTTTCAGTCACCTGGAGATCTAAAATGTTTGAAATCTATGAGAATGCACTAAAGGGTTTCGGTAAGCACCAGAAGTTATTCCTAGACAAGGCGAGGATAATTGCTAAGAAAACTATTCTTTCCACTTGGATAGGGCAAGGTAGACCCAGCTTGGTGCATTGGGAAAAAAGGATACAGTTATTAGTATTTGAATACCTTTCAAGGAAGTCTATGCCAACACAGAAACAAGAATTCGTAGTAAAGATTTGGCAGCCTTTTAATGACCAATTACTGTCTGAACTTAAAAATACAATATTGACATTATAATATGGCAAACCCATTTCTGTAGGTGAAGCTCAGAAATTAGGGATAATTTACAGTCTGTTCTGTGTTCTATTCTCTTTCATATTTTTGGTTTAATGATCAGGTGGGGGTGGGGGGAATGGGAAGGGTATGAGAATACTGACTCATCAGCTCTTTATAGCCTTCTGTAATAATTGTGTTGTGACAGCTTTTCATTTGTAACAGTTGGACATGTCAGGTTATTGATGTAAGCTTATAAGTATTCTCTGAAAATCTGAATAAATAAAGACTGAAAAAAAATTCAAGCAAGCATGGAATAAGCATAGGGGATCCCTAGCTGCAGAGAAGCGAAGGGAAAACCTCAAATGAGCTGGGGGGCCTGTGGCAGTGCACCAGAATGAAATAAGATAAACTAGATGGGTCCTGTGATCCTTACCTGCTGTCATATTCTTAGTGTTTCTGTATGACCTTAAGAATCCCTCTGAATGTGATGGGAAAATGATTTCCTTTCAAAGGAGTCTTGGTGTAGTTACGCTTTTCTTTCCGTTCCTGCTTCTCACAAATCAATTACTAGTTGCTAAGCTGTGTTGTAGACTGGCAGAAGATGTTGTGGTCTACAGCCTGAGTGACATTGAAAGCACTTGCATTGCTTCTCTTCGGAGCCCTATTTCCTCCCTCTGCTTTTCTATTTCCACCCTCTCTTGGTCCCCCCTAATGAATACTCTGGCCTACTGGTCTCTCTCGGTGCTGGCTCCCCTTGTCTGGATCTGGTGTTTTCTTCAGCTCATTGGATGCTTTCTCGAGACACCCCTCTTCTCTCCTTGCTTGTGGTTGCTGAATCTTCCGTCCGTGCTTTTGATGGGTAGCACAATGTATCTGGTTTACATTCAGAGCACAGAGATGTTAGTCAGTGCGGCATAAGACATGTCGTACTGGGTCAACTGGTGCTCCATCGAGCCCAGCATCCTTTTTCCATCCATGGCCAATTCAGATCACTTGGAAGAAGTGCCCAGCAGATATTAATGGGTAGATCCGTTCCTTGTTCCATCCCAGCAGCAAGAGGCTGCACATCCTGGGTCTTACCTGGCTGTCATAGGCTGTGCTTTATTCAGCGTTTTACAGCTGCAATAACATTTAATTTCCTTGGATCTTATGCCTGCTTAGGAGCAATGCTAGTGCCAGCCCACATGATATTTATATAGCATGTTTGGTTGAAGTTCCCTAGGAAAAGCTCCACCTCCCCCAATCCTTGGTTTGATGATTTTCGTATTTTTCCCTTTGTGTACTGTGCTTTGAAGGTTACAAGCTAACTTATGGGGGCCACTGTGATACCTTTTTTATGGGACCAATTAAAAAGATGGAGAAATGTTATCATGATTTCTATAGTGCATGCCAGATGTCTGCAAGACTGTACAGAGACCTGTAATGAGTGGAGTGGAGGAGTAGCAGCCTAGTGATTAGAACAGCAGGCTGTGAACCACGTAAACTAGGGTTCAGATCCCACTCGTGCTCCTTGTGATCTTTGGCAAATTACTTCACCCTCCGTTGCCTCAGCTACAATCTTAGGGGTGAATCTTAAAAGAGTTGCTCATATTAAAAGGCCCATATATTGCAAGTACATGAGCTGAGCACCAGCAACTCATATTTTAAATCTGTCAAACTATGGGGGTCATTTTCCAAGTGGCTCGCACGCAATAAGGGACATTTCGCACGCGAAAAGTCCCTTATCGCCTGCGATACCAAAATGGGGGCGGAGTCTGCCCCGGAAGAGGAGGAGTCGGGGCGTCACCGGGGCCGACTCCACAAAGACGCCGCGGACGACGATAAGGTAAGGGCCTTTTCGCGTCCGAGTTTGTGCCCAATAGCTACACCTTCTATGGTGGCCTTATTGGGTGCGAAACCAGCAGCGATCACACCGCGGCGGTGCGATTGCTGCCGGCTAGCGCAGGACCGCCCCCCCGGGTCGACCCCCCCCTCCCCCCGCCCCTCATTACCTAAAGTATCGCAGGCCTGCGATACTTTAGAAAATGAGGCCCTATGTGCGTATATGCCAATGCATGCCCAAGGGAATACACAATGAAAAGGGGTGGGTTGGGGGGCTCCGGTGCAGGACCAACATTTATAGGTATAAATCCCGATTTTAAATCCGCTGAGTGCAGTGTGCTTCGGGAGGTTACCTGCACATATTTACTTCTGCTATTTTCAGGTGTAAAATCAGAGTAAAACTTGTCATAACCAAAAACTTGACTGGTTGAGGGGGGGCCTGGGTTAACTAGAGGTAGAGCAGACTGAAGAACCAGGGGGGGGTCCTGGATGACCTAAAGTTAGACTGGGCAAAACTGGTGGACTAAGTAGTCAAACCGATAATTTCCTTCACATGGCGCATGTTTTAAAATGTTCTCACGCATGTGAAAGCCGACAAGTCCTAAAGAAAGATACTCAAATAACGCACATGCGTGTAGATGGGCACGAGCACTCGTTTTAATGTTAGCGTCCCTGATTGTAAGTCCTCTAGGAACAGGGATATACTTACAGTACCTGAACGTAACTTGCCTTGAGCTACCAATGAAAAAGTATGAGCTAGATCCAAACAGAAATAAAAATAATGGATAGTCCCTACTCCTTCCAACTTATACAAGACACGCAACAAAGACCTTAGTGTGAGCTTTCTTGAGGCCCAGATTTATCACGGGGTCGTGCTGATGGTAAATGTTTTGCAGCACAGACCCGTGCTCTTGTTCTGAGGGTGTTGGCAGGTGAGGAAGAAGCGGACCAGGGAAAGAGGGAGGGCAGTGGTGGAAAAGTGTTTTTAGAGGGCACCAGGCAACATTATTTTGAGTCAGGGAATATTGTTTTTCCTTACAATTTAATTTTCTGTTTCTTTTTTTTTTTTTGGCTAGAGTTTTGCTTTTGTTTTTCTGACCCAGCAGTTTCTTCTTGTTGTTCTTTTGAATTTTGAGCTCAAGTCAGAACCAGAGCAGGGATCTGGCATCATGAGCCTTCATTCACAGCCACCTGGAGATATTTCCCCCTTTTTTTTTTTTTATAACAAACCCCGCCCCCAACTCAGGTAGCCCAGTCATTACAGCAGCAGGCTGGAGGCTATACACCCGCAGTCATGGGCCTGAAATTAGCCACTGGGTTATCACCATTGCAGGATGACTGAATTCCTCCCCCACCACAGGGACTGGGAATGCAGGAGCCCCAGCTCCCATCTGCTGAGGCTTGTGGATCGGCATAAGATAAAATCTGTGCTGGGGCAAGACTTAATGGAGGAATCAAACCCCAAGTCTTCTGCATGGCAGCAGTGCCACCGAGTGCCCGGGCTGCCTCTTGCTAGTTGTTTAGATTTTGTTTTGATTTTGATTTTTTTTTTAGATGCTTTGCTTTATTTTAGGTGTTTGCTTTCCAGTGCACTTTCCAACTTCCCTCCCGGTCTCTTCCTTCCTTTTCTCCCCTCCTTTCCAGCCACTCCCTCTTCCCTCTCTCCCCATCTCTCATTTACTGAAGGGCTTGGCAGTAGGGGGCAGCCCTGATGGGGGGCAGGGCAGGTACTGGATGCTGTTTTAGGTGTGGGGGAGGGAGGAAGTTAGGTGAGCCTGGGGGGGGGGGGGGGGCTCTTCTTTTTTTTGTCCCTCCCGCTTCCTGCCTCTGGACCATCTGCTCTGGAGATCGTTTCACCCTATCCGCAGAGTCTACAAAGGACTATGTCATTACAGTAAATGAAAAGGCTTGGACTTTTGCTTGACATGTGTTATCCCTCATAAAGCAAAGCCTTAGGAGTTTGTTTTTAGGAGTGTCAAAAAACGAAAGTAAATTACAAAGTTACCCGACGGAGCCTGGAGTCCCCACTCCTGATAATCGTTATGTTTTTTTTCTTGAATACTTTAAACTGAAGCCTTGATCCGTTCGGCTTATAACTTAAGCTGGGGATCCTTTTCTGGATTACTGGCATTTTGGTTTCCTGCCCTGATGTTTTTTTTCTTTTTTTTTTTATGACAGGAAGCAGCAGGTCTTCCTGGCTCGCCGCCCTGTGCAGCTAATTCAGTCGCCCTATCATTTGCGCTGTGTGACAGCATTAACCACAGCAGCCACTTTCTGACCTTTGGGGAGGTCACAATTGGTAGCTCCGCTTACTGACCTAGTGTCTTTCGCTTTAAGCCCATTCCAGTGAGAAGTGGCTAATTAGTGCGCACAGCCTATACTCCCACTTGCTAGCTGGTCACTTGTAGTACTGCAGTGGTAAATTAGTGGTAGGCCATAAATCACTCAGTTCCTCCTGAATGTGACCCGAGCACCAGGCCTTGGAGTTTTCAGAGCACTTCCTAGACATTAGGAACCGGGCTGATAGTGGAAGGGGGCGATGGTTGTGTGTGCCTTGTAAAAAGCAATCTGAATGTCTCTGTGCTATCAAAGATAAATTATTTTCTTTTGCTGATACAGCAATTTAAAAAGGAGAATGTTGTAAGATGGGGAGAGAGATTGTTTAGTCATTCATTTGCAAAATAAAGAAAAGAACACCTAACAGGGGATTGTACCCGTCCCATCTGTGATCTCCATTCCGCAGACAAATCACAGAAGGGTCTGAGGTGCCATTTGGGATTTTGCACTTGGAGTGAGCAATAGTCAACTGCGTTGGCTGACGACGTTTTGCAGGAGAGGAGGGTGGGGCAGCATTGACTTCCCTTTGGTTTGGTCACCCAGTAGGTTTTACGCACACTGTACTGTTGTGCACATTAAAACCACTCAGACAAGGGGAAAGTGAATTATTCAGCACTCGCTGGCAGAGCAGATGCCTGTAGGATGCCAAATGACTTTGAGAAATGAAAGCTACTCCCACACATGTACCCCCACTGGGAGCATAGCCTTTAGACTTATTGTCACTCTGGACCTATCTCCTCTGGTTTCCATGCAAGTCCGTTGAAATAATAGCATTATATTTATGGTTGTGCCAGTGTGCAGCTCAACAGGAGTTACTTGAAATAGAGTTGCCGACTGGTTCCCCTTTTATTCTGGATAAAGTTATCTATTCCTTGTTTTATCTCACTGAATGCATGGAGGGTGTAGTCCTGTGCAATTGGTAGGAAAATCAGAGCTACAAGTCCATGCAGACGGAAGAGGAGGGTAAAACCAGGACTAGATCAACCTGTCTCCATCCCAAAGGTACAATGGAGACAGTCAGCAATCCCTAACCAGGAGCAGGAAATCACAGAGGCAGTCCCGCTCTTTCAGTGGGCCGATACGGAAGGGAGATCCAGTGCTCGTGCCTCTGTGACATTGCTATTAAACAGGTTCTATGCATCGGAACGTGAGCATGCGGGTTCCCTATCACATGAAGTACAGTTGCTTTCGGATGGAACCCTTCTAGTCTGTGTATGGTTCAAGGCGTCTTTGAAGACGTTTATTGAAGTATTGATCCTGGCTGACACTTGCTACCTGTAGTCCCTGCCCCAGCTGACACCTCTCCCCTTCCATGACCTGCCCCTCCTCCTTTCCCTCACCCCTGTGACTGCAGGAAGCCTGGCTATTCAGTATGGAGATGGAGTGAGATTGGGGGATCTCTTTAACAACACCGTCAAATGGTCTGTGAATGTTTGAAGTCCCATTGGTTAGTTTCTTCCCAGTATTTAAAAGTAACCCCAGTACGGACACATAAAATAAAAGCCCAGGTATCTGCTCTATGGGTTTTTTTTTTCTCCTGGCAGCTCTGTGGGTTCAAAAGGTGGTTGACTAGCCAGTGAAATGGACCAGACTTAGAAGGAATGAAGGGGTGAGGGCCTCATGTTGGACAGGAAACCAGTAAAACAAACCTGAGTTCCCTTCTGTGACTCTTAACCTCTCTCTTAAATAAGATCTGGCCAAGTGTAAGTTTCTTAGAGACCAGTGAGTTAATGATGTTTTCTGATCTGGCCTGGTGGCTTATTGGTAGTCTACAGAAGATCAGGCTCAGATTCCTGGGCTGAAGGGCCTGAAAAGTGGAATATAAATAAATACAATATGTCATATATATGTCATGTTCCTTTGGCTAGGCCCAGTTGGGGGATGCTGCGGAGGTAGCATTCACAGCCACTGAGGTCCTCTCAAGGAACTAGTTCTGGTGGAGCTGGAAGCCCAAAGTAGTAGTAGGAAACTACAGGGCAAGAAAAAGAAAATGTATGTAATTGTTTTATTTAAACTGAATCTCAACACCCTTTTCCAATAACAGTACTAAAGAAACTGGACGGTCCAGCTTAGATTTGTTGTGATGGCTTCCATGTCTAGAGGATGAAAAGAACTTTTCCTGTATATTAATAAGAACAATAATATTAACCAATAGCAATAAGATTTATTTATTTATTTATATGTTTTTCTATACCGAAATTTAGCTATCTGCCTTCACTCCGGTTTACAGGTACAACAACTTAATACATTCTGACGGAAACTGATACAAACGGGTTATAACTGTAATTAGATCGGAAGATGGTCAACAACTAATACATTTTGGCAACGACTGATATAAACAGGGATAACTGATACAAACAGGGATAACTGGAATCAACTGGGTAAAGTGAGTATGTAGTATAGATCCTGGTGGTGAACTATCAAGCTTAAACATTCTCTGACATAGTCTTTAGATTGTTCTTGCATAGATACTTTATGTTTGGTTAACATATACCATCTTTGAAAGTTTGACTGAAGATCCATGTTTTGAGCTTTTTTTTAAATGTTTTGATGTTACTTTCAGAGCTCAGGTGATCTGGTAGTGAGTTCCATAATTTCAGACCTGCAATAGAAATGGCTCTGTTTCTAGTGTTGGATAGCTTAGCTAGAGGAAGTGAAGGTACGACTAGATGTATTTTACTTGTGGATCTTGTCGTGCGTTGGGATCTGTGTATCTGTATGACGTTATTGAGGGCGTTGTTATCTGCTTTGTATATTGCATTGTGTAAGATTGTCAGGATTTTGAATTCAATTCTTTTTTCTACTGGTAGCCAGTGTAGCCTGTTGAGTATAGGGGTGATGTGGTCTGATTTTTTTTTTGCTGGACAGTACTCTAGCTGCAGTGTTCTGCAGTAGCTGTAGGGGTCTCAGGGCCGTTTTTGGGAGTCCAATCAGGAGGGAGTTGCAGTAGTCGAGGCTAGTGAAAATGAGAGATTGTAAGACTGTTCTGAAATCTTGGTGGTGGAGCAGCTGTTTTAGGTGTTTAAGAATTTGAAGTTTGTGAAAGCCTTCTTTGGTTTTCATTACGACGTGTTTTTTGTAGTTTAGATCGTTGTCAATCCATATACTGAGGTCTTTTACATTGTCCTTTAGTTGGATACAGATGTTGTCTATTTGTATGGAATGTCTGGTTTTTGATCCTGTGTTTTTTCTTTCTATCAGAATGCATTCTGTTTTGTTCATGTTGAGGCATAGCTTTAGGTGGATTAACATGTTTCTAATTGCATCAAGGTGAGAGGCTGCTAGTATCATTGCATCTTTGATGGCAGAAGTTATTGGTATAAGGAGTTGTATATCGTCAGCGTACATATAGTATGTTATGCCTAGACCAGAGATGAGATGGCAGAGAGTGAGTAGGTAAATATTAAAGAGTGTGGCCGAAAGAGCAGACCCTTGTGGCACTCCTGTTTCAAGGTGGATGGCTTCAGATGAGTTGTTGTTGAAGTTGACTTTGAAATATCTGTTGTTGAGGAAGGATGTGAACCAGTCTAGAGTTTTGCCTGTGAGACTGATGTTTGCTAATCTTGATATTAGGTTTTTGTGGTCTACAGTGTCAAATGCGGCGGAGAGGTCAAGTAAGATTAGTAAATGGCTTAGTTTGTTATCGAAGCCTCTTAAAATATTGTTTGATAAGTTGAGTAGCAGGGTTTCAGTGGAGCGGTTTGTCCTAAAACCATGTTGGGTGGGATGTAGTATGTTGTTGGATTCGAGGTGTTCATTGAACTGTTTCAGGGCCGCTTTCTCTGTTAGTTTTGCAAGCAGGGGTAAACCTCGTAAACCTCGCTCTTATTCTGGGTCTTCTTCCGCAGGCGGGAGTTGATTGGATGGAGATCATATTAATAAAAGCCCAGAATGTCTGGAGTTAAAGATAAGTCCTCGTCGTAACTGTCTGACCCATTTGTAGCACGACTTGGTTCCAAAGGGTCTCCACACCTGTGGAGGCCTTTCAGCGGTGGAGTAGTTTTCTTTCTATCACTCATCCATCCTCTCTCTCCCCTTGCCAGTGGATATGTGCTCCCATCAGACAGGCCCAGGCTTGGAGGAATGTGCCCAATAGCCCGGGAACTTCCCGGTTCTGGCTGATTGCCAGGTCCGACGATAATGGCACTAAAGGACCACTTGGTCCATCCTGTCTGCCCATTAGTGCCTGCCTATTGTGCTGTCCCAGGTTTTACTTGATCTGTGGTCTTCTTCTTCCCTCTACCACTAAACTCTCTTTTGAGCTGCATGGTAAAATGGGCGCTCGTATTGAGAGCCTGTTTTTTTTTTTATAACACGCTCACAACCACGTCTCCTGGACGTGTGATGGCATACTTTAATGAGCTGCATTAAAAGAGACACGCTAGGGATAGATTATGCGCCCCTAGCATATCCATGGCAACAGGCGCCCAGGAGATGTGAGAGACACAAAGGGGCCGATGCAACATAGTGCGCTCAGCCTAGTCCATAGCTTGATGCGTGGTTGGACACACATTTTGGATGCACTAGACTACCTCCAAAATATGCGTCCAAACCAGCGTGTAGCTAATAGCGCTCATCACATGTAAATGCCACGTAGATGAGGCTATTAGCTATTACACACCGTGCGCCCGACCTGCACGTTTTAACATGCAAAAATTGACGCCAGCCCCAGAGCTGTCTTGACACCCCTCCAAAAATTAACGCCAGCCCCAGAACATTATCTTGACACACCCCCAAGCCTCAACAAAAAAGCAAAAAAAACCCAGAAAGCAACATCATGAACCAGCTACACGCTGGTTTGGACGCATATTTTGGAGTTAGTCTAGTGCATCCAAAACATGTGTCCAACCACGCATCAAGCTATGCACTAGGCTGAGCGCACTATGTTGCATCGGCCCCTTTGTGTCTCTCCTGATTTTATTTTTGGCTTCTCCAGATGCCCACCATCCTCTCAGCAAAAAACGTAAGGTTATTACCTTGGTCTATATAGGATGCTTAATGAAAACTCTTCCTTGGAAGAATTCAATGCTGCATGTTCATAATCCCACATAGAATTTAAGATCAACCCAAAGAGGCTTACTGGATGTTTTGTCAGTTTGTCATGCTAGGCTGACTGAGACTTGGAGAAGGGGCTGTCTCTGTGACATGACCTGTTCTTTCAAACTCACTGCCTGAGGGCCTGCGTCTTGTCACGTGCGTTAAGGCTTTTAGAAAAATGTTGAAAACGTTTCTTTTTCAACGGGCATTTGTTGAATAAGATAAGATGCATGCCTTTGACTTGTAATATGATTGTGCTTTGGTTTTAGTGTTTATGCATTTTTTATTTGTCCTATTTTTTATGGATGTTTTATTTGTTTGCCGCTTGGAACTGTTGGTTAGGCAGCATATACCGTAAATCTTTGAAATAAATAACCGATTTACATTAACCTGTTCAAGTCATTTCATGATTTTGTAGACCTCTATCATATCTGGCTTCTCTATATCTGCCTCTTGGGGCAAAACCACTTGTCAGCTCTCTAAATCATTCCTCCAGCAGCCTTTGGGGCTTTGATTCCCCAATTCCTTAACTAGTTCCTCTCTAAAGAGCACTGTGGTATTTTATTCTTTTGTCTGAAAAGAAATAAGTAATTCAAAGTTCTTTTATGTTTTAAATTTTAAAAGCTCTTTCCTGTTTAGCCATTCCCATCTTTATGGGATGTAAGTACATCTGGACAGCGCTATCAGAGCACCCCTTATAGTTCTGTGCTGATATTGGACCAAGGCGCGTGAGGTACGCAGACAGCATGAGTAGCGGAGGAGCAGACACCAAGCAGATATATTTTTTTAAAAGCAGGGATCATGGCCAATTTTAAAAGTTAATGTTAAAAAAGAAATTCTTACGAAATTGTGTGAAAAAAATTACAAGACGCATAAGTTAGGACAAAAAGAGAGGAGATGTAGGACCAGTACTGGAAAAAATAGTGCCTGGAATTGGATTCAGACAGCAACCAACAAATAAACATGGGGGTAACTTGCTGGTGCAGCTTTTACTACCTTTAATCACTAAGCCTGATACTTTTGATGCAACTCCAACATTGCTCTCTGCTTCCATGGTAATGGTTAATGGAATTTGGATTCAAACAGCATCCGAGGGCCCTGACTTTTACGGTCCGGGAAACTGATAAGCATGGGGGGTAACCTGCACGGTGCAGCAGATACTGGCATAAGCTTGCTGGGCAGACTGGGTGGATCATTTGGTCCTCTTCTGCTGTCATTTATTTGTTTTTAATGTTTCTATTGAGTATTCTAGTGGTCTCTACTCCGTTTGGACTTAGGCTGTCTTAACTGCCTATTCTAGGGTGATGCCAATGGGGAACCTAGAAAAGGGAATGGAAAGGGAAGCTTCCCCCAGTGAAGTGTAATGCCTGCTAAAATCAGGTGTGAGATAGGTGCGGTAAGAATCGATCACCTGCCATCTTTTAATGACTAATGGCTCTTTGGACCAGCCTCTTTCCGGGCACATAAGGGGTTGAATTAGCAGAAGTGAGCCAGAAGTGTCCAACTCCAGGCCCTATAGGGCCGATCTCCTTAGCAAATGAGGTATATGTGCTTGCACACCGCCCCAGTCGTATGCAAATCTATCTCATACCTATTCATTAGGGATGCCCTGTAGACCTGGCCATTGTGCAGCCCTCGAGGACTGGAACTGGACATCCTTTCGCTGAGCAAAATTCAAACTCGTACTAATTCAAACCTTTTCTGTGTCTTCTACCATGTGCCCGGCGTACGTGCACTTAATTTTTCTGCGTGACCCTCTCCGTGACACGGGTCTTTGCTGTCGTTCTTGCTTAAGCCTGGTTATGGGGGCCCCTGTAGGTAAATGCCCCTCTCTCCCACCTTAGTTCACTGCTGCCTGGGCCTCTGTGTAGGTAACGCCCCCCCGCCCACTTTGCTTGCTGCTGCTTGGGGACCTATTTTGTGGCACCTCCTGTAAGAGTAGTTCTGAACCCCCCCCCCCCTGCTCCGCCCTTTGACCTCGCTCACTGTCCGTTTTTTCCTTTGACTCTTTCAGGTGTCCGTGGAGGAGGACTGTGAAAGCGGGCATCATTCCTCCCAGGGCGAGTGCTGTGACCTCTGTCCTCCGGGCTCAGGGGTCGCTGCTGCCTGTACTAGTTCCAACACCTTGTGCGAACCTTGCCGAGCAGGTGAGTAACAGCTGGGAGCCTCCCTGTACCCGCACTTTAACCGTAACTCTTTGCTGGTGGAACATTGCAGTCATGCGAGTTTGCAGTCTTGGTCTGTCACCCTGGAAACGGATGGAGCTTTAGAAATACCAAATATTACTGTTTCTAGACAGCTTTTCACATGCTGTAAATTGTCTGCCTTCATAGGTCCTGTTTTTGTTTTTTTTTTTGTTTCTTTTTTCTTGAAATGAAGCTTTAAAGATCCTTTCGGTACCAATATCGAAAACTGAAGTCTATTTAATATATATGTATATGTATATATATATATATATATATATATATATATAATATCATGTGTGTGTGTGTGTATATGAACTCTACAGTCTCTGAATCTGTGGTTCCACTTGCTCATCCTCAGATATCACAAGGAGGCAGTCTTAGAATAATCAGTGCGTCCTTTATTACAGGAACTTGTCAGTCACAGCAAACATTTAAAGAGAGAAAGGCTAGACAGTAGACGCAGAGGTACCAGAAAGCAAAATAAAAAAAACAACAAACCCCCCCAATATATTATAGATGGGGACCAATCAGAAACGTACATGCGGAGGTCCGTATTCAATCGTTGTCCGGATAGCAAAGTTAGCCGGATAAACTTGTTCAACTTAACTTTGGAGGTGTATTCAAAAGTGCAGCTGTGATGCCAGGGCCAAGCTGATCCAGTCCTGCTTTTTGCCCCATTGCAGGCAAAGAGGTGCAGCTCTGCCTCACTTAAGAACACCAGCAGAGCAGCAAGCACCTCTAGCCTTGCAGTGAGGTAAAGGCAGGACTGACTTTCCCTGATCTTGGTTGTCATGAATCCTGTTCGGTAACCCTGCCGCTGACCATGCTTAACACCAATTGGTTTTTTTTTTCTCTTCCCTAGAGTTGTTGTTCTTTTTTTTTTTTTCCCCTGTAATCCGTAACTCTTGGTTTGTTCCGCCTGCAGGTGTGACGTTCTCCCCCGTCAGCAGCGCCACCGAGCAGTGCCAGCCGTGCAGCACGTGCCAGGAGCACACGCAGCTGGCGTCTGCCTGCACCCCTGCCCGGGACACCGTCTGCGAGTGCACCAGCGGCTACTACAGGCACGTGGAGAACGGGAGCACCCAGTGCCTCCCCTGCCAGGAGTGCCGACTCGGCTACGGGGTCAGCGTGGCGTGTGGCCTGACCAGGAACACGGAATGCGAGGCCTGCCCCCCGGGCTTCTACTCGGAGGTGGCCAGCGGCGTATCGCCCTGCTTGCCCTGCCAGATGGAGTGCAAAGAGAGCGAAGTGAAGATCCGGGAGTGCTCTCCCTTGTCGGACACGCTGTGCATGGGTAGGTAAATCCACGCTGTTGGCTGCGTGGTGTGGGGGAGGGGCTCCTGGGGCGGCAGAATTCATAGGTAGTTGCCTGCAGGTCAGCATGCAGCTCTCAGGATAATGGGCATCCATGCCCCAATAGCCTCCGATGAAGGCAATGAACGGTTTTATTGAGCATGTCCAGCGTGGTATAGCCATTTCTTTGAACGCCGTCATCCTTCTCCAGCAATCTGACTCCACACCTTCACTGTGCTGTTTTGTAAATGGTTTCTCTGCTGTCCTGGCTACTGTGATTTCAGCTTTTCATCTCTTCATAGGTTTATGAGGCCGTCTGTCCTCACTGGCCATGAGTTCTCCCCTCCCCCCCCCTCCCCCCCCCCCCCTTCTGGCCTTTATATTAATACCAGTCACAGCTATGGGCAGAGTCCGTAGGAAGCCCCCTGCCCAGGGGTAAGCATTTTGGATCTCTTAAGCACTTTTTCTGTGTTTTGTTTCTGAAATCTTCTGATCATTTTATTTTTCAATGTCCTAATCTTCTTGGATAATTCTGAATTTCCCTGTTAGCTCCCTGATCCTAAGGTCCGGTCCCAAGAAATGTACCCTTCCCCCCACCCTGACGAATGCAAGAAACATAATGATCATTTCAGTGCGCACATGGTGAACTTAATACAGCAGCCACACACCTTTTACCCAATAGAAAGCAAAGGTAGAATTTTCTCATGTAGGACAAGATACTTATTAATTGTTTTTATTTTGTAGCATTGCTGCGTTTTATAATGCACGTGTGTTCTATTTAATTTCATTAGCCCTTGCTGTGAACAATATTGAAATGGCGATACGTAAGTTTTAAAATTAAATGATAAATCAGTGCTGCCCAGACCCTCAGTTATTATTGGGGGTTGACAGGGGGAAACATCACAGGAGGAGAGAGAACAGTTACCGTGAGCCAGTTTTGGGAATTTTCACCTATCTCTATACATCTTGGGATTTGGAGTCCTATTTCCTTTTCTCCTTTATTTTTTTTTTTTACTTATGTTTAATTAATTCCATAAGTTTTCCATAGCATACAGTATCAAAACCAAAATATTTCATAATCAAAGCTAGAATCAATATTTCCATATAATACAATACCAAATCTACTGTAATGGCAGTCTGATAACCCCCCCCCCCCCCCCAGTACTGAGCTTGGAGGAGGGGGGGAGGGAGACAAGACAAGTGAAAATATCTCACCGCCAAGTCATACACAAGGAATTTAGCGGCCATGACTGGTAATGTAATCCTTCTCTCTGAAATGTAATTAGTGACACAGCCTCTGTTTTCAGAAGGAGCAGGACCAAAGAATGAGTCTTCTGGAAGGGGAGTGGGGAGGGCTGTAGTTTGCCACCTTAATCTTATCATCTCCCTTACCCAGTATAGCCTGTTGCCGCTACAGAGGCTTGAACGTGCCGGCAGAAAGTTCTAGAGATCGAGATGTTTGTGGCGGGGTTGGGGGCTTGCTTCTGATGGCCTGAACTGGTTCCTGTGATGGCTGGCCTGTGGTTGATTCAGAACTTGATAACTCTGCCGTTGCCTCTTTGGAGAGTTTCTCGACTTTAATAATCCGGTGCTGTGAGTCAAAAAAATAATTCCCCCCCCCCCCCCCCCCCCCCCCAAGTCTTTGAATCTTAACTTTGCATTTGCAAGGGCATAGTTAAAAAAAAAAAAAAAAAAATCTTCAGCAGATGTGTCTTGCAAACCCTGTCTGAAAGCTTAGGGCCAGATGTGCTAAATATTTTTCCCATAGGCACAAAGTGAGAAAACTCTTCAGTAACTCTGGCCCTAGGGCCACATTAGTGATCAGTGTAGAATATTTCTTCACATGTAGTACCATCAAATGTCAGCCAAACTCAGCCTTCCTCCTCCATACTTGAATCAAGAGAAAACGAGGCTGACTGACCTTTGATAACACTATACGTGAAGAAATATCCTACACTGGCTGGAGTAGACTCATAATTATGGATAAGCATTTACTTCAGCACATTGTGGTGATACATTTATTTATTTTATTTATTTATTAAAGGCTTTTATATACCGACTTTCTTGATACAAATCAAATCAACTCGGTTTACATCGAACTAAGCAGTAACTATAACCAACCAATCAACAAGAGACAATTTAAGGAGCATAAAGTTACATTATAACAAAGGATGCCTTAACTGGGAGTAGGAAATAAAGAAGGGGAGAACGAAGCTAAAGTACTATATACATGGGAGGGAGGCAAGGAGCCGACCTCATGATAACTTGTAGGTGTGATTTAGCGTTTGTTTATTTACATAAGTGATGGAACAATTCTAAGTCAGGCTGTTGGGCTAGTACTGGGGAAGGCTCGGCAGAACTGCCATGTCTTTAGTTTCTTTTTAAAAGTTAGTAGACAAGTTTCCTGCCTGAGGTCCGGAGGCATGGCGTTCCAGATGGAGGGACCTGTGATCGAGAATGTCCGGTCTCTGATGTTTGAATGGTGCACAACTCTGATTGGAGGGACATGTAAGGATCCCTTATAGGCATCCCTTAAGGGTCTTGCCGTCGATACATACATGTTAGGCTCCTCGATCGAGCCCTGCAGCTTTTTCCCCTGGCGAAACAGTGGCCCTGTGTTAGGGGGAGAAAACTGTCAGTTTTGATAAGAGGAAGAAGAACTACAGTTTTGCCGAACAAGCTTCATATTATCACGACTTCAGAATTTTTAAGAGCTTTGCAAGCATGGACTAATTGCAGAATGGCTTGTTAGCTCCTTGCTTTCTCTCGGTTCAATTAGTTGCCTATTTTTCAAAGATGTGTTTGTATATGTTGATAGTATTTTTGTAATTTACCAATTTAGGTGTGTGCTTTATATTGAAATAAATTTGATTTTACTATATTTAATTTTTTGCATTAGTGCTTCACACACACATAATATAAATGTTTCAGAATTTATGTCAGTGTCTGATTACTGTGAGTTTTGAGGATAGACTGCAAAAAACAAAAATCGAATGCATAAATTTATGAATTATGCATTGGTTGAAAGTAATCTCTGAAATGGCTAGCTGGACTGAACTAGGATGTTTTCCTTTCCTACTCACCTTAGGGAAAAAAATATAAATTCTGTTACAGTGACACTAACGCCCAGGGGCGGATTGGCCTATCGGGGGATTGGGCATCCCCCGGTGGGCCGGTCGCTCCAGTCACGTGGTCTGCCATGCGCAGCCGCGCTTGGCAGACCACGTGATGTGTCCTGGGCCGGCCTGGGCGGCGAATCCCCGGGCCGGTCTTCCTCGGGAATCCGCCTCTGCTAACGCCCTGCAAAAATGTCACTCAGAACTCAAATAGCATTACCTGCCCTACCAAAACAGCACTTACTCTAGAACGCAGACAGCAACAATCCCATATATGAAAAGGTAACACTGTAAATATTCCACCGGGCTCTAAAACACCAATACATATATTTGGAAAACAGAGCAAGCCGGACTTCTATACATCCCTATACAGAACCTACACGCTAGCAGAATACCTCAGCTCTGTCACACATGCAGAATGCAGACCCTTACCAAATACAGAATGTGACCATAAATACAGAAATAGAAAAATGCAGACAAAAACTGAATTCTTCTTTGCTCCACTGTCCACTCTAGCTTTCTCTTCTGTTCCCTACAGATAGATAAGGAAGGGAGCAGAGTAGCTATTCTTTGCTCTGCAATGTCTATTCCAGCCTCACCCACTCCCCTCCTGTCATTGAATGACAGGAGGGGAGGGGCTACATTAAGGAGCAGAGTGGCTCTTCTTTGCTGCATTTTATGCTTTATCTGAGTCTGAGATCACCAAACTATTTGAGAAGACAGTCGCCAATGAGGCAATAGCTTGGTGGAGGGATGCCAAACAGTCCAGATAGAGTTCAGTGTGATGGTGGCAGGCCTATCCAGAGGGGGAATAGTAAGAGAACTAGCATTGATGTACAGGGCTAGGGAGAAAACCAAGTTGCTTACCACGGTTCTCACAAACTCCCGCTGTACATCAGGCATTGAAGATGGAATATTCAAATCCCTCTCTGCCTATTCTCCCTTCCTGCTCGTCCTGTGATGTCCCTCAGTTTGAATAGCCTGGCTGATTCACTCTCGTGAAAGCTGGAATCTTCAGTCCCCTGTCTGTTGCTTCTTTGTACATTCTTTCAGCTTCAGTGAGTGGGCCCGGCTCCATCATGGGATGGCAGCAGGGAAATAGCATGGTCAACAGAGCTGAGAGATATCTCAGCTTCCAGGCATGAAGGCATAGGAGAACCAACAGATCTTGTCCAAGGCAAATGCTGCATGAAACCAGTGACGACAGACTGGCGACTGAGGTTCGATGGAACCTCCCACACCTTCTGCTTGTGTTTGTGACCCATAAAATCAAACATGCAGATGAAAAAAAGAAAACAGTAGACTGTAGTCAGCAGAGCTCAGTCCAGCATGGCTGCTAGGTGGACGCCATCTTGGAAAGAAACAACACTTCTTGTATTTGGGCCAATTTGGCATGTTACATAGAGGAGCAATTCTCAACCAATGTGTCGGCAAGTAGCAGCAGGTGTGTCACGTGTTACCCACAGCCAGCAGAGCTGAAGACCGGAGCTGCTGGCTGCTGCCAGAGACCAGGCCGGCGGGACCAAAGACAGAAGCCGCTAGCCGCCGCTGGAGACCAGGCCAGCAGGACTGAAGATTAGATCTGATCAGCTGGGGGCCTGTGTGGGTTGTGTATGTATTTGAGATTGGGAGGATGCTTCTGTGTGTGTGGTTGTGTATGTAAGACGAGGAGGGTGCTTGTGTGTGTGTGTGGTGTATATGTGAGAGAGGGAGGGTGCTTCTGTCTGTGTGTGTGTGTGAGAGAGAGAGAGAGATGGAGCATGTTTCTGGCTGGTTGTGGCTGTGAGAGAGAGAGGGGGTATGTGTGTGATTGAGAGCCTGTATGTAAGTGAGATAGAGAGAACAGGTGTGTGAATGAAAGCCTGTGTGTAAGTAAAAGAAAGAAAGAGAGAGAGAGAGCATTGTGTGATTGACAGAAACTGGTCAAAGAGGTGAGTGTGTATGTGTGAAAAAAAGACTGATCAGGGAGGTGGCCGGTGTGTGTGTGTGTGTGAATGTGTGTGTGTGAATGTGTGAGACTGGTTGTGGTCCCTAAGGAAGAGGATGTTGAAGACAGCTTCAGCAGCTACTGCTACTTCTGGTGTGGCCTGCACGGGAAAGGAGTAGGAGAACTGCTGGAGAGGGTAAGTAAAGGTGGCTTTTTAAGTTCATTTTTCTTGACTCCCATTTTAATTATAGGGTATTATGTGATATGTCTGCTGTTCTGAAATATTTTATTGGTGTTTGGAGAATTTTTAATAATTTTTAAGAGTTTTTAATTGTTAGATGTTGTTCTGTTCATCAGCTGTTTTGAAACATTTATTCATAGAGTTTAACAACTATAAAGCTATGTGGGGCTCTATAGCAGCTTGGCTTATTCTGTTTCCCTAATTGGAGGTGTATTGGTGTTTAGGGCCTGGTTTAATATTTGTAGTGTTGCCTTTTTATAGGTAGGGTTGTTCCATGTGAGTGCATGCCATAATGCAGGTGTAACTTTGTGCAGGTTAGTTTGTGAGCATTATTGCAGATCCTGGGATCATGTTAGGTGCTATATTTCTCTTTCCATTTCTCCAGGTTTGCACTGCATGCAGAGTGGCTTTTTGGGTTTCCATTCCAATTTCTGTCTCCATATTTGTAATTTGTGGTCTTTCTGTATTTGGTGAAGGTCGATCTTGTGTGTATGACTGAGGTGAGGTAAATCATGTGTATTTGTTGTGGTTTCTCAATAGGACTTGCATTGGTGGTGAACTGCTGTCTTTTTATAAGTAGGGCTATTGTGCCTGGTAGAAGAGGGAGTTTGTGTTGCTGTTATTGAGGTAACACCAGAATATCTTTTTTGTATGGTGAGTTGTACGGGGAATGTTCTAGTTCTGCTTTATACCCATTGCTGAGGGTCAGGGGTGAGAGTGGGGCCTTCCTGTGGAGGCAAAGTGTACATTTACATTTAACCTTTTGACTGTCATTTGTTCAATGAGTCACGAATGTGAGAACTATCTACCAGGTGTGTCCCGACAGAAAAAAGGTTGAGAACCACTGACATAGAGCATTAATCCTTTTTCTCAACATAAAATAACTTTTTGCTGCCTCGAAAATGTAACGTTAGTTTCTGTCTCTAATGTAAATAAGCCTGCACCATTTTTAGTTATTGGCTGTAAGATCTGTTTTTCAGTATCTGTCTCACATAACGGGGCTTTAGTCAACAGATTTTTTTTTTTTTTTACTGTACGTACAGCATAGGGAAAGGTCTTTCTTTTGCATCAAATCAGTGGGAACATCTGGAACCAATGAAATGATTCCCTTCTCCCCCACCGATTCGAATTCTTTCTGTGTAAGCGCTACAAAGGCCCTCTGCCTCGGAACATACGGGCCGATATAGTAAAAACGCGGGAGAGCGGGTGAGCGCCTGCTCTCCCGGCGCACGCACAGGTCACTCTCCTGTGCGCGCGATTCAGTATTTTAATTTATTAAGATTAGGCCCGGCGGTAAAAAGAGGCGCTAGGGACACTAGCACGTCCCTAGCGCCTCCTTTTTGACGGAAGCGGTGGCTGTCAGCGGGTTTGACAGCTGATGCTCAATTTTGCCGGCGTCGGTTCTCGAGCCCGCTAATAGCCATGGGTTAGGAAAATGGACGGTGGCAAAATCGAGCGTCTGATTTTTGACCCGCCAGCCACGGGCCCATTTGAAAATTTTATTTTATTTTTTAATTTTTTACTTTTTTAAACTTTCGGGACCTCCGACTTAATATCGCCATGATATTAAGTCGGAGGGTGCACAGAAAAACAGTTTTTACTGCTTTTCTGTGCACTTTCCCGGTGCCCGGAGAAATTAGCGCCTACCTTTGGGTGGGCGCTAATTTCTGAAAGCAAAACATGCGGCTTGGCTGCACATTTTGCTTTTTGAATTGCGCGGGAATGACTAATAGGGCCATGAACATGCATTTGCATGTTGCTGGCGCTATTAGCTTCGGGGGGGTTGGACGCGCGTTTTGGACGCGCTATTACCCCTTACTGTATAAGGGGTAAAGCTAGCGTGTCCAAAACGCGCGTCCAAATGCCGCCTAACGGTGCGCTCCATCGGGGGCTTGCTTAGTGGCGAGGGCTGGGCACGTTCGTAGCTCGTTCTCAGAACCTCAGGTCTTCTGCTTCGGGGCTGGGGATGATGCAGAGGCAGCAGTCTCAGGCCCCACCCCACCCCCCCCCGGGGCGGGGGGGGGGGGGGGAGAGAGCGAGACATGGGCGTCGGTACAGGACGACAACCCGGTGGCCCGGATTCAGGACCCCCTGAAGTGACCAGGCTGGTGGGCATGAGATAGGGAGAACATCCCCAGGCAGCGGTGAACGAAGGCTCATGGAAGACAGACAGGCAACGGCCCCAAGCTCTGCTCCCGAGCGCCAGGTAGGAAAGGAAACCTCTAATATTGCAGGGGCACGGGGAAGAGCAGCGGGTCCTGGTTAGGCATGGGTAAAACGACTGGGCCCTGCGATCTGGGGTTTACGTGATGGGTTGAGAGGTGTAGGCAGGGCCAGGAAGTAAAGCACCCCCAGACCCCTCGCGATGAATCGGCTGCAGCGTTTCGCCTGTGGGCACTTTGTTCCGTTTTTTCCTGGCTTTGTGTCCCATCTCTTCCTCCGCACTCTGTTCAGCTTCCTCGCTTTCCTTTTCTCTGTTTTTTTTTCTCTTCTTTCCTCCTTTCTTGCTTTTTCTCAGTCTCTTGCCTCTCTCTTTCTCTTGTTTTTGCATGTCCCCGCCTTTTCTCTTTCCTCCCCTGCTTCTGTCTCTCTTCCTCCTTGTCCCACAGCCTTTGCATTTCTTTCCCTGCTTTTTACTTCTCTCGCTTCATCCAGTTCGCTTTCCTCTCTTTTCCACATTCTCACCTTCTTCCGCTCTTTATCTCCCATCTGCTCCTCTCTGTCCAATTTTTTTTTTTTTTAAATTTTGCCTCACTCAATGTCTTTCTTTCAGTTCTCTCCGCCGTTCTCTCCAGCTTTTCGTGCCTCCCTTCTTTCTTTCTGCGTGCAACTCTCTCAGCTATTCTCTCTCTCTCATCTATCTGTATCTCTCAGCTCTGTCGCCATCCCTTTGGCTATCACCCTTCCTACTAGCTCTCCCTCTCCCTGTCTCTAACCCCCTTTATTTTTTTTGTTTTTGCTTTGGTTTCAGAGAGAAACAATTACTTTTTTGTCTGCTAGGACAGAGACTCAGTAGGTCTTCGCTAATCTCCCTTTTGTCCATCCCCAGTGGCTGTAATCCACTTCTGTGTTCCATAGAGCGTGTGTGTGTGGGTGTGTGTGTGTATATGTGTGTGTGTATGTGTGTGTGTGTGTGTGTGTTTATACTCCGCTTTTAATGAAACCTCGTGAAGCAGAGCGCATGAAAGGATGGGTGGCAGCGGAGAAGCCGAGAAGAAATCCTTTAAGACTTCATTGTCTCCCCGGTTTGCCGCCAAACCCGCATGATCTCGGGTCCTGAAAGCCGTAAGTGTCCCGGAGAATGGGCATCGCCATTCCAGTCAAGAGGAAATAAGAAAGGGGTCGACTGTTGTGTCATAGCGAATGGCTATTTTCGGGGGGGGGGGGTTTGCACTGCAGAGTAGGGAGGAAGTCTCCATAATAGAGCAGCGGGGTGGTGAGCCGCTGGGGCCTTAGGCCTCATGATATTATGGCGGATTACTGAGCTGCAGCGACTGGGAGTAGCGGGTCCGCTTTTACAGTGCCCTTCGGGGCTAGGCCCTTAGAATGAATTCTCTTGTTAAAGGAGAGCTGCACGAATTACAGACTGCAGCCCAGCTTCGGTGTAAGGAAGCACCTGGCTGGGTCCTGAATCGTTCACCAAGTTTGTTTTCGTGTCAACGTCCTTGAAACGCCTGCAGTGGTGAGGCCCCGAGACTGTCTTTTTTTAAATTCCGTCTCTTTAGCTGAAGGATGAGTGAGCTGGTACCATGGTAACCTAGTGGGTTAGGTGGCGAGGAAAGCAGATGTGGCACAGTGCTTATCGAGCTTTAGATTTCTCCTCCCCCCCCCCCCCCCCCCGGCCAGTTTCTCCTCAGGGGAAGGTTAAATAGCTAGTGTGTTGGTTAGAGTCCATTTTGTCTCCCAGAACAACTGCCACCGCAGCCTAAAACCTTGGCATCTCCTTGGTTGAGTATCTGAAACGCCAGCGGATCCATCAGAGCCGTCGATCTTTGTGTCCTGTGGGATCTCAACCACTCTTCTTGTAGCTGTAACCCACCCAAGCACTGTGCAACAACCTCACTGCTTTGTTGCTTCTGTGCACAACACGAGAGCACGTAAAACATAGATGCATGACGGCAGAAAAAGATCGTGTGGCCCATCCAGTCTGCCCATCCATCCAATTACTGTAGCTTAATAATTCTCATCACTTCCTTAGAGACTCCCTGTATTTATCCCATAATACAGCTGTGGACCAGACTGTGAGTGGAAGAAAACGCACTCAGGCTACTTGACACGTTTAGACCTTAGTCACAGCCTTTACCTTCTCACAATGTGGTTCTATAATTTTGCAAACTGCATGTCTCCATCGCTTCGGGCTGCTGGCCATGTTGAGCTTGCCACTGCAGATCCTCTAGCGTGCCACGTTGTCAGCAGGAAACAGATGTGTGCCACTGGATTGCACGGTTCTGTACACCTTTCATTGCTAGCATCTCACAACTTCCCTCTTGACCATGCTTAGGGAACCTTTGTTTTCAGTTTTTATTTTATTTTTACTGGGAATTTTAATGTTATAACAAAAAACACCCAAACAAATGGAAAAATTACTTTCCCACTGATTTTATTCCTGTTTGTTATAACAGTAATTTTTCCATCAATTTTGTTTTCTGTTTGTTTATAGCATTGGAATTCCCAGGTAAAATCAAATAAAAGCTGAAAACGAAGGTCCTTAACCGTGTTGGTGCTCTTTCAGGTGCTGGCACTTCCTGAAGTGTGCCTTGGCAGCTGCTAAGCAAGCAGGAGACCTAGAGTAGCTGAGAACATTAGACCTGGACTTAACCCTCTTCATATTTCAGTAGGAAATGGGAAATGACATAATTTCTGCAAGGCGGGGTCCATGACATGGCCATGGCGGAGAGCACTAAGGCACCCAGGATGGCTGTGTTTCAGTCTCGTGTCAGGGCCAGCAAGTCCCTTAAGCCTTGTGGAGAAGACACACTTGAGCTTGGGGAAATGGTGAACAGTTGCCATAAGAACATAAGACTTACAAAACCGGACCAGGCCGCTCAGTTGTGTAGCTTAGGACCCTGTCTCTGACCGTGACCAGCGGCAGGTGCTCATAAGAAGTGCATAAGAAATGAGACGGGCATAGGGTTTTCTGATTATCATACCCTTCCAGTTTCTAGTAGCCATGGTGTAGGGGGTGCACAGAATTTGGGGTGACCTCCTTGACTGCTGTATGTCTTGGCACAGGGTGGTACCAAAGTGTTCAGTCTGAGAAGAGATTTCCTTTCCAGCTGTCAGTCAGCAAGGGAGGCAAGGACCACCCAAAGCAGTGATGGGAAACATTTGGACTTAGAGTGAAAAACACGTTGCATCGAGCTCTTATCCTTTTTATGTATCAAGAAATTCTTAACTTATATTTTCACTAATATTTTTATATTTTCATGTTTTTTTTATATTTTGCTTCGGACCTTCATAGCACCCCGCGGTTAACAAGTACGGGATTTTCACTTGTGTATTCACCGCTCGGGTGTCACCTTTAATCATCGGTCCACTAGTCCTTTTTTTTTTTTTAAAGATAAACATGAAAAGAAGTTTTCTTTTTTTTTTTTAACCTTTTTGATAAAAGTACAGAGAATGGTACTTCCCTTTCTCGATGTGGCCAGAGTCCGAGACCAGAGTCGGACGTGATGTCACGTTTCACGTGCCGCTGCCTCAGGGACTCTTTTAGTTTGTTTCGATCACTTCTGTCGCAAGTAATCTCTGGATGTTCGTAAGCATTTTGTTTCAGCTGGACAGAGTCTGAAGAGACATGATGGACAGATTGGATGAAGAAAAAAGGCCTTCCTAATGTGAGATTTTAAGAAGCAAGGACATTTTAGGCAAATTCAATATCTGCAAATTCAGGGGTCTCACAGTATTTTCTAAGTTCTCAATCTGTGGTGAATTGCCATCTCGTGTTAAACAAGAGAGGACCGTAGCAAAAATAATTGTACCAATAAAGCTGTCCAAATTCTCTTTCTGCTCTGTCTGTGCAAACATAGTCGCTTCCTGTGTCTTCTATTTGTGCTATGATTGTGGACCCTTGGACCGGGACGAAGGTTAGCGCTACCACAGAGAGACGGCCCTCAATGGTTCTCGTCGCCGGTTGGTGGTGCAGGCGAGGTCAACCCAGCTGGAGTTTTACCTATACCAGCCCTCGTTCCCTGCAGGTTGAGCCCTTGGGTGCCGGGGCCGGCAGGTCTTAGGTGCGGGTTGCCTCGACGAGACAGAGATGAAGGCGAGGTCAGGAGTCCGGGTCAGGGCTGGCAGCAGCGGTGCAGAACGAGAGCCCAGTCCGAAGATCCAGGGCAGGCAGCAAGCAGACGAGGATGAGAGAACCAGGCCAGGAGTCGAGACAGGCAGCAGACAAGCATGAACGAGGGACGAGCCGAAGTTAGGATCGGGAGACCAAGCCGAGAAGGAACACAGGAACTGGAGGACATGGAGAGGAACGGAGGCAGGAACACCAGGTGCGGGCAGGAAAGCAGGAACTGGAACTCTGGGACAGGAGCTAAGGAACAAAGGACTGGAGCAGAGCAGGATCATGACCAGGAACGGAATCAGGAACTTCAGGCTGGAACCAGAAGACGCCAGGAAGCAGCAACCAGCACTCTGAGGAGACGACCTGCTGCTAAGGCAAAGAACTGGGGACTGAGGCGGGTTTAAATACCCCTCAGTCACCAATCGGGGCCGGGCCAAAGTTTCCCGCCGCAGCCCCTTTAAGAGGCGGAGCCTCCCGCGCGCGCCTAGGGAGAGCTCTGCAGGAAGCAGGATGGCGGCGTCTAGCACCGCGTGGGAGGCCGTGGTCAGCCGGCCCCAGAGCGGGACATGCCACGCCGACCGGGGAAAGCGCCGGCTCGCGTTGGAGGAGGTAGGAGGGACTGACCGTGGCCTGCTGCGGCCAGGCCGCACAACAATTCGGCTATGTGTGTTATTTGTAATTAGGGCTGCCAACTGGCTCCAGATTTTCAGGACAAGTTGGTCCAGTCCTGGGTTTACCCCATTGCATGCTGGGACTTATTCTGATTTCCCTATTGCATTCCCTAAGAAAAGCAAAACTATAAGTACTTGCATGCAGGGGGGGAAATAAAACCAGAACTGGATCTACCTGTCCTGAAAATCTGGAGCCAGTTGGCAACCCTATTTGTAATTGCAACCAAAGAAGAAACAGATTGCTCCAAGGAAGAAAGGGCAGTCCAAATACTTTTCAGCGTAATGGGAGTAAGAGGCCTGTTATCCAGAAACATTGCAGCACCGGAACTTCAGATTGGAAGGGGGGCTGTCTTGACCCAGAAAGGGGAACCACCATCTCCACCACTCAGCAATCCCGCATCCCTTCTATGTACTTCCGGCCCCCCCTCCTCTGTTTTGCACATAACTGCTTTCCCTGCTCCATCCCCAATGGCAATGCCTTGCAGGCTGCAAAACCCAAACACTGATGTGGACTCTGCACTCGCAGCCGGTGCTGCTGCTTTCAAGCAATGGAGAAAGAGGCGCTCTGCTCTCAGGATTCAGCGAGACCTCTGCCTTTGTGTCCAGACCCTTCCCCTTTCATTTGACCATGCTTAGAGAAAATAGGGAAATAACAACAACCCAGGAGCACAGGAGCTCCTCACCAGATGTCCTCTCTTGGCGCCGCTCCCACCCCATGATGCCATGGGTTTTCTGCATTCTTTTGATGAGCAAAGTGCATTCCATAATATGTTTGTCCATCCATAGTTTATATGCTGCAGGCATTGTCCTGTGATACTTCTGATCTCCCTATATCAGCAAGAAAAGGGAGGATCAGTTGACAGATCTGCTGCATTTGACACTGAAAACTATTCCACTCTTTTAGATTACTTTCGGTGCGCAAGGTAGCAAAATGGTTTTGTTCTTATTTATCTAACTGGCTATAAAAAAAAAAAAAGGGCAGTGTCATTTGAAATGACAGGTACTAGCACACTCAGGATTCTGTATAGGCGCTGTATTAAGCGCCTATACAGTAAAATGGGTTGCGCGGGCCTAACGCATCACAGACGCTTCTTGGACGTGGCTTGCATTTGCAAGTTACTTAAATACAGTATCGAGCGGTAGGTGAGCAGGACTGTGCGTGCGGCAACCGCGGGTGCGCCCGGCACTAACACAGCTCTTCCTACCGCTCCTTACTGTATTGGCCCGCAAGTTTGTACCTGAGGCAATGGAGGTAAATTTGCATGCACTGTGCACATCTATCTCATGCATATTCGTTGTGGTTATCCTGAAAACCTGACTGGCTAGATGTGCCCCAAGGACTGGGTTGAGAAGCACTGGGGAAACTTAACTGAGCTGGCTGCCCATACCACACAAACTTCTTTCTCCTGCACATATATATAGATAACAGAGGTAAAAAAAATATATATATTTTGAGATTTTAGCAATTGGAATGTGCATTTCTTATAATTTTGTATTTTGGTCCTTTGTTCTATTTCTAATTATTAGGTAAGGGTTGGTCTCTGCTTTGCCTGAGTGTGACTGAGGTTCAGTATTGCTGCTAGTGTGTAGTTTCTCTGTAGCATCCAGTAGGTGATGTATTAATAATGTTCTAGTGCCTGGTGTAGTATTTGCAGTGATGCTTTTTCATAGGGTTGCTGTTATTTGAGTCCTGAGAGTCAGTGCTATGACTGTATGGTATGGCAAGGTTCTAGATGTCTCTTTTATTGCAAAGGTTTGTGTTACTTCATAAAATGTTTAGCAGTGGAGGGATATTTTTTGCTGGGGTGACACCAGAATTTGAATATTTTGTTCTCATGTTGGTTGTAATGTGAATTGTCCTAGCTCTGCACCTGTTCTGATGAGTAATGCTATTTTATTGTAGTTATGATGATTTCTGGCTTTCTGCAAAGAGGATTCAAGAAAGAATACTTGATTTTTGTTTTATTACATGATTGATTGGATCTGTGTTTTCTTTATCAATAAGAATACAACTAGTAGGTCTGAGACCTGCATGCCTACAGCCCACCCATAAAATCAGGTCTGGCTATGCCACTGGTGCAGTCCCTGGGGGTTCCACAGGGCTCTGTGCATCCCTCATCCTTTCCTCTTTTAACATTTAATTTCGGAATCGACGCAGATGACATCCAGCTCCTCTTTCCTGTGGAACTTCTGACAGGTTATCTACGGGCAGTTAAGAGGAGGCCAATAATCTCTACTTAAATCTTTCTAAGACGATTGCAGTGTGGGTTAGTTGGATTCTAAGACCTGGCGAGCTGGCCAATTTTACATTTTCGAGTCTTGGGTTTTATATTTGACTCACATTCGTCTGTCAAGCTATAGTTAATTGCTGCTATAAGAGAGTGTTTTCTTTTAAGTTAAAAATGATTTGTCCTGTGAAATATATCTTACCCAAGGAAGATTCTCTCACCCAGTAATTCAAGCATTCATGCTAACTATGATTGCTTACTACAATTCCCTTTACGTAGGTCTTCTAAAATATTCTCTTAAAGCCCTGCAGCTCTTACAGAATACAGCAGCCTGGTCAGAGAACACATTATGCATTGGGCTGCCAGTGCCCCAGCGTTTGCACTGTAGATTGATGACACTGGTCTACACTGCTGTCTGGGGTGAGGGTCCCTGTTTCCCAGCCTGACTTGCCTGATTCATCTCCTACTCTGCGTTCTGCGTGTTCCATCATTCACGAAAGCACGTCTTCAATCCCCAAGGAAACGGGTGTTTCCCTTGTTATGGGATGACCTTTCTCAAGAACTTTGCAACATCTTGGATTATAGTTTTTGCTTTTAGAAAAAGCTAAAAGCTCATTTGTTTCGGTCAGTATTTTCCTAATTCTGCCTTGGCCTTTCATTGCTCAGCTTTTCGTTGCTAGCAGTAGGTAATGATGACATTGTATTCCATTTATTGTGTTGTTTAAATGTTTGCTGTTATTGCTTAATCAACATTTATATACATGATGCACTCTGCTTAGCACGGACTCCCCAATAAAAGTGGAATATACACATTTTTAAATAAACATGGCTTTTTAAACAAGCATTTTACAAAGTGACAGGAGAATAGAGAGAAATATTTCAGGAAAAGACAGAAAGGCACCGACATACAGTCCTTAGGACTATACAGTAGATTAGTCTATGAACTCCACACCACAATAAACCATAACTATAATACTATGTGTAATAAAACTACCGGTGTAAGTACCTTGGTACAATTGGTCATGAACTACTTCGCTAAATGACTATGTCTAATGATATATTTATTTATTTATTTATTTAACAGTTTTTTATACCGACCTTCATAGTAAATTTACCATATCAGATCGGTTTACAATTTAACAAAGGGAAAAACAAGAGTAACAAATTCACGTAAACGAAAGATAACAATAAGTAGGAATAAGTCAAAAAGTTACAATCAACAAGGGGAGAGAACTTGGAAGCTTGCAACAAGCTGGAAGGAAGATAGGCCGGTAAAATAATATTACCATAGAGTGTACACATATTGTACCACATATTGTACCACATATTGTAACCGAATCTTTGACGGCACCTGTTAGAATGTACTATAGTACACTTTTACCTTCATTTAACATCTGCCTACATGTAAACCGTTGCGACGGTATTTAACTTAGCAACGGTATAGAAAAGTTTTTAAATAAATAAAAGTAAATACATTTTTTTCAGTATAATTTTTATTCATTTTTTCCCAAACAAATAAGATTCAGACATTGCAGAGTGCTAGCATACAGTACTGCCAGTTCAGAGGTCTTACAGGCATTGGCAAACTTAAATATACAGAAGAGAAAGAAAAGCCACCAAGTCCATTAATAGGAATAGACTTGCACACTTCTCTTTCCGACAACATACTCTTGCTCTTAAATGATATTAAAGGACATGACTTGGTCACGGTACCAGTTCCAATTCGTCCATTCTTATATACTTTTAGAGCAGATTCCGGATTTCATAATATTTGTGATCTAGATCTTATCTGCCTGGGGTAAATATTTGTAGCCTACTGAAGGCCGGTGCAAGGGTATTAGGCATCCTAGGCAAGCCTTGTGCCCCCTCCGGTCGCGCCGACCCCCTCGTCTCGGCCCAGGCTCCTACCTCACTGGCGCCGCCGAGCGTGTGCTTCTCTAGGCAGCGAGCAGGTTGGACGCCACTTGCGGCCTACCGAATCTCTACTCCTCTTTGCCACGAGCGGGATAGTCTCCGCTTCTGGCCCCACACGGCTGCATTTCGGCGCACCCTGATGGTTGGCGCCATAGGCGACCACCTAGTTCGCCTAATGGGACGCGCTGGCCCTGAGCTTACTTTCCCAAAGGAGAAAAGATGTATGAGATCGACATTTCTGTGCAGGTGTGTCCTCCTAAAAACTTTTAGTGTTTAGTATCCTATCCGCACCTGTCAGGAGGTCCAAGAAATTTCTGACGGATGCTTTTGCATTTTTTTGGGTGGGGGAGAAGGAGGATTCACATATACACACAGATAGGGGGCATAGACTCCATTAATGGGATTTCATGTTTTCAGCTGAAGCAGTCTCCCAAATTCTGCAGAACCATTCGTTTAACTCTGGGCCCTGATGGGGTTCTTCTTTGTGTAGCTACTGCTATACAAGTCTGCTACCAAAAAAACAAGTTCTCAACTTATCCTTCAGAAAAGAAACTCCCTTGATAAGGAGACCTAATAAAAGAACATTCCAGTATAAAGGGAAGCTCTTTAGATATGATCAGCTGAATTGTAAGCCTTATTTTTGTTCCCTGAAGTTTTACACAACTGGCAAAACCTCTGTATCTCTAAAGTAGCTTCCATCTGGGTGGCCAATTTTTCCACCATAATTTTGCACTGCTAAGCCTTCATTTTAGCCACCTCATAATTACTTTATGAGCTCCATTGATGCTACTGGGCAGCCTGTCCTTTAGTTCGGACCCAGCGGTAACCTCCTATTCCTTTGTGCCTCCTGCTCAGCTGCAAGCAGGGCTGCGATCTGGCACCATGAGCCTTTATTTGCAGTGACTCAGAGGGGTTTCCCCCTCTATTTCATATTCCCCCTCCATGCCCCCAACATCCATGGTCGGGGGGGAGATCCTGCAATCCCGGACCCTGAATCTGGCCACCCGATGTCACCCATGAGCAGTGACCACCATGACTTCCTCCCACTGGGGCTGTGGTCGCTGCCTCCACAGCATCCCCCAGGAGCCGAAGACTCGACTTGGGTGAGGATCAAACCTGGGAAGGTCTGCTTGGCAGTGCTGTGCACTTGTCACCTGAACCACCGAGCCCACCCTGCCACACTCTTTTTCCACTGGATTTTTTTTTTTGTTGTTTTGCACTAAAGGGGCACCCCTGCTGGTGTCCAGATCTTTGCAGGTATTACAGAAAATACTGAATATGACCAGAGTCTGTTCCCCCCCCCCCCACCCCCCCCTGCAATGAATGTGATTCCTTCTTTCCTGCAGCTTAGGGCAAGCAGTAAGGACTAGCGAGGATGCAGCAAAATATCAACCTGCTGCTTTTACTGCTTATCTCTTTGGGTCTTGTCCCCTATGTCGGGGGGGGGGGGGTGCTCAAACCGGTCCTCTGGTTCCTCTCCCCCCCCCACCTCCCGCCAGTGGGGTTTTCAGGATATCCCTAATGAATATGCATGAGAATGACTTGCACACACAGGAGGTGGTGCGTGCAAATAAATCTCATCCCTGTTTAGAGAGATCCGGAGAGCCTGACTGGCTGGGGTGGGGGGACCTGATTTGAGCACCCCTGCCCTAGATCACCTTTCTCCTCTTGTAATATACATCTGTCTGTCTGCCAGCTGTGGTCAAAAGTATCTTTTCTCTGAGCCCACACACAAGCCTTTGAAATATTATTACTATCTTACCAGAAATGAAATAGAAATTGGAGTGAAAAGTGGGCTGGGATGGGGAATGTTAGTGGCGTTTATTTGTTAACTTCCAGTGGAGGATTTGAATAAAAATTGTCTGTTCCTGTCCGAACCGTGCTGCTCTCCCGGGGGGGGACCAGATGCACTTTTTCCCCCCCTTGCTTTGCTCTGGCAGGTGTCTTGTTTAATGCAGGGAAACAATCCCAGCTATCTCACCAACAATTTCTTTTTTTTTTTTTTTTGGTTGGAGGTGGGGGATGGAGAACAGGGTTGATGGTTTTTAATTATTTTTTTTTTAATTTTTAAGTCAAACTCTGATTTTCTAACCACATGGGCAAGAAGTCCCCCCCCGAAATGTGTTCTACTAAAGAAAAGGGCACAGCTGGATGGTTTTCCGCTAAGCGTCCTCCGCGGGGGTGAGGGAGGAATGGATTGTCTGTCTCTCTGAACACATTTCACACCGGCTGTTAAGTGGGCCTTTCTCAGACTCTCCCTGCTGTACGTCCCGTGGGCTCATGAGGTGCTGGGGGGAGGGGGATACGCTGAGCCCTACCCCCGCCGCCTCCCGAGCCCAGGAGCTCAGCCCTCTTATTAATCATGAGGTGTGCGGCACGCACACGGCAAACTTTGTTAAACTTGATTGAACCGGGAAGAACTGATTTCCCCCCTCACACTCTACCCCCCCCCCTCCCGAGGTGGAAGGTCAGTGGCAAAGGTCATGGCCTCTGCCCTTTTTCGAATGGGAAGTGGCGACTTTCCGGGCTGGAGATTAAAGCTTCCCCTCCCTCCTCCTCTCTGTCCTACATCTTCTGCTCAATCCCTACTGCTCCCGGGAGCTGAGAAGGCAAAAGTGTGGTCCGGTATCTGCTTCTTTGGCTTTGTTTAGTTTGAGAGAATGAAGCAGAGATGACCCCCAAGTGCCTGGATAAGAAACAGAGAATACCAAGTCCATCTAGTACGCCCCTTTTCCTTTCCTATTACCATTCTCGAGAGCCACAAACAGGCCAGGTTTTCGGGATATTATCCACAATGAATATGCAAGAGATACATTTGCATAGACTGGAGGCAGTGCAGGCGGATTTAGCTGATGCACATTCATTGTGGATGTCGGGAAAACCTGACCGGTTTACGGAGAAACCAGAGCTGACCACCCGATCCTCTCTGGCAGCCCCTGGAGGAATCCACTCGCAAGCTTGCTGAATGCAAGCAGCCTTAACGATGTTGGTGAGCGGGAGAAGAGGGAGCGAGCAGCGGGGCAATGGGAGCCATTGCTGCAACCCGTGGCGCCCGCCGTCACCGGAGCAGGGTCGATGACAGAGCTGCCGTTTGTAAAAAGAGGGGAAGGAGAGAAGAGGAGGAGGAGGAAGGAAAAGGGGGACAGGTAAAAGGCTTGATGGGGGGGAAAGGGAAAGCAGCTGGAAGGTGGAAAGAGAAACGAGAGCGGAAGGAAGCAAGGGGATGAAAGAAAAACTAAAGTAGAGGGAACTGGGAAAAGAAGCCTGAGGCGAGAGCTCTCTGGCACCGTAGGGGGCAGCCCAGGTACCTCATTCTTTGTAAAGTTTGAACCTTCGCTAGCAGGGTTTTGGTGAAATTCGCAAAGACCCGCAAAGAAAATCAGAGAGTCGCCCAAATACTTTATTGTGGTCACGACAACTACAGCAACAGATCAGAGTCCAGTATCTGCTTCTACAGAAATGTGGATATAAGCATTCAGATGGGATCTAAGAGGGAATATGTAAACAGAAAGCAAAGTCCTGCTAACAGTTTTGGTAGCAGACAGTTTAGAGAAGCAGACCGAATAACAACTTCCTCTGTGATATAGATATATCTGCCCTCGTTCTCTGATATTCCTGGCCAGAGCTGCTTCAGGATTTAGTGGGGAGCTCTTGTCGTGCACACTTGAATGAATAATGCAGGAAGAGGCGGAGCCGCACTTTTTCCATCTCTTTCAGCATTGGTCAGTGGTGTAGGTCACATGGTGTAAGCTTTTCAGGACAGTGAAAAAAACGAGAATCGGATGGTGAAAAGAAGCCCTTTATTAGAAAATGCCCGACTCTGGCCGAGTTTCGCTCTTTAACATAGAGCTGCCTCAGGGGCAACTAGGAACAAATATATGAACATAAAAATTAAACACAATTAGATAAATACAAAATTAAAAAATTAAAAACAATATATTACATGTATGGATGTAGACTCAAGACATACAATAAAGCAAAATGCATAATATGTGTTAGATATAAAAAACTTTGTATGTCTTGAGTTTGAACACCTATACATGTAGCTCATTGTTTTTTAATTATTTAATTGTGTTCGATTTTAATGTTCATATATTTGTTTCTAGTTGCCCCTGAGGCAACTCTATGTTAAAGAGCGAAATTCGGCCAGAGTCGGGCATTTTTTTAATAAAGAGCTTCTTTCCACCATCCAATTCTCATTTTCTTCACGGCTACGCAGCCAACCGGGTCGGCTTCCGCTTTGCTTAAAAGGCACTTGATTACAGGACACCTGTCTAGTGTGCATTTACTTATTTGTTTTAGCCTGTTGAAGGCATTCTGGGTGTATATATACTTTATTTCATGATAATAATGCATTTCCTCCTTTATTAAAGAATTTAATTCATAAAAATAGAGATTAAATACACCCTTTACTAACTTTTGAGAGCTGATGCTCCCTTCTTCAGGTAAGAACAGAATGAGCAAAAGGTGACTTTACCAGAAAATGTGTGAGCACTAAAAGCATTTCCCGTGATAGTGTGAAGGGGGACACCGGAGGGCTTGATGGATGGTCACAAGGTGACAGGCAGTAGAATTTTATGGCTCGCGTGAATTCAGGAGATTGACCTGACAGAGGCCTTTCTTGACAGTCTGAAGTGTCTGATCGTTTTAACTTCAAAAGTCCTAATGTTTCTGGATTGTTTTAAATTTCCCTTTAAGTATCTTGATGCAGCGGCCCCCCCCCCCCCCCCCCCCGATCCCAAAAAGCGCTCCCCCATGGAGGTGTGTAGCCTTCATCTTCTCTTTGGTGTTTGATCTTGTGTCTGTGTGAACCGATGCTTGTCTTTAACATATGGTTTGTCTCGCTGAATTGAATAATATATATATATATATATAACTTTAGAAAAGGAGCATGTTGACCGTCTTTTCCCGTGTGGATGACGTGGGTGGGGGATGTTGTCCTTGAGATGGTTTGCAGCATGGTACATTGCAGGGGATAATGTGCCATTTTCCTCTTTGAGTTACTGTTAGAAGCTTGCTTTTCAATGATTTTTTTACTTCAGATTAGGTGGTCGCCAGAAGGCCAGTACCGGTGGAGCAGGGAATATTTATTTATTTATTTTATTTATTTATTTATTTATTTAAGTTTTTTATATACCAACATTCAAGACGGTGGTCCCATCATGCTGGTTCACAAGAAACAGGGGTGAAATTATAATAAACTTTACCATTTAAACAATAGTGCAGAAAAGCAGTTACATATAACAAGGAAAACAATAACTTGGAATGAGAAGGGAAATGAAGATTAGAAAGTTATATATATGTATAAATAACATTGTGATAGGTGGCTATTAACGCTAATACTAGCGGAGCTTGTTGCATGAAGGGAGTTAGATGGGGTTGGAGTTAGGAAAGGCCTGCGTGAACAGCCACGTTTTGAGTCTTTTCTTGAATGTTGAGATGTTGGGTTCCATTCTAAGATCCGGGGGAATGGAGTTCCATAATGTTGGACCGGCTGTGGAGAATGCCCGATCTCTAAGCGTGATGTGTCTGGTAGTCTTGGCTGGAGGTACTTTCGGTGCTTCAGTCTTCTACGAGTGCTGGCTGCTTAGGTCTTACGTGATTTTTCTCAGTTTTTCCCCGCTCTGGGTTGTATGTAACTAACAAGGGATAACCCGCACTGTGGGTTCTCTTTCTTCGTACCGCAGTAGCTTTGCCCAGGGTGTGTACTGTGAAGAAGCAAATCTTCTCGGAGATGGTTTTATTTATTTAAAAAAAACTCGTTACCCTTCTCGCTCCACTGTTCGCAGTGGAGTACCTAAAAAAAAAAAAAAAAAAAGCCATCCATAAAAACCTGACGAACAAACAAAAACACATTGACAGGGGTTTGGGGGGATGTGGCCTTTCTTGTTTGAAGGATACAGTCAGGGCTTTGAGTCCTCTCTTGAGTCAGAGCATAGGTGGTAAAATACCGTGTGGCTTGACTGTGTATAATGGATCTTTTGGGATGAAACAGGTGGAAGCTGAAACTGTGAAGGTGACTGTCAGTCCTGCATAACAGATGTTTTGTACATAACCATCGTTCATAACTTTTGTGGATCCCTCACTTTTGTGGATCCCTCAGTTTCTAACTCTGAATCATTAAAAACGCCACCTCTGTGATCCTGGTACCTGGATGGCACCGGAGTATTCCACAGTAGAACCCTGAAACCCTGGGGTTAGTCTGATCTTCAGAAATGGCTCTTCTAGTTCTACCATCCTGGTGTCCATGGCAAGAGATGTCATTATTGAAGCTGAAGCTGGGCTTCAGGAGGAATTTGAATTCTGCAATGGTTTCCCAGTGTGTATTGGTGGTGCGGGGTGGATGTCTTTGGAAGTTTGTCACGTGCAGTAACGCTGGCTGCTTGGGGAAACGCTGTTGCACAGCAGTGACCTGCACTATTTTTTAAGTGGGGCCACTTTGGGGGGGGCGGGGAAATACTTCAAATACCCTGGCAAAACTGGCCGGTTCCCGGAGCCTCTCAAATGATGTGGCCGGCCCCGGAGCAACTCATGTAACCTAAAACAAAGTCTGCTTCCCCATTCTTTCTCTCCCTCCCACTCTCTCACTCCTGCTCCCAGCTGGTCTCCCATCAGCACACTGCCCTTCCCCTCACAGCCCCTTTCCACCATATCCTCTCTTCCCCTAACCCCATCTCAGTCACTGTTCAGCCCCAGCTGCCTCTTCCACCAGTTAGCATCCACCATCCTGTCCCTACCCCATCCCCTCCAAGCCAGCTCTAATTCCTCACACACACACACACACACACACACACACACAGGTCAAAACTGAAAGCGCATTCAGCACTGTGTAGCGGCAGAAGTCTAGCTGATGCAGTCAAGTAGTGGTCGCTGAATATGTTGCCTACATTCAGTGGCTGCCGCTTAGCCGTATAAGACACTTACATGGCTAAAAGGTAGTCGCATAACTTGTGGGCGTACAGCGGACGAATCGTGGCGGAACGATTTACTGTACAAGTTAATGCAGCTAAATTAGCCAGTTATAACGTATATGGCTAAGCGCGGATATATACACATGTATTCAGCGGCTTAGCTGTGCCACTGATTAGACCTTGTAACTTAGCCGAATAAGTTATAAGCTGGCTGAGCTACTTAAACGGCCAACTCTGAATATTGACCCCACTGTGACTAGGAGAATGCCAGGTGGCAGTGCTTGATGCTCTTTAACTTGTTCTGAAAGTCTGTAGTGCCTTTTGCAAAGCTGCTTGTGTTGTGTCGTGAGGGTTTTAGAATCCCCTTGACAAGTCCAGATATTTCCTTGGTGACTGTGCCAGTACCGGATATGAGACATGCTTATACACATCATTTAAATATGCATTACAAAGTAAACCCCATTGCTGCTTTAAAAAAAGATTCAGGGAATGAGTGGAGTTATTTTTTATATATATATATATTTTGCTTCTGGAACACTCTTGAACTTTGTAGGTGCGTTTTAAAAAAAACTAGACACCCACGTGCATGCATTTGTTTTGTACTGAGGCAATTGTGAGTATGTGGCTGTCTCCATAATAAATGTGTTTCGATAAGCCCAGGCCTTAAGTCGTAGGGCTTTAATAGATTTAAAAAAAAAAAAAAAAAAAGGTTTTTCCATAGGCACAGAATGGGGAATAGTCCTTTTTGAATAAAGCCTGTTGCATCGTGCGATGAAATCGCCAGGAATAGCTCCAATAGGCTTGTACGGCAGTTTTCTGCTGTCATATTTCTTTGTTTCCAACTGGAATAAGTGACATTAATCTCTCCATACAGTCTGCAGCTGTCAACCTTTGTTCTAGAGCACAAACCCCCTCCAGTGCATCAGCTTCTAAAGCGTCCCTAGACGGCCGCCACGTTCCTGTACCTGCCGTGCATGCAATGTGCAACATTTCCAACGCCCATAGGATAAACAGGAATCCCAGCTCCGTATCGGTTTACTCATTCTGCTTTTCAAGTTGCCATATTGGTAATTCTTTCAGCAGCCCCTTCTGTAATTCCCCTGACATGGCTGGATAAGGGGGTAGCCGTGTACAGGACGCCTCCACAAATGGCATCACGTTCGCTGTAGTCCGTGTCAGCTGCCACCCATGAATCAGTGCATGGCACGATAGCTAACACGGGCTAAAGAGATCCAGTGAACACAAGGCCATTAGGGACAACGTTCCGTGGTGGCATCCCAGGGAACTGATTCAAGAACTTCCATCTATAATAACTGTGAACGTGAAAGTCCAGTTTGAGGTAAGCACTAGCGCCGTTCATCCTGAGCACCTCTGAAATGCTGCGGCATTGGGTGGGTTCAGCTTTCTTTCGAAAGGTGGCTCTTACATGGGGATTTTTAGCCTTCGTCTAGCCTTGGCCTTTAGCTGAGGGGAAGCTCCCTCCCCACCGTATCTCTTAACGGGCCTAGCAGGGAAACTGAGCTTTCACATGTCCATAACCAGGCGTCCTTCACCTACGGCAGCTTCTCAGAGTCAGCAGAGCTTAAGGTGGCCCCATTACTGAAGAGCCACACAAGGTTCAGGAAGTGACATTGGCAGACAAGAAGGGAGGCGCTGTCTAAGCGGAGATCATCCAAAGCCATTTTCACTGCGCACAGAGCACAAAGTACTTTTTTTATTTATATATATATATATATATATATATATATATTTTTTTTTTTTTTATTTTTTTTTTTTATCTGCGAATTGAGTAGATCTGAACCGCAAGTCAGAGCAACTCAATTCATATAAATAACCTGAAGCTCTCGTTCATACAAAATATCTTAAACTGGCTGGCAGCTGCTTTTAATAATAATTTGGAATTATAGAGGCTCTTTTCATCCAAACAGCTTCAGCCTGCTTAACAATTTTTTTGTATGTTGGCGTTGTCAACCTTCCCCCCCCCCCCCCCCCCCAGTTTGCATTTTGAATGGGCATCTCTGTGCTTATGTGGTGCCTGCACGCTGTGGGCCTGTCTCCGGCCTGCTCTTATTAATGTCTTTACCTTCACGAGCACTAAAATTCATTCAGCTGCTTGCCTAAACCAGAGAGCTAACTAGGAGCATTTTTTTTGTGCCTGCCATCACAAGAAAAGATTTTGACCCTTTTGGAGTCCTTCCCGTGAAATGTGATCTTTGTGTGCAAAGTCGCATTGTGACCTGCGGGTGACCTTTCCAGCAAGACGTCCCTTCTCATTTAAAATGTCTGCTTCACATGACCTCATCTCTCTGTGACGCCAACTGTGCAGGGCCACACAGGAATAAGTTTGATCATTCCTCTAGTATACCATTGCAGAGGACATGGGAGGGACAAGGAAAGAGATGCTGAGCCCCGCGGAATCCGTCAACATCCGTGCCTCCCCGCACAGCAAGATGGCCTGTGATTGGTCGATGTGTGATTGATTGCTTTTTCATGCTGTTATACCATTAGTGCAGTGGCCAGGTAAATACACTGGTGTGACCTTGTAAATCTCTTGACAATCCAACAGATTCGAGATGTTGTCTGTAATGTAGGAAGTTGGTTGGGATGGGTGGCAGGGTGGTAATCCAGGAGTCACAACTGAGGAGTTAAGCTGATCTGTGGGAAGGACCTGGCAAGGATCAGAGAGTTGCTAAAATCCAGAACAGGGCAATAACACATGATATAACTCCTTATTTTTTTTTTTTTTTTACGTTTTATTTCTCTTGCATGCCTTATATAATGCTGCTACGTGCCATCAACGTCAGCACGTGTCACTTTTTAAGATGGAGCATTGGCGGCGAAAAGAGGGTAAATACGTTAATCTGCCATTTCAAAGAGTTGTAAAAGTCCTATCCTAGGCTTAGGAAGAGCCAGTCAAGGAGGGATGAAGTAGAACCTGGTGGGTGTCTTCAGGACAAAATGATGAGGAAAGAAGGTAGAAGGATCACATCCATTATCTGCAGATGCACAATTCAACAAAGACCGATGTTTATTCACCTGTTGCTCTGTCAGTTAATGCAAATAATAGGGCCAAAGCAGAAATAAAATAGTTATGTTAGCCAAATAGTAGTTCTCCGTGGCCAGTTATACCTGTGGCAGTGCTTGGATAGACATTCTCTTAGTTCCTGGGGCTTAGCGAGTTCCTCCACCCTGCGCTTTCCTGGGCCTTGACTCCCTGTCTCAGGTGGCAGAATGCCCTTGATTCTTCCGTCTCTGGTACTGCAAAGCAGACACGGCCTGTGAAGCTTCAGAAATCGATGCTGCCAGGCAAGCCATGCTACTACTACCTGCTTTTTGCGATTCCCCCACAGAGGCCTCTGCACGGCAATACTTCTAGGTCATTCCCCATCTTGTCGGGAAGTTCAGTTCCGTTGGAAATTTTACTTCTGCAGGTTTGGGTTCAGCGACTCGGATGCAAGGGATGCAAAAGACGGATTGTCCTTTTGCCCAGCCTTTAGCAAATCTCCTTGGTGGCCCGCCTGGGGTTTGCTAGGACGTGCAGCACCATTAGTGTGGGGAGTAGAAAAGCAGTTGGCTGTGTCAGCTAACACCGCCTAGCAATTGTCGACCTACTTCAACCTGAAGCAGCTTCCTTCGATTGTTCTCTCAGTCAGCGGGGAGAGATCACAGTAGCATGGTTGCTCGCTCGTGTCTAACCGCTAGGCTGTAGAAATGCTGCAGCCAGTAAGCAATTCACTGCACTCGTGGGCCAGCCCAGCTTTCTGGAGGCCACAGATTGCAGGGAGGGAAGGAGCCACTCCCAGAGCAAGAGCTGCAAATGGTTTTATTTTGCAATTACTCCTCCTGGTTCTAAAAACTAGGGATATCCCCCTTCACGTGGGTCTCTCCCTATCCCCACAGCCCCTTGCCTTGCATAACTCTTTGTTTTTCTGTTGTAACGATTAGGGATATAGTAGTTCATTTACTAAGCTGTGGTATTTTCCCTGAATACCTTGGGATTTACTAAACTGCAGTGCTTGGTAAAATGCTCGGCTTAGCTGCCCCCACAAATTTTGCGTTAAAGGGGCCAAGTGACCTGAAAATGTGCCCCTCCCAGTGGAGAAAAAGACCTAGGGGTCTGAGACCCCCTGTTTCACCCACCCCCCTGCCGCCCCCTATAATATCATAGGGGCAAAAGTATAAGGGTGGCCAGCCGACGCCAAGTTGAACAAGACAGTGCAGGATACAGAGCCTCAGAGGCACTTAAGGCCCCTCTAGGTCACCAGCAATTGCACGGTAAGTAAAGGGGTGGGGGGCAGGGAGGGCTGGTGTGGGAGAGGGCAGGGTTTGGTGGGGGTTTCTTTCTTTTATTTTCAGCGATATTGAGGCTGCCTCAAGAGGTGGCAGGGGGTGATACAAGGGGTCTCGCCAGACTCCTAGGTTTCTTCTCCACTGAGGGAGGCACATTTTTAGGCTGCTTGGCCCCTTCAATTCATGGGCCCAGGTGCATCGTGCATTAGAGTCCCCAGTGCTCCCGAGGAAAGTCAGCTACAACTCCTAAGTTGTAGGGAACTTTCATGAAAATAACGCGGGTTGCGATTTTTCAGGCAAGTCGTATTTTACTAACATGAAATTACCTATTAATGAGCATGCAGAATAGCTCATTACCATTCGTGTGATATCAGGGGTGAACCAACGCATGGGATTTAAAATACCACGTGCTGTTGCTGCGTTGAGGCATTTGCTGTGTGGTAAACTCCTAAAGCAGCTAAGTAAAATGGCCCTCTTACTCTTATGCAGCTTTTTTTTTTTTTTCCCATAAATACTCCCCCCGCTCTCTTTGTTTTATTGGGATAATACTGGCAGAACTCAATTCAATTCAATTTATTTCTTGATTAATTGAGTTTCTTAAGAAATTGTAAACCAAAGTGATGTAGGTAAAAATCAACAGTGGATATAATAAGTTCCAGTAAAATGCAATCCAAACAGTGAAACGCGTACAATAAAATGAGTAATAACCCATCAAGCTAAAAACATCTTCTCATTTCAGCATTTGCAAAGCTAAAACAATTGCAATTCTAGAACATAATTCACCATCAAAGAATAAAATAAAATAAGTTCTGTAATAAGAAGATAGAAAGAAACAAGCAAACAGTATCTAAAATCTCCTTCCAAGCACACCGTGCGTTCCCAACTTCAGGACTGGAACCCCTTCCTGGTCTTTTTTTTGTGCCCGATTTTCCAGTCCTTTTCCACCACCTCCTTACTCCTCTCTAGGCCCACCCATCTTTCTTCCTCTTTCTCCCCTTCTCTCTGCCTCAGCGACTTTTTTCACCCTCTACTTTCCTTTCCTTTCCCTCTCTCTCTGTTCTGTACTCTCCCTCGGTATTCTCCTCTCCTTTCCATAAACTTTTTCCATTTGGTTTTCATTTGGCAGAAATCATAAAACAGGGCTAACTGAAAAAATACAATGAAATTCCACAAAAATGGCTGCAAAAAATAAAGACTTACTCCCCCCTCCAACCAAACAAAAAATGGTAAATTACAGTAGAACTGACCATAAAGTGATTAAAATTGACAGCAGACAACTGAATTGGGTGAAAGACGGATGTTATATTTGGAAGCAGGCCTTGGGTGCACACATCCTTCTCGTCAGCGAGGGCTGTCACTTCGCAGAGGGTCAGCTATTACATGTATCAAATATTATGGATGCCTGAGACATGGAAAAATGGCCTCTTCTAGATAATGCAGGACAGGTGCTAGGCTAGCCCCGCTCCCTCTGCCCTTTCCATGTGCACGTGCTCGCACGCACAGAAACAATAAATTATAAAACGCAGGAGGACTTAAGGCAGTGGTGCTAGCTAGATCACTTAAAATGCCAGTTTTATCTTTCTTGGCTTTGCTGTGGCTTCTCTTGGTCTTATTCATCTTCTCTCATCTTTCTTTTCTGTCCCAATGGTTTACATTTCTTATACTTTGAATCTTTTTTTTAAGAACACATTTTGGGTTCTTTAAGAGACTGTGATACCCTTTTCAGGGTCAGCATGAAAAATATCCAAAGACGATGCCGAGTTTTCGAAACCACATAGGTCAGCGATTCTCAAACCTAACCCTGGTGACCTCGCAGCCAGTTGGGTTTTCAGGATAACCCCAATGAATATGCATGAGATATATTTGCATACACTGGAGACCTGTTATAGGCAAATGTATCTCATGCATATTCATTGTAGGTATCCTGACAACCTGATTTGATGGTGGGGTCCCCAGGAAAAGTCGGGGAACCGCTGTCATAAGTCCTGTCTCTCGATGGCAGTTCAGCACTTGAGGAGAACCCCGAAATGACTGATTGGCGCAAGTTTGGAAACTTGTGAAGAGGAATCCCCTCGTCAAGGCTTCAATACTCACCCCTCGTGATTGTTCCTCTGTTCTAGCGCACAAAACGCAGGCAAGCAGTGAAGGAATCACTTTGCAAAGTGGAGATTGTCTTACGAAGCTCGATGTGCTGACAAACATTTTTGTGATCTTACGCCAAAGGAGTTTTTTCAGACTTCTGCCATTTTACCTATATTTCTGTGGGCAATACTGTGTCCAACACATTTTTCCATCCTTTTTTGATAAAAGAAGGCAATGCAGACCTTGTACAGGACACTAGTGAGACCTCTGGAGCACAGTTCTGGTGGCCATACCTTTTGTAAGGATATTGAAAGGATGGAAGCCGTTCAGAGAAGGACGACCAAACCAACTTCCGCAGGGCAGCTGAAGAAGCTCGAATGCACTCTTCTAGAAGAAAGAGAAAAGTGGGATTTGAAAAACAGGGCTGCAGTCAAACACGAGTGTAGCATTTTTTTCATAGTGAAAAGCAGTTCCAGGAGAAAGAGTCCTTGTACAGCACTGGAAGGAGGAAGGCTCAGAGGAAATGAGAAGATAGCAGATGCTTGAAGCAGAGATCGAATACAAGCACACTTACTGGCACAGTAGCCTTGGGCAACTGGGGAGACTGTGTACACCATGTATCTACTGACAGCTTCTATGTCACTGTATGTGTGTGTGGGTACAATTGTTTTTATTTATATTTTGGTTATGGAATATTCTAAGAGCTTCAACCACTAACTGGTAAGACGAATGATCTTTAACAGGCAGAGGTCAAAGGCGCTCCAAATCAGACAAGACATGAAGTGAGCCAGGGCATCACCAAATGTGAAGGAAATCCTTTTTTCAAAGTAACTTAGTGCACCTGAAGCAGCTTTATCATGAAAGGCCAGAGGGAAGGGGAAATACAAATCGCCTTTTATCAAGGTCTTCATCTTGAGAAGGAGGATTGTCCTTAAAAATCCAGACTCCCCTTCTGGCCTTTAGTGACAAAGATGACCTTTTAGAGGGCACACCGAGGCTGGGTGGGAGGAGTTTCCATAAACGCTGTATGCTAATAGCTTCACAAAAATGAAATTAAAATCCTCTGTGAAAAGGTTTAACCTGGCTTCCACCTCTTTGCTTGGCCCTGGCACTGCTCACTGATGGCCAGTGAGATTTGGACTTGTGGTGGGGATGATGTATTCAAGCTATAGTGGGTGGGAAAGGGAAGGTGGTGAAGGCAGCTGCCCCTGCTAATGTAGCACCCCCTGCCGGTCAGAGCAGGGGTAGCAGCTGTGGACCTGGAGTGCCAGGAAGAGGGCTTTGCTTTCAGGACACCCACAGTGAATATGCAAGAGAAATATTTGCGTACAATGGGGACGGTGCACTCAAATCAAACTCATGGACATTTATTGTGGATTTCCTGAAAACCAGAGCTGGTCGTGAGGTTGCTTACCCCTGCACTATAGGAAGGTGAAGGGGAAATGGATTAAGAAGCACGATTAAATTTATATCTAAAAAATATATAAGAAAGGCAAATCAATAATCATGTTTTAACTAGCAAATGATTTAGATTTTTTTTTTGGGGGGGGAGTGGGGACCATAGTGCTACTAGCTTGGCACACATCAGCCAGTAGTATTCTTGCATTTCTGCCTTTGTTTACTATCTGTCTTCTGACACCGCAGTGCCCCCAGATCCCAGCCTGCCGCTAAAGAATATACACAAATACATAAAAGAGTAAGGCCTAGCCCAGTCTGAGAGCCCTCTCTGCTTCTGTAATTTAAAAAAAACCAACCCAACCCAGGCCTGGAAGAGAGTTTCCCCCCTCCTCTTCCCGCCCTCTCTTCTTGAGCACATCAAAGCTTTCAGAAAAAGGCAGGGGGGTTGGAGCTGGTTTCAGAAGAGGCAGCGGCTCTCGCAGGAGCATCTGGTCGGGCCTGGCTGGGAAGTGATGACAAGTTACCAGGAAATCTTTTCTGCAGAGGAACAGCTGGAGAGGTGAGGGCGCTGCTGCATCCATCCGGCAGGCCGGGGAGCACAGGGCTGCACCGCGTTAGCTGCCTCAGGGAGGGGGGGGGGGGAGAGAAATATTTTGCAATAGGGTTTTATGAAAGTGTAATTACACCTAAAGGATAACAGTTCGGCCTTTTGTATGAAAGTTTGATGCATCTTCCTGAGTAATATGCAGCTCTTACACTAATGAGGCGTTGACATTTCTTCAGCTGAAGTTGGTTTTGTTCTTACAAAAGCGACTTTTTTTTTTTCTTCCTTTTTCTAGGTGAAAAGTTTGAATTTCATTCTATTGGACTTACTTTATTATGACTAAGGTAGATTTTATGGCTGCACGCTTTCGTTTTTCTGTTTGAAAAAGTGACGCTTGTAGAGAACGAGTGGCTACCGACCACGCAAAAAAAAAAAAAATTGTTAGCAGTTTAGTCAATAAAGCCAATGAGATACAGCGTGTGAACTTGTTATAAGGGCTGCGCTGAAGGGAGCGTGGGCCTGACCTGGGGGGCGTACTCTGCATTTTTAAAATCTTGTACGCTAAATGCCCCAAAGTGCAAAGGGCAGTTATCAAGAGGGAGCCGAATCTCACTCCCACAACCCAGGCGTGGCATACGGCCCTTCCCAGGCCCTAATCCTCCCTCCCTCTTCGTGATGGCAATATGGACCTTCTGACCCACCGCGGTCTTCCCCTCCCCCCCTTCTGCAATTACAACAAAACCAGGGACTAGCGCAGCCTGTTTGGGTTGGGCCTAAGTTAGATGGCAAATCCTAGCACGCCTTGCTTCTCTTTTATAAAGAGGCTTTATAACGTCTGTTAGGAAACCATTGAGGACCTCTCCCGGCATCTCCAGGTTTCACAGCCATCTTTCTCATGACTACAGTTCACAGACTGGATGGCTTGGAGCTGGGGGAAGGCTCAATGGCGTGTGGCAGTTTTTCCTCAAGCTGGTCCCGGAGTATCCCCTGGCCAATCTGGTCTTCAGGGTATCTACAATGAACATGGATAAGCGATTTGCTTGCATTGCTCCGTGGCATGCGAATCTTTCATGAACGGTTTGTTCGGATATCCCGAAAACCAGGCTGGCTAGGTGGTACCTCGGGCCCAGCTTTTAAGCTAACTGGCTTATAGGAATGGCTGGGCCTGGGTTTAGTCATAGGCAACTATCTAGCATGCCAAACTTTCAGGCCAGAGGAGTTCCTCGTACCCTTTCACGCTTTGTGGTTACATACTCTGCATCGCTTAGGATGACCACTGCTGTAGCACTCTGCTTTCGGAGGAGGAAGCTTCCCTCTCTGGTCATGCCTGGGTTGGGGGGGGGGGGGGGTGCCACATTCTTAAACCTGGCCCTGGGAATGGTCAGAGCATTACTCTAGGACATGGGTTCAAATCCCAGCTCTTGCAGCCTTTGTGAAAGGAGACTGTGGGCTCAGCCCAGCTCTGGGGGGAGGAGCAAGGGCACCCATGGCAGTAGGGTTTCACAACACACAGTTCCCATCAGGTTCCCATTAAGCTGTGAACTCAGCTGTACATCTTGTCACTGATTCGTGACAGGGACACGATGAGAAACACCAGTACAGTTTTATGCAAAAATGCAATGCATGCCAATAAAAATATATTTTTTAATGAAACTAATACATAATAATAACAGTCCAAAAATATCTACTGTAAAGGGCTAGCTCCTGGGAGGTGCTCAATGTCCTGTTCTCATAGAAGAGTCATTTTAAACTTAGACTTGGGTTAATTGGGTTAACTCTGTCAGCAGCCCCAGCAGCTGGATTCTGAGCCAGGAATGGAAGCCGCGTTCGTTTGCTGCCTTGGAGAACTGCCCATCCCTGTCCCACCTGCACTGGATATTTTATACGCTGAGTGATTGCATATCTCACAGCTGCAAAGAAGGCGGCCTCAGGGTCGGGTGGCAGCTGAGGAGAGAAAGAAGAGGAAGAAGCAGGGTCCTGCCTAGGACTGCAATAAATAACATATGCCATGTGTCTTCTTTATCTAGATATGGTAAAGAGGCTGGTAACATTTTGTGCGGAGAAAGCATTTCTTTGTTGAACTCTATCTCTGTTGTCCCCTTAAGCGACGTGAACTTCATTTGTGTGACCTCTGAGGGCTGGACATGTGTCTTTGTTTGCTGGCCTGTAGCCAGTGAATTGGACCTCTGACCTTTGACTGGTGACACCTGCTGACCTTTTGTCTCATTGTAAAGAACAAACTCAGAATTTAGCCTTAACCCTGAAACCTCCCCCCACCTTCCCACATCCCCCTCCTCATGCCCAGCCTCTTTGCGGCACCTCTCATCTTTCTGTACTCGTCTTCCACCCTTGTATAATACTTGTTCTCTGTTGGCAAGAAGGTATGAATTAACCTTCACACGTGGGTGACATCATCCAGCGCCAACAGGGACCAAGCTCTCAAAGCTCAGTACAGACTTTACTGAACCCCCCCTTGCACACACTGCCTCATGAGCCCCCCCCCCCACCAGTCCTCCTTTGTCCCACTACGTGGGAAAATTTCCTTCATCTTGGGTAGGAAAGTTTCTAATTTTCCTCTCTGGTTGCTAAGACTTAAGAAGGCAAAGAAATCCTTCACCTACTCTCAACAGTTGATCCGTCAAGGTCTAGGGGACCCTCTGTGCTGGAGTTGAAAGACGAATGGCCCCACTCTTCTCAGTGCCTCAGCTTGCAGATCTGGGAATCAGCACCTTGGGGGGATTGAGATGAGGGGGTCCCCCACCCAGGGCCGGCACTTCCACTAAGTGGTCACCTAGAGCGCCGACCCTCAGGGGGTGCTAAAATTGCTAGCATGAACTCTCCACCACCACCAACAAAGAAAGAGAGAGGCCATCTGCGAAGAGAACAACCCAATGCCCATTGCTGAAGATAAGGAAAGGCTCAAGGAGAGATACACCAGACAAGGCCTTGGGTGGAGTCCATCCATCCATGGCCAAAGAAAAGAAGAGGAGCCCAATCCACCCATGGCTTTAGACATGAAAAAGTGATGGGCTGGAAGAGCCACGGGTGGAGCCCATCCCACCCATGACAAAAGACAGAACATTGGAGAGGGTCATGGGCAGAGCCCAACCCACCCCCAGCGGAAGACATGGTGAAAAAGAGGCCCGGGAGAGCTACAGCCAGAGCCCAACCCATCCGCAGCTGAAAACGTGGTGAAAAAGAAGCTTGGGAGAGTTGAAGATGCAAAAAAGAGGCCTGGGAGAGTCACGAACAGCTGAAGACACAGAGAGGCCTTGGAAGGGCTGCCACTGGCAATGCCCATCCCACCCACAGTGAAGACAGGAGAGAAGATTTATTTATTTATTTATTTATTTAAAGCTTTTTTATACCGGCATTCATGATAGGATCACATCATGCCGGTTTACCAGAAACAAGGGGGTGATAACCTAGAACATTTAACAGGTGACAAGAAGCAAAAAAGTTACAATAAAACAGGGGAGGAGGAACTGGGAGAAGATAAGAGGCTTGAAAGGTTTTTAGGAAAGAGAACAAAAAACAACAAGATGTGAGATCTGTAGGCAGAACACATCCCACCCACAGCCAAATAAGATGAGAGGCCCGGAGTGAGAAAACAAGGGAGCCTGTGTGTTGAGAGAGAAGCCTGTGTGTATGTGTAGCTGAGTGTGTGAGAGGGAAAGCATGTCTGTGTGTATATGTGAGAGAGAGAGAGGAAGCCTAGGTATGTATGTATGTATGTATGTAAGAGAGATATATATGTGTGTGTGTATATGATAGAGAGGAAGCTTGGGTGTGTGTGTATGTGTATATGTGTGTGTGTGTGTGAATGTATGTGTGTATGACAGAGAGAGGATATCTGGGGGAGGGGATGTGTGTAGAGAAAGAGAGAGAGGAAGTCTCTTTGTGTGCGAGTGTGTGTGTGTGTATGAGAGAGAAACGAAGCCTGTGTGTGTGATAGAGAGAAAGGGGCCTCGGTATGGGTGTATGAGAGAAGCCTGGGTGTGTGTGTATGTGTATTATTCATGTATGTGTGTATATGAGAGAGAGGAAACGTGTGTGTGTGTATGACAGAGAGGAAGCCTGGGTGTGTATGTGTGTAGCGAGAGGAAGCCTCTGTATGTATGTGTAAGAGAGAGAGCCGAAGCCTGTGTATGTGTGTAAGAGAGAGAGGAAGCCTGGGTATGTGTGTCTGACTGTGAGAGAGTGAGGCAGCCTGAGTGTGTGTGTGAGGGAGTGAAAGTGTATTGCCATCACTTTGGTAGGAAAAGTGAACTGCAGATTCTGGTTTCATATCATCATACTTTCAGCTTCTTCACAATAGGGTGGTTCTCTGAACTCCCCTCTAGTTTCTTCCGAAAGTGATGTCTGCAATCCACGTTAATCAAGTTATCGTGCTACCAGCGTTCTTTCTGAGAAAAGAGAATGGACTCTTCACTTCTCTTCTGACTGTAACATTACCTAAAGAGGACTCCATCTCACAGTCAAGCTTCTCAACTCTTTGTGACCTTTAATCCCAATAGATCGGGAACGGCTAAACAAACCCTGTCCAGTTGGCTAGCAGGCTGTATAACGCTCTGTTACGTGCTGGCTGGATTACAGGCTATGTCGAGCGAGAGCCTTGGCGACTTCAGCGGCTTATCTCAGGGCCACTTCTATTAAAGACGGATGCAAAGCTGCTACTCCATTGCCCGTTCACACCTTCATATCCCATAATAAATGCCAGGCTGGGTCAAACCAAGGTCCAAAGAACGCAGCATCCTGTCTCTGACGGTGGCCAATCCAGGTCACAAGAACCTGCAGGGCCCATGAAGCAGATCTGATTCCTGATACTCCCTCCCAGGGATAGCAATAGCTTTCTTTGGTCTACCTGGCTAATAGTGTATTGTGGCCTTTTCCTCCAGGAAGTCATCCAGACTTCTTTTAAACCTTGCTATGTTGGTCGCCACGATCATGTCCTCTGGCAGCAGATGCCACAACTTGATAGCGCGCAGAGTGAAAAAGTTTTGAATCTGTTGCTTGTTGGTTTCTTGGCGTGCCCCTTTGTTTTAGTATTATTTGAAAGGGTAAATAACCATCTTTAATTTACCTGTTCCACCCCACTAAATGATTTATAAACTGCTCTCAGCTGTTCCTTTTCCAAGCTGAAGAGCCCTAGCCTGGGTAGCCTCTCCTCATGGAAGAGCCTTTCTTTGCTCTTTGTCATTTTCATGGTCCTCCTCCTCTGCATCTTTTCCAGGTCTGCTTTGTCTGTTTTGAGATGGGCCAAACAAAAAATGGACCCAGTACTCAAGGTGCGGTCACAACCTGGCATGACACAGAGGCAATATGATATTTTCCATTTTATTTTGAATGATTTTCGGACCATTCCTAACATTCTGACCTGCTACCATCTGGACAGCATGTCCTGAGGGGTCAGTAACTTTGGACAAGCAGTTCTGCAAAACCTGTTCACCCAGTAGTCCACCCTCTACCTTGTGGGGGCTGGGTTGCTTTTTAATGAATTGTTCTGCTGTGTAACCCTCAGCTTGTTATGGATAATTCATGCAAGCTTGTCAGCGGAGAGCCCTGTTTATAGGAAAGAAAACTTGCTTTTCGGGGTAAGAAGAGTCCTCTTTTTATTCTCCTTGTACAGTTTCCCCTGCCCCTTCATTTTTAACCTTCTCCCAGCTCCTTTTCCCCCTCCATATACCTCTCCTGCCCACTCCTCTTCTCTTCCATCTTTCTAATTCCATTCCCTGCATTCTGTCCTTCTCTTCTCCCATCCCATCTTCCTTTCACCTTTACGCCCCAGTAATTTCTGTCCTCCAGCTGACAGAGAAGAAGTCCTTTGGGATCCTGTGCTAGAAGGGCTGGAGCCTGTGAGAGCGTGCATTGCCGTAACTGAGCCCCGCCTCATCCTTTACATCTGAGGAAGGATGGGGTAGATGTGAGGAGCAGGATATTGCTGCTGGTCTGCCACAAAGGTGGCCACCTGGCATCAGGTCATAAGAAATGAACTAATCCAGTCCTGGCTTTACCCTGTGGCATGCATCGACTTCTAATCTTGCTTTTTCTTAAGACACATGGCATAGGGCAAAACCAGGACTGGATTCACCTGTCCCTTACGACACGGAGACAGTGACAACCCTACCCAAGACCTTTCCACCAAATCCAGTTCTCAAGAGCACAAGCAAGTTTTATTTATTTATTTATTTATTTATTTATTTATTTGGAGATTTTTATATACCGCGGTACGTAAAGGTCTACATCACCTCGGTTTACAGAAAACAATAACATAGCACAATGCTTTACAAGTAACAAGTTATACAGTAAGAAAACAATAAATAGCAACAGGTTTCGCATACCTTTTCTTGGCGTATAAGTTTTCAGGGTACCCCTAATGAATACCCCTAATCGCATAAGTTTTCAGGGTACCCCTAATGAATATGCATGAGAGAGATTTGCATGCAGATCTATCTCATTCGCATTCATTGCGAATATTCTGAAAACCAGATCTGTTTGTGGCTCTTGAGGACTGGAGTTGGCCATCCCCTACACTAGTCCATCATCTGCAGAAGCTGGTTCTCAGGGTGATGATTTGGGAGCCGGGAGAGAAGACAGGAGTGTAAGTCTCTATGTACAGCCAGAAGATACGGGATGTCTGATTCCAGATGTGGCCCTTGATACTGCTCCAGAGCATTCATCACTCCTGGGACTCTTGGAGATCTTGTGACTTCCTGCCAACTAATGTGTTTTCAAGTAGTAATGGTCTTGCACAATAAATTCATGTGCTCGCCGTGCATTCTCTCGGATGTGCACAGCCAGGTCTGGTAATTCCATAAAAAGCAGGCATGCAAACAGAATCTTTCTCGGATGTAAGATATTTCAGGAAGAGCCAGCATAAATGTTACAACAAAACAACTTTATTGCCTTGCGTAGGCCTCCCTAATTGTAGTGTTAGCAATTGGCTCCCATGCCATCTGGACAATCTGAACCAGTCCTGGATTTACACAGTCCCGCACTGCCTGTAGAGACATGTGGTTTCACTGTTCCTAATAAAAGCAGAGCCAGAGGTCTAGAAATGCAATAGTGCAGTGCTGTTTGCTTCCCGTCCTCGAGGGCTGCAATCAATGTGGGTTTTCAGGATATGCATGAGAGATTTGCATACAGTGGAAGGAGTGCATGTAAATCTGTCTCATGCATTTTCATCCCACCTATGGCCAGGTGCTGGCATTTCCTTGGGAAGTATCCTAAAGATTCCTGGAGCCTTCTGGATCTGGTTCTTGTCAGTCACCCCTGTATGTTCAAGTATGTTCTTATCTAGAGTAGTGGTCCCCTGACCTGTCCTGGGGGACCATCAGCCAATCAGGTTTTCGGGATATCCACAGTGAATATGCATGAGAAATCTGCATGCAGTAAAGGCACTGCATGCAAACCCATCTCATGCACGTTCTATGGAGCATGATGGACCGATGACAAGCAAGAGTATAAAAGAATTGGTTTTATTTTTGAATGACAGGTTAGATTAAAGGGCATAAACTTTTAATGAAAAGGACAAAAGTGAATGAGAGGACAGTTGCACAGACACACTGTGGGGATAGCTAGGAAACACTTTACGGTTTTGTTTTTTTTAATTCAAGAAACGAAGAACAAAAGAAGTTGCCATACTGGGTCAGTCCGAGGGTCCATCGAGCCCAGCATCCTGTTTCCAGCAGTGTCTGATCTAGGTTATAAGAACCTGGCAAGTACCCAAACATTAAATAGATCGCTTTACCCCTTATACAGCAAGGGATAAAAGCGCGTTGAAAATGCGCAGCCAACCCCCCCCAAACTTAATAGCACCCACAACATGCAAATGCATGTTGATGGCCCTATTAGTTATTCCCGCGCGAAACAGAAAGTAAAATGTGCAGTCAAGCCGCACATTTTACTTTCAGAAATTAACGCCTACCCAAAGGCTGGCGTTAATTTCTGCTGGCACCAGGAAAGTGTACAGAAAAGCAGAAAAAACTGCTGTATCGCCTGCAATTTTGCAGAAGAAGAGACATACAAGAATAGGTAGCCTTCCTGGTTTTTTTTTTTAATTAACTAAGTGTAGTATGTACCTAGAAGACAGACCAAGGGAATCCACGGATTAAGGTGCCCAGCGTTCATTAGCTTCAAGAGAGCATGAGCAGTATCATGCACCACACTCAGCTCGGGACAGAAACATCATTCCTAGATAATACAGGATAAAACTAAGGGTTGAAACTCATCTGATCAGTTGCTTCACTGGGCCTCTGTCTGGTAATAGACTCCTTAAAGGAAAAGGGAAACATTTTAAGGAAAGGATCATACTTTAATGTAGATGGGAAATCAAATTAAACATCCAAAAGGTTGAAAAGTCACTTATCTAATGGTAACTGTTGGCTTGTGCTGTGTAAACCTGTAAAGAAAGAAAAACAAAGTTAATGGAAGTGTAACTATTGCATAGATAAAGAAGTAATTCCATTTTCCAGAGCTCTATGGAAATCTACATTTTGATTGAAGTTTTCAATGTGTATGTAACCGAGAGCCATTTTTGGTTACCATTAAGGCCTGGGATATGCCATTAGTGCAGTTAGTGAAATGGACACTTAGGGGAGGATCCATGCAGTACAGCCCTTCCCATTCAGGGTGCTGGGATGGACATTCCCCTTCCTGTGAGGTTATACAGCAGCTTTCTAATGAGAGCTCAGGAGGGCAGTGCAATTTGCAGTTCTGGAGGAAGGTTGTAGATTTTTGCCTCAGTTGTAATTTTGGCCTGTCTGGGGACCTTTGGCTCTATCCGGTCAAGGGCTCCACTGCTGTACTCTTCTCCCAAGGTGCAGACTGGTTGTCCTGGAAATATTTGGGATTTTGAACTTTTATGTGGTAGGAGCCTTGCTAGACGACCCGAGCCTTTCTTGGACTCAGGGAACGCCCAGGGATAGGGAGGACCCACCCGCCGAGGTAATGACCCGTTGCAAGGAACAACTCCAGTTTAAATATTTTTGGGGACAAAAAAGACTTTTGGTTTAATTGCCCAGCAGGAAGATTTTTTTGCCCTCCTTCCTGCCTGGAGGGAAGAAACAGCCCAAGCTGCTGTTTAGACACCAGATCGCACCCAGTTGGGATCCCCACAGGGAAAAGATGAAGAGTAAAGATCCCGAAGATCTACGTAACTGTCAGTAAGAGACTCTCTACGCCTTTGAGGACACCCATTCGGTGCCTTCACCCCCTGGGAACACTCTCTGCATGGATAGGAGTTTGGCCATGTTTGGAAGGGTTTTTCCCCCAATCATCTTAGGGTTACCCTGCGCACTGGGACCACCACGTTACCTAATCCAGGAAGATGGCTGGATGGATGGATGGATCACTTGCACAAATAGCCAGAGGATAGAGACTATAACCAAAGAAAAACTCTGTGACGCTGGGTTCGTATTTATTGTGCCATTATTCGCCCAACTTCTGAACAGTAAGGTTTTATTTTGAGCACTAACACAATGCGTCCTGCGTGGTTCTTGGCACATGGCACGCAGTGACGAGACTGAACCCCCTCTCCCGGGAAACTTTCAGTGAGGGGGAAGTCGCCCCCTGCACTGGGTCCTACAAGTAAACCTTTAACCCCAACCAAAAGTATCCACACCCTGGGGAAAGGGGCACAGGGAAGAGCTAACCAGGGTCCCTGTCCCAAAGAGTTTACAGATTCTTTTATAGCCCCCACCCGTGCAGGAAAGGCAGACCGGGCTCGGGTTACATGTACTTATCCTGTGCTGTTTAAGTTGAGTGAGTGATTCATTACATTTCTCTTTTGCCAGATGGGATTCTGAAAGAAAAGCAAAACTGAAAAGATAAACTTCTGTTAATGATTCTTGCATTTAAATTTATTCTGAATCTACACACTTTATCTCTATTCTCCTCCATCCCGACCTCTAGAAGAACTTCTGAATGGGTGGGTGAACTTAATCGCGTGTATACCTGCTGGAGGAAAAGAGAGGGCATGCAGACACCCAGGGTTAACATCAGGGTTTTGTAAGACCTTCAGACAGTAGCGCTCACTGTAGCGGGCAGAAGGCCCATGCCCTATTACACAACGCCACACTGCTGTGGGATATAAGTTGAGAACCAGGTCTGGCCAAAAAACTCTCCCGCCTGGAACTGGGTAACTTGGCAGCTCCGCCAACATGGGCAACTGCAGCCTGCCACCTGACCGCGATTCTTTGTGGCAGGATGACTGCGGCGATTTGGTGGTGGTGGTGGTGTCTTCTGCGGCCTACAGCACCTGCTCTTCCCTGGGTGGTTTCCCATCCAAACACGAGCAAGGCCTGACCACCCTGCCTGGTCTGCCAACGGCTGCCAGGATTGGGTTTGCTCATGGTGGTGTCATTGGGTCTGGTCTAAATAAATTATTTCTAAAGTTTCCGCAGTGTGCTTGTGCTTGAGCGTAAGAGACATCATTTTTTTTGCTGTCGGCATTAGGAAGCCGCACTTCTCTGGGTAAGGGGGAAGGGATTTTATTTCTAATGGCTGTTCCAGTCTCTGCTGCTCAGCAGAAGAGTCTGAAGGGAGCAGGACAGCGCAGGGATTGTGTGTGGTGCCCGGTGTTCTCCCTTGCTTTCCTTAGGCTTAAGCTTCTTACACGCTGTTCTGGAAGGCCCCTCTGAGCTCGGCAGTGACCTCTGCAGCCTCTTTCTTTCGTCTTCACAGATAAAGAACTGCTGATCCTGAAACGCGATGAGGGGGACACACGGAAAAATCACCCCAAGAAGCTGTCGGAGTCAGAGAGCAGCACCTCTCCCGGCTCGCCGGAGTTCATCCCGCAGGAGAACAGCAAGAATATCATCCCGGTCTACTGCTCCATCTTGGCTGCCGTCGTGGTGGGGCTTCTCGCCTACGTGGCTTTCAAATGGTATGTGGCCTCTTCGCCTCTCTGCTGCCGATGCCTTTTCTTTGCCCTTAGCGTTCTTCCCTCACCCCCCTTGCCTGGTGAAGCCTGCAGAAGCTGAGCTGAGCATCCTGGGAGGGAAGGGGAGAGGATGGGATGGTGAGGAATTCCAGGGGAATGAGAACGTTTGCCATAACACCACTGGTCTGGCTTCCTTTCCTCTCTCCTTCTTCCTGTCTCTTTTGCTGTCTCTGATAGGGCGGCATCAATTCTTGAAGTCAACTTCTGAAAGAATCCTCTCCAGTCGGCCTCATACTTTTACTGAGCAATAATGTGATGCACATCGAATTTTCAAACAGTACTGAGTTTGAGATTGTGACTTGGCCATTCTCTCTCTCTCTCTCTCAGTGCTAGCATTATTCTAGATGGAATAAGCAGTGGAGCAATGCAACAGCTCTTCGATGTAAAGGCAGAGTCCTTTAGTGCTGATGATAAGTTACTTATGGAGAACTTTCAGTAGATAATGATTGGTGCCAGTCCGAGAGAGCTCGCCGCCTTGGGCTCAGGGACATCACATGTTGAGCGATGGAGCGGGAACAGGTTTTGCAGCTCTGGGCTCTCGCATGTCGAGGGACTTTTCCTGTTTTCGCTAGTATAGAAGGACATACAAGAAGGAAATTAGCAGCCAGGCTAAAGTACATAGGGTTCTTAAACCAGTCACACACCTCGCTGGTATGGAACGGGAATGGTGCAGGTTCAGACCCCTACATTTCTGATAGAACACAGACCATAGCACTGCAAGGTTTGCATTACTGACGTCCGGCTGGGGGTGAGGGGAGGAGGGTGAATGTGTGTGGGGGGAGAGGCAAGCAGTGAGCATGTGATGGCAGAAGGGGAGTTCTAGATATGATGTGACCCAGGAGGGGAGATTTTAAGCCAGTCCAGGCTTTTTTTTTTTTTTTGGCATGCCTCCTCCCCCCGTTTCTGATGCATTTTGAGGGTGGGGACTAGAGTTACTAACTGGCTCCAGATTTTCAGGGCAGGTTGATCCAGTCCTGGCTTTACCCCATTGCATGCAGGGACCTGTAGTTGTGATTTACCTATTGCACTCCTTAAGAAAAGCAAAACTACAAATTCCTGCATACAGTGGGGCAAAACCAGGAGTAGATGAACTTGTCCTGAAAATCTGGAGCCATTGGCAACCCTGAGGAGGAGGGGGAGTGGGGGTGGATAGGGGGACTGGGAATTTTTCTATTCCTTTTCGACATCCCATTTTCTCCTTTTTGTCCCCTCCCTTCCTCGTCTCCTCCATTGCCTGAGCTGGATGGGATTTGGACCTGAACTGAAAGTGCTGTAGTGTCAGTGGGGGCCCTCACACATGTGCAGAAAACGGATGGGACCATAGCGGTTGGGAGAGAGAGGTGAATTTAATTTGCTTTTCCAATGAATAGCTGGTGTGGTGCTGACCCTTATAAGAAGGCTGTAGGATTCTATAAAGGTTTTAGAAAGTGGAAGGGCTTCATCCAGATTCTCTGGGCTCCTTTCTAAAGGGCAGCTGTTCCACGGAAGAATTCTTCTCAGGTCACAGAGCATTTCTACAGGTAAAACAGTGTTTGCTTAGTAGAGAAGTTGTAAAATAGTTCTTGATAGTTTGTCTGGCTATGTTCGGCAGTTAGCCGGGCACATCCTGAGTTTTAAATTATCCTGCCCCAAGCAATGGCTAAGTTATCGAATGCTTTTTCCGCATCAATAGTGAGAAGGCCCAACGGTATTTTACCTTCCCCCGCCCTCCAAATTAAATCTATCACCTTCCGGACGTTGTCTGCTGCCAGTCTTCTGGGGATGAATCCCGTTTGATCAAAGTGAATCAAGCTATCCACTACTCCACCCAGTCGCTTAGCTAATATTTTGGCTAGAAGCTTAAGGTCTAAATTCAATAAAGAGATGGGCCTATACGAGCCACACAAGGTACTGTCTCTCCCTGGTTTGGCTAGCACAGTAATACCAGCTTTGTTAGTTTCCTCTTCAATTGAGCTCTCCCCTAACAGTTCATTTAAAAGCCTTTACCAATGGCGGTACAACAATTGATTCCAATTGATTATAAAATCCTGCCGAGAATCCATCCATCCCCGGTGATTTTCCCATTTTCAGTTCTTTTATAGCCTGAATCACTTCAAACTCAGAAATTTCCCTATGTAGGCTATCCTGCTGGTTAAAGTTGGCGTGGGGGATGTCAATTGCGCCAAGGTAGTCTCTTATGGACTCAATAGTGATGTCCCTTCTGCTCTTATACAGTTCTTTATAAAACTCCAAAAATCAAGCCCTGATATCCTCCATCGCAGATACCATCTTGCCGTCTCTAAGTCTTTATTTTCACAATCTGATTGTTTGTAATTTTATGTTTGAGTGACCTAGCTAATACTCTGCTGGCCTTGTTATCACCCTCAAAATGCTCTTGATGAATTCTGTCTAATTGGTGTGCAATCCGCTGTACATCGAGATTATGCAGTTCCCGCCTGAGCAACTCTATCTTTTTTCCTATATTTGCCTCTGGATGTCATTTATGTCTTAATTTCCAATCGGCAAATTTGGAAAAGTAGATCCACCTTCTGCTTCTCCCTTGTCTTTTTCACAAACAAGGCCCTCACTGTACAGTGGCCTCTCGCTATCACTTTAAAACAATTCCATACCTTTCCCGCCATCACTTCCCCCGAATCGTTCTCTTCCAGATATCTGCCCATATCCTGCTTGAGAGAGGTAACAAATGTGCTGTCCTTATAGACTTTCATTTAACTTCCATCCCCTCGTACTCTTCTGGTCAGTAAGCCCACCTAACTGGATCCATACCGCAAATTGGTTCAGTATCTGCCTGCCGGACGCTGTTTACTAGCAATTTGACTACTAAAATAAAATCAATACGCGAGTATACCTGATGAGCCTGAGAGAAAAAAAAGAATAACTGTGTTCTGAGGGGTGTAGCAATCTCCATATATCTACCAACCCCCGTGTTGTCATTAACGATTTCTAGCTAGCCCGATTCACCCGTGATGTCACTCACCCACCCCCACTATGATCCAGAAAGGTTGGAGTCCCCACCTACAATAATATACCCTTCTGCCCACTGATTCATCGTTGTTGAAAATTTGTCTAAAAAGGGACCTTGACCTTTATTAGGGCAATAAACATTTCCCACCGTATACAGAGAATTCCCCAATTTAAATTTAACAATGATATACCTCCCATCCACATCTCTAATTACTGAAATGACATCCACCACTATATTTCTAGAAAATAGGACCCCTACCCCACAATACTTATTCAATTTAGACGCTGCGGCAAAAAATTGTACAGGATACTGAGCCGAGATCATAACCCTCTCATGCCATTTCTTAAGACGGGTTTCCTGGCATAACACAATAACAGCCTTTAATGAGACAGCATCATTGAATAATTTTTTTCCGTTTAATCTGGGTGTTAAGCCCTTTTACGTTCCAGGTTACAATAGTAAGCCCTTCCATCTGTTGTGTACATGACATTTCTCCTTGCAATGGATCAACGTTTTAATAAGCCTCCATTGTGAATATAAGGCCCCTGCATCAGCTGCTCATGGTTCCAAGCCCTCCTTTTTTTTTTTTTATTTAAGTATTTTATTAGTCTTTTTAGAAAAGTACAAATTTCCAACACAACAGTAACTTCACTCATATACAATCATGACAAGAATTCCTGCTATCCAGGACACCTCCCTTGTCTCTAATGTACAACAAGTAGTGAATATAAAACATGAAACATTGTGAAATACTAGCTTTTGTCGCATGTAACTGATCATAACTAAGCAATGGGAACCAGATACATCCTGTACTGACACCTGTAGGCCATCCTGCTGTATGGATTTCCAATAAACTACTGCTGTGAAATCATGTAGTGTCATTAATTTATAGAGAAACCGTGAATGCTTTTGACGCAAGTGCAACATCCCTCTCTGCTTCGGTGGTAGGAAAAATTATAGGCTTGGAGGCAGGAGGGCTTGGAACCAGACCCCCCGGGTCTGGTTCCAAGCCCTCCTGTTCATAACCCTAGTCCCCCTGATGACCTCCCCATCCACTCACCCTCCTCCTCCCACTATCCCCCCCCCCCTCATAAACCTCCTACTCCTGCTCCCTCGAGGAATGACACCATTAATTGTCCCTGGCTGCCCAGTGTCCCTCCCCCCCCCCCTCACTATTGCAATTCCCATTATTCACCAAACTATATAACATTTGCTAGCCGCATTTAAACTTTTCAGAGTCATTATGTCCGCAATCTGACCAACTGCCAGTTTGTGTCCCTCAATCTATGAATGCCGCTTATATGAAGACCGCATGTACGCTCCATGTCCAGCCACACCACAGCCTCTTTTGAAGACGACGACTCGCCAGAATTTCTCCTTAGTCGTTTCCCACCATATGACACCCTCTGCCATCTTTGGGGTAGTCCTCCGTTGTCCGCTCCGGCTGGTGATGCAGTTCCCACACTACTTCCCACGGTTAGGCCGGCAGCTGACAAAATTCTCTTCGCCTCCTCCACTGTTTTCATCCTCATGGTTTCACCGTTGATAGTAAGTTGCAGTCATAAATGGCTGTTCCCTTTTGAACGGAAATTCCCCGTCCGCAGCACTTGAACAATGTCTCTGAAATCTCGCCGTTTCCGGATTGTCGTGGCAGAGAGGTCCTGAAATATTTCAACTTTATGTCCTTGCCCCTGTAATTCTTTTCTTTATCTGGCCTGGTTCAGAATTTTTTCTTTCACTCCGTATTCATGAAAACATACCACGATGTCTTGCGGTACATTCCCCCGTGGTCTGGCCAAGGATCTATGGGCCCTATCCAGCACCACTGGTGCCCTCTCCTCCAGCATTTCATTTTCATATAATATGAGGTCACATATATCCTTGATTACTCTGTTGCAGTCCGCATAGGCCGCCTCCTCGGGTATTCCATGAAAGCGGAGATTTCCCGGACGTGATCTGTTCTCTAAATCGTCTATCCACTCCTTTAATTGAGTGTTATCATCCTGCAATTGCTTCATTTCACGTTTCAGCGTTTCTGCCACACTGTCCTACTCCTCCATCCTCTGTTCTATGGCCGCGACCCTGCCCCTGAGCTCCTCATGATCTCTCTGGAGCTCCCCTATAATTTCTTTCAACTCTTGCTTCATAGTGCTCATGTCGGACTTTAGCTCACCGAACCAATTTTGAAAGTCCTCCCGGCATAGGGGCAGGTCGTCAGTCCATGTGTGTATACTCGGTGGATCGTTGTGTTTCGGTGACGCAGGCCTTCTATCGCCATCTTGGACAGCTTCCTCTGCAATGGGGCCCTCCGCCATCTTCATCCCTATATTTTCGAAGGAATATCGTTTTAAATCTGGGATTTTCTTTCTTGCCGACATCGTTCTTCTTTGCTACGTATTGTAACTGTGTGTGGTCGTATGTTCGGCAATTGGATCGCTTCGATTTGTGGCGGTGGCGGATTCGAGCTGAGGGAGAGGGGGCTCGTATCCTAAGCGGCCATCTCTAGTCGTGATGTCACTTCCTCTCCCAGCGCCTGCGTCGGACATGCATTAAATAGGCACTAATCCTCCTATTGCATTAGGGGGTGGATTAGCGCCTATTTAACCTGCGTCCGACTGCGGGTTATACGGAGCGCTCAGCTGAGCGCACTGTATTGCATCAGCCCGTAAGTTTGAGAGAAGTGAGAGCTCTCAGGACCTCCAGCTGTCAGTGATGGGAGCAGTCCTTGGTCAGGAGCTGAGTAAGTTTAGTTGTTTAACTCTAGGCAGTAAAAGTTACTTAGTTCTGAATAGGGATTGGTCTGGACGAATCATTGGTCTCTTCTTCATCCGGAATGAAGTGAATAAATGAATACTAATGTGCCGGGAGCTCTCAGTTCTTCGGCACCTAGCATTTAGCTCAGCAGCCCACTTGTTAAGGCAGGGGATGGGAAGCGGCAGCATCCACTCGGCATGCTAGGTTTTTGGGGGTTTTTTTTAATACCAATATTCAAAAGCTCAGTGAGCAGCAAAGTTATCTGGATAAGTTTACCCGAGTAACTTTAGTTGAGTATGTTCGGCCCGGGACTTGTCCCCTGCTGAATATTTAGCGCGAGTTATCTGTTTAACTCTGCCACGTGCCAGCCTGCTGAACATGGATCTCAAAATGTATACAAAAAAAGCACACTCGGTTTTTACAGGTGATTTCACAAGAATTGTTATAGATTTATATTCCTCCGTAGACATATTTTGGAACACTTTCTGTGTGGGGGAGGGGGCAGACATAATTGTCATCCAAATAAGGAGCCTACTGATGGTCCAAAGACTACTAGGGCCGGCCTTGATGACCCAATGGCAGTGCTCCATGCAGCCGTGCAGGAGAGCCAGGTCGGATATTCCTGGATCCTCATCAGACTGATGGGGCCTGGGCTGGTCATGCTAGAGGGGTGCTGCTTGCAGCGGGAAACTCTCCCACCCACTGAAAAGGGGAGAGTATCTCAGCCATCACAAAAAAAAAGCCGTGAGGTCTAGGGCTGGGATTCAGAGAGGGGCAACACACACACAGGCCAGGTCCTGAGGGGAGTCACGGATGCTGACTCCTCCTCATCGAGGCTTGTCTCTGCAGTGGCCGGATTATACAGGGCCAGAGAGTGGTCGCACGGTAATTAAGACGCATGGCTCACGCCGCCTCAACATTTTGCCCCCACACCCCCGAGTCTATCATAAGTGAACGAGGATGGAACAAATTTGAACTAGGACCAGAGGACATGCTAGCACCAACAGTTATCAACAGATAAATCCATTCCTCTGGCTTCTGGGGAATTTCCGCATTACATTTTCCACAGTAAAGTCTCTTTCTGGGGGGGAAAGGCCTTGCAGAGAGTCGGAGGTGCGATGGAGAAGAGCAGGATGGGAGGGGGAGGGAGGGGCCTCGCTGCAAGATCCAGGAGCGTGTGAAGCCACTCGGGGTTCATTTGTCCCCGTCCCCCCCCCTGTCTCTAGGCAGGTCCGATTGTATCTCTCAGTTGTCCCCCGCTGTATGCAGTCTCCGCCTCAGCTCTTAAGGGCTCAGATGTGGTAAAAAGTGGCAGAGTAACCGGACATCTTGTTGTGGGGATGCTTAAGAGAGAGCAGCGAGCAGTCATGGATGCCTCCCATCCCCCTCCCCTCCCTCCCCATCTTTCCCTTTAGTTATTAGTCCCCCTAACCCCTCATAAGGCTCCTAAGTCTCCCAGCAAGGAGCATCATTATTCACATTTGTGAGGGACAAACCTTGCCACAGACCCCCCCCCCCCCGAGTCCTGCTGAGCCCGTCTTGCAGCTGGGGGCTCTGGGGCTGAATAGGATTAGGCTTCCAGGCACTCTGCGGTCTGAGATTAGGTCCTGTCCTCACTCCTGCCTCAGACAGACAAGAGAGGGGCTGGGGGAGGGGCAGAAAGAACATTCCAGCTCATGGAAAGGCTTTCAAAAGGCTTCGAACCACTTGCTGTTCTATTGCAGAAAGAAATTTAAAAAAAAAAAAAAAAGTCTGGGTTTATTTGGGGGGGGGGGTTATTGGGGTGGGGGGGGAGGGGGAGCATGGAGTATGTGTGCGTCTCCTGTCCGGGCACAGCTGCATATTCTGGAGCGCAGCTCCCAGTGATTTCCTGTCCTACAACTTAGAGCAGGCGCTACACTTTTTTTTGCTAGCCTGGACAAAGGAAAACACGTACATAAGTAACATAGTAACGAGGGCAGAGAAAGACCAAATGGTCCGTCCAGTCTGCCCAGCAAGCTTCCCAAGGTAGTAACTGCCGCTCCGTGCAGGTGGTAATATTTACAATCAAAACCAAGCAACTGTCAAACCCATAACAAACTTTATTTACTTATTTATTTAAAAGTTTCTTATATAGCGCATATATACACACAGTGGTGGATCTTGGCGGTTTACAAAATTAAAGCATACATAAAATTACTGCTAACAACATTTTTACGATGTGAGTGGCCTTCTTGATAATTCAGATAATGCTGCTTGAAGGTGCTTTGCTTCTGGACTTGGGCTATAGAAGCAGGCCTGCGTTTTTTCCCTAATCTCTGCCCCGGACCATAAAAGTCGGGGCCCGGTGTTGGCTATCGTCTGAATCCAATTCCCCTTTTTTTCCTACCACCGAAGCAGAGAGGGATGTTGCACTTGCGTCAAAAGCATGAAAACTAATTGCTTAAGGATAGTAACTGCTGCTCCATGCAGGTTACTCCCATGCACTTTTTTCTTCCATTTCCATCCTCTGCCCTTTAGGGATCCACAGGGTTTATCCCATGCCTTTTTTTAATTCGTTTACTGTTTTCATCCTAACCACCTCTCCCAGAAGGGCATTCCAAGCATCCACCAACCTCTCCGCGAAAAAATATTTCATTTTGGTCGCCCTTCTCTAGAACGCCTCTGTCCTTTTTCAGATATGGTCTCTAGACCTGATACCCTCTCTGCCTCTGTACCTTCCTCTCCCCACCTGTACAGCAAGATTTTCAGTATCATGTGCTCCTCCCAGGGTGCCAAAGAACATTGTCCCCTTAATGTGTCAGATGACCTGGTAGGCTTTGATGTGTCTCTCAACCATGATCAACTCCAATGAAAAAGACAATCCTAAGAGTGTTTTTGGCAGAGGATCTGGAGTGAATACTCCCAGAAAATGTTTTACAAAAGTAATCTAGAACTTTGTATTTTACCTCACTATAGAAATTTTTAAGATTTGATATTAAGTCTGATCTTATAGTCATGCTCTGTTCTGTACCTGCCTCTTCTTCCCGGTGGTTCACCACCTTCCTTTTTCCTCACAACTTTGCCATATCACTCTTTCTCCCCAGAGACATTCCATCTCTTCCTCAAGAATGATTTCCCTTGCCCCTAAAACCAAGCAGCAGCCTTACTGATTTCAAAAATTGAGAAATTACTACTTACCTGATGTCAGTTTGCTCCATCTCCATCTGCTAATAGAGGTGCATAACCCACTGGTACTGAATCCATCTGTCTATATGCTGGGAAAAAATAAATATTCTGCTTATAAGGAAGCACACATGCAACATCTTGGGAAGTTCTGTAACATTTCCAAATGTTTTGGGATTTAATTATTACTCAACTTTCCAATCCGCGCTCAAAGCAAGTGACAAATTCAGTACAGTTGATGAGACCCCTCCCCTGAGAGCTTACAGTCTAAGCTGGAACCTAAGGCAATGGAGGGTAAAGTGACTTACCCAAGATTGCGAGGAGCATTTGCAGAATTTGAGCTCTGACTTCCCTGATTCTCAGCCTGCTTCTCTAATCACTAGGCTACTTCTCTACTTTCATATGGGCCGATGCTATACCATGTGCTGATTGCAGCGCACGATTAACTAGGAACTGGACATGCGTTTTGGATATCCCCTGAAGCAAAACGGGGGTTAGCGCATCCAAAACGTGCCTCCTATTGTGCATGTAGGTAACAGCGCTCATCACATGCTGTTGATGAGGCTATTATTGATTTCTCCCTCCATGCTGGAGCTGGCGTTAAGTCTTGAGGAGCCCAAAAAGTGTACAGAAAAGCAGATAATACAGAAAAAAACCTAAAATATCCCCCCCCAAAAAAAAGATGTAAAAGTGTGCCGGGGTTCAGGTTAGGAAAATAGATGCTCAATTAACGAGCGGCCGTTTTCCTAACCTGTGGCTGTGCTCAGGTTAGGAAAACGGACGCTCTAAAATTGAGTATCCATTTTCCTAAGTGGCTGACAGCCACCTCTCCTGGGTGCCTGCTGCCAAGGAGGCACTAGGGGCATGCAATTACCCCTAGCTTCTCCTTTTTACTGTGGCAGCCCATTTGCACGTGGCATTGGGTGCCCTGGAGAGGTGGATCGGCACGCGTAAAGAGAGCGGGCGCTCAATGGTGAGTGCCCCTTTAATGCGCGCCAATATTGCATCGGCCTGATAGTCTCTTCCATAAGGCAGCGGAACATGGGTGACCATTTTAAGTGTGCACAGTTAGTTCCCTTCTCCTATAGTCATGGGCAGGTGGTAGTGCTTGGGCTAAGCTATGCTTTCCTTCCAGCCCTAGGTATCGAACTGCCCTTCGCACAGTCTGTCTGAATGTTTGGTCCAGTCTTGATCCTTCTTTCTGAATACCTGCATTCTTTGAGCGATGCATTACCTTTTTCTCAGCCCACCGTAAGAATTATCCAAACAAGAAAATGCACGTGAGCACTTAAGGCCATATCGGGTCCATTCTTTCAGCTCTAAAGCTGGGAAGGTGGTGGGACATCTCTGGATAATGCTCACAATGGTCCGATGAAAGGTATTAGAATCTGTTTTCTCCAGGACTGCTAGGTTTACTGTAATGCCAGAACATCTTTTGCAAGTGGTTTAAGTGCATCCTATCCCTTCGGTCCCCACCCCACCACGCGTCCCAATCGCCTTTCAGAAAAACGTGTGCCTGTATATTGGACACTTGGTAACGGAATTACCGGGTATTTGTGCTAATTGAACTCCTTTGTTTGTGTCGATCACCCGTCAGGCAGAGTTTGTGATTTTTCGAAGGTGGGGGGGGGGGGGGGGTTGTGCCATGTTCATCCATCTGAAGTTAAACAGAGCTGCTTTCTGAAATCGGAAGTATTTCTAGTGCACAGGACTGAAGCTGAACAGACTTTTGAAAATAAAAAAAATGACAGCTTTCTTCATAAGGAGGTACATGAAAGAAACCTTTCTCCAAAAGAGTCCAGTCACCTCTGCCTAAATGCCAGCGAAAGGGACCTTTAGACGTGCCAAAAGCTTCCATTTTTGCAGTCACGTAAAGTTCTCACCTGGTCATAGTGCTAGTTTTCTTGTGACCCATCTCAATTTTTCAGACAAGAAAGAGGAACCATAGCGATTTAAGTGAAGGTTACCCAGAATGAGGCCACTGAAGCCCGTGGCAGCTGGTGATGAAAGGAAGGGGATAAGCTGTTTGCCACTAGCTTTGGATTTGGTGGAAGGAGCCATCTTCACTGGCTTCCCTTGACTTTGGAGACTAAGGATGTGCATTTTTGGCTTGCTTTCTGCAGATTCGGCGGTTCACAAATCTATTTGTGGATCCAGCAGAGCGCAGTTTTTTTTCTTTTTTTAATATTCTTTATTAGTGTAAATGCAACAATAGTACAAGTAAGCAACAATCTCCCAATTTCCTCCATTCTGTTCCCAAAATAGTCAATATATATGGACCCTCAAATGCCTCAAAAACTCTCTTTGGATTTCAGCGTCTTCCTCGAGGCTGTCCTGTATGCCATACCGAGCATTTCCATCATGTATGATTTCCGCAGTTCTAAGCCAGGCAGTTCCTTATGTAACCATTTGAGTAAGATGGATTTTTTTTTAGCATTAATATAGGCTTTAATCGGGAACATCTTGTGAAATTTCGCCACTATCTCCCAGAAAACCCAACATACAAGACATCGGGATTGATTTCCAAGTCATGGTAGCCAATTCCCGTAGTGTTGCTTGCCAAAAATTTAAGATTATAGGACATTCTCACAAACAATGAAATAAAATAGCATTAACAACCTGGCATTTCAAACATCACTCGATCCCACCAACCCCATTTGAAAAGCACATAAGGGAGAAATAATTCTGTGAAAGACTTGAAGCTGCAGCTCACACAACACCGTTAACAGTGCTACTATAATCAAATCATGACACACTCTCAGATCCCGCTTATCTAGAGAACATTGTGCATCAATCTGCCACACTCTCGCTAGAACTTTGAAAACCATATACTCCTTAAAATTATGCAAAAGTGTATATAAACGGGAAAAGGAGCCCTTATTGGGAGTATATACTTTAACCAAAGCTGTAAGGGAGGTAACTGGACAAGTACCATTTTGTAAATACATAAGAAAATCCACATTCTTGTACGCCGGATATTCCTTACAATAGTCAAAGGATAAGGTCTATTGTGAAGCTTGATCAATAAAGTTTGTAATTATCATAAGGTTTACCTTGTCTCGGTTCTTTTTATAAGAATTCAGTATCAGTTGGTAAAAAGTCTAGATTGCCAGAGGTAAATACATGGACACATATCTGTCCAGGCACAGCAAGTTTCAGCTCATTGATCTCACTGTCATTGATGTAACCAGACCCTCCGGGAGCATCTCTCTGTGGGTGCAGAGAACATACTTGAAATTCAATGGTGCACAATAAGGCTGCACAATAAATGATAAATCTACACATTTATTGTGCACAATGGTGCACAATAAATGATAGATCTACATAAGGGCTCCAGTCTAACAACCAGTCACCCAAATAACACAAATGACAAGCAACATTATAAAGCTTAAAATGAGGAAACGCCATACCCTTCTCTTTCTTTGGGATCATCAATCTCTGCAAAGGAATCCTCACCCTCTTCCAAAATATTTCACAAAAATCTTATGAATATCCTAATATCCTAAATCAGTACATTTATTGGGAGCATTTTAGTACATACAACAGTTTTAGGGCTAACACCATTTTTACAAGAGCAACTTGACCTTCTAGTGAAAGTGGGAATTCCATCCAGATCTCTTTTTTCCTCTTAAATTCTGCAATAACACGGGGAATGTTGAGAGAATACCACACATTTGGGTCTCTGTGTATTTGTAAGCCCAAATATTTGATTTTAACTCTTGAACATTTCAATGGAAAATTCAGCCAATCAGATTGCAAATTACCCAAAATGTCCAGTGCGTTTGTCTTGTCTAGAATAAGCTTGAACCATGAAAAACTCGCATATTCTGCAAAGATATTTAAAGTTATAGGAAGAGTGTCTTTTGCTTGGGACAACAGTAACAAAAAATCATCAGCAAATAAGAGAGACTTCAATTGCTGGCTTCCCAGTCATCTCCAGTTTTTGAATAAGGGGTTCCAGTGTTAATATAAACAACAGAGGTATAAAGGGACATCCCTGTCTAATCCCTCTCTGAAGAATAAAATCTTTTGAGAGACAGCCATTCACCTAGAGCCAAGCACATGGATTGGGATATAAAATTGTTATATAATCAAAACTCCTCCCTATAAACCTAAATTTATGAAGAACATAGTTAAGAAATGACCACAAAACTCTATCAAAAGTATTTTCTGTGTCACATCTCACTAAAATGGGATCCTCAACAAGAACTCTGTGTCTAGCCTCTACAGCTAGCGTCAACTTGCGCAAATTGTCACAAAAATACCTACCATGGACAAATCCCATCTGGCCACAAGAAACCAATCTCGGCAATACAAATTTCAACCTATTTCCAAAATCTTAGCATTAATGTTAACATCCAAGTATAGCAGGGATATGGGCCTGTAGGAAGCTGTTTTTTTGGGATCCCTACCCATCTTGGGAAGAATTATTATGACTGCTTCCCGTAGTGAAGAAGGCAGGGTAGTTCCGTTGTGCCATCTCTTCAAATATACTAACGAGAGTAGGCTGCAAATAATCACTCAAAATCTTATAAAAAGGAGCATCAAGTCCAGACCAGGAGTCTTAAAATTCGGCAGAGCCTTTACTACCATACCAATTTCATAACTGGTAATTGGGGCATTTAATTTCTCCATAGATTCAGCAGATATGCAAGAAAGAACCTCTAGTCCCTAGATGTAATTGCCCTGCCCTGTACAGTTGTTGGTAATATTTATTTATTTATTTATTTATTTATTTAATTAAGGTTTTTCTATACCGGCATTCATGATAAGATCATATCATGCCGGTTTACAAATAACAGGGGGTGCAGAAACAAAACTTTGTTCTTTTAACAAGTGAGTAGGAAGCAAAAGTTACAATAAAACAGGGTTGTACAACTGGGGTAGGAAGGAGACAAGAATAGACAGGAGTAAAAATCTTTACAGAGGTAACTTATGTACATTGTGCAGTAATGACTCTTTAGGGATATATACATTGGGCAGTAAGGTCTCTCAATGGGTATTCGACTCAGGAAAGGCTTGCTTAAATAGCCAAGTCTTAAGTCTTTTCCTGAATGTTAGTAAGCAGGGTTACCAACCTTCACAAACTTCCTCATCTTTTGTACCCACTATGGAGGCTATAAATTTAGACATTGTCTGGCTGTGTGTTATGTTTGCCAATAACTTGCCCACATTGTTCCCATACAGATCAAATGTATGTTTAAGAGATAGTAATGCCATACCATCTCACTGATGTAATAGGGTCATTCAGAACACTTTGAAGTTGCTTATAGGTATCCAATGCACTTTTTAGAATTGGTGTCAATCGCCAGTCTCTTAAATACCCCATTTGAGCTTCAATATCCAGTATTTTACCTAATAATTTCCCAGAAAAAATAGGGGTAGCCTTCTGCTGAGCCTTAGTAATCTCATATAATTCCCACTTTTCTATCAAAAAAGAAGCTTGAAAGTGATCTTCATGTATGAAATCCCGGGGCATCCTCCACAAGTCTGGATTAGCTAACTCTGCACTGCATATAACCACTCAGGATATGGGAAAATGGTCAGAGATCACTAAACTTTCACTCTTTGTGTGAATGAACTGTGGAAAGAGCGCCTCTGAAATGAACATACAATCGATATGTATTATGGGCCCTAGCAGAATGTGTAAAATCTTTACACAAAGAATTGAGAGCTCTCCAAGCATCCAAGAAAATAAAAATATTCATAGTTTCAGCATTCTAGTTAGAGGGGCAGCTTTGTCCCGTATGAGCAATCGTCCCCCCAATTAAGCCATAGTCTCTGAATACCTCTATCAGCAAATCCCTATACCACCTTACTAACACATCAATCACTCCCCACATTCCCTCCCTGTACCCTCTTCCCCATCCCCCATCCATCCTCCCTACCCCATTCCCCCCATTAAACCAAGTAATTATAGAATGCATAACAGTCACATCAGTCTCCATCCAGTCTTGGAATCGATAAATGACACCCTCAGGTGCCACCACTCATACAAACTTATACAGTAACATAGTAATGACGGCAGAAAAAGACCAAAATGGTCCATCCAGTCTGCCCAGCAAGCTTCCCAAGGTAGTAACTGCCGCTCCATGCCAGTTTAGCTTTTTTATTTATTTCCATCCTCTATCCTTTTAGGGATCCACAGTGTTTATCCCATGCTCCTTTGAAATCCTACACAGTTTTAGTCTTCATCACTTCCTCCGGAAGGGCGTTCCAGGCATCCACCACCCTCTCAGTCTTTCTCCCTGGAGTTTCAAATCGTGACACCCCACCCCTACTAAATTGTTTCCAATGGAAAAGGTTTGTTGACGACCATGGATCATTAAAACCTTTCAAGTATCTGAAGGTCTATATCATATCACCCTTGCTCCTCCTCTCTTCCAGGGTATTCATTTTCAGGTTCTTCAACCTCTCCGCTCCTTAAATAAGAAAACAAAAACAAAAGCTCAGTGCCGTGGATAAAAGAAAACGTCCATCCAGAGGTAAAATAATAATTGTCTCATAGTTGCAACCGCCAGCCTTCTCACCAGAAATGCAAAAATCCAACATGACACCAGTAAGACAAATTCTCACAACTTTCAACATATAAGGCACAGCAAACCCAGCTATAAGAAAATCTGTTCAGGTTTAAGTTTGCTGGAAGGCAAAATATCCCAAATGAGGGAAGCTTCCATGATCGACTCCAAGACTCAGTTTAGGCCAGCACACCAAGCCTCATGATTGGCCAGGTGTTGCAAACAAGTGGATCCCTTTATAAAATAGCACAGTCACTCTTGTGGCCTCAATGAAATGTTCCTTCCAAAAAAATTAGTACAAATTAAAAAAAAAAAAAATCCACAGGCAACTGGAAGCCCCTATGCTCAAACCACAAAAAAAAGGATCAAAGCAACTGCGCACATGTCCTAGCAAACAGAACACAACAAATCCACCCAAATATATGTTCAGGCAGGCTGACAAACCATCTAAAACAAAGTTATCCTACATCAATGACTGAAAGATCCACATTGTTTCAATATGCAAAGCCTTCAATTTAGCCGTGTATTGTAGAGAGAATATGTTTCTCTTACCTACCCCACTGCCGACCTGGACGTATTCGTTATGCATAGCTACCATAGTGGAAAAGTCCTGAAACATTAGGACTTTATTGCCCTGATGTGTGAGTTCTTTGAATTTAATGCATGCCTGCAATATCTTCATCCTTTGGGCATAGTTTAAAAAGTTTGCAATGATGACCCAAGGCCTGCCCTGCTTAGCACTCAGCCTATGGGGCCCGTCCAATCACCACCTTTCCCATCAAGTCTTGCGGTGCCAATTCTCAGGGTACGTAAGAATGTAAAGCTTGCCATACTGGGTCAGATCAAAGGTCCATCAAGCCCGATATCCTGTTCCCAGCAGTGGCCAAGCCAGGTCACAAGCACTGGCAGAATCCCAAGGGGCAGATAAAAGTCCAAGCTGCTTATCCCAAGAATAAGCAGTGGATTTCTGCAACTCTACCTTAATAATGGTTAATGGACTTTTCCTCCAGGAACTTGTCCAATCCTTTTTTCAAACACAGCTATACTAATACAGGCGGATTTTAAATGACCTGCTCGCGTAAATCCGCCCTGGGTTTTTTTAAGGGGCGTGTCGGGGGCGGGGCCAAATGATGCGGCGGGACCGGGGGCGTAGCGCCAGCCCAGGGGCATGGTCGAGGCCTCTGGACCAGCTCCCGGGTCGGATGACGGCGCGCCAGCAATCCGCTGGCGCGCGTAGATTTACGTCTGCTTCTAGCAGGCGTAAATCGAGGGACAAAGGTAAGGGGGGGGGGGGGGCGGTTAGATAGGGCCGGGGGGGTGGGTTAGGTAGGGTAAGGGAGAGGAAGGTGAGGGGAGGGCAAAAGAAAGTTCCCTCCGAGGCCGCTCCAATTTCGGAACGGCCTCGGAGGGAACGGAGGCAGGCTGCGCGGCTCGGCGCGCGCAAGGCTGCCCAAAATCGGCAGCCTTGCGCGCGCCGATCCAGGATTTTATAAGATACGTGCGGCTATGCGCGTATCTTATAAAATCCAGCGTACTTTTGTTTGCGCCTGCTGCGCGAACAAAAGTACGCGATCGCGCTCTTTTTTAAAATCTACCCCACAGCTTTCACCACATCCTCTGGCAACAAATTCCAGAGCTTAATTATGCATTGAGTAAAAAAAGATGTTCTCTTATTAGTTTTAAATGTATTACCCAGTAACTTCATGGTGTGTGTCCCTGGTCTTTAACACTTAACTTGTTCCATTCTACTCATTTTTATAATTCTCTATCATATTTCCCCTCAGCCGTCTCTCCTCCAAGCCATGTTTCCAGTAACTTGTCAATATGAAATCTGCAACAGTTTCAGAAATACCCACAAAGCATAGATTGTTGCACTGGGAGCAATTTTTCAAGGTCATCCTGCTTGGCTGCATACTCAGTTGATATCTTCTCCGGTTTATGCACTGAAAGATTATCATCCTCCAACACAGAGACGAGAGTTTCTGCTGCATCTAAGCTCTTACCAATGTGTTCAACTGATTGTTTAAGATTGCTGATATTTTCATTAATTTTGTCGAACCTGCTATCAAGCGCTATGACAACAGCATTCGTAAGATCAGGTATTAAAGTATCCAGCCCAGAGGGGCCTACCTTCTCCACTCCATCAACCATCTTAGACTCTTGTGGTTTCATTTTGTCTCTTTCTTTCTCGGTTTTGCTGGCACGACTTGCGAACGCAACCCTAAATATTTCTACATGTATTAAGCAGAGGTGTCACAAAATGAATCCAGGTCTCTAAGAAGCAAAATTTTGGTAAAGAGAGGATTTTCACGGGGTTGGCCCTTGGGGCTCTCTCCTCATGCATCCTTCCTTATTCATTTCTCTTTTTTTTTCCTGGTCTGGTAATTGCCTCCTGATGATTTGGGGATCTCAGTTCAGATAGCACTGGTCACTACTGGGCGATGGAGCCATGAGCCGTTATTCACAACTGCCCAAGGATTTTCCCCATTTTATAACCCACTTTCCCACCATTCCCTCCAGGGTCACAGACCGTGGCTGCTTCCAGAACTGGGTATGCATGCACCCTAAATGCAGCCAGTCGCTGCCGCTATTCAGTCTTGGATGAGACCCGCTCCCTACCCCCACCCCCAGCTCTCCAGAAGCTGGGAACACTACCGCCGCAGCACAGCCAGCCCTGATCCACTCAGGGAAAAGAAGCTCAGCACAAAAAAAAATAATCAAACCCAAAGCTTCTGCATGGCCGTGTGCTACACTGTCACCGAGCCATCGGCCCAGCAAATTTCCACTGCAAAAATCTATCCACCTTAAGGAAAATCTACCATGTGTTATTGTGGGTTCCCCCAACAAACTCCCATAGCGTGGTAGATTTCCATGGAAGCACCCCCTGTGGCAAGCTTATTGCACAGCCACGCCAAAGACCCAAACTGTGCCAGTGTCGACTGGGTCACTGCTTCTTCATTTGCAGTAGGACTAAAATGTACAGTGCGGATCATTGTGTAAAATTAAAAATCTATTGTCAGATTGGTTAAAACAAAAAAAAGGATGTGGCAGGGCTGGACCAGTGGTAGTGTTGTGCACTGCCATGCAGAGGGATGCGGCTTAGATTCCTGGGCTGGGCTTCTGCAACATTAGGTGTTGCTGTTGTGTGGGTGGCTGGGCCTCTCTCTTGCCTCCCTCCAGGCCCTTCAGTCAGGGCAGTGTAAGTGGCATTCACAGCCCCTTGGTTGGGGGGAGGGGGGTGGGAGGCCGGGCATCCCAGTCATCACACAACAGCGACATCTAATGGCAAAATGTAGGGTCCACTTTAGCCAGATTCTATTCTGTTATCAATTTGGGTCATGCCTTTCTTTAGTCTACAGACTATACCCATCGTATGTTACAGTAACAATAAAATACATCATAATACAATCACATGATTAATACTACAACAATTATGTATTATGTTTACATATGATTTGTAAACATAATACAAAATTACATCATGATACATGGTCATAAACTCACCAAATACATCATAAAATAGCAGGTCTACCCTACCAATAAAAACTATAGTTGCAAAGGCCTTGTCATTATCCGTATCCCCCTCTTGCACAAGAGAGATGAGGAACATGGGAAAAGGACATGGGAAAAGAATAAGAACATGAAGAGGCAGACATGATGAGAGGGAAGGGATGAATTTGGGGGAAGAGAGGAAGGTGATGGATAAAGTCGAAGGTCACTGACTCAAATTAAGGTGCGGGAGAAGGGTGGAAGGTAAGGTGGGAAGGAGAATTGAGCAGGTGATAGAAGGATGAGAGGAAGCAGGGAAAGATCAAGATGTGGGTGGGGCATAAGGTGATAGAGATGGAGAGGGGCAGAAAGATTGGAAGGGCAGAAATGAAGAATAATCCATTATATTTCCCATGTTGATCCCTGAATGTTTTGTTTTTTGTTTGGGGGGGGGGGGGCGCGCTGTTTGGATTTGTGGCTCTGTAGTTGATATGTTCAGGCCTTTTTGTGTAATGTGGGTTTGTGTTGATGGGGAGAAGGGATGGGTTTTAATAGTTCCCCTCTCATACTGGAAAGATTCTGATAGGCAACCAGGCCAAATTGCATTAGCTGAGGTTTATTGAGCGGAAAAAAAAAAATAGCCACTAGGTGTCACCATTGTGCAGTGACCATGGCTCCCTCCTCCCAGGGCCTGTGAGCGCTGCCTCTGCAGCAGCCCCTGCCAACTCAAGGTGCAGAAGACCTGGCCTGGGACTGAACCCCAGGTCCCTCCCCATGACAGTATTCAGCACCAGGCTGCCCCGTTGTTTTGTTTGTTAATATTGTATCTTGCGCTGACCTTGCTGTACAATATGGCGTGAGGATACCAGCACAGCGTTCAGATGATGATCAGCAACAGCACGCTGGATTAATTGCATTCATAATGATGGGAGTGGGAAATAAGGAGGAATTTTCAAACAGATGAAACACAAAATATCTCGGGAATGGAGTGAAAACAGAGTGAAGCAGGGCTTATTTTAATTGCCAAAAAAACATTTAAATATGTAGCTGGGTTTTTTTTGTTTTCTTTTTTTTTTTGGGGGGGGGGGGGGGCGGTTTGGCTATTACTATTGCAGTTTCTGGGCTTGGTCCCTTACCTTTGGTTTTTGTTCCCTCTCTCTGTTGAAAGCTCCTACTGGTCCCATAGCTGGCACTGGACGGACAGCATTCAAGTGTGTTGTGTGTGTGATTCTTAAGATGTTGGATTTTGATTTGTGTGGTGAGAGAGCGAGGCTGTGGCTTCCTGGCCCCCTGCGAAACACTGCAACGCATTCACAAGGCTCGGCAAAGAGAGGACTGGTGCCTTTCATTTTTACATCAACTTTTGGTGCAGTCCTGCCAAATGCAGATCCCTTTACCAGCGCACACGGATACTCAGCATAAAACCAGACAGCGACAATACATCTCCCCCCCCCCCCCCCGATTCCCAAATCCGCCACCGCTTCCAGCAGGAACCAAAGGCCGTGGGCCCTTTCTGGCAGTCCCGCTGGCTCTTTCTCCTTCATCAGCGCCGCCATAAATCTCCCGGGCCTTGTGTGGCGCAGGCGGCCGAGGCAGCGCGGGAGACATCTGCTGCGGGGAGGGGAGGGGGAGGCGGGACATCCCGCGGCGCATTGTTCCTGGGACGGTGCAGCCGGGCCGGCGCGAAGCTTCCCGCCGAGATCGGTGGCCGAGGAGGAGAAAAGAAGGGGGAGAGTTATTAATGAGCTGAAAAGAGAGGGGCCGCGATGAAAGCTCCCCAGGCTGGATTGGCCTTCACCCATTCCAGTCCCATCACCTCGCGAGCCCCTGAGCCCTGAAAGAAATCGGAGGAACTCCCCCCCCCCCCCTCCTCTCCTCTCCTCTCTGGCCTCGTTTAGTCGTTAAGAAGCCACGAAGCGATAACGAAAACAAACAAACGTGAGAGATGAGTCGTCGGAGGAGGAGAGGGGGAGGGTTAGCTCGCGGTGATCGCTGCTGTTCTTGCAGTGCCCAGATTTGACGCTCGGGTTCAAAGCAACACAAAATAAAACCTGCCCCCCCCCCCAAGCCTGCGGGTCAGTTTGCACGCACGGTTCCTTTTGGGAAAAAAAGGGAAACGATCCAAAGGGTAAAAAAAAAAAAATCTAAAGTGCAAACAAAGCTTTGTGCAAAAAGCCGTGGATAGATTTAGTTGATTCTTAAATTTAGCCCTTTAGTCCCATGGTATGGGTGGGGGCAGGGAGGAGAGAGAGGTTTGCAACAAATGGGGTCTTTTTTTCCTGCTGTAATTTCGTTCCCTCCCAGAAGCTGCAGGCAGTTAGAGCCTTAAGCGAAAGATGCATCAGTTGTTCCAAACTGCCAGCAGAGTGGCGGGCTCGGTCCTTAAGTCAGGCCCTGGCTGCTTTATCTTCATTCCCAGCCTAGCTGGAGCCGGCAGGGCTGTTGACAGAGGGGACCTCAATTCGCACTTACCTAAAGGTTGACGCCATCGTGTTGGCTGGGTCAGTCTGGCGGGTTATGTGCTCCTGGCCACCAGGTTGGTGTGGCAGATTGGTGCTGGTGGGATACCCTCCAGAAAGATCACAGGGGACCTAGAAGGCCAGATGTTCAGGCAACAGCCATATTAAACTATTCAATATGAGAAGGAAGGGGTGCTGGGGATGAACGCTAACAGGGGACCTTGAACGCTCATCTGGCCAAGACCGTGGCATACAAAGGAGGAAGATTGCCCAACACTGTCCTGAATAAAGAGTGATATTTTATAAACAGTCACACATTAACAGGAGGCACAAAAATAACTCCACTGCTTGGATGAACCAACAAGGACCGACCTTCACAGTCTGGGTAAACAAAAAGCGTGGGGGTAGCTTGCTTATGATGCGGAGGTTACTACCCTTAACCATTAAGCCTTATGCTCACCTTTGGTGCAACTCCAACATTACTCTCTGCATCAATTGCAGGGAATGGCAGGAAATTTGAATCAAATATTTACCAACAAGGGCCCTGAACTTGGTAGTTGGTGAAACAGATAAGTATGGGAAAATAAGTGTGGGAGCTTGCTGGGCAGACTGGATGGGCCGATTGGTCTTTTTCTGCTGTCTTTTTCTGATTCTATGTTTCTGATAGGTCGTTTTTCTTCTTTTTTTTTTTGCCATCATCTATTCATGTTACAGCGGTAAGGCTTGGAACACTCTCCAGTGGTGAATTATCAGAGAGGATGGGGGTCTGTTGTGACATTCACATCCCTGAGGGGGAAAACAGAATTAGTGCTCATACAGTGACATCTGCTGGCTACCCAGAGAACAGCAGCAGCTATAGCTCTCTAGAAAGCTGCACCCACTTGTTTACGTGGCATTGGTACCATGTGCAGCTTTAACAAGTCGAGGGGGGGAGATGTGTGAGGCAGCGGAGACAGCACTTGGACTGTGAAAGATGTCTCCATGAGCCGGGGCAGGGCAGGAAAAGTAAGGCAAGAGGCTTGTGGGGTAGATTTAAAAATCAGACTTTTTTCCCTTGCCTTACCTGTCCAAATGAAAACTTGTCTCTCTCTCTGGTATGCAGGTGGGTGAGGAGGCTGGAGAGCATTTCTTCCCCCTATGGAAGATAACACTCGAAACTCTCTGTTTCGTTTAGAAATGCGTGAACAAGCAAACATCCAAGTACCTCTCTCAATTTCTACACACCCACAAGAAATCTCCCCTCATCCCAACTTCTTTTCTGTCCTCTGGCCTCCGCCAGGTTGTCCTGCCCTAGACTTTGTGCTTTTAGCTGTTATACACCGAAATGCTTGAGCAAGGCCCCACAACCCCTACGACTCGAGCCTTTCCATCTTATTTCAGGGAAAAAAAAGCTAAAAAGCATGGCTGTCAGCCTGGCGTTCCCACCAGGGACCCAGGCCTCCCTGCGCTAACTCCCTGAGCTTCCAATTATGGACCTTGAAGTTAAATACCCAGGGTTCCCAATGCTGTTCCATCTGTAAATCTGATCACCGTTGTTAAGTTATTTCAGTTGCAGTTTGATGCAAATTGATTGTAATCCGCCTCGAGGGCTGTCTTGGTAAGAAGGGCGGAATATCAGATTTGCTCAAATAAATAACGCAATGGTCATCTCTCCCTCTTCTGTCTCCCTAGCTGGAGCACCTGTAAGCAGAAAAAGCAGCTGGCCAAGGCCCGAGCCGGTGAGCTGGGCTCTTCCCCCGAGGGCGAGAAACTCCACAGCGACAGCGGCGTCTTCCTAGATACACACAGCCTCCAGGACCAGCATCAGCTCAACAAGGGTAAGGGGAGTGGGGGCAGTCATCCTGACAGCAAGCTATGAGTTTATCCTTAACCCGGGACCTGGCGGGGCCAGGCTGTGCGTTTGAGGATATCCGGAATAAGTCTGCATGAGATATGGTGTACATACGATGGAGGCAGCGCCTGCAAGTCTGTCTCATGCATACTCGTTGCAGATATCTTGGAAGGCCCGGCTGGCTGTGAGATTGATTAGGGGACAGGCTTGGAAGCCACTTGGTCTAGAGGGATGGAAGAACCAAAGACTGGACACAGCAGACTGAAAGTGGTTGGGTCTCGGCACTGGCTGCCGGTCATCCCTTTTCCTCTGCCAGCTCCTTGGCGAGGTTTCCTGCCTTGGGAACGGTGCTAGGGTGCACCAACCTTTTTTTTTCCCCCCCCCCAGCTTTCAGAATGTTGATGCCTCACAGGATCCTTGAAATCAAAGAAGGGAAAAGGGAAGTGGGTGGAGAGAGAGAGAGGCGTGAATTTGGAAGCTGAGAGGAATTTTCAGCGGGCCTGTGCAGCTGGCGCGTTGGCAAGCGTTAACTCAGAGGTCCCCAGAGGAGGGCATCTGATGGGCCAAGGTCTGCATCAGGTGGTGCTTTTCTGCAGTGCAATAAGGAGAGGATGATCATAAACAGCTCAAGAGCAAAGGGGGAGGAGGGGACGTGGGAATGGGGAGGAGGAGGAAGAGGAGAACGATAGAGAAGCAATTGCTTTTTATTTCTGAGTGGTCCGGTATCCGGTTCTGTGAATGCACAAAGTTTGTGCTTCCACACCCCCGCTCAAAGTCATCATCCCTGTCAGTATATTTCTTAGCATTTAAAATTATGCCATGCTTTATAAATAGGGACTTTTGTTTTCAAGGGTGGGGGGGGGGGGGGGTTGTCTTATTTTTCCTGGGACTTTCAATGTTATAACAAACAGGAGAATAATCAGCAGAAAAAACATTTTTCCACCAATTTGTTATAACATTGAAAATCCCAGGAAAAATAAAATAAAAGCTGAAAACAAATGTCCCTATATATATATATATATATATATATATATATATATATAAAGCATCAGCAGAGGGCAAAGCACCTCAGTCAGGTTATATACAGCCTGCAAGATCACAATCTTTGATGAGAACAGACTCTGGGAGGTCAGCTTGCTGAATATTTTAGAGTAGGGTCAGCAGGGTGGCATCTGAACTCTGAGCCCTTTAGGTATCAGGCTTCTGTGCTCCGAGCACCCGTCTGCATGCTCTTCCCCTCACAAGTCTCCCGGCTTGCTTCTCTTGGTCTCTGCTCTGACTGAAGCCATGCTTGCTTTAGTTCACATGGAGTCCTGCACAACAGAAAAAAAAAAACCTACAGAGCTGAAGCTATTCTGGTCCCACTTATCAGATAACTGGCCTAAAGCCCCGTCTTGATGATGGAAAACAGAATTATTTTCGCTTTTTATTTGCGATGGATTATTTATAAAGCGTCTCTTTTCCCTTGTATAGCTTTTCCTCTACAAAAAAAAAAAAAAGAAAGGCAGACAGGGCCCAATAAGCCCCCAGAACAGGCATTTTAAAAACGAAAATCTTTTTTTTTTTTTGTAAATTGTGTTGTCTCTGTCTCTCTCTCTTGTCTCAGAGACTGCACTCCACGTCCTGTAAATGGTTGAAAAGATTTTTTTTTGGGGGGGGGAGGGGGGGTTGTTGTTTTTTTCAAATCTCAGAAATATTTTGTGGAGCCCACAGTGTTTTCTAGAACATCTATAACCAGACAGAAAGTTCTAGAGCAGGGGTTGGCCACCCTCGGAACCCTCACCGCAGAGTCGGCACCGGGTTAGTAAGTATTTTCAAAACCTCTGGAACAGCTGGGCTAATCTTGTGAAGAAAAACTTTGTCAGAGGTTTGTTTTTTTTTTTTGGGTCATGTTTTTACTTGAACTCAAAACATCTCCCAGGACTCTCCTGTTCTTTGGTTCAAGGCGAAAGGTGAGATATCTTCTATCAGATGAAGTGTGTATGTGAATGCCATGGTAGGTACATCAGCTTTGGGGCCTCACAGGTGTCTGCTTCATGTACATCTGAAGAGATCTCCAAGACCCTGAAACCTCCCGTGCAGTATTTCTTTTTTATCGGGTCAATAAAAGATATATCACACCTTCCATGAAAGTATTCTGTTTTGGCCGGGCCCCAGTCATCCGAAGAGCTCTCAGATGTTTTGACTGTGTGGAACGAAAGGGTCCCCCAGGATATGATAGAGATGTTTAAAATCATGAGAGGTCTAGAATGGGTAGATGTGAATCGGTTATTTACTCTTTCGGATAGTAGAAAGACTAGGGGGCACTCCATGAAGTTAGCATGGGGCACATTTAAAACTAATCAGAGAAAGTTCTTTTTCACTCAACGCACAATTAAACTCTGGAATTTGTTGCCAGAGAATGTGGTTCGTGCAGTTAGTATAGCTGTGTTTAAAAAAGGATTGGATAAGTTCTTGGAGGAGAAGTCCATTACCTGCTATTAAGTTCACTTAGAGAATAGCCACTGCCATTAGCAATGGTAACATGGAATAGGCTTAGGTTTTGGATATTTGCCAGGTACTTGTGGCCCGGATTGGTCACTGTTGGAAACAGGATGCTGGGCTTGATGGACCCTTGGTCTGACCCAGTATGGCATTTTCTTATGTTCTCTCTCTCTCCACAGTGCACAAGACAGAACCGAATTTCTACATCGGTCTCCCGCCCCACAAGCAGGACGAGGTGGAGAAGCTGCTGGGGGACTCTGGCCGCGGCAAAGACTGGCAGCGCCTGGCCAGCTTGCTGGGGTACGAGGAGGAGAGCATCGCTGTCTTCGGCCGCGGGGAAGATCCCGTCCACACCCTCCTCTCGGACTGGTCTGCCAAGGATGGCGCCACGCTGGAGGTCATCTGCGCGGCCCTGGTGAACATGGGCAGGGCAGACGTGGTGGAGAACCTGAAGAGCACGGCCGAGGCCAGCTCAGTGGTGTAACGATGGCTGGAGGAAGGCCTGCGGCTCGCGTAGGAAGGACTCCCTAGAAATTTTAAACCAATTTAAAGAAAACAAGAACAAACTGCGTAGCTAGGCCTTAGGAGCTTGCAGGTTCTGAGCTCCTGTCATTAGCTCTTATACCTTTTTTTTTTTTTTTGAGGATTTTCAGAGGCAATATAAAAATTTTCCATATGCCAAAGGGTTAAGAGCAAACGTCTTTGGAAATAAACAAGGTCACTGGGATTTTCAAGCCGGGAGGGCGGCCATGATGACGGGTGAAACATCACCATGTGATCTGGCCATGACAGCTGACCTCCTCAGCCTCAGGAGAGATGTGGGCATTCCCCAAAGGAGAAGGGGCATCAGGCACCGCTGCCTCCATGTCTTCCTGGGCCCCCACCCACTCCCTCCTCCCGCCGAACAGCAGGGGAAGAACCTGACTCTCCAGATCCAGCCTGATCTTGGACAGATATATATATATATATTTTTTGACAATCATACCATTTATTCTGCCCATATTAGGAAAATTAAAATGGGTTTGGGGTGATGAGAGAGAAGAGCGTACGGGGAGGGAGAAGGAGGTTTGGAGAACCGAGCTGGGCTCTCTGACTTGAGAGAGTTAAATAAAAAAATTAGTCGGTAGGTCCCAGTTTTCCTGTAAGGTCCTGGTACAACCCAAGCTCCGAGTGAGCTAAGAAGTCGCCAACAGGTCCAGCAGAGACTGCCTTTCTTGCATTTTGTTGATACAAGATCCAACCGAGTCTTGATTAAACATTGGAACCCCCTAATGAAATTATGCAGTTAGAAGTCAATAGTTTATAAATATTACTACCCTTATCATAAGGCTTGGGGGGGGGGGGGGAACTGCACGGAGCGGCAGTTACTGCCCTTGAGAGAACCATGGGGCGGAGCGGCAGATCCTACCGTAAGAAGCTTGCTGGGCCATCTGGTCGTCTTCTGCCGTCATTACTATGTTACTATGATGTGTCTGTGAAGTTCCAATACGTTATCCCCATTGGTCTTCAACATGTAAACTTCATGTGTATATACAGCTATAAAGATATTTATATATGGGTGTGTGTATAGATATGCATTATAGACTGTATATTTTCACCGAGTGTCCCATTTAAAGGGCTGTCCATGTACGAGTGAGCACAGAGGACGGCAGTGCTCTTAGCAGCTTCGAGCCGTGCAGGTTACAGCCATCACCATCTCGGGTACGTAGCTGCAAAATGGCACAGAACTGGTGCGGATACAACCGTGTTCACGTTCCCCCCCCTTGAAGATGTGTCTGTTTTTTTACAACTTCCTTCTCATCGTATTCATTAACCCTATTGCCTTGGAATAGCAACTGAGACAAAAAAAAAAAGCCAGGGCTGACCTGAGCCCCCCCACAAGCACCCTGATAGACTGGGCTATCGCCACCGCCACATCTAACACCAGTGCCTGCGCTGATCTTCCTTGCCTCGGATCTTGTTCCTGTGCCCTTCCTCCTTCCCCCACGGATGGCTTGTGGGACCTCTGGCCAGCAGGAAGGCTGGAGGGGTGCCTCCTGCGATGTCTGCTGCAGCCATGCTCTCTCTCTCTCTCCGTTTCCCAGGCCTGAGCACAAGACAACGCCCCCCCCCATGGCAAATCCATAGCTGAATCCCCTGTACTGCAGGGGCCCCCCAACACAGGCTGCAGATTTTTAGTGGAAAGGATTGTGTGTAACTCATACTGAATGTGCATTTCGTGTCCAACATGTTTGACGATTCCTCTCAGTCTGACTGACCCCCGATCAGAGTAAAGACTGCCAGCAGTTGAAGAAAGGCGCTGATAATGCACGTTTAATTTCCACTCAAATGTCGTGGCCCACCAGTCACTTTCTCGCAGTGAATCTGATATCCTCGTGCCTTTCTAACCGTACACTGCCTTACCTGTGCGATGGTTTTTTTATTAATTGCTCCCGCTCCAGTTTTTTTCCCGAGGTGGCATAAAGTCCAAAAAAATGTAGAGTACAGAAAGGAAGAGGCACTCCCGGGTCAAAAGGGGGAAAAAAAAACAATGGAAAATTGGAGGCAGCCGGCAAAAATTGCTGCAGAAATCCCAAAGACAGCACGGTAATCCAGAGAAAGACAGGCCAGGCATGCCAAAGCTCCCCATGAAGGTGGCCCTGTATTTGGTCAGAAATGGTGGATTACAAATTCATGACATTTGTGTATTTTTGTTTACTGTCTTTTGAAGTGTGTGGCACCCCCCTCTCCACCCTCCTTCCATTCTAAAACTTCAAGACAAACCCGTGAATGTTGCAGGAGATTTGTTGCCGCTCAGGTGGTGCGGACATCCAGCCATCGGGATAAAAAAAACAAACCCCAAGCACCAGCTAAGCGGGCCTGAGAGTATTGTGATAACATTGCTGATAGAGCGGGCTTTTGCCTTTGCTGGGGCTCACATTGTCTCCAGGTGCCTCATGAAAGGACAAATGTGTCATCATTCCTCTAGGCCCTGCGTCTCCCCTGCGACACAGCAACACCCTGCGTATGGTGCAACTACCACAGAATTTTGGTGCAAACTCGTTTTATTCCTTCCTGCAAGCTCAGTTTCCAGAAGCTCTTTCAAACAGGGAAAGCAATGCAGGTACGACCCGCGTTGAGCCTCTGAAAGGTTTGGGGAGCGCATGAGATGGCTGAGGTGGGGGGGGCAGAGTGGGAAAGGTAGGTCAGGGACTGCAGAGTGTGATGGGTGATAGCAAAAAAAAAAAAGACACCTTCACTCAGTCCAAAATTGTGTTAAAAATATATACAGAGATGTTTCATAGCAACAGTCATGGTAAAACCAGTTTTTCAGGATAAATCAGCAAATCCCAATGATCATTTCTTGATTTCATTTTCTCATCTCTCCGCCCACAGGAAGTGACATCATGGAATGATCAGCTGATTCGTTTTGGATTGCTGAATTGGTTTTTTTCTGTATTGCGTTTTTTATTGCTACTGTTGCCTTTAAATATTTGTGTATATGTATTAATATAATCTTGCCCCGAGTGTGGTCATATTTTGATGCTGGAGAGGATGAAGGATTGGGATGCAGTGTTCCTCTTACTCAGGAATCATGCACATGCACTTTGTACCCTTGGACCTGCCTGTTTTTTTTCTGGAGTAGGATACATTGGAAGGGGAGTGTACAATACACAGTGTTACCGTGTCTTGACTAAGCCCACAGCTCACTGGAAGGATGCATGGGCTGGTGCTAGGAAAGCCATCATGTTTATTTCACAGTTTTAAATGCAGAGATGTGTTCCTCAGACTCCCTCTGTACTTTTCAGGTATTGGTGCAGAGATTTGGTAGCCTTGAAGGGACCTGAGTGGTCTTATAAAGCTCATTTTACTACACCATCTTTTTATGCTGGTGCAATAAACAAAAGGTCTGATAGCCTGGTGAGAGTCCATTTATCAGATGCTAGAGTTCCTTTATAAATATAAAAAATGCAAAGCTTACCTTTAGCAAGCAAAAAGAGGGTTGAATTGAAACCTATTGGGGTAGATTTAAAAAAAAAAAAAAAGCACGTTTGCGTACTTTTGTTGGCGCACCAGGCGCAAACAAAAGTACGCTGGATTTTATAAATCTTAAAAAATCCTGGATCAGCACGCGCAAGGCTGCCGATTTTGGGCAGCCGGCGCGTGCCGAGCTGCGCAGCCTGCCTCCGTTCCCTTCGAGGCCGCTCCGAAATCGGAGCGACCTCGGAGGGAACTTTCTTTCGCCCTCCCCTCACCTTCCCCTCCCTTCCCCTACCTAACCCACCCCCCGGCCCTATCTAAACCCCCCCCTACCTTTATCCATGGATTTACGCCTCCCGGAGGGAGACGTAAATCCACGCGTGCCAGTGGGCTGCTGGCGCGCCGAGACTCGACTCGGGGGCGGTTCCGGAGGGCGAGGCCACGCCCCCGGAACGCCCCAGGCTGAAACCACGCCCCCGGGCCCGCCCACGAAACGCCCCCTTCAGAAAACCCCGGGACCTACGTGCGTCCCGGGGCTCTGCGCGCGCTGGCGGCCTATGCAAAATAGGCGCGCAAGGCCCTGCTCGCATAAATCCGTGCGGATTTACGCGAGCAGGGCTTTTAAAATCCGCCCGATTGTGAGCAGTAATGCCACCTCCAAGGCTTCACTTTTCACAACTTCTTCGTCACAGCCCCTCCATTCATCACTGACTTGAAGGACCTTTGCTCTGACCCAGTATGGCATATCTTTCCTTCTTATGTTCTTGTAAGCTCAGTCTCCACTTCCTCTTCGTCCTGCCATGTCAGTCCAGACCAGTGGGTTTCCTTCTTGCACCAGCAGGTGGAGACAGAGAACAACTTCCTTCTCTGACGTAGTTCTGAGCCTTTATATTCTGGGGTAACAGGATAACTTGCCAGTAATATTCTGCTGGTAGGTACTGCTCTGGGATAGCAAAAATGAAGACGGAGCGATGGCCTGTGGATGGGTCAGTTTCCCCAGGAAAGGAAAGCGAGCAGAGGATAGCTGTTCTTCCTCTCTGAAAAAAAAAAGGGGGAGAGAAAATCCAGTTCCCATGTGGACCTGGTAGAAACGCTATGAAATGCAGTCCACATAATGCTGAACACGCACGGGGAGCGAGAGAAGCGCTGAAAGAGTGAAAGCAGTTGCAGTCAACCCCCGGCTCCCGCCCACCAGGCCCCCGACCCATGGAAAGAAGTAGGAAGTGCCTGGAATGCGGTGATAGGAAGCAGAGTTCCTTAGTGAGCAGTTTCTACATCAAATGTAATGCGCCGGAAACCCTAGCAGAAAAACAGGTACAGAGAGGTATGCAAGAAATGGGTGGCTGAGCAAACACCAGTGATGTGCTGGCATCAGGGGAAGAACCAACACCAGCACAGAGGGGGAAGGTCCGGGGGGTGAAGGCTCAAGGTAAGAATGTTGGCAGGGAGGCCAACTCAGAGGAGGAAGCAGGCCCAAGTTAGGCACGTCAAAGCTACGGGAAAATCTGTGGAGATAACGCGGTTTTCAAATGAGTTTATTCTCCTTATGCATAAGGCTTACGGTGAACACTGGAACAGGTAATAGAGGACCTAGGTCTCCCCCCCACCCGGGCACCCCTAGAGAGGACAAGGTGGGGCCTAAATGACCCTGACTAGGAGTTAGAAAGCCCCATTACCCAGGACATTCCCCTTTGCGTAAATGCTCAAAGGGAAGTACAAAGGATGTGCAAGGCCCTCGGGGTTCTGGAGAAGTCAGGTGATGAGACAAAGTCGGATGTCGCCATTAGGCTGTATTGCAGAGAAGAGCTGAGCACCCTCATTTCTAAAGTGGAGCAAGCCTTAGATCTAGCAGATGAGCAGGAGCAAAAGACAGTTTTGGGGGTCATCTGGTCCTCCTGTGTAGCAAGAAGCCTACCAGAACCTTTTCCCTGCATTCAGCCAAAAAAAGATATCATTATGGCAGGGTGGGATAGATACCCCGAGCACAGCCTTAAAGGCTAGGCATATAATGACTAAGTAGAAGTGGAAGTTGTACTGAATTTTAAGGTGAAGGGAATCCTGAAAGAGGAAAAACAAGAGAACTTGATCATGTATGGGATGAGTACATACATTGCTTTTTTCTTTCCTGTTTACTTGTCCTTGTATAGAAGGGAGCAAAGTAGACTCAGCAGTATAGTGAGAAGCTATGGCAAGGAACTACTGGCAAGTTATCCTGCTATCTCCGAATATATAGGCTTAGATGACATCAGAAAAAGAAGTCGTTCTCTGTCTCCACCTGCTGGTGCAAAAGTGTAACCCACTTGTCTGGACTGGTGTGTCAGGACTCAAGGAAAGGAAAGTAACAGTTAAGTTTATATTTCACCATCTGCTTCACAGCTACACAATTCTTTGGGAAGAAGCGTTAACACTGTGCTAGAAATGCCAAGCAAGGTAGAGATTTTTTTCCCAGATAAAGATAGGGAAACCTTGCATGCGCACTGATTCCCCCCAAAAAATCATGCCCTTTCTTAAGCCACATAGACTAGTGGAAATTTATTTTCAAGATTTTTTGCTCCTATTAACTATATTTGCACTTATTACTATTAGATATGTCAACCTCCCCCTGCCCACAGACATGTTGACTAATTAACACATTTTAGGGTGTGTTTGGCAAAGTCCCCGAGTCCTGATAATGTCAGTACAAATATCAGATACAGTCTTTGAAAATCAAGGTCAACCTCTTTGCTGTTTTTATTTTTTTTTTAATTTTCTTGGAAGACCAGATTAAAAGAAACCCCTTGTTCTCAGTTTGGTCTTGGAGGCAAAGGGATTTTCCAAAAGTAACACAGTCAGTGGCAGAAAGGAGTCTTGAATCTATGACTCCAAATTGACAGTTTGGTTCTCTGAGCACCAGATCGTGCTTCCTCTCATCCAACTATAGGATGCGTGAGGGCAATACAGTGTACAGTACATTTCCCTTCTCAAATGTGTCCTACTCCAGAAAAATATTTAGTTTGCATGAAGCCTCTATAGCATTTCATGTAGCACCCATACCTCTAGGAGTACAGGCCTACTTACTGCCAGTAAATGTCCCGTCAATGAATTGATTGTCTAAGAACAGAAATGGGTAAATTGTCAGAGTGCCTGAGATTCGTATCCATTGGGTTTAAGGTAATATATCAACACATAAGGGCCATTTGGTTCATCCAGTTGCTCCAGTCTACTCTAGCTCTACTCTAGCAATGGTCATTGTCTTTCCTTGCCCTTACCACCATCCTTTGCACTGGAGATCTCCCAGCTGTAAGCATTACAAGGTTGACTGCCTGCAGGAGATCCTGTTACTGTTATATAGGGGAGTATAGTCCAACCATCCTGCCAAATGTGCAAGGGAACCTGCCACCTTGTCCCCAATTATACCTGAAAATATGCATCGCAAAGCCTGAAGAAAGGAACGTGTAATAATGATCTCTTTCCCCACACAGTAAACCAATAACTACCTTCTAACAGAAGGGAATAAGAGTTGATTTGATTGGTGTAGGTCAGAAAAGCAAAGAGGGTTCTACAGCAAACTTTCACTGAAGCGTCTACTTATTCCAAATCTTAAGATGCTGTTTACTTTTATGTTGTCTGCTTTAACCAATCAACTTGTGAGTCTGTAAACCACTGAGTTATTATTGCTTTATTATTTGATATGGCCTAAAACCATGGAGGTAGCAGCCACCTAATCTTCCACATCAGCAGGTGCTGCCTTCACGGTCTTGGCTGAGCATATTAATTACTGCAAGAACTGAAGCAGCATATTAGTTGTCTCTTGACATGCTGGACTCAGTTTGAAGGTCATCCGCAAAACCCCTGATCTCCCAAAGGTCTTCCCCGTAAAGGCCTGCTAGCTAAAGAACCCTCCTGCTAGACAAAGGATCGTGGTAAACCCCAAGTCCGGTATTTTGGCCTGCTGTGTTATGCCCCTGCGGAGGGGTTTTACGTGCTCGAGATGGCTAAAAATTGGACGGGCAGATTGACCCATTTGATCTTTGCAGATGTGGAGGTAGGTGAATATGTGCAAACGTTTAAACAGGTTTTAGTTGAATCCTATATGAACCAGACTCTTGAGATGTAGTAATGTAAGAGCTGCAGCAGAAAGGGAACTTATAAACCTATTCTGCATTGTTCATTTTCTCTAAGTCCGTATGGCAAAAAGTGACACCTGCCTTGTATCAAGTAAAACTGTTGCTGCCAAATAATTATTGTTGAAAATCATGCGTCCATGCTCTTACATCCGTGTTTCCAAGGGGATCATAAGTTCGCCAGCTAGTTGCTGTCGGCTGTGATGTAATACACGACATTGCATGTGGTATGAAACACACTCCATCCTATATGAAGTGAATTGTGACTGTTAATCTACATGGGGAGCTACTCCCAGCCATGTGGGCAGGTAGAATTTTCATTTAAGGATGACCCTACTGTACTCTCTCAGTCCAAACCCATCGCCACAGACATCTGCAAGTTGGATACCAGGACTGTCCTAGCTCTTTTTGAAAAGGAAGCTAGTTTCCCTCTAGATATGTCATTCTACACGGAGGGACTTGACAGCTGTCATCTCCTATCCGCACTGTCATGGTTTCTTGACTGTTTTTTATGATTTTATTTTATTTTTTAAACAATTTTTGTTCTTTTTCACCCCCTTATTTGTAGTTTTTCTTGATTTCCATGTAAGGATTTTTTTTTCTCTAGTGATGTGCATAAATCAACCATGTGTAATAATTACAAATGTAACTTTTACATGTACAAATAATTGAATTAAAAAAGAGAAATATAAATGTGGTGTTTTTAGTTCAGAGATGGGATGCCCACTTGGTGTCTAGAAGTGATGCAAGGAGCTCAAATTACAGCTCAACTGGAGTGCATAACCATGGTGGTATGTGGCCATAAGTTACTGTTGCGCATTTTGGGTCATTGTTTTGCCATGACTGTGCAAGAGGGAAGAGGCTCGAAGGAGATAACAAGGAAATACTTTACTGAGAGGGTGGTAGATGTCTCGGATAGCCAACTGGCAGAGCAGTAAGCGATACTGAGATGGAATTTACACAGGGACGTGCCGTCTTAAAAATGGAATGAAAAAATATCAACGATATTAGTTAGATTGTTTTATATCGTTTCTCATTTGAAACCACGCAAAAAAATCTAATAAAGGTTTTGTTTTGTAGCTTGCATTTCAGCGCATGCTATTAGTAAAGTACATGTGTTGTAAAAATGTGTGTGTACACTAAACCAAAACGAATGAGCGAAATGATATATGCAGGAAAACAAAATGATAGAAATGTCATGAAATTCAAAAATGATGTAAGGACAAGGAAGAAAACAAAATTGTATTCCATGCACACCACTAAATTTAAGTATACTTCGGACAAGTATACTCAACAAGGATGGATGGAAGAGGCATCTTAGAGGTTCGTATTCAGCGCTGAAGGCAGCAGCAAGTTACCTTGTTAACTTTAGCTGAGATATTCAGCAGGACTTACCTGGGTAAGTTTCTTGTTGAATATATTTGTCTACAGTTAACCCCAATGAATTTAGGGCAGTGTTTTGTCAGACCAGTCTTAACTGAGTAAGTGATCATGGGTAGTACCGATATTGGGTGTTACATGGCTGAACTTACCCAGATAAAACGACTATCCTAAAGTTACCTAGAATGCCCCACCTTCCTCTTTTTATCTGAGTAAAGTTTATCCAATCGGAGTAGTGGGAAAATCTCTGGATTTGACTGGATAATGCAAAATTTGCCTGGATTAACACCTTCGAATGTCAGCGTCTAAGAGTTGGTGTAAATGTGTAATAGACTTGGGCTCACTGAGTGGGTCAATTGATGCTTCTCTGCCATTGTGTACCATATTACTGTGAGGGGGAGGAGGGCTTATAGATGCACGTGTGGAGAGAAGGGGGCAGGAGGTTACAGACACAAGACTTGAAGAGGGAACAGATAGACTAAGCTGAAGGGAGAAGCTGAGGAGAAAAAGACCAGCAGAGATGGAAACTCTAGATCATACAGAGAGACAGGTGGAGGAGGATGTACCTTCAGATTCAGAAACTTTATTGGCATGACAATTTTACATGGGTCACCAAAGTAATGTACAGAATGATTAAAAGAAAAGGGTAGAAAAAAAGAAAAAATGTCTATAACCCGTACCTTTACTTGACTTACAGCACCAGGGACACCTTAAGATATGATGAAATTAAGATGACCAAACAATAGGTTGGTGGTCTTCATTCTAAAGCAGATGGGGATACATTTCAAGATCTAAACATGTATGCCCTACAAAAAAAAAAAAAAGGCGAGATAGGGGAGTTATGATAGAGACATTTAAATCTCTCAAAGGTTTCCATGCTCACAGGAGGTGAGCCTTTTTCAATGGAGAGGAGGCTCTAGAACAAGAGGTCATGAGATGAGGTTGAAAGGAGTAATCTTAGGAAATATTTCTTTACAGAGAGGGTGGTGGATGCATGCAACAGCCTCCCAGTTGAAGTGGAGACAAAAACAGTATCTGAATTCAAGAAAGCGTGGGATAAATAGAGGGGATCTCTAAGGAAGTGATGAGAATTATAACACAAAATTAATTGGATGGATGGGCTATGTGGTATTTTTCTGCCTTCATGTTTTCTGCCTTCATGTAAATAAGTTACCTCTGTAAATTTTACGCTACTATCCTTATTTCCTTCCTCTCCCAGTTCTACAACCTTGTTTTATTGTAACTTTTGCTTCCGTTGCACTTGTTAAAAGAACAGTTTTTGCACCCCCTGTTATATGTAAACCGGCATGATATGATCTTATCATGAATGCCGGTATAGAAAAACCTTAAATAAATAAATAAATAAATAAATGTTTCTATGTCTCAGGTTATGGTGCTGGTCCATATTGTCCCTGGTCAGGTTTCATTTCTGACCCGGTGGCAGGATACCTCAGCTGTTGTTTCTCTTCTTCTCTCCCCCCCCCCCCCCCCTTGGATTATTCAGGGTTTTTCTTGCTCATTCTTTTCTGGGAGGTCTTGGATTTTCTCTCTCAGCTTTGGGAAATGGGTATCTCTGATCTCTTTACATTTTGTACAGCACAGGAGGGCAATGTATTTCTATTTCTCCAGTGTACCTAGAGGAAATAGACCGAGATGAAGGAAGAAGCTAGGGAGAAGGGAAAGCTGGAGGAGGAAGCTGCAGGGGGAAGAAGGAGCCGTACAGACTGTCCACAAGTGGAAGAGTGGGACCAGAGGGTGCAGGCACAAGATGGATGAAAAGGGGGAACAGACTGAAGTGAAGGGAGAAATTAGGAAGAGGAGAAAGGACAGAAGTTGAGGGCTGGAGAGGGGTCAGCAGAGTGAAAATGGGGAAATACTGTTATAAAATAGCCTGGCTACGTGCACATGTATATCAAATTTTAAGTGGGTATGCACATGGGCACACAAATGCTACTTCTATCACATTAGTCGGATTTTAAACGGGGCATGCGCCCACGCCATTCCCAGTTTGCCAATTTGTCCACCAGTTTGCCCAGTTAAAAGGTAGGTTCTTCAACCTTCCCTTGGTTTGATATCCTACACTCCCCCCCCCCCCCCCAGTTACCCCAGACCCTTTAAATCCCTCAGAGATGGCTCGATCTTTTTATGTTATGACTTACACGTCATACATAGCAGAGGAAAAGTTATAAGGCGGGGGACCTCGGTGTGCATCACTTGGCCAGGCCCCAAAATGCCCATGACCTGCCCACACCTTGCACCTTTTTGGAAATGTTTGAGATTTGTGAGCCATGGGCACTTTTAAAAATACGGTCAGCACACATAAACCCGACTTCTTCACACATTCCCTAATTAATGCGCATGCCGGATTTTTAAAATACATCTTAAAGAGAATTTCTGTCCATATGGGAGTATTATAGAAATCTCTAGCTCAGGGGAAGAAGGTGGATGCATGCATGATAAGAGGCATCAGTGGGATGGTGTGTCAAGGGGAAGTCCTACTTGCAGGTGACTTCAATTTACCTGAGGTGGACTGGAGCTTATCTGCTGCTGCACCATCAGTTAAGGGTAGAGGAGATCTGGGTATCCTACAAGGAGCATTCTCAAAGCAACTAGTAGTAGAGCTCATCCCAATGGTGGTTACATTGGATCTGATACTGACAAATAGAAACAGTGTCACTGATCTTGTGGTAAGAAAAAATATAAGGTCTGTTCAATAATAAATGTTGACCTGAATTTATCCATTCTGAAGCTAAGGTCTTTGACTTCAGGCGGGTTGACTTCAAGATGATGAGTCGTATGTTGAGGAGGCTCTATGGAAATTGAAGAGCTAAAGGATATAGACTAGCTTTGGTCAGCAATAAAAGGGAGCATTGAGAAGGCAACAAATCTTTGCATAAGGCAGGTTAATGAAGGGAACAGGAGGAAGAAAGAGATTGATATTTTTCTTTAAGGAGATGACCACAAATGGAGGAGGACATGCAGATTTATCAAGAAAAACAAAGGAAGGCAGGGAGAGCAGAAAAGCAAAGCCCCAAATGAAGTACAAAGCAGCTCAGTTGATGGAGAGGACAACTGTCAAGCTATTTACGCAGGTAAACAGGCATGGTGGGAAATTTCTCCCAATCTGGCTAAAAATATGCACAGGCTTCCATAGCACCCCTACTTTTAACTTGGTTCCTGAAGGATAGTTAGATCAAGGGAGGAAATTGGCATGCTGACATTTGATTTTCAAATGTGTGCTGTTTAATCCCCTATCAACCATCTGCACAAAGTCAACATGTCAGCTAGATTCAGCACCACCAAAGCTGACTAAACCTTTGAAGCAAAACCTTGCACCTTTCATGATGTATAACATCAACAGCTCCCTGGAGCAAGGTGGACTGCCACACTTAGTAAAAGAATCAGTTAAACCTATATTTAAAAAAAAGGGAGAGCTACTACGACACTACAGTGGTCAAGAATTACTGCCCTGTTTTGAATCTGCCATTTTTAAGCAAGACAATAGAAAGGACGGTATGTCACCAATTCCTTGATTACCTGACTCAAATTGAAAATTCTCCATCCCAATGAGTAGGGATTCCATGCAGGGCAGGGAGCAGAGAGAGTTTGGTTGGCCTTAGGGGTTAGAATTCAGGCGCACAGGCAAAGATGCACATTTTGTCAAACTTGACCTGGCCACAACATTTGGTACCTCCAAACATGAGCTGCTTTTATCATGAGTACAGGACCTGGGTTTTTGAGGGACCATACTGTTGCGACCGTCGCTGCTCGACGCCCTCACTCCGCCCTCTTTACCTCTGTGGCAATATCCTCCGGGTCTGATGGACGGCTGGCTGCCGCGGCGTCTCCATGCTGTCTCCCTTCCGGCATCCCTGGACCGGCTCGACATTGCAGATCCGCCATGTTGCCTGAAGACCTAGGGCGCGCGCGCTCTGATTGAAGTACCAGCAAGGGCGCGAACCTCAGGGACGTTCCCCTGAGATGTCATCATCCGCTTCCAATATTTAAAGGTCTCTATTTCGCTATCTAACTGAGTTAGCAAGGGGTTGGATTGGGCATGTGTTTCGCTACCTATGGACTACTCCCCCCAAGCTACTCTGCCTCCTCGGACTTACCAGAGGTACCCACTCCCCAGGGGCCTCGCTCTTTACTTTCAGATTACAGATAGGAACTGGTACTCACTCCTCGAGGGCCCATGTTCCTGTACACTCTGAAGATTCTCTGCTGCTTGGAAGCTATCGCTGCTACAACCAATTGTGAGTTACCATCGCTCTCTCAGAGCTTTCCCTGGAACCAGGTACTCGCTCCTTGAGGGCCTAACCCTTTCCAGCTCCTGAGCTTCCTTGAGACCTTACGTGAGTTTTGTCATCTAGTTCTGTTCATGAACTCTGCCTACTCACTTTCTACAGTTTCTCAACAGCTCAGCCATTCTGGATCGCTGTTCCAGTACCTGAGGGACTACAGCCCTGCCGGGCATATCAGCTCACTACTGCCACCTCTGGTGGTTTCAAAAACCTGTTAATAAAAGAACTAATGTGCGTCTGTCCCCATACTCAAGCCTAGCCGGTGGTCCCTCTCGGGATTTCCTCCCGGGAGCGTGGTCATCTGCCACCGGCCCAGGGATCCACCCACAACTACATCAGATTGCTACTCCTCACGGAGATTCATTACAGATTGCTACTCCCAGCAATAACACAGAGCTTTCCTAACAGATTGCTAACTCCGCAGTCTAACTCCTTGGCAAGACGATATCTGAGACACTACAAGATTGTTGACTCCTCCTCCTTTAGGAGCCATCAATAACACATACTAAACTGATTGACCTTTTTTTTTTTTTATGACAAACAGAACACAAATAATAAGGGGTAGATTTTAAAAGACGTGTGCACAGTTTCCAGTGCGCGCACGTGGACGTGTCAATTTTATATCATGCACACATCACCGTGTGCATGCTATAAAATCTGATACTCGTGTGCACATGCTCACCCGATTTTAAAATCAATGTGTGCATGTGCGGGCTATAGCATCTCACGCGCAAAGGGCGGCTTTTAAAAATTACGTGCGGCGATGCGAGTAGGCCTTTCCGTAACTGGAGCGGACTGGGAGGGAACTTTCCTATCCCCCTACCTAGCTTTCCTCCCTTTTCCCCTCTCCTCCTTGATCCCTTAACCCACCCTAACTCCTCTAAATTTTTTTGTTTCAGAACTTATGAGCTCCTTCGAGCAGCAGCAAGTTCCAGCATGCGCTTCCTTGAAACAGGGCCTAAAGGCTGATGTCTCAGTCGGCCCCCGACCCGCCCTGCATGGCCGTTTTTAAAATGAGCTCGGCGTGCATGGTCCGGCCACGAGCACATCCCCTGGTTTTTGTGTGCGCCGGTGTTTGAAATTTTGGACTTAAGAGAGTAAGGATTTCTGCTCCCTAGCACTAAGCTGTAGTGTGCTCTGGGGTTCTGTGCTGTCCTCATCAATGTTTGTTTATTTATTTAATAAAATTTGATTACACATTTCTCATCAGTTTTTGATAACAAAGCATGGTACAATCCCATCAGCAAACCCTCCCAATCAATATCATCTAAAACATCAAATCACAATCAACAAAATCCCATCCCTCACTCCCATCATATATAACAATGCAAATATTAAGATAACAGTCTGGGTTTACCCTATCACTAATCAAAAACCTGATCCAATCTCTTGCTTTCATAGCTGCACTCTTCTCCCTACAATCCACCTGAGTAAAAATGCCTGGTCTTTACTGACTTCCTACTTTTTAATTAGCTTACAATTTTATTTCAAGTGGTAAATCATTCCACTTTTGAAGCCAAAGTGACTGAAAGCTTTATGTTGAGTAATTGAAAGGCCTGACTTTCTAAAAGCTTTGAGGTAGATTTTAAAAACATACACGTGCATGTACTTTTGTTCGCGCACCAGGTGCGAACAAAAGTATGCTGGATTTTAAAAGATACGCGCGTAGCCACGCGTATCTTATAAAATCCGGGGTCGGCGCGTGCAAGGGGGTGCACATTTGTGCAACTTGCGCGCGCCGAGCCTGCACGCGCTGCCCGTTGCCTTCGAGGCCGCTTCGAAATCGGAGTGGCCTCGGAGGGAACTTTTTTTCTACCCCCCCCCCGCACCTTCCCTTACCTATCCCACCCCCCCCGGCCCTATCTAGACCCCCCCACACCTTTATCGGAGAAGTTACTACTGCCTCCAGGCATTAGTAACTTACGCGCTGTGTCGGGGCATTCGGCCACACCCCCGGACCACCCACATGCCCCCGGACACGCCCCTGATCCCTAACCGTGTCCCCTGGCCACTCCCCCAACCGCCCCTTTTTACAAGCCCCGGGACTTACGCGCGTCCCGGGGCTTGCGCACACCGCCGAGCCTATGCAAAATAGGCTTGGCTCGCGCAGAGGGGTTTGGGGTAGGTTTTCGGGGGATACGCGCGTACCCCTTTGAAAATCTACCCCTTTGTCAGATATGTTTAAACATCAGGGATGAAACTTTTAATTGAATGCAAGCTTCAATAGATAATCAATGTAATTCATTTAGAACTGGAATAATATGATCATATTTTTTGGCTCCTACCACTATCTATGCTGCCGTATTATGGATCAATTTCAGTTCACAAAGGTTCACTCCTGTTGAACCCTAATATAGAGAGTTCAAGCCTAGTCATAATAAAATGATGAACTAGAGTTTTAAAGTCAACAATGAACAGTAAGGATGTAGTTGTCAAATTTGCCTAAGATAGTGGAAGCCTGACCATACCACTGATGAAATTTGAGTTTTCATGCTAGTTTATTATCTAGCCACACTGCCAAACTCAAAACTACATCCTTTAGGGCAAGAAACACTTCTATTTTTGGCAAGACTGATAATGGTCTTCCTCTATGACTTACCCATAATTATTCTGATTTTGAAGGATTCAATTTCAGTTACATTGGCCAAGCTATACTCCAAGTGCCGCTAAGTAAGAATTTATATTTTCTATGGCTTTCTTCCGAGCCAACCCTGCTGAGGTCACTACTGAATATCTTCTGCGAATACATGATAGTCAATTTCAAAAGAGCTTATAAGATCTGCTACGGTAGGGGGAGGGCAATGTAGATGTTTAATAATGTTGAGGCCAACACTATGGAACCCCCCCTATTTCAGAAAATGAGTAGAATTTTCACCATCCCATTAAACATATGGCAATCTATCTTTAAGATAAGATTGGAATCACAGTAGCACCTGTCCTCCCAAGCCAATCTGGCTCGACCACTTAAATAGCAGGCCAAGATACTAATAGATTTAACAGCTACATTCAACACAATTGACCATATCCTGTTATGTTAACAAATGGTTATTCTTCTTCCTAAACGATACAACATTTCAAGTCAATCTGGGTAATCAAATTTCAGACACCTTTCCAATTGATACAGGCATCCTCCAAGGTTCAGCACTCTCGGTCATACTATTCAACATCTATCTGTTGCCTATATGTGCATTACTAGCAGATCTAGGAATCAACTTCTTCCTATATGCAGATGACATACAATTCTATATCCCATTCAACAAAACATTCGAAAAAACTGCGTCATCTCTGTCAACATACATGAAGGCCATACAACAAAAACGTTCTCAACTAAACTAACTCTAACCCCCCCCCCCCCAAAAACGGAAATTGTGTGGTTAAGGAGAGATAACATGATAATCAAACCCTAGACCTAGGAATCATCAATATTACTCCCTCAGGTCAAGTATGAGTCCTTGGAATTCAGATCGACGAAAACTTCACTATAAAAAAGCATATAAGCAAATTAATCAAAACAGGATACTTCAAGCTGAGAATATTACATCAACTGAAACCTTTGTTAACAATACAGGACTTCTGCACTGTCTTACAAACACTTATATTTTCAAACTTAAGACTACTGCAAATCCCTTTTACTAGGCCTACCCTCAAATCAACTAAAGCCACTATAGTTACTTCAAAATGCCTCTGCAAGACTCTTATTAGGGGCAAGGAAATTCGAACGCATCACCCCCTCGTTGATTGCTCTGCACTGGCTTCCTGTACAATCCAGAATTCATTATAAAGTATTCTCTCTAATTTTCAACATCATCAACAATATTAACCCATGTTTATTAGGAATGACAATTCAACACTACACACCACAGAGAACCTTAAGATCAAAAAGCAAAAGACTACATATGGTACCTTTCACCAGGAACATAACACCTAACGCAAAGAAGAAACCAAATGTTTTCCATAGCAGTCCTCAAGTTGTGGAACTCACTTCCAGAGTCAATAAGTTAGAAAACAGAAAGAAAGAGTTTCAAGCGTGAACTGAAAACTTGGATCTTTAGAAATGCATATGATTTAACTTAAAATACCTATAATGCTGATAACTGCTACATCAGTACCAGAGATAATGTTAATGGAGCGACCAATAAGTGCAGACTGATGTGAAGTGTATTGTTAGAAGAGTTGGAACTTGTATTTATTGTTAGGCTGACCAAGAAAATGTATGAATATGAACTAGATTATATAGTAGCTAGAGTGATATCCAAGAACATCTGTGATCATGAACTAGAATATGTATACGCTATGGTGTTGAACTAGAAGGTGAATGTCGACACAAGGTATGTGATCACTGACCATGAAAATGAATGCGAATATTGTAAACCATTGTGATCTTCTTTTGGAATGACGGTATATAAAATAGGGATGTGAATCGTGTCCTCGATCGTCTTAACGATCGATTTCGGCTGGGAGGGGGAGGGAATCGTATTGTTGCCGTTTGGGGGGGGTAAAATATCGTGAAAAATCGTTAAAAATCGAAAAATCGAAAAACCGGCACATTAAAACCCCCTAAAACCCACCCCCGACCCTTTAAATTAAATCCCCCACCCTCCCGAACCCCCCCCCAAATAACTTAAATAACCTGCGGGTCCAGCGGCGGTCCGGAACGGCAGCGGTCCGGAACGGGCTCCTGCTCCTGAATCTTGTCGTCTTCAGCCGGCGCCATTTTCCAAAATGGCGCCGAAAAATGGCGGCGGCCATAGACGAAAAAGATTGGACGGCAGGAGGTCCTTCCGGACCCCCGCTGGACTTTTGGCAAGTCTCGTGGGGGTCAGGAGGCCCCCCACAAGCTGGCCAAAAGTTCCTGGAGGTCCAGCGGGGGTCAGGGAGCGATTTCCCGCCGCGAATCGTTTTCGTACGGAAAATGGCGCCGGCAGGAGATCGACTGCAGGAGGTCGTTCAGCGAGGCGCCGGAACCCTCGCTGAACGACCTCCTGCAGTCGATCTCCTGCCGGCGCCATTTTCCGTACGAAAACGATTCGCGGCGGGAAATCGCTCCCTGACCCCCGCTGGACCTCCAGGAACTTTTGGCCAGCTTGTGGGGGGCCTCCTGACCCCCACGAGACTTGCCAAAAGTCCAGCGGGGGTCCGGAAGGACCTCCTGCCGTCCAATCTTTTTCGTCTATGGCCGCCGCCATTTTTCGGCGCCATTTTGGAAAATGGCGCCGGCTGAAGACGACAAGATTCAGGAGCAGGAGCCCGTTCCGGACCGCTGCCGTTCCGGACCGCCGCTGGACCCGCAGGTTATTTAAGTTATTGGGGGGGGGGGTTCGGGAGGGTGGGGGATTTAATTTAAAGGGTCGGGGGTGGGTTTTAGGGGGTTTTAGTGTGCCGGCTCACGATTCTAACGATTTATAACGATAAATCGTTAGAATCTGTATTGTATTGTGTTCCATAACGGTTTAAGACGATATTAAAATTATCGGACGATAATTTTAATCGTCCTAAAACGATTCACATCCCTAATATAAAATGCCTAAATAAATAAATAAATGTATCAAACACAGCCAAGAGAGGGAGTTTCTCCCATTATTGGCCTATGTTCTAATTCTATCTAAAAGACTCACTAAGATTATCTCTGTATTGTTTCACCCACCTTGCAGGAATTTTTCAGGAATATGGAATAGACTGCCATATCATTGCTGATAATCAGCTTATTTAGAAGCAATTTCAAGCTGGTTACATCATCAAAGTCAAGCTAAACCCTAGAAATCAGAGGTGTTAATAGATCAGCCATATGAACAGACCACTGATCCCCATTCCCCTTACATCAGGACTTGCTCTTGAACCAAAGGAAGTAGGAATGAGTCTTGGTATCAGATTAGACTCACATTTGATGATGTCTGCTCAATTGTACAGAAAGCTTTTTCTTTCATTTGCATTTAATTCGTCTGCTTAAGCTTTACTCGGACTGGAAAGACCTGGTAACTATAGTCCATTTACTAGTGACATATTGTCTGCATTATTGTAACTCATTTTTTCAGGATCTACCAAAGAATAGCACTAGCCATTTACAATTGCTCCAGAATACATAGGCTTCTGAATAGGGGGAAAATGTGAGATCATCTCACCCATACTTTGCAACTTGCATTGGCTCGCAGTTGAAGCCAGATCAAAATGTAATATTCTTAATTTTTAAATGTCTGCATCAAGGGATTTCCTCAGAATATCATGCAATTTGGTTAACACATTATGACCCTACTAGGGTGCTATGATCCTTCCAGCAATCGTTATTGGTCACCCTTTTGCTTAGATTTCACCAGATGCATGGCTTTTACCAATTATGGCCCTGTCATCTGGAACTCATTTCCGTATTTATTTATTTAGGCATTTTATATACCGTCATTCCAAAAGAAGATCACAATGGTTTACAATATTTGCATTCATATTCATGGTCAGTGATCATATACCTTGTGTCGACATTCACCTTCTAGTTCAACACCATAGTGTATACATATTCTAGTTCATGATCACATATGTTCTTGGATATCACTCTAGCTACTATATAATCTAGTTCATATTCATACATTTTCTTGGTCAACCTAACAGTAAATACAAGTTCCAACTCTATTAACAATACACTTCACATCATTCTGCACTTATTGCTCGCTCCACTAACATTATCTCTGGTACTGATGTAGCAGTTATCAGCATTTCAGTTCACGATTGAAAATCTTTCTGTTTTCTAACTTATTGACTCTGGAAGGGAGTCCCACAACTGGGGCCTGCTATGGAAAAGCATTTGGTCTCTTGTTTGCATTAGGTGTACATTCCAAGTGGAAGGTACCATTAGAAGTCCTTTGTTTTGTGATCTTAAGGTTCTGTGTAGTGTGTAGTGTTGAATTGTCACTCCTAATAAACATGAGTTAATATTGTTGATGATGTTGAAAATTAGAGAGAATACTTTATAATGAATTCTGGATTGTACAGGAAGCCAGGGCAGAGCAATCAGCGAGGGGGTGATGTGTTCGAATTTCCTTGCCCCTAGTAAGAGTCTTACAGAGGCATTTTGAAGTAACTATAGTGGCTTTAGTTGATTTGAGGGTAGGCCTAGTAAAAGGGATTTGCAGTAGTCTTAAGTTTGAAAACATAAGTGTTTGTAAGACAGTGCAGAAGTCCTGTATTATTAGAATTACAGAATTAGTTTCATTATTTAACCTTCAGAAAAAAGGTGAAGGCTTTATAGACACAACCTAGCCAGAATTATTTATTTACCTGTTGCAGTGATTAAATTTAACCATTGAACTGTTACAATGGGCTGAATGATGAGGTAGGTTGCACAAATTAAAGATTTGATCCAGATTTTGTTTTGCCAGACTTCAAAAGTTTTAAGGGCTTGTCTCAGAATTGATTTATGGCAGATAATTTTTGGGTATTGATTCTTGAGGTTGCATAGTGGGTTCTTGGAGAAAGTGTATAATGGAAGGTGTTGGAGTTTGGGTGGGGAGGGTTAATAATATATTTGGTGGTATTTTTTAAAAATTTGCTATTAAGATATTTTTCTAATGTTCTCCACTGTGGTGCCCAGGGGAAAAGCAGATTAATCAAATTATAACAAATAAATATATAAAGTACCTGTGCACGTTCCTGGAGGAAATGTCCATAACCAACTAGATTTGGGAAAGCCATTGGTTATCCCTGAGAATAAGCAACAAGGAATGGATCTACTCTTTGAGATCTGCTGGGGACCTCCTAGTGATCCTGATTGACCACTGTCAGAGACAGGATGCTGAGCTTGGTGAACCTTTGGCCTGACCCAGCATGGAAAATCTTGTGTTATGTTCTTACGCCTTTTGTAAACACTCAGACATTGCTTGGTTCTTTTTCAAGGGGAAAGTACCTCGGTATTTCCCCTTTGAAAATTAGCTTCAAAGTGCACACAGATAAAAGTCAGTACATGCCTTGCAACTAGATGGGCTACTCAAAAGTGCCCCCTAACGGAGATGATAATTCCTTCTTTAGAGATGTAGTCCCTGCCTCATTTTCTGTGAGGGTATAGAGTGCTGCTTCCCCTTTTCAGCCTTCTTTGAATCCAAAGACTGGAAGAGGTTGACTGTGATTTTGTCCAGCACATCTGAGGTTAATCTTGTAAGGGTCGCTCTCTTTCCTGGTTGGCATTCAGTCAGCATGCTGAGTCTTCACGAGTCCTCAGCCAATGCTGGGAAATATATAAGGCGACGCCGAAAAGGTGCTCATCCAATCAGGAGTGAACGGACAGCCGAGAAAACAGGCTCTTTTTTTTTTTGCTGTAGGGGGAAAAAAGCAGACAAATAGGGAACCAAAGAAAGGAGATGTAACCGCTGTATCCTGAGCATTTGGATGTGGTGGAATGAAGCAAAAAGATTTCAGCCAGAGGGACTGTTGAAATGACCTAACTGATGATTCTTTTGCTTCTCCAAGAAAAGTTTTCTTGCTGGAGCGCGCATTTGTGTTCCTAAGAACTGGCAGAAAAGCTTATTCTCCAGACATTAAAGTTTTGAAACTGCCTGGGCTTGGGCAGTGTCTTTGGACCTCAGGGATCCGGATCTCCAAAGGACTATTTCATCCAGAAGCCAGTTAGACCAAGTTGGGAAAAATCTCAATTAGTACCCAAGGATTGGAGGTGTCCAAGAGAAAATATAAAGTGGACCAGGTTCAGAGCTTTAACATTTGGGTTTTTTTCCTTGAACTCGATATAAACTTTTATTGGGTCTCTGTATTTATTTTTTTCCCCCTTTCTCACCACAGAGACTGTTTAGTTTAAGCAAGAACTCTTGATATTTTTTTTTTCCTTTAGCCTCTATGGAATTATTTTTAAAAGGATTTATGTGCGTAAACGTAGCATATGTCAAAGCAATTTTCAAAAGCCCACATAGGCGCATAAAGTGTATTTTCACGTATAATGCTCAGTTTTAAATGCATATATAAATCCTCTTGAAAATGATCCCCTGAATATGGAAATTATGCTCCAGTTTCATGTTAACTGAATCTTATTCAGTTGAGTAAACTTGTGATGGACTGCACCTTTGCTATATACTTTACTTCATCCCAATCTCACAGCAATCCCCCTCTCTGCATCCAACTCCCCCCCCCCCATGCCAAACCCTCCCACCCATCCCAAGAATAATCAACTACCCCACAGGACTGATATCTAATTAATTAATCTAATTCAGCCAGCCCCACTCCATGACTGTACAATTACTACTGCTATTTATCTTCTCTCAAGCATCGCTAGACATACAAAGTCCTATGCACATACATATAAGAGACAATCCATACTCCATGGTGGAGCTAGTAATCTAGTCAAGACAAACATACTGTACATGCAAAGCAAGAGACTTTTGGAAGAGTATTTATTGAAGAGAAGTAGTTAGGATTTGAAAGCAAATTCAAAAAGGTGAACCTTTAGACTGGATTTGAATACTGCCAGACAGGGAGCATGACGCACTGATTCAGGAAGTCTGGCCCAGGCATACGGCACAGCAAGGTGAAAAGTGCAGAGCTGGAAGGAAGAGGAGAAGAGTACAGATAAAAGCCAACCTCAATATCCAACTCTCCTAATAACCGCCGTAATCAACTAACATACCCTAAAACATAGTAGAGAATATTGCAACCTGACTAAGGCATCTCATTACAAAATAGAAGCCACATCCCATCTCCCACAACTATTCAGAACATCCACGGTAAATGTGCATGAAATAGATTTGCATACAGTACAGACAACTATTCAGACCAGCACTGGAACTTAAAAATATTCTGGAGCAACTGACTCACCATACACTTGTTCCAAAAGCCACATTTTTATTTTCAAGTGCATACGCGAATGAGAAGTGGCCACACTCCTGGATACTAAAATAGCTCAATATTGTGCTGACCCAGCCCCTTTGTTGCTCTGTTCAATTTATCCTGGAAGATAGGGAGGTACTGTGGGACTGGAAAAGAGCAGGCTATAGCCCCTGGCCCAGGAAGGTAGTGAGCAAATACTGAACCACCCTAGTATCAGTAGTGAGCAAAACTACGGAAACACTACTGAAAGAGAGAAGGCAGCAACTTGATGCAGAGTACAGGACAGCAGACAATGCGGTTTTGCAGAGGGAAGGCGAGCCTGTCAAACTTGACTGAGTTCTTTAATGAACAGACAGAAGTGAATCGAGGAGGAACCGTTCACATTACTTACCTGGATTACCGAAGACAGATAAGCAAGCTGGACAGTATAAGAGTAGACTAGAAAGCTGTAAACTGGGTGAGGAATTGTTGGAGCGGCAGAGTGTGGTGGTAAATGGATCCCGTACTGGTGAAGGCAAAGTTATCGGCAGGGTAACCTAGGGCTCAGTACTGGGATCGATTCTTTTCAATATCTTTATTAGTGATGCCATTAAAGAACTTGAGAGAAAAATATTGCTTGTTTAAATAGAGTAGAAAAAAATAGTAACGATGGCAGGAAAAGACCCAAGTGGTGCATCCAGTCTGCCCACCAATATTTTTTTTTGGGTAGTAACTAACTGCCACTCTTTGAACATCACTTTCCTGCCTTCTATTAAGGGTAGTGACTTCCGCTCCATTCAAGTTATACCCCAATGCCTTCTGTTAAATGCAATAAGTGCTGCTCCAGGCAGGTTCTCCCCTTGCCTTCTACTATGGGTAGTAATTGCCAATCCATGCAAGTTACCTCAGCTAAAGGGGTGTAAAAAAACCCCAATGACAATGAAAAGGGACTTGGAACAAGAATGTAAGAATAGTGAAGGGTTTGGAAAATGAGCTTTAGCAAGTATTCAAGATGCAAAAATCCATTAGACAAAAAAAACTGGAAGCAGGAAAGAGATCTGCAAATACTAATAATAATTTCCGATGACTTTAAAGTAGCCGGTCAATATAATAAAGCACCTGGGGAAGCTGGCAGCAGAAGTAAAGGTTAGGCCCCCACCTTGAGTACTGCGTTTAGTCCTGGAGGCTGTACCTTCTTGGGGACATTGAAAGGATAGAAGCAGTTCAAAGACGGTGCTACACGGCCTGCAACACAAACCTTCCAAACGGGCCGATACAGTAAAGTCTGCGGGAGCGCAGGCGAATGCCCGCTCTCCCGGTGCACGCACCGGCCACTTGCCTGTGCGCGCGATGCAGTAGCGCCTCCTTTTGACCCGGTGCGGCGGCTGTCAGCGGGTTTGACAGCCGACGCTCAATTTTGCCGGCGTCAGTTCTCAAGCCCACTGACAGCCACGGGCTCAGAAACCGGACGCCGGCAAAATTGAGCGTCCGGTTTTCGGCCCGACAGCTGCCGGCCGAATTCAAATTTATTTTTATTTTTTTTACTCTTCGGGACCTCTGACTTAATATCGCTATGATATTAAGTCGGAGGGTGCACAGAAAAGCAGTTTTTACTGCTTTTCTGTGCACTTTCCCGGTGCCGGAAGAAATTAGCGCCGACCTTTGGGTCGGCGCTAATTTCTGAAAGTAAAATGTGCGGCTTGGCTGCACATTTTACTTTCTGTATCCCGCACGCATACCTAATAGGGCCATCAACATGCATTTGCATGTTGAGGGCGCTATTAGGTGCCGCGGGTTGGACGCGCGTTTTCCTCCCCTTACTGAATAAGGGGTAAGGGAAAACGCGCGTCCAATAGCTCCGTCGGAGCGCACTGTACTGTATCGGCCTGAAAGAGAGGCTTAAGACACTCAGAAATGTACTCCCCAGAGGAAAGAAGGGAAAAAGGGATGAGATAGAAACATTCAAATATTTGAGAGGCTTCAATTAAGTGAAGTTTTCCATGGAAAATGTAATTCACCAAGACAAGGGGGTCATGTTATGAAGTTGCAGGTAGGAAGGTTTGGAGGAGACAGGACAAAATACTTCTCATCTGGAGATGCAGTGGCTAGCTCATGTTGACTAGGGATGTGCAGAGCAAAATTTTATGTTCATATTTTTTATGTCCGAAAGGGGGTCCCACTTGCGGCCAATATGGACATAAAAAAAATCCAATGAGTTGGGTATATGTACATATGTGCAAAAAAAAAATTTAAACCCCCTCACCCTCCTTAATCCCCCCCCCAGACTTACCACAACTCCCTGGTGATGGAGCGAGGAGTGAGGACGTCATTTCTGCAATCCTTGGCGAGAAGCATGTGACGTCGGCGGCACGTCGAGTGACGCCGGCGTCACGTGATTCCTGGCTTGTTCGCGCCGGACGGCTCGTTCAGCCCAAAAAGAACTTTTGGCCAGCTTGGGGGGGTCAGGAGGCCCCCCCAAGCTGGCCAAAAGTTCTTTTGGGCCGAACGAGCCGTCCGGCGCGAACGAGCCGGGAATCACGTGACGCCGCGTCTGAGTGACGCGGCGCCACGTGATTCCCGGCCTCCTGACCCCCCAAGCTGGCCAAAAGTTCTTTTTGGGCCGAACGAGCCGTCCGGCGCGAACAAGCCGGGAATCACGTGACGCCGGCGTCACTCGACGTGCCGCCGACGTCACATGCTTCTCGCCAAGGATTGCAGAAATGGCGTCCTTACTCCGCTCCATCACCAGGGAGTTGTGGTAAGTCAGGGGGGGGGGGGGGGATTAAGGAGGGTGAGGGGGTTTATATTTTTATTTTGGCTCAACAATCGCGATTTCCCACATATCGAACATATCTATGTTCGATATGTGGGAAATCCGATCGTTTATGTCGAATCAATTTTTTAAGTAAAAAAAAAAAAAGAGTTGCGTTTCACTAATGCGGTCAATCCGAATGCACACCCCTAATGTTGACATGTAGAGACCCCTCTTGGATCTTCTCAACCAGTAACTAATATGTGGAATCTTCCAATATTGTGGGGAGAGATCACAGCTGTAGAGTGAAGGTGGTGAGCTCCCCCTCGTGGGAGAGGGAACACGGTAAGCTCCTGTGATATAAAATCTCTTAATCGCCGTTTTGCTTCGTGGAAGCCCTTAGTTTGCCTTGCCAGGGCAACTTGCTTCTAGCTGTCCCCAGTTTAGATTCTGTCGAGGGGAAATGGCCTCCGGGATCCTCAGAAATGAGACCTGATGTAGAATGGGGAGGCAGAGAGCCTTCCTGGATTTGGAAGAATCACTCTTAAGAATCACTTCCTTTTGCTGACCCTCCTGGACACGGGTTATTCCGTTTCATTTCTACTAGGTTCCCATCCACCAAAAAAGGGTGAGGTTCTCTTCACTGAGAAGGAACCTGGGATCGGGAGCATCCTTACAGAAGGATAACCCACGGCTGCCCAAGATGGAGACGAAGGAGAGCAGGGGAGGGAGGAGTCCTCATGAGCCCCTTCCGGGTTTGAAGATCTTGGGAATAGAGGAGCGCATCACATTTCAAGCTGGCGCTATAAGGAGAATGAGAGTAGAGAAGAAGAACTACGGGGAGGCAGGAGGATGCATGTGGCTGCTCATTTGGGGGTTACTTCAATTAGATTGCACACAAATAACCAACTTCATGGGAGGGAAGCTGAACACTGCCCTACACCATGGGAAGGAGAGGAAATACATATTGACGGAATTTGGACAATTGGCTTGTTCCATCTTTTAAATAGTAAAGGAAGGAAAACATGGTAACTTTATTAGGAAACCTGATTGTAAGAAGCAGAAATGAAGGAGTAGAGCTGTAAAGATTGTTTTTATCACTGCACACAACACTTCAGTAAAGGTATTGTTGGAAAAGATTTCGGCTTCTAGCCTTGTTGGAAAAGATTCCGGCTTCTAGCCTGGTTTCTTGGAGATGATCAGTGCTATATAGAAGAACTTTGAACTGGGATGTAAGTACCTGCAAGGCACGGGGCCTAGAAGAACTACCTTCTCCCCCGCTAAGGGAATCCTGGAGATTAATATAGTCGACCATCAAGGGAGGTGTATCATCAGAGACTGTGACTAAGATATGGGCCTCTGGGACTTTCTATCCAGGACTATGAGCCCAAGGCTTACACACAGGGCATTAGCAGTTACACACAAAAGCAAATAAATCAGTTACAACTGCATTCTTTGTTTAGTAAATTGAATGCTCATTAAAGGCATTGGAATGACAACACAGGAAACCAAAATCTTCCACTTATACACAGAACAGATACAGCACAGGCAGCAGTGCAAGCTTCCCTCACACACACTGCCCCACCACAGAACAGGTACATACAGCACGGGCAGCAGGAGTGCAAGCTTCCCTCACACACACTGCCCCACCACAGAACAGGTACAGCACAGGCAGCAGTGCAAGCTTCCCTCACACACACTGCCCCACCACAGAACAGGTACAGCACAGGCAGCAGCAGTGCAAGCTTCCCTCACACACACTGCCCCACCACAGAACAGGTACAGCACAGGCAGCAGTGCAAGCTTCCCTCACACACACTGCCCCACCACAGAACAGTTACAGCACAGGCAGCAGTGCAAGCTTCCCTCACACACACTGCCCCACCACAGAACAGTTACAGCACAGGCAGCAGTAGTGCAAGCTTCCCTCACACACACTGCCCCACCACAGAACAGGTACAGCACGGGCAGCAGGAGTGCAAGCTTCCCTCACACACACTGCCCCACCACAGAACAGGTACAGCACAGGCAGCAGTGCAAGCTTCCCTCACACACACTGCCCCACCACAGAACAGTTACAGCACGGGCAGCAGCAGTGCAAGCTTCCTTCACACACTGCCCCACCACAGAACAGATACAGCACAGGCAGCAGCAGTGCAAGCTTCCCTCACACACACTGCCCCACCACAGAACAGTTACAGCACGGGCAGCAGCAGTGCAAGCTTCCTTCACACACTGCCCCACCACAGAACAGATACAGCACAGGCAGCAGCAGTGCAAGCTTCCCTCACACACACTGCCCCTTATTTAGGGAAGTATTCTTTCCACATACCATTTGAATACAAAGATTTTAAAAAAAAAAGTAAAAAAAGCAAAAAAGACTGTTTGCATTTAAATTTTATAGGACCGATGATTAAAGATGACCCAATGTGGCTGAAAATACAGGCATCAAATGCATGCATGCCACAGGTGATATGATGGTCCTTAATAAGGTAGTAAGTGAATTATTTTTAGAAAAACACATACGTTAACTCTGGAATATTGTTGTACAACGTGTTTTGCAGTAGATTTCAATTACCCCAATATTGACTGGGTAAATGTATCACCGGGACATGCTAGAGATATAAAGTTCCTAGATGAACTATGACAGTTTTATGGAGCAATTGGTTCAGGAACCGATGAGAGAGGGTGCAATTATATATCTCAGTGGAGCACAGGATTTGGTGAGAGGGTGGTGGATATCTGGAATGCCCTTCCGGAGGAAGTGGTGAAGACCAGAACTGTGAAGGACTTCAAAGGGGCGTGGGATAAACACTGTGGATCCATAAAGTCAAGAGGCCGTCAATGAAGAGTGGGTGGCTCGCCAGAATGACGGCTACTGCCTGGAGATAATACCCTTATTCAATAAACATACACATGGTTACTGTGACTCCAACATCGCTCTAAGCTTCAACAGCAAGAGGAAATGTGGAAATAAGGATTTGCACTCACAAAGCGGGGAGTAGCTGGCTTGTTATGGCGGTTACTACCCCAAACCAAATAAGCCTGATACTTCACTTTCAATGCATATCCAGCATAGCTCTCTGCTTCAACGGCAGGAGAGAAGAAAAACTGATACTTCACGCATATCCAGCATAGCTCTCTGCTTCAACGGCAGGGGAGAAGAAAAACTGATACTTCACGCATATCCAGCATAGCTCTCTGCTTCAACGGCAGGGGAGAAGAAAAACTGATACTTCACGCATATCCAGCATAGCTCCCTGCTTCAATGGCAGGGGAGAAGAAAAACAACCAATAAGGGCTGAATAACATAGTCTGGGTAAAACAAATAAGCATGGGTGTAGCTTGCTTATTGCGGCGGTTACTACCCCTACTACCCCTAACTAATCAAGCTTGATATTTCACTCGGATGCAGCTCCATCACTGCTCTCTACATTAATGGTGGGGGTGGAAGGGAAATAGAACCAAAGAGCTAAGAGAAACAGATAAGTATGAGAGAAAAAATGTGTGAAGCTTGCTGGGCAGACTGGATGGACCGTTTGGTCTTCTTCTGCCGTCATTTCTATGTTTCTATGTAACGGTGGTAGGGCTGCTTGGCAATAGTGATCATAATATGATCAAATTTGAATTATTGACTGGAAGGGGGACAGTAAGCAAATCCACGGCTCTCGAGCTAAACTTTCAAAAGGGAAACTTTGATAAAATGAGAAAAATAGTTTGAAAAAAACTGAAACGAGCAGCTACAAAGGTAAAAATTGTGCAAGAGGCGTGGTCATTGTTAAAAAATACAATTCTAGAAGCACCGTCCAGATGTATTCCACACATTAAGAAAGGTGGAAAGAAGGCAAAACGATTACCGGCATGGTTAAAAGGGGAGGTGAAAGAAGCTATTTTAGCCAAAAGATCTTCATTCAAAAATTGGAAGAAGGATCCAACAGAAGAAAATAGGATAATGCATAAGTGTTGGCAAGTTAAATGCAAGACATTGATAAGACAGGCTAAGAGAGAATTTGAAAAGAAGTTGGCCACAGAGGCAAAAACTCACAGTAAAAACTTAAAAAAAATATATCTGAAGCAGAAAGCCTGTGAGGGAGTCTGTTGGACTGTTAGATGATCGAGGAGGTTAAAGGGGCACTTAGAGAAAATAAGGCCATCGTGAAAAGATTAAACAGATTTCTTTGCTTCGGTGTTTTCTGATGAGGATGTTGGGGGATATCTGTTCCGGAGAAGGTTTTCATGGGTAGTGAGTCAGATGGACAGAACTAAATCACAATGAACCTAGAAGATGTGGTAAACCTGATTGACAAAATGAAGAGTAGTAAATCACCTGGACCGGATGGTATACACCCCAGAGTTCTGAAGGAACTAAAAAATGAAATTTAAGATCTATTAGTAAAAATTTGTAACCTATCATTAAAATCATCCATTGTACCTGAAGACTGGAGGGTGGATAATGTAACCCCAATATTTAAAAAAGCCTTCCAGGGTGATCAGGAAACTACAGACCAGTTAGCCCTACTTCAGTGCCAGGAAAAATAGTGGAAAGTGTTCTAAATATCAAAATCACAGAACATAGTGAAAGACATGGTTTAATGGAACAAAGTCTGCATGGCTTTACCCAAGGCAAGTCTTGCCTCACAAATCTGCTTCACTTTTTTGAAGGAGTTAATAAACATGTGGATAAGGGTGAACTGGTAGATGTAGTGTATTTGGATTTTCAGAAGGCATTTGACAAAGTTCCTCATGAGAGACTTCTAGGAAAAGTAAAAAGTCATGAGATAGGTGGCAATGTCCTTTCATGGATTACAAACTGGCTAAAAGACAGGAAACAGAGAGTAGGATTAAATGGACAATTTTCGCAGTGGAAGGGAGTGGGCAGTGGAGTGCCTCAGGGAACTGTATTGGGACCCGTACTTTTCAATATATTTATAAATGATCTGGAAAAAAATACGATAAGTGAGGTAATCAAATTTGCAGATGATACAAAATTATTCAGAGTAGTTAAATCACAAGCAGATTGTGATAAATTGCAGGAAGACCTTGTGAGACTGGAAAATTGGGCATCCAAATGGCAGATGAAATTTAATGTGGATAAGTGCAAGGTGATGCATACAGGGAAAAATAACCCATGCTATTGTTAAACAATGTTAGGTTCCATATTAAGAACTACCACCTAAGAAAGAGATCTAGGTGTTATAGTGGATAATACATTGAAATTGTTGGATCAGTCAAAAAAGCAAACAGAATTTTGGGAATTATTAGAAAGGGAATGGTGAATAAAATAGAAAATGTCATAATGCCTCTGTATCGCTCCATGGTGAGACCACACCTTGAATACTGTTTGCAATTCTGGTCGCCGCATCTCAAAAAAGATATAGTTGTGATGGAGAAGGTACAGAGAAGGACGACCAAAACGATAAAGGGGAATGGAACAGCTCCCCTATGAGGAAAGGCTGAAGAGGTTAGGGCTGTTCAGCTTGGAGAAGAGATGGCTGAGGGAAGATATGATAGAGGTCTTTAAAATAATGAGAGGTCTAGAACGGGTAGATGTGAATCGGTTATTTACTCTTTCGGATAATAGAAAGACTAGGGGGCACTCCATGAAGTTAGCATGGGGCACATTTAAAAATATTCGGAGAAAGTTCTTTTTCACTCAACGCACAATTAAACTCTGGAATTTGTTGCCAGAGGATGTGGTTAGTGCAGTTAGTATAGCTGTGTTTAAAAAAGGATTGGATAAGTTCTTGGAGGAGAAGCCCATTAATGGCTATTACTCAAGTTTACTTAGGGAATAGCCACTGCTATTAATTGCATCAGTAGCATGGGATCTTCTTGGTGTTTGGGTAGTTGCCAGGTTCTTGTGGCCTGGTTTGGCCTTTGTTGGAAACAGGATGCTGGGCTTGATGAACCCTTCGTCTGACCCAGTATGGCATGTTCTTATGTAATTAAATATTTGTTAAGCAATTTTGCTTTTTTTGTCATCAGCCTCTACAAAGTCTTTAGCCAAATTCCCAAATTGGAATCTTCCCTGTAGCGAATCAGCAACAGGCAACCATCTATAAAATTGTGAGATGGAGCGGGCAGGTTTTCTCTAATCTTGGCCTCCCCAAGAAAAGGTTATCTCCGAGTCCTTCACTGGGTCAAGGACCAGGGGTTTCACGAGAAACCTCAAAAATTCCAAACTCACCAAAAATAACAAAAAAACTGACTGGAGACAAGCCAGCCAGATAGGTCATTCACTAGCAGGGAATCAGTCTCTCAGCTATACAGGACTCATAACCCTGGGGCCTGGTATCCAGTATAGGCATAACCCATAAAAATGAAGCAAGCTCCTGCTTCTCAGAACTCTAAAATAAACTGCGGTGCCGATTTCCCCACTCTGCCTGCTTTTATAGAGGCTGGGCTGACCAATCCAGCAGCCTATTAAGGTGCTGTTCAGGACTGATACTCCTTTCCCCTTGTTTACCTCCTCATTTCTAAATTTAAACCCAGGGCTTGAGCTGGGGACCATCTAGTGGAGAATCCAAAGAGTGGCAACCCTTAAACTGGCAATACAATTGTCAATAATTGGACTGCCACAGTAGATGCTACCCCTTCCCCCCGCGTATGCCATCGATCCCTTCCCCAATCTCCCCCTTCCCCCTTCCTCGGCTCATTGCTCCTGAAGCACAGAAAGCTGTTGAGGTCAGTCCTGAGGGGCCGGAGCAGCGGTTCCGAGTGAGTGTGGGCATGGAGCTTCACATCCTCGCAGTCCCTGCCTTCCACACCAAACTCCTTTCCCAACGGGACGCTCACACGCGAGGGGGGAGGGGCAGCCACCGTGGGGACTGTGAACACACGTTCCACATTCACTGACAACCCTCCAGTCCCACTGGATTCAGGACTGGACCCAACAGCTTCCCCCGCTTCTTTTGTCACGGTCCACACCGTCCTGACGAGTCCTGGACGATACTTGAAAGGGTCTTCACCTTGCGACAGCCGCCGTTTCCCGTGCGCGGAGCCGTTCCTCGACATTCCATCTCCCAGGGTCGCCCGCTCGTCCGAGACCCATGAAAGAGTGTGGGGGGTCCAGGGCTTATTTTGTGGAGGAATGGCCCGGAACGCTTCTTTTCAGGATTAAGAAAGCAGGCGTGCTCTGCTCCAGCCCCTTCCTTCCAGGCAGCCTGCAGGGAAGAGAAGAGGAGGGGGCGAGGCTGGAGCACACAGAGAACAGCCCCTCCTCCAATCTCTCCTGTAGTGCAGGGAACAGAAGGGGAAGGGGGGGGGGGGGCGATATTGAAGTAGGGCAAGCAACAGACTCAAAAAAGGGTTTGAATTAGCACAAGTTTGAAACTCGTGAGCGGTAATGCCAGTTGTCAAAGCTTCAACCCTGGCCATGATGAACGGCATCGCCGCTCACAGCTTTCAAGTGTGTGCCGCTTCCACACCTTTTTGTGTCCATTGCGGAAGGCTTACTTTCTGGCAGAACAACGCAGGCTGGCATCCTGCCACCTTTTTTCTGGGACCAAAAGAAAGTGGAGCTGAGCCGACATCATTTCTGGTCCTCCTGAGAAAACAGAAGAGAGGACAGAAGTTGCCTGGATCATTTTATGGCCCCCTCAGTCCTTGGAGGAAGGAAAGGAGAGAACCAACAGCGCTGGAGCTGAGACAAGTACAGCTACATGGCTTGTGTGCATGTGTGTTCACACCTGACCTTGATCCCGCCCTTTAGTAGAGGTCACACTTGGCCCTGGCCCCGCCCATCTCACACCCCCACCACCAAAGTTCCACTTCCTTTTTGTCTACAAATTAAGCCCTGGGCAGGTCTCCAACTGTGGAATTCCCTACCCCTAGAAATGTGCCACATGAAAGATTCTCAAGCTTTAAGACAGCACTCAAGACCTTCCTTTTGTGAGAAAGCCTTTGACTTCCCACCTCAAGGCTCTCTAATTGCACATGCTGTGCTTTACTGTTTTGATTTTCAGCAGCATAGGGCAAGAACACTGTTTAATGTTTGTTTCTGTCTCGTATATTCCAGTTTCGGTCCTCGTTGTCATCGTGCTGCTTTAATGTTTTGCTTTATGAGTGCCTCAGTGTATCCCGCCCCAAACTATTTTCAATGAATGAAAATAAACATGTGCGCACATTAGTGAAAATGAAACGTACGTGCGTGGTTTCCAAAGAGGACTTGGAAACGCCCTCATCCCTCTTCCCCCCCCCCCCCCTCCCCTGGAACACCTCGTTTCTATGCGGCAAACACTACACATGAAAGTGCACCCGTGCTTTCTGGTGGCTAAAAATCAACTTACGTGGACATGACAGATCCTCAATAGATGAGTCAACTCTGTTTATACCAGTGGAAAAGGCGCCTCAGCCTTGGAACACGATTCCCCTTATCTACTAGATAAATGAAGCTTGACCGACGTGCCGCAAATGCGCAGTAGAGAGCAACTCTACTGCGCATGTGCGGGCAGCACGTCAGTCAGAGCTTGCCAGTAACCAAAATGCCGCAGCGAGGAGCACGAGCATTAGCGGCAGTGGCGCGCACGAGGGAGGGAGGGACCTCCCCCAGAGATCTTCCGTCTGCGCCATCCAAAGGGGTTGTGAATGAGGGGAGGGAGGAGGAAGTGACTGAGGGGAGGGGGGAGGGAGGAGGGAGGAGAGAGTGACTATGGGGGGGGAGGGAGGAGTGACTGGGAGGAGGGAGGAGAGAGTGACTGAGGGGAGGGAGGAGAGAGTGACTGAGGGGGGAGGGGGAGGAGAGTGAGGGGAGGGGGAGGGGAGAAGAGTGAGGGGAGGGGTAGGGGGGAGGAGGAGGGGGAGGAGAGGAGAATGAGGGATAAGGAAATGGACTGAAAAAAAAAGGTTAATGTAGCCCGTTGTTACGGGCTTAACGGCTAGTACGTCTATAGGGCGCAGGAAGATTCTGTTGCTTTTCAGTGCCTCTCGGCCCTCCTGCTATCTTAATAGCTAAGGGGCCGATGCAAAACGATCGTGTTGAAAGCGGGCGCTGAGTGTTCAGCGTCAGCTTTCCTAGCGCGTCCCCAGGCACCCCTCCTGGGGGGGGGGGGGGGCGCCATGCAATATTCAAATTAGGGGTCACATTGTCAAGGAGGCCGTAAGCGGTCGGCTGTCCGCCGGTTAGGAAAACGGATGCCGAATTTGGCGTCTTGTTTTCCTAATCGGCACACAGCCAGGGATTCGGGAAACGGACACTTGTTAAATGAGCGTTCATTCCCCCCTGACCTGACCGCCGGCACTTTAAAACATTTTTTTTTAAAAACTTTTTTAAAGATTGTGTTCCTGCTACTTAATATTGCAACAATATTAAGTACGAGGATGTGTTTTGGTTGTGCTCAATAATTAACGCCTGCGCTGGGCAGGCGTTAATTTCTGAGCATAAAATCGTGGGTCTTGGACGCACAATTTTTTATTTTTTTTTTGCATTGGGAGTGAATAGCTAATAGCCTCATTCGTATGCATTTGCATGTGATGAGCGCTATTAGTTTCGCTTCGCGTTGGATGCAGGTTGTGGAGGCGCTGATCCCCTTATCGCATAAGGGGGATTAGGTAGCACCTATACAACCCGCCTCCAACTGCGGGTTAAGCAGTGCGCTCGGCCGAGCTCACTGTATTGCATCAGCCCCTAAGGGTGCACACATCTCTAGTCCTCCTGACCCCCCTTAGAAAGGTCCCAAAGCTACCTCTCCGCAGCACTAGGATGGCTAGAAAAGTCGAGGCTTCTGCAAGCTGCTCTCGATTGGTTCTGCAGTGTTTGCAAATACACTTTGCTGTAGGCACTGAACCAGAGGAATTTCTTTGAAATAGGCCTCTCCCCACCCCCTGTCCCCCCATGTTGGTTTAGTAGGAGGGCATATGCATGCCAGCATTTGGAAGTTCTTCAGAGGGAGATCTGTAAAAAAATGAAAAAAAAAGTAGAGGAAATATAACCTCACTTTTGAAAGGCATCAGTCAGGGGGACTCTTTAGGAGAGGGAACGTGCGTACATTTCTGGCAGCACTGGAAGACATTATTATATCCGTCCATCTGTCCCCTCTATATCACCTCCCGCAGCGGCTCAGCAAAGACTGTAGGAAGCGCGTTGCCTTTCCTTCCGTCTTAGCTCCGGGGACCCCCCTTCCTCCCAGCAGCACCGCCATTCCAGGGATGGCATTAATTCTGGGATCCAGTTTCCTAGCCTGGCTTCCATTAGCAGCAGATGCAAAGCCAGCTGTTCTGCTCTCTCCTTTTGATCATCATGGCAGGGCTAGCAAGAAGAAAAACACATGCAAACATAGATTAGATATACAGACTATATACAGACTATATATATACACACACACACACACACTCACGCATATCATCAGGGGTGCACGGAATTTAAAATGGGCACATTTGAAAGAGGAAAAACATGGAAAAGGGGGAAATAGGGGAAAGAAGGAAGGACAGAGTTGGGCTATGCATATTTTGCTATAACATTTTTGTAAAACTGTATAGTTATCCCGCTTGTTAACATTTCTTCGTTTATAGTAAACTGGATTAATAAGGTGTCATTGTTTTGCTTTGTTTTTTGTGTCCTGATTGGAGCCAAGTCTCTTCAGAGAGATTATCCTGTATTTCCTCAGTAGTGTGGAACATTTGGGAGGGGGTGGCTGCAGTGTTTGATTTTTTTTTTTTTTAGAGAGTTTAATTTTACATCCTGGGCTTGATCCTTTCTTGTATTCCGTTTTTCTTTTTTTGTACTCGGTCCTTGCCGCCAGTATTTCGATCTGACTGTGTCTTAACGGTGTGATCTCTTACCCGTCTTGAATGCGAGCAGCAGCAGCAGATCCTTTCTGCACTTCCGACAGAAAGACGATCGCGGTTGACGTTTTTTGCACGATTGACCTCGTGCGCCCTCTCTCTTTTCACCTTCACTTCCGCGTCTCTGCTTCTTTCGGATGGCGCCGAACTTTAAATGACGTCATCATGCGCAGGGGGAGATACATTCAGCCAGAGCACTATATGCAGGCTTTGCTGAGATTTAGGGTACCAACATTAAATCGGGGCTCATTAACTCGGACAATCTACAATGAGCTTCCTATGGGGCACCCCCCAACTTTTACTATGCATTAAAAAAAATGATTCCATTTACCACTCCAAAGCTTTAAATACCCCACAAAATAATTAGACATGCGATTATTAGAGACTGCTGTCCTGAAATCTGATATTGCTTTTTCTCAGAAAACTTTTAAGTAATAAAACCTTGAAACATTCCTAGCGTCTAATAGCTCGGGGCAGAAAAAAAAAAGTGGGTATACATTTACTGTTCAACTCTGATATAAGGGCAGATGTCATAGATGTAAAGGGAGACTACAAAGGCTGCTAATATCTGTCTCGGCGTCTCCATTAGTGGTGCCCTCATTACCCCGGGATGCTTATATGGCTCTCAGGGGCGGATTTACCAACATGCAGGTTAGGTAAGTGCTTATGGGCAGCTGCCCTGCTCTCTGAGTCAGTCACTTTGCATCATCAGCTGTGGCAAATGCACCAGCGGGAGTGGCAGCTGGCTGACCACATCCCTAAGGGGAACCACGGTTATAAATCTGCCACTGATGGTCCGAACACTGGACAACATTTTATTGTATTTTATTTTATACAGAAATGTTACTCTCACAGGTTTTGCTCAAGCCATATCATCTTAGGACGAGACTTTAACTTTGCTATTAAGCCTTTTTTTTAGACCTATCAGATGGAAGATAAGAAGCAGGTCCCGAGCAAAACTGAAGTCATTATTACAGGAGCTTGGGCTACTGGATGAATAAAGGGAACTCCACCCCCCCCAAAGAGAGAATCTTGGCGTTTTTCTCACCTCCTCAGGCGATCTATTTTAGATTAAATCATATATTTGCAGATGCATGGTTTAGGTCCCGCCTTTTTTGCTTCACTCGCTCCTGCTGATGCTTTGTGCTGCTGCTCGTGGTGCTAGAGCTATTTGTATGGTTACAACCAGTGCTGGTTAGGGATGTGCATTCATTTGAAAAGAAAATGGAAAAATAGGAAATGAAAACAGGCTCATTCATCCTATCAAATGAAACAAATTTAGCCCCTCCCAAAACAAAAAATGTTAGTGCTGAAAATGAATAAAAAAATAAAAGTAACAATAAAAGACCAAAAATGAAATATGAATAAACACCCATGAAAAATGAAAAATAAAAAAAGAAACAAAATTTTGGCCATGCACATATCTCCTGCTGGCTCTGTGCTGTGCTTTGCTTTCTCTGGTGGTGGTGCTGCTGCTGCTGGTGATGATGCTCTATACTGCTTCTGCTGGTGGTGTTCTTTGTTTCTGCTGGCTCTGTGCTGTGCTTTCTCTGGTGGTGGTGGTGCTGATGCTCTGTGCTGCCACTGCTGGTGGTGGTGGTGATGTTCTTTATTTTTGCTGGCTCTGTGCCGTGCTGCTGCTGATGGTGCTAGCACTCTGTACTGCTGGTGCTGTACTGACTTTCATCTCAGACCTCTGTGCTGCATATAGCATTAGGGTAGCAAACAATGGACTTGGGGCAAAGAATTCCCTACTTTCAAAATAATCACTATACGTTTTAGAGGATTTTGTCTGCAGGGTGTATTAGGATCTGAATTTGTTCCCAGAACACAGATTCTAAAGCTTTCAGAGACTTCATTTTATTAAATCCAAGTAATTAATTTAGCAGTAGACGTGACACTCATTATCTGCATCCCTCCTAGGAAGGGTATGTAACTGAGCATGATGGATTTCTGTTAAATTAACTCTAACATTAATGCAAATGATTAATTTCAGGCTTTGATTTTGTAATTTAAATTTTATTCATCGTCTCAACAAGAAAATGCATCAAACAGTAATACAAAACCTGAGACAACATAGCTCCTTTACAATTCATACAAACGTGTACCAATTTCTGCTCCCCCCTTTAAACTCACCCAATGTTCAAGGGGCTTCCAAATTGACAAAAATACAGACAGTGCCTCTCTACTGAGTGCTGTAAGCTTCTCCATGCGGTGGACAATTAGCAGTCTTTTGTAAAAAAGAAAAAAAAAAAAAAGAAGAAAATCAGGTGCTGCCAAATTCTTCCAATGCACTGCTATTACGCACCTGGCTGCTGAAAAACTTGAGAAGCAAACTTTCTCATTTTCCTAGACACTGTCTCCATGGGAAAGTTAAAGAAGACAACTTTTAGATCTCTACAGATTGCACTGCAGCAGATTCCTGAATTTGCCTCCCTCCGCCCCCCAAACCTCTTAATAATAGTGCATTCCCACCAGATATAGAAACATAGAAACAGAAATGACGGCAGAGGAAGACCAAACAGCCCATCCAGTCTGCCCAGCAAGCTTCGCATTTTTTTTCTTCTCATACTTATCTGTTTCTCTTGGCTCTTAGTAACCTTTTGGTTCTGTTTCCCTTCCACCCCTACCATTAATGTAGAGAGCAGTGATGGAACTGCATCTAAGTGAAATATCTAGCTTAGGCCTGGATTTATCAAAATGTGGTAAGTATCGCATGTGATAGCAAAAGGGGCATGGTTTATGCAAATAATCATGTTATTGCAATTTGTGGTAGTTACCTATGTGAAGAGCTAAGTTAATGCAAATTGCAATAACATTATCAGACTTTGTGATAGGAGCCAAACCTGTTGTATTTCCCACATATACCACTGGGGGGAAGGGGAGAGAGAGAGAGAGCAAGCCTGGCCATAATGTCATCTCCCTAGATAGGTATTTGTATCCCTATGGTAGGCCCACCTAGTAACTCGAGGTGAGGGTTAGGTATCAGTGTAGGGGGTTAGGGGCCCCTTTGACATTCAATGTCAGACGTACGAACAGAACAGTGCTCTCTTGTGAACATTGGATGACCCTCGGAGTGAGGAAACTCACTCCAAGATGAGATTTGGGCAATGTTCTCTAAACCTGGCTTGATGGACTCTCTACCTGGGTAACATCAAGCTAGGTGGAGAGAACATTGCCCAAATCTCATTTTGGAGTGAGTTTCCTCACTCCGAGGGTCATCCAATGTTCACAAGAGAGCACTGTTCTGTTCGTACGTCTAACATTGAATGTCAAAGGGGCCCCTAACCCCCTACACTGATACCTAACCCTCACCTCGAGTTACTAGGTGGGCCTACCATAGGGATACAAATACCTATCTAGGGAGATGACATTATGGCTAGTCTCTCTCTCTCTCTCTCCATACAATATGGTGCTAACACATGCAAAAATGCCTTAGCACATTTTGATAAATGACCCCCTCAAGCTACACCCATGCTTATTTGTTTACCCAGACTATGTAATTCAGTCCTTGTTGGTTGTTCTCTGTATATAGATCCACTTTTCTTCATTCCCCCTGCCATTGAAGCAGAGAGCTATGCTGGATATGCATTGAAAATGAAATATCAGACTTATTTGGTTTGGGGTAGTAACCACCGTAACAAGCAAGCTACTCCCCGCTTTTTTGTGAATGCAAATCCTTTTTTCCACATTTCCTCTTGCTGTTGAAGCTTAGAGCATCGTTGGAGTCGCATTAACTGTGTGTATGTTTATTGAATAAGGGTATTATCTCCAAGCAGTAGCCATCATTCCCACGAGCCACCCACTCTTCATTCACATCCTCTAGACTTTATGGATCCACAGTGTTTATCCCACGTCCCTTTGAAGTCATTCACAGTTCTGGTCTTCACCACTTCCTCTGGAAGGGCATTCCAGGCATCCACCACCCTCTCCGTGAAGAAATACTTCCTGACATTGGTTCTGAGTCTTCCTCCCTGGAGCTTCAAATCGTGACCTCTGGTTCTGTTGATTTTTTTCCCGACGGAAAAGGTTTGTGGTTGTCTTTGGATCATTAAAACCTTTCAAGTATCTGAAAGTCTGTATCGTATCACCTCTGCTCCTCCTTTCCTCCAGGGTGTACATATTTAGATTCTTCAATCTCTCCTCATAAGTCTTTCGATGAAGACCCTCCACCTTTTTGGTCGCCCTTCTTTGGACCGCCTCCATCTTGTCTCTGTCTCTTCGGAGATACGGTCTCCAGAACTGAACACAGTACTCCAGGTGAGGCCTCACCAAGGACCTGTACAAGGGGATAATCACTTTTCTTACTCGATATTCCTCTCTCTACGCAGCCCAGCATTCTTCTGGCTTTAGCTATCGTCTTGTCACATTGTTTCCCCGACTTCAGATTATTAGACACTATCACTCCAAGGTCTCTCTCTCCTGCTCCGTGCACATCAGCCTTTCTCCCCCCATCGAATACAGTTCATTCGGATTTCCACTCCCCATATGCATGACTGCACTTCTTGGCACTGAATCTCAGCTGCCATATCTTCGACCACTCTTCCAGCTTCCTTAAATCCCGTCTCATTTTCTCTACTCCTTCTGGCGTGTCCACTCTGTTGCAGATTTTAGTGTCGTCCGCAAAAAGACAAACCTTAGCCGACAACCTCATTTACAATAGATCTCGTCTGTATTTGCAGTAACTTTTTTTTTCTTTTTAAATGTAATAGGAACATTCATTCTTAAACATTTACATAGCAGGAATGGAACCAACAACACTAAGCCCCCTTTTCTTTCTTTATCCTAAGAAAGAAATTGAAAATAACCTTGTTTACATAGAATCCCTCTTAGCAAGATCATGCATAGTCTAAACAATTCTGGTGGCGTTCTACAGTGTAGTGTTTTCAGATATGAGCCATCAATCCTTCCTCTCCAGTGCCTCCAGCATTGTTATACATTACATACAGTCAGGAAGGAGTGCGCTACCGTAGACATTTAAAAAAAAATGTTCCCCAAAAAATAGAAATAGACAAGTTATAAAAACAGTATAAGAATCTATTTTCGTTTAATGAAATATTAAACCAGAAGTACACTCAGGGCACTTCTGAAAAACTAATGCATGCAACCAAGTTTATATGTTCTCTATTACAAAATCTTGGTTAAAAAATTAAACACTTCAGATGGACTCATCATAATTTCACTTCTTGCATTTCATTTCATCATCTCATTCTAAATCAGGACTAAATTAACAGGTCAGCATGACACAGGCTCTCATTGCAATTACATACAAGTGCAGCACACAAACAAGGACGTCTCCACATTATATCTGTTTTCTACCACACAATTATTTCTTCAACCTTGGCATAGTGGTATTATGCCTATCTAAGGGTTGCTTAGTACTTCAGTATTTTACCTGGTGTAAAGATCAAGTTTTGCAACAACTAATACATCTGGTTTTCTAAAAGAATATGTGTGGGATTTTTACGTTGAATTGAACAGAGAGATACAATAAAATCTTTTGACTTCGACAATGCTCCCTCTTGTACTCTCTGTAAAATTCATATCAAAATCCAAACAAATCATTACATATATACATATATCACCTCTGGAAATTTTTCTCACACTTAATTTTGGGAAGTAAATTTAAAGCAGGTTTTACTTAACAGTAATTCTTGTTTTCAAAAGTTAATTAGACTGAATCTGGGGTAGTAATCACAATTAATACAGTCATTTTAATTATTCATGCAATTTAATCTTATCATGATTCTTTTAGTCTTCAGAAAAAAAAACCACTCCCAAAATGGTCTAATTCTTTTTAAAAATATAATCAATTCTAAAGAAAAATCGGTTCTATAACAAATTATTTTTATTTCTTTGCTGCCCTGTTAATCTGCCTCTTCACCGTATGACAATCCAGGTCTATTTTTCACAGCATTAACATTGGCATATAATGCAGTGTTTGGCTCCAAAACCACTGATTTCTCAACATGCCTAGGGACATATCTTAGCTTGCTCCAAGGTTGCAATCACAAACATACAGAGCCGACAACCTCATTTACAATAGATCTCGTCTGTATTTGCAGTAACTTTTTTTCTTTTTAAATGTAATAGGAACATTCATTCTTAAACATTTACATAGCAGGAATGGAACCAACAACACTAAACCCCCTTTTCTTTCTTTATCCTAAGAAAGAAATTGAAAATAACCTTGTTTACATAGAATCCCTCTTAGCAAGATCATGAATAGTCTAAACAATTCTGGTGGCGTTCTACAGTGTAGTGTTTTCAGCAAAGGGTAAACAATATTAAAGATTTCCTTTTAATTCAGGAACAAGGTAAGAAAATAAGAAAGTATCATGTTCCAATATTTTTATACCACACATTTTAAAAATCGTAAAAAAAATTCAGCGTATTCGGACTAGATTGATCTAAAACATGAAGTGGATCTTTCCTTTAGTAATTTGTTTGAATCACAAGCTTCTTACATAGGGAGAGGATAGAGTTAACATATCAGAATTATGCTCATTGTTATGTCAGCACATCAGGAAATAGCTTTTGGAAGAGCTGTTATTCATTTATTTAAAAGTTATACTGCTTAACCCCCATATCTTCTCACACAAGACCATTCTGTGAGTATTTATTTTATATATTTTGACCTTTTTTTTCTTAATTAGTTCTATAAGTCATAAATTATCATGTGGCAGTCAGCATGAATTATTTTCAATTGGCTTACATTATCTTTTAAAATGTTGAGATTACTCTTCCATATAAGATAGATAACATGGAGTAGACGGGACAATGGTTATTCCCATATATTCTCCCCTCCCCCCCCTCACTCTTCCTTCCCAAAAATTACACACAAATACCAAACTGGAATATAAACAGGCTGCAGTTTACTGACAATACACAAATAACCCAAGCCTAATCTTAAAACATTTTCACTTAAATTCGTATCCACCCAACATAGTATGACATCATGTCCCAGTGACATAATATCAATGCCCCTCCTCCACCTTACCTCACGGCCACCGCTGTTACTAGTCCCCTTGACACGTCCCAGCAAAGAAGCCCTACAACTCACCTAGCAAAACCACTGTGCATGTCTGACACGTGTAGCAGACCCCCAGCTACACCTGTCCTCCCATGACCTCCCAATACAAACTGTAAAAGTTATCAATGACCAAACCTTATGCTCGGGTTACCTGCCACAAACAAGGCCACCTATGAGCCTTGTTCCCCCCACTGCAGCCCTATGTAAACAAAAACCTCTCCAATGTCTCCTAGATAGATTAAAAAGATCAATCCCAAACTCATAAAAATGCATCCCATCAGGCCTATACAAGCCAGCACAACTATCGCCTGCCCACTCATGCATAATCCTAACCCCCCCTTGCTTCTCTAACCATCCTCCAAACCTGACAATTGACCTTCTTAATACTTAATTCTTCCAGAGAGGCTGCTCCCTTAAGTTAAAGCGCATAATGATGTCTGACCACCCAAATCGAGTAGCTGGCAACGATTCATAACCACACTGAAATCCTTCCTAGCAGCTCCCACAAATTCCCTTCAAGTCCAAAACCCCAAATCACTACCCCCAAAATAAAAAAATAACACCTCTGATGCCAAATACACATTCACCATAGCCTGTACCATAGGCACCATCTGGTCCCAGCACATACCATGCTGACCAAACCACCACACTCATTTTTTAGATGCAGATCCGCTCCATACAGGTGCTGCATGGCCTTGCAATATGCCCAATGAACCAATGAATGGCCACAACCCATAATCGATTCCTCCCTCCCTCAGCTCTGAAAAACATAAAACAAAATGTTAAGACCACCCTACATCACAGACATAATATAACATGCACTTCTAGCAGTCATGTCTCAAGTAGGACGCAAAAACATTTTAGAACGCCACCTCCCAATGTCTTGAATCTGTGCGTCCAAGAAACCCACTTTTGCAGCACTACTTGCCTCACCAATCCTGAAAAAATGAGCCTTGTAAACTCCCGCATTCCACCCCAAAAGAACGATCACAGACTGCAATATACTAGCAAACTGGTAACGGGACAAGGGAGACCCATCCACAAAACTAAACATCAGAGTACCCAACCCATATTTTTTTGAAAGAAAGAAAAACCCACCAAATGCATCCTCACCAATGCCAAAGAATAGCCCATCTTCTTAGCCACAATATATACATCATCACTGCAGGTTCAGAAATAGGTCCCGCGCACCACCCACCTCCACTCAAAAAACCTGACATCACACTTCTGCCCCTTATGTAAGATACCCAAGTTCTTGGCACCACAGATGTCCGAATCATGTCCCATACTCCTTCAGGCCAAACATCCATAGATATTCTGGCATCTCCGCTTCAACCGCTGCATTCTTCGAAAGGCTTCCCATTTAAAACAGGAAAGAGCATCAGCTATTGCATTATCTACACCAGGAACATGTCTCATAGTAGCCAAAATATTTCAACTTAAAAACAACAACACAATTCCCTTAACAATGCCGAAACCCTATGACATTTGGCTGACTGATGATTAATAACTTCCACCATCCCATGACTGACACAACAAAACACAACCTTCTTGTCACGAAGGTGGTGGCCCTACAACACCAAGGCCATCACAATGGGAAACAACTCCAAAAACGTTATGTTCCTTGTAACACCATTCTCCATCCACGATTGAGGCCAACTGCTAGCACACCATTCACCCTGCCAGTATACTCCGAAACCATATGCCCCTGCCACATCCAAAAACAACTCCAACTCCCTATTGGAAACCAATTCCTGCTGCATGATACGTACCCCATTAAAATTTTCCAAAAATGTTTCCCAAACCCTCAATTCCTCCCCAATCCTCCTGGAAACCCAAATAAAATGATGCGGCCTCACAACCCCTGCTGTAGAAGCTGACAAATGCCTTATAAAAGCCCTCCCCATTGGGATCACCCTGTAGGCAAAATTCAAAGACCCAGTTAAAGATTGCATCAACTTCAACGTCACTTTGTTAGCTGAACCAAATAACCCTACCAGTTCCCTCAGTTTCCGAACTTTCTCAGCAGGTAACCTCAAGACCATAGTTGAATCCAACTCAATTCTGAGAAAAGTAAGCCTTCCCACTGGACCCTCTGGTTTTTTCCTTAGCAATAGGAATCCCAAATGCCCCAGCCACCTGCAAGAACCCCTCAAACAAATCAGAGCACACCATCGACTGCACAGGACCCACAAACAAAAAATCATCCAAATAATGCAATATGGACAAATGACCCGTGTACTGCACTGTCGCCCATTGAACAAATGTACTAAAAGTCTCAAAACAGTGCGCAAGATACTGCACACCCCATCAGCAAACATTGATCCACAAAACGACATCCCTGAAAACTAAAACCCAACAATGAAAAGCAACTGGGATGAACTGGCAACAAACAAAAAGCCGACTTTATATCAGCTTTTGCTGAAAGAGCACCCCCCTACCTGCAATCCTCACTAAAGACACCGCTTCATCAAAGGAAGCATAAGTGCACCAAACTCTTGGCCCTTGAAATAAAATCATTAACCGATGCTCCAAACGGAAATGATAAATTCATGATCAACCTAAATTTACCCGCCTCCTTCTTTGGAACCATGGCCAAAGGGGACAAATGCATATGTTCAAATGTTGGTGACACAAACGTCCCCACCACCCATCCAAACCCAATTCGCATTCTAACTTGTCACAACTTTCGAAAAATGATTGACAGACCTAACATTTCTCACCCCACCCACCCCCCTTCCCCAAGCCCCTCATAAGGAATCCGAAAACCCTCACCAAAGCCCTCCCGCTGCCTTCCGATTCGGATAACACACCAACCATTCCAACATTGTCTCCAAACGAACTGGCTATGGGGCAACCTGCAATAACACCTCACTGCTTGGCTCCAGATCGCCCACCTCCACTCGACCGCTTAGCACACTTAACCGCCGAGTGGGGCCACTCACAGAACGAGCACGCATGTCTGAATTTACACTCGGGAAAGAGACACAACATTTTACCAGCAGATATCTGCACCACCCACTGAAAGCTTAACCCAGCCCCCTCCCTTACTCCCAGCTGACGACTCACAAAAGGAACTCACCTGACTTGAACCCACACTCCCTTTGCTTCCCCCATGCCCTTTATTTATCATTTGAGTCAGCCATAAATTAATAACCTGCGAACCCCATGTCATAAAACAATTACCCTCCATCTTGTCCCTAAACAACTCGTCATAATTTAACCAAGCCCATCCCTCGTAATCCCTAAAACTCCCAAAATACTATCTGCGTAAACCAATAATGCCCCATACTGCGAAGAATCAAAATACACAACCACAGTGGCCAAACACAAAAAACAACAGACCCAATCAATGATATTCCTAGGAACCTTCCTAGTCCCCTCACTATCCTTGTCCTTCTTCTTACCTTTCCTAACCTCCTGTCTACCCTCCAAAAGCCTGAAAATATCAGTATAACGACACTTCCTAATTTTCCTCTGAAACTATCTGGGTACACCCTCCCATAATTCAGTAAACCCCCCAGCCCCATCCACTGCCTCCTGACCCGGACCACTCTCAGCAACTAACCTACGACTCGGCCTAGACTCACCTTCCGAAGACCAAGAAGAAGAGGGCAAAGAAGAAAAACTATCCCTTTTTGACCTTTTCCTTTTGTCCTTCCTAAAAGAATCCTCCTCCCCAACCCCTTTACCCAACTCACCATCCAAAGGCCTATCAACACTCTGACCAGATCCAACTGCCCCTGATGCCAACTCTGCATGCTCATCCCGATCAACCTCCTCCTGACGCACTTCCATCCTGCCATCCACTGACTGCTGTCTCCGCTCCTCATGCTGCGATGTACCTGGCTCCGCATCCTCAATCCCTGTTTCTGAAACCACAGAAACAGGGCAAGTGCCTGGCGCAGGAACCCCCATTCCACCCGAAACAGACCTATCCTCCACATCATGACGCCGACTCTGCTCTCTCACCCCGAGCTTCCCCTCCCAAGGTCTAACACTCCCCATCCCACCCCAAGACAAGAAACCAGGTGAACCCCAAAATGGGGCCTGCCCCCCAAAACCCCAGCCCTGCTCCAACCCCCAGGCTGCCTCCTGAGGAAAAGCCCACGAAAGGAGGTCCAAAAGAACCTGAACCCAGATAGAAATCATCAAATGAACCCAGAGGTATCTCACTGATGGGATCTGAGAAACCCCATACTCCCACAACAGGGTGACACTGCCCCTCCAAAAGTCCACCCTATGGAGGTCCAGAAATGTCAACCTCCCCAGGAGTGGAACCATCAGGGGGAACTGCCCCTAAGTGCTCCGGCCCAGAAAACTTTCCAGAATGGGAAGGAGGAGGGGGCTTAGCCACCCTGCCCTTCCCTTTGCCACTCCTTAGCTGTCCCTTTGCCGCCGCCCTCGCTGGAAACGGGAGGGGCCCTATTAGGAGGAGGAGAAACGGAGCCTGAAACCACTGCCCCTCCTCCCCACCCACCAGAAACGGCAGAACTCTGCCGGCGGCGAACAGGAGAGGACACACCAGAAAAAGAATGGGGATGAGAAATGGAACGCGGCGGGGAAGGCCTCACACACCGCACCACCGCCGAACCCTGGGGCCGGCCATGAGATGAAGGAGCTGGGCCGCGACCGGAGCACACAGTTCGAGGAGGAAGGGAGGAACCCCCACTACCCGGCGACGATTTGCTGTCAATCACCGCCACAGAAACATCATCTTTGGGCTCAGCCTCGCCACTAGCAGGCTGCAAAGACTTGAGGCTCCCGTCCGCCATACTGATGCCGACCCAACCGCGTCAACAAAGGGAAAAAACTACCCGCAAAAAACCGCAGAATGGGAGGAAAACACCACCACAGGAAAGAAAAAACTACAACCCAGACAGAAAAAAACAAAGATCCGGGGAAAAGAAAGGAGAAAGAAAGAAAAGCACGGTAAAAAAAACAACACCCACACCGAAGCAAAAGAAAAAACTGCCCTTGCCGCACCAGACGTCAAGAGAGCTCGCAAGGAGCTCCCTCCACATATCTGGTAAGTGAAAAAAAAAAGACGCCAAACAACAGACACACATCCCCTAACACCCCTCACGTCCCATAAACCCTCACTCCCACCAGCCAATCAAAACTCCCAACCAACATTCAAATACCTAGGCTGCCCCCCCCCCCCCTTCCCTAACAAAACACCCGTCTGGAAATAACCCCCTGCCACCACATTAATGGCGTCTTGAGGGACCCTGCCCCCCCTACCTTATACATAGATAGAATAAGATAAGCAAGTTCTTCCTCTAAATCAAACTTACGGGCCGTTACAGTAAGGTGTGGTAGAAAGAGGTGTGTTAGGGTCGGACGCACCTGCGTTTGCCGCACGCACAGTTTGGATTACATACCGCTCGATACTGTATTAAAATCACATGCAAATTCAAGCTGCGTCCAACGCGCGTCCATAAAGCGCAATCCATTTTACTGTATAGGCGCTTTATACAGCACCTATACAGTATCCTGGGTGCACTGGTACCGGTCATTTCAAATGACAGGTACCAGGAAGTGGATCCCAACTCACGCACGCCCGTTCATACGCTTTCGCTGACTTGGGGGCCCGTCAATTTGGGTGCTCAAGCCAGCGAAGCGAATGAATGTACGCCGTGACGTCACGCACGCCCGTTCATGTGCTTTCGCTGGCTTGAGCGCCCGTGCACTACGGGCGTGCGTTCATCCGTCTTCGCCGGCGGGGGCCGCTGGAAGCTGCTTTCGCCGCCGGCTGCCCCCGGGAGGCAGGGGAGCCGCAGTGCGCGCCTCCGGAGGAGGGCAGAGAGGGCTGAAAGAAAGAAAAAGTAAGTTTACTTTGGTTACACTTATTCACAATACTTTACATGTCGAGTCGCTTTTCGCCCTGCGCCTTGCTTCAGGAGGAGGGGAGAGAGGACTGGGGCTGCCCTGGAGACCAGCACCCATGGACGTGGCCAGGGCAGGTGAGCGGGGGCTGGGGGAAAGTTTGCCGCCTACCCTTACCCCTGCCTCTAACGCAGGGGTAAGGGTAGGCGGTAAATTAGCAGGTTAAACGCGCGGCAAAACTGCAGGTTTAAAAAGCGATAATGGGGGCGCGCGTTACTGTATGGGAGGGAATAGCTAATCCGATCATTTACATCTCATATACATGCCGCGGGCGGAAAGGGTTACCCGTTGTTTTAAAGAAGCGGTAAGGATGGGTTAAAAGGGATAGTGAATCGCAACTTGGACTAACGCGGCCAAATTGTGAGTAGAAAGCGGGTTAGAAGCAGGGTAACCGCGGCCGCACTTTACTGTATTGACCTGTTAAAAAGAAGCACATTGAATTCTGACAGTGCACTGTTGTACTAATGACATACCAAATATTCCAGAGTTTCGGGATCCTGAGCACCATTTTAACTTTAATTCAAAATAAAGAGGGAATAACAAAAATAAACTTTCTTCTTATTTGATACATATTAAGCTTTGCAAGCCAGGAGAAAGAACCTAAGTTACTGGATATAGACATGAAATAAAGATAGATTTATACACGTTTCTTAATTAATTAGAACGAAAATACACATTCCTACAGTACAAAGATAAATATGGCAATACTCTTATCTAAGCATTTCGATTAATAAATCTAGAGTAGAAAGCAACATTTGAAAAAGAGATGTCAGGCTATTTTGCTTTTAGCTCTTGATCAACAGGTTATGAGGAAAAGCAACAAATCCAAAAAGATGGCAAACAGTGCAGCTACATCTTTTTCTGCTAACACTTTATGCACACTGTTTTCCCAACACAATGAGAAAAGGAAATTACTGAGGGATACAGATACAGGAGAGTAACTTTTAAACATTGAAACAAGACAGTATTTTAGAATTTAAAAGTCTAGAGGCTTTGTCTATCCTGTTACCATTTGAGCTTATTATGAGAAAAGAATATGTTTAAAAATATGGACAGAGGAAGGACATTCTTAATTCCATGTTTAAAGTTAATACTTGCAACACAAAGACAAAACACTGAAATTGTTTTATAACTGCAGTCATGGACAGATATTTGTGAAGCAAAGTTAATATAACAAATTCATAATCTGACAGCTTTACATTACAGGATGATAAAAAAGATGACAGACCCAATCAGTGGCATAGCCATGGGTTTGCCTGGGTGGGCCATGGCCCATTCACTTTGGGCTCAGGCCCACCCAATCAGCATTGCCCAGCGGCCGTAGCAGAAACATTGGGTGTGTTCTTCCAGGGGAATGGCAACAGAGAAGAGGAGGAAGCTCGCAAAGCCACAGATGGACTTTATCCCACCAGTGGCTGAGAAGAGGAGCAGGCCTGGGAGGCTGCCACTGCACCCCATTCCACCAGCAACTAAGAAGAGGAGGAGGCCTGTGTGTAAGTGGGAGTGGGAGCCTGTATGTGAGAGCCTGTGTGTTTGTGTGGGAATACGAAGCTGTGATTGAAAGAGCATGTAAAACTGAGAGCTGTGTGTGTGTCTGTGGTGGGGAATGGGAGCCTGTGTATGAGAAACAGCTCTTGAGAGTGAGAGCCTGTGTGTATGAGAGAGAGAATGGCAGGCTGCATGTGAGATCAATTGATAGTGAGAGTCTGTGTGTTTACATATGTATGGAAATAGGAGCCTGCATGTGAGAGAGAGTATGAGAAAGCCTGTATATTTGTGTGTGACAGAGCATATGAGTGAGAACCTGTGTATATCTATGGGGAGGAACTGGAGCATGTGAGAGACAGTGAGTGAGAGTGAGTGTCTGTGTGTGTGTAATTGAGGGAATGAGAGCATGCATGTAAGAGTATGCGAGAATGAGAGCCTGTGTGTGTGTGGGAGTGGGAGCCTGTATGTGAAAGAGAACATGTAAGAATGAGAGCCTGCATATGTGTGTGTGTGAATGGGAGCTGTATGTGAGAGAGAGCATGTAAGAATGAGAGCAAGAGCCTGTGTGTGTTTATGAGAATGGGAGCCTGCGTGTAAGAGCATGTGAGAGAACATATGAGAGTGGGAGCCTGTGTGTATGTGAGAGAGCATGTAAGTGTGGGAAGCTATGTGAGAAAGCACATGTGAGAGAGAGCCTGTGTGAAGGAAAGAAGACAGAGGAGAGAGAAGAAACAGAAAGAATAACAGAAGTCCTGAAAAAGGAGTAAGGAAAAGATAGACAAGGAGAAAAAGGAAACTAGGATGAACCAATTAGAAAAATAAGATCAGACAACAAAGGTAAAAACACATTATTTTGCCTTTCAGTAATTGAAATATACAATTTTTGGAAATGTGCGCTTCTTATATTTTTGCATTTTGCTTTTTCTACATTATTCCAGAGTTCACAGGGTCTAGTTTTTCTGGCTTTCCATTTTAGTTTCATCTGCATGTTCATGTTTCTAATTTATAATCCCTTATTCTGTATTAGGTGAGGGCTGTCTGTGATGCGCATGTGGGACAGAGGTGCAGTATTTTGACTAGGATAGGAATTTGTAGCAGTTGGCTTATTCTGTTTGCCCAGTAAATGGTGTATTAGTGTTCTAGGGCCTGCTGTAATGTTTGCTTTGCTGCCTTTTCATCAATAAGATTGCTACTGTTGAGTCCTGAGAGTTAGTACTGTTATGGTATGGTATGGCAAGGCTCTAGGTGCCTCTTTTTTGGTAGCCAATCCAGGTCCAGGTTCAAGTCCAGATGAGGAAGAAGATTTCTCTTCAGGAGCTCCTGGCACTTTCTGCCATGATCTCTGTGACCACTTCATACTCTCTACATTGATGATTTCCAGAAGGTGCCAGACAGTAAAAAAATAAAAGCAGGGAAATCAAAACCAGCAAATAGGGAGAAACCAGGAATAACAAAAAGGTCCACCCATCCCATAAAGTCCGCACTTGGGGTAAAAGTCCAGTGAAAACACAGGAGTCTGTAGTTGGTGTGCAAATAAAAGATAGTCCGAACTGAAACTTAAAAAAAACAGGATCCAAGCCAAGATGACAAAAATAAGAATCGACAAGCCTCCAAGGATCAACAAAAAGCAAATGGTTTCTCTGTCCATCCTTGCTCTGCTCACTTCCCTTCTGGTTCTTGCACCTTCATCCTGATTGAAAATATCCTCTCCAGTGAGAATGGGATAACTGGAGTGTAGCTCCAGTTCAGGCATGAACTGGTCTGGAAAAATATCCCCAAGCAAAATATCTAAAAGAGGGTTCCAACAAGTCAAAATCTTCAACTGTAAGTCAGCTCTCAAAACACAAGTCTTGTGAGTTAGTGGCTCAAAAGTCTACATCCTTCTCTTCACCTAATCTGTTAACTGGTCGAATGAGTCAAAGATCTCCGTCCTAGTCCTTTGGGATACGGGGGGGGGGGGGGGGGGTATGCCCTTCCCTCAGATACCGGTCAGTCAAAATCCAAAAAAAACTGTTCACAAACCTCTTCCTCAAAAACCTCTTTACCAAAATGCTTGAATTGCTTTCTGGGAGATGCAGGGGGAATCTCCGGCTCTCCAAGCACGCTGCTTTGAGATCTTGGGGAAATCTCGTGATCTTCAATCCTCTCTCCTCTGAAATCCTGGGAAAGGTTTCAGCTCCTCACTGTTCCTCTTTCTCCTTCCCACTAATCCTCCGAAGCACTGAGCATGTTCCGTAAGACTTACATAGAAACATAGAAATGACGGCAGAAGAAGACCAAACGGCCCATCCAGTCTGCCCAGCAAGCTACGCACTTTATCCATTTTTTTCCCCTTTTTTTCTCTCCCACCTGTTACTATTGGCTTCCAGTACCCTCCAGCCCTAATTCCCCTCCACCCCACCACCAATTTAGAGAGCAGCGCCGTATCTGCATCCAAGTGAACATCCAGCTCAATTAGGGGTAGCAACCGCTGTAACAAGCAGGCCACACCCTTACCCCATACTCTTACCCACCCCTGTTTTTATTTTTTGTTTGTTTGGGTTTTTTTGTTTTGGAGATGGCAGCCCTCCATCCTTCCGCTCTGTGAAGGTGGAACACCAACTACTGGCCACTGGCATCCCGCTCCGTGAATGCCTCTGTGGCATACCCCAACAGGCCTATCCCCCAAAAAGGTGGGGTTATAGCAATAAGAGGATTAAAACATATCAAAACCCCTCCTCTACTGTTAGTGACTGGCGTAGCCATGTCACTTTTTTTTTTTGGGGGGGGGGGGGGGGGTTGTGTTACTTCACAAAGTGTTTGGCAGTGTAGGGAGTTTGTTTTGCTGTCACTAAGGTGACCCAAGAAATTGAATATATATATATATTTTTTGCATGTCCTAATTCTGTTCTACACCCACTGCAAATCTTAAAAGGCAAATTTTAAAATCCCTATGTGTGCTAAAACTGGGAGATATGCGCAGAAATCAGGCTGGTACGTGCCACGAGGATTTTTAAAAACACTCGAGGGCGCGTGAATCTCCCGGTACACACACAAGTCAAAAGTTCAGAAAAAGGGGCGGGGAGTGGGCGTGAGTGTGTCGGGGAAGGCCAAGAGATGTGCACATAAATACTTACGTAGCAGGCGTGTACTGTGGTCCCCTGCCGCGTAACTTTTCTACTGCTATGGATGGCATGAAAGTATAAAAGCAGAACATCTAGGCTAGTCAATGGGGTTTTAAGGGTTGGGGCTAACAGGAGGAAAGGAAGGCTAATTAAGGATGTTTGGGAAAACTGGGAATGGTGCAGTGTCGGTGCACGTCCCTTGTAAAATTCCCCCCACTTACGTGGTAGAGGTAGCATCTACGAACTCGTCCATATAAACTTGTGCGTACATGTATCCGTGGTCAGCCTATTTTATAACTCCTGGGGGAATTCTGCGCAAAAAAATTAAAAATTCTGCGCACAAAAACTTAAAATTCTGCAAACTTTCTATAAGTCAAAATAACACAAGTTACATGACAGTCTTTAAGTAATTACATTTAAATTAATACAGAAAAAAGTTATTACTTAGAGATGCAGAATTTTAAATATTTTGAGCAGAATTTCCCTAGAAATTCACTGTAAGAGTGTCCCTTCCACTCGCTCTCCCCACTCCCCTGGCCACTTTGCCCTCTCAGGCCCCAGCTCCTCCACCTGCCAGTATCTCTCCCCTCCACCTCTAGGCTCAACCCCTTCCACTCTATCGCCAGTCCCAGACTTTGACCCCGTTCTCAGTACTGCCCCCTCTCATAGGTTCCCTCTGTCCCTCCCTCTCTCACACACATGCTCCCTCTTCTAATACACATACACACACCCTCATACAGGCTCCCTCACTCTCTCACACTCACACATCCCCTCATACAGGGTCCCTCTTTCTTCTTGCATACACACACATACAAGCTCCCTTTCACACATGCATCCTCTCACAGACTACCTATGTCTCTCTCTCATGCACCCCTTCACACAGGCTCTGTCTCACACATACACAATCCCTTCACAATCTCCTCATATAGGCTCCCTCTCTCTGGCACTCACGCTCAAGCAACTCCCCCTCACCTCCAATGCTCTCGCACCCCCTCCTGCTCACCCCCCTGCTCTCTCTCACACCCTCCCCTCTCTCACACCCCTATCCCTGCTCTCTCACCCTCGCCTCTCTCACACCACCTCCCCTTTCTCACACACACACACACACATTCACTCTCACTGGGACCTTCATCTTTGCTGCGAGCAGAGCACACTCTGTTCGCAGCACACGGGGGCCTTCATTTTCTCCATGAATGGTGTGCATCCTGCAGCACCGGGGGCCTTCATTTTCACCGTGAATGGCGCACATCCTGTGTCACCGGGGGAGGCCTTCATTTTTTATGCAAATGGCGCACCGGGGTCTTCATCTTCGCGTGCTCCTTTCACGCCATGCTAGGGTCTCCTCGGTCATTTTCTTCGCAGAATTGCTAAATTCTGCGAAGAAAATGGTAATTCTGTACAGGGGGGAATTCTGCACAAATTCTGCGCTCCGCAGTAGCGCAGAATTCCCCCAGGACTATATAACATGCACGCATATACATGTGTATGTTATAAAATGGATGCGTCTCTGGACGCGAGCTGGCATACGCACATACATGTGCACCTGTTTAAAAGTTACTGACTCATTATGATTATTGCTGTTTTATTGTAGTTATGATTTTCCCTACATTTTTGGAATGAGGATTCATAAAAGAATACATTGATATTTGTTTTATTATGTGATTGGATCCAGTATTTCTGTTAAATGTTCTTTGTTTACTTTTTACATGATATTATGTATTTATAAATGTCAATAAATATAATAAATTTAATCCAGATTAATAAGGTATTTTTAATGTTGGTAAGGACATGAAATAATAGAATTAAAATATTTTAAAATGACACTCATGATGGCTGTTTCAGACTACTTAGAAAATCAATTGTAGGGGGCATGCTAGAGCATTATTTATCGATAAGAGTACAAATAGTAGGACCTAGATCTGTATGTCTACTGCCCACCCATGTTAACCTTGAACCCCCCCCCCCCCCCGGAAAACCCCCCAGTTCTAGCTACTCCACTGGACCCAATACAACAACTTAATGTAAAGAAAAAGAAGAAAATAGAAAGCACAGTGACCATACAATTTATGATAAGGATACCAGATCTCAAAGTGAAAAAAAAATCTATTACATTACCAGAATCCATAGCTACAATTTTATCACATGGAAATAGAATAATTGATTAGGTTCAAAGAAAATATATAAAACATTTTGATAATTTACTACATATATACAAGGAAAGTTAAGAAAAAAGTTGTGCTAATTTGTAAAATTCTAGATCTCATTAACACAAACTGTTTCCTCCTTCTTCAAATGGTCTTAGCTACATCTGGGAAAATACTAATCCAAAACTTGAGAAAGAATTCACCATGTAAGTCTCAATATCCAGTGGCTATCTGGTTCCAAGGCAAACATTACTATCAAAGAGGATGGTTTGAACAGGTCTTTTTAACAGACGTCTCCAAAATATGGCCCTCTGAGATAGTAGACAAATCATGCTGCAATTCCATGCCATCATGTTTTTTTAAGAGCCGGCAGATAATATATTCTTGACCCTGGTGGAGAGGATCTTTCTGGGAATTTCAATATGTCTTTCAAATAACGCTTAAACATTTCCAAGGGCATAACCAAAGGAAGACGAGGAAAATTAATTAGATGTAGGTTTCTATACCTAACTGTATTTTCTAAGTTTTCCAGCTTAGATGCAAAGACCACATTATCTTTGATTAACACCTATTGGGCCCTCTCCATTCGTTTAACTGCGCTATCTGTACTGGATAGATGATTCTCAGTTTCCTTCTTAAATGTTTCCAAATCTCCAGTTGTTTGTTCCATAGCCATATTATTCACTGAAATAGAGGCAATTTGAGCTGATTGAACTTTTCCTAGGCCCAGTCTAGTATTCTATATTTCTTCTAGGCTAAAGACTGCAGGTCTTTCCAAGGAGAACTAAATTTCCCTAGATACAGAGATAGCAGGAAGAGCAGATTGTACCTGGGTTCCAGTCACAGCAGAGGATGGCACGAACACCACATTTTCCAGAGATTCAGGGCTCCCTCCAGGTTCTAGCAAGGAGGAAACACTTCCTTGCAGCAGACCTAGGGTTGCCACCTGGCTCCAGATTTTCAGGACAGGCTGATCCAGTCTTCCTTTTACTCACCTGCATGCAGGCACTTATAGTCTTGCTTTTCTTAGGGAACGCAATAGGGAAATCAGAATAAATCCCAGCATACAGTGAGGTAAAACCAGGACTGGATCAACCAGTCCTGAAAATCTGGAGCCAGTTGGTAGCCCTAAGCAGACCAGCCGACTGAGCCAATTTTTCTGAAGTCGTGGCTGAACTTTCTGCGCCCCCAGGTGATGAAGTCATTCCAGCCACATCCGCTAAGTGCGTGACAGATGGATCTTCGGGGGGGGGGGGGGGGCCTCTTTGTGTTGGGTTAAGAAAAACGCTATCACCAGGGAAAACAAGGGGCACATCTTCCCCCCCCCAATAAGATGTCAACAGAGCACCTCCTGACACAGCTCCCAGCGCTCCCGAATGCAGAATGAAGGAATCCAGGGGGGCCAGAGGAAGGAGGATCCAATGGAAAAGCAGGATAAACCACTACTTTACTCTTCCGAACCCTGCCATATAGCGCAGGTAACAAAACGGAGGAAATCCGAAAAAAAATCAGGAGCAGCTAGGAGTGTGGCCACCTAAGCTGATGCCATCTTAGATCCCCCTCAATCATTACCACCTGTTTTTATCTGGCTAAAGTTTGTGCAAGTAACGAGTTACAGCCCAAAGTTTAGCCAAGGAATGGCGGAAACCTTCAGTCTTTGGGGGTTTTGTCCTGTTAACTCCAAAAGTTACCTGGATAAAGCCTTTGAAAAATCAACCGCTGTGTCCATGGGATAAAAGCCTTAGTAAATCAGGCCCTAAGTTTGCTCTGGTGCTTGGCCCTTGCAAATGGCCGAGATGTCACAGGTCGTACTGTATCGAGCCATCATTGCCCACCATTGTTCTAACTTTCTGTAAATTCCCTCCCTCGCCCCCTTTTTGAGTCTGACTTCCCAAACCCACTCAACATCTATGCTTTTGTCTTTGTTGCCGATTTTCTCATCTTTATGGCTTCCATGTTGGCTTGTGCTCCGGTTTTTTGTACTTGATCATTATTTCTGTAATAGAAGTGCTATGGCAGAATGTACTATATAAATTCCAAAAAAAACCCCCAAACCGAAATGAACTATTCTTGACATCTGTTCTTCTGATTGCAAGATTTTCTTCTGGCCTGGCTACCAAGGTATAAAAGTTAATCCAAAATGAAACAATAATCTCATAATTGCCTGATGATGTCAGGGACAATTGGAACAAAGCCTGAATTAACGAATCTGTTTTCATTAAGCTGAAACTAAGGTCATACAAAAGTTGTTCTGAGTAGAAAAATGCATGGATATTATCCAGAAACCACAGAGCAGAGATGTACATGGAGCTCAGCTCCAACAGCTTCCGCCAGTATTTCCAGGTCAGTCAGGACCAGGGCTGAGATATTGCCCCATTAGCCTTCATTCGCAACTACCCAATGATTTTTCCCCTCTGCTTTACATCTCCCCTCCCCGCCCGGTCACTGCAGTGATGATCCTGGACTGGGGGGGACCGGGGGGGGGGGGGGTGCCATAGGCCAGGGCTCCTTCCAGAACCCTGCATTCTTGAGCCCTGAATCCGGCCACCAGGGGTCACCCTTAAGCACTGGCAAAATAAATTGATCACCCCCCCCACTTCCAAATTGTAAACCACACTGGGAAAAGATGACAACATTGATCGCAGCCAGCGTGATGTGGAGCTTCGAAGACACGAGCTTAAAAAGATGTGGAGCTAGAGGAAACCTTGTCTTGGCCTGTAAGTATGATCTCACAAGGCAGGTTCTTTGTACTGAACCTTGACCAAGTTGGGTTTTCACATTTTTTTGTGAAAGTGATCGTGCTGTGCTGCTTTGCTTTACATTCAGGTTAAATAGTTATTTATGGATATAACATTTTAGCTGCTATGCGTACGTACATTTTTCAATGTTTTTCACATTTTTTTTCCTGTGATATGTCACGTTGGGTTGGGGAGATTTTATTTATTTTTTTTTTATAAAGTATATACATTTTTTTGCACTCAAAATTAGGAGTGAATTTTAAAAGCCCGATGTGTGCCAAAATTAATGGATACCTGCGCGGGCCCAGTGGGTTTTAAAAGACGCCCTCGTGCGTGTGCATCTCCTGATGCGCGAATATCTCACTCCGAATGAAAACGGGGCCCTAGTGTGGGAATTCTTGGGCGGAGCCATGAGACGTGCACGCAAATACTTACACGCCTCGGCGCGCCCACGTTCAGTGCCGCATTACTTTTCTTGTGCTGTTGAGGTGGGGGGTACGTGTTAATAAAACTATTTCCAGGTATCGCTAGGGGGTTTGAGGGGTCTGGGTTAGCTGGGGGAAGTGCAGTCTATTCAACCAGGGGGGGGGTTTGGAGGACCCAGCTGTACCCTGGGGCAGACTGGTAGATGAACTGGTGAAAGCTGGCCTTTTCCCACGCACGCGCCTGTTTGAAAATTCCCTGACTTACATGGTTCAAACCTGACTTTGCGAGGCTGGTCGCGCAGAAGTTTAAAATCGGGTGCACATGTGCGCGTGCCCAGGCTGTTTTATAACATGCGCCCATGTGCCCATGCATATTATAAAACAGCCACGTCCCTGGGCATGCGCATCCGCACACCCGTTTGCAAGTTACCATCTTAATGTACTTAAAGAGATATTATAGGAGCTCTGTGTACAGACCTCCTGGTCTCCACTACATTGCCCTAAATCCCTGCCTTGGGTTTTTTTCCCAGCAAGGTGGGAGATACCATTTCTGAACAGCTCCTTCCCTTGAGGCTGGCTGTAAATGGTGGCTCCTCAGTTCACTCTGGGGTGGGTAGCAGTTTAGAGAGTGAGGTCATTTTAAGTTGACTTCTGAGGAGTAAGGCGCCGTGTTTGGAAACTGTTTTTTTATTTTTTTAAATTTTTTTTACAGGAGATCCATGGAGTGACCCCTTTCCTGTCAGGATCTGCCTCCGGTCTGGGGAAGATGAGACTTTGGTTACAGTTTGGGTATTTTTTTTTGGAGTTTGCCTGTGGTGAAACCCTGGCCCACTTTGGTGAGGGACAAGCCCCGGATCCGGAGGCCAGGGAGCAGGAGATCCCATTCCAGTGAAGAGGTTGCAGTGACGGTGTTCACCATCAGAGGGAGTTTTTGGGACTTTAACATCTTTTCCCCCTATTTTTGGTTTCTGAGGAGGTTTAGTGCTGCCCCTCCTCGCTGTGGAAGCTGGGTCATATTAGCCTGTTTGGTTGGTCTCACCATCAGACTTTTCCCACCAAGAAGTCACAGCAGGAAGGGGCCAAAGAGCAGAGGCAAGATTTTTTTTGGGGATCCCATCTGGATCTCCACCCTTGAGACACAGGACACAGGCTGGGAAGAACCTCGGATACGGCTTTTTTGAGACCAAGGGGACCCTCCTCACACAAAGGAAATTCCCTGCCCAGCTGGGATAACTTATCAGCTCACTCCCTGAGGGATGAGCTCTAGCCAAGAGCCCTGTACTGAGGACACATACCCAGAGGAAAGGAAGAAGAGTCTGCACTGTAAGTGCCCCGGTGAAAGCACAGATGGAAAGGGAGAGTTATCTACTTGATTGGACATTTATTTATTTCTGAAGAATCACAGTAAATTTAATTTGAACGTCCCCATCGGTGTCCTGCCTGTTCCCTGCAGCACCATCACAAAGGAGAGTCAGTCACACACTAGAGGAGGGGATTTCACTGCACTGCCTGGGCCTAGACGGTCAGCCTTCCCCTCCTAGAAAGGAGCCACACCTTGGGACCAGCAAAAAGGGGGGAATATGCCCATGGATACAGCCCCAAGAAATAAATATGCTTTTGGCTCTTCGGGAGACAGCGCTCCCACTGGTAAAGGGTTCCATATGAATAAAATTGATGCCCTGTTGCACTAGATGATTACGTCCTGGGTTATGCACTGCAGTTTATGATTGCTCCTTATTTATTTGATTATTGTTCAGTCATCTCCCCTCCCATCACCATGGTTTGTGTTTTGGGATCAGCACTTTATTTTTCCATATTATATTGACCTAGTGATATGTCTGGCTCCAAATTTGCATTGCTATTTTATCCTTTATTTATTTAAAACATATATAAACTGTGCTGTCCGCTGACCTACGCAGAATACAAAAGAACAGCTATAAAAAAAACCCCATCCCATTAAAAACAAACCACCTTTCAGCTAGAATATAACATTTAAATCGAGGTGGTACATCAATACCCTGGATGTTAAGACCCACAGGAAACAGACTCATCAGTGAAACCCCAGCCCTTAGCCTACTCAGAAATGCTGATGTTCACAAGTTTTACAGAACAAAAATATCTTGAGAAGACATGCTTCAGCTGTTAGCTGTTGTGGAATTGAGTTCCACAAAGCGGGATCTGCATTAGTGAATGTCCTTTCCCCGTCTCAGCCAGCATGAGCAGCTTTCAATGAAGGCACATCCAGAAGATTCTGCCCACTGTCGGATTTTTTTCCGGACTGTACTGATTTTAGGGTTAATGTCCGGCAGTCCGACGGAAGGTTAAAATGTCCAGAGATTGTTCAGACGAGGCCAGTGCTCAGCTCTGATTTTTCCCCCATGGCTTGCTTCTCATTCAGCAGAGAACAGCTCTTTGCTACCCTGTAACAGACCCTTACAAGATATGTTGAGGGAGGGGAAAGCACCAACAATGCCTAAAAACAGCAAAATCCCAAATCTGTCCCTGCATGTGGGTGAAGCATGGGTGGCGTTTTGGAGCCAGAAGCCTTGTTAGCTCTGGGCACACAGGCCCATGAACCCTGGTGTGCAGGAGTAGCCTACTGGCTAGAGCAGTGGGTTTATAAAACAAGGAAACCAAGGTTCAAATCCCATTGCTACTCTCCTTCTGACCTTGGAAAAATCACTTTACCCTCCATTGCCTCAGGTAAAAATTTAGATTATAAGCCCTTTTGGTGTAGGGAAAACCCTACAGTACCTGAATGTAATCCACCTTGAAGTGTTAAAATAGTAGAATTATAAATCAAATAAAAAATGTCTCTGCTTCATCTGTGGCCGAGAAAGAGACCTGATGGGGCTGACTGTGGATTCCATCCTATGATGGCCAAAGATGAGGCCCAGCAGGGCTGCCGCAGATCCCATCCTGAGGCAGCCAAGGGAGAGGGGAAAGCTCTGAAAGTGTGTGAGAGCACCTGTATGAGTGAGAGTGTGAGAGAGACAGGGAGCCTGTGTATTGTAGAAATCTTCCTGGCAACAAGCACCAAAGGTCAGGCAAGATGCTCATGTATCCAAAGCCCCAGCTAAAGGGAGAGTTGCATCCTTACAGAGACACTGACAGGCAGCACAGAAGGAACATGTCCAAAAGAGGAACCAGTGTGTGCCAGCCTGACTACAGTTAGCAGAGAACATGAAGCATTTTGCCTGGGTACCGAGGTGACATGCAGAACCATTTGTGGCTTAGGGGTAAGTATCAGTGCCCCTTTTTGGTGCATGGTAAATGACAAATTATAAGAGAACTGGGCAACGCATGATGGGGGGGGGGGGGGGGCAACGGAAGGGTATGGCACCTATAGTAAGAATACTGTATATAAGAAAGAGATGTAATAATTAGCTCTCTGAAGGAGTTTGGAGGGCAGTCAGACACTACACTCTGTTCTTTCTCCTTCCACCAATACCTTGTAAACCAAAGACAATTTTCCCTTACAATAAAGATGTCATTATTAGCCATATTTGGTTCCCCTGTGTATTGGTATTGTGGACATAACTCACAGTATGTGTGTGTGAGAGAGTGAGTGAGCCTGTCTGCATGGGAGAGTGTGTGTGTGTAAAAGAGAGAGCGAGAGCCAGAGGGTGAGAGACAGCAAGAGGGTGTTTGTGAGAGCCTGTATGCATTTGTGTGTGTGTATGAAATCCTATATGCATATGTGTTGAGAGCCTGTCTGCATTTGTGTATGTGAGAGAGGAAGTGTGTGTGTGTGTGTGAGAGCCTGTGTATGTTTGTGTGACACAGAGGAAGGGTGTGCATGAGAGACTCTATGCATGTATGTGTGTAAGAGCCTGTTTGCATGTGTATGAGAGGGAAAGATGGTGTATGTGAGAGTTTGTTAGTATGTGTTTGAGATATATGTGTGTGTGAGTGTGTCTGAGAGCCTGTGTGTGTGTGTGAGAGAGGGGGTGGGGAGGTAAAGCCTCTGAGGGCTCAGTGAATGAGTCTTGCAAAATTATCTGTTACTTATATATCGAAACCGGTTGTTATAAACCTGTAGAGAAGTATCAATATTGGATTTGATGGAAACATTAATAAATGAAAATATGTGACTATTGAAAATGAAATAAACTTACCATAATAAAGATTGCCAGTCTAGCTCTTCATTTAATCCCATGGGAGTGACTGTCCATAAAAGAAATACCCAATATTGTTAATGGCAATTGAGACAGGAGTCCCTATCCCCACTCTATCAAAAAAGTTATTGGGACTATAAATACGTGGAGGGTTGCAATGATTTATGGTGCCATCATCAAAACTAAATAAATGCTGGTGACCATTTCTATGAAAAAAATCCCACATGCATTTAACAATTGTCCAATTGAATCTGTGATTTATTTGCTCATTTTTTTCAGCATTTGTCGGTCTGGATACGAGTGATTTTTATATAATATTCCATTTTTTTCTCTCAGTAGATATTTCATGGAACAAGATGCTTAAACTAGCGGCCTTGTATGTATCAATGATCAAAAGTTGGTTGTCTAATAATAGACTAACCTTAAACTTAAAGAAGACTTTAGCAGGTGTATTGAGTTGCCAATTGAAAAACAGAAATAGCCACTGAATTTGTTTTTGCTGATCATAAGATTTTGAACCAACCTTGGGTGAGAATTTTTTTTTTATTTCCAAATGTTTTATACCAAACACACAGCAAATTCTGGCTGGACTGTCACATTCCATATATAAAATAATGCATATTAAAATGAAATAAATTAAAATAAATCCATACAACGTAAAACCTTTTCATGGCATAGAGAAAGCAATACAAGACCACCCCCTCCCCTGATCTTAACTAGCTCCCGAAGAGTCATTTCCAGAGATGTAGAATTCAACCATGTTGGACCCCTTACCTAAATTACTGTTTTCCTACAAGTCATAGTGCGCACCTCCCCCCTCACTGATGGGATTACAAAGAGAGCTCTATTAGGGGCATAAAGCTTGACTAGCTGTTTTAGATATTTTGGCCCAGACCCTTGTTTAATCTCGAACATCAAAACCATAATCTTAAACTGGATATATTCCTGAATTGGCAGCCAAGGAAGCCGGATCAATAAAGGTCTTGCACTTATACATCATGGGCTAGAAATGACCACCCTCGCTGCCACATCCTGCATTATTTGAAGGCAGGTACAAACATCTCTCCGAAACTCCTAACAGCATCCCGTTACAGTAATCCCAAACAGGATCCGGAAGGCCTGAACCACCATTTGAAAATACAGCAAAGCTCAATAATGCTTTTACCCTTCGCAACTGATTTATTTAAAAAAAAAACATCTGTTGGACCTGATTAGTAATATGATGCTCAAAAGATACCTCTTCATCATACCAAACTCCTAGGTTCCTAACTTTTGTAGTAGGCACTACTGTTTCATCTTTTATCTTAAGAACACCTGGAAGAAAAATCCACTCAGTCTTCCTCCCATTTAAAAACAGTTTGTTCCTTTCAACCCCACAAACAATCTCATTTAGTCCTTCCTGTGCCTGTAACATAGAGAGTTTCACATCTGGCCCCACTGGCCAGATCAAGTGCACATCCTCAGCATATAACAAAAACTTTAAAACCCTAGAATCAAGAGGTTCCAATGGAGAGGAAATTATACATGAAGTCTCGTATCAATAAGTTGATCAAGAAAGGATTTAAAAAAATTATGCATACTGCGAAGGTTAAAATCACTATTGAATCCAGAATATTTTCATACTATTTTACAGGTTTTAATTTTTTCAGGGATAGACTACTGTAATTCTCTTTTATTGGGTCTTCCAGCATGTTCACAAAGATTCTTACAGTTACTTCAAAATGCAGCCACACTGGAACCCCAGGAAGTGATCATATTACAGCTGTGTTGCATTCATTACACCTTCCACCTATTCAGTTTAGGATTCAATACAAGATATTGATGTTGACCCCAAAATTGCTTAATAATGTTTCTTTACCTTGGATTTCATCAGTGTTAGATATATATCAACCTTCTCGTTCATTGAGATCTATGAATACAGGTCTGCTAGATGTCCCTTTGAAGAACAGAAACACGAGACAAGGCACTGTCTGTAGCTGGGCCATAAGTGTGGAATCTTTTGCCTGAACAGGTGCACCTTTGACTGATGTGAAAGAGTTCTGAAAAGTTAAGACCTGGCAATTTAGCTCTGCATGTGATTTGGGCATGCAGTGTTTCCAATGAAAATTCTGTAGATTGGTAAAACTGAAGAGATTAGTAAATGGTGAAATGCTTGTATTATGTTCTATTTTATATGATTTTATTTTATGTTTTTATGGATTTTATGTATTATTTTATGTTAGTTAAGCATGTGATTATTATGTATGTTTATTGTAATCTATTGCGAACCATGGAGCGAGTAGGATATAAATATTTATAAATAAATAAATGTATTTGATAACAGAAAAGAAGTCACAAATGTATTAAAACCTAATGGTGTAACATCTGACTGAGAAACATCACTATAAAGAATGTGTAATCAATGCACTATACTTCAGTAAAGATTATGTTGGAAACCATCATCGCTTCCAGTGTAGTTATTGCTGCAGTGTACGTATTAGAGGGATTATCTATGCTGTTTACGCAAACTGATAATTGAGATATAGAGCAAAACAATGCACAGGGCCTAGAAGATCTTTCTTCCTCTCGTTCAGGGAATCATGGACACTCAAATATTTCAGCACTTGGTCGACCGCCTGCTCCACCCACATCAAGGGTATGCAGCCACATACTTGGATGACAACATGGTGTGCAGCCCAGATTGGAAGACTCATCTAATCTAATTCCAAGGCATGCTAACCAGCCTGAGGAAAGCAGGACTGATGGCCAACTCTAAGAAGTGCTTGCTGGGAGGACAAGCAGTCTAGTATCTTGGCTACACACTGGGGAAGGGCAAGGTCCATCCACAGATCCAGAAGATTGAGGTGATTACCCGGGTGCTAGTCCCGCAAACAAAAGTGAGAGTGTTCCTAGGCCTCACAGGTGTTACAGAAGGTTTATCCACAATTTCTCAGAGAAGGCAGAGCTTCTCACAGGCCTTTGTTGAAAACAACACCAGAGAAGGTCCAGTGGTCAGCAGAAGCAGAGGAGGCTTTCTGGGCTCTGAAAGAAGTGTTGAGCTCCGAACTGGTCCTAATAAGTCTGCACTTCACCGAGGTCAGGGGGGACATTTTCTGGTGGGCACATAGGGTTTTGAAGCCTCGAATTGACCCTAACTGCCTCTTTTTAAACGGCTGAAAAAAACTCTCTAGATACCCCAATTTGAACCCAAATAATGGTGGTGGTCAGATGAGAGGGATCTCAGTATCTCCAGCTTGCCCTTAAAAGTTATTAGAAGGGGTTTCAATGGACTAAAAATGTGATAGCTGGAACTTATTTATGTTTTTAAAAGATTTTTATAAACCGCGAATACACACACAAAAGTGGATCTAAAATGAGAAATGGCTGAAACCAGTAATAAAAACTGGAATATTCTGTACTAAAGCCCCTATGAACTCCAAAGGAGAATTGGGAGACCCTCAACATATTTGCTATTTGAAGGAAATCTGAGAGGGAAAACTTACATTGTGTATTGTGGTGTCATATGAGCTGTTTTTTTACCCTTTAGCAGACCTGGTTTTGTGAATAGGCTCACTAGGCCAAGTGTTATGAGTAGTCAGTGTGGGTGTATCATGCATGCTAATGTAGATGTACAGTACTTATCTGTCTTGGGATATTCCTATACTCCTTTGGGTATATTATTCTCAGAGCCAGTGCTAGCTTTTTTTTTTGCTGACAGTCACTGTGGCTGTCCCCTCCTCATTCTTTTTTCTTTAACACTTAATTTGTTTTCTTTTTCCAATTAGGACCAGTGCAATGGTATTAAGTGCACTAAGCGAACCTTACAGCTTTGTGCCCAGCACTCTCTCCACACACAATAGTTCATCCGATGTACAAATGTAACGTCCATATGGTAACACATGTGGTTTTCATTTTTTTCCTAGTTCCTTTTGTTTCAGAGTTGAACTAAATACCTTACACATCTATCACTGTCATTTTCCTAGTCTGAACCTTTTAAGTGCTTGGTTAAATGGCCGAGGATCAAATATATTCACCTTTTTTGCTCTTCTCACTAGTCCATTCCTTTTTTGTAGCCTCTAAAGACAAATTAATGTTTGATTGCAACCTCTGCGGGTGAATTTTTTGCATTTCCTAATCACAGCAGCAAAATTATTGAACGCTGAACCCTTTATTCAGGTGTTTCCAGCCATACATGCTCAAGCTTGGTCCACATCTCATGTCATCTCTCTCCCCTCACGCTCCCCATTCAGTTCATTCAATTCCTCCCCCCTCACAAACCTCTCACTCACCCCAGGTCACTTTCTACCTCTCACAAACCCCTCACTTACCCCTGTGTACTCCTCTCCTCAACAAACCTTTCACTCACCCGTTTACTCCCTCCCCACACCTCACATAACCCTCAAACTTATCCCAGCCGCCCCTCCCACTTATCCCAATTTTCTCCTTCCCTCATTCCACGAAGTCTCCACTTTCCTCAGTTCACTAACTGCCCTCTCCCCATGGTTCACTTACTCTCCCTCCCACTATCCCTGCTCTGTGTATTTACTCCCTCCGATCCCAAGTTCATTCTCACTCTGTGCCACCCATATTCCCTCACTCACCAGCTCAGATGACAATGAAAAATGAGGAGGAGGAGGAGGGCAGCCTTGTAGCTCCTCTGGGGCAGCTTTTCTCCTCCCCTGCTAGGGCCCAAATGTCATGACACACTTTGATCCACATGGCAAAAAATGCCTGAAGTTGCTCAGGTTGTCTCGTCAGTAACAAATATACAAATTAAAATCGAACAAAGGTGAAAATGATACATATTGTTTTATTTTACTAAGTAATTAACAGAAAGTGTATAGAAACATAGGGAACCTCTTGATAAATTACATTGACAGTATATTAGACATCTCTCCTTATTGATCACCACTGGACGCCATCCTGCGGTGGCCACAGAGGGAGAGAGTCACTGTGGGACCCCCATTCCGCAGCGGCCAAAGAAGGAAAGGCCTGCCGCGGACATCATCCCTTGTCGGATGAAGAAGGGGTCTGGCAGTGTCTGAAGGAGAGGCCCTATGTGTGTGTGCTCATTTGTCTGTGTGTATGAGTGGTTGTATGTGTGCGTATGTGTGTGTGTCTGTGTTTACAGGGGAGCCTGGGTGTATGTACGTTTAGGAGTCTATTTGTGGTTATGTGTATTTGTGTGTGTATGTGTGTATATATGAATGTTTGTATGTCTGTGTGTGTGTGTATGTATGAGTGGGAGCCTCTGTGTGTGTGTGTGTATATGTGAGTGGGAGCCTCTGTGTGTGTGTATGTGTGAGTGGGAGCCTCTGTGTGTGTGTGTATGTATGAGTGGGAGCCTCTGTGTGTGTGTGTGTATATGTGAGTGGGAGCCTCTGTGTGTGTGTATGTGTGAGTGGGAGCCTCTGTGTGTGTGTATGTATGAGTGGGAGCCTCTGTGTGTGTGTATATGTGAGTGGGAGCCTCTGTGTGTGTGTATGTATGAGTGGGAGCCTCTGTGTGTGTGTATATGTGAGTGGGAGCCTCTGTGTGTGTGTATATATGAGTGGGAGCCTCTGTGTGTGTGTATGTATGAGTGGGAGCCTCTGTGTGTGTGTATATGTGAGTGGGAGCCTCTGTGTGTGTGCATGTATGAGTGGGAGCCTCTGTGTGTGTGTATATGTGAGTGGGAGCCTCTGTGTGTGTGTATGTATGAGTGGGAGCCTCTGTGTGTGTGTATATGTGAGTGGGAGCCTCTGTGTGTGTATGTATTTATTTATTTGTGGGTTTTTTCTTGACTGACCTTCATCAGAGATATCATGCCGTACATGTAACAGGGGTAAAACACAAAGCAGGAAGAGAGCAGTTACAAAAAACAGGGTAACAGAGAACTGGGAGGTGCAGAGGCGGTTGCACGTGGGAGCGAGAGATAAAGGCTAGAAGTTGGAAAAGAGAACTTAATTACATAATGAAGGATCCCAAAATAAGAGCAGATGTCTCATATTTAGTACAAAGTCATATCATATCTTGTGAGTGAGAGCCTCTCTGTGTGTGTGTGTGTGTGTATATGTGAGTGGGAGCCTCTGTGTGTGTGTGTGTATGTATGTATATGTGAGTGAGAGCCTCTGTGTGTGTGTGTATGCTTGAGCCTGTATGTATGTATGTGTCTGTGTGTGTGAGCCTGTTTGTGTATGTGCGTATGTGCATGTGGGGGAGCCAATGTGTGTGCATGTATGGAGGGAGCCTGTGTATGGTAGCCTCTATTTTTGTATGTTTTCCTGTATGTGTGTATATTTGTGTGTATGTATGTAGTATGTATGAGTGTGTGTGAGGGACAGCTTGTGTGTGTGTTTCTGCCCACCCAGACCTGTGCCTGTCTGTGGAAACCAGAGAGACAGGGCTTTGCAGACAGAGCATATTATCTTTGCACAGTGCACTTCTAGTATTCCAGGGGCCACCTGGTGGCTACAAACATACATGATAGTGTGACCAACATAAGCCTTTTATATATCTCCCTTAGAAGACAGATGACTCAAAATGAAAAATACCTGTTAAAATCCATCAAATGCAACATATCAAAAAATGGAAAATGATCCGCCTAGAGAATCGCCCCATCTAATATTCACTATGTTTTTCATTGTGTGTGCACGTTCTTCATGTAGCAATCCTTGTTGGCTGGTTTCATGGCAACTTTCTCATTGAATAATTATCAAAGTATGAAATATAGAAAAAGAAATTTTAGTCGCAGAAGCATAGACAAAAATATCTCAAATCGTAAGCCTTAGTGCTACAGTTTATAAAAAAAACAACATCTTTCTAGGTTGCCTGGTTAGTGCTGTGGGGGGTATCATTTTTTTTTAGTCAAAAACCCAAATATATTATAGACAATGCTGCTGGCACTGCCTATGATATGAAATATAGAAAGAGAAATGAGTCCTAGAAGCAAAAACAAACCAAGCCCAGATTGTAAGCCCTAGTATAACATTTTACAAAAAAAAATCCCATCTTTCTGTGTTGCCTGGTTAGTGACGTTAACTTAAAACCTCAACCCCAAATATAGGGCAGCACTGCCTATAATAACACTGCATCCCCAGTTCTCCAGAGCCAGGGTGGTTTCTCCTCGGAGGGCTGTAGCCAGCGCCTCCCACAGCTATGTTTAACAAAATGAAAAGTACCTCATAAAATCTTTCAAACATATCAAAAAACAGAAAAAAGGCCCCTCTACAGAATCACCGTAGCTAGTATTCATTTCGGGGCCAATTTTAAAAGCCTTGATCACCTAAAAAGGCCCAGATCCGTGCATATTTGACAGAGTGTGAGAAATGCGCACTTTAAAAGCTGCAAAGCATGTGCGGGCTATGGGACGCAGGTAAGAAAGGGTCATGTTAGGGGCGAGGTCTGGGCATGACTACATATACACGCTCGTAATGACGTATTTTTAAAAGTGACCATCACGGTGACGTGAAGTCACTACAGTTGGGTTTATGTGCATGGTTGCCAGACTTTTGATTAGCCACTTTCTGTTTGCCAGGCCCCCTTCTCCCGCCGAGTGGAAGCAGGAACTGCCCAGTGGGTGGGAGAGAGGCCCCCCTCCCCCCAGTGCAGATTGGGACCCACTGGAGGATACTGGGAAAGCCTTGACCCTTCATCGTGGGAACATGGACAGCCAGGATCACATGAGAACGTCGTCAGAGTACCAGGGATAGATCGGGTCAATCAGGTCACTACATGCAGCTTCCTGCATTAGAGGAACCCATTGGAGCAAAGAGGGACCTTAAGGGTCAATGGGAGGGTTTGGCGGGGGTAGCTGTCATATATTGAGGGGTGTGAGACACTGCGTCACACTTTCCTTTCCATGTGACTCTAATCACTGTATGAGTACTAATGGCATTAAAGTGGAGAAGAGAGAGAATGGAAAGGAGGAGGTATTCGGCATATACAGGGTCTACAGGACAAGGTCTCTATTTTAAGATCTGTCAGAGGATGAAGTCGTGTGCAGGTTCAGGTTTAATAAGGAAACCATACAGTATCTATGCCTACCAGCCAGAAGTGCCATGCCTTGCCAGCACATCTCAAGATCACCACTGCCCTAGCCTTTTTTGCTACCAACACTTTCCAAACTCCTTTTGGGGTCAGGGCCAGTATCAGCCAGTCCGCCATCTCCATGTACACAGATCAGGGCCTGGCTCCCTTGCTAAGGAGAACACGCCAGTTTATATCCTTCTCTCAGAGCAGATGGCAGCAAGAACAAATCATACAGGATTTCTATCAAGTGGCACGCTTTTCCTCCATCCTGGCAGCTATTGAATGCACACACATCCATATAAGGGCATTGGGGGAGATGAGGCCACCTACTGCAAATCACTCCCTCAATAAGTAGGTTGTTTGTGACCTCAAGGACCTCCATCTTGGACGAGGTGCCCAAGTTTCCTAGATCCACTCACGATGTCTATATCCTCTCACAGTCAGCAATTCATGACCACTTCCAGGAAGGATGCATCATTTGGGACTGGCTATTAGGTAGGAATGCATCCCACATCTCTAGCTGGCCTGCCTGCTCAGGACGACAGCTTGGACCCAACCTAATCCCCTAATATGCAGTCCAACCTCAAAATCTATCCTAACATTCTCCTCTGGCTTCTTCCTTAAAATCAGACTCATGAACCTTATGGCCACCCCACAGAGTGCTGCAGAAGTGCAATACAACAGGTCCCAATGGCTGACCAGAGAAGTCATTTAGAGAAACTTAGGACTACTCAAAACATGCTTCCACTGTCTGGAAAGATCTGGGGGATGCCTCCTCTACAACCCACCTAAAATCTGAGAGATTTTCCTAGCCTGCTGTATGCTACATAACTTGGCCAAAACCAGACGCATGCCTCCTCCAGAGAGCCTGGATGAGAATACAGATGAAGAGGAAGAGGAGGAAGAATAAGAGCTTAGACAGGAGGCACTGCAAGAGATACATCACCACAGTCAAAGACACTGTGATACTGAGATATTTTTGATGGTGAAAGTGCATTTATTTATATGTGAAAAGTGCAGACTGATACATAAAGACATTTACTGCCTCTTTGGGCTTCTTTTTGGTTTGGGTGGACTAGAGCTACTCCTCCGCTCAGGAAGGTGGCTGCAGGAGGGTGTGGCAGGTGGTGAAGGAACCATCTGGATGGGCAGCTGTGGTGGTGTTGGTGGGATGACAGGACCAGATGCTGGGAGCTGGATGTGAGGGGGCATGTGGTCCATCAGCTCCTTCCACACTGCTGTCTAGGTTTCTATAGCCAGGCAAGACCCCGTATTTCCTCCCTCGTCAACTGACCTTCCTCCCAGATGGCTACTTGGAGGCCATGAAGCTCTGAGCAGAGCGGAGCCACTTCCTCCAGGACCCACGTGTTGAGCTGAATGAGGAGTTATTCTGCTATCTGGCCTGCACTTGAGGCTCATCTTCTGAAGCTTCCTCCTCTGTTGAGGAGCTGCTCTCAATCCAGCTACCAGTTGGCTCACCTGGTGGTAAAACTGGCCCAGCTCGCTGCTCTTCCTCCTCTGGCTCCTCCTCCTCCCTGGCAGGTGGCTGCTGCTGTTCTTCTCCCATGGGTGCTCCTTCCTCCAAGCTCTCCTTTTCCTCCGAGGTGTCAGGCAACTGGTGGATGCACCTGTGAGCCCTTTTTAGGCCACTTGGTCTTGCCTGTTCTGCATGCTGACCTCCTGCAACAGTGAAAATAGTACGTGTTTTAGGGTCACATAAAAAGTGTGTATATATTTCTGGAATTTCAGTCTTAACAGACAGTACAGAGCTTTTTGAGGACCTCCTGATAGTCCAGTGAAAATCTCAAATGTGTACCTCTTCCAAACATATATTCCCCGGAAGCACAAGCTGTTGCTCAGCCTGCCTAGCTGCTGAGGGCATCAACAATTGGCATATACTCTTGAAAAGGGTTGCTTACTGGCTCTAGTTGTGGTGATCTGCAAGCCCAACTCTCATATTCAAGTCACAGGGTGGAATAGGTAGTAATATGCCTAGGAACTGACCAATTAGTTGGGGCCGAAGGTGAGAGGAAAGTGGACAGCAGTAGGTCATGTGTCCCTACAGATAAGGAGGCAACAATATATACACCTTATGGCTGTCTACAACAAGGAATCCAAGCCACCTATAAAGGAAGCCACATGCAGACCATCGGTGCTTCTATAGTATCATGGCACATATAGCAAACAGATCCACTTATCTTATAAAGCACTGTCCTACACACCAGATCTGGTGCTCTGGAGCTAAGGGATCAACCAGGCTCTTCTCTGTGTGCACAGAGGATCATTATAATAGAAGGTCTTGGTATAGCCACACAAACAATATGACATGTATAAACCAATCTATTTACTTTCACTAATACAATAGAGAATGCAATAGAGAATAGAGAATGCTCACCTTGCTTCTGGTCTGGTTGGGAGATGTCCAAGTCCACCACCCTTGCCACAGCTGACTTGGAGATGGGGTGCAGAAACATTCTCTCTGCTGCCATGAAGGTGACCTGTACTTCTGCCACCTCTGCACGCATCTGGGCCTGTTTCTTCTTCACAACGCTGAGCAGGTCCCCTCCACTTGTGGCATAGCTCTGCCACATGATGGCTGTTCTTAAATACAACATTTATTTTGTGCTGGATTTTCTCCCAAAGCTGCTCTTGCTGATAGGAGCCCACTTTCTTGTACTCTGGTCCATAGAAGATGTTGTGCACCCTCATGACCTCTTTGACCAGGTCGTCAACCTCCCTGGGAAGAAAGCTGGCCTTTCTCATCTGGACTGGGTGTCCTTGAGACATGGAAGCAGCTGTCTCCTTCCTTTTATCCTTGCAAATGTGTGTAATGTGCATGTGCATATGCCACACCATACATGGGGGCAGGGGAGTCTGTGGGCAAATGTTACGTGATTAACCAATTGAAAAACAAAGTTTTGTAACACTTGTATAGGGTTGCTCGCATTATTGCACAGTCTTACCCACATAACCTCTATGGCAGTGCAGTGATGGCAAACACTGACTCCTCTATGTCTGGGTTCCCACCCCCATGGCAATCAGGTGTTCCTAATCTAAACAATGCTATTGCAGAAGATGGATTTCCACTCAATGGACCATTGCTTGATCGTTGACTTCATGCATATTGAAAGTGATAAATAAGAACACCTGACTGCCTAGCTGTATCCAGTATGATTGGGTGAAGAGTGGCAGTTTAATTGTTTGGATGCTATCTCTAGCCATCTTTTCTGCCTCTTCACTTGCCAACACAGGGTTCATTTGGAAAGAAAGCTATGTGGACCACACCAGCAAGCTTTGTTTCTGCATCAGCAAATACAACCTCATGTTGGGAGTATGCATTTCCTAGTCCTTTATCACAGAATGGTGTCCCTTGACATATTCAGCCCATCTTGTGTTCTCTCCAAGTATGAGCTCCTGCCCCCTTCCCATTCCTCTAGCTCTTTAAAATGTAAGGATGTGAAAGAGATACTGGCAATTACACTTCACATTAACCTCCAGTTGTGAGGCTTGCTGTGAGGGTTGCCTTTAATCTGGGAACTTGGCCCCATCTTGGTTATAACCAAAAAGGGCTCCAGGGGCGATCCGGGAAACTACAGACCGGTTAGCCTGACTTCAGTGCCAGGAAAAATAGTGGAAAGTGTTCTAAACATCAAAATCACAGAACATATAGAAAGACATGGTTTAATGGAACAAAGTCAGCATGGCTTTACCCAGGGCAAGTCTTGCCTCACAAATCTGCTCCACTTTTTTGAAGGAGTTAATAAACATGTGGATAAAGGTGAACCGGTAGATATAGTATACTTGGATTTTCAGAAGGCGTTTGACAAAGTTCCTCATGAGAGGCTTCTAGGAAAAGTAAAAAGTCATGGGATAGGTGGCGATGTCCTTTCGTGGATTGCAAACTGGCTAAAAGACAGGAAACAGAGAGTAGGATTAAATGGACAATTTTCTCAGTGGAAGGGAGTGGACAGTGGAGTGCCTCAGGGATCTGTATTGGGACCCTTACTGTTCAATATATTTATAAATGATCTGGAAAGAAATACGACGAGTGAGATAATCAAATTTGCAGATGACACAAAATTGTTCAGAGTAGTTAAATCACAAGCAGATTGTGATAAATTGCAGGAAGACCTTGTGAGACTGGAAAATTGGGCATCCAAATGGCAGATGAAATTTAATGTGGATAAGTGCAAGGTGATGCATATAGGGAAAAATAATCCATGCTATAATTACACGATGTTGGGTTCCATATTAGGTGCTACAACCCAAGAAAGAGATCTAGGTGTCATAGTGGATAACACATTGAAATCGTTGGTTCAGTGTGCTGCGGCAGTCAAAAAAGCAAACAGAATGTTGGGAATTATTAGAAAAGGAATGGTGAATAAAACGGAAAATGTCATAATGCCTCTGTATCGCTCCATGGTGAGACCGCACCTTGAATACTGTGTACAATTCTGGTCGCCGCATCTCAAAAAAGATATAATTGTGATGGAGAAGGTACAGAGAAGGGCTACCAAAATGATAAGGGGAATGGAACAACTCCCCTATGAGGAAAGACTAAAGAGGTTAGGACTTTTCAGCTTGGAGAAGAGACGACTGAGGGGGGATATGATAGAGGTGTTTAAAATCATGAGAGGTCTAGAACGGGTAGATGTGAATCGATTATTTACTCTTTCGGATAGTAGAAAGACTAGGGGACACTCCATGAAGTTAGCATGGGGCACATTTAAAACTAATCGGAGAAAGTTCTTTTTTACTCAACGCACAATTAAACTCTGGAATTTGTTGCCAGAGAATGTGGTTCGTGCAGTTAGTATAGCTGTGTTTAAAAAAGGATTGGATAAGTTCTTGGAGGAGAAGTCCATTACCTGCTATTAAGTTCACTTAGAGAATAGTCACTGCCATTAGCAATGGTTACATGGAATAGACTTAGTTTTTGGGTACTTGCCAAGTTCTTATGGCCTGGATTGGCCACTGTTGGAAACAGGATGCTGGGCTTGATGGACCCTTGGTCTGACCCAGTATGGCATTTTCTTATGTTCTTATGTTCTAACATAAGAAATTGCCATGCTGGGTCAGACTAAGGGTCCATCAAGCCCAGCATCCTGTTTCCAACAGAGGCCAAACTAGGGCACAAGAACCTGGCAAGTACCCAAACACTAAGAAGATCCCATGCTATTGATGCAATTAATAGCAGTGGCTATTCCCTAAGTAAACGTGATTAATAGCAGTTAATGGACTTCTCCTCCAAGAACTTATCCAAACCTTTTTTAAACCCAGCTACACTGAGTACACTTACCACCTCTGGCAACAAATTCCATAGCTTAATTGTGTGTTGAGTGAAAAAGAATTTTCTCCGATTAGTCTTAAATGTGCTACTTGCTAACTTCATGGAGTGCCCCCTAGTCCTTCTATTATTCGAAAGTGTAAATAACCGATTCACATCTACTCATTCAAGACCTCTCATGATCTTAAAGACCTCTATCATATCCCCCCTCAGCCGTCTCTTCTCCAAGCTGAACAGCCCTAACCTCTTCAGCCTTTCATCATAGGGGAGCTGTTCCATCCCCTTTATCATTTTGGTCACCTTTCTCTGTACCTTCTCCATTGCAACTATATCTTTTTTGAGATGTGGCGACCGGACTTGAACACAGTATTCAAGGTGCGGTCTTGACCATGGAGTGATAGAGGCATAATGCCATTTTCTGTTTTGTTAACCATTCCCTTCCTAATAATTCCTAACATTCTGTTTGCTTTTTTGACTGCTGCAGCACACTGAGCCGACGATTTTACAGTATTATCCACAATGATGCCTAAAATCTTTTTCCTGGGTGGTAGCTCCTAATATGGAACCTAACATCGTGTAACTACAACAAGGGTTATTTTTCCTTATATGAACACTTTGCACTTGTCCACATTAAATTTCATCTGCCATTTGGATGCCCAATCTTCCAGTCTTGCAAGGTCCTCCTGCAATGTATCACAATCCGCTTGTGATTTAAATACTCTGAATAATTTTATATCATCCTCAAATTTGATAACCTCACTTGTATTCCTTTCCAGATCATTTATAAGAGGTTCAGGTCTGCAGATCACAAGACCAGCAAGGAATGGCAGCTATAACAGGCCAACAAAAGCTCCGAAGGCTGCATAGCTTGCTCTTTGAGTATGGTACTGGTGGACTTAGAAGGGTACATTTTTCACAGCTATTGTTTTATGTTACACCCGGTCGCAGACGACTGCAGCCTCTCATGCTCACCTCCTTTTTCCCTGCACCATCAATCCTGGGAAGAATGGCAGCCTCTGCTAACCAATGCTGTCCTCTCCGGCATCCCCGGGACGGGGTGGGCGCTGCCGACTTCCATCTTGTCTCTGGAATCACCTAAGGTGCGTGCAAGGGCCTCCTTTGTACACATCATGACAGGAACCTCGGGGGCATCCCCTCCCGATGATGTCAACTCGCTGCTGTACTTAAGCTGACCGGCCCTCTGCTACTACGAGTTAGCAAGGAGTTTTCCTCATTGCTGAATCTGCTCCATTGTTGAACTTCCTGTTCCAGACTTGCTCTTGGTGTGTGGACGCTCTGGGTACCCGCTCTTCGGGGGCCCTTCCATGTCCTGGCTATCTGCTCCTCGGAGGGCCTTCCAGCCTTGGACTACGACCTGACCCGCTTCTCGGGTCACTCTCCTGGTACTACCATTGAGTACCTTTCTTCAGACTTCAGCGATACCAGCTATACTGAAGCTTCTCTGTGGTGTACCCCGTGCCTTGGGCTACTACCATTCCTCTTCAGTAGAAGTTTTTCCAGTATACCCTATGCTGCAGGGTATTGCCATACCAACTACAAGATCCACTTCTGATTCCTACACCTCAGACTGGTTCATTATCATCTCTAGTACAGTTATCCTCGGCATACCCCACTCCGCGGGCCACTACCGGATCTGCACTTCTGAGGTAATATCTACTTGGCTGAAGGGACTTCCTGGCGTACCCCGCTCTGCGGGCCACTACCAGATCTTCACATCTGTGGTATCACCCTGGGCATACCCTTTGCTCAGAACTGTACTTAATCGCAGTCCCTGCTCTGCAGGGTTTGCTTTCCCTTCCCTTTATAATAAAGTCTATCATACAGCTGTGTCCTATGTCGCTGAGACCACGGCCATCAACGGTGAGGCCCACAGGGCTCCTCCCTATAAGCAGAGACATCTTTCATCTCGACCCAGGGTTCACATCTATAGCAAAACATAACATTTTAGTTGCTCTCTGGAGATTTCTTTTTGTCATGCCTCTGCATGAAGGCAAGCCCTTGTGAGGGAGGAGAGAGGTAGACTGTGTACTATTCCCTTATGGCAACTAGATGTTACGATTGGGCAGTGGTCAGGTGTAGTGAACACCACCTGCAGGGGTGACTCCAGAATGGAGAGAAACAGGGTTTGCAGGAGAGCCTCTGTTAAGGGCTGGGGAGGAATCTGGTGCAGGTAGGAGTGTGTAGAACTGGGTGCTGGCTGGAATGAGTCTGATGCAGGCTGAAGGAATCTCTGATACAGGGTGCATGGAGGTAAGGGTGAACTTGATACACAGGAGCAGCATGGAGGTATGTGTAGAAGTGAATGTAGGTAAGTGTGGTCTGAACACTGGAACTGGGTGCAGGTATGGGTGGAATCAGGATAGCGAGTAGGTAAGTGTGATATTGACTGTAGGTGTGTGTGACTGGACTGAGGGAACTCGGGGAAGCAAGACTGACAATGAATAGACAGACAAACCAGGACAACACAAACACTGAACATAAAACACAAAAGCCCGAAGGCAGCAATCAAGGAGACCTGACACAATGTCCAAAGATAGCAAGGCAGGGAAGGCAACGCAGCAAGGCAGAAGCCCGAAGGCAACACAGAAGCAGAAAGGAGGCTAGAGCAGGGAGCCCAAACGAGCTCGATGCCGAAGCACTGAAGGATTGGGTAGGCAGGGTTATAAAGGAAGTCCAGGGCATACAGCAGATTAGTAGGACAGATTGGGCCAGGCAGGAAAGCATACTCGTGTGGGACCGCTGGTGGTGAGGCGGCTGCACAGCAGCCATAGTCGTAACACTACCCCCCCTCTTTAAGGCCTCCTCCTCCTCCTGGGTCCCAACTCTGCAGGGCTACTGAATGATGGCAAATTCAACCCCTTCCTGAGATGGCGTGACAAGTTCAAACCCCTCCTGGGGTGATGAAGCAGTTGCAAACCCTTCCTGGGGTGATACAGCAGTCGCAAACCCTTCCTGGGGTGATACAGCAGGCGCAAACCCTTTCTGGGGTGGGGGGCAGGGTCAAACCCCTTCTTGGGGTAGCAGAACAGTCCCAAACTCCTCCTGGGGCGATGCGGCAGGCTCAAACCCCTCCTGGGGCGATGCAACGAATTCAACTCCTTCCCGGGGTGGCAGAACAGTCCCAAACCCCTCTTGGGGCGATGTGGCAAGCCCAAACCTCCCCTGCGGTGATGTGGTAAATACAAACCCCTCCTGGGGCAGCCGGGCAGGCTCCAACCCCTCCTGGGGCGATAAGGCAGGCTCATATGGCAAGGTATTGAAGTCTGTTCTGGATTGTTCACAAGTTGTAGGAGTAGTGTTAAAGGAGGATAAAGACTGGACTGCTGAGGACTTGGTAAATAGAGACAGAGTCTTGAACCCCAGATCATGATTCCCTGGTTCTGAGGTGTGGACTTGCAGATTGGAAAAAGCACAGGCAGCTCTGGAAAGTCTTGGGAAACAGTTCGTTAGTCGTAACTGACCTGCAGCAGTGGAAGGCAGAGTTCTGCTTGGCTTAATTAGTTCTCTCTGCTTTAGAAAATCTTGTTTCTGAGACCTTAGCATGGAAGTCACAGGAGCATTCCTGACCAGGTGAGTTCTAGGGCTTTCAGGGAGATAACTTGCTTTTTTGTGAGAGGTTTTATGAAAGGATGTGCTGGGATTCTTTATCCACAAACTGCCAGTAGTAATTTCATTATTAGTTGGGCCAGAAGCAGAACACAGACTAATTGAACTGGCTGATGTCTTTTGTGAAACCACTGGTCCTGTGGCAGTGCAAAGGGAGCAAGGTTTGCCTGGGGGTAAAAGGCTAGGTATACAGGAACATTTCCATCATCCTGGTCTAGGAGTGTTGCAATTTAAACACTTTTGGTAAACTGAAACATTGTTCTGTTGACAGTTACTGCATGCCCAGTGTTCCTGGTCTGAGAGATGACAGGCTAGACAGTTTTGATAACTGGGATAATTCAGGGTTTGGCAACAAGCACAGATATAAAACCATTGAGACTGAGACATGTTGTGGGTAGTGGAAACAAAAGTTGACTCACCAGATGGATATAAAGTCTTGTCTCTCTCTTTCTGGAGGTGGATGGCTTCGGCATGCTGTTATGATTGGGCAGTGGTCAGGTGTAGTGAACACCACCTGCAGGAGTGACTCCAGAATGGAGAGAAACAGGGTTTGCAGGAGAGCCTCTGATAAGGGATGGGGAGGAATCTGGTGCAGGTAGGAGTGTGTAGAACTGGGTGCTGGTTGGAACCTGTGGAGCTGAGTACTGGTTGGCAAGGAGTCTGGTGCTGGCTGGAACATGTGGAGCTGGCTGGAGGGAATCTGATACAGGCTGAAGGAATCTCTGATACAGGGTGCGTGGAGGTAAGGGTGAACTTGATTCACAGGAGCAGCATGGAGGTATGTGTGGAAGTGAATGTAGGTAAGCGTGGTCTGAACATTGGAACTGGGTGCAGGTATGGGTGGAATCAGGATAGCGTGTAGTTAAGTGTGATATTGACTGTAGGTATGTGTGACTGGACTGAGAGAACTCGGGGAAGCAAGACTGACAATGAATAAACAGACAAACCAGGACAACACTAACACTGAACATAAAACACCAAAGCCAGAAGGCAGCAATCAAGGAGACCTGACACAATGTTCAAAGACAGCAAGGCAGGGAAGGCAACACAGAGGCAGAATGCCCGAAGGCAACATAGCAAGGCAGAAGCCCGAAGGCAACACAGAGGCAGGGAGCCCAAACGAGCTCGATGCCGAAGCACTGAAGGATTGGGTAGGCAGGGTTATAAAGGAAGTCCAGGGCATAGAGCAGATGAGTAGGACGGATTGGGCCAGCCAGGAGAGCATGCTCGTGAGGGACCTCTGGTGGTGAGGCAACTGCACAGCAGGCATAGTCGTAACACTAGACTTAGCAACTGAATGGAAACCAAACTGTAGCATTTATTTTTTGTCATTTGTGTCACTCGGGGGACAATGAATATACTATATACACCTTTACTAATACCCTTACACATACAGCACAGTAAAACTGCTGGTAGATGGGATCTGGGGCTCAGGGGAGAAGGCCAATAGGGAGAAAAGTGCTGTGTGTTTTCCACCACTCTTCCTCCTGTAATACCTCTTGAGCATGCCTCTGCCTCCCCATTTAGAATTTGCAGTACTCCTGATTTCCACCGTCTCACTTGTGGACCCTATGGCTTCTAAGTATGTTCCCATATCCCTGGACTGTTGTCCCCTGCTCTCCCTTCTGTTCTTAATCTGTCTGCTTGACCACTTCATATCATACAAAATCTAGTTTCCTCTAATCACTCTCATAACCTAAAGCACTGAAAATACCCTACCTGGTGTTCTTCTTCACATTTCTCTCCGATGCCTTATCTGTTTCCTTTCCTCCTTCCCCAGGAATACTATCCTTTTTTCTTTCTCAGCCTCATGGTCTCCAATGGGGTCTCCATGCCCATTGGGATTAGATATTTCAGCACTTGTGAAACACAAAGGTTACAGACAAGATGAAAGTGTCTCATTTTTGGTGGCTAGATCCACAGATCGGTGCTCTTCTTCAAACTCAACCTCATCAGAATACTGGTGATGGACACATCTATTGGGGGGGGAGGGGGGCGCACACATGGGCCCCTTACGAACTCAGGAGATCTGCTTGGCAACAGAATGACTTTTTCACATTAGTCTCTTGGAGCTACGAGCCATTCACCATGCATCAAGAGTATTTTTGCATCTCCTTCAGGTAAAGAGAATTCTGATCCAAACAAACCAGGGGACATAGGGTACCTCACTCTCTCACAAGAATCTCTGAAAATTTAGAAGTGGGCTCACAAATTTCTCCAAATAAACATATCTTCCCATAATTTCCAACATGCTGGTAGCTTGTCTCAGCAGGGTTTTCATCCCCGTAAGTGGTAGACAGTCTATTCGACTGTGGGATTGCCCACCAATCAACCTATTCACATCAAATGACAATAGGAACATCAACAAATTTTGCTCCATTTTTCACAGCAAATTAGGATCTGTTCCAGATGCTTTTTTGCTCAAGTGGGATGCAGATCTTCTGTATGCCTTTCCTCTGCTTTCGTTGGTGGTGAGAACAATGCAGAAGGTACTCAAAGATTGGGTGTATCTTATCCTCATCATTCCCAGGCAAATGTTGGACCAGACAAAAGTGGTTCTTTTACCTAGTCAAACTGTCAGTCCATCCATTGATCCCTCTGGGATCGGATTTAGCACTACTACTCAGGAAGTGGGTCTTCTAGGTCATCCACTTCCTTCAGGTTGATGGCATGGATGTTGACCCTCTATAGTCTCATCAGTGTCACTATCTAAAGAGATTTAGGAAATCATTATTTCGGCCAGGAAGCTGTCTACTAGACAGGTGTACAGTTTCAAATAGAAGCCGTTTTCCTTGGTGTCAAGCAGGCTCCTTAAATACGTTCACCTATGCTCCGAAATATCTGCTTTAGCACTTGTTCTCATTTTCCTCTGGGGGCCTCAGTATGTTGTTGGTCAAATTACATATCAGTGCCATTGTCGCTTACCATCGTCAAGTAGATGGACAGCCAATTTTCAATTATCCTCTAGTGTTAAAAATCTTCAGTTATAAAGCCACTGGTACTATGGGATCTCAACGTCATCTTTGCACAATTGAGGAAGCCTCCCTACGAGCTGCTGGAGTCAGCCTCCTTAAAGTTTCTTACTTGGGAGTATTTCTAGTCACCATCACTTTGGCTAGAGGTGTCGGCGAGCTACAAGCTTCAGTTTATACACTCTCTATATCTACAGTTTTTCCACAACGGGGTGGTGCTCCATGTTAACTCTAAGTTTCTACTAAAAGTGGTTTTGGTATGTCATTTGAATCAAGCCATTGTTTTATCTGTTCTTTTCAAAACTTCATGCACATAAAGGGGAGAAGGCTGTGGGCGTATTATCTGACGAGAACTCAATCTCATCATCAGGCTTCTCAACTTTTCCTCTCTTATGATTCTAAAGACTGGGAATAGCTATTGAAAACACAAGTTGTCCAACTGGCTAGCAGACTGTATCAGACAATGTTATGTTCTGGCTGATCTCCAGATCAAGTTTAGAGCCATGGCTACTTCAGTTGTTCAATTAAGCATCATCTTTATTGAACACAGCTACAAAGCTGCAACTAGGTCATCAGTTTACACATTCATGTCTGGACAATCTATCAAGAAGTGTCAGTAACTGTGGGCAAGCAGTTTTGCTCGGCTTGTTCTCCAGGTAGTCCATTCTCCATAGGAGGGTCTGGGTTGCTTTTCAGTAAGTGCTCTGCTGCAACCCTCATCTTGGGACTCTCTACATCATGGTTAATTCAGCCCTGCTTGTCAACAGAGCAAGCAAATTTGCTTTGCGTAAATGGTGATCTTCATAGATAGCAGGATGAATTAGCCACCTGGCTTCCTGGAGAGTTAACCACCTAGCTAAAGCTAAGCTCTACACTGAAGGGTTCATGAAGCAGCAAGAACATGCGGTACCTCTCATACATGCTCAGTAGTAAAAATTATACTGAGCTAGAGAAATGGGTCTGTGATGCCGCTGGATGATATCACAAAGTACCATGGAAAATTCATCTTGCTGTTTATGGAGAATCCCATTAACAGTAAGCAAATATACTGTATGATATCAAGGGATGCTGTCATCTTACACCTCTTATGTATGAGAATCATTTATGCTGAACAGGATGTAAGTCATCCCTGATGCAGTTTTGTTTTTTTTTTTTTAGCAAAACATAATTCTGGAGCTGGGGACTATATACTATTTCATCCTGTGGACAGTAGCAATCTAAAAATTATAAATAAAACACTGTTGGATAAATATCCTTTTTGAAATACTTTTGCCTGGATTTCTTTTTTAATCTATATAAGATACAATTCTTTCTTGGACTATTGTTTGATGTATCTCTGTTGACCTTTTATTTGGTTGTATTATACCAATGCTATAACAGGGGATAAGGGTAACCCCCCCCCCCCCCGCAATGAAAGAACTATTCCACATAATAAACAGTATCCTAGACACAACCACAACCTGCAGGAGTATGTTGGTAAAACTCCAGACTGTATTCAGCTAGCCTATTTCTTTCAGAACAAAATAACCAAGATAAAATATGACTAGTGTACGCCTCTTTCTATACTAGACAAAGGGCATCACTCAATCTCAACAGCAGCAAACAGCAGTTATCCAGCAGGAAGCAAATTTCAACCTTAACAAAGAAAACTGCCAACTCTCCAATCAGATAACATTCACACCCCAGCAATCCCCCATCTACAAAAACAGAACCTCATGGCCTACACTACTTTCCCTGCCAATGCTTCCAAAGTAGAAAACACAGATTCCATCTCAGCACCAATAAGTGATGCAGGCCCTAATATTTTCATCGGTTTGACACAGTAAGCTTCTATGTCATGAATAAGCTCACAGGACATCTAGAAAATGAAGGAAGCACCGCAGACCCCTCCATGTTCATCTCTCTGAGGATCTGCCAGTTACAAATGGATTCTCACCTCATCAAAATGGTAAATTCCTCACTTCAGTAAGCATACTACCCTGAACTCCTAAGTCAACCAATGTCTAACCTCTACAAAAAAAAAAAAGCCATCACTCGATGTCTCTGCTTGAGTTAGCTATCACCCTATAACCAACCTTCCCACACTATCTAAGTAGATAGAACATATGGTAACTAGATAACTAAGACTTCCCTGAAGACATCAACAGCCTAGATCAAATGCAATTGGGATTTTGTTCAGGACACAGTACCAATCAGTCCTCACTGACATGTGGCTACTTATGGATCAAGGAGAGTCAGAACTATTGATTTTACTTGACCTCTTGGCCACTTTTCATTCAGTCAATCACCAAATTCTACTTACCAGATTGGATATTCAGGGTAGTGGAGGCAATGCACAGAATGGTTTAAATCCTTTCGGTCTGGCAGATCCCAGAAAAAGCAGAGTTGCTTACCTGTAACAGGTGTTCTCCTAGGACAGCAGGATGTTAATCCTCACACATGGGTGACATCGGAAGGAGCCCGGCACAGAAAACTTCTGTCAAAGTTTCTAGAAACTTTGGCACACTGAGCATGCCCACAAGTCCACATGGGGTCCCCTCTTTAGTCTCATAGCATAGAATTATGATAAAAATAAAACACAAACAATAGGAGAAACACAATTCTGTGGGGTGGCGGGCAGGTTTCGTGAGGACTAACATTCTGCTGTCCTAGGAGAACCCTTGTTACCGGTAAGCAACTCTGCTTTTTCCTAGGACAGGCAGCATAGTAGTCCTCATACGAGTGAATCCCTAGCAACAGGCTGTTCCCGAATAATAGCAAGACCAACCAGCATCTAACCAGGGGTGCCAATGGGCACAACAGTGATGCAGTTGGTAACAGAAGGAGACAGTCTGAACCCGAACAATGGGCAGTAGGTAGGAGGAGTTGGGTTCTACAGTTAAAAGAGATTCCGGAGGACAGACTGGCTGAAGCTGCTATCTTGTTATCCATTCCTATCCAAATAGTAATGGGTGGCGAAAGTGTGGAGAGAATGCCACTTCGCAGCCATGCAGATCTCAGCCTTGGGGACCACTCTCAAGTGGTCTTCCGAAGCCGCCATGGCTCTGACAGAATGAGTCTTGACATGGCCCCCAAGCTGCAGTCCTGCTTGAACATAGCAGAAGGAAATACAATCTGCCAGCTAGTTAGACAGGGTCTGTTAGGCAACCGCAATGCCTAATCTATTCCTGTCAAAAGAGATGAAGAAATGTGTGGATTTCCTGCTCCGTTGTCCGCTCCAGGTAGAAAGCTAAGGTTCTTTTGCAATCCAGACTGTGCAGAGCCCGTTCGCCCTGGTGTGAATGAGGCTTGGGAAAAAAAGGTGGGCAGGACAATAGACTGGTTAAGATGGAAGTCCGACACCACCTTAGGCAGGAATTTAGGATTCGTATGCATAACAATCTTATCATGAAAGAGCTTTGTGTATGGTGGACACGTCACCAAAGCCTGCAGCTCACAGACTCTTGTGTGCTGAAGGGACTGCAACCAAAAACATGACCTTCCAGGTTATGTACTTCAGATTACAGGAGCTCAGTGGCTTGAATGGATATTTCATGAGCCGGGCCAACACCAAGTTGAGGTCCCTGGAAATGACTGTGACCGGTGGCGATGTTTCCTGAATTTCCCTCAATGCTCGGCCCAGTCTTCCCCTGGCGCCAAGGAGGAACAAGATGATCCAAACTTCGAGTGCGACAAGAACGATGAAGGTCGATCCCCAGCACCCTGTTCCACTGAAAGCCCCAGCGGAGGAGTGGACAACGAAGTGTCCATAGGTTCACCACGACCTTGTGGCATCAAGGGTTCAGATTTCTTTGACCCAAACAGCTTCTCCATTTTTTCCAGGTGAGCACATCGGCCCTTGAGGGTCATCTGGTCGCAAAAACGATACCCCTGAACGTTGTGTAAAGCCCCAGGCAGAGGATACACACATTATGTGGATCCGTGAGGGACATAGTCCAACACGAAAACCCAATAACGCCATAGAAAAACAACCCACCGAATGGTCAATGACCGGCGGACTCCAAAGGAAAACAAGCTGGGAATCAATGGCACAGAACAAATAAACTTACCACACCGCCTCACAGGGGAAGGAAGAGGGACCCAGCGTAGGAAAACCATTGCAGAAGTGACTGGGAAAAGCTTTCCACAAAAAAAATTGAGCACTAGCTCCACCACTGTGAGATAACAGCTCCGTGCAAAAGAAGAGACTGAAGAGAGACCCTGCATGGACGCGAGGATAGTGGCATGCTGGACATAAATTTTCCGTGCTGGGCTCCATCCGATGATGTCATCGGATGGAGCCCAGCACGGAAACTTTCCTAGGAGAATAAATTGGAACAAAGCATCCTCCAATTCCTGGCTCCTCCCCCATTCTCTTCAATATCTACTTCCAACCCCTTGCTACCATCATAAGAAACTTTGGTCTCAAAATATACATTTATGCTGATGATGTACAAATCTTCCTACCCATTTCTAGTACCTGAGACAGTACTGATAGCACTCAACTTCTGCCTTCCTCAACTTCTGCCTTGAAGAAATAAACAATTGATTTCAGTTAAACAAAGAGAAAACAGAGGTTCTTTGATTCAGTCACTCTCCATGATCTGCCAATCTTCCCCTACTTATTTTGAACAACATTACCCTGTAACCTCAATATGCATTCAAAAGTCTAGAAGTCATATTCAACTGTTACGATCCAGGAAAGCTATTTAACAGCAGTAGTAACAAAAGAAAGTATTTTTCGTGCCTCTGCTGGGCAAAGCAACTGCAATTGTAACCCTTTCTACAGCAAAAGACTTTAGAACAGTTATGCAACGAGTAGTACTTACTCATCTGAACTACTGCAACACTATGTGGAAATACTTCAAAAGACAATGAAACTATAGACACTCCAAATCACAACTGCCAGAATAATCACCAGTCACAGAAAGTTGGAACAGGCCTCCCCCTGCCCAAACTTAACAACACTGGCTCCCAGGCTCTCTCTGCATCAAATTTAAAATCCTATCCCTTATATATTGAAGGCGATGAAGGGCATCAGCTGCACTTACTTGACAAAGTGAAGGGTTATCATCTCACCTGAAATCTTCAAGGAAGCCAAAAGCAACGTCTATCAATTCCTCTACTCAAAAATCTCCAACTGAATAAAAAAAAAAAGATTCAGGATCTTCAGTGAAACTCTCCCACACAATCTGCAGGTTACTAATAATTACATAGAATTTTATTATCAACTGAAAACACGAGTCTTTAACCAGAAAGGCCACAATCCTTCCAGACCTGCTCCATAGGCCAGCCAAGTAGATAAACAGCCTTTTGTTATCATCCCCATGTAACACATGCTAGACTTGATTCAATTTTCCATGTTAGGTATCCCACCATGCATATATTTTCAGGCTTTAATGTCTATATATACAACACTTCAACTGTAACTATTGTAATTCTGTCAGCATCTCTCTTAACCTTATTGTAATCCACTTTGAAGTGGCTATCCAGTCATGAAAGGCAGAATAGAATTGGAAAATTAAACAGACAGTACCTTCTACTTTTCCCTGAAATTGCAGCATTCTACATTAGGGGCATTTATCCATAGCATCACATTTGTCTTTGAGCAAGCTGTTTAGTCTACTGATGGCCCTGAGAATGGCTGTTTTTATTTATTTATTTAAGACTACTTCAATTTAAGTTTCATGTTCATAAAGGACTCCAAAATTCAGTGAGGGCTTTGCAGTCTCAAACCTTATTCCATATTTCTAGTGAACAGATCCATGCAGGATCTCCTTGAACAGTAAGTCCTTTTAGTTTATCCTTCTTTCTATTCTGCTTCTGAATCCTCACAACAGTCTGGTTGGGAGGGGGACGACACCTTAAATCTGGAGAACCTCTGTGGAAACTACTACTGGGAATTCTCCTCTCTTAGGATGTTTGTCAGGTAGAGCCTAGAGGTCACCAGCTACCTGATAAGGTAATGGGAAGGGGTCTTTCCTGTGCGTCTCATTATAACACTGAACAGTTCCAGGTCCAGGGTGCTCAGCACAGCAACATCTGAAGATGCTGGGGTTCTCTGTCCTTATGTCTCTTACCATTCAGTCAAGAGTAAACAAAGTCCTTCCTTTTTTCAAGAATTGCTTGCCTTTTCAAATCTATTATATTGTACATCCTCAAAGAGCCATCTTTAGTGGCATGAAACCTGATAATACAACATATTTCCCCCAGACTACATTAAATTCCACAGAATAGGAGATGGTGATGACTTATCCAGAGTTTTGGCTTTTGAAAGGAGCAACCTGGGTGGTCCACTGGCCCACTATTCTCAACTTTCTTAGATCAAGCTCAAGGATAGAAGTATCATTTCCTCCCCACCCCACCCAAGCCCATCTAATTTAAGAGACTTTACAGTTAGAAGCTCTTTGCTGTCCTTTTCTTGTCTGGAGATCCCAAATCAGAGAGCTTGGGTCTCTCAACATATGCTCTCCCTTTCCCAATAGTGCCTGCAGAAGACTGGAGTCTGACAGCTTTACTGACTCAAGGCAGTTCCATGATTGTCAAGCAGTGTACCTTCAGGTGTACACAAACTGTGCCCATTTTGTTCTTTTAATTTTCTTACTGAAGCAATCCTTCCCTGACAGGACCAAATAAAGGACTAGAAGGGCAAGGAACATATATACAGCAGGAGGAGGAAATGACATTTGAAGAGGGAGTAGGTCTAATCTACTCCACTCCCAGAGACAGAACTGTACTCTGCTGGGGAGAATAACAGAAATGAATGCTTTTTATCATTTTGGTGGAGGTGGTGGGGGTTTAAACATTTTGAGCCAAAAAACAGCTCTTGTCCTTGCCAACTTCTAAGAAAAACTACTTTGATGGGCAAAAACATAAAATAAGAAACTGCTAAGCAGGCAGGCTTATAGTGAGTTTTATACATTTTATCCTGTACACAGGATAAAATGTATCTACACAGTGGTAACAAGAAACAGAAAATCCCTTCTTATATATTTCTAGTCACAGGTCATTCATACACATTTTTCTGTTTTAATTGTCAGATTTTTTCTTTTTTTAATTCTCAAAAGTATGTACACAGTCTGACAATTTTCCTTACAGTTTTACTTACATTTCATTGTACGCAAATTTATTTCTTTATTTTTATTTTTTTTTTACATAAAAAGTCAGTAAAAATTGAATAAAGTAAATTGATTTAAGCCAAAAAAAAATCAAATTTTTATCAACAAAGCACAAGGCTGCCAAAGAAAGAGAAATGCGTTGTGGGTGGGGGGAGACAGACACAAGGCAGCTGGTTGTGAAGTATATACATGATAACAGAATAAAACCTTGCAAGAGAACAACACTATCCTTACAAAGTGTTCCCGTGATAACCAGCGGGTGGACTAGAAGCACAAAAAAAAAAAAAAAAAAAAAAGCAATATATTCACATATACGTTAAACTATAATACAGATCCCAGACACACACACACACACTCACAAAAGTTGCGCATGGGTTCCTGCGCATTCCAGCACCACCACTGTTTGGGACCCAGGTGGATTGATGGGGAGGGAAAGATTTGAGAAAGGATAGGGCAAAAATCAAAAGCCTCCGGAAAAACACTAGCCTCTTCCTGCGCCCCTCCTTCCTCTATCCCCGTAGTCAAACTGTGTAATCAACAAATTGTGGAAATACAGTTTACGTTGTTCGGGTCTATCAATCCATAAGATACTGTCAATATGAAGAGTCTTGGAAGATTAGCTGCTCCCTCCAAGGAATCGGACTCTTGTCCCACCGGTCCAAACAGTTTTGTTTCAGTTTGTTGAAGTTGTGTGTTTGTTTTAGCGGTAAAAACCAAGGTTACTCCATGTCCATGTCTTCTTTGGGTCTGTAAAGGGACCCAAATTTCTGCATGTATTTTTTGATGTATTCCTTGGTTTTGTGTTTCACATTTTCATTGCACTCCAAGTCTTCAGGGTTCTTGCAGTACTTCAGCTCTTTGTTCATGACGCCATGGGTCAGCTAAAAGAAAAAGAGGTAAAGTTCAGGACAGTTTGACCCAAAGACATGGGAACTAGCAGTTAACGATGCAACACCTAACAGAGGATATTCATGCTTTCCTCCCCAGTTCTCAAATTATTTATAAAATTGCGTTTATTTTCACCCATGGTTCTTTTGGTGGATTCATTACATCGACCATCTCTGACTTTAATTTAGTTAAGCCTGCTGTGATTACTATGGACTCTTTCTGGTCTGCTATAATGAGCTTAGGCAGTTCGCTGCTGAAGGAAAGGACAGTAAACTATTTACAATCTGGTGGGTTTCATGGACCCAAGGCAGCATGGATTCACCAGGGGGAAGGTCCTGCCAGACAAATCTGATAAGATTTTTTTGTTGGTTGACGAGAGAATTGGATCAAGGAAGAGCACTTGATGTGATCTACTTGGATTTCAGCAAAGCTTTCAATATGGTCCCGCATAGGAGGCTTGGGAATAAAATGAGAAGCTTAGGAATGGGTGCCAAGGTGGTGGAGTGGATTACTAACTGGTAATCTGATAAGAAACTGGAGTTAAGTGTTAAGTGGAGGGTTAAGTGGAGTGGCTCAAGGATCGGTTTTGGGGCCCGGTTGTGTTCAATATCTTCGTGAGTGACACCGTGGAGGGGTTAGATGGAAAAATTTGCCTTTTTTGTGGATGATACTAAGATCTGCAACACAGTGGACAATCCTGAAGTAGAGAGAATGAAAAGTGATCTAAGAAAACTTGAAGAGTGGTTGAAGATTTGGCAGCAGTGATTCAAGACCAAAAGATGTAATGTTGTGCACCTGGTGTGTGGAAATGCAAAAGAGCTGTATGTGATGGGGTGAAAGACTATTATGCACATATCAGGAGAAGGACTTTGGAGTGACTGTGGCTGGCGATCTGAAGGTGGTGAACAGTGTGTTAAGGCAGTAGCTAAAGCCAGAAAGATGATGGGCTGCATAGAGAGAGGTAGGACTAGTAGGAAAAGGGAAGTGATAATGCCCGTGTACAGATCCTTGGGGTTCTGTGTTCAATTCTGGAGACTGTGTATCAAAAACGACAGAGGCAGGATGGAAACTGTGCAGAGGACGGTGACCAAAATGGTGTGGGGTCTGTTTTTAGAAAACCTACGAGGAGAGGCTGAAGGATCTCAGTATATATACGCTGGAGGAGAGGAGGTGCCGAGGAGATTTGATACAGACCTTCAGATACCTGTCAGTTATCAATGATGTAAACTTCAAACCTTTTCCGCTGGAAAGAGTAGAACTAGGGGTTAAGATTTGAAACTCCAGGGAGCATAACTAAGAAAATATCAGGAAATATTTCTTCACAGAGAGGGTGGTAGATACCTGGAATGCCCTCCCAGAAGAGGTGGTGAAGAGAAGAACAGTTAATGAATTCAAAAGAGCATGGGACAAACACTGCAGATCCCTAAAGACTTAAAGAAAGGGATGGTATAACATTTCTGTATGGGGGTAACTTGCATGGAGTGGCAGTTACTACCCTTAACAGAACGCATGAGGTAATCTGCATGGAACAGCAATTACTACCATATCAAACTGCTCGGCAGACTAGATGGACCATTGGGTCTTTTTCTGCTGTCAATACTATGTTAGTACTAATAGTAACAGGCAGCTGTATCTCTGAGTGTTTACATTGTACCCTGGGATGGTAAATGAGAGAAATACAGTTTTATAATCCTGATAGCTTCAGGAGGTGCTTGACAATGACATTACTTTCTGGGCTTGGGGTTCGAGAAAGAGAGAAAGACAGGGACAGGCAAGAGAGCATCTGTATTCCAGCTGATAAAATTAACCAGACAAAACGTTTGCCCTATGGTATTGCTAACCTTAAAGCATTTATTCAAGATACACAATTGTATGGACTTTAAAAATACATTCTCAACTTAGATTTTTTTTTTTTTAAGATAAATGTTTATCCAATCAGAATGGAACAAATAGTTGTCTACTAAAGCCATCTGTGTTACTTTCAAAATTAAAAAGATTTAAAAAATGTATGGGAGGGTAGGTGCATCACTTTGAAAAGGCAGCATGACAGTTCTCGTTTCTGTGACAACATGAAAGCGAACCAGAAAATGTGGGAAGCAGCTGTCTTAAACTACTAAGGAGATGGCTGCCAGCTTAGGCAAAACACTTTTTTTCAGAAGCATTTCCATTTTGCAACAATGACAGTGGGCTTGGAAGCAGACAGCTCCCACCGCCAAGACCTGCTAAATTTTTATTTTTAAAGGCCTGTTAATCAATCGAAAGTATAAGGGAAATGGTTGCTTCCTCGGGTCTTTCTTCTTTTGTTTCAATTTAAATTATTGTTGAACTACATGATCATGAATTACATATGCAGAAATTCACACACCCCACCATATAGAACAAGGTTCATAAAAAGTTTTCCATACATAACTCTCCAGTCCCACCTCCACCACAAGAAGCTAAATAAGAACCACATGAAAGGAGAACATTTGGTAAACAACCAGTTTACATTGTATCATAACTGAAAGGGTGTCCAGATTATGTTAAAGCTTCCAATCATAATATACTTTATTGCTGTTAGTTTACAATGAGTCCACATCTGGCAAAACAGCATTCTTCCAGTAAAAAGGCAAGTTCATGTCTTGCTGCTATAATAATCCAGGATGTAAATTTCATCTAAGTCGCATCTAAGAAATCCAGCGAAAAAAAACCCACTTTGGGGTTTTCTGTCAGTCTAATCTCAGTTATTGCACAGATGAGCTCCAACACTAGTCCCAGTAATACTGACTCTTGGACAACTCCACCAAATATGAGAGAAGGTTCTAAACTCATCATAATTCCACCAACAAAATTTTCTTACTATTGGGTAGAGTCTATGTAGATTTTCTGGGACCAAGTATCATTTGAATAACAAGTTTATAACCATTTTCTTTAATAAGGGACGAGATAGAGCTTTTCCCAAAATTCAGAAAACACAGATCCCATTAGTCTTCATCATCTAGATCCTTTTCCCAAGCTAAAATATATTTGGATTTTTGAGGTAATTCTACATTGAGCACAGCATAAGGTTTTTTAAATACAATTTTTAGGTTTACCTGATTTGTCACACATTTCAAAAAGCGATTTTCCCTTGAGTAAGTCACACTTAACACCTATCTTATTCAAAAAATGTCTTAAATTGGATAAAAGAAAATATATCAATGTCTCTCAAGAGGTACATTCTCTGCATGACCTCAAACGAACAGATCTTATTATTCTCCCACAGTGACTCCTGAGAGCAAAGTCTTAAATCGGCTCGGTTTTTGAAGATTCCCGAATTCCAATTGCTCATAATAGAGATAAAAATTCTCTATTATAAACAATTGGAGAAAGGTAAGAGGAATTCTTTTTGCCAGTCAGATACCATTTCCAACTTTCCCAAATTTGTAATGTCAGAGCTCTACAGGAGTTATTTGGAATAACTGGTGATCATGATCTTTTACATAGCCAAAGATCGGCCTTCACTGTTACTGATCCCAGAAAGAATTGTTACAAAACTCCTCCGTGTTTAGGGATGAGTTTACAATGCCAATCCATCAAAATCCACAAATGAAAAGCCACAAAATATTTGTTGATATTAGGTACCCCCAGACTTCTCCCCAATTCAGTTTGATATCACATCGACCTTGCCACTCTTGGGGGGGGGGGGGGGCGGCTATGTCTCCACATAAAATCATAGATCTTTTTCAGTAAATTCTTCAAGATAGTATCAAACTAAAAATTGGCAAGATCTGAAAAAAAAATAGCTTGACTGAGGTAATCAGGACATGTTTACTGCTGATAATCTTTCTAACCAAGACAAAGGGTATTGTTATCCATTTCTCTAAGGAAACTAATTGACTAATTATGTATAGTTTAAGCAATAAAAACTATCACTTGAAGATCTGATTTTAACACCTAGATACACTTCAGCGCACGCAATTGGAAATTTCCCAACCATCAACTCTGATACGTTAATATACAGATTCTTCGACTTATCCAAGCTTACTTTAAATCCCAAGAGCCTTCTAAACTCATCCAAATCCTTAATTAAATTAGGCAAGTAGACCTTGGATCCCATAATGCGAACATAAGATCATATGCCAAAAGTTGAACTTTATACTCACTGGTGCCTACCTGAATTCCTCTAGTAACAGGATTCCCTCTAATCCTTTTTGCCAAGGGCTCCGTTACTAATTTAAATAACCAGGTTATTTGACTAACCAATTTTAAAATGATCAGAATAACTATCTTTTACTTTAATACAAACTTTAGGACTAGCACACATCTTGCAAATCCAAATAAAAGCCTAGGCCTGATCCTGGGCCAAGGCCCAGGTGTCGAGATGTGACCTCTTGACCAAGGTCCTGGTGTTGGGACCCAGCCTATGTCGAGGCCCTGGCATCAAGACCCAGCCTAAGGGTTGGATCGCGGCTGAGGCCCCGATGTCAGGACCCGGCCTCTGGGCCAGGTCGCAGTGTCGAGCCTGGGTCTGGGCTGTGTCTCAGCGTCAGGACCCGGCCTTTGTCGACACCTGACAGATCAGGAGAGTTTTTTTAGTTTAATTTTCGGGGATCATGCTCGAGCCTTGGCCTTTGCCCTAGGTGAGGCCCTGGCTTCGGGCCTAGACCTAGATTCATTTTGGGGGCCCCCCGAATGAAACACATTAGCCTTATTCGTGTTTTGCAGTTTCGTTTTAAACGAATGCACATCCCTGAATGTTCACATGTGCTCAGTACATGTAAAAGCTCCATTAAGCTAGAAGAGTCCTATGCCACCTGATGACATCAGCTCCATGTCATGGCTAATTCAGCTCTATTCATCAATGGAAAAATAACTTTTGTTAAGTAGAAAGAAGACACATATATTCCGGCATACCTTGCGTGCTAGATGCTTGAAGTCTTCTGTCGTGGTTATTCTTCCTATTTTGCAATCAGGTTTACGATATGGGTTCAGGCACTGTACAATGAACTGAGACATCTGAGAGCGTAAAGGGTAGACAAACAAGAGGCAAATATCATCAAACTGTACTGGGCATTGCTTGTGACTCAAGGTTGCCACTTTTCCAGAGACACCTGCTAGTTGGCAGAGCCTCAGAGAAACCTTCAACCTGCCTTCTCAGTCATAGTCCACAACGTTAATCCTAATCAGATTTATTTTTCTAATATTTAGTTAATGTGCATGTTTAATAGAGGCTTGGAGAGTTGAATGAAAATGTTACTGTAGCTTTTGTTTTAAAAAATATCATGGAAAATCATTAAAAATATGGACCAAATTATTAACATGAATACAGATTTTAAAAATCTAGATTTAGTCATATTTAATATCCCCCCTTCCAAATGCATGATCAAAGCGGATTACAATAAATTATTTCATTCTTATTGGCATAATGAACATTTTATTTTTATTCTTGGGCTGACCTCATGGCTCAGGCCTTAGCACTGTAAGCCATGATATAAATGACAAGTTTGAGTCTCCTGTTTGTTAAGAGTGCCGTAAAGTTGATGGCACTTGATCCTAGGAAGGGAAGGCTGATGGCTGCAGTTATTGTGACCCTTCTAGCCATAGAGAGTGGCACAGATGGACTATAGACCATTGTAGGTTTTCAGGGCCACCGGGACATGCTGTCTGAGATAATGATGGGTAAAAAAAGAGAGAAAACGGGAACAAAAACAGTACTGATTCTTTAGGCTTCAACTCACTTGGAATTAAATACAGGAGCAAAACAAAAGAACAAACTACCCATTACAAAGTATTCATTCTGCTGGTTTAATTATCCATGCAGCATTATGTACACCAATGATACTATACAAAGACTGACGGTTGATAAATACCTGCTCAGAGCACCGAATTGAGCCATTTCTTACTTGGTGCATCAATGGGATAAGAAACTGGGTTGTTAATCTAGAAGACTACAAAAATTTGGGCACAATTTTTTGGAAAAGATTCTTCTATTCCCTACCTCATAGGAAAAACAAAATGGAAAACTTGTTCTAGATTTCTTTTTTGTTTTTAAAGATTGAATTACTCGCCTTTCCAAATCTAAGCTAAAGGAGAGTTACAAACATGTCCCAAAGGACTTACAATTAAAATTTATACCTGAGGTAATAACTTGCCCAAGGTCACAAAGAGCGTAAGCAAGAGAAGTAGGATTTGAGCCCTGGCTTCCCTGGGTCTCAACCCACTGCTTTAACTGCTAGGCTACTCCTCCACTCCTTGTCCTATTAACTGCTTGTGCTGACTTCTTACTAATAGTCTAGTCCATTTTCTACAGAGTACTTACCTCTTTCCTAAATACTTCTTTGCTCTTTTTAGCCAACTCGCTTGATGTGTCTGCTTCTGCAGTTTTAGGCTTCTGGGAAGACTATTAAAAAACAAAGCAAAACACAAAAACACCATAAGATAAAGATACATTTGAAAGCAGTGTTCACAGGTTACTTCTTATGAAGCATGATTATGAGCCACTGGATGAATCCTGAAAGTAAAGAAATTGCAAATTATACAGTATTCATGTATAGAGTATTTCTAACAATTTTCAAAGGGCTTCCATAAGTAATTCATCCTTCTGTAGCAGTGCTACAAAGCAAAGCTCCCCTGGATGGCATATGGCTCTCTCTTGGTGAACAATTTCAAAACTTGTTAGCAGACTGTGCTAATTTCACGATACGTGAGTTTTACCACAACTGATCGCAAGTTCTGAAATTGCTCAGATTGCCAGCATTTAGGAGGAAATAGCATGTCAAGAAGGCAATCAGGATTGCAGTTGATTCTAATCAGAAGATGAGAAGAAAGGGAACCACCCCCTCATGTCATGGCCCATACAGGTTGCCAACTTGCTTTCCAGAGCAGGGGCTAGCAATCCCCAGTACACGTGCCAGACTGGGGCACCTGAAGACAGATTTGGCACCTTGCCTCGTGCTGCTCAAAGCCAGAGTGCACCGCTTTAAAGAGGAACCAACCTGGTCTTGGTCCTGCACCAGCACCACATGCTGTCCTCTGTAAAGCCATCACTTCCTTCCAGCAAACAGGCAAGTGTGTTTTGGGACCAGCCTGGGCATAAGTTATATTTCCAGAGTCTGTATAGCAACATGTCTCAGTGCCTCCTTAAAAAGTAGCCTTTAGTCCCTCAGAGAGCAGGCAGGAAGATGGGGGCGACAGAAAGCAAGAGTGGTGAGATACAGGCAGGAGGAGGGAGCGAGACCCTAGCCCATACCCCCTCTTCGTGGTCTGGCACCCCAAACTCCTGTAAGTAGGTGTTGCGGTTTTTTTGGCACTTTGCCAAAAATGTTGCTGATCCATGTTATAGATGAGTTTTCTTTCCAAATGCAATGTAAGGAAAACAGACTATGACGACAGTCAGTAGTTCAGCTGTCAATATATGTAGTATCACCTAATGCCAGTTCTCAGATCTTGTGGCTCTTGCTGCAGCCTTGGGGAAAACTAAGGATCCTGACTCTTTGATATCTATTAGGCTGACTGAAAGAGCTGCTTTCTTTAGGCCAGAAAACCCTCTGGATCCAGTCCTGGGTGGGACACTTCCTCACACCAGCCACAAATGTTAGTGTCGCAGTCACACTGTCAAAGAGGAGTGGAAAGAAAAAGGGACTAGAATGAAAGACCCCCTACCGATTGGGGCCAGGGATCCAAAGGCCATGGTGTGCACAAATGCCAGATCCAGATGGAGAGATGAGAAATGGACCACACAACCACCACCCCCAACCTCAAAAGACAAAACTCTCAACTGTTTCAAAGTGACCTTTTTTTCCCCTTCCATTTTTACATAAACAAGCTTACAAAAGAAAAGCTTCTAGGATGAAGTAAATTAATAATTTGTGCGATCTACTTCTTGGCTCAACATCAAAGTGCCTTTGTTCTTTTCTCATCTACACTACCCTGGTCAAACAGTTCATAAATGAGAACAGATGGCTAAATTTCTGTGCTCTGTACTCAGAAGGTAAAAGCTGAAAAATTATAGAAAGATAAAAACCAAAAGCTGAACTCCATACAAACTTGACATGAACTCTCCCATCTACGTTTTCATCCATGAAAGTGCTTGAAACTTGCTGTTTATCTATGATTACTGGCCCGGGCTCATGGATTCTTCATTGGTTAATGCCGTGAAGTCCCAGAGAAAGAGGAACACAACATGATCCCCATGGCCCTGTGCTAGGGGTACAGATTTAGGGTAGCCGATTTAGAAGAGGACTTATAGCATGCTTCCTCCTTCAAAGTGATTCAATGGATTTTGGTTTTCAACCTTCACTTTAAATCCTACCCTGGTAAAGCAGAGTTGTATGTTCTCCAAGGACAGCAGGATGTCAGTCCTCAGACATGGGTGACATGATCGGTTGGAGCCTGGCATGGAAAACTTATGCCATAGTTTCTAGAACTTTGACTGAGTCACATTAAGCATGCTCATGCATGCAACATACCACAAGTCCAAGTGGGGTCCCCTCAGTCTTATAACATAGAATTCAGAGAATAAATAAAAATGAGAAAATCCACATAGTAGAAACCCAGTTCCATGGGGTGGTGGGCAGGTTTTGTGAGGACTAACATTATGCTGTCCTCAGAGATCATCTGATACAGGTAAGCAACTCTGTTTATCCGAGGTCAAATAGGATGGCAGTCCTCACACATGGGTGAATCCCTAGCTACAGGTTGCCCCCCCCAGCATAAAAGGGGACCAACAAAACACCAAAATAGTTTTGTTGGTAACAAGTGGGGGTTGGGTGGGGTTGGGGGGAGCAGCCTGAAAAGAAAAACAGGCCCTGGGTGAGAACAGAGTTGGGTTCCAAAGGACAGACTGGCCAAACCTATTGTCGCGTTGGCCATCCCTATCCAGACAGTAATTTGATGTGAATGAGTGGATGAAACTCTACCCTGCAGCCCTGCAGATCTCCTCTATGGGGATTGTTCACCAGTGGGCAACCAATGCTGTCAAGGCTCAAACAAGATGAGCCTTGACATGACCCCCAAGATGCAGTCCCGTCTGGGCATAACAGGAGGAGATGTAGTCTGCTAGCCAATTCGAGTGTGTCTGCTTGGCAACGGCAATCCCCAACCTGTTCTGATCAAAAGAAACAAAAAGTTGGGTGGAGTGTCTATGGGCTTCTGTCCTCTCCAGATAGAAGGCTAAGGCTATTTTGCAGTCCAAAATGTGCAGAGCTTGCTTGTCTTGGTGCGTGAATTAGGCCTGGGAAAATATATTGGCAGGACAATAGACTGGTTAAGATGGAAGTCCAACACCACCTTAGGCAGGAACGTAAGGATGCATATGTAGGATCACCCTGTCGTGTAAGGAGATAAGTTACTAAGGCCTGGAGTTCACTGAACCTGTGTGATGAAATGACTGCCACAAAAATATGACCTTCCAGGTCAGGTATTTCAGGTCACAGAAGTGAAGTGGCTTAAAGGGAGCTTTTATCAGTTGAGCCAACACCATATTGAGGTCCCAAGACCCAGCGGGAGTCCTTAGGGGAGGCTTCAACTGAAGGAGGCCCCGCATGAAAAGTACAACTATAGGTTGTACAGAGATGGGTGAACCATCTACACCACAGTGATATGCATCATTCGCACTCAGAAGAATTCTAATAATATTGATCTTCAAGCCAGCTTCCCGAAGGTGTAGAAGGTAGTCAAGCAGTTTTTGTAGGGAACAGGTGAAAGGATCTAGGGCCTTCTGTTCACATCACTTGGAAAACCTCCTCCACTTCTGTCCTTAGGACATTCTAGTGGAAGACTTTCTGGAAGCCACCAGGAGACATATCTTCCAAGAGATCGAGCAACCTCTCAACATCCAGGCTGGGAGCGACTGGACCTGGAGGTTGGGATGGCAAAACCTGCTTTGATCTTGGGTGATGAGATCTGGGAATGTGCCCAGCCTGATTGGTTTCTAGATGGACATCACCTGGAGGAGTGAAAACTAAACCTGTCTTGGCCAATGTGGGTCTATGAGGATCATAGTCCCTTTGTCCTTGTAAATCTTCAAGAGAGTGTTTGCTACCAGTGGAGCTGGAGGATACGCATACAGAAGACCCTTGCCTCAGTGATGGACAAAGGCATCTGAAGCTGGATTTCCACAGGTCCTGTACAGGGAGCAGACTTGAGGAATTTTCCTGTTTGAGGCGCTGCAAAGAGAACCAGGTCTGGGCTTCCCCAGAGGCGGAAGATACAATTCGCAACCCCTTAGTCTAGAGACCATTCATGGGGTCTGCTATCACATTCACTGTTCTGGCCCTGAGCACCATCCCATTGAAGAGTGCCCAGGAGAAAATCTGGACCGCTTCATGACATAGGAGGTACGATCCTGCTTGTTGACTTACCAAAATGCTTCTTCACTGTCAGTCTTTTTTGCACAATTTTGTTGAACAACTGATCTCTGAAAGCTCACAGCGCATACCTGATTGCCTGGAGTGCCAGGCAATTGATTTGGTAGAGATGTTCTTCGGCAGACTATAAACCCTGGATACAGAATCCAGCTACATGTGCTCTCCAACCCAGGGTGGACACATCCATGATAAGGACAATTTGGGTAGCACGACTTTGGAAGGACACCTCCTATTCCAGATTCAAGACATCCTGACACCAAGAAAAAGAGACACAGAGAAACTGTGATTCTGATGCTGGAGGTCTTCAGAGGCTTGGCACCACTGCAACCTTAAGGTCAATTGGGCTTTTTTTTTTTGCATATGCAAATGAGTCAAGGGAGTGACGTGTACTATAGTGGACATTGCCCCAGCAGCCTCAACATGTACCAAGCTGAAGCCTACTGGCTCCATTGAATTGCTGCTGCGATGGTCATCAGATTGATGGCCCACTGCTGGGACAGGAAGGCCTTGGCCTGAGCCATGTCTGGCAGGGCTCCAATGAAGTCCAATTGTGGTGATGGGCTGAGATGGGATTTGGGGTAGTTGACAATGAACCCTAGTAACTCCAGCACCCAGATGGTAAAGCATATGGACTCTTTGGCCCCTGCCTTAGAGGTGATCTTGACCAGCCAATTATCCAGATACAGGAAAAGATGAACTCCCAGTCTGTGAAGGTACGCCGTTACTATGGCTAGGCATTTCACGAAGACACGTATGACCGATGCGAGCCGAAACGGCAGAACGCGATACTGGAAGTGCTGATTTCCCACCACAAACTGGAGATACTTCTGGTGACTTGGGAAGATCTCTATGTGGGTATCGGTATATTTTAGATCGAGGAAGCGTAGCCAGTCTCCTTTTTGCAAGAAGGGGATCAGGGTGAACTTTTCTCTTTTGATGAACTTGTTCAAGGCCCTTAGGTCTAGGATTGTACAGAGTCCCCCTGTTTTCCTTGGTATTGGGAAGTATCAGAAGGGCTTGACCACCCTGGCCATTAAGAGGGAGGAGAGCTCCGCTACTAGTAGCTACTGATGTGCTACCAAGTCTCAAAATGGGCTTGGTCGGGGGGCAACTTGGCAGGGCACCCAATAGGTTTAATTTATACCCTTTGCAAATGATGAAAAGATCCCACTGGTCTGAGGTTACCCTGGGTCATCAGTTCGTAAAGAATTGTAGCCTTCCCCCGACCAGCAAGTCTATCGCTCTGGATATAGGTGACCTGGCTATAATTCCTGCAATCCAGTCAAAACCTGTCCCTGGAGTTAACTGAGGTGCTGGCGGGGGCTTCGAGGCCCTCTGTTGCTTGGGACAGCTCAAGGGGCCTGGTGTTGCTGACAGGAGCAAGGAGGTGGAGGATAGTACCTCTTCAGGTAGAAGGATTTCCTGGCTAAGGAAAGAGCTGTGTAGACTGTATGTGGGCTAGTGTATGGTCCAGGTAAAAGGCCAGGGCCATTTTACAATCTAGCGTGTGCAGGGCCCACTCACCCTTATGGGAATGTGACTTTGGAAAGAAGGTGGGCAGGATGATAGGTTGAGTTGGAATTCATCACCACCTTCGGCAGGAACGTAGGATACGTATGCAGCACCACCTTGTCATGAAAGAACTTTGTTTAAGGTGGGTATGACACCAATGCTTGAAGTTTGCTGACGCTGCGTGCTGAGGTGACAGCAATCAGATAAAAAGACCTTCCAGGACAAGTATTTCAGGTCACAAGATCACAGAGGCTAAAATGGGCCTTCATAAGGTGGGCTAAAACCATGTTGAGGTCCCAGAAGACCGCCAGAGGACGGATCGGTGGCCTGAGCTGGAGAAGCCCCGCATGAAGTGGCCCACGAGAGGCAGCATGGAGATGAGCAAGCCATCCAGTTCCTGGTGGTAAGCCCCAACAGCACTGAGGTGGACCCTCATGGAGGTGATCTTCAAGCCAGCCTCGGAGAATGGATCCAAACCGTGTTCCTCACACCAGCCCGAGAACCTTTTCCACTTGAGATTGTACGATTTCTTAGTGGAAGGCTTTCTAGATTCTACCCGAACCTGAGACACCTTGCCCAGAGGCCCAGGTTCTGCAGGGTCATCTGGTCAACATCCAAGCCGTGAGAGCCAAGTGCAGGAGGTTGGGATGGTGCAGCCTACCTTGATCCTGTGTAATCAGGTACGGAGAAGTCCCCATAGATATCGGGGGCTGGGAGGCCAGATCCTGTAGAAGTGGGAACCAGATCTGTCGCAGCCAATACGGTGTGATCAGGATCATGGTCCCCTGGTCCTGCTTTTAAAAGGGTCTTCAACACTGGTGGAAGTTGTGAGTATGCATAAAGGAGGCCAGTGCCCCAATGGCGAGTGAAGGCATCCGAGGCCGGCATGCCGTCCGTCCTGAACAGTGAGCAGAATTGGTGCAATTTCTTGATGCACGGGGAAGCAAACAGGTCTATGTCTGGGGTTCCCCAAAGGCGGAAGATCCGATCTGCAACCTCCTGTTTTAGGGACCATTCAAGAGGGCGGAACAAATGGCTCAAGAGAATCCGCTGTCACATTCTCGATCCCTGGCAGGTATACTGCTCAAAGGAGGATGCCCTGCGAGAATGCCCAGGACCAAATCTGCACCGCCTCCTGGCAGAGGAGGAACAAGCCCGTGCCTCCTTGTTTGTTTAGAAATCACATTGCCACTTGGCTGCTGGTTTGGATCAGGGCTACCTTGTTGACCAGGAGCTCCCGGAACGCCTTCAGAGTGTACCAAATTGCCCGGAGCTCCAGGAAATTGATCTGGAAACGCTGCTCCAGTGTGGACCATCGACCCTGGGTGCGGAGATCTCAGACACGGGCTCCCCAACCCAGGTGGGAAGCATCAGAGCTGACAGTGACCTGAGGAGGAGAAACCTGGAATGGAATCCCACCTCTGGTTCGGACAGTGTTTCCCTCTGCAATAGGGACTCTCGAAGTGGTGTAGTAATTAGGACACAAAGTCCACTGTGTTCTGCACATGTGAAGTTGAGCAAATGGCATAACATGGACTGTTGCCAGGATGTGCCCCAAGAGACGCAGGAACTTGTGCTCTACTTGAAGTACCTGCTGGTTCGTTGAAAACCTCCAAGAGGGGCACGGAGGGGATTCCAGAAGGGCCCTTTGGAAATTTAATCTGTACCCCTGATGAACAATGGATAGGACTCATTGGTCTGAGGTGACCGAGAGCCAACGGGCCTACCACTGGATTTTGGCCACAGTACCCCATAATTTTGCAGAAACACACACTTTTAAATAGCAAACAGCCACAATTTGTCAAAAGTAACTAAAATAACAATAAGCCACAGTATCTAAAAACGCAATTACAGAGGTCTAAGCAAATTTTCCACCCAATAAAATGTGCCCTACATAAGCTCCCACACTTTTCTTTAATTATCCTCTGGACAACAGCCCCTGATGATTCAAGTTCTTGGTTGCTAGGAGTACAGGAAGAAGAAACTCTTCAGTTCCCACCCAGAGTAGCCAAAACAGTTGGGGATACTAAACTTAATAGAAATTACCCTCTCTCCTGCCCCCAGACAGAGAGAAAGAATTTGCTTAATACTGGGAGTGTTTGATAGTGTTTCCAACTGGCTCCAGATTTTCAGGACAGGTTGATCCAATCCTCCTTTTACTCACCTGCATGCAGGTAACTTATAGTCTTGCTTTTCTTAGGGAATGCAATAGGGAAATCAGAATAAATCCCAGCATGCAATGGGTAAAACCAGGACTGGATCAACCTGTTCTGAAAATCTGGAGCCAGTTGGCAACCCGTGTGTTTGAGCACACTCTGCATCCACAGAGCTGGCACCAGTGTTACCCCATAAAGCCAGCAGTGGTCTCCCTGCAGCAAGTACACTCACCGTATTTACTGGGACCCAATTAAATCACCTCCACGCATACCCAAAGTCCACAGACTTTGATAAACCGACTATTTATACTCACTGCTACTAAACTTGAGTTTCTTGCTGAGCAGTGTATTAGGCTGAAAGTTCATATGTAAAACACGTGCAATTTTTTAGACATGTTTCATCAGTGAAAAGCAGTTATTGCTATCACCAAATCTGTATGCAAATATTGGGGGGGAAGCCTGTTTGGGTATGGCCCCAACCCACAGGCCAGGAGAACCGGAGAATTTGCAGAAGCCAGCCACTCCTTGTTCTTCTCTGTGTTATTTTATAATTTATTTTATAATTTTCTTTTTAAGAAAAGACTCACCAACTCAATAGGGGCCCACCAGTTTATTATCAAACTTAATAGCATTAGTATGTACTCATTTACTGTACTGTCAAGTGATCAACATCATAACAAAAATATATTGCTAGGTCTACGCTATATGTTATTAAACATCTTTCGTCATGTGTGTATCCTATTGCTTAAAAGAAAACTAAACTCTGCACTGTGAATTGTTTCAAAAACACACACTACCAGCAGGCAAGCAACATTCTCCCATTATCAACTGAAAAGTCAAATCAGTTTTGAAAAGTTAAGCTGCTGCTCATAAACCTCTTGGCACCTCTGGAAGCCAACATGTCCTTGAGAATTGCATAGTACCTCAGTCTCTGGCGTGGCATTTGGCTATGTCATCACAAATAGCACTGCACACCAGTCAGGTCCCTTCCACAGAAGGCAATTTATGAACTTGGAGAAAATGAGGACAGTAATTTACATGGTGGGGGCTGTGGGGAGGAATGCACGTTGGAAGGCATCATTCAAGAAATGTAGTAGTTTTGTTACTTTCTCCCCTCCTTTGTATCATTTTAACTTTCAACTCTTCCTTCCCTGGAAGGCATGCCCAGAGAAGCTCAGGAAACCCTTGATGACGAGGGCAGTAGCAGTTCACCTCCTCCAAGGTACACTCCCAGCACTGCTTGTTGGCTGCCAGGGGCTGCCACAGTGGCAGTGGTTACTGTGGAACTGCTGTGAGTGTGGCAGTCCCTGCCAGCCAATGAGTGGTCCTAAGAGTGCTGGCTCCTGCTCTCGGTGGTGTACTATTTCCATGGCATGCCCAAGCCTGACCAACATGGCAACCAGGGAATCCGAATCTGGATCCCCTGTATCACGGCATCTCTGGCTGTGGCCGAAGCCATAGGACCAGCTCAAATTTAGTGGTTTTAAGGATTTTTTTTCCCCTTAAATAAGTTACTCTGTAGTGGAAGGCTTCATGATAATAACTTATAAAATCAGCTGAAAACTGATTTAAAAATGTTAGCTTCCAGAGGTGCAATGAGATTTGCTTTTAATTTTTAAAAAATTATCTTTCAGTTGATAAAGGGTGAATGTAACTTTCCTGCTGGTGTGTATTGGTGAAACACACCACAGGCCTTTGTACTGTGTTTCCCCGAAAATAAGTCTGGGTCATAGAAACATAGAAATGACGGCAGAAGAAGACGACCAAACGGCCCATCCAGTCTGCCCAGCAAGCTTCGCACTTTTTTTTTTCTCATACTTATCTGTTTCTCTTGGCTCTTAGTAACCTTTTGGTTCTATTTCCCTTCCACCCCCACCATTAATGTAGAGAGCAGTGTTGGAACTGCATCTAAGTGAAATATCTAGCTTAATTAGTTAGGGGTAGTAACCACCGCAATAAGCAAGCTACACACATGCTTATTTGTTTACCCAGACTATGTAATTCAGTCCTTGTTGGTTGCTGTCTGTATATAGATTCACTTTTCTTCATTCCCCCTGCCATTGAAGCAGAGAGCTATGCTGGATATGTGTGAAGTATCGGTCTTTCTCCCCTGCCGTTGAAGCAGAGAGCTATGCTGGATATGCGTGAAGTATCGGTCTTTCTCCCCTGCCATTGTAGATTGTTGTACATGTATTATTTTTTCATGTACAACAATCTACATTTATTCATGTACAAAAAGCTTCCCTTCTCCTTTTTTCCAGCCCCTGTGGGCCAATGGGAAGCCTCCTTTCTTCCTGCCCCCACTGCCCAATGGGAAGCCCCCTTCATTCTGCCTGCCTCCACGCAGGCCAATCGGAAGCCTCGTCCCTTCTACCTGCCAGTGGGAGTAGGAAGAAGGGAGGAAGCCTTTGATTGGCCGGTGAGGCAGGCATCGCATAGCCCGGGGGTGGGGTGGGAGGAATAGCAGTGTCGAAGCCCGACGAAGCAAGGCCGCCACGGGAGCTCATCTCCGTGGTGGTGAAGAGGAGACCCGACTATGACCAAGCAGGGCCGCCATGGGAGCTCATCCCCGTGGCGGCGAAGAGGAGACCCGACCCCCACCAAGCAGGGCCGCCACGGGAGCTCATCCCTGAGTCGCAAAAAAAAAAAGGCCCGCCGGAGTAAAGCCGCGGCGGAAATGGAGCCCATCCCTGCAGCGAAGGAAGAAGAGGTTTGGCGGTGAGAGCTGGTGTGCGTGAGTGTGAATGGGTGCCTGGGTGAGAGCTTGTGTGTGTGGGCGTTTACCTCTCATCCAAAGGCACCCGCTTGGGTATTTACAAATACTTAATTATAATTTATATTATCATTTATTTTAAGTATCAATGTCAATATTATTTATTTATAATTAATTATATATTAATATTATTATTTTATAATTCAATATGTCAGTTGTATGTTGCAACAGACGTACTAAATGCATCCGTCTGGCTCACGATCTTAACTGGGGCTTATTTTTGGGGTAGGGCTTATATTACGAGCATCCTGAAAAGTCATGCTAGGGCTTATTTTCCGGTTAGGTCTTATTTTCGGGGAAACACGGTATGCTGTCACATCATAAGCACAAGTTGATAAGATGGGTTTGGAGGGAAACCAGACAACTATGTGAGAAGCTTCAAGCCAGGATGATAGAGACTGTGAAAGACAGCTGGCCAAGTTTCACGTGTTCCATCATTGTGCATCAACCTTTTTACAAAGACGTTTTCAGCTAATTATAAGTTGTTGTTGTGTGGCACCCTGCCTTAGTAATAATAAAATTACTTTGAAGTTGTTTAGTTTGCATGGCACATTTTTTTCTGCTTGCCGTTTCGAAATCTTAAACATACTGAGGTCATCTCCTAATGCATGGTGCACTGTATGATGCTTCTCACACAAATGCAGCTATTACAACCAAGCAATGTTCCTGACCACAAAGCTTCATGCCTCAAAAAAATCGAAACAAAAAGTATCTATAGTGAGGATTCGATGAGGGTCAAAAGAAGAATAGCCACTTTTCTTTAAAAAGCTGATACTGTTGCTTTTCTATCTTGACACACTCAAACAGCATACCACAGCGATGAAGAGCTGAACAGGTAATTAGGCAGAGCAGGGCATGTTTGGCAGTTAATACCACCATGTTCTGTGTGAGATGTAAGAAGCAAACACAGAGATGGGGTGGCCTTCAAGGAAATCTTTAAGTGGCCCATTAGACAAGGTTAGATCTCAGCAGCACTATTGTACTACAAAGATGGTAGGGCAAGGTGAAAGGTGAGCCACAGTTGTGCTCCTAAGTGGGATTTACTAGGTGAGTGCTCAGGGACAGATTGCAGGAAAATATCAGCCTGGGGGATTTTTTCAGAACCAGCCCACGGGTTATCTTTCCTTGTGCGTTTTAACTACAGCACGTGCTTCAACAGTTCCCAAAAGCTCCCCCCTTAAGAGGTACATCATGTGATCTGAAACATAGCAGAATTGAGCCAAAAAGTCTCCAACATAAATTTCACATTTTCCCTAAATAAGTAGTAGAGCACATTCTAGGCCTATTGTAACACAGGGGTGTTGGGCCTGGTCCTTGGAAAACCATGGGTAAACAGAATTACAATTACAATACAATAAGGGGCGGATTTTAAAAGGACTGTGCGTGTAAATCCCGGGGTTTACGCGTGTGGCCAGGCCTTGCGTGCGCCGTGCGAATTTTCTAAGGGACCCGGCTATGCGCGTAAACCCTGGAACTTGCACAAGTGTCGGGCCTCTTCAAAAGGGGGGGGGGGGGGGGGGCCGGGACAAACCATACACTGTCCCGATGGCCGGCGCGCGCAACTTACTTCAGCTCTGGGCCTGAAGTTGCAAAACAAACCAAATAATAGATTGGTAGGGTTTAGGGAGTGGGGAGGAGAGGGGAAGAGGGAAGGAGTTTAGTTTGGAGCAGACTGGGAGGGAACTGGGGAAGGTCAGATTGCGTTGCTGCACGGAAATTGCAAAAAGTGACCCCCCCCCTTGCGCACACCGCCCAGATTATAAAATCTGGCGCACGTGTGTGCGGCCCCCTCCGGCAGAGGAGAGACCAGACCAGGCAAAGCAGAGGAGGTTTGAGGGAGGAAGCGGGATAACTTTCTGTTGCCACGGTGATGCTGAGAGGGGGAATGAATAGCGAAAGCAGGCTCATATAAGCCCCACATTACTTCTGCCGTCGCTGCACGATGCCTAAAAAGTAAGGGGAGGCTCCCGCTGAGATGGTGGTGGAGGAGAAAAGGAGAGCAGGCCCATGGAGTCTCCCCTTTCCTTTGCCGTGTGCAACCAAAACATAAGGAGAGCCTTGGGAGACTGAAAAATTAAAATGAAGCTGCTGCGGAGTCTGGCATAGGTTGCAGCGGCTCCGCAGGCATGGGGCCGCTGCGACCAACATCAACCACTTAATTGTCCGGACTGGCCTACCGGGGCATGCCTGAAGCCCCGATAGGCTAATCCGCCCCTGCAAGTGCTACACTACTTCACATTCTTGGCATGTCAAACTGCTGACTTAATGGAAAATTCTCCTGTACCCAATTTCAGAAGCATCTTTACATTTCTCATATATCAATAAAACATCGCCCCTTTTCTCCATTTTCATCCTAAGAGATTTCTACCAACCTTCTCTCACACTGGACAGCAAAAATAATCTTTGGTAGCCTAAAGGCAGGAGAGGGGTGCCTTCTGAGATGCACTCTTACTGCTGCTTAGTAGTTGACTAAGCCAACAGAGCAGCTATCTTCCCTCTCCACAGCACGCCCAGGCCTGAGCAGTTCTGACATTTATGGAATCCAAATCCAGATCTACTCCGACCACAGTACAGAGCAGTGAAGCATGAGGCCAGTCACCATGCTCTTGTTTTTAGAGATGCAAATCTATATCTATCTATCTATATATTTATCTATACATAAGATATAAGAGAGGGAAAAAATATCCAAATTGATGCTAACTGAAATCCAGGATTAGACTCTAGATGGTTACTTTGAAGCAGTAGTGGCTCCTATTGCCACAAGCTGATCAGGTTTCACTGTACTAATGGATCTGGACTACCAGAAATATTTTTCAAAAGCAGTCACATTTTATAAAAAAAAAAAGAGATTTAAAATGAATGGTGGTTGAGAAGACAGCTGATAGGACCTACTCCCATCATGTCCCTGAAACCCGCGCGCTTCTGAAGGACATCAAATTGATAGTAGGGACACGGTGAGAATGCGGGCAGCGGATACATGTAGCAGCCTTCCAATGAGGCAAATACTGGGCTTTAAGAAAGCATGCAATAACATAGTAACATAGTATTGTCGGCAGAAAAAGACCAAATGGTCCATCCGGTCTGCCCAGCAAGCTTCCCATGGCAGCAACTGCTGCTCCATGCAGGTTACCCTCCAAGTGTCCATCAAGAGTAGTAACTGCCACTCCGTGCAGGTTACTCCCATGCCTTTTGTTAAGAATAGTATACTTACAAGCAAGAAAAAGCAACTGTCAATCCCATAAAAATATTACTGTAACATTTTTACGTGGTGATCAGGCTTCCTGATAATTCCAAAAATGATGCTTGAACGTTCTTGGCTTTTAGACTTGGCTGTAGAAGCTTTATCCCCCACTTTATCCCCCACTGGGCCCCAGTTTTTATGGTCTGGGGTATTAGTACCCCAGACCATAAAAACTGGGGCCCAGTGTTAGCTGTCTTCAGAATTCAATATTCTTTTTTCCCTGCCCCACTTGTCAAAGTGGAGAGCGATGTTGCAGTCTGTCTAAGTCATCAAGGCGTTAAGGGTAGTAATCCCTCCATGCCTTCTGGTTAAGAGTACTAACTGCTGTTCCATGCAGGTTACCCTCACGCACCCTTTTATTTATTGATATGATATGTTTAGACCTGCTATATGGGAAAACTCATTGTTGGAACAAGTTTACCTTCATACGATACCATGCGTGTAATGGCTATCGTGGCAGTGAGCCTAAAAGGACTTCTGAATCATTAGGTAACTTGTTATTTGCACATGTCCGATGTGATCACTCTTATTGGAGTCCAATGAAAAAGAATTTATAATTAATGCCTGTGACTTAGCTCATGCTATCGCACTTATTTTATTGCAGAAAACGTTGAATAAATGTTATTATTAACATTTTCAAGCCTTTAGGGATCCACAGTATTTTTCCCATGCCTTTTACTGTTTTCATCCTCACCACTTCTTCTGGAAAGGCATTCCAGGCATTCACCACCCTCTCTCTGTGAAAAGATATTTCCTTATGTTGATTCTGAGTCTTTCGTCCTCGATTTTCATTTCGTGACCCCTAGTTCTACTGTTTCCTTTCCAATGAGAAAGGTTCAAGGTTTGTGCATCATTAAATCCTTTTAGGTATTTGAAGATCTGTATCGTAACCCCTCCCCCTGCCCGCCCTTCCTCTCTTCCATAAGAACATGCCATACTAGGTCAGACCAAGGGTCCATCAAGCTCAGCATCCTGTTTCCAACAGTGGCCAATCCAGGCCATAAGAACCTGGCAAGTACCAAAAAACTAAGTACATATTCAGATCCTTCAGCCTCTTCTCATAGGTCTTCCAATACAGACCCCACACCATTTTGGTTGCCCTTCTTTGGACTGCCTCCATACTGTCTCTATGCTTTTTGAGATACGAGCTGCAGTACTGAACGCAGTACTCCAGGTGAGGCCTCACTAAGGACCTGTACGACGGCATCACTACTTCCTTTCTCTTACTGGTTATTCCTCTCTGTACAGCCCAGCATTCTTCTGGCTTTAGCAATCGCCTTGTCACATTGCCTCGCCGCCTTCAGATCAGAACATATTATCATCCCAAGGTCCCTCTCCCAGTCCATGAACATTAGTCTTCTACTGCCCATCAGATACAGCTCTTCTGGATTAAGGCATCTCAGATGCATGACTCTGCACTTCTTGGCATTGAATCTCAGCTGCCAAATCCCCGACCAGACCTCAAGCTTTCTTAAATCACTTTTCATTCTCTCTACTCCTTCAGGCTTGTCCTGTTGCAGATCTTAGTATCATCTGCAAAAAGGCAAACTTTACCTTCTATCCCTTTTGCAATGTCAGTCACAAAGATATTGAACAGAACCGGTCCCAAAACCGATCTCTGTGGCATTCCACTTAACACCATTCTTTCTTCACAGTAGGTTCCATTTACCATTACACACTGTCTCCTGTCAGTTAACCAGTTTGCAATCCACACCACTACCTTGGTGACCACTCCCAAGCTTCTCATTTTGTTCACTAATCTCCTATGTGGGACCATATCAAAAGCTTTGTTGAAATCCTTGATCCAATTCTCTAGTTATTGAATAAAAAAAAAATCAATCAGATTTGTCTGACAGGATCCTCCCCTGGTGAATCCATGCTGCCTGGGTCCAGCAACCTACTAGATTGTATAGTTCACTATCCTTCCCTTCAATGGAGTTTTCATTAATTTTCTCACCACTGAAGTGAGGCTAACTGGTCTGTAGGTTTTGCAGCCTCCTCTCTAACTCCCACACTTGTGAAGTGGACTACCACTACTCTTCTCCAATCTCGCAACACCACTCCCATTTCCAGGCATCTATCGAACAAGTCTTTCAGAGGACCCACTACCACATCTCTGAGCTCCCTCTGTTATCCTGGGATGCACTTCATCCGGTCCCATGGCCTTATCCATTTTCAGTTTTTCTAGCTCTTCCCATACATTCTCTTCTATAAACGTAGTTTCATCTACTCCACCCCCCATCCACGGTTTTGTTAATTAGTGACGGTCCTTCTCCAGAGTCTTCTTTAGTGAACATCAAATTAAAGTATTTGCTTAATATTTCTGCCACTTCTTCATCTCTCTCCACACATTTCTCTTTGTCGCCTTTCAATTTCATTATACCACTTCAGACCTTCCTTCTTTCTCTGATATATCTGAAAAATATTTTGTTACCTCGCTTTACCTCTTTGGCAATCCTTTCTTCTGCTTGACCTTTTACTCTCCTGATTTCTTTCTTTGTCTCCCTCAATTTCACCAGGTATTCTTCCCTGCATTCCTCTTTTTGGGATCCTTTGTACTTCAACGCTGTTTTTTGTCTTTAGTTTTTTCATCCACCTTCTTTGAGAACCAGATTGGTTTCTTATTCCTCTTACCTTTGTTTATTTTCCTAACATATAGATTTGTAACCTTTGTAATAGCTCCTTTTAATTTAGCCCACTGTTGTTCCACCTCCTCATTTTCTCCCAGTCTTCTAGTTCTTCCTCCAGGTACATCCCCATTTGCTGGCTTCTTTTTGTCCTATTTGAGATATCAAACCATACCGTTTGATAATCCCTGGTGTTCAGGTGGGCATTAGTGAGCACCTAATCAAATATCACCAAGTCAAGTATCATGGGTTCCATTACCATTTGTTTGGCAGAGCCCCTTGAAGGGCATTGCCTATCTCTCTACTTCTCATAGATTCTGCAGAAGGGATTCTCCAGTCTACATCCGGCAGATTAAAATCTCCAATGAGCACCACTTCTCCCTTCTTTCCCATCTTTTATTCCTGGGCGAATTCTGTGCTACTGTGGAGTGCAGAATTTCAAATTTCTGCTCAGAATTTGGAGCGGGTCCTGGCATGCCGCAAGTGGACCCCCATCCCGCTGCGGCAAAGATGAAGCAGGCCTTGGCATGCCATAAGCAGACTCCATCCCCACTGTGGTGAAGATAGAGTAGTAGGCCCCAGCATGCCACATTGCGTTGAAGAGGGAGCAGATCCTGGGGGTCACGAGTGGAGCCTAAACCCGCTCGCAATTAAGATGGAGTAGGCCCCAGTGTGCCATGTTGTGGAAAGGGAGCCTGTGTGAGTGGCTGTGCAGTGAGAAAGAAGGAGCCTGTGTGGGAGAAAGGGAGCCTATATGATGGCCTAACCTTTGTGTGATTCATCTCTGTCTTAAACCACACCATTTGACGATCACTGTACCTTACACGGTCCCCTTTGCAAGTACCAGGTCCAGTATTGCTCCCTCCCTTATGGGTTCTGTTACCATTTGCTTGAGGAGACTCTGTTGAAAGGGGTCCAGGTTCCCTCTACTTCTACAAATGGGATGGTCCCACCAGTAATACCTCCCCCTTCAATGCAGTTTTTGTTTCTGCTGTTAACTCCACTCCTGGTTCTTTACTATATACCGCAAATTACTTCTATCGATGCAACTCTTATGTGCTTATTTGCTGCAAATTTCTTTTTTTTTTAAACTTATTTATTAAAGACAATATTACAACTTCAGTGATCATCAAATGGTGTGGTTTAATCTAAGTACAAAGACAGAGATGGATCACACAAAGGTCAATGTCCTGTACTTTGACTACCAACTTTGGTTGAGTACCCAAAGGAGGCACTGGCAGACTGGGAAATATCATTGTGAAACAGAAAAGTGGGCTAAACCAAAAGGAGTTGTAGTAAAGGCAACAAAACCTTTATATAAGGAAAGTAAATAAAATGAAGGAGAAAGAGAGACCAGCATGATTTTGAAAGGAGGTGGCAGAAGAGGTTAATGGCAAAAAGATTAGCTTTCAAAATGATTTGTTTGGATACTTGCCAGATACTTGTGACTTGGATTGGCAGCTGTTGGAAACAGGATACTGGGCCTGATGGACCCTTAGTCTGACCCAGTATAAGAAATGTAATCAACCAAACAATCTATGAGCAGTGCTAAACTCAAATCCACCTTATAGGGGATCACAATATCACAACCCACAGGAAAAGTATATAAAATATGATGGATAACAAAAGAAAAATAAAAAACTAGGTAGAAAGATTATTAACCATTAATAAGAGCATACCGGGACAGACATATCATGGAAGATATACCGATCCTATAGCCGAAGATTAATCTTGCTGAACACATTTATCACTCAGGAACAGCATTGGCTGCTGAGGATCAAAGAAAATATAAGCATCATTATTAAACTTAATAAGATATTTACATGGAGATTAAAAAAACAAACAAACCAGATGCAGCCATCTGAAAAACTCTGTCTCAAGAGCAACAATGGTTTCCTCTTTCTCTGGGTAACTTTAGCAATATCTGGAAGAGCCCTATCTTTCAGCTGAAGAAACAGTTTGTCACTATGCTTAAAGCAAAGTTTTAGCAACCAGGCTCACCCCAGTTCCAGGCTAAAATCTAAATCAAAGTAGCAGGTTTCACCAATTCCTTATCCAATATCTCAAAATAGCAGCTAAATCTAAACTACCTTAGGAAATTAAAGACATTTAAGCTTGAGAAGATACCATCATTTTTTTTCTTAAAAATGCCAAGAGATGTACATTTCTGATTTGTTGTAACATGCTCTGAGCTCTTTTGCTGGAAAAGCATGAAACAAACAAACAATTGTGAACTTTACTAAAAGTAGGACTGCTTTGCTTTTCTCTCCTGTAGCAAAGTAGGAAGTAATGTTGCTTGTAAACTGGACACAGTACAAGGAAAGCAGAAGAAAAGCATTATATATACCAGTATGTGCTGGAGGATATCCAGGGGACAAAAAGGAAAATTAGATGCTGAAGGGCTGCAAAACAGATCATCTGCTTGAAGAAGCAACACATTTAAAGTCATAGTGCCCATTCTACAAACCCAAACCACTTCAGAGGTTAAGAGAAATCAGTAGACCTGCACTAGAGCGCCAAAGGAAGTAAAGAGAGCTTAACAGAACAGTGCTGGCATGCATCAGACCTGGGTCTCTAAGTCACACTTCTCTGGGCATTAAAAATAAGTCTTCCTGGACGACAGCTATTCTCTGATTGCTGTTTGCGATCCAAGTAAGAAGTCCTAGAGATCTGTCCAAGAACATAATCTGTTTCTTAAAAATTGTGCCAAAAGAGATTTTTTTTTCTTTTGTTAAAATAACCCCTCATTCTGAACTGTCAACATCAGCAGTGAAAATCTCCAACACTTTCCAAGGAGTTTACAATTAAAGCCTTGGGGAATATTTTTCTCCTGAAAAAAATAATATGGGGAGGAGGAGGGGGGAATCTTCTTGGATGAAAAATATGTCCCCCCCAAAAAAGAGGGGCTTTAAAACAAAATTTCAGAACTGAATAGCAGCACTAAAGTCAGAATGGAGCATAAATATGGCAGAAAGACTGGAAATAGTGTCCTAGCTTTTTAGCTTTTGTCACATGCTTTTCCAAGGATAGGCTGCATTTAGCATCACGAAAGACACTGCCCTCAAACTTCTCTGTGGGACATCTGCTATCTTCCTCAGTCCCTTTTTTCTCTCATTGCCAGCATCTTATGCATTGTCAAATCTAGTTTTGATACACAATTGGCTAGTTTAAGGACACCAGGAAAAAAACCAAAGAGAGGCTGGAAACTTTAACAGAAGCACAAATACCTGAAGCACAAGTTAAACAAGACCGTCTTTATTCTACAGGCCATGAGTACAGCTACCTAATAATGGGAGCCAGAGAAAGGCCACTTGTTACCAGCCTAAGAGCTCGGAACTACACTGTACCCTTCTTTGAGGTCTGAACTCTCCGCCATGTTTTTTAGGCTCTTTACTGTTTTTAAGAGGTTAGATTTTCACATGGATAATGTTTCCCCTGCTCTCAGTACAGTCTCGGAGAATCTTTGACATTTGGTGAGCTGCAGTACACCAGCAGACAATGCTCACTGGGGGGGGGGGGTCATGTTCTTGTAACCTTAAAATGAAAGTTCGAGTTAAGCGCTGTGCTGTGGCTTTATATAAGTTATCAAGGATGTGCATCCATTCTGTTTGTTTTCGGTGGTTTGTGCATGTTCCTTTTTTGCACATAAAATTTGATTTTATGAACGCAAGTACAAATTACGTGCAGAACATTCAATTTTATGCATATAAAACAGCACTTATGTGCATAAACTTCCAAAAACAAATGGATTGAATGGGTAGATACAAACAAATATAGGTGACATATGTATGCTGAAGCAATAGCATCCTTCAACCACCGGGCAACAGTAGCCTTGGAAGCTTTATGCCCTTTCCTGGGGCCGCTCCACAAGACAAAAGGTGATCCGACAGGCGAAAATTATTAGTGACCTCCAAGTAACGCATCAGCGCCCGCCTGACATCCAAAACGCCATATGTCACGCACGAGCAGTTCCAGAGGCTCATTCGCTCTGTTCTCAGGCGGCGTCCTGGGCAGAAAGTCAGTTGATTTCCCCTCAGGAGATCTATAGGGCGGCAACCTGGAAATCTTTGCATACCTTTGCTCAGCATTACCGTTTGGATGTTCGGGCTCCTGACGGAGAGTTTTGGCAGCGGTGTGCACTCAACTTGGTAATATGAAGTCCATTACCTGCTATTAAGTTCACTTAGAGAATAGCCACTGCCATTAGCAATGGTTACATGGAATAGACTTAGTTTTTGGGTACTTGCCAGGTTCTTATGGCCTGGATTGGCCACTGTTGGAAACAAGATGCTGGGCTTGATGGACCCTTGGTCTGTCCCAGTATGGCATTTTCTTATGTTCTTATGTAACTTCTGGGCACTCGGAGTAAGGATTAAAGTAAATGAGGGGAGTCCGCCTTAGTAAAGGGATGAAAGAGATGGAAGAGGTTCCTAAAAAAACCCCCAAAAAAACAAAAACCGAAATTTTGATAGGGGACTCTATACTAAGGAGCACAGAGTTGGGAAACAAGGGGGAACTGAAGATTATTTGTCTTTCAAGAGCCTCAGTCTGCAGCAATATTCAGAGCTGACCTGGATTTGCCAACAGGCACATGAAGCTTGTGCCCTGGCTGGCAGAAATCTGGGGAGCAGCAATGAGGGAACAGGAGGCGGAGCGTAGAAGAACTTATACTCTATAATCCAGCCCCTCCCTTCTTGTCATGCAGGGACAGGAGGAGAGGGGTTCAGCTTGGAGCAGACAGACCAAGGGCAGTTCATTTTAGGGAGATTAGGACAGGACGATCCTTAGGTGTGCAGAGAGGGGATAAGATGGGAGCATGTGCCTTTGTAAGAGAAAGAGGGGGATGAATCCAGGTGCAGTATTTGTGTGAGAGAAAAGGGATTGGTGCTGGGGGTTTGTGCGTATGCCAGATTGGGTGGGAGGTTAGAAAGCAGATGAGATTGCAAAGGGGAATAGGAGTGGAGCAGTGGAGGAGAGAGGTGTCCCTACCAAATTTTGACACTCTTTCTTTTGATCTCAGATTCTATCCCCCAGATCCTGGAAACCTCCCTTCTCTTCCTCTCTCTGGCTTGTTATCCAAGTCCAGAGCCACCAACATTGATTCCAGGATTTGAAGGACATCCCATATTCCAGGCTTCTGACCTGCATTTGACTCTGGAGTTTCTGTCTCCTTTCCATTGTCAGGTGTACTTGACCCCTCCTGTTGTCGAATCAGGCTCTCAGGTACTCTAAGACTTGGGTGGGCTCCAATTTGCTCTTGGCAAAATTTATCACCCAGCCCAATTCTTTCAACAACTGGACCACTCTGGCAGCAAGGCATCGGCTCAAAGCTGCTGACTTCACCTGGACTAATCATGCAGATATGGATGCATCAGAATTACCTCAGTGAAAAGCTGCTGCTACCACAACCATCATGTTGGAGGTGGTTCTCAGAGCCGTAGCCTGTCCAAATGGCAGTGCTCGGAATTGGAAGAGAGTCCCTGCCCTCCACCCTAGGACTGCAAGCTGGAGAAATCTCCAGTACTCCTCACTGTTGGTAATATGAAGGTAGGCCTTTGTCAAATCCACCTTCATCATAAGTGATCTCAGAGTTCCATCCTGAAATTAGATCACCAGCGCTCTGTTAACTTGCTTCAAATCCGGAATGGGCCAAAAGGTTTCCTCTCCTACTTGGGTTCCCACTGAGACATCTAAACTGGAACTACCATTCCTACCTGCTGAGAACAGTCCAGAATGCCCCTCTTCTATTCAAAGTAACACAATAAAGGCATTTGAAATAGGGCAGAAAAATACTAGAGCATAAAAATCTCTCACAATATTTAGGACCTACTGGTCTGAAGTAATTTGAACTCATATCCAGCAAAAGACCTGTCAAGAGACCACTCATTCGTGAGTTCAGATGCTGGGTCCCTAATCCTTCACTGGTATCCCCCCCATCAAAGTTCCCATCTCTACCACTTTTCCTAGTCCCTCGAATGGGCTGTGACTTAATGAAGGAACAGTTACGCTGAATAGCTGAAGTTTTTCTGGGCTGGTAACATCTCACATCTTGGAACCAACACTTAGCTGAACTCCCTTAGGAGCCCCTGGAGGCTGGTCTTCGGGATGTCTGGGAAACTTAGACTCTCCGAAGTCCTTAATCAGCTTGACCTGCAAATCACGAAAGAGAAGTTTCCTTTAAAAGGGAGCTTTGCAAGATGTCTGATGCTGAATCTGCCACCCAGTTCCTCATCCACAGTAGTTGGCGAGCCATTCCTCTTATGGTCATATTCCTAGCCAAAGCTGGAATAAAATCATGAGGTATCCCCCGGCTGGTTGCCTCCTCAAATTCTGCCTAAGCAGATCCAAAGGATCCTTCCTGAAGCTGTTGAGTCCAACATAGGCATGCCTTGCCCCCACAGCCACTACATAAAACCACTTGGAGCATTAGCCCAGGGGTCTCAAACGCCTACTCAATCATCTGATCCTGTGCATCCTTGAGGGCTGTGCTTCCCTCTATGGAAATAGTGGTCTTCATTGTGACTACGCAAACTATGGCATCCAACTAAGGGGCCTTTGCTTGTAGAGGAAAAGAAAAAGCTAAAGGATAAAGTGTCCTGTGGCGAACAGGGGTTTTGTATGCTTTGTGGTTTGTTGTTCTACTCTGTGAGCTCATTTCCTCCCTGCTGGCCTGTAGATGATGTTTGACCACTGCACTGTAGTTCAAGTAGAGGCTTTGGATGCTGCCTTGACTCAAGAGGAGTCTTGAACAGCATACACATCCCAGCACCCCTGCAAAAATGCAAGACTGAAACATCCTGCAGTGTCATTGTCCAAAATACTATTACTGATCAGAAGGTCATTGGTCAAGGAGTGACTGTTAGTACTTTGTACACTGTTTGGCCCTTCAGAGAATTAGCCCTAAAAGTGCTGGAACTAGTCTAAGCTGGGAATAGAAAGGGAGCAGATCTCTGTGCTGAGGCCCAGTTCAGCTCATGTGGACAGCCTATTTTCTGATCCTCCCAGGCACTAATAAGTAGTGAAAGGTGTTTAGTTAATTTTTACTGTTTAATTCTTGTTGTTTTATCTGGTCCATTTTGCAGGTTAAATCTTTGTTTCATTCACTATGCTTATGTTGTTAGCTCTGCCTGTCTTGGACTGATTAAGAATACCAATATTGAGTGTTTTTGATCTGTGGGTGTATTTCTAGGAAGTGGTGACCCTTGGGTTATATGGGGTCTCAGTGTTCATAGAAACCACTAGAGGATAGCTTGTGGGCACATAACTTGCCCAGAGGCAAGCAGGAACCCAGTTGGCAAGTGTGAGGTTGCCAATATAGGAAGGCACATGCGCTGGTGGACCTGGGCAGTGCTTGGCAGGAGCTTCCGAATGGATGCAGAGTTAATCCTGAGTGGGTGTTAGCTTTTCCAACCTTTAAATTAGCATTATGGAGCATCTGACTCCAAGCAGATTAATTCCCCGATTGCCTGATGCATGGGAAAAGCCCTAGCAAGCTCTCTCATTCCTGCCATGATAGGGTCTCCTGCCACTTTGCGTTCTTCTCACTTATCTTCAGATATGTTCAAAACCACCAAGGCCTGAACAATCAGGGAAAGGCAGCTCTTACTTTCGAATCAAATGGATCACGGAGGACTCTCTCTCTTCTCTGAAGAAGCCTTCTTCATCCTCCCAATATTCCACATCATTCCTCTGGCCATCTTTAAATGAAACCATTGGCATGCGTGATCTGGAGGACTTCTCCTCCTCAAAATCCCAGTTCTCCTCTCCTTGGCAGACCCACAGTAAAAACCTGTTGAGGAGAAGGTGAACCGGATAAATGTCCTAGTCCTGCATGCTCTTTTCAACAAAATATCTGATTCAAGAAACAAAAAAATTCTCGGGACAGGGAAGACACTGCCAAGGGAACACAGGCTAGAGCAACAGATATCCCTAGAAGGCCTCAGGTCCTAAGGAAACTGGTTTTGTCCAGGGACATCAGGCAGCAAACACAGGAAGCCCCATTTCAGCCTCCCCCGATGGGCCAATCAGCCCTAAACTGGCTGCTATTCCTGTCATGGCAGTCAGCGTGCCAATGGGAATTCTGTTTAAGACTGGCCCGGCTGCAGACATATTCCTGCAAGCTGTGGGTCCTGTTGAAGTGCTCTTTCCCCCACTCCTCCAGACACTGATGAAATGCACTGCAGTTTCCCATCCTGCTGCAGCAAACCTTGCATGCATTATAGAGACTGCTGCACTTGGTCGGTCCACACATAGCCTCTTCCCTCCTTCTTCTGGGGATCTAATCACAGAGCTTCACTGTGGCCAACTGGCAAAGGCACAATAGAAGAATTTTAAAAAGCAGGTCTAGGTGTATTAAATTCAGCACATACGTTTAATATTTTTGTGTGAAAGTGAGGTACTAAAAAGCTACAATTTATAGCTTCAGAGAAGAGCTACCAAAATGGTGCAGAACCTGCACAAAAAGCCCTATGAAATGAGTTTTAAAAGATCTAAATCTGTACACCTTAGTTGAGAGAAGAAGGTATATGACAGAGATGTTCAAGTACTTCAAAGGTGTAAATAGACAAACATTTTTCAGTGAAAAAGAAGTTTTAGAACAAAAGGTTATGATATGAAGTTCAAAGGGGATATACTCAGAAGTAGCATTAAGAGCTATTTCTTCACAGAAAGAGAATTGGATGCATGAATAGACTCCCAAGGGAGGTGGAAGGGGCAAAAACAGTAACAGCATTCAAGAAAGCCTGGGATAAGCACAGAGGATACTTAGTTGGCAAAAACTGAAGGGAAAACCAGAGATCAAACAGAGTTGACTAGATGGGCTTTCACTGTCTTTATCTGACATCATATTCTAGGCTACAGGTGATCTAAATTAATGTAATTAATTAATGTAATTATTGTTTTCCATCATCAAAAGAGCTCAACAATGCCATATTGACTGTGCACTTTCTGAACTGCAAGATTCACAGGTAATGACAGGATCTTGCATTACAGTGTGTGGCCTGGGTTCCTCGTGCACCTTGAGATCTTATCTGAAGTCACAGAAACCTGTAACCAGCTTAAAATGATCTGTGTTTTTGCCTGACCAGATCCTGCAGGAAAGGCTACAGTACAGTGAAACTATCATCACAACCTTTTCTTCTGCAGACATGAGAAGCAGAGGACGTGGGTCTTCTAGCGGGAACAGAAACTCCATTTGCGGCATTCTTTGTACTTCCATTTATAGAGCTGCATTCAGAGAAAATTGTAGCAGCAGCTGTCACACAGTATCTTCAGTCAGAAAAAAATTGTCCCTCCTTTCCAAGACGTAGCTGCTTGCACATTTCTGATGTAACATGATAGTGAGGTGCATTGAATCTTGTTTAAATCGAATTTACTATGCAAAACTAATTTGCAGCAAGATGTTTTTCTCTGTCTCCATCTGCTGGAAGGGAGGCAAAACCCAGCAGTCTGAACTGATCCGGGTATGTACAGGGAATGGATGATTTTCTATTGCTCTTTTATCAGCTAGCATTTCCTCCATATCTATTAACATCCATTGCTGGTTTGGGTTCATGGCCCATGCAGGAGACCTGGGCTCAATTCCCTAGCCTATCTTTGCTCCTTGGACTGGCTGGGAAGGCTGTGGAGTCAACCTTCATAGCTACCTACCGGCTAGCTGAAGAGAGCACTTGTGCTGAGTTCCAGATGAATTCATAGTCCATGTCTTTCAGCTGCAGGATTGTCGTTGCAATGGCTGGGCTGGGCGGGAAGTAGGGTAGAGGACAAAATGGTGAAAAACCCGAAGTAGCTGCAAATAATGAAGGCTCATGTTGTCTTAGCCTAGTGAGGGCAGGCTCCCATGAAGCTGAAAGTCCTAAGGAAGAGCAAAAAGCTGCCATGGCAGGCCAAACAAACCACAAAGCGTCATTTTTGCCCTTGCCTATGGAAAGTCCTGTGATAACTGTAAAATGGATCACAAAGGTTAATGGAACTGAGGAATGAAGATCATCGGCAGGTACAAAGGTGGCAAAAAGGTATAAAGGTGGCCCTGTTAAAGCTGCACCCCTGTTTAAATGTACTGAGTTGTTTCTAGATGTAAACCGGAGTGAAGGCCAACACTGATACTTCGGTATAAAAAAACACATAAATAAAATAAATAAATATATATACTAATGCTGGTTGAATGAATCATATGCTCTCTCCATCGCTAACAGGCATTTATATCACAGAACAACTGGTGATCCAGAGCACCAAAGAAGGCATATGTAAACACTGAGCAGGGGATACTAAGTTTCATGTGTATCACTAGGTTAGTTCAAATTCCTCCTTAACTGGGGGAAAGGCTTTTATTGCTTTAGGTCTAGGCTTCTTAGTTTTCTGAAATTCTAAAGATGCAGAGTATGCTTGCGGTCACAATCTCTCCCTTTTTGACATTTCTGTATTATTTATTTAAAAACTTTTGTAGACCACTTATACGCGGGTAGAGGTCTAAGCGGTTTACAAGCATGAACGTATATAGTATAATATACCGGTAATTAACAACAAAATGATTAAAAATGTAAACAATCCATTTTCTTCTGTACAAACCAACTCAGCATTCTTAGACTGGCTTACACAAGGTTAACACAGAACTCAGTCACCATATTGAGCAGGCAGACCAACATGATCGTTTCAACAAGAAGCAAAAGTCCTTTTATCTGCTAGGAAAAAAAGAGAAGTGTCTATTACCAAAAATACAGAGCTTGGCACCTCTGTAAAATTGTTAAGATCATACCAACCATGTGATCAGGATATTGACGCCATTTTTGAGGTTCATGTGAGATGATGTATCCCAGTACAAAAATGTACCTAAATAAGATCCCTTGAGGCAGGCATTAAGTGCCGAAACATCGTCGATGTCAGGGGTTCCATGTTTATGAGCACTTTGGGAAAATCGTGGTTGAGCGTCTTTTGGAGATTAAGTACTGCTCAGGTTCATGAGATATAGGATTTGGTTAGAGACTTATTTTTGTACATTTAAGGAGAACCATAAATGATTATATCTTAAAGCATGCATATGATCCAGTCTAAAAGCCCATTGTGGGCACAAGCCTGTAGACTGAGACTACTAGCATTATAAACTGATATGGATCACCCTTTTTCTTAGTTGATTAAAAAGATGTATGAAATTGAGAAAGAGAATATATATTATTTTTGGGCAACAATAGTAGGTGAATCTAATGAAAAGCCCAGGCTGCCCAAACTTGTCCCTGGTGACCTAACAGCCAGTCAGATTTGCAGGATCGCCATGAAGAATATGCACGCGATAAATCGATATACACCAAAGATCTTGTTTATGCAAAATGAATGCACTTCAAAAGCTTAAAGGGAATTTAGCATTTCAAATGATAAAACTGCTTAACTGTGCATGCGGAATAGGTGCTCCAACGCCATCCCTGGGAATGCCTTTTCCGTGTACGTGTGACATCACTTCCGCATTTTTATGCATACACCCCCCGGGGACAAATTTCAAAAGTCCATTTATGTGCAAAACCCCTTTTGAAAATCCAGGCCCAATATGAACAGTAATTTAGGATTAGGATGTTCTGCTATGCATAAGGATTTGCATTTAACACAGTATGGTAAGCAATCTTCCCTCTCCCCCCCAACAAAAACCAACTTTTTAAAAAGAAAAGCCATTGTGATTGGCTATGAATAGCTAAAAGATTGAAATATCATGGTTTTAGTAAAAAAAAAAAACAAAAAACAAACCCAAAAAATCCAAAACTTTCATGTGCAGTAAATCATGGCAACAAATAGGTATATTTTGCATTATAGATAAGCTGAAGAGTTGTAAAATTGGGACTGCATAATTCCATACACTCTGCCACAGAATCTACCCTGAGGCTCCAACCAAATAACCCGGGACCCTGAGCTGGGAATCAGACCAATTGGCTGTCCATCTGTCTGCAAGCCCACGGATTAAGGGCCCTCTGGTCTGGCTCTCCAAAAGCACCAACCCCTAGCACAGATCCTTCAATACACCTGGCTTCCAGGTGGCCTCTGAAGATCAGCTGCAGCAACCCCTCGAAAGAAGCATGCTGTCTGATACTGAAGACGGAGCTGGCACAGACATGGACAGACTGGGCACAGACACTAAAAGGGAGCTAATCTAATGAAAGCAGCTGGAGAACAGCTGCTGCATCCAGTCACGAGACACAAGCTGCCCTGGGGACTGCAAAGAGCACAGCAGAGGGAAGTAAAACTGCTTACTACAACGTGAAGATATTTAAAGGACTGAGGGGATGATTTTACCAAAATGCCCACTAAGAAGAAAACAAAGAAATGTAGGAATGAAAGTAGTCCCTAGTGACAACAAATGGCCTTTATGTGCCTGCACTGCCCCTGCCATTATGAAACAGAAGGATCATGTTGTTAATGCATGTCTTATTTCCCAGCATGTATGCATCGCTTATCTTGGCTTTACTTCTGCCGTTTAATCTCTTGCGCCTGGACTGCTCTGCCCATGTGTTGAGAGCTGTGAATGCCCTCTGATCATGGCTGTGTGCTTCACATTCTATGGACCAAGGGCATTACATAACACTGACAGGCATTTTACATGCTCACATGAAACGTATATAATAAGAAAAGCAATTAAGGGCATTCCCTAGTAAGCATGAAACGTTTTCTCAAACCCCCTGGAGAGAGGCGAGTGAGGCCCAGGAAACGAACTGCATCTGTAATTTCATTTCTAACATGCATTTTCTATAGGAGAGCCAACTAGCTCACTGAGCATTTGCAGCACAGGGAGTACAGCTTCAGGTCCTGAGGCAGACAGTTCTAATCAGAGCAACTGCCTGGCTTTAGTCAGTTCTGGTTTTCCAACTCCCATTTCAAAGCTTTTCACATGGGGAAAAACCCAGAATGATCTGGAAGGAGAACAGAAAAGATAGACTAATTTGTTCTGCAGGTCAAGAGTGGGTGGTTTTGAGACAATTGGCACTAAGGGGGTTCTTGTTTCTCTTTACATCCCATCACGTTAGAACTACGACGCCGTAGCCCTTAATTCTCCTGTTTGGCTCCACTTACTTCAATCTTCACCCATGTTTATTAAGTCGGGTTGTAATTCCGACTTTGTTGATTGTTGTTTATTTATTTATTTATTTGTAATAACAATCAGGTCGATCCTGTAAGGCCGCGGTAATAACAGTGCGGCAGTGTCAGGCGCACCCTTCCTCCCCGCACGCACAGTTCTCTTCACTAACTCCCCGATACTTTCCTCTAATCGCATGCAAATGCATGCCGCGGCTTTAAAGCGGTAGGGAAGGGTTATGCCCGCCGTAACCCATTTTACTGTATAGGCGCTTAATACAGCGCCTATACAGTAACCAGGGTGCGCTGGTACCTGTCATTTCAAATGTCATTTCAAATGACATTTGAAATGACAGGCACCATGAAGTGAAAAAAAAAATACCAAAATATGTAAAAACCTGAGTGTTCAAAAAAAAATAAATTTTAAATACCTGTCGAAGGGCCGCGTGGGTCCAGGCGACGGCGGCGGGATGCCGGGTGGTCGCGTGTTAAATCTAGGCCGCGGGCGGGTGGGCGTCTGTTCCAGGCGGCAGCGGCGGGACACGCGTTAGTTCGAGACGGTCGGTGGGCGGTCGCGTGTTAAATCTAGGCCGGGTCGCACAGGCGCGCATTCATTCATCCAGGCGGAGGAGCCGGCGGCGAAAGCCGCCGGCTCCGCCTGAATGAATGCGCGCCTGTGCGACCCCTGCGATTCGGCGCTCAAGGCAGTGAATGAATGCGACCCCTGCGATTCGGCGCTCAAGGCAGTCACATGCCGTGACGTCACGGCATGTGACTGCCTTGAGCGCCGAATCGCAGGGGTCGCACAGGCGCGCATTCATTCAGGCGGAGCCGGCTGCTTTCGCTGCCGGCTCCTCCGCCTGGATGAATGAATGTGCGCCTGTGCGGACCCGGCCTAGATTTAACACGCGACCACCCGCCGCCCACCGACCGTCTCGAACTAACGCGTGTCCCCCCGCCGCCGCTGCCGCCTGGAACAGGCGCCCACCCGCCCGCGGCCTAGATTTAACACACGACCACCCGGCTCCCGCCGCCGCCGCCTGAACCCACGCAGCCCTCCGACAGGTATTTAAAAATTTTTATTTTTTTTCTGACAGGTTTTATGTGTCCCACATCATTACATTTTCTCGATCATCTCTGTATCGCTTTTTTTTTTTTATTGTTTTATTGTTTTTGAGTGTCTTAAGCGGTGTCGATGGATTTGTTACTAGACTCACAGTCCTAACTCCTACTAGGGGGAGGCGGGAAACTAACACGTTACGGCCGCGGCAAAACAGTGCGTTACTAATGAGATAACCTGAGCGCGCGTTACGGTATCGGAGGGGAATAGCTAATTCCTTCATTATACAGCTAATTCGTTCATTTACATGCCGGGTGGGGAAGGGTTACGCGTCTGTTTTAAGAAGCGCTACGGACGCGCGAAACTGGAGACTGTATCGCTGGTTTGCCTTACGCGTCCGAATTGTGCGCAGCGAGCTCGTTACAGACGAGAAATCTTCAAATGAATGTTACTGTATCGAGCTGTATGTTAATTTTAATCCTAAATCGTCTTCAGCTCTATCTATAAGTTCTCAGCGATAGCTATAAGTTCTCATGAGGTTAGACCTGTTATTTGTACCCTCTTGTTTGATATAATGTTCGATTGTTCGATGTAATTTCTAACTTTGGTTTTATGTAAACCGACGTGATATGTACCAGTACATGAACATCGGTATATAAAAGCTTTTAAATAAATAAATAAATAAATCCCCCCTCCTCAAATCCTAGTGGTCCTCCAGGTCTTCCATGATCTGCAATCCTCCAGTATGCCCTCTGCTCGGTAGGAAGTGAGAAAGCTTCATACCTGCTTTCTGTTGCTTCTACCACATTATTAGTTCGGGGTTTGATCCATACAAGTCTCCACAGATCTCATAAGGAGAGAATCTTGGATAGGTGTTGGGGGGCGGCTTACAGACGGAATGGATAATTCGGGGGGGCACATTTTAAAGCTCCAGCTTTTCTCCATAATGGTCCCTACTTGATGGAAAAGACTCCCAAGGGAGATCTTGTTTGAGACTGGTTTTCTGGTCTTTACCCATCCCACCAGGAAGCAAACTATCTTGCTTTACGGAAAACAAAAGCTAAGGCTTGGCTATTCAACCAGACCTCTTCCGAACAGACTCATTAGAAACATTAAAGTTTTTCCCACACTTGGTCCTTATGCCATACAATGGCACTCACTTAATTATATTATTATTATTGTAATTCTACCTTGTTAGGTCTGCCGAAATCTACTACTGACCCCTTACAGGTTCTCCAGAATTCTGCCGCCTGGCTTTTAACAAACACTAAAAAAAGAGACCACATAACCCCAGTCTTGCAAAGCCTTCTTTGGCTGCCGGTAATTTTTAGAATAAAACATAAAATGTTATGTACCATACAAAAGATTTTATATGGAGAAAAGACTGACTGGTTGAACATGTCAATCAGACTTCATGTCCCTCAACTGGAATTAAGGTCCGCAAATAAAGGTCTCCTTACAGTTCCCACAGTGAAATCTGCTCATTTAAGTGAGGCGAGAGACCGAGCTATTTCAGTCGCAGGTCCGAAACTTTGGAACACTTTACCACCTGAGATTACAACTGGATTTGAGAAAATTCAGAAAAGAGCTAAAAACATGGTACTTCCAACAGGCATTCAAAGCTGACCCCGAATGAAAAGACTTCTAATTTTTTACTTTTTCTAGCTTTTACTTTTTAGTAATGAATGTAGTTATCTTTTAGTCTTATTTATTTTATTAATCCTGTTTTTGTAATTTTTATTCTAATTATGTATTCTAATTATTCATATTTTATGTTATTTTTTTATTTGGAATGTAAACCATAATGATAGAAACTCGTTTCTGTACAATGGTACATAAAAACTGTACAAATAAAATAAATAAATAAATGTTAAACCTAAGTCTTAATTTCTGCAATTCGTTGAGAAGTCAGCCCTGGCACAAAGCGGAATATCAAATGTTTTAAAATAAATAATTAATAAATAAAACTCGAAATGTGGCTGTTTTCTCCAACATAATATTTGCTGATTAGGTGACTTACTAAGCATTAGATAAATTTTTTTTTTCAATGGTTCTTTATCTTCAGTTTCAGCCAGGGATCTCGAGGGAAGAAAATTTAGTTTTAACAACTGGGATTGTTTTGGGGTGCCTTGGTATTAATTTGGGCAAGTTTGGGGAGAGGGGGTGGAGTTTGCTACCTATGTAGTCTCTGTATTGCCTGTTTTTATTTTTCCTAATTTCGTACTGCTGTGTTTTTTCAATTGTACACTACCTTGGTCATCCTGATGGGTTTGTAAAGAGGGTCTACAAATGACTAAATAAAATTATTGGGTGGGGAAGTGGGAGGCTCTGTGAAGTAAGGTTTGAACATCACTGCTCCATCGGGCCAATGCAATATCATGTGCTAAGCCTGGTGCACAGGTTAATGAGTGCTTGGACATGCATTTTGGAAGTGCGTCCATAACCCCCGATGCAATAAGGGGATCAGTGCGTCCAAAACTCGCATCCAAACTCGCACGTGGTTAATAATGCTCATCACATGTAAATTCCATGTAGATGAGGCTATTAGCTATTACCCCACGATGCAAAAAATCCCCGTGCATCCAATATTGCATTGGCCCCTATGTCTTTGGTCACTATGGTTACAACCAGAAAACAAATCTGCCGCAATGGTGAAAACGCAGTGGAGGCCTAAGGGCAGGTGTCCCTCATAGTCTCTCTTTCCAGTGGCATCTTACACTCCCAACAACATTAAGGGTTTGGAAAATGAGATTCGGTGCTAAAATGTGTAAAATAATGCATCTAAAGCACAAAAGTCCATTAGCCTCACATCAAATAGAAAGACAAGAACTGGAAATTGTCATACAATAAAGATCTAGGTGGATAATCTCAAGGTAGTCAGTCAATGGGAAAGTTAACTATGTTTGATTGCAAAAGAAGAAGTATTATCAGATGGAAAAAAAGAGGTAATATTCCACTTGTATAGGTCACTAGTGTGTTCCGTCTGGAGGCTACATCTTCATAAGGTTATTGAGAGAATGGAAGCAGTTCAGCAGGCTACTAAAATGATACAAGGTCTGCAACTCAAACCCTACAAAGACAATGGCATACTAAGGGAGGCAGAAGACGAGGCCCTGCGGTGTCGTCGGCATTTCCCAGGAGCTGGCGACAGAAGATGTTCTGTTGTGCAGCCAGCGGCTGAAGAAATGAGAGACTGGCCCGCAGCAAGTGATCTAGATGGAGCCACCAGGATAGACTGGTCCTGACTGAGGATGGAAGCGGCAGGGGCATCTGAAATTCTCGAGATATCGGTTTCCACCGGGAAAGCAATGCTCTTTGCAAAGGCCTCATATGAGCCAGAGCCCACGGTACCACATCTATAGCGGAGGCCATGGTTCCCAGAACCTGCAAGTAGTCCCAAACAGAAAAGTACAACTTACCCCACAAATACAGGAATACATTAAATAGATAGTGAGACAGGAATGTCCCTGACAGGAATCCTGCCTGCAAGTTCAGCCCGGGATAACTGAACCGGTGGCTCTGAACGTTTTCCTATTATTATTTTTTTTTTTTTTAAAGATCCATCCAACGAAGAAAGGTTATAGGAAGAACTATAAAGAAATGTCCTTTCTAAGTAAGAGGGAGAACCGTAGGTGCAGCCCGCATCTGCTGGAGTCAGGGGAATACCGAGGGAATGTAGAGGGTGCACTTGCTAATAAGGGACCGCCTTCTCAGTTTTTGCTCTGACTCCATCTGCTGGAAGGGGGAGACAACCCACGGTCTGGACTCATCCTGGTACGTACAGGGAAACAATATTTCTGTGGGTTGATTGGCATGAGAAGTGTGCATGCACACATTTGTGTTCCCATTATTTATTCAGTTACAAGTAAGGATAATGTCCAGAGTAGTAAAGAATTCTCTTGCTGAAATATGGAAGTGGCTTATTGTAGAGGAGATGACATGGAAAGCAAATGTAAGACCCCAATAAGTGCTCTGTTGTTTTGCCTTTAATGAAGTTACTTCCTGCTAATGCAATCCATTTTGTTGTGGTAGAGTCTTAATGGGAAAGGACACAATGATGAGATCACTCCTCTGCTACTAGTCTAAAATGGATGCTCATAATTACAACAGGTCAAATCTCTTCAAGGTCAGTTATCTGCAGACGTTTAGGCTTAAAACTTATGATAGCACTTTTTAGCTAGCTGGACAGCAAGGCTTGGTGAATTGTGAGCAATAGTGTTTTCTTTGAAGTGATCCTGCAAAGTAGCAGGGACTTGCCCTGAATAAACACCCATTATAAAATTCTGACTGCCTCAAGCGTTTCTTAGCAAGACTACCTCTTCATTCTGTTCATCTAAAAATAAGGTGTATTTGCTGTTACTCCAATCCACTCCCTTCCTTAAGTTCTTTCTTGCAGAGTGGTTTATCTGTCCAAAGGACCTCATCCAGTGCATGTTAGCACATGCTCAACCTTACATAACATAGCCTGGCACACAGTACTCATGTTAAACCTGTAATCTACTATTGTACTTCTTACCTTCATTGGGTTTTCATCATAGGTTGGAGTGCCCAGGTCCATTTCAGCTTCATGCTCCACACTGCCATCGTCTCCAGGACTGTCCCAGGCAGGGGGATCCCACTGTGTTTGTCTGGGAGATAAAATTAAACTGGTGACTCTGTTTGCATTGGCACTGCTATGCAAATGATGCTGTTCCACTGAAGACTTCTGCAAACTCTGCTTCTGATTCTAGCTAAAGAGAACCAAGTGCTGATAGCACTCAAAAGTCAGAAATATAGTACCCCAACCAAACTGTTTATTGTGACTCTTATTTTTATTTTGCAGGGCTGGGGCAGGGAGCCCCATGATACAGGGATTTTGTTTCCTGGTGTATTATATTGCAGAGCACTTTGGTTTAATGGACTCACCGTGTAATCACGTGATAATAATAGATCTTCCCTTCAGGATCCCGGGCTGTTTTCCAACTGGGTGGAAGGACGATAGTTTTGGGTTTGGGTGGAGATGGTGGAGGGAGATCTAGAAGGTTGTTTGCCGCCGCCGCCACCACCAACTCTGGCTAAAAAAAAAATCCAAAAATATGAGAAGTCACTAAAAGAGTATCAAAGTTTAAAAAATTGCATCACAGAAAAAAGAGAACTGAAAGGAAGAATATGTGATCATCTAAGTCCATCCCTCCGTCTCAAGGTAGAACAAAGTTGCTTACCTGTAACAGGTATTCTTCTGTAGACAGCAGGACAAATCAGCCACACAAGTGGGTGATGACATCCAATGGTGCTCAGAGCTCAGAAAGAAATGTTTCTGAGAATGCATAGGAGTTCCCGTGCACCGGTTCTGTGCAAGTCTCCTCAGTCTTTTCACCAGCTGAATTTCTAAGGGGGGGGAGGGTGGGATGGCATGGCTGATTTGTCCTACTATGTATAGAGAACACTAGTTACACGTGAGCAACTGTTTTCTCCATGAAAAAGTAGGAGCAAATACAGCCACACAAGTGGGGATTCCCAAGTTGAGAGTTGCATAAAATATATGAAAAAACCATTTTTTTCATATGCCTTATGACTGGGTTTTAAAGTTACTATTTGAAGAGAATTGTTTTATACTGTTTGACCAAAGACACTATCTCTATTAGAGTTTTCTTCAACACGATAATGTAACATATATACTGTATATAGTAACATGGCAACGATGGCAGAAAAGGACCAAATGGTCTATCCAGTCTGCCCAACAAGTTTCTTAAGGTAGCATCTGCAGTGCTGTGCAGGTTTCCTTCCTTTAAGGGTAAGTAACTGCCATTCTCTGCAGTTATCCTCAAGCCTTATGATAATGGTAGTAATATTTACAATCAAAACCAAGCATCTGTCTAACCCGTAAAATATTACTGCTAGCAACATTTTTACGATGTGAGTGGCCTTCTTGATAATTCAGACAATGCTGCTTGAAGGTGCTTTGCTTTTGGACTTGGCTGTAGAAGCAGGCCTGCGTTTTTTCCCTTATGTCTGCGTATCAGTACCCCAGACCGAACAAGTCGGGGTCCTTGCTGGTTGTTGTCTGAATTTAATTCCCCTTTTTTTTCCCTCTTGGAGAGCAATGTTGCAGTTGTATCAAAAGCATCAAAGCTAATTGGTTAAGGGTAGTAATCACCATGCCTGGAAATATCATTAAATTCTGATTACATAGAAATGACAGCAGAAAATGACCAAACAGTCCAAGCTTATGGTAGTATCTGCTGCGCCATACAGGTCACCGCATACTTATCAGTTTCCCGGACGGTAAAAGTCAGGGTCCCTGTTATACTGAGGAATTTGGAATCATCCTTAGAGATATTTGTCTTTTTTGTTTTTCAGTCAAAAAATGTTAAGCTTGTATTTTAAGTGTGTAAACCGCAGTGATACTTTGCGGTATAACAGTGATCATATAAATAAATGCCTTCTGCTACGAGTAGTAACTGCTGCACTGAGCAGGTTCCCCTTTTATACCCCTTTTTTCCATTTCCGTCCTCTAGCCTTTAGGGATCCACAGTGTTTATCCCATGCTCCTTTGAATTCTTTGACTGTTTTTGTCTTCACCGCCTCCTCCGGAAGGGCATTCCAGGCATCCACCAGCCTCTCTATGAAGAAATATTTCCTGATGTTGGTTTTGAGTCGTCCCTCATGGAATTTCATTTCGTGACCCCTAATTCTATTGCCTGACAAAGGTATGAACAGACCACCATATAGCTGCTGTACAAATATCTTCAATAAAGGCTGAAAGAGAAAATGTCACTGAAGCCACAGCTGCTTGAGTCTGATGAGTTTTTACTTTTCTGGGAAGGCTTATGCCAGCATCTTTAAAACAAAAAATTATGCAGTGAAGGCCAAAAGGAAAGCTTTGTTTTCCTACTGGACGACCTTGTTTATTGAATTATAAGAAATGAAGAGAGATCTTTGTTTTCAGTTTTATTTTATTTTTCCTGGGAATTTCAATGTCATAACAAAAAACTAATCAGAGGAGTTAATGATTTTTCTTCTGATTTTTTTTTTTTGTTAGAACATTGAAATTCCCAGGAAAAATAAAATAACTAAAAGTAGGTTCCTAGAGATGAACAATTGTCAAGATTTTCCGAGAAGTTTTATTCTCTCAAGGTAAAAAAAAAAAAAAAGAAGAGTTCTTCTGCTTGTTCTGCTTTACAGGAATGAAATTTTGGAAACCATATAGGATTGATTTAAATGGAAGCAAGAGTCTACCTTTGGAAGGATCTTAGGAAGAGTTCTTTTTGAGTGACTTGAGGGTCTGCTACTAGCGCTTGGAGTTTGCTTGCTCTCCAAGCAGAAGTGAGAGCTAGAAGAAAAAGGATTTTCCAAGTCAGAAATTTGATGTCATTAGATGTGATCGGCTCAAATGGAGGATAGATCAGTCTTGGCAAGATGAGATGAAAGTCCCATTGCCATGGGGAGTCTTTTATAGGAGGATGAAGATGAAAAGGACCTTTTATAAATCTTAGAAAAGGAATGGTGAATAAAACGGAAAATGTCATAATGCCTCTGTATCGCTCCATGGTGAGACCGCACCTTGAATACGGTGTACAATTCTGGTCGCCGCATCTCAAAAAAGATATAATTGCGATGGAGAAGGTACAGAGAAGGGCTACCAAAATGATAAGGGGAATGGAACAACTCCCCTATGAGGAAAGACTAAAGAGGTTAGGACTTTTCAGCTTGGAGAAGAGACGACTGAGGGGGGATATGATAGAGGTGTTTAAAATCATGAGAGGTCTAGAACGGGTAGATGTGAATCGGTTATTTACTCTTTCGGATAGTAGAAAGACTAGGGGGCATTCCATGAAGTTAGCATGTGGCACATTTAAAACTAATCGGAGAAAGTTCTTTTTTACTCAACGCACAATTAAACTCTGGAATTTGTTGCCAGAGAATGTGGTTAGTGCAGTTAGTATAGCTGTGTTTAAAAAAGGATTGGATAAGTTCTTGGAGGAGAAGTCCATTACCTGCTATTAAGTTCACTTAGGGTTTGATTTTAAAAAGCATTTACTCGAGCAAAACTGGTTTTTGCTCGAGTAAATACACTTTACTCAAGCAAGTGGGCTTTTCAAAATTGCTACAATATATGCCATTGAATTGTCCATAGGATTTACTCAAGTAAGTGCACTTTACTCGAGTAAACAGCTTTTGAAAATTGCTACGATAGTATGTCACATTTACATGCGTAACTCCTTTGAAAATTACCCCCTTAGAGAATAGCCACTGCCATTAGCAATGGTTACATGGAATAGACTTGGTTTTTGGGTACTTGCCAGGTTCTTGTGGCCTGGATTGGCCACTGTTGGAGGCAGGATGCTGGGCTTGATGGACCCTTGGTCTAACCCAGTATGGCATTTTCTTATGTTCTTATGCTGTTAGACGGCCTAGCTTTGCTTCTGTCGCCTGGGTTCACAAACCTTCACTGTGTACTACGAGTGCTCCCAGCAACCCCAGATTTCCCTTCTCTGCCCTCTCTCCTGGCACCATGAGACATTGAGACCCATATTTCCATGTAACATATGGTTACATGGAAATATGACGGCACATACGGCCTAGCTAGTCTGGCCATCCACACCAACTACTCAGTTTTGCCAACCCTATCCCTCCCCTCAGATATCCTTTGTGCTTATCTCATGTTTTCTTGAATTCAAATGATTAATTTTTTTTATTTCAAAAACTAGCATTCTGCATGATATTGTCTTTATCTCCATCACATCCACATGGGAGGCTGTTTCATGCATCCACCACCCCTCTCTGTAAAAAAATATTGCCTTAGATTACATCCTATGACCCCCTTGTTCTAGAACCTTTCTAGAGCCTTTCCTTTAGGAAGTGGAGGAATAGTCTAGTGGTTAGAGCAGTGGGCTACGACCCAGGGAAACCAAGGTTCAAATTCCACCATCGCTCCTTGTGACCTTGGGCAAGTCACTTTATCCTCCGTTGACTCAGGTACAAAATTGGATTGTAAGCCCTGTGGGGATAGGGAAATACCTAGAGTATCTGAATGTAATCTGCTCTGAAGAGCCGAAAAGTGGAATATAAATCTAAATAAATTATGTTTAGATCTTTAAATCTATTCCCATGTGTTTTACAACAGACACTGCCCATTTTAGTAGCCTCCCTCTGGACAGACTCCAATCGGTTTATATCTTTCTGAAGGTGCGGTCTCCAGAACTGTACACAGTATTCCAAATGAGGTTTCACCAAGGACTTATACAGGGGCAATATCACCTTTTTTCTGCGGATCATTTCTCTTGCTATGCACCCAAGCAATCTTTCTGGCTTTTGCCATCGCCTTATCACCTGATTGACCACCTTAATATCATAGGATGCTATCCCCCCCAGATCTTGCTTTTCTTTTGTGCTTAGAAGAATTTCACCTCCTATACTATACCATGCCCTTGGATTTTTGCAGCAGGAATTTTAATGCTTGGACTCCTGGAATCAACTTCTAGTTGGAATTCCTCAAGAAAGTCCACTAAGTTCTGGAAGCCTGGGTGATTTCAATTCTTCCAAGTGCTTGACAAGCTTCTCCCCCACCCAAAAAACAAAACAAAACACAACACACTTTCCTAACAGGAAGCTTAGTGAGACCCGTCTTGGAGCTGCTGCTCAGTTCTTCAACCACAGTAAACAATGAGCTGTCCCCATGCTCCAGGCCAAAGTTCAAATGAGATCATCAGTGGCATCCATCAAAAAGTCACAAGTTCCAGCTAAGCTGCCTCTTCCAACTCTACTCCAGAAGCTCCCAAGGAGCTGTGGTATCAAACACGGGCATATCCTGGCCACATAGCCACTACAACCTGCTGCTTCCAAAGCTAGCTCTGAGACCTCACAGGCTTATCTTTCAATCCTGTGTATCTATGAAGGCAGTGTCACCCTCAACAGGAAAAGTGGTCTCTTGTGACTGCACAAATTAGTGCATTCACCTTTGGAGCCTTGAATTCTCCCTCTCTTCCATCAAGAGTGGCTATAGCTTAATTATAGCTTTTTCAACCTTCACAACAGCATCCGGAGCATTCTATCCCACAGAGATCAACTCCCTGATTGACTGATGCAAGGGGAAAGCTCTTGCAGGCTTCCTCATGCCTGTTATGGTAAGGTTCCCGGTGGCCTTCCTCTCCTCGCTTTTATTCTCAGTTATGTTCAAGGCCCATAAAACCTGAATAATCATGACAGGCAGCTCCTTCTTCCTTAACAGATAGATCACCAAGGATTATTCTTTTCCTGGGGGAAATCTAACCATGCTCTAAAAACTTTTCCTGAAATCACTCCATTGGCCCTCTATGAAAGAAATTAGAGATAAACATGACCTGGAGGAAATCCTCCCCTTGGACCGTTTCCCCTGAAGTGGAAAAAGCGATACAGAAGGCTCAGCACCCGCACTCTGCTTTAAACAAAAAGCTTGGTGCAAAAACAGCACAAACTCTGGGAAAAAGGCAGTCACTGCAGCTGCACGAGAGATGGTGGCAGCACTAGAGGACTCCCCGGAGAATCCCAGAGATAACCTCCCCAAGGGGACTTGCATTTCCCCAGTGACTGCTGGCATCAACATGGGAAGGCCCTTTTCTTCTCGCCTCAGTGCACCATAGGAAATGCTTTTCAGAACAGCACTCGCTGGCGATTGCTCCTCCAAAGTGGCAAGTTCCTCCTCCACCTCCTTCAGGCACAAGTAGCACAACTCTCCGACTCCTGTGCCATTGCGGTGTGCTCTGCTGTGTTTGTCAAGTCCTATTATGGACTCCCTGCCTCCTCAACCCCTTCCGGGAGCAGTCAATTACAGACTTTGCTACCACAGACACCTGCCACAGTTCCTGAACCTGTAAGGCGATGTTCCCGACAGCCTTCTTTCTCTTTTCACTCTGTTTTATCGTTTTTTTTTTTTTTTTTAACTTTATTGTTCAGGACCACAGAGGAAGGTAAACAGAGGAGAAGTGGGATAGAGATAGAGAGAGAAGGGCAAACAAGTTCAGAAGGCAGGCCAGTTAGCCCATAGCTTAAAGTTCCTTGAAACTCTTAGAAGCCCCTGAACCATATTCCGCTCAATAGAGGGAGGAAGAGACTGCAAGGTCTATTGCTCCAGCAATGGCCAGAGTCCTCTTCTAATTTTTTTCTTTACTCGGCCTTAGCCTGGATCCAACTCTCAGCATATGATGCTTGCCTACCATATGCTGGACATAGACAACACTGGCAGGCTGAGTTCTGTATGCAATCCTATATAATGTGATGTCAGCAAATCTGATGTTTTGTCTCCATCTCAATAAATCGATCTAGTCTAGTCTGGTTGGATAAAAAGAAATTTCCCTATGAAAATCAACTTGCAATCCCATGGGTACCTTGCAGGCTCTACTAGTAATATCAATATCGCCCTCTAAAGGCTGAACAAAAATTGGGTTCTCTTCTACAAACTAGACTTAGTGCTAATTGCAGTAAGGTTAACTTAAGTTGGTTCTGAGACCAGTCTCACATGTAGAAGGTATTTATGCAGGTTTTATGTGGAATAAGAAAAAGGATCTACGGATTTACCCCTCACATTAGATGACAAACTTCCTTCATTTAAAAATCACACTACCTTTTGGAAGACTCTTTCCTAGAAACCAGGACGACATGAGACATTTTCTTAGAGAGTCCATGTTACAACTCTCTCAAATGGAGAAATTACTTACCTGATAATTCTGTTTTCCTTAGTGTAGCTAGATGGACTCAGGACTAGTGGGGTTTATGCTCGCCTGCCAGCAGATGGAGCAAGCTGACATCACAGTATATATAACCCTGCAGTGACCCCAGCCTGTCAGTATTCTCTTCAAAAGCAACTGAGGTCAGAGAAGCAAAAAACTTGATTAAAGATATGATTAAAAACGGCTAATCAGAGCTGTACTCAACCAACCATAAACACTGAAATCACATAAGATTCTAGGTATCCCAAACTAGGGACTGGATGAATACCTACCAGTAATACCTTGGGACCCAGAGCCCTACAGCAGGACTATTGACTCACTCATGCGGCAGCCAAGGGTAGGAAGCTGAGTCCATCTGTCTACACTAAGGAAAACAAAATGATCAGGTAAGTAATTTCTCCATTTCCTAGCGTGTAGACAGATGGATTCAGGACCAGTGGGATGTACCAAAGCTACTCCCCAACAGGGTGGGAGGTGTCTGCGGTCCAGTCAACACCGCATGTGCAAAGGCTGCATCCTTCCGGGCCAGCACATCCAGATGATAAAACCTGGAAAAAGTGTGTAAGGAGGACCATGTCACAGCTCAGCAGATATAGACAGCAGACAACAGACTAACCTTCGCCTATGACGCTGCCTGAACCCTAGTGGAATGAGCCCTAACCTGAGTAGGCAATGGCTTTCCAGCATCCACATATGCAGCCATGATTACCTCCTTAATCCAACGAGCTATGGTAGCCCGTGAAGCTGGAGAACCCTGCTTATTCCCGCCATGGAGAACAAACAGGCGATCCATCTTTTAAAAAGACTCAGAGACCTACAGGTACAGCATGACAAGATGCTTAACATCCAAGGAGTGCAAAAAACGAAACTCCTCCACATCCTTGACCTTATCCAGGGATGGGAAGGAGATGAACTGATTCAAATAAAAGTCCGAGACTACTTTGGGCAAGAAGGATGGAACAGTACGCAGCTGTAACACTCCTGGAGTCACCCAAAGGAACGGCTCCTGGAAAGACAATGCCTGCAGCTCAGAAATCCGATGTGCAGTACATACAGCCACCAGAAACACAGTCTTCAAAGTCAGCAACTGTAAGGAAAGGCTACGTAGTGGTCGGAACATAGGACCTGCTAAAAAGTCCAGCACAAATTAAGACTCCACAATGGAACTGGTAACCTCAAGGGAGGCTTAAGGTGCTTCACTTCCTTCAAAAAACGGGCCACATCAGGACGAGACGACAATGTAACATCATTCACTAGGCCTCAAACAGGCAAGAGCAGTAAACTGCATCCTCAAGGAATTAAGGTCAAGTCTTTATTCAATCCATCCTGCAAAAAATCAAGAATGAGACACATCTTAACTGAATGAGGAAGAAAACCCCGCTCCTCACACCAGGCTTCAAAAAGTCTCCAAACCCGCACATAAGCCAAGGAAGTGGAGAACTTGCGAGCACAAAATAAAGCAGCAATCACCGCAGAGGAATAACCATGCTTTAACAGGCGAGCCCTCTCAAGGGCCAAACTGTAAGACAGAATCAAGTCGGATCCTTGTAAAGAACCAGTCCCTGCCGAAGCAGATCCATGTGCGGCGGAAGATGAAGGGGGCCCACCACCAGGAGTCATCACAAATCCGCATACCACGGCACCTGGGCCAGTCTGGTGCCACCAGGAGTACTAGCCCCTTGTGGCCTTCAATCTTGTGAATTATCCTGCCCAGGAAGGGCCACTGAGGAAAGGTATAAAGCAATCTGTCTTCGGGCCAAACCTGTATGAGAGCATCTATTCCCAGGGACCACGGATCTCTCCTGCGACTGTAGAAGTGAGGAACCTTCGCATTTCGAGAAGTCACCAGCAGGTCTAGGAATGGAAGACCCCAGCGATTCACAATCATCTGAAACGCCTCGCCTTACAACACCCACTCTCCTGGATCCAGACTCTCCTTGCTGAGAAAGTCCGTTCTTACGTTATCTTTTCCTGCAATGTGAGAGGCTGAGATCATCTGCAGATCACCTTCTGCCCATTCCATCAGTTGGTCTATTTCCTGAGACACTTGCTGGCTCTTGGTTCTTTCCTGGTGATTGATATAGGCCACAATCATTGTGTTGTCTGACATCACGTGAACTGCTTGATTCCTCAGCCTGTGGCTGAACTGCAAGCATGCCAGCCGTACCGCCCCAGGTCTCCAGGCGATTGATGTTCCAGCGGGACTCTTCGACATTCTAGCACCCCTGGGCTGTTAACTATAGACAGTGAGCCCCCCAACCCCCTGGAGACCCGCATCTGTCGTGAGTACCAACCATGCCGGAGAGGACAAGGGAATTCCCTTTCACAGATGATCCTCTTGCAACCACCACTGGAGGCAGGAGCAGATTTCCTTAGGCAAGTGGAGCTGAACCACATAATCCTGAGACTGCGGGTTCCAACAAGATAAAGTGCTGAAGAGGATGCATATGCGCCCTTGACCACAGCATCACTTCCATGGTAGATGCCATCAAGCAGAGTACCTGTAGGTAGGATCACACTGTCAGGCGTATGGTGTTCAACAACTGACAAACTTGAGACATCAATCTCAGGATCCGAACTTCTGTAGGAAAACTCAATCCTGTCCGGAGTCAAACCGGACCCACATATATACCAAACACAAGGATGGTTGAATATTGCTCTTGGTCAGGTTCACCACCCAACCGAGTTCCTGCAATAAGGAGATCACCTTGTGTGTCACCAGGCGGCTCTTTTCCTGAGAATTGGCTCAAATCAGCCAGTCGTCCACATATGGATGCACTAGGATTTCTTTTTTGCAAGGCTGCCACTACCACCACCATAATCTTGGAAAACATTCTGGGAGTGGTAGCTAGACCAAAAGGCAGTGCCTGAAAGTAATAATGGCGCCCCCAACACCGCAAAGTGTAGAAAGTGTTGGTGATCCAATTGGATGGGAATATGAAGGTAAGCTTCTGACAGATCCAAGGAGGTCAGAAATTCCTCCGACTGCACCACCATTGTTTCCATTTGAAAATGAGTCACCTTCAAATGATGGTTGACTCTCTTGAGATCCAAGATGGGAGAAAAGGAGCTCTTCTTCTTGGGCACAACAAAATAAATGGAATATCACCCCATAATTTGAGACATGGGCACTGGAACCACAGCCCTCAGTCTGAGGAGCCTTTGAAGTGTGAACTGCACTGCCTGCTTCTTCTACGGGGAGTGGCAAGGGGACACCATGAACATGTCCTGAGGAATACTGCAAAATTTCAGTGCACACACTTCGCTTATCACCACCAGGACCCACTGGTCCGACATGATCTCAACCCACCTCCGATAAAAGAGAGAGAGACGTCCCCCTATTTCCTGTTCTGGAAGGTGGGTTGGCAAACCTTCGTTGGGAAACTCGGGAAGGTCCACCACCCAAGCCCGCACCTTGCTTGGGCTGCTGGGCACAAAAGAACTGAGACCTACCGAAAGGCCAAGTCCACTGAAAGGTCGTCCCTCTGTAGGGACGAAAACACCTGGAACTCTGGAAATGACTCATACCAAAGAGGCGCTGTAACTGTTTCTTATGCTCCGGCAACTGAGGTACCAGAGACTTGTCCCACTTACTGGCCAGTTTCTCCAACTCGTTCCCAAACAAGAGTGAGCCTTTAAAGGGCATCTTGGTAAGATTGGCTTTGGAAGCTGTGTCAGCTTACCAACTTCACAACCAGAATTCACGCCTGGCCATTTATCACCGAAGCCACTCCTCTGGCTGAGGTCCGAACCAAATCATAGCCTGCATCTGCTAAAAAGGCAGCAGCAGGCTCCGTAAGCACTCTGGAATTCCCTCCAGACTCATCAACCTCCTGAGAGAGAAGCAGACAAGATCTCGCCACTAGGGCGCAACAGGAGGCAATCTGTAAATTCATCGCCATTGCCTCAAAGGCTTGCTTAAGAATAGCATCAATCCTTTCTATCATGTGCATCCTTCAAAGCCGCTCCTCCCTCTACGGGATAGTCGTCCGCTTAGACACGGAACATACCAGAGCATCCACTTTGGGAAAATGCAAACGCTCTCTCTCAGCCAGATCCAGGGGGTACAGGCCTTCCAATGTCCAACACCCTTTAAAATCTGCCTCTGGTGCATCCTATTCCAGATCAATCAATTCCTGGATGGCATCTACCCCGGGGAAAAACAAGAGGCTTTATGTAAGGAAACCAAAATGGAATTCTCCCTAGGCTCTGACTTAGCATCTGCACCAGGAACACCCAGCTGTTTCAAGGTCTGGGAAATCAGGGCTGGCAGTTCATCTCTATGAAAGAACTGCAACATGATTTGGTACGGTTCCAGCCCTGGAGGAATTTCCCTATCTTCCAGGGTATCAGGATCATCCTCATCATCAGTGCCAAATTTATTTATTTAGGTTTTTTATATACCAGCATTCATGATACAATCACATCATGCTGGTTTACAGTTGAACAGGGGTGCATAAAAACTTCAAACTGGAACAGTAGTGCGAAAAAAGCAGTTACAAATAACAAGGAAGATTGAACTGGGCGAAGAGAGAAATAAAAGGAAAGAATAATGTCAGCTAGAGATAATTAAACATTGCTGATACTAAAATGACTGTGTGATAAATGTTGGTGGGGTGAGAGATTAATTAGGGTCCGGGAATGTTTGCTTTCTTGTCAGGAACACCCTGCAGGGAGCAGAGATGAGCCATTGGCACTTAAGCATAGGACTGGAAGAGGGAGGAGCCACCTGCTGAGGGTCTAACCAGACAGAAATGGGAGAAGCGGAGGATTGCGCCTGAAGAAAGGCTTGTAAGTCTTGAAAAGATTCCACCCAAGAAAAAGCAGCCGGGTCCAGACCAAGCCCAGAAGGAACTGAAGCCGGTCCCACATAACTGCCCTCGCCAGAGGAGCCAGTCAAGGGAGAACCAAGATCTGGCAACCCCCATCCAATCATCAGAATGGGACGAGTCAGGCTTAGCAAAATCCAAGGACGACAAACTCTCCCTGAGCATCTGAGTAACGTTGACACAAGTTAGAATCTAGGTCAGGCTGAGAAGCCCTAATATGACAGGCAACAAAAATAGGAAGATGCTTAGGCTTCTAGCTTTCCGGCACCATTGCTGCATAAACATGCGTCGGAATGGCTCGTGCTCAAAAATTAAATGCGCTAAAAAAATAAGCGCCTACAAGAAAGCGCAGCAAGGCGCATGCACAACCTGTGCGCTCAGTTAAGCACGTAAAAAAGTATGCCCAAAAACTGAGTGCACAACGTGTGTGCAGAGCCAACACACTGTGCACACTGATAGCCTATACAGGGTAGCAGAACATGCACAAGAGCAGGTGAAAACAGCCGCTGTGGCCTACCATGCGACGTACAAGAAAAAAGTCTATGGGTGGGGCCTAGCCCACTGGGGGCTGCTCAATCTGCCAGGCTGCCTAGTTCCCCAACCCCCAGGGAACGGGAGAGGAAAGTTTGGTTCTTACCTGCTAATTTTTGTTCCTGTAATACCACATATCAGTCCAGACCAGTGGGTTATGCACTCCCACCAGCAGATGGAGTCAGAGAGCAAAGCTTTGAGGCACTGGTATCCCAAGTGTGCTACCTGCAGCTCATCAGTATTTATCGATACCCAAGCAAAGTATAATTGACAAAAAACCATCTAACCATCAAGGGTCCGAAACAAACAACCCCAATACCTGATAATCAGGTTTGAACCACGGTTCATAACAAAAACCAAAATAATATAGAATCATTTTGATAGATTCCCTATATACAGCAGCTAACCATTAGGTAAATCAGTCTTTCGGCAGTAGCACCCAGGCGGATTCTGGACTGATCTGTGGTATTACAGGAATGAAAATTAGCAGGTAAGAACCAATTTTCCTTTCCTGTACATACCCAGATCAGTCCAGACCAGTGGGATGTACCAAAGCCACATTACACCAGATGGGAACCCAAAAGACCCGCTCGCAAGACGCTCTCCCCAAAAAGCGCTTGGTCCAGATCCCTAATATCCAGACGATAATGCCTTGTGAAGGTATGCAGGGAAGACCAGACTGCGGCTCTACAAATCTCCTCAGGCGACAACAACTTATACTCCACCCAAGAAGCCGCTTGCGCTCTCGTCAAGTGAGCTTCTAAACCAGTCGGGACGGAGTGACCCTTCCCGATGTAGGCCAAGCAAATTGTTTCCTTCAGCCAGTGAGCCAAGGATGCCTTAGATGCCTTTTCACCCTTCTTTGGACCTCCAAAGAGCACAAAAAGGTTATCCGATTTTCGAAAAGAGTTAGTGACCTTCAAATACCGAAGGAGAACCCGGCGGACACCTAACAGATGAAGATCTTTTCCCATAGCGGGGTCACGAGCCCAATCAGGGAATCTGGGTAACTCCACGGACTGATTAACATGAAAGGCAGACACCACTTTCGGTAAAAAGGAAGGGACCGTGTACAGGGACACCCTATCAGCCGAGATGCGATGGAAGGGATCTCTACAGGAAGGAGCCTGTAGGGATCCCTTCTATCGCATAAATAAAGAATTCTGAAATACGCCTCGCGGAACAGATGGCCACCAAGAACACCATCTTCAAGGTGAGGTCCTTTAAGGAAGCGTGTCCCAGAGGCTCAAAATGGGGATCATGAAGCGCCCTCAACACCAGATTGAGATTCCACTCCGGGCATAACTTACGAAGACGAGGACGAAGGTGCTTCACCCCTTTCAGGAAACGGACAATGTCCAAGTGGCTGGCTAGAGGCTTGCCACCTACCCGCCCTAGGAGACATCCCAGGGCTGAAAATCTGAACATGCAGGGAACTATAAGCCAAACCTTTAGATAATCCCTGCTGCAAAAACTTCAAACATCTTCCACACTTGAGCGTATGCCATAGATGTCGAGGGCCGCCTGGACTGAAGCAGGGTGGAAATCACCTGTTCCGAATAACCTTTCATCTGTAACCGCCACCTCTCAAACACCAGGCTGCGAGAGAGAAGTGATCCTCCCAATCCGAAAAAATAGGCCCTTGTTGCAGGAGGTTCAGCAGATGAGCTAGGTGAGCAGGCCATCTGTCGCCAACCATACCAGGTCCGCAAACCACGGCCATCGCGGCAACTCCGGTGCCACCAGAATTACCGAACATGGATGGTCCTTTATGCGCCGGAGAACGCGCCTGATCAGGGGCCATGGAGGAAAGGCATACAGGAGAATTCCGGTTGGCCACTTGCAGACTACTGCGGCTACTCCTACTGCCCTGATTTTCTTCTTTCGGCTGAAGAACCGGTCTGTCTTGGCGTTGACACAGGTCGCCATGAGGTCCAGTTGGGGGAACTCCTCATCTGGCACAAATGTGATTCCAACCTTCCGGGGATAGTTTCTACTCCCCGGGATCCAGCTGTTGACGACTGAGGAAGTCCGCCTGCACCTTGTCCATGCCTGCCACATGAGAGGCTGTGATGCCTTCCAGATGAAGCTTGGCCCAAGCGAAGAGGAGATGTGCTTCCTGTGCCACGGCCGGACTCCTGGTTACTCCTTGGCGATTGAGATATGCCACTGTGGTGGCGTTGTCCGAGAAGACTCAAACCATTCTCCCCTGCGCCAGGGACTGGAATGCCAACAACGCTTTGTGGACTGCCCTTGTCTCTAGGCGATTGATAGACCACGACAGTTTGGGTAAGGACCAGGTTCCCTGCACTGCATGACTGAGGCACACTGCTCCCCAGCCTTGAAGGCTCACATCCGTTGTCATGATCACCCAATCCGGGACTTCGAGAGGCATCCCCTTCTGTAAGTTGTCTTCCTACAACCACTATTGCAGGCTGGACCTGATTCGCTGTGACAAAGGCAGGGGCAACTGGTATTACTCCAACACTGGGTCCCACCGCAACAGTAGATCTCTCTGCAACAGTCTCAGGTGAGCGAAGGCCCAAGGCACCAATTCCAACATGGAAGCCATGAAGCCCAGAACTTGTAGGTATTCTCACACTCTGGAGATTGGAAGCTGTAACAAGAGATGCACTTAAGAACATAAGAACAATTTGTATATCCTGTCACTTGTGAGAAATGGAGGGTGTCGAAACGAGCTCCCAAATACTCCAGACACTGTGACGGAGTCAGATGACATTTCGCTTCGTTGATTACCCCAGCCTAGGGACTGGAGACAATGGATCACATGAAAAACCGTCCGCTTGCCTTCCTCTTCCGACTTGGCTCGAATCAGCCAATCGTCGAGGTAAGGATGGGCCATTATCCCTTCCTTCCGGAGGGTCGCCACCACCACGACCATCACCTTGTTAAAGGTGCGCGGGGCCATCACCAGTCCGAACGGAAGCGCCCGGAACTGAAAATGCTGATCCAGGATCTTGAATCATAGGAATCTCTGGTGAGCGCTGCGAATCGGGATGTGTAGATAAGTCTCGGTGAGATCCAAGGAGGCGAGGAACTCTCCCTTTCGAACCACTGCGATGACTGTTTGAAGTGTTTCCATTCAAAAATGGGGCATCTTCAAGCAGTGATTCACCTTCTGTAGGTACAGGATGGGTCGGAAAGTGCCCTCCTTTTTGGGAACCACGAAATAAATAGAGTATCGTCCCCTCCCCCCTTCCTCGGACAGCACGGGGACGATCGCCTTCAGGGCCAGCAATCTTTGTAGAGTCTACTACCGTGGCTTGCTTGTTGCAGGAAATGCATGAGAGGTAGAGAAAATTCTAAGGTGTAACCTTCTTTTACCACCTCCAACACCCAGCGATCGGAGGTGATCCTGGCCCACTCCTTGTAACTGTCCCTGATCATCCCGTCCGAGGAGTGGGCAGGCTTCCCAGTTCCGGTTCTCTGACCGAAACCACCTCTGGCAGGACGACTGGAGCCACGAAAGGACTGTGTACGGGAAGAGGTCTGTCTGTAACCAGAGGGTGGAAACACTCCTCCCCGACATGCTTTTTCGGAAATCCCAAAAACGGGATCGAGGACCGAATGATTTCCTGTAAGGCTTTCTATCTTCCGGCAGTTTATTGCCCTTGGAATCCCCCAGAGATTTCATCAGCTGATCCAAATCCTCTCCAAACAGCAACATCCCTCTAAAAGGCAGACTGCACAGTTGCAACTTGGAGGAAGCATCCACTGCTCAATTGCAGAGCCATAGGATTCATCGAGTCACCACCGAGGAGACCATAGTTCGGGCCTCCGAATGCACCAAGTCATATAAGGCTACTGCCACCTCTAGATGAGCCGACTGAGAAGCTAACAAAGTTGCAGAAGACGATGGGTCCTGCGGTTTTTGAATCCAACATAAGCACCCTCTTTGCATCATGTTGCCACACAACGCCACCTGAAGTCCTAAGGAGGAGACCTTAAACACCGCTTCAGATGCAGCTCCAGCTTGTGGTCCTGCACATCTCTGAGAGCAGCTGCTCCCGCCACTGGAATGGTCATCTTATTGGTAACCGCTGATACAGCCGCATCCACCTTAGGTACCCTGATGCGTTCTAAATGTTCCACCATTAGCGGGTAGAGTTTTTGCACTGCCTGGCTGACCTTAAGCCCCGCCTCCGGGGATTCCCACTCCCGGCTGATGAGCTTTTGAATCATCTTTGGGATGGGAAAAGCATTAGGTGGACCCCGGAGACCGTCCAGGACAGGGGTTCACTCCCTCGCTGTCTGAATCTTCCTGCGAGGGTCTCACCCCCAAGTCTCAAGCACCAGGAGAATAAGGGGGCGGAATTCCTCCCTCTTAAACAGCCGGACTACGCAGGGGTCGTCCCCCTCCACTATTGGTTCTACTGGATCCTGATCGTCGTCGCCCGTATCTACATCTGGAGGGTCCTCACCCTGATTTGCAGCAGTGTCCCTCGGGGGTGGAGTGGAGTAGTGCCCCTACTGGTCGACTGCACCCGCTAGATCCTCCCGAGCCAAAGTTGCCCGGGATGCGTCAGTTCGCAGTTGGGGATGCTTGGGAACTCCCATGCTCCCATCCTGGGCTCTGTGCTTCGCGAGCTTCCAAGCCAGAAACGCTTCATGCATTAGCAGCACAAATTCCGGTGAAAATCCCCTTGGTCCCGTCTCGTCACTGCTAGAATCAGTGTCCTTGTCTCTCGATTCCTCCGGTCTCGGAATCCGCACAGTGGGGGACAGCGGGGGAGGGTCATCCTGGGAGACCTTTTCCACAGGGTACGCAGTGGGGGTTGGGCTCCTTCCGTTAGACCCAGCCGCTGAGCCTGACCTGCGTGCAGACTTTTTTAGGTTTGGTCCTCTTGTCTGAGGCCCCTTCCCCATCCAGTGCACAGTCCGTGCACAGTGACAGGGGGTCTAAATAAGCTGACCATACCCCGCAAGCCTTAGAGGGTTCCACCAGAGGAGTTTCTCCTATGTTCCTCCTGCAAAAAGGGGCATGTAACTCTCCCCCCCCACCCCCGGAAGAAAACAGGTACTGCCACCCTGCCCTGGTGACCTCCACCAAAAACGCCACGAAAATCGGTCCCAGGAATGCTGGGGAGCCGCGTGGGAAGTCGAAAAAGAAAAAACAAAATGGCCACCACGGTAAAAATAGCTCCGGAGCCGGCAGTAAAAATGAGGCAGGGAGCCTAAAAACATCCTCAGAGGTTCTTACCAGGGATGAAACACTCTCCCCTCCTCTTCAGGGATTTGCCTGGCTCTGCACCACCAGGCAGAGTGATTTAACCTGCGCTGCGGTGAACAGGGAGCTGTTTTTTTTTGGGGGGGGGGGGGGGGAGGGAGGGGGGTGTACACAAAAACTTTAACTTCTAGTAACAGAAAACATAAAGCCTAAGCTAAGAATAATAGAAAAAAATCCCCAAAAGGGCTACTTCCCTGTACCACAGACACTGAAGGGGAGCCTTTGGGTCGCTGAGGGAGCCAGTCTTCTGGCTATCAGGGGACCCGGAACCACACGGGCTAGCATCGCCAGGGATAACCAACCTCCCGTTCGCCCGGCTCTACCTGAGCCCAGACACTGAACCTAGCACCTCAGGGAGCAAGAAAAATCCGTCTCACACAGAGCTGCAGGTATACACGACCACCATCTGCTGGAGTCAGAGAAATATTGATGAGCTGCAGCTGGCACACTTGGGATACCAGTGCCTCGAAGCTTTGCTCTCTGACTCCATCTGCTGGTGGGATTGCATAATCCATTGTTCTGGACTGATCCTGGTATGTACAGGAACGAACGTTGGCACAGCACGCTAAGAATGGAGACTGGAGGAAGTCCTGAAACCTCTTTAACAGTTTCTAATTCAGGTAAAACTTTTTTTTTTTTTTTTTAAACCTTACCCAACCTGCACCCACTGCCTTTCAGCTCAACTAGAAGCTAAGCCCACGCCGGGAAACCCAGTTACCGGACCAAGGCACACTTGAATTTAGAATTTCAAATTTCTCCTTTCAAAAAACTCAAAGCAATCCCCATAGGGAGTTGCACTTCCACCATCTGCTGGAGATGGAGAATACTGATAGGCTGGGGTCACTGCAGGGTTATATATACTGTGACATCCGTTTGCTCTGTCTCCATCTGCTGGCAGAGGAGCATAAACCCCACTGGTCCTGAGTCCATCTGTCTACATGCTAGGAAAATCCAGGTTTGTGTCAGAAATTGGATATCAGGTAAAGCGATAAATCTTAAGTAATCAGACTGAGAATATTCCAGCCTGGTGGGTTCCTTGTTGGATGTCTCCAGAAGATTAAACCAAACCTGACTTGGTCAAAATGGTATTTTGAGGATTATAGGTCCTCTCTCTCTCTCTCTCTCGAGTTTTATCCAGGTTTGACTCCCCCAGTGAAGGAAGAAAGTGTGTAATGCCCACCTACCTTCTGATTTCTTCCTGGAGCAGAAGACTGGATAGTCCTGAACAGAAAAGTAACAAATAGTTCCACTCTGGGCATGCCCCACTCAAGAAAAAGTAGGTTTATCATATCCTAATCCAGGGATAACTTATGGGGATATGGCAGTAACAACTAAGAATAATTTTGGTGTGCCAATGACCAAATTAAAAAAAAAATCCTGCCCACAGCCCTGATTCCTACTTCCCTCCCAATGGAAAAATAAAATTCTGCCCACAGCTCCAACTCCCTTCCCCTTCTTCCTGCCCGATATCCAATTTTTTAAAAAATTCTTGCCTGCAGTCTTGATTCCCCACTCTCTCTCTTCACTCATCCCGATGACTAAATAAAAATCCTTCCTGCAAACCCATCTCCCTTCCTTCCCTCCAGCCAGCCCTCCTTCCTTTTATGGAAAAGGGGGAAATAGAGGAGCCTGGGACACCAGACAGCATTTTTTTTCTGAAAGCTGGGAGGAAAGGAGAGATCTCCATTAGAGAGAAACATTTTCCGGGGGGGGGGGGGGGGGGGAGAGAGAGGAGGGATGAGGCTGCAGGTAGGATTTTATTTTACTATGTGGAGAAAGCGGGATAGGGTTACATGCAACATTTCTTTTTTAATTTGATTATGGTGTACATTTTGTAATATATATGGTATTCATGTAAACCGCTGTGATGTATTGAGTAGTGGTATAGAAAAATCTTTTAAATAAAAATCAATTAATAAATAAAATGGTGAAAGGTCAAAGGAAGGGAGGCAAGGAGATCAAGGCTTTCGGAAAGATATTTCTTTTTAAATTTGCCCAGCAGAAGGGAAGGATGGGGGTTGGGGCTCTGGGTAAGATTTTTTTTTTTTTAAAATTTTTAATATTAGGAGGACTAGAGGGAGGGAAGGGGATCAGGGCTGCACACTTCATACAACAAAATGGTACCAGCTGACCTGAGGCTGGTGCCATTTTGAGGTTTTACTTGTGACACTTGTTTGTCTGTGGGTTGCCCCAGAAATGAGCAGCCTAACCACAGGTAAATCAAATCCAGGTCACTGATGGTAGATGGACTTCTGCTTAGGCCAGCCACCTTTTCTTCGGGTTGAGCTCGCCAGTGCTGGTGGCCTGTGAGGCATGAAAACCGGGGGAAGCCCACAAAATGGACAAGCAACAAGCGGCCTGAAACAGGGTAAGGAGCAGGAACCCAGGAAGGAGAACCAACAGCAGTGCCGAATTTAGAAGCTGAAGATAATGGAATCTTCTGAATAAAGGCGTGGAGGCATAACACAAGGACTGGAAGGTAGGACCAAGCTCTGGCAACTGACTGCTGGGACTTCCTCAGTATAAGTACAAGTCTATATAGGAAGCAAGACGGCTGCTGGGGGCATTGAGGAGCTTAGAGCTGGGAGGAGTAAACAGACAGTACAAGCGCTCACAGTGCCACCTGCAGGCTGGATGAGTACTTGGCAATGGATCCTAACACTACCCATCTGACAAAATGGCAAAAGTCGACCCTAGTTCAGCGCCATTTTCTTCCACAGATTTTCAGAATGGTGCTTGTCTTGAGTTGGTTGGTGCCATTTTGTTGTACGGCAGAATTTCAAAATGGGTCAGCATCACTGTCTACTACACAGGCGGATCACTCCTACCTTGTGAAGATGGCAGACATAGTCAAGAGGCTGGGAAGATATCTGGGTATCGGGAGAGGACCTGTAAAGTGTTTTTTGTGTCAAGGTAGATTTTTTTTTTTTTAGAAAGAAAAATGAACAAAATTGAGTAGTTTGCTTTGGTCATCATCTGGGGTCATATGAATATTCAACTGCTAAAATGGGATTACATTGGAGCAAAGTTTGAGAAGCACTGCGTCAGAACCTATCCTGCTTCTGGTGGTCTGACTAAAAGGCTATCTGGGAACTTGAAGGATGACTAGCCCCATTTATTGCACCACAAAGGCTACCCAGCGCTACAGGACTGCCTAGTCCCAGTCAACCTAGCATCTGAATAGCTGCCTAGACTCTTGCTTTGGTATCTGATCTGTAAGTAACTGGTTTGTTTTGTAAGGGAGTAATTGAAATGGACTTGTGAATTGTTTTGCCCAGCTATTTCTAGATCAGAACTGGGGCCAGCTCGTAATTAGAGTATTAAGAATTATCTTTGCTCTGTGCACTGAGGGAGTGTTGTAAGATTGGCTTGTTTGTAGACTTGTATTGATGACTCCTCCCACGGGGAGGGCCCCCCTGGGGAAATACAGCAATAGGCTGACTCTTCAGTAATGACCTCAGAGAGAATAGAAGCTTTATTATACAGCAGTTGGCAAAACCCGAGAAGCGGGTTGCGTTCCTCAGGCAGTGGAGTAGGTCCCTGATGATTAATTCAGTCCAGGCACTGAGTTGTATCAAGTGCAGAGAAGGTCTCACCAGAAGCTGGAAGTGAAGGGTCCGGTAGTGGTCCGCGGAGCGGGGTACGCCGAGAATCTATTCTGTGGTGAGACAAGGCAGAGAGACGAAGGCTGGTAGTTGCTGGAGAGATTACCTCTGTTCTACAGAGGCTGAGATGATGCAAGACCCGGAGCGCCGGTACCAAAATATCATCTGTAGATGCAGGTTAACCCAGGAGGAAGGCAGGCAAGTGTAAAGCCCTAGGGAGCGGGTACCTAGGATCCTGATGAGCTGGGAAACCTGGAGAGTAGATAGGAGCGAAGCAGGACCCCCGAGGAGCGGGTGCCTTGAGCATCCTTGCTGGAACAGCGAAACCCTGGAGGGTAGGTAGGAGCGAATAAGGCCCCCGAGAACATCCTAGTGTAGCCAGCGTAAACCTGGAGGGTTTGTAGGAGCGAGTACTCAGAGCGGGAGTCTCTGAAGGAAGTCGAAATTAGCTGGAGCGGAATCCTTGCTAACTCGCAGCTGGATCGGAGATCGGAGGCTAAATACCTGGAGGTAGTGACTTCAGGCGGTGGGGACACCTGCGAGGTTCCCGCCATGACGTATTCAAAAGAGAGGGCAGCGCGCACACGCGTGCCCTAAGTGACCTCAGTGAAAGAATGGCGAACGCAATCACCCATGCCGGTCTGGGGACACTGGAGAGGTCGGCGGAGAGAGCCATCTTGCCCAGAGGAGAGGAAAGAGAAAGAAAAGAGGTGAGACAGAGAGGGCGCAGCTGTCTGCAACCGACAGGCATGCATTTATGTTTCGAATCCACAGTGAAGGAACCCTTATCTTATGCCAGTTACCTGTTAGTTTGGTGTTTTGAAACTGATAGAAAATAAATGAACCTCCAGAACAAATCATTTATGCAATATAAGCAGGGCACAGACCTCTTCAGACTGATTTACAGAGGACATACGGAACAGAAGTCTTGGAGAATGTGAACCCTGAAGTGGTTCTTTGGGCACTAGAGTGGCGCCGAGAAGCAGAAGAGGCTTCCTATGCCAAACTCATTTGACACCCACTCTGTGTCTTCAGAGAAAGAAGGGCAACAATAAGAATTTTTTTTTTAGCATGAAACATGTATTAATAAACAGAGCTGTGAAACTGAGATGCAGACTCCTCTACTATTACTCATCCTTGTGTGGCTTGCTGAAAGTCAGTTAACTTCCTTGTATGCAGTTCAGTGTACATCATTATTATATTATCATTACTATGTTCTCAATACCACTACATTCACCATTGTCATCTGAAGATGGTCACAGACAGCTCTATAAGTCATGGATCGTATCATATCGGTTATCAAGTTCAGTTTCCCATTCTGTTCCCCAATCCTACCTGCTGCAGAGGCGGAGGCTGACCTGGAGCTACAACTGCGGTCACTGCTGGCGTTGGCTGCACTGCCACTCCTTGTGGATGGGCTGGGTAAATCTGCTGTCCTTGGATATACTGTAGGCCTGGCTGTGCATAATTCTGCAATCAAGAAGTACAGGAGTGAGGTGTCCCTTCTATTTTCAGCACTTCCTGCTAGAGGCCAAAAAATGTTTTTACATCAGAGTAAAACCCAGATGAGGGAAGCCAACATGCTGGCCCTGTGGTTTAGTGCTCTGTGGTACAGGTGGGAGACCTATGGTCCTGGTTAATGAACTTGTGAAAGCACAAGGGAGGGCCAATTAATGCTACTGTGACAACATGAGCAATGAGAAGCAAGTGAAATGGCTCTGAAAGGGTCTTTTGGACATTCCCTCCCTAAAGTTGGTGCACCTTGAATTGACTTGTGATCGTGCCTTTTCTGTGGCAGGTCCACTTTTTGAAACTCTCTATCTGAACAGATATAAAGTCAGACATATATTACATCCTTTAAGAAAGCTTTATTTTTTCTTTTTTTTGTTAAGCAAGCATTTGACATGCCCTCTCCAGAGCAATCCATAGCATGTAACCCCACTATGTATAACACTTTAAGCACATAATCTACAGTGAGTGCATTAGTAAATAATACAAAAAAGTAACACACAACTGACAAACCAAATAAAACACTAATGTAAATCCCTATTACAAATCATCAATCCAACTAGCACAGTAGGTAGAGCATGAGACTCAGTCTCAGGGCTGAGTTTTGAGGAGGGACGGTCTAACGTAGATGATTTGTAATAGAGATTTATATTAGTGTTTTGCTTGGTGTGTCAGTTGTGTGTTATGGTTTTTTATAATACAGCGTGTGTGGGTGAAGTATTTGTATTTGTGGGGTGGTATATTTGCATCTGTATTTTATATTACAATTTTTGTATTTTTCATTAAAGAATTTTTTTTTGTATTTATATTTTTGTATTTGTATTTATATTTCCTTGATGTATATCAGTTTTTGTATTTTGTAGTTTTAAAGAAATACAAACAAAAGCCACATATCAGAGATGCTATGACAGTTACCTGTACAACTGGCTGGGCTGTCTGTGCATAAGATGTGGTCACGTTGTAAACCGTCTGGCACGTCTGTCCCTGGTAGTACATGGCGGTTTGCGTGTGAGCTGGTGAATACTGAGGCTGGGGCTGAACAGCTACTGGCTGCTGATTGGGATCCCAGACTCCGTAACTCTGCACTGAAGCTGGGGCAGGCACTGGCAGCATGGCGACACTAGGCTCCTGAGGAGCCCCAGCCTTGCTCTGCGTTACATATTGCTGAGCTGAAACGTCCATGGTTGCTGCTACATGTTGCACGACCGGTACTGGCTGAGGGGTTTCCATGGTTGCCTCTCCTGAATGTGCCACCAGTGCTGTCTGGGGATGCTCATAGCTGGCAGGGGAGCACAGAGGATCAAGCGGTGGCGTGGGTAATAGCACCTTCCCAGCATTGGGGTTGCTGGGATCCACAAAAGACTGTATGGGATAACCTGGAGGATAACCCATGTATGTATGATGGTGATTGCCATAGCCCAGGGATTCATAGGTGACTGGGGACGTTATTCCAAGGCTCTGCATTTGTTGCTGCTGCTTCTGGGCCTCCCGCTGGGCCACCTCCTGCTCAAATAGTTTCCTGCGCTCTTCTGTGGATAACTTGTTGCGATCCTTAAGCCGCACTTTCTTTTTAGAAGACGTGGGTGTGTCATATCTGAAGGGGGGAAAAAACAGCATTTTTAATATTCTGCTGGAGTACGGAATATGAAGGTAACAAACTGGAAAAAATAAAATAGCTAACAAAAAGGAAATTGATGAGTATATTACAGAGTATCAAATTAAGAGAAAACTAGATTCTGGGCAGGTTGGGATATGGTTTTCTGTAACATTGGGTATTTTATCTTACCCTTTTAATTTATGTAATTTCTCCTACTAGTCTGGACCTCAGGGTATGATCACTTTTGCTGCTACTCCAGACTAACTGACACCAAGTCTCACAAGATTTCAGATCTCTGTGTGACAGAGACCATCTCCTGCTCTCTCCAGCTGAGAGAACTGTCATAACTTTAAAATGGAAAGATTTTAAACACAGAATTATCAACAATCTTGCTTACAAAATTTGTAAACACAAGAAACCAAAATATGCTCAGGAATGGGACCCAGTGGGACAACTGAAAAAACAGGGACCGAGTGTAAGAAAAATCCCATTCTTTGGCATTCTCCTACAAGTCTAATTTCACAGACAAACTATAGAGGCATAGTACTGGGCAGTGTCATGTAACGTCTTGGCGCTACCCCTATCACCAACTCAGGCCCAACCAGCACCTGTGCCCATGTCCCTATACTGACAACCTCCCACATTTATTTATTTAAAAACTTTTCTATACCATCGCTAAGTTATATACCATCGCAACAGTTTACAAATAGGCACATAGACTAAGGTAAGTAAATGTAGGATATCTTACATTCTAACAGGTGCCAATAAAGTTCGGTTACAATTTCATAAATAAAATCATTATTTGAGTAATGTTGGTCAAGTCCAGGTATATTACTGAGTTACTATCGCTTTGAAATATTACTTCTTAAAAGTAGGATTGATTAAATTCATTCTCATCTGCATTACCTTGTATTTTCATTCTCTACCCTCCACACTCTTTAGTGAAGGCTTTTTTAAAGAGCCATGTTTTTAGATTTTTCTTAAAAGTTTTGAGATTATTCTGTAATCTGAGTTCAGGGGGCATCATGTTCCATAGTATGGGCCCAGCCAATGATAAAGCCCTTTCTCTCACTTGGGTTAATTTTGCTGACTTTACTGAAGGGATTGTTAGTAGTGCTTTGTTTGCTGAGCGGAGGTTTCTTTGTGGAACGTGTACTCATAAGGCTGTGTTTAGCCAGTCTGCTTCTTTATCATATATTAGTTTGTGTATGGTGCATAAATGCCAAATGGGTTTCTGATTGCCTTTGGAGAAATACCCTGCTGTTCAAGCCATACCCTGCTGTTCAAGCCATTCTCCTGATAGTTTCTATTAAACTATTAAACCAGGATCACACAGTTCCCAGAAATGACATTCATGGACCAAACACAAATCTACTGGGATCACTTACTTACTCACCTCTGCAGATCACTGACCAGCCACAGAACTAACAAACTAAACAGTTTAATAAGAAAAAGGAAGGGCAGTAAATGTAAAATGATTCAACTTGCAAATAGCAAACAGGGAAAAGGAATAAGCATTTTATGATTATCACTAAGTTTGACTGTAATTATCAGTGCCTGGGGAAGTTCAGTGCCACACCATCCACAGGAGGCTGTATGACCAGGGACAGAGCCTTGGTACAGGTTTGCGATACTTACTTTCTAACTAAGATTGGAGAGTTTTGGCAAGTTCACAGACAGCTCTCTCACTCTGTTTTTGTAGAACTAATTATAGCTCTGATCACTAGCTTCTTAACATTTAATACTGGGTGATATTACCATAATTACAGAACTGCATGATATTAAAACTTGTTGCAAGCCTCATTTTGAGTTAAAGCAGCAAGGTTAATTAACCCTTCAACTCTGACCGACAAGAGCTCCAGAACACTACAGATCTTAGTTCAGATCAGGATAACACCTGCAAGGTAACTTTGAAGTTTGCAAAAGGAAGAGAAATGCACTGAGGAAGATAAAGGTCTGAGGGGCACATAAAACCACAGGTGAAAAAAGTACAGCTTTTACTATTTGCCTTACAAACAGTGCATCTTAAAATGCCAACTTGAATATTTTGAAATACTTTTTAAAAGTGTGCAGATAAGTTTAAGTTGTCAGCTTTCCTATCCCTTCTGCCAATAGAACCACTAAATATAGATACTGCTCCAGTAGATGGCTCTAATAAATTCTGTAATTACTTGGTGCGCTGCCCTCCATCCTTCAGAACAGTGTTAATTTTACCCATCTGGATAAGGGTCGTTTGATGCAAGCAATCATTTCACCTAATATAAACAGGAATAACTGGTTGCCTTATTGAGCAGCTTTGGGGGTTTTGCCCAATCAGAACCTACCCCCTCCCAACAGGTGTTATGGCACCATGAATCTTCATTCACTACTACCTGGGGGTGACCAGCCCCACCCCTTTTTAAGGCTCATTAAACTCATCCAGCCCAGCCATTGCAGCAAACATCCAGAGGCAGGGGCCACAGATCATGGTTCCCTCTGGAACCCAGTCCACATGCATCCAGAGCTTGGCCAGGATACTTTCTATACATTTCTGCTATAGGCAATGTTCCCTCAAATGTTTGAGACTGCATATGCAAAAATGTTCTTTTTGTGCAACTTGTTATAAGCCAGATTCAATTTTATGCAAATATCATTGGGTTTTCTTGTGCACACTATGCTCTGCTGTATGCGCAAGCTTCGTGGCCTGTGTGCACACACGCACAGCTTAGAGGGAATAGTAGTTATAGGGATTTGTAGACATGGGTTGTGCAAATCTAGAAAACACAGGAAGTCCTCCTGTTGTGAATACTTTAAAAATGTCTGGCAAGGGAGACCAAGATGGCCGCTGCACAGATCACACGCTAGAGACTCGGCTCCTCGGATCATCTCTGATTTAAGCCTAAACTAACAAATTGCTTTTTCCTTTCGGTTTCAGCATGCCGCATACGAAAAGAAAGGCAAAAATCAGGGATAACATTACCTCAACTCCAATTTCTGACCCACGACAGCTGCGGATTGAGTCGTTGCTAGCGGGACCCATACGCTTATGGCCGGAGGGAGGAGCCGCGACAGGAATCAGCGATGAGCAGAGACGCTGAGCCTCCAGGCAGAGGAAACTTCCCTCAGCCCCGGCGCGCCAACGACTCCCAAACCCCCGTTTGAGTCCTCGAGGAAAATGGAGGACATGAAGGACAAGCAAAAGGGAAAATCTTCCCCAGAGGACTTCGAAGCCCCTGGAAGAATCGGTGAAAGATCGTTTACGTCGGTGAGCTCAGTGTTTCAGAGCTCCATGGGCTCGATGGTAGAGGAGCAGCTTGGTAACAACGAAGGGACGGGCCCGGCACAGCCAGGAAGAAGAGATCCAGATATAAAGGTAATATGTGATCAACCCTTGATAAAGCCCTCTAAGATTACACTGGAAGAAATCTGGGGCGTTCTAACATCTATGGACAAATCTATTAAAGCTCTAACTATATTGGTGAAAGAAAGCATGACTAAACTACAGAGTCTGGAAAATATAGTAATATCTGTAGAAACATCAGTAAAAGAAATGGAAGTTAAAATTGAAAACCTGAAGGAGGTACAAAACAACTTGGTTAAATCAGAAAACTTAAATAATAAGAAATTGGAAAATATAGAAAACGAAATGAGGAGATCTAATTTGAGAATATTAAACTTTCCAAAGTCCAAAATGGCATCTCCCTGGGACTTCTTTAAAAGTTACTTAATGAATGTTCTAAAATTTCTGAACAAGCTATTCCCGCAATATCAAGAATATTCTATAAACCGGCAACTAAAGATGTAAGAAATGATTTACAAGTTCAACTAAATAAACCCTTGGTGAATGACTGCGATTTTAGAGATGACTCAAGAAATAATTATAGATTCAAGAGCCACACTTCTGGTAACATTTACATTTACTTAATACCGAGAGGGACTCTGTATTAAGACTGGCCTTTCGAAATCAATCACAGCAATTTTATGGTCAGAATTTTAAATATGTATTTACAGAACCAGCTCAATTGCTTTTGTATCTGTATTCACATTCCTAACATGACTCTGTCAGGGTTTGGCAATTGATGTAATTGTATGGGTATTATACTGTGTAGAATCTAATGAAATATTTTCCTATTAGGACTGCTTTTTTGATATTATGGTCTCCCATTATTCTTATAATTTTTTCAGACAATTTTCAAGGATATAAATATTTTTTATATATTTTTTCTTTCTGATTTATTATGTAATGAGTCTGAAATATTTCAGAATAATTAGTTCTATTGTAAATTTGGAAATTCAATAAAAATAAAATTAAAAAAAAAACATTTCTGGCAAAAATTCCATCTTAAAAAGTTTCTTTAATACAAGGTTGTTAATTAAGTTGACTTAGGGGTAGAGTTTCAAAGGGTTACGCGCGTAATATATGCGCGTAACCCTTTAAAACCCTCACTGCGCACGCCGAGCCTATTTTGCATAGGCTCGGTGGCGCGAGCAAGCCCCGGGGCTTGGCAGTCCAGGGGCGGTGGTCCGGGGTGGCGGTCCTGAGTCCTCCGGCACAGCGGCTGTGCCGGGGGATGGCGCACCAGCAGCCACGATCAAGTTACGCCTGCCTTGACAACAAAGGTAGGGGGGGGGATTTAGGTAGGGCTGGAGGGAGCGAAAGGAAAGTTCCCTCCGAGGAAAGCCATCGGGCCTCCCCTAGGGCTCGGCATGCGCTAGGTGCACAAGTGTGCACCCCCTTGCACGCACCGACCCTGGATTTTATAACATGCGTGCGCTCCTCTAAAAATCTGCCCCTTAGAAAATAGCCACGGCTATTACTAGCAAAAGTAACATGGGATAGACTTCGTTTTTGGGAACTTGCTAGGTTCTTATGGCCTGGATTGACCATTGTTGGAGACAGGATGCTGGGCTTGATGGACCCTTGGTCTGACCCAGTATGGCATGTTCTTATGTAATCTCTTCAGGTCCAAAATGGACAAACACCTCCTGATTTCTTTGGAACTACAGAATAATTTAAATAAACCCCTACAAATCTCACAATCTGCAATCAGAATGACTACTCCAATTTCTAATACACAACTGTCTGAAACAAGATTACAGATTCTAAAGAGGTTATCTGGAAGTCACAAAATTACCTGCTGGAAGTGCCTGGTACTCTAGTCTATCAGGCAGATATCTACTCTGAACAATACTTAACCCCCATTTGCTCTGGGAAGTGACACTCCATTACTCCTTCCAGAACTATGCTAAGGAAGAACTGGATTGTTAGGATTGCCCTTTACTGAATGTGTTCCCTAGAGAAAGTAATAACATTTTCCCTTATAGCTGATAAGAACCACAAGCAAAACAAAAAAAAGTTTCTCTTTGAAAGATTTAAGAGCTTGAAAATGACAGAGTACTCTACACAGTCACGTAGGAAGGAGTTTTTGAGGATGAGATCCGATGTTTTGAAAATGAATGCTAAATTTGTCTTAAAATATCCCTGTAAGGCATGTATAAGATATTTAAATATAAATTATATGTTTTATGAACCTGTACAAATTAGAACATTCTTAGCAGGGTGAACTCCCATTATAGCTTCCACAGGCTTGGTGTAAAATAGACAATAGTGGTAGCACCCGGTGACTTATCATTTAAATGTATTGATTATGTGTATACTTTGATGAAAAGTGCTCCTTTCTGCCTCCAAATTACTATATAATTTTCTTATAATTTAAATGTCAGTTATTACTGGTTATGAAAATGTAATTTTTCTTTTCTTTTCCTTTAATGACATTGTATTTTCTGTACAGGAGTTTTTCCTGGTATTTTAAAAAATATTGAAAATAAAGAATTAAAAAAAAATTGTAGTGTAAGGTGGATAAGTGACTAAAGCCTGGGGCTCACTGACCCTGAGTGCTGAGGTGACCACCACCAAAAATATGACCTTTTAGGTCATGTACTTCAGGTCACAGGTGCACAGTGGCACAAAAGGAGCTTTCATCGGTTGAGCCAACACCACATTAAGGGCCCAAGGCATAGCAGGAGGCCTTAGGGGAGGCTTCAACTGAAGCACACCCCACATGAAATGTACAACTATAGGCTGTACAGAGATGAGCATACCATCTACTTTGGTGGTATGCGCCAATTGCCCTGAGATGATATCTAATGGAGTTGGTCTTTAAGCCAGCTTCCGATAGGTGTAGAAGGTAGTCAAGCAGTTTTTGTGTAGGGCCTTTTGATCACACCACACGGAAAAACTCCTCCACTTCAGTCCATAGGACTTTCTAGTGGAAGGCTTTCTAGAAGCCACCAGGACCTGAGACACATCCTCTGAAAGATCAAGCGGCTGCAGGATTAGCTTCCCAACATCCAGGGTGTGAGTGACGGGCCTGGAGATTGGGATGCAGCAGCCTGCCTTGATCTTGTGTGATGAGATTTGGAAAAGTCCACAGACTGATCAGTCTCCGGACGGACATCTCCTGTAGAAATGAAAACCAGACCTGTCTCGACCAACTAGGGGCTGTAAGGATCACAGTCTCTCTGTCCTCGTGAAGCTTCAAAAGAGTCTTTGTCACTAAGGGAATCGGAGGATACGCATACAGAAGACCCTTGCCCCAATGATGGGCAAGGACGTCTCAGGCTGCTTTTCCATCTGACCTGTACAGGGAGCAGAACCGAAGCACCTTCCTGTTGCAGGGGGACATGAACAGATCTACGAGGGGTTCCCCCAGAAGCTGAATATCCAATTCGCTATATCATAGTCCAGGGACCACCCGTAGGGTCTGCAGGCTCGACTCAGCCTGTCCGCTACCACGTTCTCCGTCCCAGCCAGGTACATTGCCCTGAGCACCATCCAGTGGGACGGGCCCATGACCAGAAATGGAATGTTTCCTGACACAGGAGGTACGATACTGTGCTTCCCTGCTGTAGACATACCACATGGCTACCTGGTTTTCGGTTTGGATCACGTCAACTTTGTTGGACAGCTGATCTCTGAAAACTCATAGTGCATACCTGATCGCCTGAAGCTCCAGGAAGTTGATTTACAAGAGCATTCCTGAGTGTACCAGAGACCCTGGGTGCTGAGCCCATCTACTCCCCACCCCAGCATTGATGCATCCATGGTTAGGACAATTTGGGTAAGGAGTCTTTGAAAAGAGACCCCCTGATCCAGATTTGAAAGTATCTACCACCAGGACAATGAGTCTTGGAGAGATGGAGTGACTTGGATGCGGTCCTGGAGGCTCTGAGTGGCCTGGTGCCACTGCGACCTCAGGGTCCATTGGGTTCTGCACATGTGTAAACGTGATAAGGGAGTGACATGGATGGTTGCGGCCATAAGACCCAACAGCCTCAACATGTGCCAAGCTGACACCTGCTGGCTCTGTTGGATCTCTGCCGCGATGGTCGTCAAGGTGACTGTCCACTGGCAAGACAGGAAGGCCTTGGCCGTGTCTAGCAGGGCCCCTATGAAGTCCAATTGAAGTGACGGGCTGAGATGGGAATCTGGGTAGTTCAGAACGATCCCTAGTGACTCCAACACCTATATGGTCAAGTGCATGGAACTGATGGCTCCTGCCTGAGACAGGCTTTTGACCAGCCAATCGTCCAGATACGGGAAAACGAACTCCCAGCCTGCGAAGGTGCACAGAGACCACGGCCAGGCATTTTGAGAAGACCAGTGGGGCTGATGCGAGCCCGAATAGGAACACCCGGTACTAGAAGTGCTGTTTTCCCACCACAAATTGAAGATACTTCCTGTGACCGGGGAAGATCTCGATATGAGTCCTTTAGGTCGAGGGAGCATACCCAGTCCCCTTTTTGTAAGAGGGGGATCAAGATGTCCAGGGAAACCATCATGAACTTTTCTTTTCTTAGAAACTTGTCAAGGCCCTTAGGTCTAGGATGGCCTTGGACTACTCTGTTCTCTTTGGAATTTGGAAGTAACTGGAGTAGAATCCCTGCCATCTTTGCTTTGGTGGTAGGGGCTCCACTGCTCTGGCCATTAAGAGGGAGGAGAGCTCCGCCAGTAGTACACCTCCTGATGCACTACCGGTTCCCAAGATGGGCACAGAGAGCAATATGGAGAGACACCTAATAGATTCAATTGATACCCTTGATGGACAGAACCCTCTGGTCCGAGGGTTATAATGGGCCACTGGTTCTCAAAGAACCGTAGCCTGCCCCCAACTAAGGATCCATCATCCTGGGTATGGGCAACTAGACTACGCCCAAGGCCCCAGCCTATGACCCAGTCAAAACCCCTTCCCCGGCGTTGACTGAGGAGCCAGCTGGGGTCTTGGAGGCTCTCTGCTGCCTAGGATGGCTGCGGGATCCCTGATGATGTTGACAGGAGAGAGAGAACAGAGGATAGTACTTCCTTTGGCAAAAGAAAGATTTCCTTGGCCCCTATTAGAAGAGGAGGATGGGTCTGGAGCACTGGCGGGTTGGAGGGTTTTATGGTGGTCCCGAGGTTGGGCCACAGCATCCCTCACCCTATCTCTGAAGAGATTCTCTCAGTACATGGCATGTCATATCTGATGCCCACAGCCATGCCATTCTGCGGGTACTGATTCCCACTGCAGAGACTCTTGATGCTGTCTCAAAACACTGTAGGTCGCACAGAACTCGGGTTTTCTGCACTCCAGATTCTTATGTACCAGTGACATGAGGGTGTCCTGCTGTTGTTAAAGCAGCTGCTCAGCCACCTCCTGCACCTGCTTCCAGATGTTCTGGCTCAAGTAGAGCAGGGTAGACAGAAATGCGGGTAATAAGCATAGTGCCCTCAAATACCTTCCTCCCATGAGTGTCCTTCACTCTATAGTCCTTCCCTGGGGTGCGCTGAGGAAGGAGTCCAAGAGCGCTTGGCCCCCTTGAGAGTAGACTCGACCACCACAGACAGGTAGGGAAGCTGATGCTTCTCAAATCCAGCAGCCTTCTGGATGAGGTAGGCCCCGTCCTGCCTTCTTATTAACAGGAGGCACTGTGAGGATGTACTCCCATATCCTCAGCATCAACTCCTTAAGGATCTCGTGTACCAGAACTGCCAACATCTCCATAGGAGGCTCCATGAACTGGAGGATCTCAAGCATTTTCTGTTTGGCATCCTCTGCCATTAATATCTGAAAAGGGATGGCTTCCGCTATCACTCTTACAAAACCTGCGAAGGTCAAGGTCGCAGGCGGAGACTTCCTGCGCTCCTCTGGAGAAGAAAGGTCTGAAGAGAGACCCTCGGAGGAGGATTCTAAAACGTCATCCTCCCAGGAGTCTTAGGTTTCCTCATCCTCACTGTAAGCTACAAAGGATGGGTCCCCTAGGTGCTTGGCCTTCTTCCAGAGGTGCAGGCACCAGTAAAATTGGACAGGGGACGGCAGCCCTCGATGTGTTTGCCAGTCTTGGTGGAGCTTCCTCCTCCTCGGAACCGGCGACAACCTTTATATTGGTAGAGGGAAGCCTCGGTGCCCTGCCAGGCACTGATGCTGTCCCAGGAACAGACATCAGCTGGATCAGTAATGCACCAATGAGCATTTTGAGCTTCTCCAGAAGCAGTACGAGGATGGATGGCACTGGGTGCTGTAGGTGCCACAGGACCAAAGCCCTGTAAGCACCTGGTTCATTGTTAGCTGGACTCTGTGCCCAGCTCCTCCTTGAACATTGCTGATGCCAACACCGACTGGGAGGAAAGAGAGGGAGCCAAGTCCTCTTCAGACCCTAGATGTGGATGGGTGACTGCATCAGGACTGGTAGAGACCGTTGCGGACCCCTGGCACTGATGGAGGATTGGAACTCCTTGCCACGGGGTCGCTTCGGATGCACTGTGGCAAAAGCTGGTGCAGCCCCATGCATCGACGAGGACTGGTGCTGATGCTTCTTCGACTTCCCTCGATGCTTGGCTCGGTCCTTGCCTGTTGCTGAGGCCGAAGAAGATGAATCTGATGTCCTAGGCACGGAGGAGATCAACGATGGTGCCCCTGTCTGCCAATGGCATTGATGGAACCCATGGGCCCACCGATGTCGATGGCTTGGTGTCCATCAGTGATGCTCCATGGTCCTTCAATGCTGATCCCGCCAATGCCAAAGACAATGGCTTGAACATCTTCGACCTGAAGAGCTGCTTCATCTTGTCAAGCCGAAGCAGACATCCCTTCGGTGTCATCTGGGCACTTTGAAGGCAACCCCAAATACAGATGCAGATCTCATGCGGACCCATGATGGACATGATCTTCGAGCACCAGGGACATCGCCAAAAACCAGACATGACAATATCAGCCGAAACAAAAGGCATATGAACTAACAATGATGACAGCAGGGTGGTGATGGCTGGTGGGCACTGATGCACCACCCTCATGGGGAAATCGACTGCAAAAGGAAACTTACCCAAATCGCTGAAAACCCCGACTAGGAGACAATATGGGAGGGCACCGAGAGGGACCCGGGGATGGAACAATGAGGAAAAACCCTCAAAAAACACAAGAAAAAGCAAAGTTTTCTACAAGGTGAAAAACAGCCAAAGTGAGTCAAAATTCTAGAAACTTTAACATAATTTTTCCGCATTGGGGCTCCATCTGATGATGTCATCCATGTGTGAGGACTACCATCCTGCTTGTCCTCAGAGAATTATACTTTTCAAGGACAAATGCTTAAGAGTTACCTGTTTGAAAAGCTCAAAGATAGCTCCTGATAGAGCCTTCAATACTAGGTTCCGATCCCAAGAAGGGACCTCTGGATGAAACGTAGGTCTGAGATGTTTTACACCCTTCAAACTGCAAACCACATCTATATCCATGGCTTCTGAATAATCCTGAATTCTTCCCTCATAAAACAATAAGACCGGTAGTGGAACCTTCAGGGTACTTAGAGAATGCCCTCTCTCAAAGCCATTTTGTATGAAAGATAAGTGGAATAGATGTCCTGTAAGAGGAACACGCCTGTTGCTGACACCAGGCATGAAACATCCTCCAGACCCGTACATATACGAAAGAAGTGACTGGCTTCCTAGCCCTCAACATGGTCGCAATCATTGGGGTTTGATAGACCTTTCTTGAGTAAGCGAGTCCTTTCGATGGCCAATCCCATAAGCAAGAATTGAGCTGGTCTTCCATGAAGATCAGGCCCTATTTTAATAGGCCTTTCTTATTTGGCATCTGTAGAGATTCCTTCATCTTGAGCCACTTCAGATTGGCATTTCATGGTTTCCTTACCCAATTTGGGACTACTGTTAGAATCAAGGACACATAATTCCCTACTTAGCACTTTTTCTACTAGTGACCACAGAACAAACATATAGAGGAAGAAATCTGATGGCTACAATTTAATCAGGATATCTATTCCCATATAGCTGCTTTCTTTTCTGCCTCTGAAAAATCTCCCCAATATGGAATTCTGCCTTGTTGCCATGAAATCCACTTGCGGGGCTCCCCATCTATTGATTACTAACAGCAAAGCCATGTCACTCAATTCCTTTTCCCTCAATCCAACAAAAAGGTGGCTGAGGAAGTTTACTTTAACATTTTTTTTCCAGCAATGTGAGCAGCAGAGAGAACTGCCAATTATCTTTCTGCCCATTCCATCAAGACAGCCACCTCTCAGTTGACAGATATTTTTGGTACCCCCTTCTCTGTTCACATATGCCATGGCTGTTGCACTGTTGGATAAGACTCTGACTTCTGCTTCCTGAATCAGTAGGAGGAAGGTCAATAGGGTAGAGGGAGTGGAGACAGTCATGAGGAAGATGTGGTCAAGGGAGATAGTGCCAAGCTCTCCTTCTCTTGCACTTACTGTGGCATCTCCCACTAAAATATTGTCTAGGTCCTCCCCCTGCCGCAGTAGGTCACATTTTGTGCTAGGGAACCTTGCCACATAGGCTACCCCATGCCTTCCACAGCTGCTGCACACTTACACTCCAGGCCTGGATTTCCGGTGGTGGGCTCCACATGTGCGGCCCTTTCTTACGACCTACATGCAAGCAGCAGCAGCTGCACTGGAATCCAAGTTGGTCTATATTGTCGATATTTTCCCCTCAGGTTTTCTTTTAATAACTTGATTGGCCATCCTGCTCAATACAAAGACCCATTAAACAGGGAGGGAACAGGGCAAGAGCCCACAATATCAGAGGAGGATGAGGCAGGGTAGTGGGGGAGGAGAGAAATCAATGGGCCATAGTCTCGAGAGAATTTCAGCCATCAAAAGGCTTGGAGATCCTCATGGTTTCAGGAACTCTGAGGCTGCCTGAATCTTTCCTCAACCCTTGGGCTCTACCAGGACCTTCAAAAGACAACTGGGAACCCTCCAAACACTGCAACTGTACGTCTGCACTTGCTGGAGATAGACCATACTGACAAGGTTTACTACTGTACCAGCTCATGAACTGTGAGCAATATCACAGAAAACTTGTAGTTCTCTGTCTTTGTCTACTGGCAGGAAGACATAACCCACTTGTCTAGATTGCTATGGCAGGGTAAGGAATGGGGTCCTTGAAAATCTCCCACCTTATGTGCGGGTTAAATTATGAGTGTAGTGCCACCAAGCACGTAATTTTACCAGTGGTGAAAGGAGATATACTTGGCAGCAGGGTGGGGAGGGGCTTAAAAGTATGCATGTATATTTAGCTGGAAAAAGTATTTATACAGAAAAGAGGTGCAAAGTTATGCTAGTACATTTTCTTTGCAACAATTTTCAAAGGGAAAAATTTTCAAAGGGAAAACTTTCCCTTTGAAAATTGGTGCAAAGTTTGCAGGTAAAAAGTACTCACAGCTTTGCACTTCTCTGGGCAGTTTCAAATGACTATAAGCTGCAGTTTTCATGTACATTTCAAATGCATAAGTCCTATTCCGCAGGCACAAATCTGTACTCTTGCCATCTCAGTCTCATCCACTCTGTGATAGATAGGGATTTGCCACACATAAATCTTAAAAGATAACTGCTTCCAGCTGCAAGAGAAATCCTGTTCATCATTACAGGGATCCACTGGTTTAAAAAACTGCTCCTAGTTGCCACGGCTAAACTTCTCTGTGCTCTGCTGTGGCTTTCCTGTCTGTGTTGCGGAATGTGCATGTTTTGGCTCTGCTCAGACCAACATGCAACTGGGGAGATATGAAGCTGAAGTCTTGGCCACATGGTGCAAGTGTACGAAAATCTTGTAAAAGTTGGGGTGCAGCCTGTAGCAGCTGGGAGCCTATCCAAAAGATCCAGACACTGGGGAGACTACCACAGTTTTCCAAAGGTGGTGGCGGACACTTGAGCTTTCAAGACCATGCGGGAACCCACATGGTCTCAAAAGCTCATGGCCATCATTATCTCTGGACAATTCTTATGTTGGTCCATTAGTTCTTATCTGAGATTTTCACCAAGACCACCCTCATGAAGGTCTTTGAGAAGAGAACATCTGCAACATAGTCCAATGAATTCCTCTCTTTATTCCTGTACTTCTGACACTTTGCTTTTATTTTTGCAGGTCACATTATATTGACCATTTTATTTTTCAGTTTACCCTGATTGACAAATTTTATATTTCCTTTTCTAATTAAAATTGTAAGAGTTTTTATTTATTCAATTTTCTATAAAGCAATCATGATCCGTATAATGCCACCCACTGTGGTCTCCGTACAGAGTATTTTCACAGGGGTGGCCAGTCTGGTGATTAAATTGGATATAGTAATTCTGATCTTGCAAAACCTATGGCAATGAAATGGGGATGGTTAGACCATGCAAAGTTATGGTTTTAATTCAAAACATGACTCTCTTATGCTGGGAAGGGTATGCGAGGTGGCAAAAATTCAGATCCCTGCGCTGTCATTGACAGGACAGGTCACTATTTCCCTGTTTGTTAACATATCCAACTATTTATTGGGCGATTGAAATAACGAGCATTGAGTTATTTTCCTTCTTCTTCTCTGGGAGGAAGACTGGCCTAGTGGTTTGATAAATGGGCTGAGAACCAGAGGAAACCAGTATTCAAATCCCACTCTCCCACCAACACTCTTTGCAACCTTGGTCAAGACATTTTATCTTCAATTGACTCAGGCACCTGCTTAGATTGTAAGCTCTGTGGGGAAGGGACTTATTGTTCTTGAATACTTATCATCATTGTATAGTGCTGCATATATTCAGTAGTGCCATAAAAAGGATAAGTACAATAATAGTTAACACCTTAACAAGCTATTTAACCATCTATCTTTGTAGTAGCTACTTGTGTTTTGGAAGTTCTGTAATATTTGGGAATCTGTTTTCAAGATGGCTGCTACAAATACTCCACTTTAGCATATTTTTCTAAATGTCACATTTTTATAATATAGTGGATCCCGCTCTGTAACACACACACTTAAAAAAAATTTTTCATAGCACTAAATACATCTGTTTCATTGATAGCTATTTAAGAAGGATCCAGTGTACTGAAAGCAAGGTTTTGATTTGATACACTGATTGTTCTTCCCCTAGTTAAATTGTATTTTTTTCTTTTGCTTTTACTATTTTGTATTTTATTATATTCCCTTACAGTGAAGCCTGTAGTCTTTTTCTGGCCTTTACCAGAGAGCTGAGACGAGTATCAGGTATGGTGACAAGCATACATACTAGAGGCTACCTTTTCAGTCTGTTACGAGAATGCTTAGGCAACACACCGGCCATGAAGAATTAGTCTCTCTTAAAGAGACTTATGCTCCTTTGCTAGATTACCTTCTATGATTTTTCTAGTAACTTGGAATCTGACTCTCTTCCTCCCACAAACCCCTTGCAGAGGGAAATGACTGCTCTTCGGTAACAATCACTAAAACAACTTGCCTGTCATCTGGTCTCTTTGATCCCCGTTCGTACGCTGAAGATGGAGGGGAAAGAGATGGTTTTCGTTTTCTTTTCTCCTTGCTTTGGCTTTGCCTTTCGGGATCTCTCTCTCTGCTCAGGTTTGAACTTTGATCCCTCTGACCAGATGCATCTCTTCCTCTGTCTGTTGAGAAGAAGCAGATAAAGAAAAATTGATGATATTCATTATTATTTACACTTTCGAATAATAGAAGGACTAGGGGGCATTCCATGAAGTTAGCAAGTAACACATTTAAGTCTAATTGGAGAAAATGATTTTTCACTCAATGCACAATAAAGCTCTGGAATTTGTTGCCAGAGGAGGTGGTTAGTGCAGTTAGTGTAGCTGGGTTCAAAAAAGGTTTGGATAAGTTCTTGGAGGAGAAGTCCATTAACGGCTATTAATCAAGTTTACTTAGGGAATAGCCACTGCTATTAATTGCCAGGTTCTTGTGGCCTGGTTTTGGCCTCTGTTGGAAACAGGATGCTGGGCTTGATGGACCCTTGGTCTGACCCAGCATGGCAATTTCTTATGTTCTTAAGCCTTCCCCTAAATGTAAATCTACTTGGATCTTCTTTATGGGATCTGCCAGGTACTTGCGACTTGAATTGACCATTGTCGGAGACAGGACACTGAGCTCGATGAACTGTGGTGTGACCCAGTATGGCAATTCTTATTTTCTTAAATGTACAACTAGGGCAAGCTGGTCCTTAAAATAGTAACAATAACCCCAAAAACAAAGCTAGGGTTTTTTTTCCCCCTCTTTTAAATTATATCCTACCTTTCCTTGTCACCTCGGAACCCTTACAAGCTAAAGTTATATAGTACAATTCTCACATTGCCTTTTCGTCATACATTTAAGTGTGACTTGGGGAGAGGAAGACCTGACTCAGGAATCAACCAGGTCCCTCCATATGGCAGTGTGCAGCACTGCCACTGGGTCAACCCAAAAGCCAATTGAGAAGTATGCCATAAGAAATGAAGACATTTCATTCTGCAGTTTTAAATCAATCCGAAACTGGATTTTAAATTCAGTTACTATTAAAACTAACACAGCCATATTGGAAAATAATGTTTAGATAATTCATCTACCAGACAAACAGCAAAATCATTTAGATCCTCCTTTTTGATTGTGACTTATTTCACTTCATTTTAATTTTGTGAAGACTCCCCCCATCACCATTATGGACACAAGTATATGGGTGCACTCATCACCAAACGGTACACTGACACATATAAAGCATGAGCTTAATAGGAAAAGTTGGAAGAGTGACTGCAGCTAAGAAAAGTTTGGTATCATCAGCACAAAAAAGGAAGAAATATTGCCCTTAAATAGGTCACTGGGGAGACCGTAAGCACTGTGTTCAATTCTCAAAGACATACATTCGTAATAAAATTGAAAGGATGGAAGCATAAGAACATAAGAAATTGCCATACTGGGTCAGACCAAGGGTCCATCAAGCCCAGCATCCTGTTTCCAACACAGGCCTAACCAGGCCACAAGAACCTGGCAATTACCCAAACACTAAGAAGATCCCATGCTACTGATGCAATTAATAGCAGTGGCTATTCCCCAAGTAAACTTGATTAATAGCCATTAATGAACTTCTCCTCCAAGAACCCATTCAAACCTTTTTTGAACCCAGCTACACTAACTGCACTAACCAAATCCTCTGGCAACAAATTCCAGAGCTTTATTGTGCGGTGAGCGAAAAAGAATTTTCTCCGATTGGTCTTAAATGTGCTACTTGCTAACTTCATGGAATGCCCCCTAGTCCTTCTATTATCCAAAAGTGTAAATAACCGAGTCACATCCACTCGTTCAAGACCTTTCATGATCTTAAAGACCTCTATCATATCCCCCCTTAGTCGTCTCTTCTCCAAGCTGAACAGCCCTAACCTCTTTAGCCTTTCCTCATAAGGGAGCTGTTGCATCCCCTTTATCATTTTGATTGCCCTTCTCTGTACCTTCTCCATCGCAACTATATCTTTTTTGAGATGCTGCGACAAGAATTATACACAGTATTCACGGTGCGGTCTCACCATGGAGCGATATAGAGGCATTATGACATTTTCTGTTTTATTAACCATTCCCTTCCTAATAATTCCTAACATTCTGTTTGCTTTTTTGACTGCTGCAGCACACTGAGCCGACGATTTTAAAGTATTATCCACTATGATGCCTAGATCTTTTTCCTGGGTAGTAGCTCCTAATATGGAACCTAACATCGTGTAACTACAGCAAGGGTTATTTTTCCCTATATGCAACACCTTGCACTTGTCCACATTAAATTTCATCTGCCATTTGGATGCCCAATCTTCCAGTCTTGCAAGGTCCTCCTGTAATGTATCACAATCTGCTTGTGATTTAACTACTCTGAATAGTTTTGTATCATCCGCAAATTTGATAACCTCACTCGTCGTATTCCTTTCCAGATCATTTATATATACCGTATTTTTCGCTCCATAAGATGCACTTTTTTCCCTCCAAAAGTGGAAATGTCTGTGCGTCTTATGGAGCGAATATTAAAAAACCCCAAAACAAACTAACTACAACCAATGATTTTTTTGTTCCCATTCCAACCCTTTAAATTTAATTAACTACAACCCCCCCTCCCAAGACTTGCCAAAAGTCCCTGGTGGTCCAGCGGGGGTCTGAAGCAATCTCCTGCACTTGGGCCGTCGGCTGCCAGTATTCAAAATGGCGCCGATAGCCTTTGCCCTTACTATGACACATGGGCTACCGGTGCCATTGGTCGGCCCCTGTCACATGGTAGGAGCACAAACTTGGGGGGGGGGGGGGGGGTTGTAGTTAATTACATTTAAAGGGTTAGGATGGGGAATGGGGACAAAAAAACATTTTATGCCCTACCCTAATTTGCTCCATAAGAAGTACAGATGCCCGGGAACAGAGCCGGTTTAACACACCATTTTTTTTTTTTAATTTTCCCGCTCTGAATCCTAGGTGCGTCTTATGGAGCGAAAAATACGGTATATATTGAAAAGCACCGGTCCAAGTACAGATCCCTGAGGCACTCCACTGTTTACCGTTTTCCACTGAGAAAATTGGCCATTTAATCCTACTCTCTGTTCCCTGTCTTTTAACCAGTTTGTAATCCACGAAAGGACATCGCCTCCTATCCCATGACTTTTTAGTTTTCTTAGAAGCTTCTCATGAGGGACTTTGTCAAATGCCTTCTGAAAATCCAAATACACTACATCTACTGGTTTACCTTTAGCCACATGTTTATTAACCCCTTCAAAAAAATGAAGCAGATTTGTTAGGCAAGACTTCCCTTGGGTAAATCCATGTTGACTGTGTTCCATTAAACCATGTCTTTCTATATGCTCTACGATTTTGATCTTGAGAATAGTTTCCACTATTTTTCCTGGCACTAAAGTCAGGCTCACTGGTCTATAGTTACCCGGATCGCCCCTGGAGCCTTTTTTAAATATTGGGGTTACATTGGCCACCCTCCAGTCTTCAGGTACAATGGATGATTTTAATGATAGGTTACAAATTTTAACTAATAGATCAGAAATTTCATTTTTGAGTTCCTTCAGTACCCTAGGATGCATACCATTCGGTCCAGGTGATTTGCTACTCTTTCGTTTGTCAATCTGGCCTACTACATCTTCCAGGTTCACAGTGATTTCGTTCAGTTCGTCTGACTCCTCACCCCTGAAAACCATCTCCGGAACTGTTATCTCCCCAATATCCTCATTAGTAAATACGGAAGCAAAGAATTCATTTAGTCTTTCTGCAATGGCCTTATCTTCCCTAAGAGCCCCTTTATCCCCATAGTCATCTAATGGTCCAACCGACTCCCTCACAGGTTTCTTGCTTCGGCTATATTTTTAAAAGTTTTTATTATGAGTTTTTGCCTCTATGGCCAACTTCATTTCAAATTCTCTCTTTGCCTGTCTTATCAATGTTTTACACTTAACTTGACAATGCTTATAGTTTATCCTATTTTCTTCAGATGGATCCTTCTTCCAATTTTTGAAGGATTTTTTTTTGGCTAAAATAGCCTCTTTCACCTCACCTTTTAACCATGATAGTAATCATTTTGCCTTCCTTCCACCTTTCTTAATGTGTGGAATACATCTGGACTGCGCCTCTAGGATTGTATTTTTAAATAATGTCCATGCCTGTTGAACGCTTTTAACCTTTGCAGCTGCACCTTTCAGTTTTTTTCTAACTATTTTCTTCATTTTATCAGTTTCCCTTTTGAAAGTTTAGTGTTAGAGCTGCAGATTTACTTATTGTCCCCCTTCCAGTTATTAGTTTAAATTTGATCATGTTATGATCACTGTTGCCAAGTGGCCCTACCACCATTACCTCTCGCACCAAATCCTGCGTTCCACTAAGAATTAAATCTAAAATAGCTCCCTCTCTTGTTGGTTCCTGAACCAATTGCTCCATGAAACAGTCATTTATTACATCCAGGAACTTTATGTCTCTAGCATGTCCTGATATTACATTTACCCAGTCAATATTGGGATAATTGAAATCTCCCATTATTATTGCACTGCCAAATTGGTTAGCTTCCCTGATTTCTCTTAGCATTTCATCATCTGTCTGACCATTTTGTCCAGGTGGATGGTAGTATACTCCTATCACTATACTCTTATCCAACACACATGGGATTTCTACCCATATAGATTCTACTGAGCATTTAGTCTCTTGTATTTATTTATTTATTTGTTCAGTTTTATATACCGTCATTCGGTGCAGCAATCAAACAGAGAATAAACCATTAAAAACATTGATGCATAAATTAATAGTGGGAAATAAGAAGGGATCGGGGAGAGGTTGGTGGAGAAAAAGGGAGCATAAGGAAAAGAAGGGAAAAGGATTATGGTAACAGTATTGGTATTTAAACATCTTTGGGATGGTCTTCTAGCGTTGTTAATTATAAGTTCATATTGCTATTATAATGGTCGTTGCCAGACGATATTTCATTATCTCTTTTGCATGAGTATGGTTGGTAGTCTTGGTTAAAATTAGATTGTTGAAATAAATAATTGTTAAAGTAGACTTTATGAAAAAGAAAAGTCTTTAGATCCTTCTTGAAAGTTTTGATATTAGTTTGAGTTCTTAAATAAGGTGGTAAGGAGTTCCATTTTTTAGGACAAGCAATGGAGAAAGCTCTATTTTTTGTTGTTGAAAGATGAGCATCTTTGATGGGTGGAATAATTAGACGAGAAGTGTTATATGATCGAAGATTCCTGTTGTTGTTCTGTAGCGTGATTTTTAAGCTTGTTTGTTTGTATGATCTTTATCCTGTTGGACTCTATACCCTCCAGGACATAAAGTGCCACACCCCCACCAAGTTGGTCCTCCCTATCATTGCGATATAATTTGTACCATTGGTTATCCTCCTTCCACCAAGTGTCTGTGATGCCAATTATGTCAATCTCATCATTTGCTGCTATACACTCTTAACTCTCCCATCTTACTTCTTAGACTTCTGGCATTGGCATACAGACATTTCAAAGTGTGTTTTTTGTTTGTATTAACAACCTCCTTTTCAGTTGTTAGGGATAATTCGGAAATCATTAGCATCAGTGATTTTTTACATATAGGCACATGGACTATGTTTGCTTTTATTGGAACCTCTCTGTTGGGATGCCCTAACTCTCCTATTTCATTAGCAGCTGTAAGTTGTTCTGTGTTATCAGAGACGGATCTGCTCCAAGGCGAAGATAAGGATGGCCTGAGAGGTCGCGAAGGATGGGAAACCACATCTGACGTGGCCAGTAAGGGGTTATGAGAATCTTTAAGCCCATGTCCTGCCGTAACTTCACGAGAGTCTTGCTGATGAGTGGAAGTAGAGGGTATGAATATAGAAGACCCTTCGACCACGAGAGGGCGAAAGCATCCCTTGGTGGTGTCCTGTAACTACGATGTAGTGAGCAGAAGTTTTCTATTTTGCGGTTGTGAATTGAGGCAAAGATCTATTTGCGGATATCCCCACCGCTGGAAGTTTTTCACTGCTACAGTGGGATTTAGGGACCATTCGTGGGGATGAAAGGTCCGACTCAAGCTGCCGCAAGTACATTGTCCACGCCTGCCAGGTAGGTTGTTCTCAGGAACATAGAGTAGGAGAGAGCCCAGGCCCATATTTGTGCTATCTCCTGACATAGCAGGTAAGAGCCCGTTTCACCCTGCTTGTTGATGTACCACATCGCTACCTGGTTGTCTGTCTGGATCAGGATTGTCTTGTTGGATAGGCAATCCCAGAAAGCCATTAGGGCATACCTTATTGCCCCAAGCTCCATAAAATTTATCTGATGTGATTCTGCTGAGTTTCCCTGAGTTTATTTATTTATTTTACAACTTTTTTATACCGACATTCGTGGGTACATCATATCGGTTTACAATGAACTAAGAGAAACACAGCGAATGGGGGGGGCGCATCAGCAAAGGGGAATAAACAAGGCAAAAAGACAAAGTAAGTGTGATTCAAAGGGTGCAAATAACAAGAAATATAAAGAATATAATATGGTGTATGGTAGAAACAGAATATAAGATAACACAGGGATAACATAAATAATAGACATAATAAAGATGATATTGTGGGGAGATCAAGAGGAGGACTAGACCTATGCTGGGAATGCCTGCTTAAAGAGCCAGGTCTTGAGCTTTTTCCTAAATTTGTACTGGCAGGGCTCAGTGCGGAGGTCAGTTGGGAGCGCATTTCAATGGGTGGGTCCTGCAATAGAAAGGGCTTGCTCTCTCGTGGTGGTAAGATGAGCATTCTTGAGGGAGGGGGTGTGGAGGGTAGCTTTGTGGGTTGTTCTGGTGGGGCGGTTGTGGAGGATGAAACGCAGTGGCTCTTCAAGCCAATTAGAGTTGTGAGTGTATAAAGTTTTGTGGATGATGGTGAGAGTTTTGAAGAGGATACGTGAGGGTATGGGGAGCCAATGAAGTTCTTTGAGGACAGGTGTTATATAGTCGGATTTGCTGGTATTAGTGAGGGTTCTAGCTACCGCATTCCGTAGCATTTGAAGTGGTTTGATAGTGGCATACGGGAGGCCTAGAAGTAGGGAATTGCAATAGTCCATTTTTGGGCAGATGGTTGCCTGTATGACAGTGTGGAGGTCATGTGCATAGAGTAAGGGTTTGAGTTTCTTCATCACGTGGAACTTGTAGAAACCTTCTTTTAGAACTGTGCTGATGTACTTTCTGAAATTCAGCTGATGGTCAATCATGACACCAAGATCACGTACAAAAGGCTGTGTGGAAGTCGAGTTGGACAAGGGGCTACTTGAAAGGGCTAGCCTAGGATTCTGTGGGTTTGATATGATGAGCAGCTCTGTTTTTGTAGTGTTGAGAGATAAGTGGAGGTTTGTGAGGAGGGTAGTTATGGAGGAGAGGCATTTTTCCCAAAATTTTATTGACTTGGTGATGGATTCTTGTATAGGTATGAGGACTCAGACATCATCCGCGTATAAACTCACCCCAGGGGACCCCATCCAGCGCTGCTGAGCTCATCTCACATCTCACTGACGCAAAGCTCCGCAGGGGCCTCCCCGAACGCCTCCACCAGCATCGAGGGAGCCTAACAAACCGACCCCCCCCTCGAAATCGCCTGCAACCAGCAGCACAGGCCTCAGAAAGGCCTCCTTTCAGCAGCACCACCCATCTTGAAGTGAAGCCAGTACCTGACAAGCGAAGCCAGCCCCCTGACGTCAGAGGAGGGGCCGGGTGAGTGGTGTTTAAATTTAAACTCACCCCAGGCGCCGAGCGCCGAAGGATCGCGTCCAAAGGAGCAGGCCCCTTTGCGCGCCTCTTCGCGCAGCCCATTCATCGCAGCCCTCAAAGACACCCCCTTTCTAAACCTTGCCTTCTCCACTCGCTCCTCCCAAACACTAAATAAAACAAAACAAAACAAAACTGCATCACTAACAACTGCCTTTAAAAAGCAAGCTATACTTTCATATTGCTATCTCAATCAACTTTCAGTTCAAAATCTCAAAAAGATATGAAGATGAACAACAAGATATCATCTCCAAACAATCAACCTACATCCTCTAAGAAACATTAATCCTTGAAACCTCCACACAAACTAAATCAATCAATAAACTACAAAAACAACACACATATCCAACTCTCAAACTATATGCTTCTCTCATTCATACTCATCAATACTCGTTCTATAATAAAAAAAATCCCTCTATTCAATGACCTACTCAGTGACCACAAACCAGATTTCATTGCAATTACGGAAACCTGGCTCAAAAACACGGACTCCGTTCTAATAAACCAACTATCAAACCAATATTACAACACCTCTTCAATCCCCAGAAAAAATAAAAAAAGGAGGTGGCTTAATGCTTATATCTAAAAAAAGCCTGCAACTAACTCTTCGCCCATCTAACATTCCTCCACCATTTGACATTGCTTTATTTGATTCACCAAAACTTCAAATATGCCTCATTTACTGTCCTCCAGGAGCACTCGATAAAAACTGCTCACCTCTAATTGAATATATTATGAACAACATCTCCCTCAACAAACCCATAATCATACTTGGTGACTTCAACATACATTTCAACTTACCAACTCACTCAAAAACCTGCCAAACTATCATTGATGTACTCTCAACTCTATATCTAGAACAAATAATCCAATCTCCAACTCATAAAGCAGGCCACACAATTGACCTCATTTTTGTCAACACTGAAATCTGGAAATCATTCTCTACCCACACCACAGAGATACCCTGGTCTGACCACCATCTAATCCAAGCTAACTTACATACCAACCTCAATATTAAACCTCCTCAAATCACCCTAAACAAAATATCCTACCGTCCACCATTCAACATAGAACTTTTACAAAAAACTCTTCAATCCAAATTAAACAACATCAATATATCTAACTCCGAAAACGCTACCGCATCATGGCTAAACCTCACAAAACAAGTTGCAGACAACATCAATCCCATTATTACAAAGACTAAACAACAACCCAAACACAACAACCAATGGTATAACGAAAATATCAGAAATGTCAAACGCATACTCAGAAAAAAAGAAAGAGAATGGAGAAAAAACAAAAATACTACCACACTAAATAATTATCGGAACAACTTAGCTCAATATAAAAATATCATCAACAATGCGAAAAAGGAATTCTTCTCCAACAAAATCTCCAAATTTCATCATAACCCCAGAATGTTATTCGCAATAGTTCAGAAACTTACCAAAACCACCCGAGTCTTCATGCACCAAACATAGAACTGATGACTTTGCTGATTTCTTCAACAACAAAATATCTCATCTAATCCAATTCAACATAACCAACAACAACCAGAACACCAAACTTAACAAGATAACCTCATCATGGTCAAACTTTGACACTGCCTCCACCATTGAAATTCAATCTATAATAAATAAAATGAACCCAGCCAGCCATCCATTAGACAACATCCCAATAACAACCCTCAAATCAATTGAACCTACCATATCAAAAACCATCACCAAAATTGTCAATTTATCACTGACCGACGGCAACTACCCCAAATGCCTCAAATCTGCTGTCATCAAACCAATCCTTAAAAAGAACAACCTAGATCCGGAAATCCTTTCCAACTACCGTCCCATATCAAACCTTTCGTTCATAGCCAAAACCATTGAAAAAGTCGTACACACTCAACTAGATGACTATCTGGAGACAAACAGCATCCTACCTCCATCCCAATATGGTTTTAGAAAAAACCTAAACACAGAATCTCTCCTCATCTCTCTAAATGACATTATTATAAGAGGCTTTGACAAAGGTGAAAAATACTTGCTCATTCTTCTTGACCTTTCAGCTGCCTTAGACACAGTGAACTACAATATACTATTGGAGCGACTATCCCAAATTGGTTTAACTGGCAATACCTTACGTTGGCTTTCTTCCTATTTATCTGATCGAACATACCAAGTATTAATCAACAACAGCCTATCAAAAATAATCAACCTCAACACCGGAGTCCCTCAAGGATCAGCTTTATCAGCCACCCTTTTCAACATATACCTTCTCCCCATTTGCCAACTACTAAAAGAATATGAAATCACACACTTCCTCTACGCTGATGACATTCAGCTCCTCATTCTCATACAAAATTTGATTGAAGACACCTACAAGAAAACCTCAGAACTACTTATCTCAATCAAACATCTCCTAAATTCCCTGAAACTCATAATCAACTGTGACAAAACTGAAATAATACTCATGGATAAAAAACCCAATCCAACTCCGCCTCCTCTGACAATACTTGACAAACAAATGATAACTATACTCCCTACCACCCAACCAGGAACCTCGGAGTTATCATTGATAAAGAACTTTCTTTCAAGAACCACATAGCAAATAAAACTAAAGAAGGATACCACAGACTCTTAACCCTAAGACACCTGAAACCATTTCTAAACCCCTATGATTTCAGAACTGTACTTCAACTTCTTATCTTCTCCACCTTCGACTATTGCAACTCCTTACTAATTGGAATACCTTTTTCATCCCTCAAACCACTTCAAATACTGCAGAAATCAGCCGCCAGAGTCCTAACTGGAACAAAAAGAAATGAACACATAACACCAATATTGACCTCACTTCACTGGCTCCCTATTACTGCACGTATTGCTTACAAATCAATGACCATAATCCACAAAATTCTAAACAATGATCATCAAGGTCTTAACACCCTAAACATAATCCCTCAAAATCCTCCAAGAAACCTACACTCTAATAACTCAGGCTACCTAAACATTCCCCCTATCAAAGATGCACATCTGGCAACCACAAGAGAAAGAGCCTTTTCAATTGCTTCACCTAAACTTTGGAACACCCTACCTAAATTCCTGAGAACCCAACATGACCTAAAAATATTCAAAAAGGACCTAAAAACACTAATGTTCCGCAAATTCTACACTGACCCTCAGACGTCTGATCATTCCAACTCTCAACTGAACTCTCAGTTATAAACCTCTGAATACATTCTCTTCACCCTGAACTGCATACCCTCCTCTTCCAACCTAATAATGCTCTCTGGACTTGATATGCTTATTTCTGATATTGTTCAAATTGGTTTTTACTGTTGCACAACTGCTAAGAAAATGTATAACGTTCACATTGTTTTTTCTGTTACACAACTGCTAAGAAAAATGTATATTTTTGTAAACCGTTATGATGGCTCTACCGAATGACGGTATATAAAACTCAACAAATAAACAAATAAATAAATAAATGAATGAAAAATTTGAGGCCTAGGTTGGAAAGGAGATGGCAAAGAGGTAATATGTATATATTGAAGAGAGTGGAGGAGAGTGAAGATCGTTGTGGGACGCCTTGGGCGAGGGGGATATGGGAGGATTCAGAATTTCCTATTTTTACAGTGTATTGCCTGTTGGATATGTAGGTTGTGAACAAGAGGTGGGCTGACCCTGAGATGCCTATGTCGGAAAGGCGAGAAAGGAGGAGGTTGTGGCTGATAGTGTCGAAGGCAGAGGTGATGTCGAGGAGGGCAAGGATATAACATTGACCATGGTCTGTACCTTTGAGGAGAATGTCTGAAAGAGCGAGTAATAGCGTTTCTGTGTTGTAGTGCTTACAAAAACCAAATTGGGATGGGTGAAGAATGTTATGGGTGTCAAGGTAATCAGTGAGTTGTGCATTAACCACCTTTTCCATGATTTTAGCTATAAAGAGCAATTTAGAAATGGGGCAGTAATTGGAGGGATCCTTGGGGTCAAGGGTGGGTTTCTTGAGGAGGGGTTTGACCACGGCGTGTTTTAATGTGTCAAGGACTTTGCCAAGGGAGAGGGAGCAGTTTATAATGTTGGCTAAGGGTTTGGCGATATGTGGAACAGTTACAGTTTTTGTGGGGATAGTATCAGAGGGGTGGGTTGCAGGCTTGATGATTTTTTTAGTATTGAGTCAATTTCTTTAGTGGATATAGTATCAAGGGAATCTAGGGTGGCGTTTGCAGTTTTTGGGGGTAGGTTTACAGCAGTGGGGGTGGAAGGAAAGCGGCTAAGGATGTTTACTATTTTGTTATGAAAAAATTGGTCGAGTTCTTCGCTTTTACTTTTTGCATCTTCGTCAGTGCTTAAGTGTGGGACAGATTTAGTGAGGTTTACGATGTAGGAGAATAGCGCTTTGGCATTGAATTTGTATTCGTGTATTTTGGTGGCATAGTAGTCACGTTTCGTTTTCAGGGTGGAGGTTCTATAATTGTGAAGGGCAGATTTGTATATTGAGACTTTTTGCAGGGTAGGGTCTTTGCACCATGTTCTCTCTTTCAGTCGGAGGTCCTTTTTCATTCTTTTTAGCTCAGGGGTGTACCAAGGTTTTTTGTGCTTGGTATAGGTCTTTGCTAATGAGAGGATATAATTTGTTGGCAATTTTATTGGTAAGGTTAATCCATGCAGCTAGTGCCGAATCAGGAGAGGAACAGTCTAGATCATTAAGAGAGGCAGCTAGGGCGGAAGTCAGTTCCTCTGTGGAACATGGTTTTCTGAAGATGATAGTATTACGGTGTGATGGGGTGTGTGTGGTAGGGGAATTTAAGGAGAAGGGTGCGTAAATAAGTGAGTGATCTGACCATGGTACTGGGGTACATGAGGGTGGAGTAGGTAAGTGAATGCAAGAATTGACAAAGATGAGGTCAAGTGTGTGACCTGCTTTGTGAGTAGGGAATGCGATAAGTTGTCTAAAGCCGATGGCGAAGAGAGAATTGATGAAAGTTTCACAGGAGGAGGAGAGGGAGTGTGAATCAACGTGGAAACTGAAGTCTCCTAATATGATGGTTGGGCTGTCAATATTGATGGATTCTGCTATGAGTTCTATTAAGGGGGTTGGATTATGTTCTAGCAGGCTAGGAAGAGAGTAGATAAGGCATATTTGGAGTTTGGGGGATTTGAATAGTCCAATTTCAAATCTAGGTGGAGAATTGATTTGAAGCGGTTTCAACTTGAGGTGTTTTTTAGCCGCTAAGAGGAGACCACCTCCTTTTTTTTTTTTTTAAGGCCAAGGGATGGAGAAAATATCATAAGAGTCAGTGGTGAGCTGATTTAGTAGAACAGTATCAGAATCCTTGAGCCAGGATTCTGTGACGGCGCAGATGTCAGGTTTGCAATCTATGAGTAGGTCGTTAAGGATAAGGGTTTTTTTTTGTTAGTGATTGTGCATTGAAGAGAACTATAGATAGTGTGGTAAGGCCTACTAGCTGTGTAAGGGGGGAAATTAAGATAGGGAGTAGTGATTTGCGAGAAGCAGGAGGGGGGTGAATGAGGGGAAGGTGCGTCTGTGAGTAGGGAAATGAATGCGGGGGATGGGGTATATAATCATGCTTGGTATGCGAGGAGGGGGGAAAGGAATGGAGAAAGTAAACACAATTCGGGGGTAGCAGGGTGGCGAGGTCACGGGTTATTGACAGTGGACAGCAGTAGTTAACAGCAGTAATTAACAGTATACGAAAGATTAACATGATGCATAGTGACAGTAAATAGATGGGATTACGTTAGCTGGCAGAGCTGGGGGACAGATGTTAGAGGACTGTGTTTAGTCAGGAATGGCTAGAGAGAAGTAGGGTGTGGGGTGCCCAAAGGGGGAGCACAAAGGGGCTCCCCAACCGAGGTTGGAAGCATCTGTTGTCAGTGTAATTTGAGGTTCTGGAAACTGAAAGGGTAGTCCCTTGAGAAGATTGGACTCTTGAATCCACCAAGCGAACGAGAGACGGAGCTGCCTGGTGACGGGCACAATGCTGGACATTAGATGGTGGGTCTGAGGCCACTGGGACTTTAGGGTCCATTGTGCTACTCGCATGGCTAGACGAGCCATTGGAGTAACATGAACAGAGGATGCCATGTGACCAACAAGATTAGCAAATGATGAGCTATTGTGGATCGACGAGTCTGTACTAGTTTCACAAGGGTTGCAAGAGTGTGCGCGCGATCTCTTGGGAGAAAGGCTTTTGCCTGTATGGTGTTTATGTCCGTTCCAATGAAGGAGAGGATCTGTGATGGAATCAGATTGGATTTTGGATAGTTTACTAGAAATCCCAGTGACAGTAATAGCTGTAGGATGAGATGTAAGGGAGTCCAGAACCTCCTTCTTGGATGGGGCCCTTAGCAACCAATTGTCTAAGTAGGGGTAGACATGGATGCTCTGCCATCTTAGGTATGCTGCTACTACTGCTAGGCATTTCATAAAGACTCGAGGTGCTGATGCTAGGCCGAACGGTAGCACCCGATACTGGAAGTATCTATGTACGACTAGGAAACGGAGGTATTTTCGATGAGATGGTGTTATCGCTATATGCGTCTTGTAGGTCTAGAGAACAAAGCCAATCTCCCTTTCGGAGAAGAGAGAGTAGGGAGCCCAAGGTTACCATCCTGAACTTTTCCTTTTGTAGACGTTTGTTTAAGGCACGAAGGTCCAAGATTGAACGAATGCCTCCTGACTTTTTTGGTATTAGGAAATATTGAGAATAGAATCCTTTTCCCCGTTATAGAGGGGGCACCGGTTCTATTGCTTGGGATTGGAGGAGGGTTGTTAGTTCCTCTCTAGAAGTGGTGAGTGGTCGGGTAAACCCCACCCCAGACCAGGTGGGGAGTCCAATGGTACTGAAAGGAAGTTGAGATGGTAACCTCGAGCCATTACAGAGAGGACCCATTGATCTGTAGTGATTGTTTGCCAGGTGGCGGTGAAGCGGCACAAGCGGCCCCCCACTGGCAGAGATGGCAGTGGAAGTTGACATTTGCTCTCTAGCCGGGAGTCAAAACCCCGAAGCAGGGCCAGGCTGCGGAGCTGGTTGGGCTTTTTGAGGCCTGGATTGACGGGCTTGAGCTTTCTGGTATGGCCTGGTGGGGTGACTGTGAGATTTTGGAGGATAATACCTACGAGCTTTATAGGCTGTACTCTTGGCCTCTCTTCTGAACAGCCATTTAGAAGTAGAGGGAAAATCAGAGGGTACAGTAGAGAGCTGGTGCAATGTCTCATGGTGGTCCTTGAGTTGTGCGACAGTCTCCTGTATTTTATCCCCGAATAAATTATCGCCTGTACAGAGGAGGTCCGCCAACCTCTCCTGAACTTCGGGCCGTAGATCTGAAGATTTCAGCCAGGCCCATCTTCTGGCACTAATTCCTGCTGCAAACACCCTGGCAGAAGTGTCAAAGATGTCATTTGCAGCTCGGACCTCATGCTTGCCAGCATCGAGGCCTTTCTTGAGTAAGCAGTTTAGCTGGTACTGAAACTCTTCTGGAAGGGAATCAGAGAAGTCTTATTTCTTATGTACTGCGTCATATATAGCTGGTAGGCTGCTATACCTGAAATCAGCATGGAAAAATCTGCTATACCTGAAATCAGCATGGAAAACTCTACATCCCAAGGCGTCCAGAAACCTTTGTTCTTTTCCTGGAGGTGTAGAAGAATAAGGCAGAGGTCTTCTTGCCTTCTTCTGAGCAGATTCCACGACTACAGAATGGTGAGAGAGTTGGGTCTTCTGGAATACAGGAGCTTGCTTGAATCAAGTAGGTGGCGTCTGTTTTCTGGTTCACTGGTGGTACAGTACCTGGATGCTCCCAGGTACGCTGGAGTAGTTCAAGAAGGACTTCGTGAACTGGAATAGACATAACCTCCTTGGGGGCATCCACAAACTGGAGTACCTCAAGCATCTTGTGCCTGGAGTCTTCCTCTGTTTGAAGCTTAAAAGGAATGGCTTCTGACATTTCCTTTATAAAGCTAATGAAGGACAAATCCTTTGAAGGGGAATGTCTTCTCTCTTCAGGAGGAAATGGCTCAGAGGGAATGTCATCAGAATCCTGAGTGTCTGAAGAATCATCAGACCAGGGCTGATATGGCTGATCTCCAGCATCGGATGGGCTTCAGGATGGAAGGAAGAGGCCTATTCCCGCTGGATCAGGTTGTGACACCGATGGAATTGGAGGAGGCATCGAAGGCGGCACCGATGAGGGTCGATGCGGTACCGAAGACGGGAGAGGCACCGATGGAATCTCTGACCTCGATGGACATTTCGGTGGAAGAACTCCCGATGGCCCTGGAATCGGGTCTGGCATCGGCGATTCCTCATCCTCCGATGACAGGGGAATCTCTGTTGATGGTTGTGGACATATTGGTGTTTTCGGAGGCACTAGTGGAAGAGCCCCGATAAGTGTATCCAATCTGTCCAGTAGTGGAGCCAGCATCGAGGGCATCGGATTGGTGTCGAGATTGGAGTCTGTGCCAATGTCGATGGAGGCAAAAGACCTTGTAGTGCATGGATGACTGCCTCTTGAACCATCCACTTCAATTCCTCGTGGAAAGCTGGTGTTTGAATTAACAGTTCCGGAGTAGGAGGCTGCATAGGCGTCTCCAGAGGGTCCACCGGTGAGAGTGGAGTCTTGGCTCCCGGCACCACTGAAGGTGGGGAACGCCTCTGTGTCCCGGGCATGGAGAAGGATGGAGGCTCCTGTGAGCGGGCTTTCTTCCTTGGTGGCTCTGTCGATGTCGAGGCCTTCCCTGGATCGGCGAACTGAGCCTTCCGATGTCGATGCTGGTGCTTCTCTTGGTGCTCGGCCCAGTCTTTCTCCAGCGCCGAGGACGAAGAGGTGGATGAGTTCGAAAGGGATCTAGCCGGCCGAGAACCACCAGTGTCCGGCTGGTGTGGCGAGGTTGAAGGCGACGTTGCCGATGACGTTGATGTTTTCGATGGAGTAGACTGCTTGGCTTGAAAGAGCAACTCCATTTTTTCTAAGTGTGCCCTGCAGCCCTTAGGGGTCATTTGGGCACAATTGGTACACGTCACAACGTTGTAGTCAGCACCCAAGCAGAGGACACTTACCTTATGCGGGTCCGTGATGGACATCATCCTCGGACAATCGGGACACCGACGAAAACCCGTCGCCATGGTTTTAAAGAAACATTTTAACCGCGGTGTGGTCGGTGGCCACAGGGCCTTGAAGAAGAACCCTCGGTAACCGACCGCGAAAATGAGGTAAAGCCTTATCTAACGTTAGCAGATATCAATGGTCAATAGGGGGACCCCGGATAGGGTGAAATTTGTCAACATTTTTTGAAAAAAATTCCGTGAGGAAATTCCTGTCAGGAATATGAGAAAGAGCTCCTTAACCCGCGTGGCTACTGCTGCGTGGAAAAAAAGAGACTGAAGGGGGACCCCTGCTGGATGCAGGGTTGGTAGCATGCTGGGCATGCTCAGTGTGCCAAGTCAAAGTTCTATAAACTTTGACAAAAGTGTTCCGTGATGGGCTCCATCCTGATGATGTCACCCATATATGAGGTCTATCATCCTGCTTGTCCTGTGAGAATGGAGGTTAGCAGTGTAAGAAAATGTAAACATTCTTGAGGCGGATAAAGCACAGTGGTATGAGCGGCTGGGTAAAAGATATGGGTTGAAGAGGAGGGGTTATAGCCACTACTTGCTGCCGGAATTAGTAGCATGGGATCTATTTAATGTTTGGTACTTGCCAGTTACTTGTGACTTGGACTAGCCACTGTTGGAAAACAGGATGCTGGGCTTGATGGACCCTTAGTCTGATCTAGTTTGACATATCTTAAGTTCTTAGGGTATTGGATGGGAATTTATATGCTCATCTACCCAAAGTGGTACAAAACCAGAGAGGAAGACAACTGGGCACACTGGGGTCTAACCGGCCTCATCTACCATCACTAAGTTAAAATGCATGTCTGAACAAGAGACTTGCATGGCCCTGGAAGATAATATATTCTTTAAGTTATGTACAAAACTGCTTTTGTTAGTCAAATTAAATTCACCACCAACTCCATATATCCAGTTTTGACAAAGAAGTCATTGAAATAAACTTTCATCCTAGGACTAATCATGTAGTGCGGCATCATTGCTCCTTACATACCGTTGCTTTCTTTCTCAGCCTGACTCTTCTTTGGGATTCGATACACCTCCTTAAAAACAAAAAGAGCCAAGAAACAGTGTGAGTGACATTGCGCTATAGATCTTGAGCAAACAATTATAAAATCTGTGCAGAAGTAATTTAAGGGACAGCAGTGACATTTCCATTCTATACTTCACATGGTGCAAACAGATGAGAAAAAAGGTTAAATCTTACAAACCTCAACATTTACCAGTCATTAAACAAAAAACTATACGTTTCTCCTTTTTAAGTGCTTCCAAGGTTTTGTGTGTCAGTATTTAATACAATAGTATTTCAGTATCTGAATTTTCCAAAAAGAGATTCTAACTTGGCTACTTTCACCACAATGAACCTGATGTGGGTGCTCATAGGCCCTTAGTCTCAGTGAAACACTTTTTGTCATGTCATGCAATAAGTTGTTATTCCTGTTCTCCTAAGTTTTTCATTTTTTATAAGCAGCCTTTATAATTGCTAACAAGTATAACATTATACATGACATCTGGGCTACAATCTTGTACTTGTTTACCTAGACAGGCACTATAAGCTAAAGATACTGCGCTATAAGATTGTAGAACATTTTGAACTGATATGAGGTTTAGTTGACATTCCATCTAAAAACCAGATGAGATCAGTTTACATTCCATCCAGGATTATAGAAAATATTCATAGAACAAACACAAGGTTGCTAATGCTGGCAAATTCCAAGAAAACATTTACATGTAAGACAAGAATTAAATTACCACATGGCCATTCAGATTATTTGTTTAGAACAGAAAGCCAATCATAGAAATTTTTGACAGTTATCTAGCCTAGTTTAGGGGTTGGAAATATACAACTGAAATTCTATGTCATGCTTTCTTATCAGTAAAATCATTTGAGAGGAAGTTTATGCTGGTGCCTTCTGTGGCACTCTGCCTCTCCATAAGGTACCTTATTTAGGGGTCAATGTAATAAGGTGCGCTGAAGCTACCGCTGGTTGGGTGCATTTTCCCGCGCAAAGCCCTATATGGGTATGTAATAAGGGTTTTGTGCGTGGGAAAAAAAGAGCGTATGAATGCGCTTACAGACCCGTGGTTTTTCCTGCGTGAATGCATGCTTCCAGCATGCAAAGGAGGCGATTAGCTAATGGTAGGCAATGCAGAGAGCCGTGCTAGTGCGGGTTTTTTACTGCCATGGTCAGGGCACACGTTAAGTGTCAGCGCCGACTCAAGGGGGCCTATGTTGGTATGTGAGCATCCTGAAAACCGCCTAGCTAAGTGTCCGACTGGCCAGCTTAGCTAGGCAGTTTTCTGGGCATTGGAATATATAGATTCGCGACCAAGAAAGTGCCTAGCTCAGCACCCAGCAGCAACGGTAACTAGGCACCCAGAAAGGCTAGGCGCTTTACTGGATCATGAATGTATGCTGTCGGGCGTCCAGAAAGGTGCCCAGCTACCATTGCCGCTTGGGCGCTGAGCTGGCGCTTACTTGGTTGCGCCCGAGTGGCAATGGTAGCTAGGCACCTTTCTGGGTGCCTGATTGTGCAGATTTTTCTGCCCCAAACAGAGCATGAGCAGCCTGATAAGCGCCTGGCTAAGTGCTTATCTCAGCTTCCGAGTGGTCAACTTTTCACGGCATCCGAGGTAGGTGCTTCTCTGGGCAGACAGATACACGGCCAGAAGAGTGGTAAGATTGTTGTGAATTAGCATCCGTGAAAATATTTGCCTGTTTTCTGCAGCACAGTTAATTGAAATATTAAAAATACTTTCCAGGGTCATACGTTCACTTAATAGGGAGTCTCATTCGCTTACTCACTCGTTTTTATGCGTGGATTATCGGCCGTTTATTACATAGGCCCTGTACCACGCTTAGGTATGTGCATTTTTCCATATGTGCGCGGATTTCTGTGCGCGAGTCATTTGCATAATTTTTTTTTTTACATCCCGCGGAAGCGGCAGCTTCAGCCATGCGTGGTGCTCATAACGAGCGCCTGTTTTGCCACGGGTCTTATTACATTGGCCTCAATATTTTAAGATTTATATTATAGTATTTAATAAAAAGCTTTTCTCTACAGTTATTGGCTTTAAGCATTCTATTTTCAGAGAACCACAACACAGAAATTTCACAGGCATAACAATCGGCATGTGGCAAAATCTGAATATAGCACAAGAAGCTAGAGAAGATATTCTGGGATGGAGAGTACTTTTTAAATGAAAGGGAGTAGCTTTAAGGCACATGTCTTTATTCCAGAAAGAATAAAAAAAACTTAAGTAAGACAAAGACTAGGATGAGAACAGGAAAATAACCTTCAAGTGTGTGTAAAGGTTTAGGAACCCCTGGACAAATTTGGTATTTCAGGTCATCCCTAACTGAACAGAAACTGACAACTTCTATATGCCACAAAGTTAAACATTACATAACATTTTCTGCAATTTTTAATGCAAAATTACTATTTGCTGATTTTTAAAGATTAAAAATAATGAAAAAGTGAATATGGCACATTCAGAAGTCTGGACATCCTTTCAGTTGATTCATTGCTCTATTTATTTATTTTTTTGAAGTTGTTAAATAAGGCCTAAAAAGTTGATTGACTTGTTAGATCTTCAATTAGTCAGGAGAAGACAATTCCACGGTTGAAAAACTCAGAGCCTTCTAACTTCTCAGGTTGCTGACGCCTGTTCTGTCTACTTTCAACAACCATGAATTCCTAAAGCAGTGGTCTGAATATTTGAAAATGAAGAGAAGGCACTAAAAACAGGAAGGCTATATAAAAAAATAAATCTACAAATGCTTTCAGCTAGCAATTGCAAATGTCAGAAACATTGTTTAAAAAAAATAAAAAAATGGAACTGCTGAATTCAAGGCAAGAACTGGAAACTAAGAAAAAAATCTACAGTACAGAAACCACAGATCATTGTAAATGACCTTCTGAAAAGCTTAGCTGACATTGGAGTAGGTGTCCATAATTGTTTACATAACAATGATCTGCATGGTGAGATGTCAGAAGGTATTGTGAAATAGGGTTTCATGTGTACTGGGAATTCCTTGTTTTGCTCTTAGACTTGGTTGTCCCTAGAAAGCACTTATTTCTTTTGAGCTGGTCTGCAGGCGGTGTTATGACCTTTACAAAAATGTAGTTCAAACTGAGACTTGGGATACTCTCTCAACTCAAAAATGAGGCTTGAATGACATATCTCCCAGTATCCTTAGGGAGATGTAAGACTAACATCCTGCAAAGCCACTTATCAGAAATGTATTATCGGTCAGAAAGCTATTGCTAGTACTTTGTGTGACTGATTCTTCAGTTACAGTCTACAGATAACTAGCCCTGAAATTGCTAGAACCAGTGGTAGCATTGAGAGGAGATCATCTTGCTGGTGGCTGAAGAGGATTGGTAAGCATTGCTTTGGGAAATCTTAGGGCTTAAAAAAAAGGTTTGGGGAGAGGTGAAACAGTGGTGAGTGTTTGTGTCAGAGATAAAAAGCAAGCCAGAGGGAGCTCATTCTAATGCTTGTCTTTCCCTCGCTCCCACTCCACTCACCCCTGGCTCATCCCTTTGATTTATAAGCAAGAGAAACTTTCTCATTAAAAATTAATCAGGCTCTTATCTAAATCATACTATTGCACCAGCCTTTATTGAGAGTTTAATTATCCCCTTGTAGGTTAACTACCAGATTAATAATGAATACATCAAATCCATTTAAAGGACTCACATTCCTACTCCCATAGCAACTTAAACTTAACTAAGAACTCAACAAAATTAAGATGAAGGCAGCAGTCCAGTGACTAGAGGGGGATCTTCCAGTCTTTTACATCAAGTGTCACATCTATGATTTTTTTACCTTGTGAAGAGAGGTTGTATGTGTGCAACTGGTGCAAAGAATTCCTGGCTGTCAGAGAATGAGTCCAATCTCTGGAAGCTGGCGTGGCAGACCTCGAGGAGCTGAGGCAGACAGAGAGGATACATAGATAAGATCTTCAGGGATATAGTAGCCAAGTTTCAACTCCAGTCTGGCAGCCCTGATGCTTCCTTGGATCAGGAAGGTCTCCTGGATCAGAGAGCATCACCCTGGTATAACAGGAAGTGATCCTGTAGAAAGGACCTGCTCTCCATGGGATGTGTAGTCCTCTCAAACCGAGGACGAGTCTCCCAGGGCAGTAGCCCTGGGAGACTCATCATATCCACAATGAATATGCATGAGAGAACATTTGCATGCACTGCCTCCATAACATGCAAATTTTCTCTCATACATATTCATTGTGGATATCCTGAAAACCCGACTGGCTGGGGGGGTCCCCAGGACAGGGTTGAGAACCACTGCCCTAGAGGGAAGAGTTAGGTTGGCCATCATAGTGATTTGAAGATTAGGAATGTAGATAGCTGGGTGGCTGGTGGACATGAGGACCACCTGGTAACTTGCCTGCCTGATGCAAAGGTGGTGGTGCGTCACTTAGATAGGATTTTCAACAGTGCTGGGGAGGAGCTGACTGTCATGGCACTAATGACATGGGAAAATGTGGAAGGTAGGTTCTGGAAACCAAATTTAAACTTAGGTAGAAAGCAGAAATCCAGAACCTCCAGGGTAACATTAAATGCTTCCTGTTCCATGCACAGGTCCCTAGAGGCAGGCAGAGCTTCGCAGTCTCAGTGCGTGGATGAGAAGATGGTGCAGGGAAGGAGGATTCAGTTATGTAAAGGGAAAGGGGGGGGGGGGGGGGGAGTGTTTTCCGAAAGGACAGGCTCCACTTTAACCAGGGAGGCACTAGGCTGCTGGCACTAATCTTTAAAAAGGAGAAAGAGCAGGTTTTAAACTATAACAAGGGAGAAAGCCAACAGACGCTCAGCAGTGCATGGTCTGGAGGAGGGTTTCTTCAAAGGATACTAATGAAACAGGAGAGTTAGGGCATCCCAACAGAGAGGTTCCAAAAAAAGCAAAGTAGTCCATGAGTCTATAAATAAATAATCACTTGAGCTAAAGGATTCTAAATTATCCCTATCAAGTGAAAAGCAAGTTGTTAATACAAACAAAACACACACTTTGAAATGTCTATATGCCAATGTCAGAAGTCTAAGATGTAAGATGGGAGAATTAGAGTGTATATCAGTGAATGATGAAATAGACATAATTGGCATCTCAGAGACCTGGTGGAAAGAGGATAACCAATGGGACAGAGCTAAACCAGGGTACAAATTATATTATATTATATTAAATGATAGGAAGGATCAACTTGGTGGGGGGGTGGCACTTTATGTCCAGGAGGACATAGAGTAGGATAAAGATCATACAAGAGACTAAATGCACAGTAGTATCTTTATGGGTAGAAATCCAGTGTGTGTTGGGTAAGAGTATAGTGATAGGAGTATACTACAGTCCACCTGGCCAAAATGATGAGATGGACAATTAAATACTAAGAGAAATCAGAGAAGCTAACCAATTGGGCAGTACAGTAATAATCTGAGATTTCAATTACCCCAATATTGACTGGGTAAATGCAACATCAAGACATGCTAGAGCCAAAGTTCCTGGATGGAATGAACGACTGCTTCATAGAGCAATTGGTTCAGGAACAGATGAGAGATGGACCTATTTTTTGATCTAATTCTTAGTGCAACGCAGAATTTGGTGGTGGGGCTACTTGGCAATAGTGATCATAACATGATCAAATTTGAACTAATGACTGGAAAGGGGACAATATGTAAATCTACAGCTCTAAACTTTCAAAAGGGAAACGTTGATAAAAGGAGGAAAACAGAAAAAAAACCTGAAAGTTGCAGTTGCAAAGGTTAAGCCAGTACAACAGGCATGGACATCTTAGAAGGGCAGTCCATGCATTAAGAAAGGTGGAGGTAAAAGGCTATTTTAGTCAAAAAAAAATCTTCCTTCAAAAATTGGAAGAAAGATCCATCTGAAGAAAATAGGAGAAAGCATAAGCACTGTCAAGTTAAATGTAAAACACTGATAAGACAGGTTAAGAGAGAATTTGGAATGATGTTGGCTATACAGGCAAAAACTCATAATAAAACATTTTTAAATATATCTGAAGCAGGAAACCTGCAAGGGAGATGGCTGGATGATTGAGGGGTTAAAGGGCACTTAGGGAAGATAAAGCCATAACAGAAAGACTACTGAATTCTTTGCTTTTGTTTACACTAATGAGGATGTTGGGGAGATACCAGTTCCGGAGATGGATTTCAAGGGCTATTGTTTGGATGAACTGAACCAAATCACGGTGAACCTGGAAGATGTAGTAGGCCAGATTGACAAACTGAAGAGTAGTAAATCACCTGGATTAGATGGTAAATACCCCAGGGTTCTGAAAGAACAAAAATGAAATTTTAGACGTATTAATACAAATTTGTAACCTATCATTAGAATAGTCCATTGTATCTGAAGACTAGAGGGTAGCTAATGTAACTCCAATGTTTAAAAAAGGCTCCAGGGGCGATCCGGGTAACTATAGACCAGTGAGCCTGACTTCAGTGCTGGGAAAAATAGTGGAAACTATTCTCAAGATCAAAATCACAGAACATAACTAGACATGGTTTAATGGGATACAAGCAGCATGGATTTACCCAGGGGAAGTTTTGCCTCACAAATCTGCTACATTTTTTTGAAGGAGTTAATAAATAAGTGGATAAATGTGAACCGGTAGATGTAGTATATTTAGATTTTCAGAAGGTTTTTGACAAAGTCCCTCATGAGAGGCTTCTAAGAAAACTAAAAAGTCATGGGATAGGAGGCAATGTCCTTTTGTGGATTAGAAAACCAATTAAAAGACAGGAAACAGAGTAGGATTAAATGGTCAGTTTTCTCAGTGGAAAAGGTAAACAGTGGAGTGCCTCAGGGATCTGTACTTGGACCCCCGGTGCTTTTCAATATATATATAAATGATCTGGAAAGGGATGTTATGAGTGAGGTGATCAAATTTGCGGATGATACAAAATTATTCAGAGTAGTTAAATCACATGCGGATTGTGATAAATTACAGAAGGACCTTGCAAGACTGGCAGATTGGGCATCCAAATGGCAGATGAAATTTAATGTGGACAAGTGCAAAGTGATGCATATAGGGAAAAATAACCCATGCTGTAGTTACACAATGTTAGGTTCCATGTTAGGAGTTAACACCCAGGAAAAAGATCTCGGTGTAATAATGGATAATACATTGAAACGTCGGCAGCAATGGTCAAAAAGCAAAGTTAGGACTTATTAGGAAAAGGAATGGTGAATAGAACAGAGAATGCCTTAATGCCTCTGTCCATGGTGAGACTGCACCTTGAATACTGTGTGCAATTCTGATTGCCGCATCTCAAAAAATATGTAGTTGCACTGGAGAAAGTGCAGAGAAGGGCGACAAATGATAAAGGGGATGAACAGCTCTTCTATGAGGAAAGGATATAGTGGTTAGGACTTTTCAGCTTGGAGAAGAGATGGCTGTTAGAGGTCTATAAAATCATGAGAAGACTGAATGGGTAAATGTGAATCTGTTATTTATTTAATTTAATTTATTTATTTAAAAGTATTTATATACCGCTTTATAAAAAATAAAATTTTTGTCAAAACGGTTTACATTAATTAAATAAAATTTTAAAAGAACAATCAAATTAAAATAAATTAAAATATACAAAAATTAGTCAATAGCTAGAAAAATTCTGGCTTGAAAATAAATCAAATTAATTACTCAAAAATAAAAATTAAGATTTGTTGCCATAGGACTTGCTATTGCAGGAAAAGAGGGGAAGGGAAAAGGGGGGCATGAAAAAAAAATGGAGACGTAACTAATATAGAAGGAATGTAGAAGTGGTAAAGGGGATGGAGGGGGATGGGGGGAAGGACTAAGGGGCACTCCATGAAGTTGGCATATGGCACATTTAAAATAAATCTAAGAAACTTCTTTTTCACTCAATGCACAATTAAGCTCTGGAATTCATGGTCTGAGTATATGGTTAGGGCAGTTAAAGTAGCTGTGTTTAAAAAGGGTTTGAATAAATTCCTGAAGGCTAAGTCCACAAATTGCTATTAATCAAGCTTGACTTAGGGAATAGTCACTGCTATTACTAGCATTAACAACATGGGATCTATTTTATGTTTGGGTACTTGCCAGGTACTTGAAACCTGGATTGGCATTGTTGGAAACAGGATGCTGGGTTTGATGGACCCTCGGGGTCTGACCCAGTACGGCAACTTATGTTTTAGGTTGGCTGCTTCTATGGTCAGCCCTTTTCTGAGCTCTCCAGGGATTGATAAGTAGAGTGAAATGTGTCTACTTCGCGTTTACGGTATAAATCAGTTATTTTACTTTTTACTGTTTGCAAACAGTCTTTTTTTCTTTTCACTGTTTCTGCTTTATGTTAATAAGCTCGTCTGTTAGCTCTGTCTGCCTTGATTAATGATGCCAGTATTTTTCTTGTATTTCATCCGTAGATACAGATACACCCTGGGGTGTGAGGGGGTCTCTGTATCCCTAGAAACCTCTAGGGGATAGCTTGCAGGCAGGGTACTGAAAAGTAGCAACCAAGTTAGAGAAAAGGAGGCTGCCGGTGTAGGGGCATGTGCATAGGTGCAGGAAGGTCTGGGCAGTGCTTGGCAGGGCCCTGCATATGTCCCTGGAGTGCATGTTAGGGGTAGTGCTGAGGTGCTGCGTGTTAGAAGCAAACATTTCCTGTGACACCGTCATAAAAGCCTTCGTCTAACAGTATGCAAAATAAAATGTTGATAAACCTGAAGATTTTTGGGACAAAGGGCTTTGGACTGAAGAACTGAATTCTTCGGCTACAACCACACAAGGTAACAGTTGGAGAAGAAAGGGGTGAAGGAAAGAACGCCTTGCCAACGGTTAAGCATGGGGCTGGATCCACTACGCTTTGGAAAGGGGTGACAGCCCGTGGCACCTGAAATATTGTGCGGGTAGAAGAAAGAATGGATTCAATTAAATATCAACATAATCTGAGAAGTCAATGTCCCACAGTTAGTGGAGCAGAAGAAGCTGAAAAGAGAAGGGATATTTCAACAAGACAACGAGCTGAAACACCGCTCACAATCAACCATGAAGTAGTTGCATGGAAGGAAGCTGAAGGTTTTGGAACAGTTTTCAGAGTCTCCAGACTGTGGAGATCTCAAACATACAGTGCCTGGAAAGAGATCTAAGAATATTTCTGAACTAAAAGAGTTCAGCAAGAAAGAACAGTTAAAAAGGCCAAAGGCAAGAATAGGAAGATCTTCGTTGGCTTCAGGAAAGGTGTAGAAGCTGTTATTTCTGCCAAAAGAAGTGCTGCAAATTACTGACTTAAAAGTGCATCCTAACTTTTGCACATGCTATATTTAGTTTTATTCTTGATCTGTTAGAACCAACGAATCGTAATTTTGCCTTAAAAATTGCAGAAAGATGCTGTGTTTAACTTTGCACCATGCAGAGGTTGCAGCAGCTTCTATTTCACCATGGGATGCTTAAACATTCGTACACAACTGTAGCCAGCAGGAAAGGGAACCGGAGAAGGCACGTTACAGAGCTGAACCAAGCAGTCCCATATCAACTAACCGTGTAAAACAGGAGTGGAGAGCAGGGGGTTCAACCAACTCAAGGGCAATTAATGGAAGTCAAAAAGCTGCATCTGAAATTCCTCTGTTTTCATACATTACACTAACAAAACGTTGGCTCACTCTTATTCAAAACAATAGTTGGCAGATGGACGATGCCTCGTAAAGACTTCTAAATTAAGGTGCAAGTCTCAGTTTGAAAAAGCTGCTGTGAGCCAGCTTCCTGCATTGGGTAATTCATTTCACTGCTGACAGAACAGATTTACAATTTATTTAACAAGCATTACTGGCCAGCATAATAATGTCTACAAAGGCTTCCATATGCTCTATTTTTATAGGGCTGGGATTAGTACCACTCATAATTCAGAGAAAGCATCTCCTCCCTCCCACCAAAACATTGTCTCTTGTTTGATGTAATGCTGGGTGTGTAACAGTTATTATGGACAGAATCATTTCTGAGAGAGTGAGGGACCTGGGAAAACCAACCTGCACCGGGACTCCCACCGGGCACCACGCCAGGCATACAGGGTATCTGAACTGTGCCAGATCAACAGATTCTGTGACACTATGGGGGTCTTCACAGATTTTGACTTACTGGAATTATTTTACTTTTGCTTGCATGCAGAGTCTGTTATTTCCAGTAAGAAATATATAAGGGCTGCTCTTTGTTCTATAAGAGGAACCTATCTTGGGGAATCTGCTGTGGGGTTCAAGATTAGATTTACCTGCCCTATCTATTCCATTGTACAAACCTGTCTCTATAGGGGTGTAGCAAGTGTACCCAAGGTACTAGGAGAGAAAAAAAAAGTAAAAAAAGTAAAACCGGTCCTAACCAGGTCGCGGCACACTTTCAGTGTGCAGTTTGATTCAAAAGCGTACAGCACTGCAATCTGCTAAGTTATTTGTTTCAATATATGTATATATCTTCCTCTCTGCTTTACTGTCGGATTAACTGAGGCTTTTCTCCCATTCTGGGTCTATGGGAAAATACCTTCATGAATCAGGCCCTTAAGTGTGCACTTCAGAAGTTTTTGTGGTCTGCTGTTAAATCCTTTTCTCCAGTCCTTTAATATTTTTCCCTCTCTTAGGATCAGATTTATTAAGGCTTTTCTCCCATTTTGTGCCTATGGCAAAACCCCTTAGTGAATCAGGTACCTAGTGTATCCTTACTGCTGCGGTTTCATCCTTTTCTCCTGCATCTGGGATTATTAACCTGTATATTTTCACAGTGAACGTGCTTGTAGACCAAAACTCTCCAGCAGATATTTAATAGCAACTCTCTGTCCTACATTGTTTGGAGTAGGCCTTGCCAATAGAAACATTTCTTTTACACAGCTGTAAAGAGAGTATTTTTTGGCTAGTCTTTATACCACATTTCCTTTTTCAAAAAGGAGATAGTAAGAGCTTCTACCTATAAATTATTTATAAATAAAGCGGTGTTGTCAGTCCAATTATTTGAGAGGTACTCTGCCTCTCCATAAGGTACCTTATTATTTAACATTTATATTATTTTATAGCATTTGCTGCTGTTGGCTCTAAGCGTCTATTTTCAGCGAATCACAACATGGTGCTCAGTAAAATAAAACTGGATAAGCTGGATTGGGAGTCTTTTGAAAATGAGTATTTTGCCTAAACTCCTCTACCTCTTTCAGCATGTGCCATGTTAATATCCCGGCCAGCGTTTTTACAGATGTGCATAAGGCAAGCTCTAAATTCGTTTGGCAACATAAACAACCACGGATTCAACTCAGCAGGTTGTGGTTCCCAAAAGGCAGGGTGGTCTGGCCTTACCCAGTCTCACGATTATACTTTTCGGCAGTCAGGCTGGTCTGTTTGAAGGTGTGGATTCACAACACAAGACACTTCACGGCTGCCACTACTGATGTATTAAGTCTGGCTGCACTCCCGTTTTTGCCTCTTTCTTCGCCGCATGTACATTGTATTTCTACAGCCCTCTAGGACTGTGAAACAGTTCTGGGATGCTGTTAACATAGGACATAGCAAACATTCTTCGTTTTCCTGTTCATATTCGACCTCTGTTGGGTCTTCTTGGTGGCTGAGCGAGATCACAAATTCCTGTGGCATTTAGGCCCTTCATGGGGCAGCTGCTATAAGCTGCCCATTTCATTATTGCCACCTTTTGAAAAACTACCCCTTCTTTGGAGAACTGGAGGTGCAAGTTCAAACAATATCAGAGATAGAAAAATTGCGATATGATGTAATATGGAAACCTTACTACCAATTTTACAATCTTGTACTCTAAGTGATGACTTTATTATATTATAATACATTGTTCCTTAATCTTTGACAGTATCTGTGATACGCCACTGGATGTGGCTGTGTAGTCTACATTTCTTGTGGTCAGTTGAGTCATGTTTAAGAATATCTATTTGTATGTAGAAAACACTCTTGATTTGTAAGCTGGAAAAAGTTAAAACAAAGAGATAAAAAAAAAACCAAAACGGGTGCTGCCAGGGAGGGATGTTCAGGTCAGATAAGGAAAATAGTGTGCACACTTGAAAGTTTCAAGTGGGTAGAGGTAGATGCTAGAAATAGCCTACCAGCAGAGGCAGTGGCGACCAAAGCCATGCCAGACTCTAAAACATGCTTGTGATGGACATGGAGCACAATGACGACAGATAGAAGGAACGAGTAAGGAAGTTCATGTAGGTGCATTTATCGTGCATACACTTTAGGCTAGTTCACTTTTAAAGAGAAACTAGCTAAATAGTTTCTCTTTGCAATTTAGCTGCAAGTACCCACCTATTTTGCAACGACAAGGGCTATTTGAAAAATTTCTCTCTTACAGGCCGATACAGTAAAGTTCGCGGGAGAGCGGGCGAGCACCTGCTCTCCCAGCGCGCGATTCAGTAAACCAAAATATTTAAATTAGGGCCAGCGGTAAAAAGAGGCGCTAGGGACACTAGCGCGTCCCTAGCAACTCTTTTTGGACAGGAGCGGCGGCTGTCAGCGAGTTTGACAGCCGATGGTCAATTTTGCCGGCGTCAGTTCTCAAGCCCGCTGATAGCCACGGGTTCGGAAACCGGATGCCGGCAAAATTGAGCGTCCGATTTTCAACCCGCGAGCTGCTTTTACATTTTTTACTTTTTTTTTTAAACTTTTGGGACCTCCAACTTAATATCGCCGGCGCTGGCAGAAATTAACGCCTAACTTTGGGTAGGCGCTAATTTCTTAAAGTAAAATGTGCGGCTTGGCTGCACATTTTACTTACTGTATCGTGCAGGAATGACTAATAGGGCCATCAACATGCATTTGCAGGTTGCGGGCACTATTAGTCTTGGGGGGGTTGGACGCGTGTTTTCGACGCTCTATTACCCCATACTGAATAAGGGGTAAAGCTAGTGCGTTGAAATGCCGGTTAACAGTGCGCTCCACCGGAGCCTGTTAATGAGTTAAGGGAGTTCCAGGTGTCATTGCGCAACAGTGACACCTGGTAAACTAGGCTTATGGTCTCGGTGTAAGAAACTATCATTGCAATAGTGTAGACGAGAGAGGTAGGGAAGAAGGGATAAAAATAGGATGCCTCTTTTCCCCCACCAGCTGTAGAAACGGTTAAGACTGACATGCATGGTCCTAAAGCACACTGAAGCAGGCTCCTCTTCAACTGAATAGCTGACACCTTCAAAAATTGGTGCCCTACGCAGCTGCCTAAACCTAAATCTGGACCTGGACAGGTGTTTGTGAATGAAGTATCATGGTGCCACATGTCACAGTGTACGGTTACTGTTTTGACCTCGGGAACTGGATGCTGGTGAGACAGACTGAAGCATCTTTTCCCTGTACTGGGCACCTTCCGCTTGGGTTTAGCCCTCAGATGCTGGTGGCTGGCAGGACTTAACCAGGAGCAGAAACATGCACTCGGAACAGGGGCTAAAGAGTGCCCACAAAAGCAGGACTGAGCTTCAGAACCAAGAAAGGGTACAGTAAGGCACTCACTAAAATAGTCAAGACAGGGAAAAGAAGACAACACTAGAACCAAACAAGAAACGGACAGGACAAATTATTACTAGGAGTGCTCAGATTAGGGCCAAAAACATACATAGATAGAAGGGCCACAAAGACTAAGACTAAAGCACAAGTACGGCCACAAGGACCAAGACTTGGACCAAGCCAAGACACCAGTTGTGAGGCAGCACTAAACATGGTCACCAGTCAAGGCCCACTGAGGGTCCCTGCTGGTGGGAGGTAAGAATTGCCCATAAACCCTCACACTATAGACCCAGTAGACTAATTAAGCAAGAAATTCTGAGGAAAAGGAAACTTCTAGGTCAGTCTGCCCACCAAAAAATAATCTTCCCCTTGTTTTTGTTTTGAACTTAGTGGAATTCTAGCTTCTAAAAGCCCTACTGAATTTCATTATTCTATATGGGGCTGCATGGATACCTCTTTAGGCATGTTCCACTATTGCAGTACAGTATTAAAAATATAAAAAGGTTTTTGGGATCCCCAGGGCCCGGTTCTGATTTATCCAGTCCACGTTCGATGTTTGAAGGGTATTGCCTTCAGGCACGACACTTTCGAAAAGGGATTTCTAAGCTTTACCGGTTATTGACACACAACACGGATGGGAGAGCAACCCATCTGTTGCCTTGGGATCGGGACTTGGGCCCTCACTGGGACCGCAACAACTGGAAGGAGTGTTTTCAGGCGTTAGGCCAATTTTCAATGTCGCATCCATGATGGAGAATAGATGCAAACTTCTTTATCGCTGGCACTATTCCCCAGTGAGAGTGGCCAAATGGTGCCCAGGCCGCTCACCTAATTGCTGGAGACAGTGTTCCCAGAGAGGTACCTATTGGCATATGTGGTGGCAATGTCCTAAGCTGCAGGTGTTTTGGAGTGCTTGTCAAGGAATAGTGGATAAAGTGTGGGGAGTTCAGGTTCCCTTACAAGTGGAGTTCTGGTTACTTGGACTCCCTTATTCAGATCTAGATGATGAAAAACAAAAAATGTTTTATTATCTTACTACTGCTGCCAGACTAGTGATCGCTGCCCAGTGGAAATGTACAAACCCACCCACACTCATGCAGCTCTACGGCAAATTAAGGCAAATACATTACATGGAGAAATTAACGGCCCACAGACGAGACACCTTACTCAAATTTTATACGACATGGACACCACTGATTCAATATCTAGCCCAGATGGAACAGCGTAACTGATAGAATGAGAAATGGCAAGGGGGGGGGGGGATTACTAAGGAAGAGTGGGACATGGCAATTCTATATCTGGATATATGTTAACCTGAGGAAAAGTTATTGCACTGGAACTGTTATGTATTTTCTACTAAGGAGGCAAAACTAAAGTTCTGTATTTGCCTATATGTTTGTACTACTGTTAAGAACATAAGAACATAAGAAATTGCCATGCTGGGTCAGACCAAGGATCCATCAAGCCCAGCATCCTGTTTCCAACAGAGGCCAAAACCAGGCCACAAGAACCTGGCAATTACCCAAACACTAAGAAGATCCCATGCTACTGATGCAATTAATAGCAGTGGCTATTCCCTAAGTAAACTTGATTAATAGCAGTTAATGGACTTCTCCCTCCAAGAACTTATCCAAACCTTTTTTGAACCCAGCTACACTAACTGCACTATCCACATCCTCTGGCAACAAATTCCAGAGCTTTATTGTGCGTTGAGTGAAAAATAATTTTCTCCGATTAGTCTTAAATTTCTTTTAATTAGTCTTAAATTTCTTTTAATTTATAAATATATGAATTTGACTTTTTGTACATATCTACCCCAAAAATGACAGATGGCATTCATCAGACATGACTTTTGAAATATTTTTGCATTGTGTGTGTATTATATATACATGCACATATTTATATTTTGTATTTAAATCCCTAAATTGAAGAAAATGAATATCAATCCTAAATTTAGGGCCACTTACATTTTAGGGCCTTAAATTTAGGTGACTTTTCAGCTGAAAACTTAGGTTTCTAAGTTCAATTGAAAATAGGTATCTAAACTTAGGTGCTGCTCATTTTCTTTTGAATATTGGCCTCATGATGCCCAGTTATTCTGGTAGGGATGGTGGTGGGATTATGATTCAGTTTACTATTCAAAATCTCAAGGGAGGAGGAGCCTATGGACCTGAAAGTTAATTAGGGAGAATGCAAGGCTGAACGCTCACCTAAGACCTGGGGACTCCCAGCCAATGTTTTTCAGAATATCTGAAATGAACACACTTGAGATAAATGCAGTAGAGGCAGTGCATGCACATCTATCTCATGCATATTCATCGTGCATGCTCTGAAAACTTAAATAGCTGGGGTCGTCCAGAACAGATTTGGGAACCAGTGACCTAGGGTGCCTAATACTCTTTTACTGGCCCTGTTTACAGTGCAAGGCCGTTAACACCATGCTTATGCCAGTCTGCACAGGCTGGAAGGCGAGATCTCATGTCACACTTGCTTTGGCCTGTGCAGATCAGAAGGAGGCGCGAGATGGCAGCATCAGAATAATAGTGGCGCAAGATACGGGGGAGAGAAGAGGAGGAGGAGGGTGCGGGGTTGGGGAGGCAAGGGAGGGTGGTGGACATAAGTTATGAGTAAATGGCTGTGTACCTAAGAAGCCAGTAATCAAATCCTGTTTCTTCCATTGACGCTCCTTGTGAGATTGGGCAAATCACTGCCTCAGGTATCAACTTAGGGCCAAATTTACTAATTTTTTTCTCTTGTGTCTATGAGAAAAATGTTTAGTAAATCAGGCCCTTAGATTGTAAGTCCTCTGGGGAAGGGAAATATCTACTGTACCTGAATGGAACAGGCGTTGAGCTTGGATCTGAAGAGGTAATTAAATCTAAAATCCAAATTCAAATAGGGGGGGGGGGGGGGGGGGGGGGGGGGAGAATGGGAACCATCCACAAATGTTCACCCAGGGCCCATTAAGCAGCCCTGATTTTTATCACTGGAAAACACTCACAATGGAAGAAAAACAGGTGAGATCAGACCTGATGGCCCCAAATATTACCTTGCTGACCTTACATGCTCTTCTGTCAAACTCATCCCTGGAATCAGTTGATCATTATATGGCTGACACATGGCTATAAGCTTTGGGTTCCACTGCTCAAATTTTATTGGCTTAAAGAGATGATCTTATGGTTATAAATCTGCTTAACATAGGGGCCTTGAAGGAGGAGAGAGAAGGGAGCTCAGTCGGAGCCCTCCAAGCACCCGCGGTAAGCCCTGATTGATATCAGCTGTGCAGCTAGGGCTACCGCGGTGGGACTGACGGGCCTTGAAGGAGGAGAGAGAAGGGAGCTCAGTCGGAGCCCTCCAAGCACCCGCGGTAAGCCCTGATTGATATCAGCTGTGCAGCTAGGGCTACCGCTGTGGGACTATTCAGCTGGAACAGGGGCTTTAAAACCCCGGGTGAAGCGGCACTCTGGCGCCGCCGGCGCAGCGCCAAAGGGGCGCGCGCTTGGCTTAGACTGGCTTTGACTGCCGATTGATAGCCGTTACGTTTTGGTTTTTGTTTGTTTGAGATTTATGGGGCGCAAGAGGAAGGCCAAAATCATCACCTCCTCTCCTTCTACTTTGAGATTTGGACCAATGGATGCTCACCTAAGTAGGCTCAATACACCATTAGAGGACTGCGCTAGAGACACAGTGGATGTCTCTCTGAGTCCTGGCATTGGACCAACTCCTATACAGCCCCCAGGTTTTACAGCGGAAGGCAATTCCTTTGGAAGTGAAGCTGTAAATGTAAGTTATGAGAATGCTATTGAATCAATTATGGATTTACCAGCTTCACAGCCCCTGAGTATCCATCAGCAGGGAGCAAATGGAAGCCCCTCTGTAAACGTAGGTGGCACACGGACGGCTGCTGTAGATGCCACCAATGCTATTAAAACTTGATTCTAACATAACGCAAATTAATTCATCCTTTTCTGCTATGGCTGGTGGAAATAGACTGATGATTAAAGATCAGGGGAAAAGATTAACTGAATTAGATACTAAGGTTAACATTTTGTCTTTGAAAATTCAAAATGTTCAAAGTGTGGAATCTAATTGTATTGCTGATAATGTAATATTGCATAACGAGATAGAGAACTTGGAGAATAGCTTAAAAGTAAAGAATTTTAGATTTACTAATTTTCCTTTCACAAGACTTATCTTCTTATGAGATGTTTGCGAAATATCTTAGGGAAAATCTAGCGTACAAAGATGATGAGATCCCAATTATTTCCAAGATCTATTATTTTTCCTTTCAATTAAGGGACACACCTGGGAACCAGGGTGAAACACAGTCTCCAGGGGTGTCCACTTTCTTGGAGGAATCTATTGATATCATTAGTAAAAGAGCCACCCTTTTTGTGTCTTTTTCTTTGAAAAGTAAGATGATTGAATTAGGGGCAACCTTTTACTTAAGGTTCCCATGTAGATGCCTAGTTAATTATCAAGGTAAGAAATTTATTTTTAGTGTGCCACAACATCTAGAGAGTTTTTTAAGAGATAAAGAACTTGAAAAGTTAAATCAGGATGTAGTAGCAGAAATAGGTTCATAAATATAATAAACTCCCCTCTCTCTTCAAGAAGTCTTATTATGATTAGTTTTTATTATACAAGGCCTCCTTTATTGGTTAAATTGTGACAATTAAATGTTACTTTATTTATTATCTGTAAAATGCCTGTGATTGAACACACTTTATTGCTTTTCTTTATGTATAAAATATCATTCATTGTTTTGGATTTAAAAATACTAATAAAGTATGAATTATAAAAAAAAAAAAAAATATGCTTAACATTTAAGATATCCAGTAATTTACCACTATTTCCCACTTCAAAAAGAATTACACTGATGCAGGAACATTGCATGCTCTGGATGTGGGAGAAATGGCTAAAGAAACTTCTCATAGTGAGAAAGCGGAACACTGAAAGCTGTGCAATACTGTGACCTTCCCCCACCCAAAGAAGAACTGAATACTGAACATTATTTTCTAGAGATGGGCACCAGACTCATCAATAGAGGCATGCTGGTAAAGCAGATACAGATCAAGCTTTTGCCAGGACAGACCAGATTCCCTGCTGTGACATGCATCCCTCCCGACAATAGTTTACAACTAAGAGTCAAGTAGTGATGGCCTCTGAGGTGATCATCTGGAAGTTTCTGGGTATGTCACTTGACACAGCCAGCAAATAACTACCCCATCCATGACCAACTTGAGCTATTCAAGACTGGTTCTCTCTCCTCCCAAAGCCGTGGCTAGGACATTTGGCAAGTGAAAAAGTGCACCCTCACCCTGTACATAACATATATACAGTGTATATTTCACACGATAAATAAATAAAATTGAGAAAGTAGAAGCTTGCATGATGGTGGCATAAAAGCAAGTGTGGGAGGAGATGGAGCCACGGGCCACTCTGCACATGGTGTCTTCACACTGGGGCAGGGCATAATGGATTTAATCAAGAACAGACAGCTGTTCTCCTAGCCCTTTATCTCTCTTACAATTTTATTTTACATACTTTATACAAGAGAAATATATTAAATGTATATTAATATGGAATTCAGATATATTACCCAACTATGAATTTTTATATTTTTTTCTATTGAATTATTATACATGTACCACAATAGAAATGCACAATTATACCTTCACAGATGAAGTACAATGAAGTACATAACATTCAAATTCTGGTGTCACTTAAGTAACAAGACCAAAAAACGCTCCACTACCAGGCACTTTGGAAATAACACAAAATCTTGCCTAGAACACATATTCCAAATCTGTGTATAGTGAACCTGCCATACAAAGTAGCATTGACTCCTGGGACTCTAACAGCAACAATGCAACTTATGAAAAGGCAGCACCACAAAACCTTACCCCAGGCTCTAGATACAAATACACCTCCAAATGGGAAATCAGAACAAGCCAAGCTGCTGCAGATCCCTGCACAGAAACACCACACTAGCAGAATAACCACACCTCGGTCATACACGTAGAACACAGACAGAGCCTCACCAAATACAGAATAAGAGACTACAAACTCAATACAGAAACATGCAGACAAAAGCTGAAATAAAAACCCCAAAAAGCCTGACTCTGCAACACTGGAGAAAGAGAAACAGAATTGCATTTCCCCATATACTGTGCAAAATACAAAGATATCAGAGATGTGCTTTTCCAAAGCTGACATATTCTGGTCACTAAACTTCAAATAAAATGTTTACGCCTTTGCTGTCTGGGCATTTTATTTTTTCTAATTGCATTGGTCCTGGTTTTTTTTCTACTTTCAGTGCCTTCCACTTTTCCATTTTCATGGTCTCATTTTCATATTTTTCTTTTTGTCTCTCTTCATTCTCTACATTTGTTTTTGATGATCTCTGTCCCGCTATTCACTCACAGCTAGATTTCACCCCTCTTCTCTCTCTCTCTCTGCCCTTGCTAGTCACTTCCCCAACTCTATCCATCATTATCTCCCTCAAGCCTCCATCTCCCCCTCACTGATCTCCACCTGACTCCCTTATCCTTACTACACTGCCACCTCCTTTCAGGCTCTCACTTCTCACCATCTAAAAGCTGACTCTCTCTCTCTCTCCAACCATCTGCTCTCAATTGTCCTGGCTAGCCCCCTTCTCCCATCTCTTTATCTCCCCCTCTTTACCATTTCTTATCTTTTGTCTTGCACCTTTTGCCACTCCTCCCCATCATACTTTAGGGGCAACTCTATCTCTTACCCTATTAATCCTCAAAGTTTGCGATCTCTCTGTTTTCATCTTTTGCCTACCTACTAGCTCTCTATCTCCCATTTTCATTCCCCTTCCCAGGCCATCTTTACCTCTCTCTCTGAATCCCTTCCCCAGGTCACCTATTCCACCTCTGTTCTCACTTTTTCCTCTGCTTCTTTTTTCTCCCTTTCACCCACTCCTTAGTCTACTTCCTCTCTGTACTCACTCCTTCCCCAACTCTCATTTCTTTTGCTTCTTATCCCATCACCTGTTCAAACTCCTGTAGGCGATACCAGAAATTTCACTATTGTAGGCAGAAAAATATGAATCCTGACTTTACACTGACCTGTATTTCAGCAGAAATACTGAGATGATGAACTTTGGCCAGAATGGTAAGACATGGCTGAATTATCTGGTCTGCCTGTTTAAACAGCATCTCTGAAGGATAGCAGCTTTTTTTTCATAATCACTAACTTAAGAATGCAGGCCAGGTATGTGTGTATTTAAGGACAGTTCCAAAACATGCAGCAAAGCACAAGTCTGCTTGGAGATGAGAACCACCAATCCTGGAAGGTGGGCTTATTAAGCAGGGGAACGCTGTCACTCAACCAGGTCAGCTCCTTGGTCAAGATGCCACAAGACTAAGTTTCATGCGACAGGAGATCATGAGAGCCAGAAAGGAAGGTCTATCAGTCTGAAATGAAGAGGAGATCCTATTTTGTGCACCTGTTTGGCTATGTATGCTCTCTTGCATATGTATATTCTGGCTTTTAAAAACAGCATGAGAGAGTGGCTCAGGAGACAGCAGCAGCAGAAGACCCATTAACACCTGAAGCATCACTCCCTGCCCCTCCCTACAGCTCACCGGACAAACTTCAGCATACTAGAGGTCCCTGCATGTAAGAAAGTCTCCTGCCTAGCAGCCCTAGACGAATGGAGACCTTAAAGTGTGCTGCCATCCCAGGAACCTCCTCCTTGAGCAACAGTGTCTCTCACGGCTCTGCAAATCGGACATCTACAATGGTGACATTGATCGTAATCTTCTAAAGTTATGGGGATAGTTAGCTCCATTGATTAATGACATCCTAAGCAAGTCAAAGTTATTTTGATATGTAGGGCTCTGAGTTCTCCTATAACATGCTAAGCAGTAATCATTATCAGTATCTGCTGCATTGAGGACTGTAGCATAAGTGTCATAAGTTGTATGTATTATTCTGAGTGGTAAATTGGAAAAGTCTGACAAAAAGGGATTCTGAGATAAACAGTGGTCCTTTCCTGGGCTTCTCAGATAAGTGGTATATTCTGTAGTACTACAGTATCCCACAGAGAGAGAAAAGGAGGGGGAAGCAGGAAATCTCTTCCTGGCTATAGTATACCCTTATATTTCCTCACTTCTTCCCAGTTAATCACCCTTTCACCTGGCTCTAGTCCATTTCTTCTGTCTCATTCCCTATCGAGCTTTATATTCCTCCTTTCACTACTTCCCCAGCCCTCCATTTCCACTCTCTCTCTCACCTGTCCCTTTCCACATCCTCTCACCCGTCCCTTTCCTCTCTGTACTCACTCCTTCCCCCAACTCTCATTTCTTCTGCTTCTTATCCCATCACCTGTTCAAACTCCTATAGGCGATACCAGAAATTTCACTATTGTAGGCAGAAAAATATGAATCCTGACTTTACACTGACCTGTATTTCAGCAGAAATACTGAGATGATGAACTTTGGCCAGAATGGTAAGACATGGCTGAATTATCTGGTCTGCCCGTTTAAATAGCATCTCTGAAGGATAGCAGCTTTTTTTCATAAACACTAACTCAAGAATGCAGGCCAGGTATGTGTGTATTTAAGGGCAGTTCCAAAACATGCAGCAAAGCCCAAGTCTGCTTGGAGATGAGAACCACCAATCCTGGAAGGCGGGCTTCCCTCTCTAGTCCTCCAGGTCTTTCTTACCATCTCCTACCCATTTCTCAGCGTTCAATTCCCTAATAAACTAGAAACTATATAACATGCCACTGCTAACTCCCCCTAGCTGCATATCATATCCCCTACTCACACTACCTGTTCCCTGTCCCATACATTCTCATTCAATCTCAGTTCCCAGTCTCACACCCTCCAGAATCATGTCCCAGTTCAACCAATTATTGGCTCACTCCAGTCCCCTTTCACCCAATTCCTCAGCCACAACCAATCTCTCAATTTTCTCCCTATACGCTGACTATTTATTTATTTATTTTTATTTAACAGCTTTTAATATACCGGTGTTCGTGCAAGCACATCACGCCGGTTTACAATAAACTTGAGAAAGGAGGAAATTACAAAAACAGGGAGTGGGGGAGTGGAGCAGGAGCGAAAAGAGGGGGGGGGGAAGAGGGGGGAGAGAGGTAAAGGAGGAAAGACAGCAGCTGAGAAAGGTACAAGGAACATATCAGTATTTACAGGATAGGTTGCTTAATGAGGTTAGAACAAGGTTGATTTTTTACAGCGGTTAATGAGGAATAAATAGATTATATAATGATATATATTAAAGCTTAATTACAGCAGTTATGGTGGATTATATAGATAACTTATTAAACAATTAAACACATATATATAAAGTATTAGCTTATTTACAGCAGTTACAGCAGGTAATAACGGAGTCTTGATTTCGACATATAGGTTGTAAGTTTTAACTGGGTTACAGTGGAGCACGGTGGGAGGGTGGCGGGGTTATAGGGAAAGGGTAAGGGGAGGGAGGGTGGGGGTATGGGTGGGTTGACGGGTGAGGCTCGGGTGGATTCAGGGTGGTGAGGCAGGGGAGAGACAGGGGGGAGCGATTGGGGGGGTGTCAGGGGGGTAGACTATAGGGGGCCGGGGCAGATTTAGGGGGGTGGACTACGAGGGGCTGGAGCAGTGGTAAGCCTGTCGGAAGAGCCAGGTCTTAATGCCTTTTTTGAAGATGGTTAGGGAGGGTTCAAGACGGAGGTATGTGGGGAGGGAATTCCAGAGGGCGGGGCCTGCGATGGTAAAGGCTCTTTCTCTGGTGGTGGATAGGCGGGCAGTTTTGAGGGGGGGGAGTGTGGAGGGTGCCTGTGGAGGTGGATCTAGTCTGGCGGGTGGAGAGGTGGAAGTGGGGCATTTCTTTAAGCCAGGGGGAGTTGTTATTGTAGAGGGTGTTGTGAAGAATAGTAAGGGTTTTGTATTGGGAGCGGAACTGGATGGGCAGCCAATGTAGGTCTACTAAGATGGGTGTGATATGCTCTCTTTTACGTGTGTTAGTAAGGATACGAGCCATGGCGTTTTGAAGAGTTTGTAGGGGTTTGATGGTGGAGAAAGGGAGGCCTAGTAGGAGGGCGTTGCAGTAGTCCACTTTGGAGAAAATAGTGGACTGTAGGACTAATCTGAAGTCTTGAGTATGGAGTAAGGGCTTGAGTTTTTTGAGGATCTGGAGTTTGTAGAAACCTGCTTTGAGGAGGGACTTGATGTGTGGTTTGAAATTCAGGTGTTGGTCAAGGGTGACTCCCAGGTCTCTTACGGAGGGGGGTAGTGTGGGGGAGATGTAGGGGGGCGGTGGTGTGGTGGAGGTATCTTGTTCAGGTTGCTTGGATATAAAGAGTAGTTCGGTTTTGGTTGCATTGAGAGCAAGGTGTAGGTCGGTTAGTAGGGCGTTGATGGAGACTAGGCAAGATTCCCAGAAAAGGATGGTTTCATTGAGGGTTTTTTGAATGGGTATGAGAATTTGTACGTCATCGGCGTATAGGAAGAAGTCCAGGCCTAGGTTTGAGAGTAAGTTGCAGAGGGGGAGGAGGTATATATTGAAGAGGGTGGAGGAAAGGGATGATCCTTGGGGAACGCCTTGTCTGAGGGGAATGTGGCATGATTCAAAGTTATCAAGTTTTATGAGGTATTCTCTGTTAGTAAGGTAAGAGGTGAGCCAGTCTAGCGCTGTGTCGGTGACTCCTATCTCTGTCAAGCGTGTGATAAGGATCTGATGATTGACAGTGTCGAAGGCTGCCGAGATATCTAGAAGGGCCAGTAGGTAAGATTTTCCTTGGTCTAGTCCGATGAGCATGGTGTCAGTGATGGCTAAGAGGAGATTCTCGGTACTTCGGCCTTTCCGAAAACCAAATTGTGAGGGGTGCAGGAGGTTGTGGTCCTCGAGGTAGTCGGTGAGCTGGGTGTTGACTACTTTCTCGAGGACTTTCGCGAGGAAGGGTAGATTGGATATGGGCCGATAGCTTGCTGGGTCAGAGGGGTGAAGGGAGGGTTTTTTTTTAGGAGGGGTTTCACAACGGCGAGTTTGAGGGGGTCTGGGACTTTGCCGAAGGTAAGGGAGCAGTTAATGAAGTTAGCTAGGGGTTTGGCGATGGTGGTGGGTATGGAGAGGAGGGTTTTGGAGGGGATTGCGTCTAGGAGGTGTGTGGCCGGTTTCATTTTTTTGAGGATGGTCTCAATTTCTAGCGTGGAGGTGGGGTCGAAGGCTTTGATGCAGGAGCTATCGTTTTTAGGGGGGTGGGGGATGTGGTCATGGGGTTATGGGGGAAACGTTGGAGGATGTTCGAGATTTTGTGCTGGAAATAATTCGCAAGATCCTCGCATTTTTTCTTGGAGTTTTCTTCAGACGTGGCAGGGTGGGGGGTCTTGGTGAGGTTATTGACGTAGGAAAGAGGGCATTGGCATTGAATTGTAGGTCGTGAATTTTTTTGGCGTGAAAGTCCCTTTTGGCGATGATGGTGGCTTGTCGGTAGTTGTGCAGTGAGAGTTTATACACTGCTTTGTGTTGGGTGGAGGGATGGCGGCGCCACAGGCGTTCTTTTGATCTGAGGTCTTGTTTCAGACTTTGGAGTTCGTTGGAGTACCAGGGTTTTTTTTTGTTCTGAGGGACGGGGATTTCTTTGTGTAGCACGGGGCAGAGTTTATTGGCTATGGATTTGGTTATATGATTCCAGGAGTGAAGGGCTGCATCTGGATTTGAGAGGTCCAGGTTTTCTACAGCTTTGTCGAAAGCTGTGGCTATGTTTTCAGAAGAGCAGGGTTTATGGAAGGAAACAATTTTCCTTTGGGTTGGTGATATCTTGGTGGGGGGAGTGAGGTTGATTTGGGCATTGATGATGAAGTGGTCGGACCAGGGTATGGGGGTTGTTGCGGAGGGGCAGGGTGTAGATAGATGGGAGTTGATAAATAGGAGATCGAGGGTGTGCCCTGCCTTGTGAGTGGGGGAAGTGATGAGCTGTTTGAAACCTAGGGCTTCGAAGGTGGTTAGGAGTGTTTCGCAGGAGGGGGTGCGGGGAGTGGAGTCCACATGGAGATTAAAATCTCCGAGGATCACGGCGGGAGAGTCTGTTTTGAGGTTGTCTACAATGAATTCGATGAGGGGGGAGGGGTCGTGTTCAATGAGGTTGGGTGGGGCGTAAATGAGGCAGATCTGGAGGGTGGGTGATTTGAAGAGTCCGATTTCTAGTTTGGGCGGGGGGCAGATGGGTTGGAGTTTGAGGTTGAGGTGCTTTTTTGCGGCTAGGAGTAGCCCACCCCCTCTCTTTTTAGGTCTTGGGATGGAGAAAGTGTCGTATAGTGTTCCGGGGAGCTGATTGAGATAGACATGGTCTGTTTCTTTGAGCCATGATTCAGTGACGGCAAAAAGGTCAGGGTTATCATCCGTGAGGAGGTCATGGATGATGGGGGCTTTTTTTAGGATGGATTGTGCATTGATGAGGGTTAAGGTGAGGGTGATTAGGCCAAGGAATTCGGTGAGGGGAGAGGTCAAGATGGGTATTAGCGAGCTGCGAGGGTTGGCAATGTGGAGAGGGGGGGCGCGGGGTTTGCGCAAGTGAGGGAGATATAGGATGGGTACAGATTGTATGCACATGTCTGGTGTGGTGAGGCAGGGAGGGTGGAGTAGACCTTTTGAGGGAGGAGTCTCTGGATTCTCTGGGGTGTGGGGAAATTAGGCTGGTCTGCGCTAAGAAGGGAGCACGTGGACATCAAGGAGTGGACAAGCATACAGAGGCATACAGAGGCAGGCACAAAAGACAGTATAGGTTCTAGCAATACAGTAGCAATATAGGTAACAACAAAAAATATTGAGTCAAGTATCGTTCTTGTAAGGTCATGCACTCTTGGTTGGCAAGGGGGCACAGGGGCGGTTTGGGTTAATTGTAGGATGAGATTTGGATTAAGAGTTGTAAAGGCGAGGACTGAGGAACATAAAATTGCATGTATCGTTGTGAGTCCTGTGGTGGCGGTCCGTTGCGAGAGTGCGTTTGCTGCAGGGGTGTTAGGTGAGGTTTTACTCACTTTAGATTATTTGACGTCTGGGTGTTACTGGACGTCTGCGTGTGGTTTGGAGACCAGTTGTTGGCTTCTAGTCGGTTTCTTGTAGGATGGCGGATGAGAGGTCTGCTCTGCGGGACTGCACTAAGGGGCGCACAAAGGGGCAGGCCCCTTTGTCGCGCTCCTTCGGCGCGCGACGCCCGGCGCGCGGCGCCTGGGGAATGGGCCGGGATTTAAATCCCCTCCCGGTCGCGTCTCGGTGACGTCATCGGCTGCGCGCCTGGAAGGGGGTCGGCGCTGAGATCGGGCGCCTGGATGGCGGTGAGTATTTTTAATTTTGGCCTCGTGGCCGGCGGTGGGCTGTCGGTGGTAGGGCGAGCTTTACAGGCCTTACCCCGATAGGTCCCGGCGCCGGGCTGCGCGGCCCTGGCTCCCAGCTCCTACGTCGGGCGTCGGGTCCTCGTGGTCCGCTGGAGGGCCGAGGGAGAAGAGAGCGCCCGAAGATCGCGCCGGGATTTAAATCCCCTCCCGGTCGCGTCTCGGTGACGTCATCGGCTGCGCGCCTGGAAGGGGGTCGGCGCTGAGATCGGGCGCCTGGATGGCGGTGAGTATTTTTAATTTTGGCCTCGTGGCCGGCGGTGGGCTGTCGGTGGTAGGGCGAGCTTTACAGGCCTACCAATTTTCCAGTCCCCACAAATCCCCTCCTAACCAATCTCTCAGTCCCCACTCTCCCCTCAATACCCCAAAGTGCTGCTCTCCCCACTAAATCCCCCCGTTCCCACCCACCCCATTTCTCAGTTGCTACTCTTCCTACTCCCAATCTCCCGGTGCTTGCTCTCTTAATCCTCCAGTCACCAATCACTTCTCATTTTGACTCCCAGTTGCTGCTCTCCCCACAAACCCAGCAACTCTCAATCCATGCTTTCCAAATCCACCTTGTCTCCCACCTCCTGTTCATTCCCTCCCACCATTAATCTCCCAATCCCCATGCGCTCCACGATCTGAATCTTCGTAAAAAACATAAGTTGTCATACTGAGACAGACCGAGGGTCCATCAAGCCCAGCATCCTGTTTCCAACAGTGACCAATCCAGGATGTAAGTACCTGGCAAGTACCAAACATTAAATAGATCACATGCTACTAATTCCATTAATAAGCAGTGGCTATTCCCTAAAAGGCCGATACAGTACAGTGCGCTCCAATGGAGCGCACTGTTAACCTGCCATTGGATGCGCGTTTTCCCTTACCCCTTATTCAGTAAGGGCCGGAAAACGCACGTCCAACCAGCAAATGCATGTTGATGGCCCTATTAGGTATTCCCATGCGATTCAGTAAGTAAAATGTGCAGCCAAGCCGCATATTTTACTTTCAGAAATTAGCGCCTACCCAAAGGTAGGCGCTAATTTCTTCCGGCACCGGGAAAGTGCACAGAAAAGCAGTAAAAACTGCTTTTCTGTGCACCCTCCGACTTAATATCATGGCAATATTAAGTTGGAGGTCCCGAAGAGTAAAAAAAAAAGTAAAAAAAAAAAGTAAAAATACATAAATAAATAAATAAATAAAAATTTGAAGTCGGCCGGCGGCTGTCGAGTCGAAAACCGGATGCTCAATTTTGCCGGCGTCCGGTTTCCGAGCCCGTGGCTGTCAGCGGGCCCCAGAACCAACGCCGGCAAAATTGAGCGTCGGCTGTCAAACCTGCTGACAGCCGCCGCTCCGGGCCAAAAGGAGGCGCTAGGGACGCGCTAGTGTCCCTAGTGCCTCCTTTTGCCCGTTTCTACCACCGGGCCTCATTTAAATATGGTATCGTGCGCGCAGGCGAGTGGCCTGTGCATGCGCCGGGAAAACGGGCATTCGCCCGCTTTCCACGGACTTTACTGAATCGGCCCGTAAGTCAGCTTGACTAATAGCAATTTATGGACTTCTCCTCAAGGAACTTATTTAAACCTAGCTAAGCTAAATGCTCTAACCACATCATTTGGCAACAAATTCCAGAACTTAATTATGCTGAGTGAAAAAAAAAAAACCTTTCTCCAATTTGTTTTAAATGTACTACTTGCTAACTTCATGGAGTGCCCCCTAGTCCTCCTATTATCTGAAAGAGTAAACAACCAATTGATATTTAACGGATCTAGTCCTCTCATGATTTTGTAGACCTCTACTGTATTCCCCCCCCCTCAGCTGTCTGTTCTTCAAACTGAACAGCCCTAACTTCTTTAGCCAATCCTCATAGGGGGCAGTTCAACCTCTTTAACATTTTAGTTGCCCTTCTCTGTACCTTCTACAGTGCATTTATATCTTTTTTGAGATGCAGCAACCAGAACTGAACACAATACTCAGGTGCTTCTCTTCCTCCTCCTAACCGCTAGACTTCACTCTGTCCCCAAATGCCCCAGATGCTGCACTTCCCTTTCACAACCCCCAGTCCCCACTCTACCTTCCACTGTTCCAGGTGTTGCCTGTCCCCATCCAAACCCTTAGCCTCTGCTCTCAATGGTCCAGCCCAAGGTAGAAGAGCAGAACTGGTGCCTTTCCCTTCCTCCCACATGGTTCAGAGTTTATGAAGCATTTTTAACTATGAGGTGCATTTTACATTTCTAAGGAGCTCCACGAGGTTCAAATGATAACTTAGGCTCTGAACTGCATGAGAGAGAGAGAGAAAGGCATTCAACTCTTTTTATGGCTTGTGCTGGGCCATGGGGAAGAGAAAGCATCAGCAGCAGATCCACATTTTTGGTTATGGGAGCGACTGCAGATTCTTCAGCCCTCCATGAGCTGAATCAGAAAGGTGGGGTGATGACAGAGCATTTTGTTTGGGCCAGATCCAAGTTGGGGTCAGAATAGCAGCTTGATGATGTGCATAGAGGGGCAAAGCCTGGAGCAGGTACTACTCTCTTCTCCCCTGTCTGACCCTAGTGGAATGAGCCCTGACCTGACTAGGTAACGGCTTCTCAGCCATCAACAAATGAAGCCGTAACTACTTCCTTAATCCAACTAGCTTTGTAGCCTGCAAGGCCGGCTTCCCCTGCTTAGTACCACTATGAAGGATAAACAGGCGATCTGTCTTCCTTAAAAGCCTTAGTATCCTTCAGATACCTGACAATATGTTTTTTTACATCCAAGGGTCACAACAGACTATACTCCTCTACATTTCTCTCTCTGTCCAGAGACACGCAGGGGGATGTACTGATTCAAGTGAAAGTCAGTAACCACCTTCGGTAAAAAAGAAGGAACACTAGGCAGTTGTTCTGCCCCCGGAGTCACCAGGAGGAATGGCTCCCAGCAAGACAAGGCCTGCAGCTCAGAAACTCTACGTGCAGAACAAACTGCCACCAGAAACACTGTTTTCAAAGTCAGTAACTGCAAGGACAGGTTACACATCGGCGTAAACATAGGGCTTGCTAAGAATTCTGATACCAAATTAAGACTCCATAATTGGAAACCGCAAAGGAGGTCAAAGATGATTCACTATTTTCAAGAAATTGGCTATATCAGGATGAGCAGACAAGGAACCAGCATTTGATGGACCCATGAAACAGGCAAGAGCCGCTATTTGTACCTTTAAGGAACTGAGAGCTAAGCCTTTATTCAAGCCATTCTGCAAAATTCCAAAATCAGTGGGATCTTGACTGAACAAGTCAGAGTACCTCGATCTTCCCAGTAGACCTCAAACACTCACCAAACCCGCACATAGGCCAAGGAAGTGGAGAACTTTCTAGCTCTTATCAAGGTGGAAATCACTGCCGCAGATTATCCACGCTTCATCAAGTGAGCCCTTTCAAGGGCCATAACATAAGACTAAATCAAGTTGGATCTTCATGAAATACAGGACCCTGCCACAACAGATCCCTGTGCGCTGGAGGGGCGATTCCAATAGAAGCCACCACAGATCTGCATACTACGGTCTCCTGGACCAATCCAGAGCAACCAAGAGCAACATCCCTCTGTGGCGCTTGATCTTTCGGACTAATCTGCCCAACATGGGCCATGGAGGGAAGGCATACAGCAACCTGTTTTACGGCCACTCCTACACCAAGACATTGAACTCTAATGACTTTGCATCTCTCCTGCAACTGAAGAATCACGGAACGTTCACACTGCGAGAAGTTGCCAGCAGGTCTAAGAACGGGAGACCCCAGTGATCCAGAATCATCTGAAATGCTTCGTTGGATAATGCCCATTCTTCTGGGTCCAGACTCTCCCTTTTGAGAAAGTCTGCTCTTATATTGTCGTTTCCTGTTATGTGCGAGGCTTCCTGCACCTGCTGCCTTTCAGCTGTTTAACAGCTAAGTCCATGCTGGCCGACGGCTACCGACCAAGGCACACCTGAGGGACCATGGAAATCATCTCAAGAATCTCAACTGGGGGAGGGACCATTTGGTATCAGGGCAGGAGAGCGGGGCAAATTAATTTTCCTTTTTCTCCTTTTCAAATGGAAGCAATCCCCAGTGCAGAGATGTACGTCCATTATCTGCTGGAGATGGGGAATACAGGCTGATGTCACTGCAGAGATGTATATACTGTATCGTCAGTTTGCGCCATCTCCATCTACTGGTAGATGTGCATAATCCACTTGTTCTGGATTTATCTAACTGGACGCTAAGAAAACACGCATTTTTCCTTGTAACCTTATTTCTTTGGTCTTTTGCATTTTTTTCTTGTTTGTCTATATTTTATTTTGTCTGTTTTTTCTTTTCTTTGTATTGTCTGTTTTGAGATTATTTTTAGTTTGTAATTCTCCCTCCAGCCTCTCTTCTAAAGGCAGCCCAAGGCTGCAGTGGATATACTCTTCCAGACCAAGACCACCACAGGACACTGATTTCTCCTGGGCTAGGCCTATCATAGGTGATGGTGCCTCTCTTTTGGTCTGCCACATGGTTGCTTCTCTTGGGCCACATGCAAACCCCATGCACCAGATTTTAGGTGCCTGGGTGAGCTGGCACCCAGGAATTTTATTCAACTCCCGTATACCTTTTTGATCCTGGATTGGTTGTTCTTAAACTAGTGATCTTTTTGGTGCCTTTTGCCATTGTTATATCCTCTTTTCTGAACTGACTGTTTTTAAACATGTGACCTTTTTGACACCGTTTTTCACCCCTACAAACTCTATGAACTGTTCCTGGTATACATACTGCTAGTTTATTTAGATGTCAAATGTCTACTCACTAATGTCATTTGTGATTCATTGGTAAGTATTCTATATATCTTTTCCTTTTGCTGCGTGCATGTGTTTATCTGTCCTTATTTACACTACATCTCTGTATTTCAGATGTTAGTCGTCCCCCCCCCCGCCTCAGTTTGGTGAAACATGGTCCATGTTGGGGGCCCTGTAGCACCTGAATTTAAGATCTGGAGCTTTTTTGTCATCATTAAGTTTCTATTTTTGAACTCTTATTTAGGCAGGTGAATTGTGCTGTTCCACACATCATTCTCTTGATTTGAATTTTCAGTGTGTGTCCTTCCACCTCCTTTTCATTTGTTCTATACCCATGTCTCATGCAATCCTTTTAGATACTGATAAACGTAAGGCAGGAAGGACTGAAGAGTGGACTCGGGGAAGGCAATGTAATACCTTCACTGAGAGTTCATAAAGAGCAGTACAAAAATATTTCAATTTACTAAGATTCTTAATTGTGGAAATGGCTATGTAATAGACTGCTAAAACACTGAAAGGAAATGAAAGTATAAAATCATGATCTTAATGATTATGGAGGTTTTATTAGCTTTTTTCTTTTTTTTTGCTAGTTCTTACACTAATTGCTTTCTTTTTACAGGACAGCTCCTGTTTAGTGACTTAAAGGCTCTACTGGGTATTCAATACCTACGTTTGCCAAAGCCGAAATGCATCGCTGGGATCCTGTACTTACACAAAAGCAGATGACCACGTACTAACTGTTAAAAGAAACTAGTCAAACTTCAAACATGTTAGCTTTAAGCAGATACAATTTATAAACCATTTCTCAAGTCACTAGACTTGCTTCCCCTATCTGCTTCCATGTTCAGTTCAAGCTTCTCAAGCTCACCTACAAGAGCCTTCACGCTACAGCTCCTGGTTACCTCTCCTCTCTTATCTGCCTCTAGAACCCTTCCTCCTGAGCTCCAATTTATCAGGTAAGTCATCTGTGCCCTTTTCTACCACTGCCAATTTTCAACTCCACACTTTCCAGCCTGAGGTACCATATACTTAAAATAACCTTCCTGAGCCGGTGTGGCATGTTCCACCTAAAATTCACATTTTTGAGGCTGGCTTTAAATGTTAAACTCCAGCTAGGTCTCAGTCTCCTCCATTTTAACCATGTTCATTGTAATAAATACATTTCCTGAACCCTATTTTGTCCATGTCTCTTGACTACATTATAAGTTCCACAGAGCAGGGTCTGTCCTTCATGCGTATCTGTGCAGTTCTGCGTACATCCAGTGGTACTATAGAAATGTAAATAGTTTGTAATATTGAGCAGCAATGAGAAAATTTGTGGCTAGCCTAACCACTCCAAAACTGAAAAACCAAATGCAGTTAACTAGCAGCACTAACATAATGAAAGCCTACATTTAGATCAGCACAGGGATGGAGAACAAGAACATGCCATACTGGGTCAGACCAAGGGTCCATCAAGCCCAGCATCCTGTTTCCAACAGTGGCCAATCCAGGCCATAAGAACCTGGCAAGTACCCAAAAACTAAGTCTATTCCATGTTACCGTTGCTAGTAATAGCACTGGCTATTTTCTAAGTCAACTTAATTAATAGCAGGCAATGGACTTCTCCTCCAAGAACTTATCCAATCCTTTTTTAAACACAGCTATACTAACTGCACTAACCACATCCTCTGGCAACAAATTCCAGAGTTTAATTGTGCGTTGAGTGAAAAAGAACTTTCTCCGATTAGTTTTAAATGTGCCCCATGCTAACTTCATGGAGTGCCCCCTAGTCTTTCTACTATCCGAAAGAGTAAATAACCGAGTCACATTTACCCGTTCTAGACCTCTCATGATTTTAAACATCTCTATCATATCCCCCCTCAGCTGTCTCTTCTCCAAGCTGAAGAGTCCTAACCTCTGCAATACCTTGCCCTTGTCCACATTAAATTTCATTTTTGTTTTGCTTCTTTTTCTTTAATTTTTGCTTTTCTGAATTTTTAGGAACCAGGTAGCAAATTTTAGGTGCCCAGGCAACCTAGCTCCTAGGAATTTTCTACCTGGATTTAGTATTTCACTAAAACGGGGAAAAAGGAAAGCGATTTCTAGCTCTGGTGCAGTATGAAGAGACTCCAAGCAGATTCAAGAGAATATTGGGATGCCCAAATAGTTTTCAAGAGGGAAATCCAGTAAGAAGGAACTGTCCAAGAATAAAATATACCAGAGCAAAATGCAAGAAACAGGATAACAGACAACTCAGTTATGGCAACCCTTATTACCCTGGTCCCCACCACAAAAGAAAAAATGACAAAAAGCATTAAAACAAAGGCAGAGCTGGGGGGAATAGAGCTGGAGGAGTGCAGCCTGGCTGTTCTGCGGTGACACCTACTCAGCAATTACACAGTGCACTTGTACCAGGCTCTGGTAAGGAATGTACTGAGGGAACTCAGAGATGTGCTGGCGGGTCCACTGTGTGACCTGTTCAATATTTATTTATTTATTTATGGTTTTTATATACCGGAGCTCCTGTATACAATACATATCGCTCCGGTTCACAGAGAACAGTAATAATTACTGCCGGGTGGCAGTTTACATGGAACAGTTTACAAGGAACAGTTTACAAGGAACAAGGAACAGTTTACAAGGAACAGTTTACAAGGAACAGTTAACATGGCCATTTAGATCTTTGGAAGAGGATGTAGTGCCTAGTGATTGGAGAAGAGCGGTGGTGGCCCCACTTCACAAGAGTGGGAGTAGAGAAGAGGCTGGAAACTACAGGCTGGTTAGCATCACCTCGGTGGTGGGAAAATTAATGGAGACTCTGCTGAAAGAAAGGATAGTGAACTATCTACAATCCGGTGGGTTGCTCGATCAGAAGCAGCATGGACTCACCAGAGGAAGGTCCTGTCAGACAAATCTAATTGATTTCTTTGATGGGGTGACTAGAGAACTGGATCAGGGAAGAGCGCTCAATGTAATTTACTTGGATTTTAGTAAGGAGTACTGTGTTCAGTTCTGGAGACCGTATCTCAAGGGAGACAGAGACAGGGTGGAGGCGGTTCAGAGAAGGGCGACTAAAATGGTGGGTGGTCTCCATCGAATGTCTTATGAGGAGAGGCTGAAGAACCTGAATATGTACACCCTGGAGGAGAGGAGGAGCAGGGGAGATATGATACAGACCTTCAGATACTTGAAAGGTTTTAATGATCCATGGTCGTCAACAAACGTTTTCCATTGGAAACAATTTAGTAGAACTAGGGGTCATAATTTGAAACTCCAGGGAGGAAGACTCAGAACCAATGTTAGGAAATCTTTCTTCACTGAGAGGGTGGTAGGTGCCTGGAATGCCCTTCCGGAGGAAGTGGTGAAGACTAAAACTGGAAGGATTTCAAAGGGGCATGGGATAAACACTGTGGATCCCTAAAAGGCTAGAGGATGGGAATAAATAAAAAAGCTAAATCTAAGAGAAACATGGGGGTAACCTGCATGGAGTGGCAGTTACTACCTTGGGAAGCTTGCTGGGCAGACTAGATGGACCATTTTGGTCTTTTTCTGCCGTCATTACTATGTTACTATATGTAATTTTTGGCTAAGAACCAGCACTGTGACGGCCAATAATGGAACCCTGACACCAGAGCCCAACAAGAAGCTTCTGCTGAGCAATCTATACTATTCTTTTTGTAAAGGGCATTATATTTTGCTCAACTTAAAAGTCAGCTAAACTGAAAAGCCCTCTGTGGGGAACTATATCTACAACTCTGAGAAGACAGCTCTTTCATTAAAACCCATTTATTCAGCAATATGGAATCTGGGACCTTTACCAATCTCTGCAAGTGTCTCAGATTTCGGAAAAGTCAGTTCAATTCTTTCTGAGGTAGATAAGGGCAATAAAAAAGTTAAAATGTTTAAACTGGATGCTGTTCTATTTTTTTGTTGCAGGTCTAACTTAAAAACAGCTTTGCATTTTCAAAACCTATTTCCCATAGCATTAAGGTAATAAAAATAAATGGTTAAATGTCTAGGGTTTGGAGTGTGTGAAACACAAGTTTCAGAAATCTTGGTTAGGTGCAGCTAAACAAACCCAAAGTCCAAAAAAACCCTTCAAAAACATCCTTGTTATTGTGGCCATGAACACAGAGGTGGCCACAATAACAAGGATGTTCAGTGTCAGTCATGTTTGGTTGTTTGACAATGTATTATGGGTGTTTTATGAGCCCCACCTTGAAAAAAAGGATACAGTGAGTTATAAATCTTTTAAAATAAAATAAAAATAAAGGTTCACAGTGATAGATGAAGACCAGTTCTTAGTATCAGTTTTCATAATGAAATAATGAGTCGCCTCACTTGTCCTACCCATCCTCCATTCATAGCTGAATGGGACATGGGTAGAAGAGCTGAAAGGCAGAAGGAAGCAGAGGGGCTTCAGCTCCTCCAGCCAAATCAACAAAATCTACTCAACATCTTGACCTTTCCTGGACAGCAGGGCGGCTGTATGAAAACAGATATTCACAGAGATCCTGCCTCTAGAACAGTATTATAAACAATTTTTGGTCTCTTTGTTCCTACCATGGATGGTAGGGATGTGCAACCATAGAAACATAGAAATGACGGCAGAAGAAGACCGAATGGCCCATCCAGTCTGCCCAGCAAGCCTCACACATTTTTTCTCTCATTCTTATCTGTTACTCTTAGCTCCTTGTTCTATTCCCCTTCCACCCCCACCATTAATGTAGAGAGCAGTGATGGAGCTGCATGCAAGTGAAATATCTAGCTTGATTAGTTAGGGGTAGTAGGGGCAGTAACCGCCGCGATAAGCAAGCTACACCCATGCTTATTTGTTTTACCTAGACTATGTTGTACAGCTCTTGTTGGTTTTTTTTTTCTTCTCCCCTGCTGTAGAAGCAGAGAGCCATGCTGGATATGCATTGAAAGTGAAGTATCAGGCACATTTGGTTGGGGTAGTAACCGCCATAACAAGCCAGCTACTCCTCGCTTTGTGATTGCGAATCCTTTTTTTTCTTCACCCCTGTCGTTGAAGCTATGCAGGATATGCGTGAAGCATCAGTTTTTTGTTTTTGTTTTTGTTTTTTTCCCCCTGCCGTTGAAGCAGAGAGCTATGCTGGAAATGCGTGATGTATCAGTCTTTCTCCCATGCCGATGCAGCAGAGAACCATGCTGGATATGCATGGAAAGTGAAGTATCAGGCACATTTGGTTTGGGGTAGTAACTGCCGTAACAAGCCAGCTACTCCCCGCGTTTTGAGTGCGAACCCTTTTTCTTCTCCTTTGCCGTTATAGCAGAGAGCTCTGCTGGATGTGTGAAGTATCAGTTATTCTTCTCCCCTGTCATTGAAGCAGAGAGCTATGCTGTATATGCATTGAAAGTGAAGTATCAGGCATATTTGGTTTGGGGTATTTGTTTTCATTTTAGTGCGCACTAAAACTAAAATGAACCAAAAAAACAAACCCCAAACCGAATAATAAAAATGAAACAAAAATAAAAGCAAATATTTTCTGACTGCACATCCCTAATGGATGGAAGAGCGGACCAGAGGTTAAAGCAGCGGACTGAGAATCAGGGGTCCAATTCCAATGTTTCCACTGACACTCCTTGTGACCTTGGGCAAGTCACTTTACACCCATGATTCAGGTATACATCTATTTATTTGATTTAAATTCTGCCTTCAGACACTTCAAAGCAGATTACATTCAGGTACCTTGGGTATTTCCATTTTTAGGCAGTAAACCCTCCTGGTAGGGAAATATCTACTTCACTTGATTATAACTCGCCTTGAGCTAGGATTTGAAAAGGAAAGTAATTAAATCTAAAATCCCAAACAATGTTGCCATGGAAATGTAATCCGGTAGGTCAGTGCCACCTTTCCTCAACAGGTCACCAAAGAACCTGTGGAAATCCTGCCCATCATATTCACGGCCACAACAATGTGTCTCACAAGGGTGGTCGATATGGACACCAAATGCAACCTGTTAACCATGGAAGAGCAAAGTATTTCTTGACATTTTCTTGAAGAGGTGCTGAGGACAACCCTGGCCTCTCTTCATTAACAGGGTGGGTATAGCAATGTGGATACAGTGGCTTGCAAAAGTATTCGATCCCCTAAAGTGTCAGCAAATTTGTGTGGATTACAAATGACACTCATACAGATTGTTCCAGACATTGTTTATTGCAAACCTTATGCTCTTAAAGTAAATCTTCAAAGTCAATATTCATTATTTTTCTGCATTTTTTGTAAAATAAAATTAAAAACTGAAAAATGCTGCTTGCATAAGTATTCAATTCTTTCAGGCTAGTACTTGGTAGAACCGCCTTTTGCTGCAATAACAGCTTTAAGTTTGTTGGGGTAAATTTCTCTCAGCTTTGCATATTGTCTAGGAATGATTTTTGCCCATTCTTCCTGGCAAATTTGCTCCAGTTTGTTCAGGTTGGTTGGATGATGCTTATAGACTACACAGATTCTTGATTGAATGGAACTTTGGACTTTGACTTGGCCATTGTAGAACATCAACCTTTTTGCTTTTCTACCACTCCTGTGTTGCTTTGCCCTTGTGCTTGGGATCACTGTCTGCTGAAATGTGAACTTTCTCCCAAGTTTTACTTTTTAGCAGACTGAAGCAGGTTGTCTTGCAGCATCTCCCTGTATGTTGCACCATCCATCCAATCTTCAATTTTAACAAGATGCCCAATTCCCACAAGGCAATGCATTCCCACAACATGATGCTGCCACCCTCATACTTTACTGTTGGGATGGTGTTTGCTGAGGAGTGGGCAGAGTTAGGTTTATTTTTTATTTAGAGTTTTTATATACCGACATTCAAATGGATATCACATCGGTTTACATAAAAACAGGGGTAACAACTTTACAGTTGGAAAGGAAAATAATAGTTAAATAATAGTTATATCTAACAGGGGATTCAAGAGGAACGGATAGAGAGCAGAATGGTCAGAGGGACCTAGAGAGAGGAAGATAGATACAGAATTAAGGAAAGATTAACCGAAACTATATTACATTACAACGACATTATAATGTGGTACAATAGCAGTGTATTGTGCCACACATAGGGTTTTCAATTTTGACCAAAAAGCTCCATTTTTTTAAATCTCATCTGACCACAAAACCTTATCCCACATTTTAGCTGGGTCACTCAGATGCTTTCTGGCAAACTCCAGATGTGCTTTGATGTGGTTGTCAGTAATGGTTCTTTCTAGCCACCCTGTCATGCAGGCCAGTTGTATGCAGATATGGTTGACTGGTGCACCTCCATTTCAGTCTCAGCCACTGAACTCTATAGCTCCTTCAAAGTGATTGTTGGCCTCTCTGTGGCTTCCCTCACAAGTCGTCTCCTTGCTCTGACACTGAGTTTTGAGGGACTGCCTGTCTAGGCAGTGTCTGGATGGTATAATGCAGCTTCCACTTCCTCACGATTGATCCAACAGTGCTCACTGGGATATCCAAGAACTTGGATTATTTTGTAGCCTTTTCTTATCTTGTGCATATCTGTAACTTTATTTTTAATTTCCTTAGAATGCTCTTTGGTCTTTATTTTCACAGCTTTCATTCAGATTTACACTCTGACCAATGGTACTGGAATTAGGGAAAAGCTGATTTTCTTAATGATTCACAAGTAGAGGCCAATTGTAAGCCAATTGTTAGGGCAATATCTTTTCATCTGTGTAAACTTGGAGCTTCCACAGCACAGGGGTTGAATACATGTGCAAGCAGCATTTTTCAGTTTTTAATTTTATTTTACAAAAAATGCAGAGAAATAATGAATTACAACTTTGAAAATTTACTTTAAGAACACATTGGTTTGCAATGAACATACTGTCTGGAACAATCTGTGTAACTGTCATTTGTAATTTTCACAAATCTGCTGACATTTTAGGGGTTGAATATTTTTGCAAGCTATTCTATGTACATTGATACAGCAGTGCTCTAAAGATACACAGTAATTATTAGGGATTAAAGTAAACTTCCAGCAGTACTGTATCAGCAAGTTAGTGCAACAGAGTGCCAGGAGGATACTGCTATACTGGGTCCATCAAGCTAAGTATCCTGTTTCCAACAGTGGCCAATTCAGGTCACAACTACCTTGCAGGATCCCAAATAGTAAGCAGATCTCATGCTTTAGCAGTGGCTTTCCCCAAGTCTACTTGTTAATAATAATTTTTGGACTTTTCCTCTAAGAACTTGTCCAAACCTAGACTAATTGCCTTTATCACATCCTCTGGCTATGAATTACAGAGCTTAAATGTGCGTTGAGTGAAAAATATTTTTCTCCGATTTGTTTTAAATGTGCTACTTATTAACTTCATGGAATGTCCTGAGTCTTTGATTTCTTTTTTTAAAAGAGTAAACCACTGATTCAGATTTACCCTTTCTACTCAATTCATAATTTTATAGACTATCATAACCGCCCCTGCCCCACAGTTATCTCTTCTCCAAGCTGAACAGACCTACCCCCCTTTTAGCCTTTCCTCATAGGGGAGCTGTTTCATCCTCTTTATCATTTTGGTCACCTTCCTCTGTACCTTTTCAGTTCAGCTTTTCCTTGAGGCATCACTATTTTTGTTATTGCTTTGTAATGTATATTCATTTTATGTATGTTTTTATTTGGAATATGCTTTGAACTTAAGACAAATGTAGAATATAGATTTTAATAAATTCAATTTAAAAAATTCAGCCATATCTTTTGAGTTGTGGTGACCAGGACCCAGATGCAGTCTCACGATGGAGTGCTAGAGGTATTATGACATTCTCTATTTTATTCTCCATTCCTTTCCTAACAATTTTTCCTAAATACTTTTATATAATCTGCTATTTTTCAATCTCCCTGTTTCAATGATACAGATGCCCTTCAATGCTTCATGAGATCCATGTTCATCTATTCAGGGTTCTATCCTGTGTTATCTTGTTATTCATTCTCCTTGTTATATCTTTATTTATCGTTAATTTTTAAATTGTAAACTTCATACATCCTTCAATGTAACATGTTGTTTCTGTATGTAAACCGGAGTGAAGGCAACTCTGCTATACCTCGGTATATAAAAAATGCTAAAATAAAATAAATAAATAAATAAATTTCTATTTTAAAATGTCTGAAAAGTGGAATGTAAATAAAAAAAAAAAACCAAAAACCCCAAAACACTGTTTGCTTTTTTGACCATCTCCATACACTAAGCAGAGAATGTCAAAGTATTGTCCACGATGATGATTAGATACTTTTCCTGGATGGTAACTCCTAATATGGAACCTAACATCATATAACGACATCATATAACCTAACATCAAATAACATCATATAACGACAGTTTGGATTGCTTTTTTTCTATGTGCACTTGTCCACATTAAATTTCATCTGCCATTTGGATGCCCAGTCTCCTAGTCTTGCAAGGTCCTCCTGCAATATCTCACAATCAGGAATAATTTAGCAACTCGTAATAATTTTGTGTCATCTGCAAATTTGATCACCTCACTCACTGTTCCCTTTTCTTAGGGCGGTGGTGATAGCTAGAGTACAGAGGGTCAGGGAAGGCAGCAGGCTAACAGTCAGTGACCGGTCAAGGTCAAAGCAAGAGGTCAGATCCAGACAACAAGCAAACACTCAGGCCGATACAGTGCAGTGCGTTCCGGCGGAGCGCACTGTTAACCCATGATTGGACGCGCGTTTTGGACGCGCTAGCTTTACCCCTTATTCAGTATGGGGTAATAGCGCGTCCAAAACGCACGTCCAACCCCTCCCAAACCTAATAGCGCCAAGCAAATGAATGTTGATAGGTATTCCCGCGCGATACAGAAAGTAAAATGTGCAGCCAAGCCGCACATTTTACTTTCAGAAATTAGCGCTTACCCAAAGGTAGGCGCTAATTTCTCTGGGCACCGGGAAAGTGCACAGAAAAGCAGTAAAAACTGCTTTTCTGTGCACCCTCCAACTTAATATCATGGCGATATTAAGTCGGAGGTCCCGAAAGTTAAAAAAGGTAAAAAAAGATAGAAAAAAAAAAATTTGAAAGAGGCCTGTGGCTCGGAAACCGGACGCTCAATTTTGCCGGTGTCTGGTTTCCGAACCCGTGGCTGTCAGCGGGCTCGAGAACAGACGCCGGCAAAATTGAGCGTCGGCTGTCAAACCCGCTGACAGCTGACGCTCCTGTCAAAAAAGAGGCGCTAGGGACGCGCTAGTGTCCCTAGCGCCTCTTTTTACTGCCGGCCTAATTTTAATAAATGAAAATACTGTATCGCGCGCACAGGAGAGTGGCCTGCGAGAGCGGCCCGCTCTCCCGCGATTTTACTGTATCAGCCCGACTGTCAGGTCCAGGTAAAAGGTCAAGATCTGGAGAGGCAAGCCAAGGATGGATGAAGATAATGGATGAGATGTGCAAGGGAGACAAGGCAAGGCTGGACGAGGCAAGGCTAGAAAAACACAGGAATTAGGAACACGGGAAGTACCAACATGTACTGCAAGTAGGACCCATTGCTAAGGCAAAGGTAGGGCGCGCGGCTGAGGCTTAAGTACCCAGTTGCGCTGATGACATCTTCAGATGCCTTCCCTGAGCTTCCTGTCAAGGGGCCTTTAATTACCAGTGAGGTGCGCACCTAAGGACACAGCAAGAACAAGACAGATAGGAAGTGTCGTGGCATTTTGGGCCATGGTTGGCAGTTCTAATTGCTGGTGGCGTTGGGGATGAGTAAGGTGGCTTGCAGGGCCGCCCCGCGAGGAAACAAATATAACAGTACCCTCCCTCCAAAGCCCCCTCCCCAGTCTTCCGGGCCTGGGCTTCCTGGGGAATCTTTAGTGAAATTCTGATACAAGTTGGGGGGCCTATAGGTTGGATGCCGGCTCTCATGAGTTTCCCTTGGGTCCATAGATCTTCCAAAAAAAAAAAAAAGAGATATTGTAATTGATTTTTGTTTGCTCCACTCTTCGAAAAACAGGGTCAAATGAACCCCAACGCTCATACTCGAAGAATAGACCAACTGCATTTATTTGCGACCTCCAGAGCTAGATTCTGTGCTTTCCCAAGGAGACTTTCTGGACCTCCGAAATGACCTTATCTTGACAGAAAAGTAACGATGAGAGAAGGCCCCTTTTCCCGGTTGATATCATCTCGCTTCCTGGTACGTCTGCCTACTGGGAAATGTTTTCTTGGCCCGAACTGGATTTATCCTTGGGCAGCTTATGCCCTGTGTACTCCCCCAGTTACTTCACCAGCTGTCCTAAGCCTTCTGCAAACAGCAGTTTGTCCTTGAAGGGGAAGCTGCCTAGCTGTGACTTGGACCAGACATCTGCTGACCAATTACATAGACAGAGAAAACACCTAGCTGAGACACAGGCATATTTCTGGCCGACATTGCAATAAAGCATATGGCACATCCGCTATGAAAGCCAAGCCGGCCTCCAAACGTTCTGCCCCTTTAGAAGACAGAGAAGCACCCTGGCCCCTCTATCGGAATCTGCTACATCCATTGCAGTCAGGCTTGTGTCATAAAGCTACTGCATACTGCTCCTCGAATTCCCAATGCCAAGACTGCAAACATCCACTTCAGATGCAGCTCCATTTTGCAATCCTGCCACTGGAACGGTGATCTTCATCATCACCACTGAAACCAAGGCATCCAACCTTAGGCAATTCCAGCACATCCTCTAGTAATGGATAGAGTCTTGCCAGGGCTCTTTCAAACTTTAAGCCCTCCTTCGGAGTGCCCTGGTCCCTAAAGACAAGCTTCTTCACAGTACGATGGTAGGAAAACACCTTTGTGAGACCCCTAAAGTCCCCCCATGATTGAATCTTCACTTTCAAGCTCTGGTTCTTCCACTACCTGTTTAATCCCCAGTTCTTTTAAAACCTGGGAGATCATGGAATGCAATTCATCCTTGCAGAACAGTTGGACCACCTTAGGATTGTCCCTCTCTGCTACTAGAATCTCTCCCTCCTCCATGAAGTTCTAATCCTGCTCATTGTCTCCAGGGAGATCCGGCGAGGAATCCTCACCTCCCTCCCTCAATATCAGAATACTCCGACTCCCCCTCTGTGTCTGGAATGAGGAGACACTTCCTTTTGGAGGGGTGCAGTGGAGGTGCTGACCCTTCCCAAGGGTCCACTTTGCTCACCTTGGGAGGCTGTGGTGTTCCTCTGGAGCTGGTTCACTTTTCCCTTGCTCCTTTTCTGGCCAAGTACGCCCTGTGCATCAGGAGCACAAACTCTGTTGAGAATGACTCCTGTGAATCATGCTCCTCCTCTGTGGATCCTGCTACCTCCTTAGAGTCCCCCTGGGCACCTTCTTCGGCCTCCACTGCAGGAGACAGCGCTGAAGGTGAAGCTGCTCTTTCTCTCGGGATATCCTTCTTATTGCAAGACCAGAAAACAAAATGGCCATGCTTCCCGCACTACAGTGGAGACTTGCAGTGTCTTTCTCCAAAGTCCAGGATGTTTGCTTATTCCTCACTGCCTTCTTCAGGTCTGCTGTGGTATTTGCTGTCCCTAAGCCTCCTTCACCGCTGCCCAAAAGTGGCCCGAAGCTTGTAATTTGAAGCGTTTCTTCCCACACACTCAGCAGTGCTTCCTGTGCTCAGCGGGCGCCACCATCACTCTCCAATATGTGGTTGCTTCCAGCCTGTACTCACTGTAAACTCCGGACCATCCTGCCACCCAGATTCAAGCAGCCCCTTGGCCCTGAACAGCAGCTAAGTTGCTCTCTCACTTCTTTCACTCGAACCAACAAAGGTCCCCGCCTTGGAAACGCTGGCCCTGCTGCTGAGCTCCCAACTTAGTTTTCTTTTTTTCTCCCCCAAAGTCTTAAAGGAGTACTACTCTGCAAATATTGAAGTGTACTTTCCTGCTCCAGGACATGGCCACCAGGCCAGGGATCCCAAGGGAAAGAGGCAAAGGGCAGACCCGAAGAAGCCAGACCACTGGCTATCAAAATCCCCCCATGTAATCTGGGCACAGCTCCTCAAAGGGCCACCAACTCCCTGCTTGCCCCTACTCTACCAGGGGCATAGCTCCAGATGAAGTTTAACACCCCTGGGAGCAATTTTCTTTCTATCTTCAGTCCGACTGCAGGTTTTACAGCTCTACCATCTACTGGAGGAGGAGAATACTGAGAGACTGCAGATAGCACACTGACTAATGTACTATAGGTACAGTGAAAGGGTTTCTTCTCCGACTCCATCCGCTGATAGAGGAGAAAAACCCATGCATCTGGACCGATCTGGGGGACGACAAACAAAACAGAGTTCATTCTGAGGAAAGGGGGGGGGGGGGTAACAGAGGTGTGCAGCCGGGATTAATCCTTGGTCCAGGTCTGTTCAACATTTTAATTGATATTATGGAAGGGCTAATCGGAAAAGGTCTTCCTTTTTTGCAGATACCACCAAAATATGCAACATCCACCAGCCAGTCGGGTTTTTGGGATATCCTCAATGAATATGCATGAGAGAAAATTTGCATGTTATGCATGCAAATTTTCTCTCATGCATGAGGATATCCCAAAAACCCGACTGGCTGGTGGCCCTCCAGGACTGGTTTGGGGACCACTGCTCTAGAGTATATTTAGGTTCTTAAGTCTCATTTGATGGGGCTTATGATGCAGACTCCACATCATTTTGGTAGCCCTCTCTGGAATACCTCTATTCACCCTCTATCCTTCTCAAGATCTGGCTTCCACATCCATTAGTCCAGATAATGTACTACCAATTACTTGCATAAAAGCATCATCTTACCTGTAAAAAAAAAAAAAAAAAAAGTAATACTTGTCCTTATTTACCCTAGCATTCCTTCAGTACTTTTCACAATCCTTGTTACACTGTTTTACTACTTTGAGATCATCAGATATGATCATCCTGAGATGTCTTTCCTGGCTGGTGCACATCAGCCGCTTACTCTATCTTGTACTGTATTCTTGGATTTCTGTACTCCAAATACATAACTTCACACGTGTTTGCATTAAATATTCATTGTTTAATTCCTGATCACTTCCTTGAGCCTTCTTAGATCACTCATCTTTTCTACTCCATCTGGAATGTGCACCCTGTGGCAGGGTCTGTATCGGAAAACTTATGAGGATAGGCTGAAGAATCTAAATATGTATACCCTGGAAGAGAGGAGGTGCAGGGAAGATATGATACAGACGTTTATATAATTGCAAGGTTTTAAAGATACATGGCCTTTGAACCTTTTCCATCGGAAAGGAAACAGTAGAACTAGGGGGTCACAAAATGAAACGCCAGGGATGACGACTCAGAACCAACATCAGGAAATATTTCTTCATGGAGAGGGTGGTGGATACCTGGAATGTCCTTCCGGAATAGGTGGAGAGGATGGAAACAATAAATGAATTCAAAAGGGCATGGAGTAAACACTGTGGATCCCTAAAGGCCAGAGGATGGAAATGAAGATAACAGTGCATGGGGCTAACCTGCACGGAGCGGCAGTTACTACCATTAACAGAAGGCATGAGGATTACTACCCGTAACCAATTAGTCTTGATGCTTTTGACACAACTTTAACATCTCTCTAAGGGGAATTGGATTCAGATGACAGCCAACACTGGGCCCCAACTTTTACGGTCCGGGGTACTGATAAGCAAACATTAGGGAAAAAACACAGCATTGCTTCTACATCCAATAGCAAAGCACGTTCAAGCAGCATTGTCTGAATCATCAAGAAGGCCACTCACATCGTAAAAATGTTGCTAGCAATAATTTTATGTATGTTTTAATTTTGTAAACCGCCTAGATCCACCACTGTGTGTATATGCGGTATATAAGAAACTTTTAAATAAATAAAGTTTGTTATGGGTTTGACAGTTGCTTGGTTTTGATTGTAACTATTACTACCATTAACATAAGGCTTGGGGGTAACTAGCACACAGCAGCAGTTACTACCCTAACAGACACATGGGGATAATCTGCACAGAGCGACAGTTACTACCATAAGAAACTTGCTGGGCAGACCGGATGGACTATTTTGACTTTTTCTGCCACCATTACTATAATATTACTTATAAAAATATTGAAGAGAACTAGATTTGGGATTGATCCCTGAGACACTTCATTGATAACCCCTCTTTCCTTGGTGTGAACTCTATTTGTCACTATCCTGTTGCTCATTATCTGACTAGTTGCTAACTCAGTTTATAACCTTACTATTCAGGCTCTCAGTTTATTTATGAGCCCCCTGTGTGGAACAGTATCAAGAAGTCTTATTGAAATCTAAGTATAGCATATCCAGAGCTCACCTCTGATCTAGCTCTTTGGTCACTCAGTCAAAGACATCAGACTTCCTGGTTATGTTCTTTTTTGGTAAATCAAGCTGCCTTAGATCCTGCAACCTGATGGAATCAAGATATTCCAAAATGGTTTCCTTTGGAAGAGACTCCATTAATTTACTCACCAGCGAGATGGGACTAATTTGTCCATGGTTATTAGGTCCCTCCTATTTATTTAAACTTTATCTGCCAATCTCCAGTCCCCTGGAATTAGTCCAATCTCCAACAAAAACAGTTGAAGAGGACTATCCATGAAACAGCCAGAATTTCTCTAAGCTCCTTAATATTGCAGTTTGTATCCCATCTGACCCAATGCCTTATCCACTTTCAGTTTTGCTAGTTCCATGAAAAATGCCATTTACAAAGGAAAGGGTTATCTGCTCCTTTATCAGACATATGCCTGCTGCCTATCTGTGGCCCTTCTCCAACCTCTTACATGGTTGACAATTTGTTCAATATTTCTGGTTTTTCCTTGTAATGCTCCATAATTTCTCTCTTTTCACTTGCTATCTTGATTTATCATCATAACTATTTTCTGTTCTTATTACTTCCACGCATGCCTTTTCTGTCCACATCCCCTACTTTCCTCAACCTTTCCAGATTTTTAAAATTTTTTTATTGAACGTCTTTATTATAGCATCAACCATTACAATAATTAATACGCTGCTGATATATTCCAGTTGGTACATCTTTTTAAACTATCATATATATCATTTTCTTGTTTATAGCTCTCACCCACTGTTTTCAGCCAGTTCAGATGTACTCATCACTGTCCTCCTATTTCTGAGATCCCATGTGTCTTTTGAATGCTCATGCTTTCACCTTTTCAGTCATCTGTTTTGAAAACCATACTGGTCTTATATTCCCTCTTTACTTTCCCAATATAAAGATTTTATGTGCCTACAATGACTGCTTTTAGCTTAATCCACTGCTCTTCCACTTCATTTAGATCTCCCTATTCTGTGTCAGTGCTCCTAGTGCTCTATTTTACAATACTCTTGAAATTCTGGACAATGGCCTGTGAGTAACCTCTCTGCTTTTGCTCTTATACTAAACCATATTAAAAGAAAATATTTTATTACCATTGTCGAATACCATGTATTCACTGACAATGGTATTATCAGAGTGCATTTCAGCATTTTAATGATAGCAAACTCACAAATCCCCCATGCTGGAAAGATACCCAAATATAGACTATTAATACAGAAAGCTTTGACGAAATCTAGCTATAGAGCCTATTCTTGGAAGTCAGTGGGTATATGTTGTGATGAGAGAAATAGTAGGAAGAGGCATCTCTAGTACTTGAGTGCTTGACAGCAATCAGGATTTCAGGTCACCAACACAATTAAAGCTCATTCAGAGGATCTGCATGCCAATTCCTCTCACACGTATTCACTGGAGCTATTGGAAAAACATGTTCGGTTTGCAGCACTCTATCCCCAGAGCTACCCATCCCTGGTATGTATGGCAGTGTCACATAACATGAAGTGCCTTAGATGTGAGTTTGAGTCTTCCAAGTATTTCGCCAAACAGTGGAGGATGCCACTCTATGACGGGATACTTGTTATGGACTTCCAGAAATGCTGTGCCATAGCTGCATCTTCTAGATGACTCAGAATTGAAGCAAGCATTAGCTGGGAACCCAGCAAGACATGTGAACCTGACATCCAAGGTAGCTGTTGTGTGTGCTGTATGTTGTATAAAAGGTAGTTCGGTGAACCACCTCTTGTCCTCTATTCACCTATTATATTCCCATGCACCATCCAGCTTCCCAAGAGTCTTCCTGCTTCTTCAGAGAATGCACGGGCTGTGTTCTCTCCCTTCTTCAGCATTTCAGCATTGGTGAGAATGGTGTTGAGAAAAGGAGGAGACAAGGTCAGCTGGTGATGTTTACAAGCTCCTTGCTGCCCTGAGAAGCCAGATGGAAATGGGTCAAATTACAAGGGTCAACTTCAGATCTCATATTTGCAGCTATGGGAGAACACAATGAGGTTTAACACCCCCTGCTCCTCCTTCACTCACTACCTTTCCCCCAGCTCCTGGCTATTGCAGATGATATGGTTTTGCGGTACAGAATGTGGATGCCTCAGTCAACATTCAACACAAAAGGAGTTTAAGGTATTTGTGAAAAGGAAAGTGCCCAAATTCCAGGACTTGCTAAGGTCAAAGTGCAGTTAATCAAGCCTTGGTTGATCCTGATGCTCAAATACAATTAAAATCTATTTGTTAGGCAGTCTACAAATCTTCATGTAATTCTAATCAGTACAAAGACTGAACACCATTTCATACACTTGTAAGAATTAACCATATACGACTATTTCAGGTTCTAGCATTCAAACTCAGTTGAATTCTGATGCCTCTGGATTCTAGATACACTATTGGCTGATTAATTAGGACAACTTCTGGAACTTCTTACTTCACAAACGTTACATACCACTATAAGAAAAATATGACTCTCAACCTTCCAGTGGACCACCTATTTGAGACAAAAGGGCTTTTTTTTTTTCCTCAGGCATGGTCAATGGAGGGCTCTGAATAGTCCTAAAAACTTACTTTATCATCTCTACCCAGCTACTCTGTTGCTTTTCTTGGAATACATTTTATTTTTGGTGGGTTAATATGGTACTTTTTTCAAGATTTTGAAGCATTTCTAGTAAGTATGGACAAGCACTTCTATCTGACAGATATCACACAATCAGAGCTCATGTCCTAGTATTTTGGACACCTATTAAAGCCAGAGGTTCTCAACTCTGGTCCAAGGACTGCAATATGCCTAGTTTCAGAGTAACCAAAATACACAAATTAACTGGTTCTTAGTGCAATTACAGCTGACAGTATTCATTGTAGACATACTGACAACCCGACTTCTCTGCAGTTCTCAAACGTTAGAGCTGAGAAACCCTGAATTAGGCAGTTTTGATTTTACAAGCTCTGCAAAACAAAAAGGTGTATAACACGAGAGCAGAATAAGCACAAACATTATATTAATAAGGAGAGTTTATAATACTGTAAAAGCTGAGCATGTAAGAGCACCTCCACAACAGTGATATTCAACCCACTGTCAGCTTCATCAGCCACTTCCACAAATATTGCCTCTCTAGAACCTCAAATCTGATATATTTAGCTATAAATGTTTTAATGAAGTCCTAAAATTTTAGTGACACTAAAAAGCCAGCTGTAGGGTCTAGTAGAAGCACATATTATGCCTGAAACACAGGTTTAACATTACTGTTGTATGAAGTGTTAGCAGCAGGGCTGGAAATATTCTGGGCCCAAGGTCACCTAGGGACCTAAAATTCAGGGTCTGGCACCTGACAAAGAAATGCCAGTGAGGTCAAAAGTGCTTGGAAGCAAGGGAAGGGAAAAGAGAGATTATGTTTGAAAGCAGAGGGAGAGGAGCATCCCTAGGAGGAATGTGCCTAGAGAGGGAGGACGAAAGCAAAAGAAAGCTGGTGCAAACAGTTCTATCTCAACAGTTTCCAGCAAGAAAAGATGATCTTTGTTCAGGGACCACTTATGAGGGCCTAACTGCGACTTGGTCTGTCAGTCAGACCATTTTCAGAGAGGGTCACAACCTGTATGAGACAGCTGAACGCCACCGTCTGGCTGCTTCCTAACACAGGAAGATAGAACTTATTCCTCACTGCTTATTAAAGTCCAACATGGCTAGCTGATTGTCTGTCTGGACCAGGATAATTTGATTGTTCACCTAATTCCTGAAATCTTTACAGTGCTGTATAATCTCTTAGCTCCAGAAGGCTAATGTAACAATCTCTCTCCTGGAAGTACCAGGTACCCTGGATGCATGTCCATTTAGGTGAGCTCCCATCCCAGACTAGATGGAAAGTGGTTAATATAATCAGATGAGAAATGACAACTTACCTGATAATTTCCTTCTTTTTTTTTTTTTTTTTTAGTGTAGACAGGTGAATCCAAAACCAGTGGGTTATACACCTCTACCAGCAGATGGAGACGAAGCAAAGCTGACATCATGGTATATATACTCCTACAGTGACATCAGCCTGCCAGTATTCTCTGCAAAAGCCAACTGTGGACAGACTAACAAAACTTGATTATTAACAGTTCTCATTTCTTAGCATCCAGTCAAATGAATCCAGAACAAGTGGGATGTTCCCAAGCTACTCCAGAATAGGGCAGGATCTTGACTAAACATGGAAGAGTATCTCGATCCTCACATCAGGGCTCAAACACTTGCCAAACATGCACATAGCCCAAGGAAGTGGAGAACTTTCTAGCTCTTACCAAGGTGGAAATCACTGCCGCAGAGTATCCATGTTTCAGCAAGCGAGCCCTTTCAAGACAAAATAGAGTCGGACTTTCGTGAAGAACAGAAGCCTGCCGCAACAGATTCCTGTGCGCCAGAAGTCAAAGGGGCGATTCTGCCAGGAGCTGCCACAGATCCACAGACCACGGTCTCCTGGGCTAATCTGGAGCAACCAAGAGCATCATCCCTCTGACACGCTCCATCTGTGGGACTAATCTGCCCAACATGGGCCATAAAGGAAAGGCGTACAGCAACTTGTCTTCTGGCCACTACTGCACGAAAATATTGATCCCCAATGACTTTGCATCTCTCCTACGATTGAAGAATTGCGGAACATTCGCATTGCAAGGAGTTGCCAGCAGGTCTAGAAACGGGAGACCACAGCGATCCAGAATCAACTGAAATACCTCATTTGATAGCGCCTGCTGAGAAAGTCTGCTCTTACATTGTCTTTTCCTGCTATATGCAAGGCTGAGATAATCTGGAGATGTAGTTTGGCTCATTCCATAAGTTGATCTATTTCCTGCGACACTTGTTGGCTCTTGGTTCCTCCCTGCTGATTTATGTAAGCTACAGTCATTGCATTGGCTGACAACATCCGGACCACTCGACCCTGCAGCCTATCGTTGAACTGCAAACATGCCAGCTGGACTGCCCTGACTTCCAAACGATTATGTTCCAGAGAGACTCTTCGGCATCCCAGCGTCCTTGCGCTGTCAGCTCCTGTCAGTGACCTTCCCAATCATGGAGGCTCACACATCTGTCATCAGTACTAGCCAGTCTGGTGGTGGTGCTAGGGAAATTCCCTTCCTTAGATGATCCAGCTGTAGCCACCATTGCAGTCGGGTGGAGACCTCCATCAGCAGGTGTAGCTTAATTGAACAGTCCATAGACTGCGGGTTCCACCGAGACAACAAGGAGCGCTGAAGAGGACGCATATGTGCCCGTGCCCACGTTAGCACTTCCAGGGTTGCCGTCATTAAACCCAGTACCTGCAGGTAGGGCCATACGGTCAGGCGCAGAGTGTTCATCAACAGACATAGATGAGACATCAACTTCTGAATACGAGCTTCTGGAAGGAAAACCTTGCCCTGTTTCATGTTGAACTGCATCCAGAGGTATTCCGTCGACTGAACAGGCTGAAGACTACTCCTGACCAGGATCACCACCCAGGCAAGCTTCTGCAACAGGGAGATCACCTTGCAGGTCCATCAGGCTGCTCTCTTCCAGCAACTTGACTCAAATCAGCCAGTCGTCCAAATATGGGTGCTCTAGGATCCCATCTTTTCTCAATTCTGCTTTAACTACTACCATTACCTCAGGAAACATCCTGGGAGGGGTGGCCAGAACAAAAGGCAGCACCTGAAACTGATAATGACGTCCCAGAACTGCAAACCGCAGAAAGCATTGATGCTCTAGTCAAACGGGAATGTGAAGATATGCCTCAGACAGGTCCAAAGAGGTCAGAAATTCCCCTGACTGCCATTATCACCGAATGCAAGGTCTCCATGTGAAAAAGCATCACCCGCAGATGACGGTTGACACCATTGAGATACAGGATGAAACAAAATGATCCCTTTTCCTTGGGCACAATGAAATAAATTGAATATCGCTCCGTACTTTCTTGAGACGTGGACATAGGAATCACAGCCCTCAGACTGAGGAGCCTTGCCAATGTACTCTCCACTGTCTGCTTCTGACCATGAACATGTCCTGAGGAACACTGCAAAACTCCAGCGCATATCGTTCTCGTATCAGCTCCAGGACCCATTGACCCGATGTGATCTCAACCACCTCTGATAGGAGAGAGAAAGGCGTCCCCCTATCTCATGTTCCCGGGGGTGGGTCAGCAAACCTTCATTGGGAGGCTTGGGAGGTTCCACTACCCAAGCCTATGCCCAGTCTGTGCTGTATGGAATGAAAGAACTGAGATCCACCAAAAGGTCGAGTCCTCTGAAAGGCCGCTCCCTCTGTAGGGTCAAAAACATTTGGATCCCCTAGCATGACCTCTCATACTAAATGAGTGAGGTATCTGCTTCTTATCCTCTGGTAACCAAGGAACCTGGGACTCACCCCACTTACTGGCCATTTTCTCCAACTCGCTACCAAACAAGTGCGAGCCTTTAAAGGGAAACTTCCTAAAGTTAGACTTGGAGGTTGCATCAGCCGACCAATTTCTCAGCCATAACTGATGCCTGACTGCTATTACCGAAACTACCCCTCTGGCTGAGGTATGGACCCAATCACAGCCCGCATCTGCCAAAAAGGCATCTGCTGGTTCCATTGCTGCCCTGGAATTCACACCAGATTCAATGACCTCCTGAGAGAGAAGTAAACAAGAGCGAGCCACAAGGGAACAACAAAAAGCTATCTGCAAGGTCATTGCCATTGCCTCAAATGCTTGCTTAAGGATGGACTAAACTCTCCTAAAGTGAGCATCTTTTAAGACCGCTCCTCCCTCTACAGGAATAGTCGTCCGCTTGGTGACAGCACACACAAGCACATCCACTTTTGGAAAACGTAATTGTTCTCTCGTAGCTGAATCTAGGGGGTAAGTGTCCTTCCAAGACTCGTCCCCTTTTGAAATTAGCTTCCAGGGTACCCCACTCAAAATCAATCAATTCTTGAATGGCCTCCATAATAGGGAAAAAAACCATGAGGCTTTACAAACCGAAATCAAAATTGGATCTTTCTTTGGCTCAGACATGGACTCAGCTCCAGGTACTCCCAGCATCTTTAATGTCAAGGAAATCAGAGCCGGTAACTCATGTCTATAAAAAAAACCTATAACATAGTTCTGTACGGCTCCAATCCTGGAGGAATTTCACCAACCTCCAGGGAGTAAGGATAGGCTTCATCATCTGTGCCGTCCAGGTTCCTATCAGGAAGAACGGCCGCCAATCTAGGCATACTTCAAAGCTTATCCGCAGCACCAGGTGTGCGGGAGTTCACCAACTGCAACTCTGACCTGGCAAAATTGGATGGGGCAGAGGACTGCGCCTGAAGAAAAAACTGCAATCCTTGAAAAAATTCCTCCCAAAAAAAGGCAGAGGGATCCATGCGAAAACCAGCAGAGTCCTGTCCTGTGCCCACTGAACTACCTTCCCCCGCTGATGAACTAGTTAGGGGAGCTCCAAAGTCAGGCAATCCTTCTGACATGTCTTTACTCAGACCCACATCAGGCTGGGAAGAACTAGGCTTAGTAAAGTCAGACGAAGGCAATTCCCCTTGAGTTTCCAAGCAGCACTGACACAAGTTAGAGGGAATGCCAGGCTGAGATGCCCGAAATGACAAGCAGCACAGAGGGAAGGCGCTTAGGTTTCTTTGCTATAGACGCCATAAGTCTGTCAGTACACTCTTAAACAGGTGACTGAAAAGTGTGCGTCCAGCTGTATTCGTGCTGCAAAATAATAGGCATCCAAAATTTAGGTGTGCAACCCTGAGCCCAGATGAATGCGCAAAAACTGAGCAATCTCAAGACTGCTCAGGTTGTGCGAATAGGTAAGCATGGCCTCAAATAGACGCCTCTACAAACTGGCCGCCCAACTAAGCGCACAACTGGATGCACAGCCGGACGCACTCGCATGAACCGAAGGGCCTGAAGAGGACAGCCTAATGCGCAGGAAAAACACGTGAAAATGGCGCTGCGGCCCACCATGCAGCGAACAGTGAAAAGCCTAAGAGCGGGACCTAGCCAAAAAGGCTGCGCATGACCCCTGGGCTCCCTGGAGGCGGGAACGAACATCGGATTGGCATGCTGAGCATGGAGACCAGAGGAAGGAGGAATCCCTACAAAAGCTCCTTCTCTGTTCTTTTTTTTTTTTTTTTGCTTTATTTGAGCTCAGCCCATCCTGGCTGAGTACAGAATTGATCTCCGGCTGTGGGGGGGGGGGGGGGGGAAGGGCATATAGTGTCATTGCCATTCTCGGTTTCCTGCATCCGCTTGCCTTTCAGCTGTTTTTTTTGTTTTGGTTTTTTTACACCCAAGTCCATGCCGGCTGAAAACCAGCTACCAGACCAAGGCACTCATCTGAGAAAGAATCCAATATATCATCTCAGAAATTCTCAACTGAGGGAGGGTCTATATGGTATCACCACAGGACAGCGAGGTGAATTAATTTTCTCTCATCTTTTCTCCTTCAAAGAACTTTAAGCAATCCCCAGTGGGGAGATGCACGTCCACCATCTGCTGGAGACAGAGAATAGTGATGGGCTATCACTGCAGGGGTATATATGAGGGAGATGCAATCGTTTTTCCTGAATTAGGCAATGTCAACAAAATTGCCTAATTCGGAATGGTTCTGGAAAACCGAAAAACAATTGAATTTTTTCAAAATTTCGGAAAAAATTCTTTTTTGAGTTAGCGTGCATAACTCCCAATAGTGCGCACTAACCTGAAAATAGAGGCCCCCGAAAAAAAAACAACCCGCGAACCGAGGGAAAAAAATTCCCGCAGAGGGGGCCACCGAAACGAAGCCAGGCACGAAATTTTTACCCGAAGCACATCTCTAGTATATATACAGCTTTGGTCAGTCTCCATCTGCTGGTAGAGGTGCATAACCCACTTATTCTGGATCCACCTGTCTAAACGCTAAGAAATGAGGTTTAGCTTCAAAAGGCATGCCCTTGTCCAAACTGCAATAGGAGAGCCACCAAGATAGGGAGCTTTTCTGGTACACTGTCTTATTGAAGCCCTTGAACAGCTTGATTCTACTTGAACTTTAATGTTTACTGGGCGCATCTCTTATGGAGTAGTGGTATGAGAACTATATGGACTTTTGAAATAATACAGTCCAACATCTTCAGTATAATACAGGTTGATGTCTGCTGACCCTACCTCTTTTTTCACTGTAGATAATAAGTCTGCAAATCTGTTGGCAGATAGAAAAGCCATGTCTTGAGCCATGTTTAGTAGAGCCCCTATAAATTCCAATTGAGGTGCTGGGCTGATATTAGATTTGGGGTAGTTAATGATGAACCCTAGCAACTACAGCATCCAGATGGACATGCCTATGGATGTCTACTTTCACTTGATAAGTTCCCTTGAGCTAATCAGGCAAGTAGGAAAATACATGCATCCCTAATTTGTGTAAAAATATCACAATTTTGTAGTACCCACAGAGCTGATGCTTGAACAAAAGACAGTATATAACACTGGTGGAGATGAGTCCTCACAAAGAATGTGAGATATGCTTACACAGAAAACCTTCTGTAACCTAGATGTATGTTTTCCTCAAATCCAGAGAACATAATTAACTTCCTTCATTTAAAAGCGGCAACAAGATGGTCACGATAAGCATCTTGAACTTTTCACTTATGAGCTATTTGGTTCAAGGCCCTAAAGTCTAGGATGGCACTATCCTCCTGCTTTCTTTGGGGACAGTAAATACCTAGAATAAAAACCCCACCTCGTTCCTGCAATGGGACAGGTCCAACCATTTTGGCCTGTAAGTGAAAGGAGATATCCAAATTCAGTAATGACTCTGGTGAGTACAGAGTCTCAGTGGTGGGTGATTTCTAGTAATTTTCAATAAGTGAAATCTGTAGCTTTCTGATATTATCTGAAGGACCCAACTGTTGGTACTTACTATGGGTCAATAGTTGTACGACATCAGCCACCCTCCAACAGGGAGTTTCTCTGGAATGAAGACTGGTTATGAACCCTTAATCCAGTTAAAATTCCATCCCTGGGGGGAGGGGGGGGTTGTCAGTGATGCAGCGGTGGTGAAAGGACGTACTATCTGGAGCTCCAGGTGTTCGACCTCAATTAATCTCTCCCATCTGTGCGTTTTTGTAGCTGTAACACTCCTAAAGAGGCAGGTCGCCTTTCTATGTTGATCACTAACTTTATGCAAAGATCCTCAATGCCTATGCTGGCGAAACTAGTGAAAAAAAGAAAAGGAGAAGGGGGAAGCCTGATGCCAACAAAATGGCAACCGATCCATCTGCAGCCCACAAAGATAGTGTGGCTGTTATGTTGGTCTCCGACATTGTGGTGGCAGTTACTATCATGACTGAGAGCAAATTTGACACGATTATGGAACCAACTTGCAGATCTAAAAAAATCTTTTACAGACCTCGGGCCCTGCATGGATATGTTGGAGAGCCGACTGGCTGTTGTTGAGGATGATGCGCTTGCGGCGACGGGGTGCCTCCATAAGCTGACAACCCAAATAGCTGCCCTTAAGAGGAGTAGGTGGACGACCTAGAAAATTGTTTCTCCACAATCTATCTCCATTTTGTGGGGTTTGCTGAATCGCTTGAGGAATAGAAGTTGGCAGTGATATTATCTGATTGGCTGCCAGATGTACTGGATTTACAGGTGGCTGCTAGGTCGCGTTTCATAGAACGTTCTCTCAAGCTGAGACCGTATAAAGCTGGCGATAATCGCCCGAGAGTGGTGATTATGAGACTGCTTAACTTTTCTCAGAAGCAACAGATCTGGCAGGCCTATCACAAGAAACAAGTGGTGCAGTATGATAACCGGGAGATCAAAATCTTTGAAGATTATTCGTTAGCAGGTTCTATTAACAGAAGAGAATTTACTTCAATTTGCTCATTGCTGGTGGCAGGGAAAATGTTTTGCTTTGCAGGATACGGCGGCTGTGCATCTGTCATGATGGCGAGCAGCATGTTTTCGAGAAAGCTGAAGCTGCTAAACGCTCTGTGGATTCGCTTAATACCTGCGATTGTTGACTCTGCCTGAAAATCTAGTGCTTTTCTTTTTGGATCCAGATGGCATTCTCTTTTTTGCTTTGGATCTTTTGCTCTACGATTCCTAGCCTCTGTTGGGGCAGGCGGACTGCCTGAACATTTGTTTCCATTGCAGGGATGGGTTATTCTGCTCACATTTTTCAAATAACCATATTGTGTTGGACTCTCTTATATTTGTTTTGTCTATTGCAGTGTTTGTTTCTTGTTTTGCAGGTCTGTAGCAGTTGGGAGATACCCGGTCCAGACATTAAGTACCCTTCTATCCTTTAGGAAAGGAGAACATATTTAAGTTGGTAGACTTGGGGTTTGGGGCATGGGAGTGGGTATATTCGGGTGTGTCTTACTCATACTAGTCATATTGGGGTGGGGTTTGGGATGGGTGTTGGGTGGGAAGTTGCCTCGAGTTACTGTGGGCTATACTGACGGCTCTGGGAGCTGTCTATGGATTATATGTCATTCTCCGCAGATTTTCCTTTTGTTTGTTGTCATGTGTGCTGTGTACTGCTATTTTCTCCCTCGATATTTGCTTAATCTGTTTGGGATTACCTGGAGGGGGGACTTTGTTGAAAGCCTTGTCTGGGTATGCAAGGATTGTATTTTCCCATTATGTAACAAGGGATCCCAATATAAGCTGTGGTCTGGCTGGTTTAGTGGGCAACGGTTCTCATTTTCCCTAAGTTGTGTACCTGATGGCTGACACTTTAATGTACGTTTCTTGGAATGTGGTTGGCTTAGGCTTTCCCATTAAGCGGGAAAAGGTATTGTCTCACCTTAACAAATTACAGTGCAGTGTGGCACTGCTGCAATAAATGCACTTGAAGATGCCGAGAATCTTAAATTGCGTAGAAGAGGGGTCAATCAAATTTTTTTCTCGTCATAGTCTTCTAAGCATAGTGGGGTGGCCATCCTCATCCACAAGAAAGTCTCTTTTACATTAGAAAGTACTTATCGGGATACCGAGGGGAGATATATTATTGCATAGGGGAAGTTATTTGGTAAATTGATAATTGCATCGATTTATGCCCCAAATTGTTATTCTCATTCCTTTTTCTCTGACATCATCACCCGTGTGTCACAGTGCAGATCAGCACTGAAGATATTGGAAGGAGACTTCAATTGTGTTGGGGACGCTCATTTGGCAAAAGTTCCTAAACTGTCCCAAAGTAAAGGTATTCCCTTTCTATGTGATGCTCTGAACTTGTTAGACATTTGGAGAGTGCTTCACCCTGGTGAAAGGGATTTTACTCACTATGCTAGAACTCAAGAATCTAAATTGCGAATTGATTATATCCTAATGTCTTCTAGTTTACTTGATCAAGTTCTTATTACTAAAATAGAAACTCTAGTTATTTTGGACCATTGACCAATGGTCCAATGTAAGGTTGGGCTCCGCTGCATCCTCTGGCCCCTGTTGGAAATTGGTGCATGCCAAGGTGGTTACATAATGATACAGAATTTAAGATTATTTACTTAGTGAATGGAAACAATATGCATATTAATGCCCAACATGCAAGTGAGCTGGCTGTTTTCTGGGAAACGGCTAAGGCTGTGCTTAGAGGGGAAATCATGAGCTATGTAATCACTAGGAAGTAAAAAATACACAGAGATATCAGACTTAGAACGTAGGTTATATTATTATAAAATTAAATGAATCAGATCCACTCTGAGTGGCAAGACCAATATAGGCATATGCAGCAAATCCTGAATGATTTAATCCATCAGAAAACGGTAGATGCAATGTTTGCTTTCAAACAAAAACGTTTCAAATATGGTAATAAATCTGGACTAGTTAATTTGGTTAAACCTAAAAGGGACCCTAATTTCATTGCGGGCATTAAGAGTGATAAAGGGGATTGGATTATGAATTCTAAGCGTATAGGGGAAGTATTTCATAGCTTCTATAATCATCTATATACCACAGAACCAATGAATCAGGAAAAGATGGCAGAACTTTTCAATGGACTATCTTCCTCAGTTATCTGAGGATGATTTGAGGTGGCTGAATCATCCTATCACAGAACTGGAGATTAGTACTAACATTCAGGAAATCCTATTATATAAGTTGCTGGGTCTAGATGGCCTTCCCTTGTTGTTTTAGAAGATTCTTAAAAATTCGGTTGTACCAACCTTAAAAACCTTATATGATGATAGGATTGAAAATGAGTTTGTACTGGACACTGTTAGGGTTGCCGTGATTGTGGTTCTGCCTAAATCAGGTAAAGATCTGGCACAGCCTGGCTCATATAGACCCATATCATTACTGAATCAGGATGTTGATATTTATTCCAAAATTATAGCTATCCATCTGAAGTTAATTATGCCCAAATTGATTTCCCCGGAACAAATGGGTTTTGTTTATGGAAGGAAATCTGTATTGAATATTTGCAGACTTCTCTTGGCTTTGGAAATTTGTAGAAAGAACAAGCCTAAAGATCCATATTGGGATGACTTTCAATGCAAAGAAAGCATTAAACAGGGTGCCATGGGGCTTTCTAGATGTCGTCTTAGAGAAATTTGGTTTTGTGGGCTTCATTAGGGCTGCTATTTATTTATTTATTTAACAGTTTTTTTATACCGACCCTCATAGTAGATAACCATATCGGATCGGTTTACATTTTAACAAGGGTAAACTGAGGTGACAATTCTGGTAACAATAGATAAACAAGGAAAAAGGAATAAGTCAAAGTTACAATCAACAAGGCATGGAAGAACTTGGAAGCTTAAAACAAGCTGGAAGGAAGATAAAGGCAGGTAGAGTAAGTATAACGATAGGAATAGTTTAACGAGTTAGAGCTTATTCTTTAACCTGGAAAGCCAATGTTCATTGTTCAGGAGGAAGTGTGTCAACGACCTTGTAAGAAGTGAAGCTCAAACTAGTGAATATCTGTCTGCTTTATCAAAAACCAGAGGCCTTTCTATTGGTTAATGGGATGGTTTCAGAATATTTTGTTTTGGGGAGGGGTACTTGGCAAGGTTGCCTTCTCTCCCCATCTTTGTTTATACTTACATTGGAGCTTCTCATTCACAAGATAAAGAAAGATGAATGAGTAGCAGGAGTGCGTTTAGGAACAAATGAGTTAAAGTTAATGCTTGCGGATGACATTTTAATGACCTTAACACAGGCAATGAGTAAACTTCCCATAGTGTTATATATCGCTGATTATGGCAGTTTTTCTGGTTTGAAATTAAATTTGTCAAAATCTGAAGTGTTAGATGTTGAGGGTCACTTGAGGGTACGGTGGCCTGACCTCCCCTTATTGTGGGTTGGGAATGCTATTAGATATTTAGGTATTAAAGTTAACAGTGATCTGATTACCTGGTATTATTTGAATATTTCCCCTATAATATGAGAGATTCATACAAAATTGGAGAGTTGGAGACATTTTCCCCTTTCGTTAATAGGACGCATAGCCCTAGTTAAAATGACTTTAATACTGAAATTGTTTTATGTTCTGTCGATGGTTTGCTTTAGTTTTGCTTCAAAAAGATCTCAAATTAATCCAAAGACTATGTTCCAAGTTTTTTTTTGAGATGTGGGAAAGCTAGGCTAACTGTTCAAAGATTGATGATTCCTAGGGCTGAAAGGGGGGGGGGGGTTTGGGGTTTTTCTAATCTTTATTTATATAATAATCGCTTGTCTAATGGGGTTGCTGAAGGAATGGCTCTTAGATGCTGCCACAGATCCACAAGTTCAAATGGAGGAGGCTTTTACTTCCCCCTATAGTCTCCCATATTTGTTGCTTGTTTCTCTTTCTATTCTTTCAAGTCATATCTCGCATTGTTAGTGAGATCTGTAAAAAAAAAGTGGTGGAATTTCATGAGGACCCTCACTGAATTACATAGCGATAAATCTTTTTCTTTGCCCTTTAGGGGTAATCCTTGCTTTCCTTCAGCATCAATGAATAAACGCTTCATGATCCTGCAGGAAGCAGGTATTGATGATTTAAGACTTTTTATTGACTTACAATTAAGGAAAATCAGCTCTTGATTTTTGCTGTGAAAATTTGCAGTTTCAACCAATGGATTTCCTTACGTATTTGCAGTTGCGTAATTAATCACATCTCTGAAACCCTTAGCTAAGGGAAGGCTCACGAATGGCTCCTTTCAATGCCTGATATACTTGTTTAAAAAACAAAAACAAAAACAGAGTTTCGATATCAAGGATGTATAACAATTCAAAATATTGTGTCTTGCAATCTCTTGCTGATGTATGGTCTAAGGATTTAGACTGTCACCTGACAGATGATGATATATATTTGCTTGTAACAACTTGGTGGGGAGAGGCGTGAACAGAGTAATATTCTGACAGGTACATTTCAGGATTATTAATAGGCTTATCTTTTGGCCTAGCAAAGCCTTTTTGGCAAAACTCACAGATTCGGACAAATATCTTAAATGTTTTCAACCTACAGCATCTTTTATGCTCTGTCTATGGGAATTTAAAGTGGTACACGTTTTCTGGGCACAATTTCTAGATATCTACATGCAAATTCTTAAGGACCAATTTCCATGGTCTGCAGCCTGTTTGTTTGTTAAGTCACACTGACTTGAAATGTGTATTAAGAATTTCTTCCAAACTTTTTCTGATCAAAGCTTTGAAGCTTATCTTAGCCAAGTGGCTGGAGGTGACGTGTCCTGATTTTGCTTCTTGGAGGACATCTATGTTGGACCTTTACTTGATGTAACATAAATCGATAGGTGACGCTTCAGATAAGAAGAAATATTTTCATCAACAAACTTGGCAGAGTTTCTTGTTGTCACTGCCTTTGGAGCTCTGTATCAAGATAATTCCTCTGTGTCAACATAATTCCAAGTCAGAGTAGTCTCCAGTCTAGTAAGGGAATATGGTCTTCTTAATATATTTCTTTTGGTTATTATTGTTATGCGAAACATTGATATGCATTATCTAGATCAGATTCTGGATCTCTTATGATATGCAAGCTATACTCTGCATCTATATGCCCTTCCTCCCTTTAATTTCTATATTGATCCAATGGAGCAATAATATGTGGCTCCTGGTTGTATTTTGTGTAGTATGGGGCAAAGGGTTGAGATGGGTGGATTAAGTTCCTAGTGTATTGTTTCTGATACAATATTATACAAGTGTATTTGGGCTGTGATAAAGATACGTTATGTTATTATTGCAATTTTGTTATATACTTGTGAAATACTAATAAAAATATTATATATAAAAAAATCCATCCCTAGTTTTGACTGGCTAGCCATATGGGACTTAGAGCTTTTACTATCACTTTGGAGAGGTCTGAAGCTCTGCTGCTGTATGTGGGCAAATCATACCTTGGAAGTTCTCGCTCTGGTGAAAAATTGCTTCTTTAGCTGTTAACTCCAGTACTTCTGGAGGTGAATTTGGCTTAGAGGCACTGGCGAGAGCCTGAAATATCATATGGTAGTTTTTTTTTTTAGGCCTTCCATAGTTTCCTTACATTTATCGCCAAACAAAATACTCCATAAACCACACATCAGCAAGCCTTTCCTGAACACCTCTCTGCAGGCTAGATATTAATCTATAGCTACTGCAGAGGCCCTTGATGCCATTTTAAAAGCATAATATGATGAGCATGTACGATGCCTTTTATACTACTTGCCTTGAGCCAATAGTGAACGGAATATACCTTAATCTTTCTGAGGGACATGGTTGGTGATTTCTTGTGTCCTTATTTATTTATAAAATCTATAGTCTGCTAAGCCACAGATTTCAGCAGGTTACAACAAACATACACAGTATTAAAAGAAACATAACTCAATACAATACTGAGATGTAACATTTAAACAGATTGGATAAAAACACACCTAAAAGGTATAGTGGCTTATTCTAAAGAACATAAGAAATTGCCATGCTGGGTCAGACCAAGGGTCCATCAAGCCTAGCATTCTGTTTCCAACAGAGGCCAAACCAGGCCACAAGAACCTGGCAATTACCCAAATACTAAGAAGATCCCATGCTACTGATGCCAGTAATAGCAGTGGCTATTCCCCAAGTAAACTTGATTAATAGCCGTTAATGGACTTCTCCTCCAAGAACTTATCCAAACTTTTTTTTGAACCCAGCTACACCAACTGCACTAACCACATTCTCTGGCAACAAATTCCGGAGCTTTATTGTGCACTGAGTGAAAAAGAATTTTCTCCATTTAGTCTTAAATGTGCTACTTGCTAACTTCATGGAATGCCCCCTGGTCCTTCTATTATTCGAAAGTGTAAATAACCGATTCACATCTACTCGTTCAAGACCTCTCATGATCTTAAAGACTTCTATCATATCCCCCCTCAGCCGTCTCTTCTCCAAGCTGAACAGCCCTAACCTCTTCAGCCTTTCCTCATAGGGAAGCTGTTCCATCCCCTTTATCATTTTGGTTGCCCTTCTCTGTACCTTCTCCATCACAACTATATCTTTTTTGAGATGCGGTGACCAGAATTGTACACAGAATTCAAGGTGTATCACATTGACCAAGCATGGGAGTGTCCAAAAAGGTAAATTAGACTGAAAATACAAGAAAAAACAGATGTGATTTCAGAAATTTTCTGAAGCACATTAGGTCATCTTGGAGTTCATTCCATAGTTGATAGCTTGAAACACTAAACATATGGTCATGCCATTGGGCTAATCAGATCTTTTTAAATTAAGGGACAGCCAGACCTTTTGATGTGGATCATTAGGAATGACTGGGGCAGTAGATGACAGGTTTGGGGGAAACCACTAGGTGCAAGGCCTTTAAAAGATTTAAATACTGTCAGGATTTGAAATCTAATGCGCCAGCATATGGGTAACCAATGAGGCTCTACTAGAGTTGGAGAGATGTGCGCATATAAAGGAGTCACAAAGACAAATGAACTGCAGAGTTCTGGATGGCCTGTAAGGCCTGCAATGTAGACTGAGATTATCCTAGGTAGAGGTAATTTCAGCAGTCTAAAGACGACAGAATTAAAGCCTGTGTGACAAGAGAAAAATAAGAGGTGTTTAAGAATGGTTTAATAGTGCAGAGCATTTGGAGTTTAAAGAAATAGCTACGAACCAGTGACTATATTTGTGGGTGCTGAGAGAGAGTAGAATCTAGGAAGTCACCAAAATCTCGAGCTTCAGACTTGATTTGAATGTTAATGTCTTTAAAGGACCAGTGGGTAGGGATGGAATCAATCTCAGTCCATGAAGGAAAAAGTATCTCAGTTTTACTAAGATTTAGTACAAGGCTGTTACATGGTAACCAATCACTGACCTATGAAAAACAGAGCAAAGGTTTGTCAAATGCAGCAGAAAATGCAGAAGTAATGGGAGAAAAAAAACTGTATGCCATCAGCATACAGTTTGAAGGATATATCAAGTTGAGAGAGAATATGGCAAAGAGGGAGCAAGTAAATATTGAATAGTATAGGAGAAAATGAGGAGCCTTGAAGAACCCATGTAATAAGGAGTACCATGGAGGAGGATGAGTTGCCTGTAAACACTAGGTTAAGACTGGTCTGTTAGAAAAAATGAAAACCAGTGAAAGACTGTAGAAACAATACCCAGCGATTCAAGATGGTCCAAAAGAATATGGTGATTTATGGAATCAAAGGCTGCAGATAAACCAATAACGATCAAGAAATATTGTCATACCCCTCCCTAATCATATCAAAATTACAGAGAAGCAGGATATCTGTATTTTGATGTGGACAGAACCCAAATAAATTCATGAACTATGTTATTGCCAGTTAGGAAATCCTGTAGCCATTTGAAAACTACTTGTTCAATAACATTGGTTAGAATAGGGAGAGATGAAACTGGCCAGTAGTTCACTAATTCATGAGAAATGGCATTTGGTTTCTTAGGAATAGGGCGAATTGTTGCCTCTCTGAAACTGGTAGGCATTTTTCCCTGTGGAGGAAGGTGTGAACAAAAACCTTGACAATATTGCCCAGATCTGACCTTAAGCTAGTATTGAACAGATTTCAATTGTCAAAGATGATCAAAGACAGACCAAGAAACAAAAGAGGAGGAAGAGACAGGGGGAGCTGTTTGTAGAACCTCACAAACCTTTTCTGAGCATGATAATTTTCCTGTTAAAGAAGTCAGCAAAATCCTCACTTGATCATGTAGATGGAATGGAGAGCCCATTTTGAGGTGTTTTTATCAGAGAATGGACTATGCAAAATAATTCTCTTGGGCAGGAAGCAGTGGCTGAGATTCTTTGAGAGAAAAATTCTCTCTTGGCAGTGTGTACGGTAGTTTTATAAAGTGCTAATTTAGCTTGATAGGCTTCTTTATTTCTGTTTCATTTTTCCGCCACCTCTGTTCAATTCATCAGAACTTTTTTTTTTTTTTAGAATTTTTAATTCAGCAGAGTATCAGGGTGCATAATGTTTAGGAGGGACCTGAGAATTTAATGGGTGCAAGGTCATCCAGGGCAGAGTGGAGTGGGGTTTTCCAGCTAGACCTTCAACATTGGAATTTATATGAATACAAGACAAAAGTAGCCAGTGGTTTTAAAGTTGCTTAAGGTCTCTATAGAGGGGTAGCATAAGAGGCTGGCAGTTCCAGTGGAGACTGGGGATTTGAGGCCAGGGTATGTTACAATATGGTGAATTAAATGGTGGTCTGACCAAGGGACAGAGGTAGATGAGACTGATGATGAATGGCAAGCAGCCATTCTCTGGTATAAAAGACTAGGTCCAGTATATGGCCTAGCCTGTGTGTAGGGGCTTGGATGATCTTGTAACATAGTAATGATAGCAGAAAAGGACCAGATGGCCCATCCAGTCTGCCCAGGAAGCTCCTTATACTAGTACCTGCCACTCTGTGCAGGATACTCCCATGTTTCTATCAAGGGTAGTAACTGCCACCCTGTGCAGTTACCCCCAAGTCTTATGATAAGGGTAATATTTACAATCAATCAAAACCAAGCAACTGTCAAACCCATAAATTACTGGGTCTTCTTGATAATTCAGACAATGCTGCTTGACGTTCTTTGCTTTGGACCTGGCCGTAGAAGCCGTCCTGCGCTTTTACCTTTACGTCTGCGTGTCTGACACCATCCTAATGAGGACGCAGTGGTTAAGAGAAATTCACTGCTGGTAGACAGAGGGAAGGCATCTATGTTAAGATTGAAGTCCCCTAAGACTATAGTGTTATTTATATCAACTTTTACAGTGAGCAGGTGGATAAATAAAGATGAGCAATTAGCAGTTAAGAAACTAGGGGGACTATATATTCATACTGGGGCAGATTTTTAAAAAGTATGCGAGCGCGTATTTTTGTTCACGCACCCGGAGCAAACAAGAGTACGCCGGATTTTAATACATACGTGTGTAGCCGCGAGTATCTTTTAAAATCCGAGGTCGGCTTGCGCAAGGCTGCGCAAAATCGGCAGCCTGTGCGCACTGAGCCGCGCAGCCTGCCTCCGTTCCCTCCGAGGCCGCTCCGAAATCGGAGCGGCCTCTGAGGGAACTTTCTTTCCAGTGCCCCCCACCTTCCCTTTCCTTCCCCTAACTAACCCCCCCCCCCACTACCTTTATTTCAAAAGTTACGCCTGCCCGAACCAGGTGTAACTTGCGCGCGCGGGCCGGCTGCCGGTGCGCCATGTTCCGGTCCGGGGGCTGGTCTGGAGGCCGCGGCCATGCCCCCGGAACGCCCCCCCGATGACGCACCGGCCGCTGCACGCCCCCAACATGCCCCCCCAGGAAAGCCCCGGGACTTACGGCGTCCCGGGGCTTGTGCTCGCCGCCGAGCCTATGCAAGCGCAGGGGGTGGAAGGGGCGGCTTTTCGGGGGTTATGCGCCTTACGCGCATACCCCTTTGAAAATCTGCCCCATTGGTTTTGTGATTCTATTGTTTTCATTTATTTTTGACAATTAGTAACATTTTTAGCTGCTTCATGGATATTCATTGTTTTATTAAGTAATGTTTTCAATTAGTAATTTTCTATAGTTATCAATATTTTGTTCCAATGTTCTAGTATTACTGTAACTAAACTCCAATTTTGTGATGAAGTTAAAAAAAAAAAAACACCAAATAAAAAAACCCAACTCATCTCTAAAGGTGCCATAATTACAGTAGGGACGGGAGTTATTGAGGGAGGTTCTAGCTACAACCAGGAGGCCACTGTTGCATCTAGTAATCGCGCGGATTATAGAAAACTGAGTAACCAAGTAATTGTAACTGATTCAATAACATCATCATCAGAAGATAGGTGCCCATGATTCAGTGATGCAGAGTAGATCTATGGAAGTGTCCTTGATTAGGTCTACTAAAATAGGGATTTTACGATGAGAAGACTAAGCGTTAATGTTATCCAGTGACAGTACGACAGAATAAAGAATTATCCAGTGACAGTACGACAGAATTAATAGTATCAATGCCATTGGAGATGTCAGCATGAATAGATATTAAGGCAGTGCAATTGCTCCCACAGCTACCATTGCTCCATATGTAGGAGGAGAAACAGAAACCAAGAAATCAAAGATACTTTAAAAATCCTTTTAACAGGTGGACCAAATGAATGGGCAATACATATTGTACAATAAAGTGCTTATCTAGTACACGATTTCATACAATGTTTCAAAGTTATAACAAGGCTTTAAGCCTTTCTAGGAGGTAAATTGCATCTAATACAACATAGGGTGAGAGTTAGGCACACATTTGAGGTACAGGGAATAAAAACACAAAACCAATGAGAATTGGAGAGAAATTAAAAAGAAAATGGAGGTGCGCAGGAAATGCACCTTTTCAGAATGATATGCAAGTGCTAGACCATGTAGGTCTGGGAGGATGCTATGTTGGACTGAAGCACAGCATTCTGATAATGCTTTCTTCCAAAACAATTCAATATCTTAGTTTCACAGGCCACAGGTACTGAAGTGTACGTCTCAAACTTCTAGGCACACTGTAGAGCATATTCAACCACCACAGACTAGTGCAAGAGTTGTAGTAAGTCAAATCCCTCAGCCGCCTGGATATGATAGTTAGGAGGCAATATTCAGCGCGTTTGTCCACCTAAGTTCGGCACTTATCCATAAGGTCATCAGGGTTTCAACAATCCCACTCACCTATTGCCTTTGAGTTATCCCGCTAAATCTTAGCTGGTTAACCTGGAGACGTTCCAGGGTGGTGCCACTTACCTGGCTGAGTTAGCCAGATAAGTGCAAATATTCAGCGCTATCCAGCTAAGATAATTGGCTTACTTTAGGCCTGCCTTCAGCAAGATAAACTTAACCAGTTAATCTGACAGCAGGATATATTCAGTGGCATACCTGTGCAGCTGAATACCTGGTATAACTTAGCCGGATGCCCCATGGCTCAATATCAGCTGCCTAGTGTCTGCCTTCTTACCAGCCAGGAGGATAGCATGGCGTTTTCCATGTTCTCTTGTGAATTTCCTGGTGGATAAGTACTTCCACTTTTCGGATATATAGGTATTTGAGAAGGCTTAATAAAGGTGCCCTAGGCTCATCCTTGACTAGCAACTTCATGGAATAGACTTGGCCATAGTCTGAATAGAATCTGAGAAGTCTTCTTCTGGTGAAGGCCTGCTCTTTGCCTGTGGAGAAGAGGAGCCTGAGGAGAATTTAGTTGAGAATTCTTCTCAGAGCTGATCTCTTATAGAAATGAAATCATAAGGGGACAGGCCTGTATTCTCAGCACCAATCTATATTTAAACTGGACATGATTAGATATCTGAGGGTATGCCGATGCTAGAGTCTGAAGGACAACTCTTGGGGCATTAAAGCCAGCTGTCAAAGGTCTGGAGAAGCATCCCTCTCAGAGTCCATTTGGCTATGGCTTGGCATACTGACTGCTAACAGCGAACCTCAACACTCAAAGCTGGCCCAAAAATGTTGGCTGCACAAGTAAGAGACGAGGATGGATCATATAGAACTCTAAGTGACACATGCTGCTCAGCATTTCTCATAGACTAAGTGACCGCTTCTACTATTTGCCTCCAAAGTTCCACCTCAAAACTGTCAATCCAAAAAGCTGTTGAGACTCAGCATGATCAAGCTTCTTCGGATTATCTCAAAGTCAGGTACACTGACAGGGGTGCGTAGGATAGGCACCAGTGTACCATAGCACTGTCATGAGTCCAGCTGCAAAGGTAGGTTCCTGTGCATTTGCTGTCATTGCCTGGGCTGTGTTATCAGAGGGGTGACCCCCTCCAAAGCTATGTCCATTGGACTTCTCCTGCTATGAGTCTTCAACACCCTTCTTCCATGACTCCAGGCCTGAATGCAAATTGGGAAAATGAGATCTGTTCCCTTGGCCTAACATTAGGCTTTAGTGACAAAGGAATCAATGTCTTCTTTGGCATTTCCAAACCTCTAGCTGTTGGCGCTGCTCCATTGTCCTTGCATTTTATTGATGCTTTCAACACCAAATCCCAAAGAAGAGACAATAGTCTCATCTTGTGGATGTTGATGGTTCTTGGTGAAATCTTAGAGCAGATACTGCAGTGGACACATCATGATCCTTGTCCAGGCACTTGCAAACAGGTCTTATGATGATCTGTTAAAGATATCTTTTGCCTGCCATCTGAGCACTTTTTGAAGCTACTGGCATTCTTCTCTGCCATCATCAGAAAAAGATGCAAAATCAAAGGGAGAAGAATAAAGAATGGCAGATGACCCAAGAAGGAAAAAAAGGAGTTCCTGGCCAGGTATTCTGTCAGATTGCAGCAAAAAAAAAAAAAAAAAATCGGCATACTGATAGGAACCACAAAAATGTAAGAAAACTTGAAAGTGTTAAAATAAAACCCCCTGCTTAAAAGGCTAAGTGAGAAAAGTAAATAATACTAAGGAACACTTTTACCCTTCAAAAAATAATTTCTATGACGCGATGGAGCAAAAATTTGTAATAGCTGAGTGGGAAAAAAAAATGCATTCATTGCTTTTGGCAGAACACACCAAACTGAGGCATACTGCACAGCTGCGTAAACTGCTGTGCCCGCCCAGAAGGGACGTTCAGGTTTTTATTAGAAAGCTCTGGAAATGTGCTCCATGTCAGTACCATCAGATGACACTGGTGATTCACCTTGCCTTCAAGAGGACATTATGTTTGTGACATCACAATCCTACTGCAGTCCAATCACAGTCATAACTAAACTACTAACAGCCAAAGAATAGCATCTTCAATAATTAGCACAAGGGTCAAAGGCAGATAAAGTCCTCCAGGTCCATTGGCTGCCCACTTTCATACCACAGACTTTTCATTTGATCTCATTTTCCTAACACTAAAGACATTCTCTGTCTGTCCCGTGGCTTTTTGAATTCAGGCACTATATTTGTCCCTATTGCCTTCGCTGGGAGACTTATCCATGCATCCATCACTCTTTCGGCTATCTGCTTGTACACTGAATAGAGAAAATAGCTTGCTTATTTATTTATTCATTCATTCAAAGCATTTTAGGAAGGAGTAGTTTTCATTTTTTTATGTTGTGAAATGTTCTATTTATCTATACATGAGATTAATACTATTTCCAGAGGTATTGGGGTACATTTCTGAGAATAATCTGTATAGAGTTCTAGGTTTGGGACACAACTGCACAGAAGTCCAATGATTCCCAAAAGTATCATTTCTCAAATACAGCTGAGAGTTTAATGAAAAGGTAGTTTAAATAAAGTAGTATACAACAGATGCCTCAAAATATCAAAATCACCAGTTTCTTGGTTCTTATTACTCCCACTTTTGTGCTGGTTCCTAATTTTCCTTCCATTACTGCCATAATATACTTAACGCGCCCATTAACTTTGATTTGTACTGGTGGATGTGCCAAAGTAGCAGAAACTTTCAAAATGAATACCAATAGCTCCTCAGCAATTAAATACAAATCAGAAGAAGAAATGGTTGCTGATTTAACTAAATGCGATTACTTAAGAGAAGCACGCATTCAATATATATTATTGTTCACTAGAAGTTAATTTTAGGCAGACATTTTGATGGCAATACTGGCTGTAGCAATGAGTATGGTCCACGGCACTTCATCCCCCTCGCCTTTTTCTACAAGGATGGCGGGGAAAAAGTCCTACTAAAAACAACATTTTGGGAGTCCTGAAATAGTCTCAAATCTAAGGTTAAAAATAAAAAGGATTTTTTTTTTTTTTTTCACAAAATGTGTGTTCAAACTGAGGCCAATATTCAGCACTGCCTAGCTGATAAGTAGAGACTTATCTGGCTAAATGGCAGCCGCTGAATATCCAGCTACATTCAGCAGTCGCCACGTAGCCATATAAGTCACTTATCCAGCTACGTAATTAACCGGATATCTAGTGGGCAGGCAATGGGCGGATTGGGGCAGTGCTACTTATCCGGTTAAATTAGCAGGATAAGTAGCAATATTTGTACGTATCTGGTTAACTTAATCGGATAAGTTTGATCTTCCATAGAGGACGTCTAATGTAGCCAGATATAACTTATCTGGCTAAGTAATGCTAGATAAGTTAACTGGATAAATCCTATTTGTCTGACTTACATAGACATCTTCTTTTGAATACCGGGCACACTAAGTTTTCAATAAATACATTAACTTCTGCTCTCAATGGCATCATTATTGAGAACAGAAAACAAGAACAAAAGAAATGACCCAATTACAGTCCTACAGAACTGATAGATTCTTACCTTCAAGTCTTTCCAGTTCTCTAGCAGCTTTGTGGCTAGGTCACTCATGTCCACCATTTTATCTCCCTGTTCCTGGCTTCTCTCACTCTCCACATCAGACACACCCTCCTCCTCATCCTGAGACGGTGTTTCCACAGCAACAGGCTCTTCCAACTTCGGCCCATTGCTCTCCTTGGTCTCGGCTTCAGGTTGCTCAGCTTCATTTTCCACTGCCTGTGTTTTGCTAGTATCCACTGGCGCATTGGCCTCCACATTGGTCACCAGTGGCGGTGGCTGTGGTGTTTGTGCCTCCTTCTCCATTACCGAGGGTATGCTCTCCTGATTCTCTACTTCCTCTTTCCCTTCCTTTCCCTCCAGCTCGCTCGTTGTGTCTGATATGGCACTGTCCATGCTGTTTTCACTGATAATCTTTAGCCGTCGTAAAACAAGTTTTTTGGGGGTCTCGCCTTCAACCTCAGTGCTCAGCTTGACAGCGGGATCTGGTGTATTGAGAGGAGTCTGTGCGCGTGACGTGTTCTCACTGGAATAACCATCTCCTTCACTGAGCTGTGGCACAATACTCTTAGTCTGAGCCCAGCGCTGGATGATTGGGAGCACTTTGCTTTCTTCCAACATATTCTTGGTTTGGATTGGCAGGAGTCCCAGGGTTTTAATAATCTGATAAATAAAGTACAAAATTTATTATATCTTGTAGCTAAACAAAGGGCCTGATTTACTAAGCTTTTTTTCTACAGACACTAAATGGGAGATAAACCTTAGTAAACCAGGCTAAAAGTGTTGTATAAATTACCTCACAACTAGATTTCCTGTACTGGTTTTCATGTACAATGATATGATCACTATGGTACATTTTGGACTGACTGAGGTATAGTGATGCAATTTTATTATTCTGTTTAAAAGAAAAATATGTGAAACTACATATAAACAGAAACACATCTGACAAAAAAAAAAATCAGGAGAGTTTCCCTTTAAATAAGACAAACTGCATTGCTTTATGCAAAGAACTAACAGTGCTGGAGAGATCAAAGCAAAGGTCTTCCAAACCTTGCATGGCTAAAACGCAGATGAGGTACTGAAGTCTAGGACTAGTGCAGGAAAGGAAAGTGAAATTACCCATCTTACTAACCCCTAACAAGAACGGAACACAAAATTGTTACTGTTTGGAGAAGGAAACTCTATGATAGACCTGGAGGGTTGGCATTCTCTGGGTTAACACATCAATGGAAAACTTGTACAAGTGAATGTGGCAGTGTCAGCACAACGTAAGACAGAACAGAATATTCTTTCTTTAAAACAAAAAAGTTGGGGGCAAAACCACATGCTGGAAAGACAGTTTGTTATAGTAGCATTTAACAGATGTGACAAATGCTGTGCAACCATTACTCAGGAAGACATGACCTCACATTGTTTTAAGACTTGTACTGAAAAAGGACTATTATAATCAATGAGTCAAACCGTGTTGCCCTATAATGTGCCCAAGAATTTGTTGGTAATTTTTTTTTCATTAAATTCTCCTTTGTTTTTCCATCACAGTTATCTTCCATGCTAATGCTATCAGGGCCTAATTATTTCTGACCTTCCCAGGTTTCCTTCTCATTTGTGCCCAACTGCATACAACACCCAGTCAAGCAAAGCAGCAAATGTTCATTGAAGTACAAGGTCAGAAACGGCTGTTTGTTACAGGCGGCTTAGTGAACTGCAAGATAAACCAAAATTCAAATGCCACCGCATAGCAATGGCCGAGTCATACGTTTCTCTTTCCTGTAGGAAGGTGGGCCAGCAGCTTCTGAAATAGACACCATTTCTGCAGGCACTGCCACTTGCTGCAGGGCTGGCAGCGTTATGCAGTAAAGTTCAAATAGGGTAGTGTGTACACTGGTGGAGTCCCATGGTTTAATGCAGCACCTCACAGTTCGACAATCCATTTTTCAAACCTGGAACCTTAACATCTGAGCTTGCAATTTAACCAATGACTAAGTGGCAGCTTCACTGGTCAAGTTCATAGGAGAGCCCTATCTAGCCTGGTTGGTTATTTCTCCTAGCCCCTTATTATTTCAGGCTGCAATAATAAATGAAATTACATTGGTCATTCTTTACCAAATCTTTGGTTATAACTGAAATCTTCTCCCCACCCACCTAGAAAAACAAACAAACCGCAAAGCATTAGGTTAAGCAGATTACCTGTAACGAGTGTTCTCCTTAGAAAGCAGGACAAATCAGTCACATAAGCAGGTGATGTCATTCCACAGCACTGAAAAGCTCTCAGAAAAAAAACTTAGAAGGTCTTTCTGAGCATGCACAGGGGTTTCTGTACAGCCACTGCCACACAAGTCTCCTCAATCCTTAAGCAAACTAACCTTCAACTCTAAGGGGAGAATGGTGGGATTGTGTGGCTGATTTGTTCTGTCTACAGAAAACATTTATTACAGGTAAGCAATTCTGCTTTCTCCATGGACATTCAGGACATGACATCAGCCACTCAAGGGGGGTTCCCAAGGTGAGGGTTGCATGTAAATATCCATTATATCAGGGGTAGGCAACTCCAGTCCTCGAGTATCAAACAGGTCAGGTTTTCAGGATATCTACAATGAATATATGAGGGCATTGCTCCAGTAATTTTGTCGAGGACATTGACCTAGAAATGGGCTGACCCTGAAAAATCTCCCAAATGTATGTAAAAAATTGGGGATTTAGTGAAGAGCTGCGTTGGAAATGCCACGGCCTGGTGTGTCAATGATGCAGCAGCCTATGCATGAAGCAAAGGAGGAAGCATCAATGGCATCAACGTCCAATGCATTGAGTGCCCTGGGGCTTGATCCATCGACGGGGCCAAGGTTTAACTCGATGGTGCTAGTGCTCAATGCATTGACAGCATCAAGACAATGTCTTTTCAGTGCTGACTGTGCCACTGGCTCTGAATAGTGACATCTTTTTTGAGAAACTTGAGTTCTGTACTGCCAAGGACTCAGTCTGTTCCACTGAAGATGGGGGGAGATTTTTTTTTTTAGGAGCTCCTGTTCAACTTGACACTGGGAAGCATAAGGCTCCACTCATGGAAGAGCACCAGCTAAAGGTTTTAAAAGATTTATACAGTTCTTCCATATACTGGGAGCATGGAGAAATTTGGCCACAATTTGCCTGATCATGGTCTGGTCCAAGGCAACAGTAGCAGATTTTGTTCCCATCTGAAACAGACATTTGCCTGCTGCATACACAATCCTTGAAACCACTAATAGTGGGCTTTTTGGTGCTGGACATCCTGTAGAGAATTTCTTTTTTTTTTTTTAAACAGCCACATAAGCAGGTGATGTCATTCCACAGCACTGTGGGAGCTGCCAAGGCAGTGCGGCAACACAGAGTGAAAAACAAACTTTGAAATATTGAAAATACCAAAAGATAGAGCTAACAAAACAAAAGAGCGAGGGTGTTCACATCCATACTGAAGCTCGGACCAAAAGAGAATGAGAGGGCTCACATGACAATGCCTGCACAGGAATTCCCGAACATGCTCAGTAAAGCGAAAGCTTTATGAGGTTAGAGAGAAGAGTCCATATGACACTATCAGATGACATCCTCCATGTGTCATGGCTAATTCAGCCCTGCTTGTCAATGGAGAATCTTGATTGTACAAAAAGAGTGGATTCATGCACTTCCTGAAGAGCATTGTTGGATATGAGTCAGTCATCTAAGTATGGAAACAGAAATACACTGTTCTTCCTTAAATGGGCTTCTACTACCACAAAGCACTTTGTGAATACTGTGGGTGCTGCTGAGGAAGCAAAAAGGAGGACTAGATGCTAGTATAGTGAAACAAGAACTTCCTGCGAACCTTGTGAATTAAAATGTCTGCATAAGCATCCTGTGAACCATGTGAATTGAAATGTCTGCACAAGCTTCCTTGATGTCCAGAGTGGTTAACCAGTCATTGATTTCTAACTGAGGAAAAATGGTCCCTAACGAGCTCACCCTGAACCATTTCTTTAGGTATTTATTGAGATTTCTGAGGCTCCTGGCTTTTTCGGGTATGACGAAGTACTTCAAGGTAGAAGCCTGTATTTCTCTCCAACACTGGAACTGGTACCACTGCATTTGTTCCAAAGTCGATAGCTCTTTTTCCAGGAGTTGCAACTGTTCCAAGTCATGGAATGATGTCTTGGAAGACTGTTTGTACGCAATGTCTTGAAATTTAATTGACAGTCCTGATAATTTTTAGTACCCAATAATCTGCTATTAGAGACCACTATGGGCCAAAATGTTGAAGCCTTTCCCCCACTGGAAGGCTTTTCGGATCTAATTCTGGAATTTTTCTGGTATTATAGCCAAAACTGGAATTAGATTTTTGCTGCGATTACTAGATGGCTTTTGGTTGTGTTTTCTCCCTGGGATGAGGTGTGTTCTGTTGTTGCTTCTGTTGCACATGATGCCTCTGGATCAGATAGGCCTGGGATCTCCTTTGGAATAGAAATACTGCCTCCTATCATGTTGAGATTGATTTTTCCTACTTATAGACCGTTTCTGTACCTTAGCTGCTGATAGAGTGTGGCGCAGTGATCTTTTATGATAGCTATCGTCTCTTTCACTTTGTCTCCAAAAATGTTACTGCCTCTGCATGAAGCATCTGCTAATTTTTTTTATGGACACCCTCAAAAAAGGCCTGAAACTTAAATCCATGCTAGCTTTCTAAAGCTATTGCCGAAGTCCTGGACGAAGTGTCTTATGCATCAAAAGCTAAATGAATGAAATGCTTTCTACATTCTTTTGCATCTTGTAATACTGGGGTAAAATGGTCCATTGTGTCTTGAAGGAGCTGGCTTGTGATGTCCTGTAGCTTTTGCAATGTACTGTACATATGTGGAACATATGGAGTTGGTGAGCTGCCATCCTCGATGTTAACATAGCTGACTGGAAAATCTTTTTTTTTTGCTATGCCATCTAACATGTTGGAATCTTTTCCAGAAGAAGTACTTGACTCACTCCTGGAAGGTCTTGAGTGAGTCCATTTTTTTAAAGCTGTTTTTTCCACCACCGATTCATGTAGGAGTTGCATCTTCTGGTGACCAGGACAGGGTCACATCTTGTATTTCAGGTCTCACTTTCTTGTTATAGGGAAAGTGGTGTCTTGCCACATTTTGTTTAGTATACTTGTAATACAGTATGAACTGGAACTACAGGAACTTGTTTAGAGGCCTGGGTCTATTTTAGTGTTTCAAAAATTTTCTTTTTAGGTTTTTCCTGCAATGTAACAGTAATAAACTTTGCTATTTTTTTGCAGAAACAATAAATATGATGTCTTCAAATAGAGATGTGCTTCTTACAAGCTGAAGGGAAGGATCTGATGGCAGGCCAGTTCATTATCCTTTAAATTGTATCTTATGGCTCAGATGGAGCCTCCTTACCCTTGGGAAAACCTGCACGGAGCAGCAGTTACAACCCTAAACACCTTGCTAGGCCTACTGGATGAACCATTTTGGTCTTTACCTGCTGACATCTACTATGTTACTATGATAAAGACCCGAAAATGACAGAGACTCTTCCTGGGAGTCTGACAATATTATTGGTAGTTCCTCCAATGCTGGTTTATCTTTAGAAGAATGGAAATTTGAGACTTGAAAGAAGGATCCAATCTTAGTAACAGAGTAAATAGCAGACAAAGACCCAAATGGTCCATCTAGTCTACCCAGCAAGGTCTTTAGGGTTTTAACTGCTGCTCCGTGTAGGTTACCCCAAAAGTAAAGAGGTCCCCTTCCTACTACTAAACATTTCTATAGCGCTACACGACATATGCAGCACTGTACAAACATACAAAAAATAGTCCCTGCTCAATAGAGCTTACAATCTAATAATCCTAGCCTAAAAGCAGGTGATAGTTGACAGAGAGAGGTTTGGCTATTTATTCATTCCTTCTTGCAGTTAACAGAAGGCCTGAAAGAAGAAATGAGATCTGTTGCCTGGGTTGGTATGGTGGAATGGTAGATTGAGATTCTGGTTGCAGAGCCACAGATTGCAAAATAGGTCATTCTATTTGAGCAGGAAGAGGAGGAGAGCCAGGAATTTTTTAAAGATATTTTTGTACAAAATCTACTCACATCCTCTTTACAAAAGGGTAGTATTCCGCCATGGGAGGCATAACTGTCAGATTTTGGGATTAAACCTGGCATTGACATCTTAGAATCAAATATTTTCCATTGGTGTATACCAGCATTGACAAGGACAAATGGCCTTTGCTGGTTGATGGCACTGGAGAGCCTTCAGTTCTGAGAGCAAAGACATACCAATCTTCTATGTCTACAAGCTATTGGCACAGGTCAGGTTCATCATGGTGCCCAGGTGTTTTGGCGCAGAGGACAGCTTTTCTCATTTGGTGGAGAGCTGTTATCTGAGCTGAGATTTTTGAGAGTCATGGTACCAAGTGTGAAACATCTCTGACCTCTGTTTTAGGTGCTGGTCTCTCAGTTGGACTTTCCCACTTTTGTCTGTAGAGTTGAAGACAGGCTTAAAAAACTCCCCCAACTGTACTGCCATCATCACTGAGCGCAAGGTTTCCATGCGAAAACAGGTCAACGCGCAAATGACGGTTGAGTCCTTTGAGATCCAGGATGAGAAGAAAAGAGCCCTGCTTGGGCACCACAAAATAAATGAAATATTGGCCAGTATTTTCTTAAGACGTGGGCACTGTAATCAGAGTCTGCAGGCTGAGGAGTCTTGACAACGTAACCTCCACAGTCTGTCTCTTCTGTAGAGAGTTGCAGGGAGACACCATAAACACTTCCCAAGGCACACTGCGAAACTCTAGTGCATAGCCATCCCTTATCACCCTCCAGCCCCCACTAGTCTGTCGTTATCTCAACTCACCTCCGATAAAAAAGAGAGAGGCGACCTATCTCCTGATCCCAGAGGTGGGTTGGCACACTTTCATTGCTCTACTACCTGAGCCTGCGCCCCTTCTGAGCTGCTTGGGAGAAAATGACTGAGATCTTCCCAAAGGCAGAGTCCTTTGAAAAGTCGTTCCACGTTTGAACCCCCTAGCATGACTATAAGAGCGAGCTTTGGTGGCTTTGGTAATAGAGGCCAGGCATCAGCTACGGCTGAGAAATTGGTCAGCCGACACAACTTCATGAAGTTGCCCTTTAAAAGCTTGCTCTTTATTTAGGAGTGAGCTGGAGAAAATGGCCAATAAGTGGGGTGAGTCCCTGGTTCCTCGATTACCAGAGTATAAGAAGCAGGTGCCACGATCTTTCAGCACGAGTGGCAGCACTTTTTCCATTCCTGGACTAGGCTGGGAAGAACCAGGCTTAGTAAAATCAGAAGGCGCCTCCAAACAGTGCTGACACAAATTTGAGGGAATGCCAGGTTGGGATGCCCGAATATGACCCGTAACACATAGGGCAAGGCACTTAAGTTTCCTTCAGTATGAGCGCCATCAGTCTGTCAATAAGCCCTAATAGGCACCCGACAAAAAGAGAACCCAAAAATTAGGTGCTCACAGTTAAGGCATACAACACTGAGCCTATATAAGTGCCCAAAGTGAGCTCCCCGAGGACGCTCAGATAATGTGTGCAAAAAAGGCGCTTGTGCGCATGCACAAATGGGGACTCTGGTAGGTGCTCCTATGCGCTTAACTAGGTGCCCAAACTGGCACCCAACCAAATGCACAACGGGCCACACAAGGACGATCCGATAGAACTGAAGAGGGAAGTCTGTGGCACATAAAAAACGCGCAAAAACACCACTGCGGCCTATCACATGGTGAACCAGACGAGCCTTGGAGCGGGTCCTAGCCACAACCCGCCAGGCTGCCCCCGTGCCCTGAACTCCACTGGAGGTGGGGAACGACCGTCGGATCGCACACTGAGCACGGAGATCAGGACGGGGAGGGGGTAGGAATCCCTACTCAACTCTCCTTTTCTTTACCATTTTATTTAAATACCCTTTACGTGAGCTCAGCCCGTCCGGCTGAGTACAAGGTCGGTCTCCTGCTGTGGGAGGAGAGGACATAAACCTTCAGCTATCAGACCAAGGGACCACAGAAATCACCTCAGGAATTCTCAAGGTCCTATGCAGGACAGCGGGGCGAATTAATTCCCTTCTTTTCTCCTTCTAAAACTTAAAGCAATCCCTACTAGGGAGATGCACACTCACAATCTGCTGGAGATGGAGAATACTGGCGGGCTAATGCCACTGCAGGGGTATATATACTGTGATGTCAGCTTTGCTCCGCCTCCATCTAAGTGCATAACCCACTAATTTTGGATTCACCTGTCTATACACTAAGAAACAACATTTTTTAAATAAATACTTTAACAATTTAGAGAAACGGATTTAATGAAGGATTAGCCATGGTTAGCTGGATAACGAAATCCTCCTCAAGTTAAGAATGCTGAGTCCAGTATATGTGGACTGGAGTAGCTCAGTGGTTAAGAGCTGTGAACTAGGGAAGCCAGGGTTCAAATCCCACTGTTGTTCCTTGTGATCATGGGCAAGTCACTTCACCGTCCATTGCTTCAGGTACAAACAGACTGTGAAGTGTAAACAGCTTTGACTGCCAGAAAGGTGGCATAGAAATAATTAAATAAGTGGTTGAAAGGCAGAATATAAATCAAATAAATAAATACAGGTTCAGGGAATAGCAAAGCAGGCTCAGTTAACTGACCTCTAACTGTAGCTTCAGGTTGTTGATGGAGTTTCCCCTTCCATCTCCCAGCTCTGCCATCCAAATCCAAAGAAGGGACAGACCATGGCATTCCAGAAAGAACTTCAAGCAGGACTGCGAGTGGGCGTTCTAAGAAACAAATAGGAAGAAATCACAAATGGTACTGAAAAGAACAATCATTCCACTGCTACTTTCTTGCCTACCTCAGACATTGACTCAGGTGATATCATCTCCACCATCTTATATGCATTTATTTTCAACACTATTAAAAAGGAATTGCTTACAAGAGCCAGTAACTTGTAACGTGCAGTTGCTTACCTGTAACAGATATTCTCCTAGGACAGCAGGATGTTAGTCCTCACAGATGGGTGACATCATCAGATGAAGCCTTGCACGGAAAACTTTTGTCAAAGTTTCTAGAAGCTTTGACTGACACACTGAGAATGCCCAGCATGCCACTATTCGCATGTCCACGCGAGTCCCCCTTCAGTCTCGTAACATAGAAAAATACAAGAGAAAAAAATAACAAAAACAAAGGAGAAATCAACTCCGCGGGGAGGCGGACGGGTTTCTGAGGACTAACATCCTGCTGTCCTAGGAGAACACCTGTTAACAGGTAAGCAACTGCGCTTTCTCCTAAGACAAGCAGGAAGGTAGTCCTCACAGATGGGTGAATGCCAAGTTCTAGGCTGTTCCCAGCAACAACTAAGACCAACAGGTACCGAACAAGGTGCCAACAGACATAACAACTGAGGTACTGTTGAGTGGTAGGGAAACAGCTTGGTTTCAACTTCCAGGGGTCTTTTGGTAGGAAGAGTTGGGTTTAAGTCTGGAAGAGATTGCGCAGGACAGATTGGCTGAATTTGCTGTCTTGTCGACCATCCTTGTCCAAGCAGTAATGGGCTGTGAACATGTGCAGGGAGCTCCACATCGCAGCCCTGCAAATTTCAACAAGGATCGCCCATAAGTGGGCCACCAATGCCACCATAGCCCTCACAGAGTAAGCTTTAACACTGCCGTCTAGATGAAGACCTGAGTGTGCATAGCAGAATGAGATGCAGTCTGCTAGCCAGTTGGGTAAGGTCTGTTTGCCCACCGAAACCCCCAATCTGTTCTTGTCAAAAGATATGAACAGTTGGGTGGACTGCCTATGGCCTGATGAGTGTTCTAAATAGAAGGCCAGAGCTCTTTTGCAATCCAATGTATGTAGAGCCCATTCCCCCTTGGTGGGAATGGGGCCTCAGAAAAAAGGTGGGCAACACAATGGACTGATTGATTTGAAAATCAGTCACAACCTTCGGCAGGAACTTGGGATGCGTACACAGGACCACATGACCATGAAAGAATTTCGTGTAGGGCGGTTACATAACCATGGCCTGAAGTTTGCTTACCCTATGAGCTGAAGTATCCACCAGCAGGAAAAAGACTTTCCAGGTGAGGAACTTCAGCTCACAGGAGCACATAGGCTCAGAAGGAGGATGCATGAGCTGCGCCAACACGATATTGAGATCCCAGGACACAACAGGGAGCCACAGAGGGGGCTTTATTTGAAGCAGGCCCGCATAAAGTGACCTACAACGGGCTGACCCAAGATGGGTGTGCCAGCTACCCCACTATGGTAAGCACTGACCGCCACTCAAATGGTCCCTAACCAAGAGTTAGGGACCAGTCCAGTCTCGGAAAGGTGCCACAGGTAATCCAGAAATCTCGGCACTGGGAAAACAATGGATCTAAGTCCTGTTCCCCACCTCTTCCACTTCAACTAAGACTTCCTGTTGGAAGGCTTCCTGGAAGCCACCAGTACCAGGGACAGGTTCAGGGGCTGAAGGACTAGGCAATCAACATCCAAGCCGTCAAGGCCAATGCCCGGAGGTTTGGATGGCACAGCGTGCCCCGGTCCTGAGTTATCAGGTCGGGCGCAGTCCCCAGGCTGATGGGAGTCCTTATCAACAGATTATGGAGGAGAGGAAATTAGATTTGCCTAGGCCAGTATGGCGCCAGTAGAATCATGGCCCCCTGGTCCCATTGGAGCGTCCTCATGAGAAGCGGAATAGGAGGATATGCGTAGAAGAGACCTGTGCCCCAATGGAGGGCAAAGGTGTCAGAGGTTGGGTATCTGTCCATCCTGAAGAGGGAGCAGAAGATGCTCATTTTGCAATTCTAGGGGGAGGAGAAGAGATCCACATCCGGAATTCCCCACAAGCGGAAAATCTGGGCTGCTAATGCCGGATTTAAGGACCACTCATGTGGCTGGAAAGAGCACGACAGATGGTCTGCCAGTACATTGAAAGCCTCAGCCAAGTATGTCACTCGTAGGGACACACCCTGCGATGAAGCTCAAGCCCAGATCTGCAACGCCTCTTGACAGAGGAGGTACGATCATTTGTCTCCCTGCTTGTGATATACCACATTGCTTCTTGATTGTCTGTCCGAATCAGGACTGCTTTGTGGGACAAACAATCCTGAAATGCCCAAAGACTATAGGGATCGGCCGAAGTTCCAGGAAGACTATCTGGTACAGAGCTTCCAGAGCTGTCCAGTTCCCCTGTATGTGGAGGCCGTCCACATGCACCCCCCAGCCATGGGGGGAGGCATCGGTGGTAAGGACTATTCCCCAACTTCTGAGGTAGCGCAGGTTGGAAAGGAACCCCCTGTTCCAGATTGGAGAGATTCTCCCACCAGGATAGGGGAATCCTCAGGGGCCACGAGATGGAGACACAAGTTCTGAGGATGTCTGCTGCCACTGCGACTGCAGAGTCCACTGTGTTCTACGCATACAGAGGCAAGCCAAGGAAGTGACATAGACAGAAGCTGCCATGTGACCCAGCAATCGAAGCAGTAGACGAGCAATTACCTACCTACTGCTGCTCACCAAGGCCGCCAGCAAGGACAGGGCGACAGCCCGATCATTGGGCAAAAACGCCCTCACCTGAATCATGTCCAGCCTGGCTCTTATGAAATCCAACTGAGGAGACAAGCAGAGGTTGGACTTCAGGGAGTTGATAAATTCCCAAAAGTGCAGCACCTGCATGGTAAGGGTCAAAGACCTTGATGCCCCTTTCTCAGAAGTTGTTTTTGACCAACCAGTCGTCTAAGTAGGGGGAACACATTTCCCCCACCAACGTCTGAGGTGCGCTGCAACCACTTGGTGAAGACTCCAGGAGCTGACGCCAAGCCAAACGGCAGTACTCTGTACTGGTACTGAGCTTGCCCCATCATGAAGCAGAGGTACTTCCTGTGCCTCAGGAGGATGGCAATGTAAGCGTAGATGTCTTTGAGATTGGGGGAACAGAGCCAATCTCCTCTCCTGAGTTGTGGTATCAGAGTGCCCAGAGAGATAGTCTTGAACTTTTCCTTGTGGAGGAATTTGTTCAAGGCCCTGAGATTGAGAATGGGGAGTAGGCCCCCGTTCTCTTTGGTATCAAGCAATACCTCGAATAAAATCCCTGCCTTTGCTGACGATGGGGAACAGGTTCTACCGCTCCCGCTGGTAGAAGAGTGGAGAATTCCGTTACAAGTATATCTTGTGGGACGGACAAACCTCATGACTGACATGGGGGAAAGTCTGTCGGGACACCTCTCTGAAGTTCAGACGATATCCCTGGCGAACGATGGTGAGGATCCACTGGTCAAACGTGATGAACGGCTAGCAGTGGGCGAAGCCAAGAAGCCTGTCCCCCACCGGGGGATCGTGTGTCAGGGGTATGACACACCGACTCTTGTTCCCTTGCCTCCAGTCAAAACACTGTAGCCAGGGCCTGCTGGGGGACCAGCTGGGCCCTGGGAGTTTGCTGCTGTCGGGAGCGACCTCTGGAACCAGCGCGGGACATGCAAGTCCAGGTGGCTGGAGGATAATACTTCTGCTGCTGATAAAAGGACTTCCTGAAACTTGTTCGGGAAGATTTCCTGGCAGAGGAAGGAGGGTCAGAAGCATTAGCAGAGAACTGTTGAAGGATTTCATGGTGATCCTTCAGCTGGGCTACCGCATCCCTGACCTTAACCCCAAAGAGATTTTTCCCTGTACAAGGGATGTCAGCTAACTTCTCTTGGACGTCTGGACGAAGGTCAGAAGCACGGAGTCAGGTCATCCTATGGCAGTGGTTCTCAACCCTGTCCTGGGGACCCCCCCAGCCAGTCGGGTTTTCAGGATATCCACAACGAATATGCATGAGAGAAAATTTGCATGTTATGGGGGCAGTATATGCAAATTTTCTCTCATGCATATTCATTATGGATATCCTGAAAACCCGACTGGCTGGGGGGGTCCCCAGGACAGGGTTGAGAACCACTGTCCTATGGGCACAGATGCCCACGGTGGCCACCCGAGCTGCTGTTTCAAAAACATCGTAGGTGGATTTCACCTCGTGTTTTACGGCTTCCAGCCCTGCTGTACAACAGCAGAGAACGACTCCTGTTGCTGCTGTGGAAGTCTTTCTGCAAGCTCTTGGACCAGTTTCCACAGGTTCCGGTTGTACTGGGTCATGTATAACTGGTAGGAGGCGATACAGGCGATGAGCATAGTGCCCTGAAAGACCTTCCTACCTAAGGCATCCAGCTCCTGATGTTCTCTCCCCCGGGGGGGGGGGGAGGGGGGGTGTGGAGAAATGGGTGCAGGAACACTTGGTCTTTTTAAAAGCTGACTCCACCACCACAGATTGGTGGGGGAGATTGCGTTTCTCTAAACTTCAGGCCTGTTGCACCAGGTAAGTGGCATCTGCCTTCCTATTTACCAGAGAAATTGAGATTGGGTGTTTCCACATCCTAAGGAGAAGATCCTTAAAAATGTCGTGGATAGGAACAGCCACTATCTCATTAGGTGCATCGACAAACTGGAGAACTTACGGCATCTTATGTCGTGCATCCTCCTCAGTTAGGAGTTGGAAGGGAATGGCTTTGACCATGGCCTTGACAAACCCCGCAAAGGAGAAGTCCTCGGGGGAGACCAACGCCTTTCCTCTGATGGCGAGGGTTCCGAGAGGAGGTCACCAAAGTCTTCAGAAGAAGATTCGGAAGAGTCATCTCTCCATGGCTTAGGTCCCCAAGGGGCCTGCATGGGTGAGGCCTGTCCAAACCTTTCGATCTGGGCACTGAGGGACTCAAGAGCACCGATGGCACCAAGGGAACTGGTGGCATCGGCGGCAGGGATGGCTCAGGTACAGGTTCGGGGAACTGTTACCTCGGGACCACAGCACCGGCGGTCGGTGCATGCCTTCCTCCTGCTCAGACCCGATGATGGGAATTGCTCCCAAGGAGAGTATCTGTGGATGCTGTGTCTGAAGGGTACTGAGTAGGACATCCAGACGATCAAGCAGAGGAGACAACAGAGATGGTGCGGGCTCTGGCACCAGTATGGGGGCTGATGCTGGGGTGGCTCAATGCCCCGAAAGTCTTGGAGCACCACACCCCATGGTCCAACTCCTGGAAGTTCGGTGAAAACAGGACTGATGGAGAGGGACAAGGGGTCACCAAAGTCTCCTCGGAGTCCCGAGGCAGCTTGGTGCCTGGCACTGATGTTGGTGGGAAACGCCTAGGAATCCTGGGTCTGCCAGAGGATGGGGCCTCCTCACCACGGGACCTCTTCACTGGCGGTTCGGCAGCCGCCGATGCTGCACCAGAACCAGAGCAGTGTACAGACGGCGACTGGTGGCAATGCTTTCAGGGTTTCCCACGGTGCTTGGTCCAGTCTTTCCCCAGCACAGAGGAAGCAGAGGAACCAGATGTCAGAGAGCACCAACAGCGGCGAGGGCTGATCACTGGATCCCTGATCCTTGGAAGCAGTTGCCGGGGGTGTAAAGAGGAACAGTGGTTCCCTCCTATCCCTGGGCGTCGGGGATTCCGAAGCAGATGTAGATGGAGTGGACATTTTGGGGCCAAAGAGTTTCTCCGTTTTGTCGAGATGAGCACAATGGCCCTTAGGGGTCATCTGATTACACAGCTGACACTCTCTGATGTCATGCGATGTCCACATGCAGAGGATGCAAATCTCATGCAAGTTCATGATGGACATGGTCCACGGGCACTGGGGGCATCAGTGAAACTTGGACAACGTCATGAAAATAAGCCAGCCAGCGGTTGATGGTCAGCGGTCACAGAGAAGCGAGCTGTCAGGAATCAATCACGAAAAAGTTTGAATTGTCAAACTAACCAGCCGCGCCAAGAGGACACCATCCGGAGGAAGGGGACCAGACATGAAACGGGAGAAAAAATGCTTTAAACAAGAGCACAAACTAGAGAGCTCCAAGCACCCCGAAGCAACTAGCACCGCGGAAAAAAAAAGAGACTGAAGAGGGACCTTGCGTGGATGTGCAGATAGTGGTATTCTGGGCATACTCAGTGTGCCAGTCAAAGCTTCAAGAAACTTTGACAAACATTTTCTGTGCCGGGCTCCATCTGATGTCACCCATCTGTAAGGACTACCATCCTGCTTGTCCTAGGAGAATATACACTCTAAAGTACAAAGCTGCAACAGGGAATGTTTCTCCAAGGATAACATAGCACAATATAAATTTCATTTTATTATTTCATCCTACTCACTACCCCTGTTACCTTCTCTTTCTACTTTCACTTTTTCCACACCCCAATATGCCTTTTCCAGGCACTAGGAAGCAGGGGATCTCAGTTTCAATCTTTCCCCTTGCCTCTATTTTCAAATTCCATCTTGATCACAATGGGAGCTATTGGATTTTCTGCCACTGGCTACTTCTGTGGCTATATATTGGCATTATATGAGGAATCCCAAATTCTGGCCTGCTGCCTAATGGGGTTTGAGCAGAGTCTAAAAACAACAACAAGCAGGAGATGCATTTGGTCCTCTGAAATGAAAAACCCTCCTTCCCCCACCACACCAAATTTCAAGGTTCCTTTTTTTATTTTTGAAAACCCACACATTAAAATATTTTACCATAAGAACCTAACAACTGCCATACTGAGTCTGACCGAGGGTGCATCAAGCCCAATATCCTGTTTCCATCAGTGGCCCATTCAGCTCACAAGTACCTTGCAGGATCCCAAATAAAAGAAAAATTCTCTTACCAAATAGCAAACATTAAAAAGACCCCCCCCCCCCCCCCCCACAAAAAAAAAAGCGCAAGTCAACACAAAATGAAAAACGTCTGCATGCATATCCTCTCTCTCCCCCTCCCTCGCCTTGAAGAGAACTTTGTTCCTTTGTTACTGGCTTCCTTCTTGCTTCATTTCTCCCTACAGCGCTCTAAGGACTTTGCCAAAAGAACCATGAAGCTGGTCTACATCAGGTAAGCAAGGGAACAGAGAATGAACAACAATCTTCTTAGGACCATTACTGAGCATAGTGAGAGCCCGCATTTTCTTCCCAGAACAATTCACAAAGACAAACCAAGCAAATAACTCAAGTTATTCCCTCACCTGTATCAGTTTGAGGCAGGTAAGTTTCTGCTCCAGAGTCTCAATCCGAACCATCAGCCGAGATAAAATGAGCACTTGATTTTTGTCTGAAAGTCCCTCTCCGTTCTCAAAGAGAGCTTCTAATTCACCATCCACCTAATATAGCAGAAAAATCTTGGGTTAGGCACCGTCGTCATTTGAAGTATGAGCTGATCCTTCACTATTACATCTCATGTGCTTAACAACTCTGGCATCATCTTTCAGAGAACTACAGGAACCAAATGTCACCACTTTACTGGTCACATGTTGGTAACACAAACGCATCAAAGCAAATTCAGTGAAAGAAATCATGAGGTCACAGGTTAATCGACAGTTTGTCCTGCTGTGATGGCCCACTTTAAGTATAACTCCTACAAAGACCTCCTCCCATTAACGTGCTTAAGCAGCAACAGTCCAGTCCTTATATACCTTGTATCAAGACATCTGTGATGCTGTAATCCTCATGATGGACAATGGTATCTCTGCATGTACAATGTCTGCTAGTATAAGACCCCAGAACTTTTAAATTATCATTTAACAGTGCTCCTGCTTATGAAAATACAGACTGGCATTATGTAGAACAGTAAAAATATTAGGAACATATGATGAAGGAAGAGTTATGTCAAAGGTAAAAACATTTTCTAATTCGCATTTACATTTTAATATTTTCTACAAAAAGTTACTGGATTGATGTGAAGGTACAATAACTCACAGCTTTCATATTTAGGGAGAAGAGGTGGTTTTTCATGTTCTTATGGTTCAACAGCAATGCCCTTAGCAGTTTTTCTTCCCCAGCAACAGTTCACAACATATAGCCTGCCAGATATATGACCTAGATTATGCAGTTATCCTACCATTGTAGATGCTAGGTAGGCCAGGCATTTCTAGCTTCTGTATGAAAGGTGAGACTCTTATAAGTGTGTATAAACCACTTATGAAGAAAGAAAAGATAAATGCTTTAAGGACATTTTTTTTTTAAAGGGACACACAGGAATTTTATAACATACTGAGATTTCCATTACTTTCATATTGTTAACTAACAGCCTTATTTAGGGAAGTGCATTACAATACAAGAATGTGCAGTTCCCATTTTTATAGAGATATATTCGCTAATAATGTGCGTTTTCCATATTAATGCAGTTCTGTGAAAGGGCTGTCAACTTCCTGAAAGGAAAATTAGTTCTTACCTGATCATTTTCGTTCCTGTAGTACCACGGATCAGTCCTGACTCCTGGGTTTTGCCTCCCTTCCAGCAGATGGAGACAAAGAAGTTTTTAAACAAAACTCTGCCTTATATACCAGGGTGCCACCTACAGTCTGGCAGTATTACTCAGTGTCAAAGCAGAATGGCTCAAAACCAAAACAACTATATACAGTAACACCTCAACAAACTGGCTCCTCAACCCACAAAGGGACTAGAACCTGAAGAAAACCACTGAATTCTGTGAATCAAAAATACGAAACGAGCGGACTCTCCTTTATCTCAAAGACTCAAAGGGCGGGCCTCTGGACTGATCCGTGGTACTACAGGAACGAAAATGATCAGGAAAGAACTAATTTTCCTTTCCCTGTATGTACCCGGATCAGTCCAGACTCCTGGGATGTACCAGAACTTTCTTACCCGGGATGGGATCTGGAGAGGCCCGCTCAAAGCACACCTTCTCCAAATCCGCCGGAACCTGGTGCCTGGACATCCAGCCTGTAATGCCTCGCAAAAGTATGTAAAGACTTCCAAGTAGCTGCCCTGCAAATCTCTTGCGGTGAGACTTGTTGGCATTCTGCCCAAGATGCTGCTTGAGAACGGGCAGAATGTGCATGCACCCCAAACGGTAAAGGTCTACCATGTAGCAAATATGCTGAAGTTATAGCTTCTTTTAGCCATTGTGCAATAGTAGTCTTAGATGCCATATTACTTTTCCTTGGACCACTCCACAGCACAAACAGATGATCTGACAGACGAAAAGTGTTCGTAACCGCCAGGTAACACAGTAAGTAAGGCCCTGCGAACATCCAGTTTCCGTAAATCTTTAGAAAGAGGATCCGACCGGTCCACCTCTGGAAAAGATGGCAGCTCCACCGACTGATTCAAGTGAAAGGAGGAAACTACCTTTGGAAGAAAGGAAGGAATCGTTCCTAAGGAAACTCCAGCATTAGAAATTCTCAAGAACGGTTTTCTACAAGACAACGCCTGCAGTTCAGACACCCTCTGAGCAGATGAAATCGTGAGATCCTTCAATGTTGCCCTTTTTAGAGGTTCAAAGGGCACAGCACATAAAGCTGTGAGAACTAAGTTTAGGTTCTAGGAAGGACAAGGAAGTCTGATCGGAGGTCTTAAGTGTTGCGCTCCCCGAAGAAACAGAGCCACATCCGGGTGCGCTGCTAACGCTACCCCCTGAAATGGACCGTGTAAACAGCTAAGAGCTGCTACTTGAACCCTGAGGGAACTACACGATAAACCCTTCAACAGTCCGGCTTGCAGGAAATCTAAAATATCAGGCACCGAAGCCTGGGTCGGAACCACCTCGCATTCCACACACCAAGATTCAAACACTCTCCACACCCGAACATAAGCCATGGAAGTAGATGTTTTGTGGGACCTCAAAAGCGTAGCCACTACTGCGTCCGAATACCCTTTGCCCTTCAGACGTCGCCTCTCAAAAGCCATGCCGCTAGACAAAAGCAATCCGCCTCTTCGAAATAGATGGGTCCTTGATGAAGAAGGGCCGGAAATTCCCGAAAACGCAGAGGCTCTGCCACGGCTAGATTGCGAAGATCCGCAAACCAAGGACATCTCAGCCACTACAGAGCCACGAGAACCACCTCTGCCGGGTGTAATTCGAAGCGCCTGAGTACTTTTCCAATCAGAGGCCACGGGGGAAACACGTAAAGCAAGACGTTTGTTGGCCAGGGAAGAACCAGAGCATCCACTCCTTCCGCTCCTGTTTCCCTGCGGTGACTGAAGAAGCGCGGGGCCTTGGCATTCTTAAATGTCGCCACCAGATCCATGCTGGGTATGCCCCACGTGGCGCATATGAGAAGCCTCGTCAGCCAATTCCCATTCCCTGGGATCGAGACTGTGACGACTGAGAAAGTCTGCCTGAACACCGTCAACGTGGGCTATGTGGGACGCCGCAATGCTGACCAGGTGCTCCTCCGCCCAGTGAATCAACTGCTGAGCCTCTAGCGACACTGGTTGACTTTTAGTCCCTCCTTGGCGATTGATGTACGCTACTGGTCGCATTGTCGGACAGAACCCTGACCGACTTCCCTTGGAGGAGTGGAAAGAAAGCTTGTAACACCAAGTACACCTCTCTGGTCTCCAGACGATTGATCGACCACTGAGTTTCTTGCTGGGACCATTGCCCTTGCATCGATTTCCCCAGACAAACTGACCCCCAACCTGATAGGCTGGCATCCGTGGTAATTACTGTCTACTCGGGCACTTCTAAGGGGACTCCGCGGGTTAAGTTGTCTGAGAAGAGCCACCAATCGAGGCTGGACCGAGCAGCATCTGTAAGGGGCAGGGGCAGGGGCAGGTGAAATTGTTCAGAGACGGGGTTCCATCGCAAAAGCAAGGTGGATTGTAACAGACGCATATGAGCAAAGGCCCAGGGCACCAGCTCCAAGGTGGAAGTCATCGAGCCTAGGACCCGTAAGTAATCTCGCACCCTGGGAGGTCATTTGGTCAACAAGTCCCATACCTGGCCCTGCAGTGTGCAAATGCGATCCTTAGTAAGGAAGACTCTCCCCCTTTGTGTGTCGAAAAGAGCCCCCAGGAATTCTAGAGACTGGGAGGGTACCAGCCGACTCTTGGCTAGGTTGACCACCCAACCAAGCCACCTTAGCAATTGCAGCACTCTGTGAATCGCCAATTGGCCGAGCGGTTCAGTCTTTGCTCAGATCAGCCAGTCGTCCAGATAGGGATGCACCAGAAGCACCTCCTTCCGGAACTACGCTGCCACCACCACCATTACCTTGGTAAACGTCCTGGGCGCGGTGGCAAGGCCGAAGGGCAGAGTTCGAAATTGAAAATGGCAACCCAGCACCAAGAATCGGAATAACTTCTGGTGGTGGAGCGGATGCCGATGTGAAGATACGCCTCGGTGAGATCCAAGGATGCCAGAAACTCTCCTTTTCACACTGAGGCTATAACGGACCTCAGGGTCTCCATGCGAAACCAGGGCACACGAAGACATCGGTTTACTCGCTTTAAGTTCAGAATGGGCCGGAAGGCCCCCTCCTTTTGTACCACGAAGTAAATGGAGTATCACCCTCGTCTTAGCTCCGCCGGAGGAACTGGCATAATGGCGCAGAGATGAAGGCACTGTAAAGCGTCTTGCACCGCCTTCCACTTCTCTTCGTAACCGCATGGGGAAACTAGGAACCAGTCCCGAAGGCGCCGAGCAAAATCTAAAGCATAGCCTTGACTTATCACTGTGAGGACCCATTGGTCCGATGTCAGCCTGGTCCATTCCTTGTAAAACAGGGACAGCCTGCCCCCTCACAACTGGCACAGAGGAATGGACTGGCGCCCCTTCATTGGGAAGACTTGGCTCCGGTGCAGTCTGAGAACATCCGGTTCTACCAAAGCGCCGGCCTTGAAAAGGCTGAGTCCAGGATTGTTGCCAGCTGGAAGACTGCCGAAAGGAAAAACCTGGAGCCCTAGATGGACAAAATCTTCGATTTCCTCTGAACCAAGCCCGGGAGGAAAAGGAGCCCCTCGATCTGGGCCGATCCTCTGGCAAACGATGGACCTTATTCTCGCCAAGGGACTGGATCATATCTTCCAGGTCCTTACCGAAAAGCAACTTGCCCTTGAACGGCAAAGAACCCAGCTGAGCTTTGGAGGAAACATCCACTGACCAGTTCTGCAACTGCAGACACCATAGAACTGGCCGAAGTCTGCAACAGATCGTAAAGTGCATCAGCACTATAAGCTATCGCCGCCTCCAGGTGCCCCGCCTGGCGAGCCTCCTCCTCAGAAAGGCCTGCGTTGGCCTGCAACTGTTGTACCCAGCGAAGGTCAACTCGCAAAGAAAAGTTGCTACACATAGTTGCCCGCACTCCCAGTGCGGAAACCTCAAAAATCTTTTTGAGTTGAAACTCCAACTTCCTATCTTGCAGGTCCTTGAGGGCTGTGGCTCCCGTTACCGGGATGGTAGTCTTTTTGGTGACTGTGGACACCGCCACATCCACCTTAGGTAAACGCAGCAGGGTCCAAAGCTTCCTCCAGGAGAGGATACAGCTTATCCATAGCCTTGTTCATCTTTAATCCCAAATCCGGGGTATCCCATTCTCGAAACAAGTCCGTCTCTGAGAAATGAAAAGGAAAAGAAGTGGCTGGGCCCTGCAGGCCCAACAATACCGGATCCATAGCCCCCAACCTGGACTCTTCTGGAGGCACATTGATGCCCAGCTCTCCTAGAACCGCAGGGATCAACGGACCCATCTCCTCTTTCCTAAACAGGCGGACCACCTTGGGGTCGTCGCCTTCCACAATATGAGATCCCCTGCCTGCATCCTGCTGCTGCTGATCAGGATCCACATCCACCCCCAGCGGGGGCTTGGCCTGCAGGTCTTGGTTCCCCTGGACAGAATCCAGATCAGAGGAATCAGAGTCAGTCTAAGGGGGCCACTGTCCTCAATGGGAGTTTAGCCTGTGAAAGTTCCCAGCCACCCTTAGGTTTAGCCCGCCTGCGTGGATTAGACCTTGGACCCAAGGAAGAAATCTTTCCTCCAGCCAGCTGCCTTCCTAACATCCTGGTCTTAAAGGCCTTGTGAAGGAGTAAAACAAACTCAGAGGAAAAGGAAGAAGAGGAAGAGGAATCTGTAGCCCCCTCAGGGATATTCTCTTTTGCAGGCGAGTCAGGAAACAAAGGGTTCCCCCCCCCCACCCCCAGGGGACGCTTCGTTGAGGAGAGAGAGAAGGAGGAAGAATCCCCTCCCCCATTGCTGCATTAGTCGCTGCTCTAAAAGAATCCAATATGGCCTCCATTCCCACGCTTAGCGGGAACAGGTTAGCTGCAGCGGCTCGTGATGATCCCCCACCCTTAGAGGTCCTGCCCGCCGTGTTTCTAGCCAAATTCGGGGCACCGGACGATCCCTCCCCCCCCCCCCCCAGGAGACACGTTGAGCAGAGACCATTGCGGGACAGACGTGCGGCACGCTGAGGACCGCGGCATCAGGTAGGGAAAAAGAAAGAAAAGGAATCAAAAGAAAAGAAAAAAGTAACGTGAAAAACAACAGCACTGAGAACAAAACCGCCGAGCAACAGATAAAAAGGAGAGTCGTAGCGCCCTAACCCCGATTCAGTCAAAAACAAAGTAAACTTTTTTTTTTTTTTTTTTTTTTAAACTTGCCCGATGGTTGTCCAAGGTCCTGAACTTGGTGGGGTAAGTGAGCCAGGCTCCCTAGTATCAGCAAGAGGTAATGAATTGGGCCCTCAACCCTGTCTGCAGCTGCCTCAGAAACCTGGGGGGATGGTCCCCTCAGGACCTCACAACCTCCTGGGAGGCTGAAGACAACATTGTGCCTTTTGCTCTTTTTTTTTTTTTTTTTTTAAATAAAATTTGAAAGGACAAACTCACTAACTATGACTGAAAAATCTAAGAAACCCTAAGCAATCAGCACAGACTGTAAGGTTTGGCACCTCCACCATCTGTGCTGGAGACAGAGAAATACTGCCGGACTGTAGGTGGCACCCTGGTATATAAGGCAGAGTTTTGTTTAAAAACTTCTGTCTCCATCTGCTGGAAGGGAGGCAAAACCCAGGAGCCTGGACTGATCTGGGTACATACAGGGAAAATATTATTTCTGCTTTAAAATCTTAACTTGGTAGTAGCTCAAAACATGTCTATTTTAATATCACCAAGCAGGAACGGAGAGAAAAGCTGCACTCAGGAATCAGATAAGCAATCAAGAGAGGAGGTAGGATAAAAAGTCCTTGCACATGGACATCAAGTGTTGATACCAGGCTTTATTTAGCATGGCAGCTCCGCGGTTTTATAACAAAAGTAATACTTCAAACGGGAGCGCCCTGTACACCAGTGTTAACATCGCTTGAGATTGGAAACTTGCTGTACAATTGTCCCTCCCGACACAGCCTTTTGGCAAAACACAGGGTCCATGTTGGGGGACCCGTTTGACGTATTACTTTTGTTATAAAACAGCGGAACTGCCATGCTAAATAAAACCTGATATCAACACTTGATGTCCATGTGCGAGGACTTTGTATCCTACTTCATTTTTTTTGATTGCTTATTTTAATATCACCACCATAATTCAGCAGCATAATGGTTTGGTTGAGAAATTTTATCTCTGTGATATTTCAGGTGTCTGTTAATATAAAGTGCAAGACGTAGTCAGTCCTCCTTTAGCCGTGCTGCTGCTTCTGCTAATGTTGGTGTTTCACTATGTAGATGTATTGTGACGCTAGAGTAAATAATAACCAAAGACAAGTTAAACACTTATCAAGTCACTGCTATTTTATACAATGCATAAATAGATTTTTTTCATTTTTATTCTGTTAAATCATTAGATTAATAGGAAGACAAAAAAATCCAAACAGGCAATGTCCTAAAACACAGCCCTTGGAGACAACTTCCAGCGATGGTCCTGATGGGGATCAATACCAAGGAGACTTGTGTCCTCTCCCTCCTAAATTATTTTGGGACAAGGATATTAATGGGCTGTTTTTTAGCGCTTGAAAACAAGGATATTCTGCCTTCTGATCAGACTTTTCAGAAGGACAATGTAAGGGCTGATTGAACAGGTGGTGTTTACAAGTGTAGGGCAGCAGCTACTGAAGCAATACACTCAGTTGTAGCTAATCAGCAATTTGCTTAATAGGATAAACTCCTCCTGCTACTTTAGTTTGCCTTTACTGCTTCACCAAACAAATATCCTTACAAATATGTTACAAAACCAGGAAAGAATAAATAGCAAAGAGAGTCACATCTTGGCCAGCATAAGCTTTTCCCAGCAGCATAAACGACCTCGCAGGGCCAAAGATTTGTGTCTGTATCAGATGCTATCTGGCTCCCATTTCCTGCAACAGAAAATGCTACACACATGAACATGCAGACGAGTGTATATTTAATATATAGAAATATGTGTGGTTATAGTGCCAGTCATTTTAATGCCACACATATTTACCTTTTGCCAATTGTGTATTCTCAATTGTTTTTCCCTTTAGCAACTCAAAGTTCCAGTACTGTTATACTGAATATATTTTTCATTTGCATATTTTTTTTCAGGGCGGAAGGGATGCATTATTAGTTACATTTTATAATTCATGCATTCAGGAATAGTATTAGAAAACACAAAGCTTCCTGCTTATGAGAGAGACTTTCTGGAATATTGCAATCTAAGGTGTTTTGCCTCTATCTAAGGATTCTAAGCAAAAGAATAATAAAACTGGCAATTATATAAATATATTACTCTACTAATCAAACAATACAATATAGTGACATATAAGTTTATTTCAACAATCTTTATTTTATACAAAATTTTATAAAAACATTTTTCATTACCTTCTTTGGATACACAGACAAAATATATATTCAGGAACAACATATATCCCACATTTTCCTTAAAACAATCATTCATTTTAAGTAAAATGTGGGATATATGTTGTTTCTGAATATATATTTTGTCTGTGTATCCAAAGAAGAAAGAAGATAATGAAAAATGTTTTTATAAAATAAAGATTGTTGAAATAAATTTGTATGTCACTATATTATATTGTTCTGTCTAAGCAAAGGCTGCCATGAATAGTCTAACATTCTGCAGAGGTTAGGATTCCTTCAGATGGCACAAAAAGCTGAATTGGTATTATGGGTAAGGTTCAGGTTAAACCCAAACAAAGTATGAATAAACTATTTTAAAAAATAACCACATTCCCCCCCCCCCAACAAAAACAACCAATGGGTTTACTTCAAGGAAATATCAAAGGAAACCAGACTTTCACATGCTAAGGAATGATTTTCTGCCTTCTCCAGATATATCTACCTCTGTATATCACTGTGAAAAGCACAGTTGCTTACCTATAACAGGTGTTCTCTAAGGACAGCAGGATGTTAGTTCTCACACATGGGTGACATCATCAGATAGAGCCCTAATGCGGAAAACTTATGTCAAAGTTTCTAGAACTTTGACTAGGCACACTGAGCATGTCCTATATCACATGTCCACACAAGTCCCTTTCCAGTCTTGTAACACAGAATTTTAATTAAAATAAAAAGAGAAACCCAACTCCACGAGGTGGCAGGCGGGTTGCGTGATGACTAACATCCTGCTGTCCTCTGAGAACACCTGTTACAGGTAAGAAAATCTGCTTTCTCCAAGGACAAGCACGATGGTAGTCCTCACACATGAGTGAATCCCTAGCTACAGGCTGTTCAACACAAAAAGGGGACCAACAGACACCCAACCAGGTGCCAACGGACACAACACTGGTGCTGTTGGTAACAGAGGGGGGTGGGGGTGGGGTGGGGGGACAGCCTGAACCCAAACAAAGAGCCCTAGGAGGGAAAGCTGGGTTCTACACCTCAAACAGTTTCCGAAGGACAAACTGGCCGAACCTGCTGTTGCATCAGCCATCCCTATTCAAACAGAAATGAAATGTGAATGTGTGGAGAGAACTCTATGTCGCAGTCTTGCAGATCTCCTCCACGGGAACTGCTCACAAGTGGGCCACCAATGCTGCCAAGGCTCTGACAGAATGAGCCTTGAACGTGACCCCCAAGATGCAGATCGCCTGGGCATAACTGGAGGAGATGCAATCTGCTAGCCAATTAGATACTGTCTGTTTGGCAACAGCAACGTCCAACCTATTCTTATCAAAAGAAATAAAAAGTTGGGTGGTCTGTCTATGGGCTTCTGTCTGCTTCAGATAGGTTAAGGCTCACTTGCAGTCCAAATAGTGCAGTGCTTGTTCGCCTTGGTGTGAATGGGGCCTGGGAAAGAATATTGGCAAGATGAGGGACTAGTTAAGATAGAAGTCCATCACCACCTTAGGCAGGAATTTAGGGTGCGTATGCAAGACCACACTATCATGATAAAACTTAGTGTAAGGTGAATAAATTACTAAGGCCTGGAGCTCGCTGACCCTATGCGCTGAGGTGATCAGGTAATTCAGGTTACAGGTGTGCATTAGCTCAAAATGAGCTTTCATTAGCTGAGCTAACACCACGTTGAAATCCCAAGTCACAGCGGAAGGCCTTCGGGGAGGCTTCAATTCAAGCAGGCTCTGCATGAAATGTACAACTATAGGCTATACAGAGATGGGCGTACCATCTACACATTGGTGGTATGCGCCAATTGCACTGAGATGAACTCTAACAGAGTTGATCATTAAGCCAACTTCCAATAGGTATAAAATATAATCAAGCAGTTTTTGTGTGGGGCAGGAGAAGGGAGAATGGAGCTCACACCACACAGAAAACCTCCTCCACTTCAGTCCACAGTACTTTTAGTGGAAGGCTTTCTAGAAGTCACCCGGACCAGAGACACATCCTCTGAAAGATCAAACGGCTGCAGGATTAACCTCTCAACATCCAGGTTGTGAGCGACAGGGCCTGGAGGTTGGGATGCCGCAGCCTGCCCTGATCTTGCGTGATGAGATATGGGGAATCCCCAGATTGATTGGTTTCTGGATGGTCAACTTCCACAAGAGTGAAACCAGACCTGTCTCGGCCAATCAGGGGCTATGAGGATCTTCACCACTAACAGAATCAGAGATTACGCATACAGAAGACCCTTGCCCCAATGATGGGAAAGGGCATCTGAGGCTGGTTTGCCGTCTGACCTGGATAGGGAGCAGAACAGAGGCACCTTTCAGTTGCAGAGGGTTGCAAACAGATCTATGTCAGGGTTCCCCCAGAGGTGGAAAATCCGATTCATTACCCCCAGGGTCCAGGGATCACTCATGGAGTTTGAAGGCTCGACTCCGCCTGTCTGCTATTATGTTCTCCGTTCCGGCCAGGTATATGGCCGTGAGCACCATCCTGTGGGCCAGGGCCCAGGACCAGATCTGGACCACATCCTAACACAGGAATTACGATCCCGTGTCTCCCTGCTTGTTGACATACTACATGGCTACTTGGTTGTCAATCTGGATCAGGACAATTTTGTTGGACAGCCAGTTTCTGAAAGCCCATAGCACGTACCTGATCGCCCGAAGCTCCAGGAAGTTGATTTGACAAGAACATTCCTGAGCTTACTACAGTCCCTGCATGTCGAGCCCATCTAGATGAGCTCCCCAGCTCAGGGTAGATGCATCTGTGGTTAGCACAATTTGAGTAGTGAGACTTCGAAAGGAAATCCCCAGTTCCAGATTGGAGAGTACATACCACCAGGACAAAGAGTCCCGGAGAAACGGGGTGACTCGGATGCAATCCTGGAGGCTCCGAGTGGCCTGGCGCCACTGCGACCCCAGGGTCCATTGGGCTCTGCGCAAGAGAGTAACACAGATGGCTGCGGCCATGTGACCCAACAGTCTCAACATGTGCCATGCTGATACCTGCTGGCTCTGTTACCTCTGTCAAAATGGTTGCCAGAGCGACGGCCCTGATGCGGCAGAAAGGCAGTGTCTAGCAGGCCTCCAATGAAGTCCAATTGAGGTGATGGACTAAGATGAAACTTTGGGTAATTGAGATCAAACACTAGTGACTCCAACACCCAAATGGTCAAGCACATGGACCTGGTAGTCCCTGCCTGAGACATGCTCTTGACCAGTCAATCATCCAGATATGGGAAAACATGCACTCCCAGTCTGCAGAGGTGCACTGCTACCATGGCCAGGCATTTTTTGAAGACCCGTGGGGCAGACGCGAGGCCGAACAGCAACACCCGGTACTGGAAGTACTGTTTTCCTAACACAAATCGGAGATACTTCCTGTGACCAGGGAAGATCTCAATATGGATGTCCTTTAGGTTGAGGGAGCATAGCCAGTCCCCTTTTTGTAAAAAGGGGATCAAGGTGCCCAGGGAAACCATCTTGAACTTTTCTTTTTTTTTTAAACTTATTCAAGGCCCTCAGGACTAGGATGGGACGGAGTCCTCCTGTTATCTTTGGAATCAAGAAGTACCTGGAGTAAAATCCCCGCCCTCTTTGCCCTGGTGGTATGGACTCAACCACTCTATCCGTTAAGCGGGAGGAAATGCTCCACTTGTAATACCTCCTGATGTGCTACCGGCCCCAAAAATGGGCATGGAGGGTAATTTGGTGGGACATGGATAAGTGGCATGGAATGGCTGCCCTATGAGGTAAGGCTAAGGAAGTTAGGGCTGTTCAGTTTGGAGAAGAGACTACTAAGGGGGCGGGGGGGGGGGATATGATAGAGGTCTACAAAATCCTAAAAGGACTTGAAAAAGTAAATGTAAGTCAGTAATTTACTCTCTAAGTTAAAAGGACTAGGTGGCACTCCATGAAGTTAGCAAGTAGCTCATTTAAAATAAATAAAAAAAACTTTTTTTCACTCAGCACATAGTTAAGCTTTGGAATTCATTGCCTGAGGATGTGGGTATAGCTGTTAGTGTAACTGAGTTTAAAAAAGGTTTGGATAAGTTCCTAGAGGAAAAATCCATAAACTGCTATTAATTAATAAGCAATAGTAGCTTGAGATTTATATTTTGGGTACTTGGCAGGTACTCGTGATTTGGATTAGACACTGTTGGAAACAGGATACTGGGCTTGATAGACACTTGGTCTGACCCAGTATGGCAATTCTTATGTTCACCCAATAGATTTAATTGATACCCCTGACGGACGAATGACAAAACTCACTGGGTCCAAGGATACACTGAGTCACCGGTTCACAAAGAACCGCAACCTGCCCCCCACCGGAGGGTCCATCATCCCTAGTACAGGCAACTGGCTTACACCCCCTATGGCTCAGTCAAAACCCCTTCCCCAGAGTTGTCTAAGGAGCTGGCTGGGGCTTGGGAGCTATCTCCTGCCTGGAAAGGCTGCGAGAGCTCTGATGATGTATACGGGATCAAGGAGGCAGAGGATATTACTTCCTTTGGCGAAAGAAAGACTTCCTGAGCCCCGGCCTCGACAACCTCCTGGATGAGGACAATGGGTCCAGAGTGCTGGCGTCGTTAAAGGATTTCATGATGGCCCCGGAGTTGGGTCACAGCATCCTTCACCCTATCTCAGAAGAGATTCTCTCCAGTGCATGGCACATCAGCAAATCATTCCTGTCCCTTTAGCCTGAGAGCCGAGGCCCACAGACATGGCAGTCTGCGGGCGCCAATTCCCACTGCAGGGATCCTCAATGCTGTTTCGAAAACATTGTAGATCATACGGACCTCATAATTTCCCACACACCAAACCTTTGTGCACCAGCAATACGAGGGTGTCTTGCTGCTGCTAAGACAACTGCTCAGTCACCTCCTGCACCTGCTCCCAGATGTCCCGCCAGTATTGGCTTAGGTAGAACTGGTAGGCAGCAATGTGGAGCTTTGATGGCCTGGGAAAGGTTTCTTCACAGAGGAGATGAAGATCATCAGTAGGTTGGTGGTCTGATCCCCCTCCGGGCACTGGCATTGGATCCAGCCAACACCTCATCACAGAGCATTCATAAGGAAGCAAGCAGAGAATCAAGGATCGATGGTGCTCTCTATGCCCAGCACAGAAGCCCTGCAGTGGCGTCTCCCAACACTTGCTGGATTTTTCTACCCAATTCCTCAAAGATAGCCAATGCCAACACAAACTGGGAGGCAGGAGAGGTGACCACATCCTCTTCAGAAGCGTTTGGTGGATCGATGGCAGGTACCTGGACCAGTGGAAGCGGTTGTGAATCCCTGGCCTGATTAGAGAATGAACTCTCCTCACCATGGACCACTTAGAGGGGTTCTTGGCATGCACTGGACCATTCCTGCTCCTGGTAATGGGCACAGATGGGAGACCGATGCAGATGCTTCTTTTGATGTTCGACATGGGATCTCCTTGTTGCCAGTGTCGAAGAGGTAGAATCAGATGCCGCCTTCTATTGGGAAGGGTCAGACAAAGGCCTGTCTCCAGGTCCGCTATCAGCTGGGGGCATCGAGAGAATCAATAGTCCCCCGGATGCCACTCTCTCCAACAATGAGGCTCCGAAGTACTTCAATGTTGATGTCCCTAATGCAGATGGATTGGTCTTCCGGTGCCCAAAATACTTTTCCCTGAATTCCATAACAAACTGGCGTCTTTTCTAGATAAGAATCACACATTTGGGACACCCCTGGACATCATGCAATTCCCACAGGCACAGGATACATCTACTATGATGGTCTGTGGTAGACATAGTCCTTGCGCACAGATGGCATCGCTGGAATCAGAGAGACATGATCGGCCAAAATCAAAGGGAAGCAAAGTCAAACTCGAAGACGGCAGTGATTCAAAGCCTGGTGGGTACCAATGAACAAAGCACAAAGATGAACGCAAACTTAGAGAAATGACTGACAAACCTTTCCTGGGGTAGCTACAAAGGACAAAGCATGGGACCCCTTGAAGAATGATCCTGCCACTTAACCCCCCCCCCCCCCAAAAGGCCCAGAAAACAGGAGCCTTTTGCAGAGCTGTGACTCAAGGGCTCCGCAAAAAATAGGAAGACTAAAGGAACTCCATCTGGATGCGTGGCATAGTAACATAGTATTGTTGACAGAAAAAGACCAATGGTCCATCCAGTCTGCCCAGCAAGCTTCCCATGTCAGCATCTGCCACTCCATGCAGGCTACCCAAAAGTGTCCGCCAAGGGCAGTAACTGCCGCTCTGTGTACATTACCCACGTTTCTGTTAAGGGCAGTAACTGCCAATCTGTGCAGGTTACCTCATGACTTATGTTAAGGATTGTAATACTTACAAGCAAAACCAAGCAACTGTCAAACCCATAACAAAATTACTGCAACATTTTTGCATGGTAAGAAGCCTTCCTGATAATTCAGACAATGCTGCTTGAAAGGTCCTTGCTTTTGGACTTGGCCGTAGAAGCTTTATTCCTAATGCGAGTGTATCTGTACCCCAGACTGTAAATGTCAAACCCAGGATTGGCTGTTTTCAGAAAGGCATGCGAGGGCATGCTCTGTAAGATGCTATCAAAGTTCTATAAATTTTGACATAAGCTTTCCATGCTGGGCTCTATTGGATGTTGCACCCATTTGTGAGGTCTGCCATCCTGCTTGACCTCAGAGAAAAGGAGCATAGCATTACTAGTATCTGGACAGACTGATAACCAAAGAAAAGAACAAATTACAACTATAACATACATCAGCCATAGTAATGTGCTCCCATGGTCAACTGAAGGTAAAGAATTAAAGACAAAAAGTCAGCAAAAAACCTGGCTATTTTGGCTATGCAAAAAACTAAATACCCCTACTATACATAACCATGAACTGATGTACCCTATCAAGTTTCAGGTCAAACTACCATGACTATCCCAGCCTGGTGCTAGAAGAAAGCAGAGTTGCTTACTTGTAACAGGTGTTCTCCCAGGACAGCAGGATGTAGTCCTCACATATGGGTGACGTCACTGGACGGAGCCCTATCACGGAAAACTTTTCTGTCAAAGTTTCTAGAAACTTTGACTGGCACCCTGAGCGCACTGGGCATACCCAGCATGCCATGATCCCTGTGTCCACAGGGGTCTCCCTTCAGTTTCATTTGTAGCAAAAAGCACGAGCGAAAAATAAAATAATAAATGTAAGCGGACCCAACTCCGCGGGGTGGCGGGTGGGTTTCGTGAGGACTACATCCTGCTGTCCTGGGAGAACACCTGCTATAGGTAAGCAACTCTGCTTTCTCCCAGGACAAGCAGTTTGGTAGTCCTCACATATGGTTGATTAGCATGCTACAGGCTGACTCATATTACAACAAATCAATAGCAGACAACTCGTGCAGCAGGCACAATAATTGGGGTGCTATTGGCAAGGATGAGGCAGCCTGAAATCACAGCAGGTGGTTGTGGAAGGAGTTGGGGATTATACTGGAACAAAGTTTTTCAAGTCAGACTGGCCAAAGGCAGATTCTTGACGGATTTCCTTATCTAAGCAGTAGAGGGCTGCAAATGTGTGAATAGAGCTCCATGTGCAGCCTAGCAGATGTCAGCAATTGGTACTGAACAATAGTGTGCTACCAATGTTTCCATGGCCCTTAAAACTGTGCCTGCACGCACCCTGGAGAGGAAGGCCTGCATCCTCTTAGCAGTCTGCTAGTCAGTTGGAAAGAGTCTGTTTGCCCACTGGAACTTGCAGCTTGTCTTTGTCAAACAAGCAAATAGTTGGGTGGATTTCCTATGCAGTGCAGTGCGGTCTAGATAGAATGCAAGTGCACGCTTACAGTCCAAGGTGTGCAAAACCCTCTCGCCCTGGTGAGAGTGAGGACTTGGGAAAACATGGGCAGACTATAGACTGAGTAAGGTGAGAGGCTGTGTCCACTTTAAGAAGAAATTTAGGGTGAATACGGAGGACCACTCAGTCACGGAGGAACCTAGTGTCGGGTGAGTATGCAACAAGGGCTTGTAACTCACTGACTCTTTTAGCAGAGGTGATTGCTACGAGGAAAATAATTTTCCATGTTAGAATTTTAACGTTATAGGAATGCAAAGGCTTGAATGGGGAATGCATGAGCCTTGTAAGTACTACATTTAGGCCTCATTCCGTAACCGGTGATCGTAGTGGAGGCTTAAGTTGCAGAAAACCCATGATAAGCCGACTCATAAGGGGTTGAGCCGCTAACAGAGCATCCCCTACTCCCTGGTGGTATGCTGAGATGGAACTGAGGTGTACCCGTGAGGAGGATGTCTGGGGACCAGAATTCAAAAGGTATCCTAGATAGCCTAATAGAGATGGAGTGGGGCAGGAAAAAGGGGCCAATACCTTTTTGTGCACGCCATTTGGTAAATCTTGCCAATTTTGAATGGTAAGATTTATGCATAGAAGGTTTTCGTGAAGCTACAAGTACCTGAGAATGTCAGTGACTCTATGTTATGAGGTTGACCTGTGGGCAGGCGAATTGGTTCCTGGAGTAATAGGTTGAGAAGTATGGGGAAGCATAATTGTCAAGGCCAGTACGGGGTTATGAGAATCATTGAAAACCTGTCCTGCTGTAGGTTCATGAGAGTTTTGGCTATGAGCTGTATCGGAAGAGACGCATATAGGAGGCCTTTGTTGCAGGGGCAAGCAAAGATGTCCATGGCTAACGCATTTCGAAACCTGTGTAGGGAGCAGAATCTGTCCACTCTGTGGTTCGATTCGGATGCAAGAGGTTGATAGTTGGTTGACCTCAGCGCTAGAAGATTTTACTCGCTACACATGGAATCAGAGACCACTTGTGAGGATGGAGACATCGATTGAGATGGTCTGTTAGTATGTTCGGTATGCCTGTTAGATAAGTGGCCTGGAGATGCATGAAGTGTGCAAGAGCCTAGGCCCAGAACTGCACGGCTTCCTGGCAGTGCAGATAAGAGCCTGTGCATCCCTGTTTGTTCAAGTACCACATTGCCACTATGTTGGCTGTCTGTATCCACAAAGTTTTGTGTGAGAGGCAGTGTATGAAGGCATAACGCGTGGCTCGAAGCTCCAGGAAGTTGAACTGAGACTTTTCATGGAGTGGCGTCAATGCATTTTGGGTTTAAAGGGTATTGATACCAGCTCTCCAACCCAAGTTGGACGCGACCGTGGCCAAGATCATCTGAAGATTTGGTTACTGGATCAGTGATATGGATCAGGGACGAAAGCGGTTGAACAGCTTAGAGCCACTGAAATCTTAAAATCCACTGAGTTTTTCTCATGGCTAGTATGGCCATAGGAGTGACGTGGATCATGGAAACCATGTGGTCCAGCAATGAAAGAATTGATGGGCTGAGGCTATGTTGCATGCGTGCAGAGATGTGGACAAATTTGATAGGATGTCTGCATGGTTGCTGGGCAGGAAGGCTGTTGCGACTGTAGTCCCCAGATCTGCTCCATATGGGATTTATGGTAGTTGATCAGAATTCCCAGCCAAATGTAGTAGATTTATAGTGAGACCTAGAGAATTTAGAACTCCTTGTTTGGATTGACTCCTTATTGGGCAGTCGTCCAGGTAAGGAAACGCGTGAATGCTGTTGTTCTTTGTAGATGAGCGGCAGTCACTGCTAGGCATTTGGTGAAATACACAAGTTGTCTAAGCTGGTTCGAATGGCAGAATTTGGTATTGAAAATGTTGAAGACTCACTTTGAAGCATATAGAAAGTCCAGAGAATAGGAGGCAACCCCCTTGTTGTAGTAAGGAAAGCATGGTGCCGAGAGACACCATTTTGAACTTTTCTTTCTGAAGAAATTTGTTGAGATTTCTGAGGTCCAGGATGGACGGTGGTCACCTGTTTTCTTTGAAAGTAGGAAATAGCGGGATTAAAATCCTCTGCCTTGTTGTATCCCGAGCCCTGGTCCTCAGTGGGATGGACCGTTCTGTTCTCTGGCAAGGTTGAAAAATCCAGGAGCCTGCCCGACTGGCGGAGCTTGTGTGATCTGGATATCAACTGGTCTCACGTGGGAGCGTGAGCGGTAGAAGGTCCTTCTAGCATCCCTCTTTGCTGTGCAAGAAACGTAGAGAGCTGTCGCAGGGTCTCACGGTGGTCTTGCAATTGAGCCACCGTCTGCTGGACTTTGTGCACGAAGAGATTATCTGCGGTGCATGGCAGACCAGCTAGTTTATCTTGGACTTCAGGCCGTAAATCAGGGGCCGTAAGCCAGGTTCACCATCTAGCACTGAATCCTGTTGCTGGCAACGGGAGGACGTTTTGAAGCAATCACATGTTGCTCGAATTTCATGTGGATGACAGAGAGGTTCCCTTGGTGTTGTGTCAAATATAGCTGGTAAATAGTAATATGTGACACCAATATAGTTCTTGGAAGAAGTTACGACCTAGACCCTCCTGAAAACTTCTGGTCATTTTTAGTGACCAGGTCGAAAGGGATGGTTTCAGACACGTCCTTTACTTAGGTCTCGATGTTATCGGTGCCGAAGTGGGATTAGAGTGCCATTGCCGTTTGAGGATCCCAAGATAGATATAGGGATTCGTGGAGGCTCAGAAGGACGAATCGGCATCGATGACTTAGGATGTCGTTGGTAGGTGCCACAATGAGGTGGTGCCACAATGGTGCGAATATCGATGGCTCCGGTGTTAAGAACATAAGAAAATGCCATACTGGGTCAGACCAAGGGTCCATCAAGCCCAGCATCCTGTTTCCAACAGTGGCCAATCCAGGCCATAAGAACCTGGCAAGTACCCAAAAACTAAGTCTATTCCATGTAACCATTGCTAATGGCAGTGGCTATTCTCTAAGTGAACTTAATAGCAGGTAATGGACTTCTCCTCCAAGAACTTATCCAATCCTTTTTTAAACACAGCTATACTAACTGCACGAACCACATTCTCTGGCAACAAATTCCAGAGTTTAATTGTGCGTTGAGTAAAAAAGAACTTTCTCCGATTAGTTTTAAATGTGCCCCATGCTAACTTCATGGAGTGCCCCCTAGTCTTTCTACTATCCGAAAGAGTAAATAACCGATTCACATCTACCCGTTCTAGACCTCTCATGATTTTAAACACCTCTATCATATCCCCCCTCAGTCGTCTCTTCTCCAAGCTGAAAAGTCCTAACCTCTTTAGTCTTTCCTCATAGGGGAGTTGTTCCATTCCCCTTATCATTTTGGTAGCCCTTCTCTGTACCTTCTCCATCGCAATTATATCTTTTTTTAGATGCGGCGACCAGAATTGTACACAGTATTCAAGGTGCGGTCTCACCATGGAGCGATACAGAGGCATTATGACATTTTCTGTTTTATTCTGGAAGGCATCGAGGACAGCCTGACGGACGAAGATGTCCAGCTCCTCCCTGGAAGCTGGTATAGGTAGCACAGCTACAGGGGGAGACAGGCTAGGCATTACTGGCACTTCCACATGAATCTGTGGTGGCTCAGTACCTGGCCCCGGTGTTGGTGGGGAACACCTCGGGTGCAGAGGAGCATGGAGACTCTTGTACTCGGGGCCCATTTTGCAACTGGCTCAATGGACATTGATGTCTGTGCGGTATCAGTGCCGGGACCGAACGCGGAACCACATCGATGCCGGCGACGATGTTTCCCTTGTTGCTTGGCCCGGTCATTCTCCAGCACTGACGAAGATGCCCTTGCTGTCCTGGATGGCATTGCTGACAGACGGTCACCGTGCCTCTACTGCTCCTGGCATTGTTTCTTGCCCAAGGATTGCACGGGGCTCTGATTGAGAACCCGAAGTATGGGGCATTTTCCTTAGTCGAGGGCATCGACGGAGGCATCAATGGCAGCATCGACAGCGGCCCTGGTGGCATCCACGGCGACCACAACGGGAACAGTGGACATCGCAATCCCTCTAGCCCTGATGAACCCGGTGGAAGATCGCAGCAAGGACACTCGTGGGCATCGTGGGGCGGACAGAGGGTGATAGACATAGGGAGAAAAGAGGGCTGCAATTTGGTTGGTAATCCGGGGGGAACCGATAGTGAGGTGACAGAACCGACCGGAGAACAGGGCATAGTACTCACTGAGCGTTGATGAAATGTACGCGAAGGGAGACCTGTGTAACGAAAATATTTGTGAAGTAAAACTTCAAGTGTTTCCGTGAGGAAATGTTGTGAGAAAAATCTCAGAGAGATCCTAAACGCGAGGCAAACTGCAGCACAGAAAAAAAGAGACTGAAGGAAGACCCCTGTGGACACAGGGATCATGGCATGCTCAGTGTGCCAGTCAAAGTTTCTAGAAACTATGTGAGGACTACCATCCTGCTTGTCCTGGGAGAACTGCTTAAGAACATATGAATATAAGATATGCTATACTGGGTCCATCAAGCCCAGTATCCTGTGTCCAACAGTGGACAACCAAGTCATAAGTACCTGGCAAATATCCAAACATTAAATAGATAGATCCCAAGCTACTAATCCTTATTGATTAATTGCAGTTTATGGACTTCTGCTCTAGGAACCTATCCAAACCTTTTTTTAAACCTAGCTATACTAACTGCCATAACCACATTCTCTGGTAATGTATTCCAGAGCTTAATTATGCATTGAATGAAAAAGAATTTTCTCAGATTTGTTTTAAATGAGCTACTTGCTAACTTCATGGAGTGCCCCCTAGTCCTTGTAGTATCAAAAAGAATAAATAACCGATTTACCAATTGAAGTCCTTTCATGATTTTGCTGACCTCTATCATATTCCCCCTCAGCTGTCTCTTCTCCAAGCTGAACAGCTCTAATCTCTTTAGCCTTTCCTCAAAGGGGTGCCGTTCCATCCCCTTTATCATTTTGGTCACCCTTCTCTGTAGTTTCTCCAGTGCAACTATAGCTTTTGGAGATGTGATGATCAGAACTGCACACAGTATTTAAGGTGCGGTCTCACCATGGAGCGATGAGGCATTATGATATCCTCCGTTTTATTTGCCATTCCCTTCCTAATAATTCCTAACATTCTGTTTGCTTTTTTGATCGCCACAGCACACTGAGCCGATGATTTCAGTGTATCATCAACTATGACACCTAATTATCAACTAATTATCACCTTGCACTTGTCCACATTAAATTTCATCTGCCATTTGGATGCCCAGTCTTCCAGTCTCACAAGATCCCCCTGCAATTTATCACAATTTCCACTTGAGATTTAACTACTCTGCATAATTTTGTGTCATCTGCAAATTTAAATGCCTCACTTATCATGCCCCTTTCCAGTTCATTATAACAATATTAAAAAGCACTGGTCCTAGTAAGTGGCCTTTGCTAAATCATACGCCAGATGATCTTAAATCAACTCTATCACCAGTAACTCATTGACTCTTGCCTGCTTTCTCTCGATTCAGTCAAATGCTATATGTCCTACTTTAGCCCCAATTCCCAAGGCCCTTTGCCAATACCATGGTCTTAACCTAAAATTCTTTACCAGCCATGTATCATAGCTCGATATATATATATATATATATACACACCCTGGTTTGTTTCAACAGTTTCATGATCCTAGTTCTGTATTCCTCTGTTTTATGTAATTGCACTATTTGAGGCACTGTTATTGTTATTATGTAAACCGTTTTGATTTGTAATCCTGTTACAAGAAATTCGGTATATAAAACTGTTAAATAAATAAATAAATAAATAAATAAATAGTACAGATCCCTGAGGCACTCCACTGTTCACCTTTTTCCACTGTGAAAACAGACCATTTAATCCTACTCTGTTTCCTGTCTTAACCAATTTGCAATCCACAAAAGGATATTGCTTCCTATCCCAGACAGAATATGCATACAAATATAAGGGAAGCATGAAACAATGAGAAGTTAGTAGGGGACCTCTATGCATCAAGAAAGAACAACTGAGCTGGAAGATGATCGCAATTCAAAGAAAAGGGTGCACTATGCTGAAAGCACTTAAATTTGCTTTTTATCAGTTCCAGTCATAACAGAAAACATCCCTCTAATGAAAGTTGGACTCACCACTAAAAGCTGAGGCAGCATTTCAAAGTTGGTTTGAAGGTGAGCTACATAAAAGGAATTTGTTTAATCTTGCACATATGCAAGAATACATTTCTACACAGGTGACTTTTGGGTCATCTGTGTCAAAGTGCTAATTTAATAATCATAATAGATGTCTATATTTATTCAAAGTCTAATTGATGAGTACCAGCTCAGAAAATTTGATCAGCTCAAGTCATGAAAGGAACTGTACTGTGTTTTTTTCTTTACACTTTGGAGCATAAATGATTTAAATTCTTCAATGTGGGAGGTTTATTTTTGCACTGATAGTTCCTCCTTTTTCTTCCAGCTCAATCAGAATCAGGGCTGGGTTTGTGGAGCAATAAGCTTCATGCTCTAGGTGTTGTGAGCCCTTGGCCACTGTTAGATTAATGCAGCCTGGTGCATGAAAGCATTGGCAGCAGCAGATACAACACCAGGCAAGGAGAGAGACTACACAGGAGTGCACAGAAAGATATAGAGTCAAGACAGAACTAGCAAGGTCAGTGCCCAGATAGGGGTCGGGGCAGACAGAAATCAAACAAGAGTTGGAGTCCAGGCAGAGGACAAGGCAGGTAGAGAAACGGCACAGCAAGGGCTGGAGCCAGTCCAGGTCAGCAACAGCAGTTCAGTCTGAAAAGAGCTGGCTGGGTAGGCTAGGCAAAGCAGGATAGGGAAACAAGGCAGGGCAGAGCAGCAAGGCTGGGCAGAGCAGGAGCACAGAGTGGCAAGGCAGATATATGGCAAGGCAGGCACAGAAGCAACTTGGAATCAACGACTAGCATAGGAGCATCTGTTGCTCAGAGCTTCCTTATATTCTAGTCAGGATGAGATGTCATCAGCTGGTGTCCCAGGAAGTCCCAGCTGCAGGACCTAGAAAAGGAGCTCAGAAGTACAGGAAGCTCTAGGCATGACCTTTTGATGTAGCATGGTACAGGGCACTATGTTGAAGGTACTTGGAGACAAGGGGCATTACATAAGCCTTCATTCACAACTACCTAAGAATTTTTCCCTATTTAAACAGATTGTCGTCCTTTTCCTAGTCTGGTCATTGCTGCAGTGACCACCCTTAATGATGACCTTGACTCCCTCCCCGCACCCCTCCCCAGGGACTTTGAACACTGCCTCTGCAGTATCCCCCAGCTGACGGGAGCATTGAAGCAGGGATCTTCCGTATGCCATTACACGATGCTGCTACTGAACCACCAGACCAGTTTCTTCATCAGTATTTTTTTTAAATGATTTTTGGCTCACTACAAACAAATAATTGGTGAAATAAGGATAAGATGAAGAAAAATGAACACAATTGATAACCTTTTTGAAATAAAAATTATTTAGGTTGAGTATGAGAAGACTCTCCCCACTGCCAAAAAATGGGGGGGAAAAAAAAATAGCCTAACCCACCGAATCCTTTTTGCGAGATCGCTCCTTCTTCATTTTCCCTCCAGCTGCTCGGATGCTGACTCTGTTCTCGCCTCCAAGGTAGCCCCGGCAGTTTGCTGAGCCACAAAAACACTTTTGAGCTTCTTTGCTGTTCCAAGAAACAAAAGATGTCTTAGTGACAGACACAAAAAACATACAGGTCAATGAAGGCAAACCATGATACTAATTTTAAGGTATATATATTAAAATAGTCCATGGAGGTCCTCTCTGCAATTGTTTTAAGAGCCTTGCAAGGCAGACTGCAGTTTTCCTGGTTCACAGATACAATTTCTTCCAAGTAAATGATGATGATGTAGACTTAAAAATAAATCAGATAAAATGAGAAATTACTACTTACCTGATAATTTCCTTTTCTTTAGACCAGACAGATGAATTCAGAACCAATGGGTTATTCACCTCTACCAGCAGATGGAGTCTAAGTAAAGCTGACATCACAGTATATACTATACCCCCCCTGCAGTGACATCAGCCTGCCAGTATTCTTTTCAAAAGCCAATGGTGATAAGACTAGCAAAAACTTTAATAACAGAAAACCATTTCAGTACTCAGCCAACAGGAAACACTGAGCTCAGACAAAGAATGTATAAACACTAGTCTAGGGACTGGACTAACTTATCAGTAACTGGTGGACCATAGCACAATCATTCGGCAGCCAAGGGCGGGAAGCTGAATTCATCTGTCTTGTCTAAAGAAAAGGAAATTATCAGGTAAGTAGTAATTTCTCATTTCTTAGCATCCAGACAAGTGAATTCAGAACCAGTGGGATGTACCCAAGCTACTCCCGAATAGGGCGGGAGGTTGCTCACAGTCCAGTCAAAACCGCATGTACAAAGGCTGCATCCTCCCAGGCTTTTACATCCAGACGATAATACCTGGAAAAGGTGCGTAAGGAGGACCATGTTGCAGCTCGGCAAATGTCAACAGGAGACAGCAATCTAACTTCTGCCATTGACACTGCCTGAGTCCTACTGGAATGAGCCCTAACCTAACTAGATAACGGCTTTTCAGAATCCACATTCGCGGTCGTGACTACCTCCTTAATCCAGTGAGCTATTGTAACCCACGAGGCTGGTTCGCCATGTCAATTTCCATTGTGGAGATTAAACAGGTGATCAGTCTTCTGGAAAGGTTTAGAAACCTCCAAATACCTCACGATATGTCTCTTGACAACCAAGGGTCGCAACAGGCAATATTCCTCCGCATCTCTTTCCCTATCTAGAGATGGCAGGGAAATGAATTGATTCAAGTGAAAATCCAAGACCACTTTTGGCATAAAGTGTATCACTCCTGGAGTCACTCAAAGGAACGGCTCCCAGCAAGACAAGGCATGCAGCTTGGATATACTACGCGCAGAACAAATTCCCACAAGAAACACTGTTTTCAATTTCGGCAACCTCAAGGAAAGGTTAGGCTTTGGTCGAAACGTAGGGCCTGCTAAGAAATCCAAAACCAGATTAAGGCTTCACAAGGGCACTAATAACTGCAAGGCAGGACAAAGATGTTTCACTCGTTTCAAGAAAAGGGTCACATCTGGATAAACTGACAAGAGACCACCATTCACCATTCACCTGACATCATCCAGCACTCATCCAGCAATCAATCATCCAGCGCCTATCCAGCAATCATTCATCCAGCGCTCACTCAACTAACACTCATCCAGCACTCATCATCATCCAGCACTCATCCAGCAATCAATCATCCAGCGCCCATCCAGCAATCATTCATCCAGCGCCCATCCAGCAATCATTCATCCAGCGCCCATCCAGCAATCATTCATCCAGCGCTCCTCCAGCGCTCACTCAACTAACACTCATCCAGCACTCATCATCATCCAGCGCTCATCCAGCAATCAATCATCCAGCGCTCATCCAGCGCTCAGCCCCAAGAACAGTTCATCGTTTATAACTAGAGACTTCTAAAATTCCTCCAGTACAGAAACACTTCCAGCAACCTGACTGACAACACTCATTACTCTCGCTGAGGTCAGAGTACTCCTCCAGTTGAACCCAACACCCATACAAACACCTTATAGCAACCATCCAGACCTCTCCTCTTTCGGACAGACAACTCCATCGCCCTCTCAGACATCTCTAGCATTCCCGCAGACCCACACCAGCCTGCACACAGACCCTACCAAATCGTCTTTCAGACTACACTTCTTCCAGAACTCCTATCCTCATGCTTACTTACAATATCCCAATCATTCACAACCAAAGGAGAAACTCCATAACTAACTTCTCCAACGTCATACAAAAAAGAATTATTCCAATCATGACCTCACCATTGAACCAACTACTAGGCCTCACGCTACTCTCAGTAACCCTTATCAATGCGCAATCCCTAACTAAAAAGACACACATCCTCAACGACTACCTCCTAGATACCAACCCAGACATCTGTGCTATCACAGAAACCTGGTTAAAAAATTCGGACATTGCTCTAATCAACCAACTACCTACTCAAATATATGACATCTTCACCTTTCACAGACACAAAAAAAAGAGGCGGTGGTCTTCTTCTAGCTACCAAGATAGAACTCAGGCTAACCGCACATACAATCAAGACTGAGTCCAAATTTGAATTGGGTCTAGTCAAATCAAAACAACTACAACTATTGTTAGTCTACGCTCCGCCTGGAGTTCTTGAAACGGACCCCTCACCCCTCATAGAATCCATTGTGAAACATATCAACTCAGACCTCCCAGCTATGATCATGGGTGACTTTAACCTCCATACTGACGCTATACCTCGCTCCTCGAATTGTGAAGCCCTCCTCACCACTCTCAGTGCAATGGGATTCACTCAGACCATCAACAGCCCTACTCATAAAGCTGGACACACTCTGGATCTAATATTCATCAATTCTACCTTCTCTTCAACAATAGAACCCTCTTGTACCCCAATCCCCTGGTCAGATCATTATCTGACAGAATCCTCCTTCGCCACATTCAAACAGACACACAACTCACCCTCACCTTTCTACCATTCAATTCAGGAAATCATGCCCATCCGACATACTTAGTGATCAACTCTCCAAGGAACTCACTAACCTAGACCTATCCAATCCTGACTCAGCCCTTTCCTCCTGGCATAAGATTACAGAAACAGTTGCAAACAAATTGTGCCCAATTGCCTCCAAAACAATCAATCCCACAAAAAAAGGAAATCAACCCTGGTTCACCCCTGAACTAAAACAAATGAAACAGGACCTACGGCACAAGGAAAATAGATGGCGCAAAAACCCCAACACATCTACCCTTTCAGCTTACAAAGGATTTCTACATCACTACAGGACTTCTATTCTACTAACAAAAAGGGAATTCTATTCCAACAAAATACACCATCTCCAATATAATGCCCAAGCACTATTCTCATACGTAACACAAATCACTAAATCAACCCCTCCGTCTATTCCAGACGAACAAGCACTATCCAAAGCTAATGAGCTTGCTACATTTTTTCATCAGAAGATCTCAAATACGCTTGCCCTCCTACCTCCAACTACGACTCCTCTCACTTCAGGCGAGAATCCTCATTCCCCCTCGAGAGCCAAGCTTGACAATTTTGACTCAATCTCCACCAAAGAGATTGAATCCCTCCTAAAAAGACAGAAACCATCCAGCCACCCAGCAGATAATATCCCGTCGAAACTCTTGCTTCTCATCCCAGACACGATCTCAAGACCTCTGACAAGTATCATAAACTGCTTTCTAACCCAAGGGATATACCCAGACAGACGAAAAACCGCTTCACTCAAACCCCTCCTTAATAAACACAATCTAGACCCTAATGATCCAGCCAATTTCAGACCCATCTCTAATCTCCCATTCTTAGCCAAACTAACGGAGAAACTGGTAAACACCCAGCTTTCAGAGTATCTAGAAGATCACAACATCCTATACCCTTTGCAATATGGTTTCCGCAAATCACGCAACATGGAAACCCTCCTCATTTCTCTTACAGACCATATTATAATGGGTTTAGACAAAGGCTACTCCTTTTTATTAGTCCTGCTAGACATCTCGGCGGCATTTGACACCGTCAACCACTCCATCCTTCTGGATCGCCTAACAGATATCGGTATCTCTGGATCAGCCCACAGTTGGTTCAAGTCCTTCCTGTGCAATAGAACCTTTAAAGTCAAAATCAATAATAAAGAGTCACCTTTAACAAAGTCCACTCTTGGTGTACCACAAGGATCCTCCTTATCCCCAACCCTCTTTAACATCTACCTCCTCCCCCTTTGCCAATTACTAACCGATCTCAATCTAATTCATTATCTGTACGCAGACGACGTACAGATTCTAATCCCTATAACAGATTCTATCTCAAAAGCTCTCTCCCATTGGAATAACTGCCTCCTATCTATCACCAGTCTTCTCAACAGCCTAAACTTGGTCCTCAATGCCTCAAAAACAGAGCTTCTCCTCATCTCGTCAAACGAAGAAAACTTCCCCCCTTCATCCTCACACAACTCCCACATCACCCATACTCATGTCAGAGACCTCGGGGTAATTCTAGATAATCAACCAAACCTAAAGAAAATGGTCAACACCTCATCCAAAGACTGCTTCTACAGACTACAGGTTCTAAAACGTCTCAAACCACTCCTATTTTTCTATGACTTCAGGACAGTCCTCCAAGCGTTGCTATTCGCTAAGATCGACTACTGCAGTGCCCTCTTCCTAGGCCTCCCCAAATCTACCATCAAACCACTGCAGATGATACAAAATGCTGCAGCGAGATTGCTGACCAACACCAGCCGTGGTGAACACATCTCTCCCATTCTCAGAAACCTACATTGGTTACCAGTGAATTTTAGAATATTATACAAATCAATCACCCTAATACACAAATTCATCCACCATCAACTTCAACTCGATCTTGAACTCCCCTTCAATCTACACTCCTCCAACAGACCAACTAGAGATATTCATAAAGGAACTCTGAAATTTCCCCCGACTAAAGCCACATGCCTCTCCTCGACCAAAGACCGAGCGTTTTCGATCGCAGGCCCATCTATCTGGAATAATATCCCTTCAGACCTCAGATTGGAACCCTGCCTTTTAACTTTCAGAAAAAAACTCAAGACGTGGCTCTTTCACCAAGCCTTCGGGAATCCCCCAGTCAATCACTAGTTGCCCTTCTCTTACTTGGACGATGGCCTTTGATCTTCATGAACAATGGACTATGGCACCTCTAGGTTAATGCACCTTAAGCTTTAAACCGTATCCTCTATTGTATTTTCTTGATTATTACCACCTTTTACTTCCTTCCAGCTACATAAGCTTCCAAGTTCTTTCTCCTTGTTGAATGTAACTTTGCCTTATTCACCTCTATTGTTTAATTTACTTTAGTTACGCTCTAGTTATACCCTTGTTAAATGTAAACCGATCCGATATGGTTATTACTATGAAGGTCGGTATAAAAAAGTGTTAAATAAATAAATACCTGTACCTTTAAGGAATTAAGGGCCAACCCTTTAATCAATCCATCCTGCAAAACTTCCAAAATGAGCGGGATCTTAACTGAAAAAGGAAACATTCTTCGATCTTCACACCAAGCCTCAAACACTTGCCAAACCCGCACATAGGCTAAGGAAGTGGAGAACTTTCTTGCTTGTAGCAAGGTGGCAATCACCGCATCAGAATATCCATGCTTCAGCAAGTGCGCCTTCTCAAGGCTCACACGTTAAGACAAAACTGAATCGGATCTTCATGAAGAACAGGCCCCTGCCACAACAGATCCGTGTGTGCCAGAAACCAGAGGGGAGAGTCTATCAGGAGCCTCCACAGAGCCACATTCCAAAGTCTCCTGGGCCAATCTGGTGCCACCAAAAGCACCATCCTTCTGTGACTCTCGATCCTCCAAACCATTCTGCCCAACATGGGCCAGAGGGGAAGGCATAGAGCAACTTGCCCTCCTGCCATTCCTGCACAAAAGAATTGATGCCCAATGACTTCAGTTCTCTCCTGCGACTGAAGAATCGAGGAACATCTGCATTGCGAGAAGTCGCCAGCAGGTCCAGAAATAGAAAGGGCCCCGATGATCTACTATCAGCTGAAATGCCTCGTCTAACAATACCCATTCTCCTGGGTCCAGACTCTGCCAACTGAGAAAGTTTGCTCTTACATTGTCTTTTCCTGCAATGTGCGAGGCTGAGATCTCCTGAAGTTACGACACTTGCTGGCTCTTGGTTCCTCCCTGCCGACTGATGGAGGAGCCTTGACAATGTACACTCCACCGCCTGCCTCTTCTGCAGGGAGTGACAAGGAGACACCATGAACACATCCAGAGGAACACTAAGAAACTCCAGCGCATATCCATCTCTTATCACCCACTGCTCTGACATTATCTCTACCCATCTCTGATAGAAGAGAGAGAGGCAACCCCCTATCTCCTGCGCCTGGAGGTGGGTCAGCACACCTTCACTGGGAGACTCGGGAGGTTCCACTACCCAAGCATGCACCTCTTCTGGGCTTTCTGGGACAAAAGGACTGAGACCTACTGAAAGGTCAAGTCCTCTGAAAAGTTGCTCCTCTGTAGGGTCGAAAACACTTGGTTCCTCTAGCATGACCTCTCATACCAAAGGAGTTCAGCGTCTGTTTTTTTATCCTCCGGCAACTGAGGACTCGCCCCACTTATTGGCCAGTTTCTCCAACTTGCTCCCAAGTTGGAGAAACTGGGAGCAAGTTTTCGCACTTTTTCAGCACTTCAAAGCGGATTACATTCAGCTACTGTAGTATTTGCATCGGCCAACCAATTTCTCAGCTATAACTGATGCCTGGCCGCTATTATCAAAGCCACCCCTCTGGCTGAGGCGCAGACCAAATCGCAGCCCGCATCTGCCAAATAGACGGCTTCTGGTTCCATATTTGTTCTGGAATTCACTCCAGAATACTTCTCTCTCAAGAGGTCAATGAAACAGGAGCGAGCCACAAGGGAACAGCTAGAAGCAATCTGCAAGGTCAGTACCACCGCTCCAAATGCTTGCTTAAGGATGGCCTCAATCCTTCTATATTGAGCATCCTTCAAGGCCGCTCCTCCCTCCACGGGGATAGTTGTCTGCTTGGAGATGGCACACACAAGTGCATCCACTTGCAGAAAACGCAACAGCTCTCTTGTCACTAGATCTAGGAGCTACAGGCTTTCCAAGATTCAACCCACTTTGAAATTAGCCTCCGGGACGCCCCACTCAAGATCAATCAATCGTTGAATGGTCTCCATTTCAGGAAAAAAACAAGAGGCTTTACGCAAAGAAACCAAAATGGGATTTGTCTTTGGCTCAGACATGGAATCAGGCTCAGGTGCTCCCAGCATATTTAATGTCTAGAAAATATCAGAACCGATAACTCATCTCTATGAAAGAACCGCAACATAGTCCTGTACGGTTCCAGACCCGGAGAAATTTCTCCATCCTCCAAAAAGTAAGGATCGGCCTCATCATCTGTGCCATCCAGATCCCTATCGGGAAGACCGGCTGCTGATCTAGGTGTACTTTGGCACTTAACAGCAATATCGGGCATATGGGAGGACACTACCTGTGATTCTGACCTGGCAAGATTGGTCGGGGCCAAGGACTGTGTCTGAAGAAAGGATTGCAATCCTTGGAAAAATTCCACCCAAGAAAAGGCAAAAGGATCCATGACAAAATCAGAAGGCACCTGTGCTGTGCCCACTGAGCTACCTTCCCCAGCTGACGAACTAGCCCGATCCGGCTGAGTACAGGGATGGTCTCTGGCCATGGCGGAAAGGCGTACAGCAGGATCCCCTGGGGCCATGGTTGTACCAGTGCATCGATCCCCTGAGACAGAGGATCCCGCCTGCGGCTGAAATACCTGGGTACTTGAGCGTTGGATCTGTCCCCTAGTAGGTCCATGCCCGGGGTCCCCCACCGATTCATGATCATCTGGAACGCCGTGGGTGACAGTTGCCAATCCCCGGGATGTAGGCTTTCTCTGCTGAGGAAGTCTGCCGCGGTGTTGTCCTTCCCGGCGATGTGGACGGCGGAGATGTCCTGAAGATTGGCTTCTGCCCAAATCATATGGGGAGTTATTTCCAGTGACACTTGTTGGCTTCTGGTTCCGCCTTGTCTGTTGATGTATGCCACCGTGGTGGCGTTGTCTGACATCACTCTGACTGCTCGATGTCGCAGTCTGTGGGCCAATCGCAGGCACGCTAGCCTGACCGCCCGTGCCTCTAGTCCAGTGGTTCTCAACCTTTTTTCTGTCGGGACACACCTGACAGATGGTTCTCACATGCGTGACACACTGACCCATGATCGTCATGGGGCTAGATGTAAAAGTACAGTTTGCATCCACAGGAACCCCCCTGACCCACAATAATGGATGTAAAGCAGAATTATGACATTCCCCATACAACTCACCCTACAAAAAAGATATTCTGGTTCTGGTGTCATCTCAGTAACAGCAACTCAAACTCCTTCTACTTCCAGGCTCAATAGCCCTACTTATGAAAAGACAGCAGTTTACCACCAATGCATGTCCTCTTGAGAAAACAGAACAAATAAGACTGATAAAATGCTTATATGCTAGTAAAATATCTCATCTCGGTAACAGACACAGAACCGACCTAACAAACTCCCAGGATCTGTAGTAATGCACATAAACTAATCCGCACACAGTTACACCTGTATTATGGAATGCACTCAAACAGGAGCAACCCTATCTATGAAAAGGCAACACTACAAATATTAAATCAGGCCCTAAAAACCAATACACCTCTTATTAGGAAAACAGAACTAGCAAGCAGCTATAGATCCCCACACAGAAATAATTGTAAAACTATACTAATAAGCAGAATAAATGTTTCTAAACAGCTATGAACAGAATAACATCCAACAGTTAAAAACTCATAAAACTATTAAACATTCTCCAAACACCAATAAAATATTTCAAAAAAAGCAGACACATCACATAATATTAAATAATTAAAATGGCAGTCAATCAAGAAAAATAAACTTAAAAAGCCACCTTTACTTACCCCCTCCAGCAGCTCTCCTACTCCTCTTCCATGCAGGACGTAGCACACACAAGAAGCAGCAGTAGAAGCTAAGCTCTATACTCATGGTCCTCTTCCTTAATGCCCATGTCTCTCACACACACCATAACAGTCATGCCCCCATGACCAGTTTCTGTCTCTCACACACCAATCATCTCCCAGTCTTTGACACACACACCAGTCACCTTCCTGAACAGTTTCTCTCATGCCATACACACACACAGGCTTCCCACTCCCGTGTTCTACTTACATATATGGGCTTCTCACTCTCATAATCACTTTCTCTGTCTCACACACACTCACCAGTCTCTCACTCCCATGCTTGTTCTCTCCACATGCACAGGCTTCTCATTCCCATAATCACTTACTTTCTTTCTCTCACACACACACACACACCAGTCACCTGATATCTCTCATGCATACACACACAGGCTTCCCACTCCCATGTTCTTTCAGATATACAGGCTTCTCACTCCCATGCTGTGTCTCACACACACCCAGGTTTCTCACTCCCATGCTCACTCTTCACATGCACAGGTTTCTCATTCCCATAATCACTTTCTCTCTGTTACACACACATACACACACCAGTTTCTCTCTCATTTCCATGCTCGCTCTCCACCGCACAAGCTACTCATTCCCTGAATCACATTCTTTCTCTCATATTCACACACCAGTCTCTTTCTCTCATACACACCGTCATCTTACCAACCAGTCTCTGCTGCCGTTCCCACTGGGCTTGAACGTGTTGATAGCCCGGCGGCAACGGCAGCAGGGAAGAAAGAGCAGCAGGAGAGACCGGGAGCATGCGACACAGCAGCCAGTGCTTGGCGACACACTAGTGTGTCGCGACACACCGGTTGAGAACTGCTGCTCTAGTCGGTTGATGTTCCATCCCGACTCTTCTCTGTTCCACCGCCCTTGGGCGGTGAGTCCTTCGCAATGTGCGCCCCAGCCGCTCAGGCTGGCGTCTGTTGTGAGCAGGGTCCAGGTCGGAGAGGACATCCTGGACCCCCGGCTCATGTGGCTTTGCTGCAGCCACCATCGCAGCTGATTCAGTACCCTGGCTGGTAGAGGTAGGTGTACGGTGTAAGTTTGTGATCGCGGGCTCCACCGGGATAAGAGGGCGCATTGTAATGGCCTCATATGTGCCCGTGCCCATGGTATCACTTCCAGAGTGGATGCCATGAGGCCGAGGACTTGCAGGTAATCCCACGCTGTGGGCCGGACGGCGCGCAGCAGGGCCTGTAGCCGATCCTTGAGCTTTTCTCTTCTTTTGGTAGTCAGGCTGATTCTGTCTGCTTGAGTGTCGAATAGGACTCCTAGGTATTCCTTCGACGGAGATGGCTGTAGGGAACTCTTGCTTAAGTTTATTACCCATCCTAGGCTCTCCAGGAGAGCAATCACTCTGCTGGTTGCCCGATGGCTCTCTTCTGGCGATTTTGCTCTGATCAACCAATCGTCCAGGTAGGGATGGACGAGAATTCCCTCCTTCCTGAGGGCCGCCGCCACTACTACTATGACCTTGGTAAAGATCCGTGGCGCTGTGGCTAACCCGAAGGGTAACGCCCGAAACTGAAAGTGTTGGCCCAGGACTTTGAAACGTAGGTAGCGCTGATGATCCCGATGGATTGGGATATGCAGGTAGGCTTCTGACAGGTCTAGGGATGTGAGAAACTCCCCTGGCTGTACTGAATTTTTGACAGATCGCAGAGTTTCCATGCGAAAGCTGGGTACCCGTAGGTAACGGTTGACGGACTTGAGGTCCAGGACGGGCCGGAAAGTGCCCTCCTTCTTGGGCACTATGAAATAAATGGAATAATGCCCAGAATTTATCTCCCCTGCAGGCACTGGAATTATGGCCTTGAGGGAGAGAAGCCACTGTAAGGTAACATCTAGCGCCGTCTTCTTGAGGGGTGAACAAGGAGATTCCACAAACTTGTCTGGCGGGAGCCGAAGAAAGTCCAGGTAGTATCCCTCTCGGATGATGGTGAGGACCCACTGGTCCGAGGTAATCTCGGCCCACCTGCGGTAAAAGAGGGTCAGCCTGCCCCCTATGGCTGCTACCCCCGGATGGGCCGACTGATTGTCATTGTGGGGTACGGCCGGGGCCGGAACCCGAGCCGGCTCCCCTCTTATTGTGCTTAGGCCGAAAGGACTGGTTCCTGGCCTGTGACCGAGGTGCCTGGTAGCGAGCCCCGTAAGGGTTGAAGCGCTGAGAGGTTCTACCTCTGGATGGTCTAGAAGACGGGTGCTGCCTCCTGCGTGGCCTGTCTTCAGGTAGACGAGGCAAAGGAGAGGCGCCCCACTTGTTGGCCAGCTTCTCCAGGTCGCTGCTGAACAGGAGAGATCCCTCGAAGGGCATTCTCGTGAGACGTGTCTTGGAAGAGGAGTCTGCCGCCCAGTTACGTAACCAGAGCTGCCTCCTGGCTGCCACTGAGGATGACACTCCCTTGGCTGCTGTACGGACGAGGTCGGAGGCTGAGTCAGTAAGGAATGAGAGAGCTGATTCCATCCCTTCTCCCGGGGCGTTGTTCTGAGCCTGAGATAAGCAGGAACGCGTCACCACAGTGCAGCAAGTCGCAATTCGTAGGGACATGGCTGCTACCTCAAAAGCCTGCTTCAGGATGGCGTCCATACGCCGGTCATGTGTATCCTTGAGTGCCGTCCCTCCTTCCACCGGGATGGTGGTGCGCTTCACAATCGCGCTGACCATGGCGTCTACCTGAGGGCACGCCAACAGGTCCTTAGTTGCCGGGGCTAAGGGGTACATGCCAGCCAAGGCCCGACCCCCCTTGATGGAGCCTCCGGTGCAGCCCATTCCAGATCAATTAACTGCTGTGCCACTTATAGGAGGGGAAAGTGGTGAGAAGTTTGGCGCAGGCCCTCTAACAGGGGGTTCACTCTAGGTTCCCCTGGGGTGTCATGGCCCGGAAGGGCCAGTTCCGACAGGCATTGCGAGATCAGGTCTGGAAGATCCGCCCTGACAAAGAAGCGCCTCATGGTCCGATAAGGTTCTACCCCCGAGGGAAGCTCTCCCTCCTCGGGGGTTCCTCTTCTTCTGCCGGGTAGTCTGAATCCCAATAATTGGGGCTATCAGGTGGCGAGTGGCCGCGCCTAGGCCGCGAGGGTCCAGGTGCTGGGTCATTCTGGACGTATGGACCCGGTCGGGGAGCTGACTGCATTCTGACAAAGGTATGAATCCCTTTGAATAACTCCACCCAGGAGATCGAAGCCATATCTGGCCGCATGGGAACCAGGCCCCCCTGGTTCCCTGGCTGCTCCCCGCTGCTTGCTGGCTCCTGAGTGTTCCCTGAGGAACCGGCAAGAATGCTGGGCTGTGACCGACCCTGGTCCGGAACTCCCAGGGCCTCTTCACATTGGGCACATAGGGAGTCTGCATCCTCATTCAGTGTGGCCCTGAGGTTGCATGCAGAGATTGATGCCTGATTCTGGAGGTGCCGGCTCTGGCGAAGCCTGGTCACCCTTACTCTCCGTGCCGCCGGTGAACTCAATAAGAGTCTGTGTTATGCGCGAAAGCAGGTGCCTGAGATCAGCGCTCAGCAACGTGCGCCTATATCGTGCGCCTATAGCGTGCGCCTAACTATGTGCGCCTATGAACGGGCGCCTATCAATGTGCGCCTATGAATAGGCGCCTATCAATGTGCGCCTATTGAACAGGCGCCTATCGCCATGCGCGTAGCAACGGACGCCTATCGCCGTGCGCGTAGCAATAGGCGAGACGCTTCAGGTAAAATATGATGGCGAGCAGACAAACGAAATGGCGGCTTACTGAACTGGCCGCCCCAGAGGCACACTCTGCTTCTCCTCAGATCCTCGGAGACCAACAAGTAAATGTATACACCTTACCTTGTCTTTCGGCGCTTCCCGGCTGTAACCCGGGCGGTCTCCGGCTGCGGGGGGAGAGGGCGAGTACCTTCACTGCCGCGCTCGAGGAGGTGCACCCGCTGCCTCTAGGCTGTGCCGAACTCGTCTCGCTTGGGGGCCAAGTCCACGCTGGGACCGAGGCTGCCTCTAGGCCGCGCCCGAGCCCTTCCCGCTCGGGGGCAGGTCCCTGCCGCGAGTTGGCCACCGGACCGAGGCACTCACCCTCCGAGGGACCACGGAAGTCACCCCGGGAAACTCCACTGGGGGAGGGACCGACTGGTATCACCGCAGGAGTGCGGGACTAGTAGATATCGTCTAGAAATTTAGTCGTTAGAATTTGGAAGAACGCTCAGCGAGTGTGAAGGAGCTCCAAACTGCTTTGGAGACGGAAATTACTGAATTGCTTTACTTCCTGTGGGGGTATATGTACCCGTGCTGACGTCAGATCCATCTCCAACTGCTAGCACGAGCACACTATACCCACTTGTTTTGAGTCCATCTGCTACACGCTAGGAAAGTTATGATTTCCAGTATCCATATGCTCTTTTCTCAAATATAATTTCATGACTTGGTCAATCCACACATTATCTGCAAATCTTTCCCTCCTCCTCCTGCTGACAGGGTTTATAATACTTTTCTTCTCCCCCAGCAAAGACCTCTGCATGACACAAGCCAAGCACACAGGGAGCTTTTTCCTGCAATCCAATGCCACCGTCCTCACTGCAAAATTAGTCACTCAGCCCCAGAGAAAGTTCTAACAAACCCCGGAACGCCTACTTGAGATTATTTTTCTGCCGCCAACACTGTTATCCCGAGCTAACAGACTCTTCCATTCTCTTTATTCAAACCTTCAGAGAAAGCAAGCTAAAGGAAGGAACCCAAAACTTCAATAAGTGGTTTATAGAAAAGAGAGAGAAAACCCTCCCTAAAGCAAGGGGGGGGGGGGGGAGGAGGAGGGGAGTAACTTACAACTCTGCCAAGACCCAGCTCCCAAAGGAAGCCCTTCATCGTCACGCTAGGTTGTATTAGGGGAGGGAGTCTGCAAACTTTCATTCCAGGAGCAGCTCAATAGGGGAGGGAATCCTGAAACTATTACCTTAGCAGCCAGGTCCAAAACTTCCTCTTCACCCGGTCTAAACACCAGGACTTAAAGTCACAGAACATGATGCTTGCCTACCATCTGCTGGACACAGAGAATACTGGCAGGCTGAGTGTAGCATGAGACTCTATAAGGGGTGACGTCAGTGAGCCTTTTGTTCTCTGTCGCCATCTGCTGGTTGCGGATCATAACCTATGCATCTGGAATGATCTGGCTGGTTGATGAGGAAAGCCTATCTAGTTTGCCCCTTTTCCGTTCTTGTTGCAATATTGCAGACCCTACTTGACCTCTAGCATCACTATCATTTCCCTACAACTAAGGATACTCTGAGCTTAGCCTATGCTTTTTTGGATTCCAATGGATTTTTTGCCTCTACAATTTTCAATAGGAGGCTGTTGCATATAGCTACCATCCTGTATGTTAAGATGTACTTCCTTCTGTTACTCACAAGTCTGTTACTCACAAGTCATCAAGACCAACCAGATCACCATACCTTGCAACAATACCCACTCCTACACCCAAACTATCCCACCTCGCTTCCACTAAACAACGCTCCATCTCCTTAGCTGGTCCCAAGCTATGGAACTCAATGCCCACCAGTCTTATGCCTCGAGATCTGTCCAAAGAAATTTAGACATAAACTTAAAACATGGCTTTTCACGCACGCCTACTCTTAATCCGCCCTCCCAGTTCCATTCCCCCCCCCCACCCCTCTTCTAATCCAATCAACCACCCACCTAGATTCATTCCTCCCCCTCTACCCCCCTCCACCCCTTCCTCACCCCCCAACCTCCCATCTCTCTCTAACCTAGCCCCCCCCTCTTCCCCCAGCTCCTCCCCACCACTCCCTCACCTTGTATATAGAATGTACATAATAGAATGTATATAGAATGTACATAACTCCTGCTTCTTGTAAATAAACCACCTTCTTTCCCTCCTCTGTTCCCAGCATACTCATAAAGTTCCAAGTTACTTCCCTGCCCCTTCCCTTCCCTCCCCCCCCAGTTATAATATCAGTTACAATGTAAAGCCCTGTTGGCTGAATTTGCTGTTGTCTGGAAACCGATGTGATGTCTCGTGCGAATGTCGGTATAGAAAAATGTTAATTAAAATAAATAAATAAAAGTCTACCTACTTTTCAATATTTACAGAATGGAATCTCACATTTTGTATCAAGAACAACTGTGAATGTGTTATACTTTTGCCATATCCACAGAAATTTCACCTCTGTACCTGTGCAATCCAGGATTACAAATTGCAGTTCAATAGGTAGCAAAAGATGCATTTCCTTAAAAGATACTCCTGTTTTAGGACTCTCTCTTGTTATTAACCTGTATTAAAAGCCTGTGTAAATGCGACACTTGGGTTCCATGTGTTCCCCTGCACTATTTAAACTGGTTCAGAATTCCAACAAGAAGTTTTTTACCTTTTCAGTTACTTCTCTGCAATAAACTTACTGTGAAGTTCAAGTTTGTGTTCACACTGGTTATGACATGAAATGATTACATCATGAGCTTGGAAAATGCAGCCTAAAATTTGGTGATGTGTAAAGCTAAGTTCAATTTAATTTCACTGAGCAGGAGCCAGAGAGGATAAAGCAGTGCTTACGAAGGAGGTAGCTGAGTGGATGCGAGCCAGTTATAGAATGGCGAGGGGCCCACATGAAATACTTTCACCAATTGTATCTTTATAGCTGGGTAGAAATGCTGCATGTTTCAAGTTTAAAGAGCATAGCAACAGAAGTAGTTCTCCCACAAATACCTACCCATATCTCTGGAACTGGTAATCAAAGGTCAGCTCAGAGCTTGCAGGAACCAGTCTGGTGGTAAAGAAGCCAACCCTCAGCTGTCCATTCACAGTCCACTGAAGAGTGATAAAAATATAATATCCAACATTAGTGCCATCACGCATCTAAAAATGAGCCTCACACTTGCACAAAAGCTTAAAGAATTCCATGCTAATGGAAAGCATTTTAATGTAAAATAAAGGGCTGCGTCTAAAAGCACCAGCTGACTTTGGCAGCTGCTTTCCTCCTAGATTTAAAACTAAGGGTGTCTGGCTGTTTGCCTATGTGAGCAAGCAGGTGGAATCGCATGCAAGTATCTGACTAAAGCCTTAAAAAAAGCAGATTCTGATGTTTTCAGTCATGGGTCATTTTTCTAATGCATCTCTTAAAATTCTAAGATGAATAAAAAGTTGAAATGTTCCCTTCTACCTACATCTTTGGCAAAGTACAAAACCAGTATTTCCTTTATTTTGTTACTGAAAATGTATGTATGATTTCTCCTTTAGGAACGCTGTCATTCTGATACAGTATTGTGCTGTTACAAAAGCCAGCAGAAACATAGGTTTCACAAATAGCCTCTAATAAATAAACAAGATGCCTGTACGTACAATCTCTAGAAACAGTGGACACTTAGCAAATGGGTTCATAGTCAACAAACATAATATTAACACATCTTGCTGGCTACAATTAAGGCTGAATTAAGAATGAAATCTGATCTCTTTATATATACATCTGGAAATGGAAAGATTTTTATAATTTGCTGATGATGTAAAGGGGTAGCAAGGGGGAAAAATTAGCATCTCTTCCTTTTGGATCACAAATCACAATAAGGATTTCACAATTCCCCCCTCCCCCCCCCCAAAAAAAACAAAAACAAAAAAAAAACAAAACTGGCAAATGGCTGTTTTGTTTTTTTTTCAAATTAATATTTGGAATAGCTAAAATACAGGGGACTGGCCTAAGGGCTTGGCTGCAGTGTTGCCGTGAGGGAGATCTGAGCCTGATTTCTGCTCTTTGACCAGCACAGGGAAGCTGCAGTGGCAGTGCTCTTAGCCCCCAGCGAGGCGAGCCTCTGTCACTGCACATCAGAAACACATGAGAACCAGGCTAGGGGTGCACACATACTCGATTCTGGAGGGATCTGCAGTCTGTTAGCCCAACTGAGGACTGTTGGTGCAAAGGATGGAAGTGGGGAGAAGATTTAAAAAATGTGGAACAAAACTCACAGCACCATATCCTAAATAGGGGCCGGTATGAATGAACTGAAAGCTCGAAGTAAGAGGAGGGAACTGCTGGACGGCAAAACCCCAAGCAACCAAGCAACCAAAATAACCCAACACAAAACAAAAGATTGACTATCACAAACCAGAAGGAAAGTGGTGCTGGAAACTATCCAAACCAGTCCCTCGTTTGATATAACTTAACATTTAAATTAGAAGTTGAACCTATGATTTTGCTGTAATAAGTTGGTGTGAGAGACTTGGATTCAAATCTCCTTTCCAACAGGGAGTTATGCCCTGGAGAGGTAATGAACTTGAGCTCCAGAGAGGGAAGGTAGCAGGATAAAAGAGCAGGGTAGAGGTAATTCTTAGAGACTTCCCTCCAGCTCTGTGCTGTCCAAGCATCCTATTTGGGGAGGCTGGTGAAGAAACAGCGTAAAGGAAAAAGGGCACATGAAATTGGGCTCATTATTCTTTTTTTCCCCTCAATGCCAGGTCTTCAAATGACAGTCCAAATAAAAGAATGCAAAATGGTGGAAGACTGACAGATGCCTGGATCAACAGATGGAGGCCGTCCACCATACTTCTAAAACTAGACTGTAAAGGGGAATATCTCTCTATTTTAAACAGTCTTTGGTTAGTCTTATAGATTAATCTAATCCAAAGATATCTGCTGTCTTTCATTGTTTTTTCTCACCTTTTGCGTCTCACAGTTTGGTTCACAGCTGTGGTTCATAAAACGAGAGCAGTTTCCTTTCTGGGTAGCATCAATTATCTGGGAGAACACACACAAAAGTACAATTGTGAATTTTATTTAGACACAAAAGTTATGTCTCAATACAGCACATATTTATGTACTGCATTTACTTTAATACATCTAGTTCAAATATAACAATGTGAAATTACTTCTTACCTGATAATTACCTGACAATTTCTTATGTTCCTTGAATTCAGTCAGACCAGCTCAAACAATTGGGTTATGCATGCCAACCAGTAGATGGAGACAGAGATCAACAGGCTCATTGATACCACACCTTATACACATCCTTGTCACCAGCTTGTCTGTATTTCTGAAACAAGATAACTGTGGACATGAGTGTTTAAAATCATGAGAAGTCTAGAACGGGTTAATGTGAATCAGTTATTTACTCTTTCGGATAATAGAAAGACTAGGGGGCAACTCCATGAAGTTAGCATGTGGCACATTTAAAACTAATCGGAGAAAGTTCCTCAAACACTCCATATGCCAAACACACCATACATGGAAATACACCAGGGAAGTGGAAAACTTCCTAGGTTTCAGGAGCTTAGCAACTGATGCCTGAGAACAAACTTTCTTCATCAAACAGGCCCTCTTTAAGGGCTAGACATTAAGACAAAATCAATCCAGATCCTTGTGAAACATTGGATTCTGGGGCAGTAATTCCATGTGAGATGGCAGTCTTTAGGGATGGCCTCAAAGAAGACATTTGAAGTCCATGTACCATGGTTAATGTGATCAGTCTGGAGCCACTACCACCACTAGATCCAGATGATAAGCGATGCTCGGAAGTACTCTGCCTATCTTGGGCCAAGCAGGAAATATGTACAATAGTGCCTCCACAGCTAGTTTTATATTAAGGCACTGAGCCCGGACAAGAAAGCGCCCCTCTTTCTGCTGAAAAACTTGTGCGCCTTCACATTCTTGCTGGTCATCATCAGGTTCAGATCCAGCAGACCTCCATCTGTCCACAATCAGATCAAACACTCTGAGAAGAAACCATTCTTCCAGGTCACTACATAACGACTGAGGTAGTCCGCCTGCACATTGTCCATGCCTGCTGAGACGCCAACAGGGCTTCCAAATTCACTTCTGCCCACTGAAGAAACAGATCTATCTCCAACAATACCTGAGGGCTTTGTATCCCTCCTTGATGGTTTAAGTAAACTAATGCTATGGCACTGTCAGACATTATTCTGACTGCCTACCCTACTGTCCGAGGTCAAAATTCCAAGAGAACCAGCCAAATTGCCCTGGCCTACAATTGGTTGATGGCACAGCTCATTTCTTCTGTCATCCACTGTCCTTGAGCAAACAGTTCCTGACAATGCACTCTCCAGCCTGACTTACTGACATCTGACTTTATTACGATCCAGTCTGGGGTCACCAGGTTAACCCTCCATTCCAAATGCTTGCAGCCCATTCACCACTGCAAACTCAGTCTCATTGACTCTGGCAGCATCAAATGTTCTGAATAGTCCTGTGACTAATGATTCCACCTGGAGTGCAAGACTCTTTGAAGAGGATGCATGTATGCCCTTTCCCACAGTACTAGGTCCAAAGCCACTGCCTCAGAACCGAGAATCTGGGGGTAGGTCCACACCATCACATTCCTGACTAATCCGAACATCCGGAGTTAGCCACACAACTTCTGAATTCTCTGGCCCATTAGATGAACACAACCTATTTTTGTATCGAACTGAGCTCCCAGAAACTCGTGTCTGGGACTGCTGAAGATTGCTATTGGGGAAATTGACACTACACCCCAAAACCTGCAACAATTGTATCACCAACTAAGTGGCTGATGCACTCTGATATGACTTCACCCGTATTAACCAACTGTCCAGATAAGGATGAATCATAGAAACATAGAAATGACGGCAGAAGACCACCAAACGGCCCATCCAGTCTGCCCAGCAAGCTTCGCACTTTTTTTGTTTTCTCATACTTATCTGTTTCTCTTGGCTCTTAGTATCCTTTTGGTTCTCACTTTTTTTGTTTTCTCTTACTTATCTGTTTCTCTTGGCTCTTAGTATCCTTTTGATTCTATTTCCCTTCCACCCCCACCATTAATGTAGAGAGCAGTGTTGGAACTGCATCTAAGTGAAATATCTAGCTTAATTAGTTAGGGGTAGTAACTGCCGCAATAAGCAAGCTACACCCATGCTTATTTGTCTACCCAGACTATGTAATTCAGTCCTTGTCTACCCAGACTATGTTCATTCCCCCTGCCGTTGAGGTAGAGAGCTATGCTGTATATGCGTGAAGTATCGGTCTTTCTCCCCTGCCGTTGAAGCAGAAAGCTATGCTGGATCAAAAAACTTTTTATTCAGAGTCGCGGCTGCTACCACCATCACCTTCAAAAAGACTCTGAGTGGTTGCCAGCCCAAAAGGTAGCAAAAGGATGAAACTGAAAATACTGACTCAGCACTGCAAATCAGAAGAAACGCTGATGATCCTTCTGAATCAGAATGTGAAGATAAACTTCTGTCAATCCAGAGATGTCAGAAATTCTCCTTTTTGCACCACCATAATCATCGATCACAAACTTTCCATCCTGAAGAGAGCCACCTTCAAGAAGTCACTGACTTGCTTCAGGTCTAAAATGGGATGAAAGGTTCCTTCTTTCTTCAGAATCATGAAATAAATGGAGTAGAGGCCCAAACATTCCTGGCCTTTCAGCAGTGGGATTACCATGTGAAAGTTGAGAAGTCTCTGCAGCATAGACTTTACAGCCTCTCTTTACTCGATGGAATGAGAAGGGGAAACCATAAAAGCACTGCAAAGTGGATGAGTGAACTCCAGAGCATATTCGTTTTTCACAATTTCTAGACCCACTGGTCTGTCATGATTTGGGCCCACCTCTGATAAAACGGAGATAGGCAGCTGCCTACCACTGGCACCAGATTCAGGGCCACCAAAAACTCACTGCAATGCTTTAGAGGAGCCTGCTCCCACTTCTCCTCCTTTACCTCCCTTTTTCAGTCGAAAGGAACAGAACCTAGAATAAGGCCTTTACCTCTGCCTCAAAGGGCTGCTCCACTCTCTACCAGGATAGTGGTGTACTTTGCCAAACATACCAAGGCATCTACTCTGGAAAAACAAAGTTTTCCTTTACTTGTAGATGCAGCTTAGCAAGGGAACAAACTTTCTTAAAATTATCTTCCGGAGCTGTCCATTTCAAATCAATTAGATATGCACTGCCTGGTGAAGAAGGAAGAAACTCTAGTTTCTTAAACTGACCATAATAGAGTCCTCCTCAGGAGGGGGCGGGGGTACTCCTTTTTGTCATTCACAATCTGCAACATGTGCAGGGACTGAAAAATCAAAGTCATCAACTCATTTTTATGAAAGAGACAGCATGGAAGTGTGATTTTCTCCAACAGGAGGAACCTCACCTTCCTCCAATTCCCCCTCACTATCACCCAGAGGAAATTTCTTAAAATCTTCCAAAGAATCCTCTGAGCCTGAGAAATTCTCCTCAGGGAATTCTTTTCGCCTGGGGTTTCTTTTTCCCCTGGGAATCTGCTGGGGTAGAGTGCACTAGGAGAGCAGACATAGTAAGGCTAGAAGGCAAGAGACAGTCCTTGGGGCTGCACTCTGTCCCATGCAAAATGCCTGCAATCCTCTGAAAATTTCCTGTGAAATCATTGCCCCAGGAAGAGAGGGGACATCCAGTGTAGAGGCAGGTCCTGCTACAGCTGCAGCAGCCCTAGACCTCTGATCCAAAGTAGCACCCAAAAGATGCTCTGGGCTAAGAGGAGGCAGCCCGACCACCATTTTGCTGTCCTGTGGCTGTAAAATGGCTGCTGGGGTCTCCTGAGACACAAGGACAATCCCAGTTCAATTCATCATGTCCCCAATGCGGAGCCTCCCACTGGCAGAAAATAATATTGAAGCAGTTACCCGTGGGCCAAAAAACACTCCCTGAAGGGCTTCAATGGGCTGTCTGCCTGCACCTTTCACAAGGGGCAGGCAGTGCAGAGAACATTTTTTCTCCTGCGATCCCCTGGTGGTGCCATCTTGTACATGTACTCTATGACCCTAATCAATGCAGCCCAAAAAACCAGAAATCCATCAAAACCAAGAATTCACAACCGGAGAAGAGAAAATCTCTCAGGAGCTCCCTCACACTAATGCTGCATTGCCAAGGTCAGCCACTACTGAAACAGGCCCTCTGTTCACTCTTCTTGCCTGTGTTTTTTTTTTAAACTTTATTGCATCATCTGAAGAAACAAAGACTTCTTAAAGAAATATCATCTAGAATTGGCAGCAAGGAGTGGCGCAGCAAGGGGGGAGGGGATATGGGTGGGGAACAAAAGAGGAGAGGGGGTTGCCCCAAACCTTCTGGGAGCCCCCTGGTTCTGGATTGCTCAACAGTTTGATCCCTATTCTTTTTTTTTTTTTAATTAAAATCTAGGGACCCCACTCAGCTGAAGAAGGGAAGGAGGACTAAGCTGTCACTTCAGGAGCTACAAACCTTCCCTGTTCGGCCTGCCAGGCCTGAGTCCATAGGACGATATTGATGGCCTACTGTCTGCTGGAGACACTGGAAGACTGGTGTCAGCACGGATACTTATAAGGAATGACATCTGCGAGCCTGTTAAACTCGGTCTCCATTTGATGGTTGGTGTACATAGTCGTCTGTCTGTTTATACACCTGAGATTAATAAAACTGGTCAGTGGAAAAATCTTTTTTTATGGTATAGACGTCACAGAATGAAATATGGCAATTTCTGGAAGAATCTCACAGATTTTCTCTAGACTCCCCATGGAAATAAGTACTTACAGACCTTCAAATGCAGGTTCTGGCACAAATGTCAAAGGAGAAGCCTTAGAATGGTATAAAGCCAAAATGGAGGTACCAGTAGATGTGGAAGGAAAGGAACCACACACAAAAGAAAACGGATAGGACACCATCAACTCATGGAGAATGGACCACCAGATATAAATACAGTCTTCCACACGCAAACAATTACTTACATTCAATCAACCAGAGTATCTGTGGTTAAAATACCTATGATGGACTATTTAGTGGAAATAACAGATGAGACCTGAGGGCGCCCTAGTGTGGTTCGGAGAAGAAATAGCTAAAAGCAAAAGCAGCTTATCTGTAATAGGTATTCTCTGAAGACAGCCCTTCACCAGAGTCACATCACTACATTTGGTGCCAGGCAGATTCTTTCAAAAGCTTTCTGGAAAGGCGTAACATCTTTTCACTGTTCATGTGTGGTTATCATCACCCCGCCACACCCCCCCGCCAGTTCCATATAATAGGTCTCACTTGGGGGATGGAATCCTCCTGTCCTGCTGGGGAACAGCAAGTAACTGGAGTAAAATTTCCACTCTCTCTCTTGTATTGGGAACCAGGATTAAGACAGAGGTTGCACTGAGGCTACATCCCTAACATATCTACACAAAATATCTCCCTTCACTGCTAGAGAGACCCCCACCTCCAGGACTGAAACAGAAAAACTCAGAGACCAAGTGCCTACTCGTATGCAGACCAACTGGACATTTTATCCCTACTACTCCAAGTGGTCTGCAAGAGAACCTAAGACCGCTAGAGTCCCACGGCAAGCCATGGGCCTACAGTGGAACCTGGAAAATCTAAAACAAAAAAAAATCTTAACGCAGACTCAAATTTCACTGAAACTAGTCTACATAAGCAAAATATGCTGCTAATCAAAATTTTCATTCCAGGAACTGACTTATCAAATTCAATTTTGCAATTTAATACCAAACAAAAGCAATTTACAATCTTCCATTCTTAGAGTTAGTATTAGCTCTTAATTCCATCTAGAAGTGCATAAAAGCATGAACGACAAACAGGCAGCTGTCAAGAAATATACGATGCGTTGTTGATGTTTCTTGTATGTGGTTGTGTTAACGCTGTTCTGTCATTGTTTTAATTATGAATGTACTGAAGTAATCCGCTGAAAACTGCAGATCAGCAGAACACAAGCCTATTAAATAAGTAAATAAATAAATAAATGAGTGGGCCACCTCTGAACCTTTCCCTTGGGTCCCCCCCACTGCCAAATCCTTCCCTCATATCCCACGCCCTCTCTAACACTTGTGTCCCAAATCCTAAATCCTTCTCGTTTTTCCCCTACCTATCCACCCTTCCCTTCTGCATCTTCTTTCCTGCACATGCAAGTCTATGTATGCCTCTTTGTTGTCTTTCTTTCTGTATTCTTTGTTTGATCTGCCTTCTTTTCCTTTCTCTGGTAACTGATTGGGTTAAGAGTTCTTCTTTCCATTAGTCTACACCAGTGATGGCCAACCTTTTGAGCTCAGTGTGTCAAAATTCATAAAAAAACCGAGCATAACTCGGGTGGTGTGTCACTTCTAGAAAAATCCATAATTGTGATATTTGTAGCTCTAATTAATAACAAAGTTATAATTTTAATATGTACTGTATTTATTAATAAAGCAAAAACAAATAATTCTTTACCTTACCTGCTTAGTGACTTTTTTGTTGCTGAATTTCATCGGCTAAATCTTCAATTAAAACACTCTCTCCCCCTCCACCCAAACTCTTACTCCCCTGGATTTTCTCATACACACTCATGCTCTCACACTCACTGGCTCCCTCACATACACACACACCCAGGCAGGCTCCCAGTCATTTTCACACCACTCCCGCTCCATCCTCCAGGCAGGCACCAATTCATTCTCACACACACAGACCCCAGGCAGGCACCCATGCATTCACACACATACACCCCCAGGCAGAGTCCCATTCATACACATGCACACACTGAAGGCAGACCCCCCTCTCTTTTGCCAGCAACCTCAGAACCTCTCTCATTCCTCTGCTGCCACTGTCACTGCTGCCACATGACTACTGGGGATGTTGCTATTCTTGCACATTCCCAAAGATTACATGTGCCAATCACTAAAAAGAATTTTTTTTTTTACCTTTGCTGTCTGATCTTTGTTTTCTAATTGGTTGGTCACAGGCTTTTTTTTTTCCACCTTCCCTTTCTTATTTTTTTTTTTTTTTGCCAATTCCTTTTATATTGTCTTTTTTTCTGTTTCTTTTCTCTTCATCTTCTTCCCTCAAATACACAGTCAGGTTCTCATTCTCACATGCATTTCTCTCTCTCACACACAGGCTCTCACTGTCACATGCTGTCTCTCATACAATCATTCATACACACAGGCTCTCACTGGCACATGCTCTCTCTCATACAATCATTCATACACACAGGCTCTCACTGGCACATGCTCTCTCTCATACAATCATTCATACACACAGGCTCTCACTGGCACATGCTCTCTCTCATACAATCATTCATACACACAGGCTCTCACTGGCACATGCTCTCTCTCATACAATCATTCATACACACAGGCTCTCACTGGCACATGCTCTCTCTCATACAATCATTCATACACACAGGCTCTCACTGGCACATGCTCTCTCATACAATCATTCATACACACAGGCTCTCACTGGCACATGCTCTCTCATACAATCATTCATACACACAGGCTCTCACTGGCACATGCTCTCTCTCATACAATCATTCATACACACAGGCTCTCACTGGCACATGCTCTCTCATACAATCATTCATACACACAGGCTCTCACTGGCACATGCTCTCTCTCATACAATCATTCATACACACAGGCTCTCACTGGCACATGCTCTCTCTCATACAATCATTCATACACACAGGCTCTCACTGGCACATGCTCTCTCTCATACAATCATTCATACACATAGGCTCTCACTGGCACACGCTCTCTCTCATACAATCATTCATACACACAGGCTCTCACTGGCACACGCTCTCTCTCATACAATCATTCATACACACAGGCTCTCACTGGCACACGCTCTCTCTCATACAATCATTCATACACACAGTCTCTCACTGGCACATGCTGTCTGACTCACACACACAGGCTCTCTCTCACTCCCACATGCTGTCTTACTCAAGCACATGCAGTCTCTGCAAACATTCAGGTCCTCACACACAATCTCTCAACTCATCTCATACACGCGCGCACACACACACCCACCCACCCTCTACAGACCCTCAGCCTCTCTCTCACCTCTCGGCCTCCTCTTTGCGGGTCGCCGCAGGATGGGCTCTGCAGCGGCCCTGCTACCGGGCTTCTTCCTCTTCTCGGGCCGCTGCGACTTAGGATTCGCGGCGGCCCGTAAGCGCAAGTGATGCTCCTCTTCTGCACGCGCTGATGCTTCTCTCCTTCCTGCCCACGCGGCTCCGGCAACGTTTACTTCCGGGGCCGCACAGGAAGGAGGAGGAGCATCAGCGCGTTTAAACGCGATCTTTTTCTTTGGGCTGTGGTGACGTGGGCCTGTCGCTGCGCCGCATGCGCCCGGGGGCATTGGGGGGATACTAAAAAAACTAATTTTAAAGGGTTGGCGCAGCCGATAAAAAAAAAAAGGCTCGGCGCAGCCAATTAAAAAAAAAAATTCGATAGTCCCGAAACACTACGCGTGTCAGCAAAAACGGCTCGGCGTGTCATAGGTTAGCCATCACTGGTCTACACCTTGTAATATTTTCAAATTCTTATCTGTTGTTGATGGAAAAATACTGAGGGAAAAGTATGCTCCTCGACCCCAAGCCATGCCACTTTTCTGAAATTTTAAATTATTCCAAGCTGTAACTAAATTTCTACGTATATAGGCAGAATTTTAGCCCTTAATTCCATCTAGAAGTGACCAAAAAGTGCAACAGACTTTGTATATAAGGCAGACTTTGTGCCTTATATACATAGACAACCAAGAAATAGAATAGATTAGACTACATGTAACAAAACTGGATGATGACTAGAGATTGTAAAGCCCACCCTGTTGCAACTATTTATTTAATTTATTTAAAGGCTTTTATATACCGATGTTCATGTACTGGTACATATCACGTCACATATAACTACTTCATATCTACTGGTACATTACTTCTGGTACTTCATATCTACTGGTACATATCACGTCACATATAACATACTTCATAATTACTATATCACATATAACTACTTCATCTCCAGCTTTAAACTAGCTTCCCTACCACTAAAGGATCATCTGTGCTTGTCCCACTGCTTTCCTGATTTCCAGTCAATTTTATGCTTCAACCATCTCCATTGGGATGGCTATATTGGCCTCATAAATGTGGCCTCTATCCTGAGACAGATTTTTCAAGATTCATCAATTATGTGGCAAATTTGCATAAGTTTGCATGTATTTGTATACTAACAAATATATAATTTGTTTACTTTATAAAAATAAAGTCAATTTCTAACATCTGTGTCCAATTAAGTTATTTGGTTCTTTATTAGAGGAAAAGAGATCTTGGTGATTGGTGCTGGAGGAGAAGTAGAAGGGATCTAGGGAAAGAAGGGGTCTTAGAAGAAAAAATAAAAAAGCTATCTCAGGCAGGAAGGTTAGAGAGATAAGGGATGAAGGCAGACAGAGGTCGGAGAGGACAGGGGAAAAAGGAATGACAGGGGGGGAGGGCGGAGAGATCAGGGAAGGGGGATCTAGTGTCAGAAGAGGAAGAAATGATCCATTCACACCACCCACCCCTGACAAAAATCAATCCTCTCTCTCTCACACACATACTCCCTTCAATCTCCTCATTCACACCCCACGCCTCCTCCAGTCCTCTCAGTCTTCCAAACACCCCCCCCTCTGCTCATCTGTCACACCCCACAGAACCTACAATTCCTTCACTCCCCACAGCCCCTTTGATACCCTCACTCACTAACCTCCCTGCATCCTTTTCAATCATCTAACTCCCTTGCTCACCTTTCTATTCTCTCGCTCACTCACTCTCCTGCTTCCCCCTTTGATGATTTCATTCACTCCCTCTCCTGCTTTCTCTGATCCCCTCACTCACTCATTTCCCTCCAATACCCCCTCACCTTAACTCACACTCTCGCCCTGCAACTCGAGATCCCCTCAATTCACTCTTGCCTTCCTGCTCCTCACTCGCACTCTCTTCAACAAATCCCACCCTGCACCCCCTTCACTCTTCCTACAACCGGAGAAGCCCTCATTCCCTCTTGCCTCATTGTCTCCTCACTCACTCTCGCCCCCTCCCCTGTACTCGCACAGCAGCAGTGCAATGCCACAGGCTGTGTTCTTCTCCTTTTCTGCCCAGGGCTGTGTAGCAGTAGCAGTGGCCGTGGCATCCAAGGCAGCTTATCTATTCATCACTCTTTCCTCACCCCAATCTCCGCTTACTAAGAGGAGCACAACGGCAATGCAGTGCTTCCGACCACGTTCTCCTCCTCTGCTGCAAGCTCCCAGTCTCACACTTTGAACAGTGCAGAACTACAGTGTCCTGCCTGGTTCTAAGGACAACACTGGCGGCATGACAGCAGAGGAGGACCACACGGCTTAAAGTGCTGCATTGCCGCTGTGCTGCTCCATCCTCCTAGCAAGCTGTGATCGGGGCAGAGAGAGAGAGTAAAAGGACCAACCCACTGCCCCTAATGCTCTGGCACTGTTAGTGCTACATTGCCTCAATCTCCTGCAGCGATTCCATGGCGATTAAAGTGCTCTACGGGAAGGCCTGGATTTTGCGGCCCTTCCCGTGGTCACAGAATTTGTAGGAGACCAAAGACCTTGCTCATAATAAGCACATCTGGGAACTTTAAATAATCGATAAAAAAAAATTACAAAAAATAAAAGGCTCTAAGAGCCTTCTATGCAATAAAGAAATCAAATGGCCAAATTCATGCCCACCATTTAAAAATACAGCTTAAAGCTATTCCTTAGCCTCATTCAATCAATTCTCCTATGCAAATGAGTCTGATCCCCAGTAGAAACCCTACACCTCCAGGTCTGCCAACAAAGTACTCCATGTACACACAAACTCACCTAACAATAGTTACAAAGCACAACTAAGACATTTTCCCTTAATCTTCTACAGCTGGCAGCTGAGATAAATCCTTGCCCGGCAGACTGGATGGGCCAGTTGGCCTTTTTTTCTGTGGTCATTTATTTTACAACTTTTTTTTTGCCATACAAAAAGCAGAGTTGCTTACCTGTAACAGGTGTTCTCCTAAGACAGCAGGATGTTAGTCTTCACACATGGGTGACATCATCAGATGGAGCCCGGCAAGGAAAACTTCTGTCAAAGTTTCTAGAACTTTGACTAGGCACTCTGAGCATGCCCAGCATGCCACTAGCCACACTTTTGATGCACTTCAGGTCACAGTGCCTTTAAGGCACTCAACCCCTTGGTATGGGGCCCTCAGTGCACTTGCCACGGTCGGTGTACTTGATGCCTCGGTACCCTCACTGCACTCAGTGCTGTGGTGACCACGGTACAATCAATGCTGCTGTGTTATCGATGCCTGCGGTGCCCTCGAGGCCAAAGACAGCCTTGATCCATCAAAGGTGAGTGCATGGCCACGCAGGGGCTGGTGAGGTCTCCCGGAGCATTCTCTGATACTGAAGGGGCGACGCCATAGACCGCCACCCTCCACCATGCCTTACCCAGAGCGCCAGTGGTGCTGGGGATGCCATTGTCACACTGTCCTCTCCACTTTGCTGGAGATATTGAGGGGTTGACTTGCAGCTTGTGCAGTTGGGACAGATTAGGCATCTGTTCCAAGGGCCAGGTGGCATTCTCCCTGGCTGTGCAGTCCTCAACCACACTAGAGTTCTGCCATCTTTCGGCACGGTCTCAGCCTCTGCATCAGTCTGTACCGCATAGTGCTGAGCAGCGTTGGCGGGGGAGGTGTCATTATATACTCTGTGCTTGGTTGTGGGGCGGCATGTAGAATTATGGGTGTGCCACCATCCGTGGATGGGTTACCACATCATGAGTTCACCCAGCACGTTTTCGCAGCAGAGGGCTTCCAATTGTGTCTGTCGCCTGGCCGTTGGTGTCTGTATGTGTAGATTGTTCCCTCTGGGCAGTCACATCAGGTTGTGTTCCACAGCCACAGGACTGCACTCCTGGTCGGATCCTGAGGTGAGTGGACATTACGAAAGTGGCTCGAGTGTCTTCTACTTTCTCAGCAGAGGACTATGTCTTTCGCCCTCTACCATGTTCTTGTGGAACAGTCCCTGGGGCTCTGTCCCTGATAAATGTTTCTTCTCTGACCTGGAACCCTGATCCTCTGAATCAGCATGTCTCCTTGGAGGACAGGGCTGGGGAGAGGCATCAGTGGTTGTTGGACCATCTTCAGCTGAGACCCCTTTAGGGATTGCAGTGGCGACTTCCCCTATCCGAGGCTGGCTGCCTTTGGTTGGTTGGTTGCGTCGGCGCCTCAGCAATAGGTGATTGTGCCTCAACTTTCCTTTGGGGGATTGCTAGGCTCCGATCCCGCTGCTTCCCTCTCCCCTCTGGAAGGGGAGACTCGACTGGGGTCCGGATCAACCCTTTCGGATTCCCCTCTCGACGCCCAACTATGCACTCCTTTGAGGGGTGTCCCTATTTTCCATTCCTCGACAAGGGATGGCAATGATCTGACTGGCACCAGCCCCGAGAATAGTCGAGAATACCATTCTTCCTTGAGCATTCTAAGATGCAGCAGGTCTATCCATGAGGGAGCCTGTCCCTCCAGGTTTCCCCCTCTTCGGGAGTCACTTTGGAATCTGCTGGATTCAAGTGAGCGTCTTCCTTAAGGATCGCTATCGTCAGTCATTCTTGCCTGCGGAACCCTCCTCTGTGAGGAGAGTTTCAGTCCATAGCTGGGCAATTGAGTCTTTCACCTTATTGCCATGTCTATGGCTGAGGGAGTTGGAGGCCGAGAACCCCGCATCACAGGCACTGCCCTTTGCTCGCACTAGCATACAAGCTGTTTTTCCCCTTTTTCAGGATCACCCCATCTGCGGACAGAGGCTTCCTGGGTCATGTGCTCCCTTAGGAGGGGAAGTTTCTCCCCTGGTGTACTTGCTCTCAGTTTCCGCTGTTTCAAGAAGACTGCGTGCTCTATCTCAGTGAATTATTCTGTGCTGGTTTCGGCAGTGAGTTGTTCGCTTGGGGTTGACAGACAACTGGGAGACTTGTGCTTGCCCCGGCAGTCCTCCAGTCTGCCTCCTTATGTTCGTAACTCCTTCCGACTTCCGATTGGCTTGTCGAGGAGATGGGAGGTAAAACTAAGATGCCCGTGGTATATCTCTGTATACCTGCAGGTAAGGATACATCACATTTTTCCACTTATTTTCGCCATTCTCTGGCCAATACTGCCTTAGTTTTTTTCTTATTCTCTAGGTTGCCCAAAGGGCCTTCCTGCTACTCTCACGATCCTGTGACAGGAAAGATAAACCTGTTCTGACAGGTGCTTTTGAGTGAGCTTCAGGCCTATCTCATCTCCCTGCTTGGGAGTTTTTAGGCTACAGGTCAGTTTCGGGGATTGTCTCTCATCCCCTGAAACCCTTGACGCTGTCCTGCGCAGGCAGCTACATCTGATGCTTTGAAATGCAGTGTCTGTCCCAGCCCCTGCCGTGGTTTTCTGCTTGTTCTTTCAATCGTGGTGTGGGTTTCTTCTGCCCAGTTGGCCTATCAGCCATACCTAGGCACTATTGTCCAGACCTTTGGCTGTTAGTGGTCGACAGTCTCTTCTGGAGGGCTCTCAGACCCCAGTTTGTTTTTCGGTTGTTTTTTTTTCACACCGAAGGAAACATTGTGTGGTTTTCGTCCTAGATTCTCTCTTGTTTACATCTCTGGATCCTTCCTGTATCCAGGAGGATCTAGATCCACTGTTTTTGTCAGAAACCCTACTTGTACTGTCTTCTGTGATAAACAGTTGCTTCTGTTTGCGTTCGCATCACTCCCCTGCTACACATGCGGATGTGTGTCTCAGTCTGTCTTGGCTTTCTTTGTAGAACCCAACTCTTCTCCAGCCTGGTGGGATGGAGGAGGTGCTCCAGCACTGTGCGGTTTACCGCTTTGTCCTGCTTGGACAGCTTGTAGCTTGGTATTCACCCTTGTGTGAGGACTACCATCCTGCTTGTCCTAGGAGAGATGTTTACCTGTAACAGGTGCTCTCCTAGGACAGCAGGATGTTAGTCCTCACAAAACCCTCCCGCCTCCTCTGGGAGTTGGTTTCTCTATGTATTTAGCTATATCATGGACTGAGGGACTCTGACTAGGGCAGGGGTGGGCAGTTCCGGTCCTCGAGGGCCACAAACCAGTCTGGTTTTCAGGATATCCCTAATGGATATGCATGAAAGAGATTTGCATGCACTCTGCCTCAGTTGTATGCAAATCTATGTCATGCATATTCATTAGGATATCCTAAAACCTCGACAGGTTTGTGGCCCTCGAGGACTGGAATTGCCCACCCCTGGTCTAGGGGGTAAGGGGATGACTACAGCTGCACATGCTCAGTAGGTAGGGCATGCTGAAAGCTCTAGAATCTTTGAGTTCAAAGTTCCATGCTGGGCTCCATCCGGAGATGTCTTGAAATACAGAATTAAGAAAAAATAAAATATCAAACATAGTAGAGTAATTTAAGGAAATATTTCTTTGCAAAGAAGGTAGTAGATGCATGGAACTGCCTCCCTGTGGAGGTGGTGGAGGCAAGAACAATATCTGAATTCAAGAAAGCATGGGATAAATGCAGAGGAATGGTAGGGATTGTAAAGCTGAATAACCAGTGTGGATGGGTAGACTAGATAGGCTGTATCATTTTGTATCATGCTAAATTTTGAATATTAATATTTCTCCTAGGACAAGCAAGATGGTAGTCCTCACACATTGGTGACATCATCAGATGGCGCCCGGCACGGAAAACGTCTGTCAAAGTTTCTAGAACTTTGACTAGGCACACTGAGCATGCCACTATCCACATGGGATCCTTCTTCAATCTCTTCTTTTCTGCGGAGCTCTTTGCCTCGCGGTTTTTTGGAGCCCTGCTCTTTCGAGTCTTTTCTTTCGAAACTTTCATCGGCATTTTTCTGTGCTGGGTCCCCTTGTCGCTGCTTCAGAGCAGTGTGGTAAGTTTTTGTACCTTCTTTGCTGTCGATTCCCAACTGTGCTGTACTCGGTATCCGCCGGTCATCGATTGCTCGCTGGCTCTTTTTTATGGCGTTGGGTTTTTGCCAATGCCCCCAGTGTCCGCAGACCACGTCCATCATGGATCCGCATGATGTTTGCATTCTCTGCCTGAGGTCATCACAGGACGTTCGGGGATGTCATCTTTGCGACAATGGGTCTTCGGGCTAGTCGTGATAAAATGGAAAAATCCTTTGGGTCCAAAAATTTGACCCTTCAACTCCAGTGTCGGGCACCTCTACTCCTAAGGACCGTGGGGGAACCGATGGAGTGCGGTTCGGGAGTTAAGTATTCTCTAGCGTCTTCACACTCAAGGAACTCTGGATCATCTCCATCCTCTGCACCAGGGAAAGACCGAGCCGAGCACCATGGGAAACCTCGGAAGCATCGGCACCAGTCACTATCATCACACAGTGCTGTGCTCGGGCAGCATTTGGTTCCTCCATGCTGCCCCCACAAAGCAACCCTGCGGAGAGGAGGCATCGACCTCCATCGTACCTGGGAGTCCTGGACATTCCCCACTGATATCTGTGCCAAGTACTGAGCCTCCCTGAGGTTCCGGGGACACTCTGGTGATGCCTTGTCCTGCTCCTCCCTCCGTCCTCTGTTCGGTGTTCTTCCAGGAGGAGCTGGACTGCAGGGTGCAACAGGCGGTGTTCCGAGCCCTTCAGGGCATTGAGCCGCTGGTGCCCCTGGCCTCCAAGCCTGCCCCTGCAATGCTGGCGCCGCTGCTAGAGTGAGTTGATGTCCTCTTGGGCGTTCTGCCCACGCAGCCGCCACTGGCGCCCAGGGGTGACTCGATGCCTCAGCAACCGCCAAATCCTCCTCCATTCGGAGTCATCCCCATTATGGGTTCCTCAGAGGAAGACAATGTCGGTGCCACACGCATACTTGCCTGCTCCTGTTCCTGGGGCCCCCAGTGCCTTTGAAGCCATTGGTGCCTCCAGTTCCATTGGTGCCATCAGTGCCTTTGGCTCAGAGGCCGGGGGTCTCAGGCAGGGACCCTCCTCGGGGGCCCCCCAGGGGACTTCAGTGAGGAGGAAGCCCCGTATGATTCTTGGGGAAGATGATACCTCTAAGTCTTTCTCACAGGACTCTGGAGACATCCCTTCGGATCCATCTCCTCCGGATGAGAGGCCCAATTCCACGCCGGAGGATCTGACCTGTGTGGGCTATGGCAGAGTCTGTCCCCTTCTGGCGGAGGAAGATGCCCGTCACAAAATGCTGGAGGTTCTCCAGTTCATAGATGCCCTTAAGGAGGTGCTCACTATCCCCATCCATGATATTTTCAAGGAATTACTCTTCAGGATATGGGAGCACCCGCTCTGTATACCGCCGGTAAACCATAAGGCAGACGCACTCTACCTCGTCCAGCTGGCCTTAGGTTTTGAGAGGCGCCAACTACCACACCAGTCAGTGGTGGTGGAGTCGGCTCTCAAAAAATCCAAACACTCCCGTACCCATGCTTCGGCATCTCCAGGGCAGGAACACCAGGCTGCAGATGCCCTGAGTAGGAAGGTGTATCAGGGCGCAATGAAGATCACTCATATCGCATCCTACCAGGTTTATATGACCCAGTACACTTGCAACTTCTGGAAGCAGGTCCAGGAGGTAGCCAAACGCCTTTCTCAACAACAAAAGGAAGCCCCCCTGGCCGTTGCCCAGAAGGGCATAGAGTGTCGCAGGCATGAGGTGTGTTCCACCTATGATGCTTTCAAGACTGCTGCAGCAGGCATTCGGGCCCCTAGGCTGGCATGGCTCCAAGCATCGGACCTCCAGCCAGAGGTCCAAGACAAGCTCGCTGACCTGCCCTGTACTGGGGAGAACTTGTTTGGGGACAAGGTGAGGGATGCTGTGGCTAAGCTGAAGGACCAACATGAGACTCTCCAGCATCTCTCTGCCAGCACTTCGGAGTCCTCTCATCAGGGCATCAGAAGATCATTTTAGCGCCAGAGGAAATACTATCCTCCGGCCCCCATGTACCCGCATGCCACAAGGAAATTCTAGGGGATACTCTCAACAAAACAGCGGACCCCCCCCCCCCGTAGCTGGTCAAGGTGGCCACAAGCGAAGGGGTGCTTCATTTCCTCAACTTGACCATACGGCTGCTGGAATCCCTCAGGTTTGTTATCAACTACCCAAAGTTCCACCTTGTTCCGTCAACCCAGTTGGACTTCAAGTCCTGCCTGGATACGACCCAAGGCCGGGCTTTCCTTCTTCACGACAGAGTGTTTGCTCTAGCATCTCTGACGAAGTTGGTCCACTGCAGCCAATGGGTGCTGACCCGCTTTATGCTTTGGTTGTTGGGTCACATGGCTGCCTCTGTCCTGGTGACTGGCTTTCAAGAAGCTACCAGAACGCGAGACACATCCTCCGAGAGATCAAGGGCCCGAACTAACTCTCAACAACCAGGCCGTCCGAGTCAGTGCCCGGAGGTTGGGATGGTGCAGTCTGCCTCGATCCTGTGTGATCAGGTCAGGGGAGGTCCCCAGACTGATCGGGGCCCTCTCTGTCAGGGAACCAAAGGATTGGGAACCAAACCTGTCTCTGCCACTGGGGGGCCACAAGAATCATGGTCCCCCTGTCCTACCAGAGCTTTAGGAGAATTTTCAACACTAGCGGAAACGGAGGATATGTATACAGAAAGCCCTTTACTCCCAATGGTGGGCAAAGGAATCTGAGGCTGGTCTCTCAGTTCCCCAGTGAAGGGAGCACAAGTTGCTCACTTTGTTGTTGCAGGAGGCGGCAAAGAGATCCAGAGGCGGAAAAGGCAAGCCACCACCCCCTGGTCCAGGGACCACTTGTGGGGGTGGAAAGCTCAGCTCAGGCAATCAGCCACCACATTCTCTGACCCCACCAGGAGCAGAATTCCCTGGGACTGGGCCCAGGACCAAATCTGGACAATTTCCTGGCAGAGGAGTGATCCAGTACCACATCGTTGATGTCCCACATCGTTACCTGTTGTCGGTCTGGACTAGGACTGCTCGATTGGGCAGGTGATCTTGGAACGCCCAGAGCGCATACCTGATCGCCCGAAGATCCAGGAAGTTGATTTGGCACAAAGTCTCCTGGGCTGACCGGCGACCTTCTGTGCGGAGGCCATCCATATGCGCCCCCCAGCCCAAGGTGGAAGTATCTAGTGAGCACAACCTGGCAAGGAGGAGTCTGAAAGGGAACCCCCCGCTCCAGGTTGATGAGAATTTCTCACCAGGACAGAGACCTGGAGGGGACTCACCACTGTGAGTGCAGAGTCCATTGGGCTCTCCAAATGTGCAAGCAACTGAGGACCACCTAGATAAAGCCTGGCCTCCAGAACTGGTAGATTCCCTAGACATTTTACAAGGGCAGCTTTGAGATGGATTGCTTGTGTTGGCCAGAGAGATCCAGAGCTTTTCTTGCAGAGCCTGAAATGCTCAGAGAAGCATCTTGGCACAGAGGTTCCACACAGAGGTGTTGTGGTTTTTACTCAAGCAATCACAGCACTCTTCTTGATGGTCCATGAGGAACATCTGGGAACACGTTGGGCACTGAAGTTTTTGAAAGCAGATGTGTGAAGATAAATAAAACCAGGACTGAGCCACAAACATGGCTCAGCAGATCCAAAGTGCATTGAGCCAAGGCAGCAACTAAACAGAAAGAAAATCTGCTGAAAAAATAACTAATGAGACTAAGATGGTGAAATAAATAACAAGAATACCTGACTGAAAAGAATTTTTCTGAGTGCTGAATAGTCAAAAAAGACACATAATAATGGCTGAAGCCTAAATGGCAGCAGCAGTGACCTGGCAGAATGTCCTCCTCCTCAGACCATCGGGTCCATCGGCACACAGGAAAATGATGCACATGCTTAATAGCAATCCTCGAAAGCTCTAGAAGAGTATCTTCTGATTCAATACAGGTTCACATGACCCAGAGTAATTCACTGAAGCTATTATCAAAGATATATCAAAATCATTCAGTGTATCTTCTTGTGTGATGTTATTGTACTAGAACTGGTGTCTCTTGTTATAGGGGTGTCACCACATGCATATTTGGCAAAAGGACCACAACATGAAAATGACACATGCTGGAAGGTCAACATGGGAAAGACAATACACTTATGTGAGGCATCCATTTCAGGGGCCTTCATTTATCAAAAGTTACCTGGGCAAGTTTAAACATGATAGTGGGAAGGGGAATCTCCCAAAGCCTGCAAGAGATTCACCCAACTACTGTTCAAGTGCATCCTGTAGCACAGTATGGTAACACTGGGCAACAATGAAGGTGTTACTGACCTAAAAAGGTCCTACTCTGTAGTATCTTGATGTGCTAACACGAATATGACCATGAAAAGTTTTTATTGGCTCTCGTTTTGAAGATATTTAATATAGTTCACTTTCTATGTTTAGTCATGTAAATGTATCCAGTAGGATTGTAAATAAGCCTAGAATGATGTAATATTGCATCATATTGCATAATACCATCATGCACACATCATCCAGAGTTTATTACATCATTTTCTGATGCAATGCAGTTCTACTGCCATGCTTCTGCTGAGTAAGCTGACGTCAGCAGTGTACTATATGTAGCCCAGTCAGAAAGGGTGAGCATTTGAAATATTCATGCTGGCTGACTACTGCTGGACACTCCGCAGAGATGCTCCCGAACAGGTGTACAAGAGACAAGCAAAGAAATCTAAGACGTAGTCTATGACTTCATTTTTCAAACGGTATTAACCGTAGGTCTCCTACTATTGGCATACAATTCAAGATGCAATTATATTATTGCATATTACAAAAAAACTAGAGCCAATTTTGCATTTTCACAGTCACATTCATGTTTAGCACATGGAAATGTATAAGAATTGACTAATTTCATTTCAGTAACATGACTTTTGTGAAAATTTGTTGCCCAGTGAGCTATTGGCATACAGTTCAAGATGTAATTATATTATTGCATATTACAAAAAACCTAGAACCAATTTTGCATTTTCACAGTCACATTCGTGCTTAGCACATGGAAATGTATAAGAATTGACTAATTTCATTTCCGTAACATGACTTTTGTGAAAATTTGTTGCCCAGTGTAATTAGGAATAGAGGACATGTCTGTTAATCAAGAAATCTGACTGGCTGAATGTCACCTAATGTCTTGTAATATGGTTTTACTGTAGTTATCTGCACTCTGTTGTCTTTCTCTTCATTTTATTGTGAAATCCACACATACAGACGTGCAAAGCATCATCCAAGATTGAAAGATAAATCAGTTTCACTACATTTAGAAGAACATTTTCTTGAGTCAATCTTTGATAAAATTATATAAGGCTTTGCCAGCGGAACTAGGCATGGCTACAACACTAAACAACTTCAAAAGTTAACTGGAGAAATTTTCTGAGGGATCAGCAAGCATGTCAAAGTAGCAAAGCTTGGAGGAAGAGTGCTGATCGTTATTAGGGGCTGTAAGAGAATGCATTTACAGCTACAGAATTGGCCAACAGCACACACAGTAATATTTTGCTGATCTTTCCACAGATTATACATATAATGTTCTGTTAGACAGTTAGAAACAGGATGGATTCAATGGATTTCCAGTCTTCTCTCAACCTCGCCAAATATAACTATTTAAGACTACTATGATCCTTTTCTCTCCAGCCTTCTGGCTGCTCTAAAGTCATATAATACTGACGCACCTCATCATTCTTCAGGGCCATAAAGTAGTAGTGGATGTTCTTGCTTCGGGCATACTCTTTCACTCGGGCTTTAAATTCCTTGTGATCCAGCACTTCGCCACAATACTCCAGCACAAAGGTGTTCCTGGAACAAACAGGAAAGAGAAACGCCTGGTGTATGCCTGCACATCTAATGGTTGTGTTTCAAGGATGCTTCATTTTGGTATCTGATTACCTGTCAAGTCATGAGTATGACATTTTGAACAGAGATCATGAGTAGGTCTCAGTGATAAAATTCATGGTATAGTCACATGCCTTTCTAACCGCATCATTCAACAAAATGCGTTATGGCGTTAAGGCGTTAACACACGCGCTAACGCATGCAAAAAATACTGTAGCGCTCGGCACGAATGCAAATTTTTTTATGGGGTGAGCGGGTTCAGGGAGGAATTTTTGGTGGGAATTAGTTAAATTAAGGGCAATATCGCACCGTGCGATAGCATAACGCATGCTATCATACGGTTTTAATACCGGAAATAACTACATTTTTTTCCCTGGCATTAAGCTGTGCAATATGCTTGAAATGGCCATAACGCAATTCGCGATAAATTTTGGAATTGCATTTTGGCCATTTCTGGGCTTGGAGAGAGAGAGACAGAGCCTCTGGGGAGAGCCTCACTGTGTGTACCTAGTTATATCTCTATAGGAGGGCCACCTAATAGGTCAAGGTGAGATGGTGGTGGTGGTTTAGAGGCCAGTTTCGCATGTAGCGTGAGAGATACGAACAGCACAGTACACTGGTATCCTGTTAGAGTCCATCAAGCTAGGGTGAGAGAACACTGTAGAAATTTCATCTTTGTGAAACTTTCCTCACTCCAAATGTCGTCAAATGTTCACCAAGGTGTACCTTGCTGTTCGTACGTCTCCCTCCACATACAAAACTGGCCCCTAAACCTCCACCAACCTATTAGGTGGCCCTCCTATAGAGATATAAATACTTCCCTACTATGAGGGCATTGTAGATAGTCTCTCTCTCTTTATGTGGTCCTTGGACCAAAAGGTTTGTTCATCCCTGCTGTAGGGTTCAGTACAGATAGGAATACCAAGCACTATCGGCTGCTACAGCAGAAGTCCCACATGTATGCTGGGCACCAGACAAACAAACCAAAGCCAGTCCTTAAATTGGACGTCCAAGCAGGAAGGGAGTTGCAGTTTGGGTGCTCATTGATACACATTGCTTCCATGCCATCCATGCTATTTCCCTGCAGCACAGAGGGCATAGATGCCCAGCTTCAGGAGTGGCTAATCTGCAAAGGAAGTGCTCAGTTTTAGTGCTCTGCTTCTGTCTGAGCACACACAGAACAGCATCACATGAGGCATCTCATGTAAAAACTGCTAATTTTAATGTGTCTGGCGCAGTGCATGGGTAAAATATATATATTTTTTTTTTACTTGGGGAAACTAAAAAGTTGAATACTACTTTGCTTTCTTCAAAAGCAGGTTCTGCTAAGATTTTACAGCAAATATATAGTTAAGTAACAATAAAAATTACACAGCTAGGTTAAAATTCCTTACGGTGGTAGGTCCTTAGCAGCTCGCAACCCCCAACCCTTCTGCTCGGTCAGGATCACTTCCACATCCGCGTGCTGTTTCCTCTGGAACCGCCGATTGGAACAAAATTCTCCATTAGGACACCTTGAGGAGCTGGTAAAGAAAAAAAGGGACAAAAGAAACACTAACTTAACTAAGCAAAGATTAGGGAAACTCTCAAAGGGCTAAATTGAATGATCGCACACAAATCCTACAGCACTTTTTGCTTGCATAAATTTTTCTGTGTAATTTTTTCCCTTCAAGAAATGGCAGAAAATTAAAATCTTGAACAAAAGATGTGCAGTTTCAAACTCATGCAAGCCAAATGACTTGCAAGTTTTTTGGACTTATTTGCCCTATTTCTGCTAGATCCTTAAATGCAGCCCCAAGTGTTTAATGCTCCAAGTACTCTGGGACGTTTGTTAATGCAAGCCTATTAAGTCTGGATCTGGATTTAACTACTCACCTTTTTCAACCCATGCTCAAGCCAAGTTACATTTCAGAGAAAGTAGATAGTTCCCTGCACCAAGGGGCTTACAATCTGACTTTGCACCTGAGACTTGCCCAAAGTCACAAGGAGCAGCAGGATTTTCACCCTGGTGTCCCTGGTTCTCAGCCTGCTGCTCTATCCAATAGGCCTCCACTGAGCAGCTGGGAAAACAATCCCTTGCAACAGCTCATTGTGTGCATTTCTATCCTCTGCATCTTCTATTATTTTTGGGTACCCTGAGTAGCTCCTGCTCTCTCTCTCTCTTCCTCTCACCCCCAGCTGTTGGTATAATGGAGAACCCAGATTTTAAAAAGGTAATGCCAGTCAGAGTGTGCAGTTTCTCAAAAGTGCACAAAACAAGGAATAATAGACCCTTTCTATCAATTTACATTTGTACTAATTAAGCTACTATATTTCAAAAGTCCTTGAGAAGATACTCTGCAAGTTCCTTAAGTCTCTGAAAGCAGCCATATTTGGAAGGGCCACAAATTAGGTAGCAAACATTGGTATGTAATTGGTCCACATGAGTTATATCATCAAACACCACCACAGAGAAAAAGAAAACAAAAATATTCTCTGAGGACAAGCCGGACAACAGAGTCACACATCTGGGTGATGTCATCCAAGGGTGCCAAGTTGGGTACTCCTCTCTTACGGCTCAGGCAGTTACAAGAACTTTCCTGAGCATGTGCAGTCCTCCCCATACCTTCACTGCCACGTGCCCTATTCACATCACAAACAGCTGAGTTACTCACACTCTCTCTCAGATCACCGCTTTTAAGGTATATGATAGAACTGGGTTACACCTTCCAATTTTTTGCTAGAATAGGAGATCCTGAAGGCATCATAAGCAAAGTTGTCAAGTTTAGACAACTTTGCTTATGATGCCTTCAGGAGTTTAGAAACTCTTCTAAATCTAACCAAATAGGTGGAAAGTTACTTTCAAACAACCCCAACTCCCAATAGGCGAGATGAAAGGTAATACAAATAGAAATCAAAGACATCTAAGCCTCCACAATCTTTTGAAAAGCACATGGTAGACAATTTAATATGAAGGACTATCCTGCTCCAAAGAAAGGACGAGATCACTCCTTTCAATTCCTGGAAGGCCTGTTGTGGAACATTACAGTTACAGGGCAAATGCTGAAAAAGATATAAAATGTGTGGGAGGACCATCATTCTGATTAAATAAGCCCTATTCAATAATGACAGCAGTAAATCAGTTCAATCTGAATTACTGTACTTCTTGTGGAAGTTGCAAATTACATATTATTTGCCCTTCAATTTCCATGCTGTTAAAGCTAGGGATAGCAGACTGGGATGTAAAAGGGATCCTTGTTGCTGAGCCACAAGATCTGGAAATACTGAAAAATGAACTGGTGGCGTTACTGCTAACCTATTTAGCTCTGGAAATCATGAAGGCCATGAGAATCATAGTTCCCTTGTCCCTTCTTAGTTTGAAGCTTGTTTTCGGGATTGATGGAAACAGTGAGAACATATACATTAGTCTCCTGCTGCAAGGGATGGTGAATGGTCTGTCACTATGACTTGTTGTGGTGGTCCTTTGGAGCAGTACTGTGCTACTCTCTGGTTGTACTGAGAAGTGAAAAGAATCTATAATTTCTGTTCCTCATATGCTGAAGCTTCCTTCTATTGAGACCACTTGTGTGGTTGCAGCGGACAGCTTAATGTTTCTGCTAACAGATTGTTCTTTTCTGGAAGATGAGTTGCAGAGATGTGGATGTTCCTGCTGACGTCCCAGTTTCATACAGTTATTACTTCTCTGCATAATGAGAAGGAAACTGTGCCCCCCTTGTCTTTTTACATAAAACATGGCCACTTGACTGTCCATTTGGATTTGGACTGCCTTGCTTGATATCCCGGGTTTGAAAACCTGTAGGTCTTTATATATTGCTTTCAGTTCCAGCATATTGATATGACACCTGGTATCCTCAGTATTTCACCGTTCCTGTGGGCAAATATGGTAAAGATACATTCCCCAGCCATGCAGCGATGCATCTGTTATCACCTGAATGTGTGGCATATTAATACTCTATCCAGGGAGTAGGTTTCTCCACAAACTCAGGGAAGATACTAGGTTCTTTGTGATTGGAATTTTGTGTCCCAGCAATTGTTTAAGATGAGACCAGTTTTCCTTTAAGTGTCACTGTGCATGATGCATGTTGAGACGTGCAAGGGAAGAGGCATGCACTGTAGATGCCATATAATCTAATAATCATAATAGATTTCTTGCAGTTACTCATTTTATTCTGCTTAGAAACTGTACATTGCTTTTAAGTTTGATCACTGTGTTGGTAGATAAACTTTTCCTTTCTTCATGTCTAGCTGTTCACCTATGAATTTCAATTCTTGAGTCAAGAGTTAGACTGGATTTTCTGAAATTTATCAATACAAACAATCCTAGCTGATTCATTGTTTGTACTATTTGCTTCTTATCTTGCATTGATTTTCACACAGTGTGCACTGTGCACAATATTAGCCAGTCATCTAAGTATGGATAGATAAGCAAATTGTTTTTCCTCATATGGGGTGCCACTACAGCTAGACGTTTGGTGAAACTTTTGGGGCTGTTGCTAACCCAAATGGCTGCAATCTGTATTGGAAATGTCCTGTATCATGAATCTCAGATATTTTCTGAGATATTTTCGCATTGATTAATTTATGTGTATGTAGGTGTTTGATTTCTATGGATGTTAACCAAGCTTGTTTCTGTAAAAGGGGAAATACTGTACCTAATGAAATCATCTTGAATTGTTTTGGTTTTTTTTTTTTTTTTTTTTTTTTTTTTTTAAGGAAAAAATTAAATTCTCTAAGGTCTAAAATTCAGTGAAATTCTCCCAGTTTTCTTTGAGAATAGAAACACTCCCCTTTTTGCATATGAGGAATGGGCACTATTGCTCGGATTTGTATCAAGAATTCTAATTCCACTTTGAGAATCTTTAATTGTTTTAAAGAATATTGTACATACATTGGTGGACTGAGTGGTGGTGTTTTCTTGAAGTTCAGAAAATACTCTCTGAACATGATTTTCAGAAATCATTTGTCTGGAGTGTAGGCTGTTGAGGCTGCCTTTGTTGCGCTATTTCTCGGCCTAGATGGTGGCTGTTAAAGCTACTGCTGTATTAGCATAAGAATATGGATTATAATGTCTTCTTTGCATATAGTAATACTTTTTTTGTAGTAGTGTTGGTGTATAGTTTTTGTGAGGAGTGGTTCATATGCTATGAAGACAAGGATTGAAGAGCTATATTCTGGTCTTTTAGTCCATGTCTTCAAATAGGTTTTCATTTGTACGTGGTGTGTCAACTAGCTTTTCAAGTATGTCTTTTCAGAGTCCTGTGCCTTGACTCATGCCAATCTTCTAGTAGATATGGCTATAGATGATGCCCTTGACGCTATAACAAAGCAATCAATTAAAGATCTTTTCACATGATTTGTATAATCTTTCATATCTGTTGTTGTTTGCTTGAATGGTATTTGTTGGTCCAAGATAAATGTTGTGCAAATTCTTCTAACTTCTGGATATTATTGAATATGAAATGAATCATTTTCACCTGCCCTTGATATTCTGGCAGCAGCGTTCTGGATCATCTGAAGCGGTTTGGTGGAGGATGAAGGGAAACCTAGTAAAATAGAGTTGCAATAATCTATCTTAGAGAAGATTATTGCTTGAAGAACCGTTCGGAAGTCTTGAAAGTGAAGGAGAGGTTTTACTCTTTTCAGTACCTGTAGTTTATGGAAGCAGTCTTTAGTTGTGCGGTTGATGAATGATTTTAAATTCAGACGATTGTCGATCATTACTCCTAAGTCTCTTGCTTGGGTGATGAGTAGGTTGGCTGGTGGATTCGATGTGATATTGTTATTTTCCGGAGAGATAAGAAGGAGTTCACTCTTAGATGAGTTTAGTATCAGGTTAAGGCTAGTGAGGAGGCAGTTGATTTCTCGAAGGCAATTTTCGCAATATTCAAGTGTTTTAGTGATGGTTTCTTTAAGTGGGATCAGGATCTGGACATTGTCGGCGTATATGAAGTGTTTTAGATTCAGATTGGTTAACAGCTGGCACAGTGGAAGAAGGTAAATGTTAAAGAGCGTGGGGGATAGGGAAGAACCCTGGGGAACTCCTAGGGCGGAATTGTAACGGGGGATTCTTTATTGTGAATTCTAACCTTGTAGCCTCTGTTACACAGGAATGTTTTGAACTATGCAAGTGCCGTTCCTGTTATTCCGATGTCCGCCAGCTGGTTTAGGAGGATGGAATGGTTAACGGTGTCAAATGCTGCCGAGAGGTCAAGGAGAATCAGTAAGAAGGATTGGCCTTTATCCAGGCCCATGATGAGGTAGTCTGTCAGGGATATGAGTAGGGATTCTGTGCTTAATGCTTTACGGAACCTGTATTGGGTAGGGAACAGAATTTTATGCTCTTCGATGTAATCGGATAATTGTGCATTAACCAGTTTCTCCATGATCTTGGCTATAAAAGGAAGGTTGGAGATCGGACGGAAGTTGTTTGGATCTTTAGGATCCAGATTTGGTTTCTTTAGGAGAGATTTGAGGGAGGCCAATGTAAGGTCGTCTGGAAAGATTCCCTGAGATAGTGAACAGTTAATGATGTCAGCCAGTGTGTTGGAGATTGGGTCTGGTATTAGTAGGAGAAGTCTGGTGGGAATTCGGTCGAAGGGATGGGAGGAAGGTTTCATTTTCTTTAGTAGCGATTGGATCTCAGAGGCTGTATTGGGTTCAAATGATTCGAGAATGATGCCCTTGTTTTGGAGGTGATATGCTCTGTTCGGAGATGTAGTGCTGGAGGGCAGAAGTGTGAGGAGTTTAATGGTTTTGTTTTGGAAGAAGAGAGCTAACTCATCTGCTTTGGCTTGAGCTTGGGTGCTAGGGATAACCTCACTTGTTGTATTCCTTTCCATGTCATTTATAAATATATTGAAAAGCACCAGTCCAAGAACAGATCCCTGAGGCACTCCACTGTTTACCCTTTTCCACTGAGAAAATTGATCATTTAAGCCTACTCTGTTTCCTGTCTTTTAATCAGTTTGTAATCCACAAAAGGACATCGCCCCCTATTCCATGACTTTTTAGTTTTCTTAGAAGCCTCTCATGAGGGACTTTGTCAAATGCCTTTTGAAAATCCAAATACACTATAACTACTGGTTTAACTTTATCCACATGTTTATTAACCCTTCAAGGCAAGACTTTCCTTGGGTAAATCCATGTTGTCTGTTCCATTAAACCATGTCTTTCTATATTCTCTACGATTTTGATCTTTAGAATAGTTTCCACTATTTTTCCCAGCACTGAAGTCAGGCTCACTGGACTATAGTTTCCTGGATCGCCCCGGACCCCTTTTTAAATATTGGGGTTACATTGGCCACACTCCGGTCTTCAGGTAAAATGGATGATTTTAATGATAGGTTACAAATTTTAACTAATAGATCAGAAATTTCATTTTTTAGTTCCTTCAGTACCCTAGGATGCGTACCATCCGGTCCAGATGATTTGCTACTCTTTAGTTTGTCAATTGGCCTACTACATCTTCCACGTTCACAGTGATTTGGTTCAGTTCGCCTGACTCATCACCCTTGAAAACCATCTCCAGTACTGGTATCTCTCCAACATCCTCATTAGTAAACATGGAAGCAAAGAATTCATTTAGTCTTTCTGCAATGGCCTTATCTTCCCTATGAGCTCCTTTAACCCCTCGGTCATCTAATGGTCCAACCGACTCCCTCACAAGTTTCTTGCTTCAGACATATTTAAAAAAATTTTTATTATGAGTTTTTGCCTCTACGGCCAACTTCATTTCAAATTCTCTCTCTTTGCCTTCTTATCAATGTTTTACACTTAACTTGACATTGCTTATACTTTATCCTACTTTCTGTGATACTTTTTGCAAGTCAAACTTTCCAGAGAAGAGCAACCTTTCTGTTTTTTTATTTTAATTTTTTTTCAGTCGATTTAACAATTCATATTTGAGTTTTAAATCAATATGAGATACGAGCGGGCTTGCGGAGACATAAGTCTGTAGAGGCCACGATTTTTGTATCATGATCTGGTTTTAGGCATCTTGAAAAATAGATCGCGAACTCTTATCGTCATCTTATGGTAACATTCTTTACGTAACTTAAAAGTGCTTTTACCTTTTTCCTGTGTTGAAATTTCTTCACAAGGCATGTTCTTTTTTTTTTTTTGGAAAAGACAAAACCAGTTATTGAAACCTAACTTCTATCTTAATTCAAATTTTAAAATTAGAAATTTCTTTTAAAGATATGGAGAGTCGCAAACAAGCTATTAGGCTTTAATTCAGAGAGGTTTTCACCTATTTCCTCTTTAAAAGGTAATCCATCACTGTCCATTGCCACAATGTCCTTTGATACAAGACTTAGAATTACAAACAAGATAAACAAATTTAGTAAGAATGCATTTGAATGCAGTATCTGCATATCACACCAACTTACAATGAAAAAAACAGTTTTGCAAACCAAACAGTAGCAAGATTCATTAAAGGCTTATATAACCTAAAGCCTGCATTAAATCACCAACACCACAATGGGATTTGAACACAGTACTTTGGGAGTAACTGCAACCTCCATTTGAACAGTTCACTAGAGACATAAAATTTATCTGGATAGTACAATTTTTAAATGAAGTAACTTCAGCTAGGAGAGTACATGAACTACAAGCCTTAGATGACTACTCATCTTATATTCAAATATTCAAGGACAAAAGTAGTATTTAGAACACACCCAAGATTTCAACTTAAAAGTGGTATCACAATTCCATATTAACCAAACCATAACACTGCCAGCTTGTTTCAAAACCACATTTTAAACCAAAAGAACAAGCTCTGCACACACACACTGGACTGCAAACAAGCACTATTATTCTACTTGGAAAGAACAAAACACTACCGAAAATAAACACAATTATTCTTGTCATATGATATCAGTAAGAAAGAAAGATCAGTTAAAAAAAAACCAAACACAAAAAAAAAATCCAATCCCAAACTAATAAGATGGCTAACACAGAGCATATCTCATTGTTATAAAGGCATGAAAAAAGCTCCCACAATCAGTCAAAGACCATGAAATACAGCCAGTGGCCGCCTCAACAGTATTCACTAATTCCGCATGTATACAGGATGCCTGTAAAGCAGCAACATGGTCCACGTTACATATATTTACCAAGCATTACTGTTTAGATAAAGAAGCAGAACACTGACAGTTGCTTTGGACAAGCGGTACTGAGAAATGTTTTAAACTAAAAAAAAAAAAATTAAACCCCCACAAAAAACCTTCTTCCTGAAAAATTAAGAGTAAAACAGGATGCAGAACAAACATGACTTAAAATGTTTACCTACAACCCTTAGCTACGGAGTCCTCAAATACGTGATCTCTGTAGACAGCAAGATTAAACAGCCACACACACTCAGCTTCCTCACTTGTAAGTTGAAATTAGCTAGGTATTCAACTGAGACAGGGCACGTTGTAGCGAAAGCATAGGGAGGACAATGTATACTCAGGAAAAGTTCTAGTAACAAAGAGGCCCCTATTTGGACGCGTGGTTTCCACGCACTATTATTACAGTAAGGGGTAATAGCGCGTGGAAAATGCGCATCCAACCCCACTCCCCTTCCCCCCCCCCCCCCCCCCGAAACTAATAGCGCGCTCAACATGCAAATGCATATTGATGAGCCTATTAGTCCCGCTCGATACAGAAAGTAAAATGTGCAGCCAAGCCGCACATTTTATTCTCAGAAATTAACGCCTGCCCAAAGGCAGGCATTAATTTCGGCCAGCACCGGGAAAGTGTACAGAAAAGCAGAAAAAAACTGCTTTTCTGTACACCCTCCGACGTAATATCATAGCGATATTAAGTCGGAGGCCCCAAAAATTTAAAAAAATTAGAAAAATAAAATCTGCCCGCGGGTTGGAAAATGGACGTTCAATTTTGCTGGCATCCATTTTCCAAACCCGTGGCTGTCAGCGGGTTCGGCAACCGAAGCCAGAAAAATTAAGCGTTGGCTGTCAAACCCGCTGACAGCCGCTGCTTCTGCCAATAAGGAGGCGCTAGGGATGTGCTAGTGTCCCTAGCGCCTCCTTATTAGCGCAGGCCCTCATTTGCATACTGAATCGCTCGCCCAGGAGAGTGGCCTGGGCGCTCGTTGGGAGAGCAGGCGCTCGCCTCTGAGCGCTGGCTCTCCCACGCATTTTATTGAATTGGCCCGTTTCGGAGCTAGGCGAGAGCAGTATTTGACTCAGCACCATCGGATGGCATCACCCAGACGTGTGGCTGTTTGTCCTGCAGTCAATGGAGAATACCTGTCATACGTAAGCAACTTTGCTTTCTGTGTGGTGTAATTCTCAACACTTTTCCAAACATGGGGGTCAAGGGCATTACAAAGGGAGTTACAGAATTTTAATTTTAAATTCATGAAGTTGATGCAGGCTGGGCATTACTACCTATGAATGTTCTGAATTTACAAGTCAGAAATAAGGACAATTCAAACTTTGCTTGCCAAAAGGAGCAACACCACAAAAGCAGGAGGTAGAACACAAATGGAAACAATCCAAGGTCAACAACAGGGTGACCAAAGTGAAAGAAAGAGAAAAGAAAGGAGGAACAAGGCAGGAGAAAAGGAGGGGCAAAAAAGTGAGAGGCTGTTCACATCGGAATTGGCAGGGAAAGCAAAGTTAATTACCTATAGCAGGGGTTCTCTGAGGACACAGTCACACATATGGATAGCATCAGGCAGATATTTCTAGAGCTTTCATGTAGATCATTGTGGTCCTGTAGCTTTGCTTGGATCTGTGTATGTTTTATGACTGGGGCGAGGGCAGAACAATGCCAAAAGGAGAGCTGGGGGTGTCCTGTGGAACTGATGAACTGTTCTTTTCAGATAACTTACAGGCAAGAAATTTTGCTTTCTTTCAAGACAAGCAATGTGCTGCGTCACTCACAGGACTCACCAGGTGAGGACTCTTTAACAAACGGAATTACAACATGAGCTATCAAAAAGTGGGGAATGCTTGTTGGGGAAACCTTTTTTTCTAATTTTGTCATTTTTTTGAAACATGGAAGACAATCAGAAATTATAAAATGGACCCTGGTATTGGGGTCTACCCCTCCTTCTCCCCCAAAAAAGGACCAGAAAATGGACATTCCAAACTGTAACTATGACTAGACAGTAATGATGTGAATATGTGGATTAAACTCCAAGCCACAGTCTTACAAATCTCAGTGGAAGTAGACTTTAGATGGGTAATAGATATCATTATGGGCCTTGACATGCCCTTTTAAGTTCATGCCTGCCTGGGCATGAGGAGAAGATGCAATCTGCTACCCAATTAGAAATGGTGTTCTTTGTCACAGCACTCTCAAATCTATTTGGGTCAAATGAAACTAAACACTGGTTGGGCCTTCTATAGACTTGAGTCCATTCAAGGAAGAAGATGACAGCTCTCTTGCAATCCAGAGAATGAAGAATCTTTTCACCTTTATAGAGATGTATTTCCTTCTGGTCAATCATTCTGCTAACAATTTTTCATAGGCTACATCATCACTTTAGGCAGGAACTTAAGAGTGTGTGCACAGTACCATCCTATTATGATGAAATCTGGTATAAGGTAGATGAATCACTAGATCCTGGAATTCACCGATTCTGTAAGCTAAAGTGACCACCACCTAAAAAAAAAGGCTACCTTCAAAGTCAGGTACTTGAGCTCACAAGAGTCTGGAGTTGTAAAGTAATTTTCATCAGCTGCAGAAGGGTTCAAAATAAAGCAGCCTTCAACAACTAATAAGCCTTGCAAAAATGAGGTTTCCCTCCACATGCTGATAAGCATCAAATGCACTAACAATGTTGGCTTTTAGGCCAGACTCAGAAAGATGTACAAAGTATTCAGTTTTTGTACGAGACAAGAAAAGGAATCAAAGGCTTAGCCCTCACATCAGATGGCAAAACGCCTCCATTTGCAACCACAATGTCTCTTGCTAGATTCCTTTCTAGAAGTCTGAAGGATTTTAGAAATCTTTTAAAATTGTATTATATGCCTTTTCTGCTGAGAAGAGATGCAAAAGGTCTATCATGGATGTTCCCCGCATGCAGAATGCTACTCTTGCCCAAAAACCATTTGTGAGGATCCAGCTCAATCTGTCTGCTAGGACATTCTTCTTGCCTGACAGATAAGTGGCCCAGACCCACATCAGGACAGCTTCCTGACAATCCTGTGCCTACCTGCATGTTCACATAGAACACTGCTACCCAACTGTGTGTCGGAAAAGACCTATTTTATTGGTCAATTGATCTCTGAAATACTTTAGAGCCTACAGTATTGCCTTTTGCTCTAAGAAATTAATTTCCTGAGCAGAACAAAGGCCCTGGATGTGAATACATAGGCTCCCTTAGCCCAGGTTGGATGCATCTGTGGTTGGAAGAATTTGGAAGAAGATACATCTTGCCAGATTTGACTGAATCAATCACCAAGTCAGAGAATCCTTGAGGTGCTGGGTGATTTGGATGCTGCTTTGAAGATCCTGAGTCCACTGTAATTGTACAGTCCAGTGAGCTTGTCTTGTATGGACACATGCCAAGAGTGTTAGATATACCGTTTATGCCATATGAATAAACATACTCAACATGTTCCATGAAGTCTTCCATTTTATTTCTTTCCACTGAGGATATCAATGTGATATTTTCCTGTAGAAGAAAGCAAAATTGCTTACCTTGTAATAGGTGTTATCCCAGGACAGCAGGATGTAGTCCTCACATATGGGTGACGTCACCGAACGGAGCCCAGGGCGGGAAAGCTTTCTGTCAAAGTTTCTAGAAACTTTTGACTGGCCCTGTGAGGCCACTGAGCATGCTCAGCATGCTATGATATTCTCTGCCACAGGTGTCTCTCTTCAGTCTGTTATATAGCATGGAGCGATAGCAAAAAATAAAATAATAAAGGTATGAGACCCAACTCCGCGGGGTGGCGGGTGGGTTCTGTGAGGACTACATCCTGCTGTCCTGGGATAACACCTATTACAAGGTAAGCAATTTTGCTTTATCCCAGGACAAGCAGGATGCTAGTCCTCACATATGGGTGAATAGCAAGCTAGAGGCTGAGTCATGTTGTATTGAGGCAATATGGAAGTATTGTTGTTGAATGAGTCAGCCGAGGATTCCAGAACATTGGATGTAGAAGGAGTTGGGATTAAACAGGAAACAAGTTCTTTAAGACAGATTGTCCGTAGGCTGAATCATGTCTTCCTTCCTTGTCTAAGCAATAGTGAGCTGCAAAAGTGTGAAGAGAGGTCCATGTTGCTGCTCTGCATATGTCTAGTATTGGCACTGAACGAAAATGTGCTACTGAAGTTGACATTGCTCTTACTGAATGTGCCTTTACTCGCCCTTGAAGAGGAAGGCCTGCTTGTTCATAGCAGAACTCTATGCAATTCGCTATCCAATTGGATAGGGTATGTTTACCCACTGCTTTACCCGGTTTGTTTGGATCATAAGAAACAAAAAGTTGAGTGGATTTCCTATGGACTGAAGTACGGTTTAAGTAGAAAGCGAGTGTACGTTTACAGTCCAGGGTATGTAAGGCTGTTTCTCCTGGATGGGAATGAGGCCTTGGAAAGAATGTGGGTAAGTTTATGGATTGGTTCAAGTGGAATTCCGTAACCACCTTGGGAAGGAATTTAGGATGTGTACGGAGAACCACTCTGTCATGTAGGAATTTTGTATAAGGTTCGTATGTGACAAGTGCTTGTAACTCACTAACCCTTCTAGCTGAGGTAATAGCTATGAGGAAGATAGTCTTCCATGTGAGAAATTTAAGATTACATGAGTCGATGGGTTCGAAAGGAGAACGCATGAGTCTTGCAAGTACCAAATTCAGGTCCCAGCTTGGGACGGGTTTTCGAATTGGTGGTTTGAGGTGAGTTAAACCTCTCATAAATCTACTTATGAGAGGTTGTGTAGATATAGGTGCATCTGCTATCTTGTTATGGTAAGCAGATATTGCACTTAAATGTACTCTTACGGATGAAGTCTGAAGATCAGATTCTGAAAGATGGTATAAGTAATCTAAAAGAGAAGTTACGGGGCAAGTGAAAGGATTTATAATCCCTTGCTGAGCACCACAAAGTGGAATCTCTTCCATTTAGAAGCATAGTTTTTTCATGTGGAAGGTTTACGTGAAGCTATAAGCACTTGAGATATATGAGATGAAAGATTGAGTGGTTGTAAAATCAAGCTTTCAACATCCATGCTGTCAGTGACAGGGACTGGAGGTTGGGATGTCTCAACCGACCCTGATCTTGAGTAATGAGAGTGGGAGCTACTCCTAGACGAATTGGAACTCTGACTGAGAGGTCTAGAAGTGTGGGAAACCATACTTGTCGAGGCCAATGCGGGGCTATGAGAATCATGGCCCCCCTGTCCTGTTGTAGCTTCACTAGAGTTTTGGTTATGAGCGGTATTGGAGGATACGCGTATAACAGGCCTGAATTCCAAGGGCGAGCAAAGGCGTCCTTGGCTGGTTGGTTCTTCTGTCTGTGTAAAGAACAGAAGTTGTCCACTTTGTGATTCAGAGGTGATGCAAAGAGGTCGATTGTCGGTTGACCCCAGCGTTGAAAGATCCTGGTTGCTATGGTAGGATCCAGGGACCATTCGTGCGGTTGGAAATGACGGCTGAGGCGGTCCGCCACTACATTGTGGATGCCTGCCAGATATGTGGCTCGTAGAGACATTGAGTGAGTCAGGGCCCAGCCCCATATCTGTGCAGCTTCTTGACAAAGGAGATACGAGCCCGTACCTCCCTGTTTGTTGATGTACCACATGGCTACTGTATTGTCTGTCTGAATGAGAACAGTCTTGCGCGAAAGGCAATCCTGGAACACATGCAGTGCGTAACGTATCGCTCGAAGTTCCAGAAAATTGATTTGGTATGTTGCTTCGAGTTTTGTCCAGGTTCCTTGTGTGTGGAGATTGTCTATATGAGCTCCCCATCCCAAGGTGGAGGCATCCGTAGTTAAAGTAGTCTGTGGGACCGGTTGTTGGAAAGGTAGGCCTTTGCACAGGTTGTCCCTGTTGGTCCACCAAAGTAGAGACGATCTTAGTTGGTGGGTCACTTGAATTGGATAGTGTAATGGTTGAATTGCTTGGATCCATTGTGACCTTAAAGTCCATTGAGTTACTCTCATGGCTAGTCTTGCCATAGGGGTAACATGAACTGTTGATGCCATGTGACCTAACAGAATCAGAAACTGATGAGCTGTGGTTTGCTTCCATAAGGAAATGGACCTCGCTAACTGAATAAGGGTTTCCGCCCGTTCTATGGGTAGAATGGCCCTTGCGAGGTTTGTGTTCAACTCTGCTCCTATGAATTGAAGCATTTGAGTTGGAGTGAGATGTGATTTTTGATAATTGACGAGAAATCCCATGGAGTGAAGTAGAGCAATTGTCCGGTTGAGAGAAGTTATTGCTCCTTGTTGAGATGGACTCCTTATGAGCCAGTCGTCTAGATATGGAAAAACATGGACACCTTCTTTGTGTAAGTGTCCTGCTATTACTGCTAGACATTTGGTGAAGACTCTGGGAGCAGATGCTAGTCCAAAAGGGAGAACTCTGTATTGGTAATGTTGAGGACCCACTGTGAAGCGCAGGTATTTGCGATGAGGGGGGTATATCGGAATGTGAGCATAAGCGTCTTGAAGATCCAGAGAACAAAGCCAATCCTTTGCTTGAAGAAGTGGAAGTATGGTACCTAGAGAAACCATCCTGAACTTTTCCTTCTTTAGAAATTTGTTGAGATTTCTTAGGTCTAGGATGGGACGTAGGCCTCCTGTTTTCTTTGGAATGAGGAAATATTTGGAGTAGAATCCCCTGCCCTTCTGCTTCCGAGGCACTGGTTGAATGGCCTTGGATTTCAGAAGGGTGGATAATTCTGTTTGTAATTGATGAAGTTGAGATCTTTGTTGTTGGCATGATGTTGGTGGAAATTCTGGAGGAATTGAAGTGAAATTTAGTTTGTAACCTCGGGCAACTATTGAAAGAACCCATTGATCTGAGGTTATGTTTTGCCAATTTTCGTGAAAAAGGGATATTCTGCCTCCAACTGGTAGGTTTGGTTTGGGATTGCAAGGTTGAGTCTGTTCTCTGGTGTAATCCTCAAAAGCCTGTTGCAGGCCCTGTTTGCGCAGGTGGTTGTGGGCGGGCAGGTCTGGGTTGTCTGGCTTGAGAACGCTGAGTTGGCCTAGTTGATCTACCTCTATTTGTTGGTTGGTAGTACCTGCGTGGTCTGTAGTAAGAGCGTCTTACATCTCTTCGTGGAGGACGACGAGAAGGTTGACTAGCAGGTTCTTGTGGGGTCTGAGACAGTTGTTTCAGTGTCTCCGTGTGGTCTTTGAGTTGTTGAACCGCTTCCTGAATTTTATCTCCAAAGAGATTGTCGCCAAGACAGGGAAGGTCAACAAGCTTATCCTGAACCTCAAGTCTGAGGTCAGATGCCTTGAGCCAGGCCCACCGGCGAGCAGTGATTCCTGCTGCTGCTGTTCTTGAAGCAGTTTCGAAGTTATCATAAACTGCTCTTACTTCATGTTTGCCCGCTTCAAGTCCTTTTGATATAATTTCTTGAGCAGGTTCTTGGAATTGAGATGGTAAGGAAGTAACGAATTGTTCCATCTCTTTCCAGAGATTTCTTTGATGTTGAGTTATATAGAGTTGATATGCAGAGATTTTTGTACTCAGCATGGAACTCTGGTAAATCTTTTTACCTAATGTGTCCAGAAACCTGTGCTCCCTGCCTGGTGGGATGGAGGAGTGTGGACGCACACGTTTAGACTTCTTCTGTGCTGATTCCACAACGACAGATTGATGGGGCAATTGTTGTTTATGATACCCCGGAGCTGGTTGAACAATGTAAGTAGTTTCTACTCTTTTGTTTACAGCAGGTATGGAAGCTGGGTGTTCCCAGATTCTTTTTTGAAGTTCCAGTAACACCTCATGTACAGGTATTGCTAGTACCTGTTTGGGTGGATCCACAAACTGTAGTACTTCGAGAGTTTGTGTTCTGGTATCCTCCTCAGCAGCCAATTTAAATGGAATGGAATCAGACATAGTTTGTACGAAGGATGAGAAGGATAGATCTTCCGGAGGTGACTTCTTTCTTCGGTCAGGAGAAGGAGGATTGGACATGAATTCCTCTGAGGAAAATTGAGAGGGTTCATCATCATCCCAGGATTCTTCTGATTCCTCTCTATAAGTTGTTGGAACTGGAGAGGCTTGCAGTCCGGAAGGTCCAGGTTGTGGATCATCGAGGAAAAAATCAGCAGATACCTTCTTTTTTGTAATAGGTGGTAATTTGTCGATGACTTTTTGGTATCTTTGTAGGAGACGATGATAAAAAGCTTCATCGCGGACCTCCTCCGATGGAATAGGTTGCTGCAGAGATGCAGTCGTTTGATTCGTCGATGGAATTTGAAAAATCATCGATGTAGATTGAGTCAGTACTCTCGGTGTAGTGGTTATAGTATCCGCCGAGGATCTTGATGGAAAAGGTGTTGTTGTCATCGGTGTTATCACCGGCATCGATGATGTAGGTATCGGCATCGATGTTGAGGACATCGGCATCGATGTTGAGGACATCGGCATCGATACTGAGGACATCGGCATCGATATCGAGGGTATCGGCATCGACTCCGAGGTCGGCATCGACAGGCCTGTCGGGAGTTGTTGCTCTTGAAGAGCTTGGAAAACAGCTTGTTTAATCAGTGCAGACAATTCAAGCTGTGGTGTGAGCGAAGGAGCCGATGGTGTATGCGATGGTATTGCAACGACCATCGATGACGGTGTTGGTGTCGGTGGCGGCGAAGGCCCAATCACCGGCGTCTCTTGGTTTTTAGACCCCTTTGGCATCGACTCGTCCTGGGACAGTGTTTCGGAGGATGATCGATGGCGATGGCGATGTTTAGTTTTGGAGCGTTCTGTTGACGTGGCAGAACGTACAGAAGATGGCGAGGATGAACGGTCCCCCCGATCCATCCGGACGCGGGTTTTTTTAAGGAGGATTTTCTTCGTAGCTCCAGCCGGAGACGAACTCGGTGCTTTTGAGGAAGAAGGAATTAGTTGAAGAGAAAAAAGGTGTTCCATCTTCTCTTGTCTGGCCTTTCTTCCCTTGACCGTCATTTCAGCACATTTTTCACAGGAATTAACATCATGTTGTTTCCCGAGGCACATTACACACTCCGAATGGGGATCAGTAATAGACATAGTTCTATTACAGACCGGACATTTTTAAAACCGGTCGCCATTTTCGATCGACGGCTGTCGATGAAACGAACGTGTGAAAAAATTTTCAGCCGAAAATTGTGAAACAGACAGTACTCACCAGCCGGCGAGGCAGAGAACTTCCCGTGACAGAGAATATATAGAAAAAATTGACTTTTAGTCAAAACGATATTCCCAACGGTAGGGCTATCGGTCCGCGGTGCGAACGGCAGCGCGGAAAAATGAAGGACTGAAGAGAGACACCTGTGGCAGAGAATATCATAGCATGCTGAGCATGCTCAGTGGCCTCACAGGGCCAGTCAAAAGTTTCTAGAAACTTTGACAGAAAGCTTTCCCGCCTGGGCTCCGTTCGGTGACGTCACCCATATTTGAGGACTAGCATCCTGCTTGTCCTGGGATAAAGGCTTTTGCTCAAGACCTATCTGGCGGAGCTCTTATAAATTTCAACTGAGAGGATGAACTCAAATGGCATTTGGAATAATTATGACAAATCCTAGCATCTCCAGCACCTAGATGGTTTTGTTCATTGATTCTATCGCACCTCCTTGAGATCTGATTTTGACTAATTGTCTAGTAGGGAAATACATGCACACCCAAAGTGAGTATATGCCAAGCCACCAAGGCAAGTCATGTTGTGAACATATCTGCTGCTGAGACTAGAACAAATGGCAGTACGCAATATTGGAAGTGGGTGTTTTCCTATACAAATCTGAGGTATTTCTGTGACCTGAAAATATATCTATGTGGGTAAAAGCAACCTTTAGATTGAGGAAGCATAACTGATCTTTTTCTATGAGGAGAATAAAGGTGCCCAGGGAAATAATTTTGAACTTTTCCTTTACTAGCAGAGGTGGCCAACTGTAGTTCTCAAGAGCTAAAAACAGGTCTGATTTTCAAGATATCCACTGTATGAGATAGATTTACATGCAGTGTCTCTACTGTATGCAAATATATCCAATGCTCTCCAAGAGTTTCTCAATACGCCCCAGATGAGAACGACATTCTCTCTGAACCATCTTCCTGCATCTGGAGCAGTCTGACGTTAATAGTTGTCCCCTAGGTAAAGCACATACTGTATCTATCATAGGGATTCATGACAGATATGTCCACACCAAGGGCACTTACCAAAGCTGCTAATCTTCTTCTACTTCTTGGGCATTGACCAAAAAAAAAATGAACGAGATTAAATCAAACGCCTTGATTTTATAAAAAATGTGACCAATTACTCTCAATGCACAGATACCAATGCAATCAGCAGAAAACAAAAAAATAAAGAAAATTAACTCGATAGAGGGAAAAAACCTACTTCGTGAACCTGTATGGGATGGAAGGTGAATCAAAAGGCTATAGGATGAAAATCATGCAAAAAGAAATCTCTTTCCGTGAGAGAGACCAGAATCGTAATTCCATGGAAAAACTAGAACAGAGGGCTCCATGCAACATTCTTAAACTGGGACCAGATAGGCTCAATCAGATGATGTCACCTGTGAGAACTGCTACAGCCTGCTTGTCCTCGGAGAAACGTTGATTAGGGTTAATATTATTTTGTTCCACCTGTTGATGAATGGAGAGCTAGTGATCTGCTACATTGAAACCCTCACTGTGGCTAGAAGCCAGAGAATAACTTGTGTTACTCTGAAGGCTGGCGATCTGCCTGTTTTCCTGAGTCATTTTTGCTCTGCCTTGTTTCCAACATTACTGCTTCCATACTTTTGTATTATTATTTATAGATTGCAAATAATAAATATTAAAGTATCCTTGATATCATGAATACAAACACATTAAAATCCATTACAGCAAGTGAAGTTGCTTACCTATAACAGGTATTGCCCGTGGACAGCAGGAAAAATCAGCCTCACAAGTGAGCGGCGTCTTCAGACAGCACCAGCTTGGACAGAGTAACTCATTTGCGAGAGAGAAGTTGAGTTCGCCAATTCCAGAAAATGTTTCAGGTGTCACTAGGGTACACTCATGCATAACTGTGCCAACAGTCACATGTATCGTGGCTGCCAGATGGCCAAATAACTGCAGAAATCTCCTTGCTGTTATTGTGGTTTGACTAAGGATTGAACATATCAACAACTGTAGGTTGCTCATCCATTGGACTGGTAGGATGGCCTTGCCTGTCAATGTATCTAAACCGTTTGCCCATGAAACGGAGAATGTGTCTCTGGACTGAGAGTGTTTGCTGCGAATGAGAGAGCAGAAGTTCTCTACTTTGCGGTTTTGAGGAGACGCAAAGAGGTCTATCTAAGGATATCCCCATTGTTGGAAGATGGAGTTCGCTACTGAGGGGTTGAGAGACCACTCGTGCGGTTGAAAGATGTGACTCAGCTTGTCTGCCAACACATTGTCCACTCCAGGCAAGTAGGTGGCTCCTGAGGTACATCGAATGGGAGAGAGCTTCCGCTCATATCTGTGCAGCTTCCTGACACAGAAGGAAGGAGCCCGTGCCTCCCTGTTTGTTGATTTACCACATGGCCACCTGGCTGTCTGTCTGGATCAGGATGACTTGATTTGAGAGGCGATCGTGAAAGGCCCTAAGAGCATATCTTATTGCTCGAAGCTCCAGGAAATTTATTTGGTGTTTGGCTTCCTCTGGAGACCAAGATCCTTGTGTCTGCAGATTGGCAATATGGGCTCCCCAGCCGAGGTTGGAAGCATCGGTGGTGAGAGTTAATTGAGAGTCTGGAGCCTGAAAGGGCAAGCCTTGGAGGAAATTGATCTGATTTTTCACCAGGCAAGAGACTAACAGAGTGAGTCGGTTACGTGGACAATGGTTCGACAGAGGCTGAATGCTTTGAGTCCATTGAGACCTTAGAGTCCACTGCATGACTCTCATGGGCCAAACAGGCCATTGGTGTGACCTGAACTGAGGACCGCCATGTGTCCCAGGAGGATGAGAACGTGGAGTGCAGTCGCAGAGTGCTGAGACTGTAGCTGGTGTGCCAGAGACACGAGAGTGAGAGCACGCTGTCGAGGCAGAAAAGCCTTTGCCTGCAAGTCTGCCCCAATGAATGACAAGGTATGAGATGGGACTAAATAGGATTTGTCGTAGTTGAAGAGAAATCCTAATGAAATTAGAGTGTGTAAGGTTAGATTGAGGGACGACTGAGCAGCTTGCTGAGTGGGAGTCTTGATTAACCAATCATCTAGATAGGGGTAGATGTGAACACCTTGAGTCCTGAGGAAGGCTGCAACTACTACGAGGCATTTTGTGAAGACTCGTAGCACAGATGCTAGGCCGAATGGAAGCACTCGGTACTGATAGTGCTTGGGGCCTACTAGAAACCTCAGGTATTTGCGATGAGATGGAGTTATTGCAATATGAGTGTATGCATCCTGGAGGTCCAGAGAGCCAGTCTCCTCTTTGTAGAAGAGGAAGAAGCGAGCCTAAGGTTATCATATTGAATTTTTCTCGCTGGAGGTACTTGTTGAGGGGCCCGTAGGTCCAGAATAGGATGAACACCTCCCGATTTTTTGGGGATTAGAAAGTACCGGGAATAGAATCCTAGACCATGCTGAGAGTAGGGTACGGGTTCTATTGCCTTGGACTGGAGAAGGAGGGAGACCTCCTGATCCAGAAGGATGGAGTGATCGGATGTTTCTCCACATCGGTAGAGGTGGGGAGTCCGGTGGCACGGAGAGAAAGTCAGACGGTAACCCTGAGCAATTATCGCCAGTACCCATTGGTCTGAGGTGATTGAGTGCCATATGTTGTTGAAGTGGCACAGTCGACCTCCCACTGGTATGTGAGGTAATGGAAGCTGGTTGCTGCTCTCTAGGTAGAAGTCAAAAACCTGAAGCAGGACCTGGTTTGAGGAGCTGCTTGCGCTTTTTGTTTCCGTGTCTGACGAGACTAGGCTTTTTGAAAAAGGTCTCGTGGAACGGGATCTGGTTGGTGGCAGGTAGGACTTCTTCGGGCAGAAGAATGACTTATTAAGAGTCCTTTCGGAAGGGCTGTTTTGAAGAGTAATCAGAAGACATCAGAGAGCTGTCTTAGGGTCTCATGATGGTCCTTAAGTTCCGCCACCGTCCGTTGAATCTGTTCGCCAAACAGATTATCTCCTACACAGGGGTATGTCAGATAACCTGTTTTGTACCTCAGGGCGAAGGTCGGAAGACTTGAGCCAGGCCCATCTCCTTGCCGAAATAGCAGCTGCAGATACCCTAGTAGCAGTGTCAAAGATATCGTAAGATGATCTGATCTCATGCTTGCCTGACTCAAAACCCTTGTTTACTAGGGTTTGGAGCTGATCTTGAAATTGCTGAGGCAGGGAATCTGTGAAAATCATGTATCTGCTTGAAAATGACCCTATTATATTGGGTCATATAGAGCTGATAAGCGGCAATTCAGGTGATGAGTATTGATCCTTGGAAGACACGGCGACCAATGGCATCTAGAAACTTCTGTTCCTTGCCAGGGGGAAAAGAAGTGTGAGGCTTTGATCTCTTTGCTCTTTTCTGTGCAGATTCTACCACTACAGATTGATGATCCAATTGAGGTTTCTGAAAACCCGGAGCTGACTGCACCAAATAGGTAGTGTCAGCTTTTCTGTGGACTGGAGCAATGGAGCCAGGATGTTCCCAGTTCTTCTTGAGGAGATCCAGAAGAACCTGGTGGACAGGGATGGGGGTTATTTCCTTGGGAGCATCCAGGAATTTTAGCAACTCCATCATCTGATGTCTATCATCCTGTTCAGTCTGTAATTGGAAGGGAACCAATTCAGACATTTGCTTCACAAAATTTATAAAGGAAAAGTCCTCTGGAGGAGAACGCTTTCTACTTTCAGTGGGTGAAGATGATCTAGGCTCCGAAGGAATAATTGGAGGCACCGATGAAGGCATCGAGGGTATCGATGGATGGTTCGGTGGTGCCGACGGGCATACTGGCACCAATGGTTGGACCGATGGCGATGGATGTATCGGCATCGAAGGCTGAGGTAGAACTCCCGATGGAGGGATGCGGAATGGTGTTTCTCCTCCCGATGACAGAGTAAGCGGGGAGGGCACCGGAGCCATCGGCGGAAAACTGGCAATGAGCGCTTCCATCCTGGAGAGCAGCGGTGCCAACGCTGCTGGAATCGGGTCAGTGGTCGGTTCCACAATTGGTACTGGTGTTGGTGCCGGAGGAACCTGTAGTCGTTGCATCTCCTTGTCGATGGCCTCCTGAACCATCCGGTCCAGTTCTTCTCGGAGACCTGGAGCAAGCAGCCCCGGCTCCGGAACAGAAGAAGGAGGCAGAGGCATAGCGGAGGGACCACCGTTAAAGGCGGAGTCGCGGCTCCCGATACCCTGTCGGGTGAGGGTTGCCTCGGTGACCTGGTCGCCGAAAAGGTCGGTGCCTTTTCTGGACAGGGTTTCTTCGATGTCGGCTCAGATGATGGCGAGGTCGATGATTTTGCTCCCTCGATGGACCGAGACTTTCGATGTCGATGTTTGTCCCTGCAATCCCCTCGGTCCTGAGGAGGAGTAGAGGGTGTCGAAGGCCGAGATGTCGTCGATGCCGGACGGTCACCGGCCGGTGGTCGATGCTGGCGGCGAAGTTGACGGAGCCGGTTCTGACGACGTCGATGCAAATGGACGGAGTCGGAGTTTGAGCATGGAAGAGAAGTTCCATCTTCTCCATTCTGGCCTTGCGACCTTTTGGTGTCATTAGGGTACATCTGGTGCAGGTGAAGACATCGTGCTCTTGTCCAGGAACACATTACACAGACTTTATGGGGGTCTGTGATGGACATGGTGCGATACAGTCTGGGCACCGACAGAAACCCCCGACACCATGGGCTATTGGAAAAAATTGAGACGCAGTACAGTCGATGGCCAGTAGGCCGCGAGGGCCAAACTCGACGGAGAATGGGTAAAAAACTTACCAGAGTACCGCGGGGCTTGAAAAAGTTAAAGGAGGGACTCCTATGGGGCAAATTAACTTTTAATAATTCCGTGAGGAAAATTCCTGTCAGGAATCTCTGCAGAGCTCCTTAACCGCGAGGCTACTGCTGCGTGGAAAAAAGAAGACTGAAGGGGGACCCCTCCTGGCTGCAGGGTTAGTGCCATGCTGGGCATGCCCAGTAGGGGCCAGTCAAAGTTCTGGAAACTTTGACAAAAAAGTGTTCCATGATTGGGCTCCATCCTGTGATGTCACCCATATGTGAGGAATACCATCCGCTTGTCCTGTGAGAAAACAGTAATAGTAAAGGAAACTGTTTAATAAGAATCATTTAGTTAACAAAAATGGTTTTTTGTTTTTTTTTTTGCAACCGGTAGAAATGTGGACAAGCTAACGTGAGGTAGAAAAGTTCTGCAAAATTGCAGACCCAGTGAGGATCTGCTGCCGACCTGCTGGTCAAGACAATAGTGAGAAGCAAAAGTATGCAGAAGAGACCAGGTAGCTGCCTTGCAGATGTCCTGAATTGGTACTCACGGATATGTGCAATGGAAGTTGCTGTTGCTCAGATCTGGTGGGCTTTTCACCGAGCCCACCAGGGCTAGTGTTTGGAAGTATAGCAGTATTGAATACAAGCTTGAGCCAGGTAGAGAGAGAGAGTTCTTTTCTAAACTGGTTGGCCTGGATTATTCGGGTTGAAGGAAAAACAATTATGAAGAATGTATGAGGTCTTCAGTGGTGCTCTTGTAATAAGCTAATGCTCGTTTACAGTCAAGGGTTTGTAGAAGTTTTTGCAAAAAACTGGTAAGGTGATCGTTTCATTCAAGTGAAAGGCAGAGACTGCCTTAAGTAGGAAAGAAGGGTGTGTCCATAAAACCACCTTATCGTGATGAAATTGAAGCTAAGGGAAAGTGATTACTAGTGCCTGGAGTTCGCCGACTCTCCTGGCATAGTGACCAGGAAAAGCACTTTCCATGTTAGAAATTTGAGGGAAGAAGATGCTATAGGTTCGAAGGGGGGATACATCAATGCTTCCAGAACTAAATTGATATCCCATGGCACTATTGGTTTCTTGAAAGGAGGGTGTAAAGGGAGTAACCCTTTCATAAATTTGGCAATCAAGGGATGAGATAATATGGAACCGTCCTGGTGCAATCGATGATAAGCTGCAATGGCACTCAGGTGGACTCTAATAGAAGTAATTGCTAGCCCAGAAGGGATAAATGATTGTAGATAAGATAGTATCAACTCTGGTGAACAAGAGAAGGGATCCAGATCATGGAGTGCACACCAGGCAGAGTATCGCTTCCATTTAAAGGCATAGTTGCGTCTGGTGGAAGGCTTCCGTACTGCAATGAGAACATTCAGAATGCAGATTGGAGATTCAAGGAGGTTAATATGTCCCGTTCCATCTCCAAGCCGTTAAATTTAGGGAGGCTTGCATCGGGTGGATTAAGGCCCCTCCGTTCTGGGAAAGGAGGGTTGGGTCTTTTGGTAGAAGAATTGGTGTCCGAATGGATAGACGGAGAAGGTATGCATACCGTGGCTGTCTGGGCCTCGCAGGTGCTATGAGGATTAAGTCTGCTGTGTCCGCTATACATTTGTGGATCGTGCGTGAGATTAGCGGAATCGGAGGAAAGGCGTATAGTAGACCCTTGTCCCAGGGAATCAGGAACGCATCTTCAGAAGTTCTGTAGTTGCTGGTAAGGAGGGAGCAAAATCTGTCCACCTTCCGGTTCTCTTCCGTTGCAAAGAGATCTATGTCCAGCGTTCCCCACAATTGGAAGATTTTGTTTGCTTTGGTTAGACTGAGTGACCACTCGTGTGGATGGAAAACTCTGCTGAGTCTGTCCGCTTTGATGTTCACCAGGCCTGGCAGGTACGAGGCCTGAAGGAAGATGCGGTTGCGTTCCGCCTACTCCCAGTGATCACTTGTCTTCAAAATTGTTAAAGGGAAGGGAGAAAGTGAGAGTGTTTTTCTCCAAAAAGCCTTCAGATACTGTACTACCAATCGGTACAATGTTCAAGTACGTCAAACTCCAGAATTCTTGGTGGAGACAAGGTAGTCCCCCCACTGGTGCTCGAAATATCACAAAACCCTAGGGCATGGTCTCTTCCCTCTGCAGTGACTGGTGCTAAAATTTCTGGGAATTTACACTAACTTGAACTCCTGGTTGAACAACAAGAGCCAGTAGCAATACCAACCTAAGAAGGAATGATGCACCTGTGACTCTGTTTGGAGGACTTTGAGTCTACCATGGCTGCTGAAGAAATATCTCCAGCCAATGTCTCAGTGGACAAAACCTAAGAGAGGAGAGATGCAGCTGTGTGGAAACTGCCATGCACAGGCACTGAATGCACTTTAGGTCTTTCTAGAAAGCTCTGGAAGTATCCATTCATTCAGTGCTGAGTACAGTCACATAACCCATGTGTGTGACTGGTGAACTGCCAATCTTCAAAGAAAGAAGACAAGAAGGCAGAAAGTCTTTAAAATGGCAAAGAGAATATAGCAGACATGCTAATGGGTAAGTAGTTTCCACAGAACAGATATTAAATAGTAAGAGACTTGTGTCAGATGGTAGGGAGAGGTATGAACAATAGATTTCCAAGAGCTGGTACAGAGGCATATATCAAAAGATCAGAGAGGAAAGATAAGAATGTAGATTTCAAATCATTTCACTAAGAAAGGCAAATTGGTTCTTACCTGTTAATTTTCGTTCCTGTAGTACCACGGATCAGTCCAGACCAGGGGTGGGCAAGTCCGGTCCTCGAGGGCTGCAAACCAGTCAGGTTTTCAGGATACCCCTAATGAATATGCATGAAATAGATTTGCATACAACTGAGGCAGTGTGTATGCAGGTCTCTCTCATGCATATTCATTAAGGACATCCTGAAAACCCGACTGGTTTGCAGCCCTCGAGGACCGGAATTGCCCACCCCTGGTCCAGACAGTGGGTTGAGCCTCCTGTCCAGCAGATGGAGCCAGAGAAAAACTGAAAAGGCATACCATATAAGGACAGAGCTCACCCTGCGACCCTCAGTATAAGTGTTATCAAAGCAGAAAAACCAAACGCAAATCGAACCAGAATAAGATCAAGCAAGTAACAAAGCCAACAAGGCTAATATAATGAGAACATTGAACAGTGCAAGAAAAATCAGCTCTTGTCTATGTGTTAGATACATCCAGTGCCAAATCATGTTACACCAAAGTTCTGCAAGGAAGAAGGCATTCTCCAGAGCTAAAAAGGAAAAAACTACGAGCGGACTGACAAAAGAAAAATGGGAGGGAGTCTGGACTGATCCGTGACACTACAGGAACGAAAATTAGCAGGTAAGAACCAATTTTCCTTTCCCTGTACATACCTAGATCAGTCCAGACAGTGGGATGTACCAAAGCTTCCCTAAGTAGGGGTGGGACCCGAGACAGTCCCGCTTGGAGCACATGTCTGCCAAAAGAACCAAAAACTGGCGCCTGAACGTAAAGACGATAATGCAGAGCAAAAGTATGCATAGATTTCCACGTAGCCACTTTGCAAATTTCCTGAGGAGAAACCAACTGGCTCTCTGCCCAAGAAGTAGCCTGCGAACGCAGAGAATGGGCTTTTAGTCCCTCCGGAACTGGCCGGCCCCGACAAAGATACGCCGATGCGAACGCCTCCTTTAGCCAGTGAGCAGTGGTGGCTTTAGAGGCCTTCTGACCTTTATGAGGATCACTCCATAAAACAAAGAGATGATCAGAGACTCTGAAATCATTAGTAACCTGCAAGTACTGAAGGAGAACACGCTTAATATCCAAGTGTCGGAGATCAGCACCCGACATGGCAGCAATATCCTCCGGAGAAAAGGCAGGGAGCTCCACCGATTGATTGACATGAAAGGAAGAAACTACCTTTGACAGAAAAGAAGGGACCGTCTTTAGAGAAACCCCCAAATCAGAGAATCATAGGAAGGGTTCCCAGCAGGATAAAGCCTGCAGCTCAGAAACCCTCCTGGCTGAGCAAATAGTCACGAGGAACACAGTCTTAAGCGTGAGGTCCTTGAGCGTGGCCGACTGAGGGGTTCAAAAGGTACCGCACAGAGAACCCGTAAGACCAGGTTAAGATTCCAAGATGAGCAAGTAGCCCTGACCGGCGGATTCAAATGCTTAGCCCCCTTAAGAAATCAAACGACATCTGGATGGGCAGCCACAGAGTAACAGTCCAGCCTGCCCAAGAGGGAGCCAAGAGTCGAAACCTGAACCTGCAAGGAGTTGAAAGAGAACCCTTTAGAGAGCCCGTTCTGAAGGAAGGAAAGAACCAGAGACACCGGGGCCCTGCGCGTCGATACGCCAGCCTCCACGCACATATCAAAAATACTCCAAACCCGAACATAAGAAAGAGATGTCGAGGTTTTACGGGCCCGCAATAGCGTGGAAATCACTTCCTCCTTGTAGCCCCTTTTCCTCAGCCGCTGCCGCACAAAAGCCAGGCTGCAAGACAAAAGCGATCTGCCTGATCTAAAAATACTGGACCATGTCGCAGGAGGTTGTGGAGGTGAGCGAGATGAAGAGGGCAGTCTGACACGAGATTCACGAGGTCCGCAAACCATGGTCTCCGAGGCCACTCCAGCGCTATGAGAATGACCGGCCCATGGTGAATTTCTATCCTTCTGAGAACTTTTCCCACCAGAGGCCAAGGAGGGAATACGTAAAGAAGGACATCGCTAGGCCAGGGCAGGACCAGAGCATCCACACTCTCCGAGCAGTGTTCTCTCCTGTGCCTGAAGAACCGAGGAGCCTTCGTGTTCTTCAGGGTGGCCATCAAGTCCAAGTGGGGGACCCTCCACCTGCGGCAACTAGATCCATTGCCTCGTCTGACAACTCCCACTCTCTGGGGGTTGAGATGCTGATGACTGAGGAAGTCAGCTTGAACATTCTCCTTTCCTGCAATGTGGGAAGCCGCCAGGCGGTCCAAATGACGTTCCCTCCAAGCGAACAATAGGCAGGTCTCCAGGACTACCAGGCAACTCCTGGTGCCCCCCTGGCGATTGATGTAAGCTACCATGGTGGCATTGTCGGAGAGGACTCTCACCGCTTTGCGATGGATGAAAGGGAATGAAGAACTTGAGTGCCAGTTGAACTGCCTGGGCCTCCAGACGATTGATGTGCTATTTGGATTGGATCGAAGACCAAGAGCCCTGTGCCAATTGAGTCTGACAAACTGCTCCCTAGCCGGAGAGGCTGGCATCCGTCGTCATGACAATCCACTGGGAGTCTCCAGGGGCATGCCCCTCGACAGGTGGTCGAGAGAGAGCCACCACTGCATGCTGATGATGGTAGACTCGGGAAGTGGTATGGGCGCCCGAAACGCCTCTGAGACCAGCTTCCAACGGGCCAGTAAAGCTTTCTGCAAAGGACGCATATGCGCAAATGCCCAGGGCACCAGATCTATAGTGGAAGCCATAGAGCCCAGAACTTGAAGTTAATCCCAGGCCGTGGGTATCGACAGAGATAAGAGATGCTGTACCTGCTGCATGAGCTTGAGTGCATGGACCTCGGGCAGGGAGACCTTGGACACACAAGTGTTGAAGTGAGCTCCCAGAAATTCCAGAACTTGAGAGGGCCAGAGGTTGCTCTTGGAGTAGTTGACTATCCACCCGAGGAAGGTGAGCACCAACACCACCCGACTGACCGCCATCACACAGAGCTGCTCAGACTTCGCCCGGATGAGCCAATCGTCTAGGTAGGGATGGACCAAGACCCCCTCCCTCCGGTGAAAGATCGCCATCACCATCATCACCTTGGTGAACGTGCGAGGGGCAGAGGCGAGCCCGAACGGGAGAGCTTGGAACTCAAAATGCCGGCCCAGTATGACGAAGTGAAGATACTTCTGGTGTTCCTTGTGAATTGGGATGTGAAAGTAAGCTTCTGTGAGGTCGAGCGAAGCCAGGAACTCACCGGAGTGAACTGCCACAATGACTGCCCTCAGGGTTTCCATCCAAAAATGGGGAACCTTGAACACCCAGTTGATTTTCTTGAGGTCCAGAATCGGTCAGAAGGAACCGTCCTTCTTGGGGACGAGGAAGTAGATGGAATAGTGGCCGGATCCCTGTTCTTCTGGAGGAACAGGAACTATGGCCCCCGAGGTCCAGGAGCCTGTCGAGAGTCTGGCACACCGCTGGCCATTTTCGACTGCTGCATGGAGAGATCAGTTGGCTGTCGGGAAGATCCCGAGCAAATTCTAACGCATAATCTTTGGCGATCACACAGAGGACCCACTGATCCGTGGTGATTTTGGCCCATTCCGCAAGAAAAAAGGACAGACGCCCACCTAAGGCGGGAGCGAAGGAATGGGTCTGCCTCATCTCATTGCGAGGACTTGGCGGCGGATCCATGGGGATTGCCATCCCGGAATGGTCGACGTCCTCAAAAGATATGAGACCATGCCTGCGATCTGGAAGACGCAGGACGCTGAGAAGACCCCCTCGTTTTGCTGTATCTGCGCTGACCCCGGAATCAGAGCGTGAAGGAAAAAAGGGATTTTGAATGTTTAGGGTGGTCCTCAGGCAGCTTATGAACCTTGTTATCTCCTAAGGATTTAATAAGCTGTTCCAAGTCCTCCCCAAAAAGCAACTTACCCTTGAAGGGGAGAGTGCCTAACTGAGGCTTGGAAGAGGAGTCCGCTGCCCAGTTATGCAGCCAGAAGAGCGGTCTGGCGGAGACCGCTGAGACCATAGCCCTGGCCTGCACCTGGAGATCATAAAGGGCATCAGCCCCATATGCAATCGCTCCTTCGAGCCGCTCCGCTTGTTCAGCCTCTGCAGACGGGAGGTCCTGGGTGCTGAGTAGTTGTTGAACCCACCTGAGGCTTGCCCGCTGCATGAGACTGCTACAAACAGTCACCCGGACACCTAAAGCCAACACCTCAAAGATTCTTTTGAGATGTACTTCCAACTTGCGATCTTGAAGATCCTTTACGACTGTGGCCCCTACAAACCGGGATGGTGTGCATTTGGTGACAGCCATCACCGAAGCATCAACCTTGGGGACTTTGAGCATCTCAAGAGCTGTATCCGGGAGGGGATATAACTTATCCATTGCCCTGCCCACGCGGAGACCAGACTTGGGAGCCTCCCATTCCGAGCAGAAGCTGCATAAGCATAGGATGGAAGGGAAAAGTATGGGACGGAGCCCTCAGACCTGCCAGGACCGGGTCAACGGTACAGGAGGCGGCAGAGGCGGGCTCTTCTGCAGGCACATCGATTCCAAGTTCATCCAGAACAAAAGGAATAAGTGGGTCCAGCTCCTCCCACTTAAACAACCTCAAAACCCGTGGGTCATCTCCCTCCACGGGGTGATTATCAAGAGAAAGATACGAGTTGGCATCTGGATCAGGCAGCGGAGTGGGAGGAGGAGGAGGAGGGTCACGTGGGTCTGACCCACCAGGTACAGTCCTGACCCTAGTAGTACCCTGTGAGTCTGGGACACCAGAGCCCTGGCTACAAACCAAATGAGGGATTTTTTTGCCGGTGGGGGGGCCCGGAGTGGGATCCTCCAGCACCTCCAAGCTTGCTAAAAAAGACTTATATAAAAGGAGCACAAATTCTGGTGAAAAAGGAGTATGTGCTCTGCCAGAACCCTGGGGGAAGGGTCAGAATCAGCATCAGGAGTTCCCCATAGGGCTCCCGCGGTTTTTTTGTGTGGAGGACAGCCCGGACGCACGCTTGCCGACCTGACCTCGGGTCGTCGACTTCAAAGGAGCCACAGAGGGTCCCTCCCCTCCGGGCAAGCAGAGCCCGTCACAGGAGAGCCGCAAGGCAGGCTCCCCATAGGCAAGACAAAACGCAGACCTCGGCATCGGGAAGTCAGCTGTGTGTGAAACAAATGAGCCTGATTGCTGCGAAGCAGGGAAGTCGACTGAACGGCCTCGAGTCGCTCCTTTCCCTGCCAGTTGGCCCGGAGCCTTGAAGAATTGCCTTATTTCAACTTTTACACTGAAAGTAAAAACTTCTGCTGTCTCTCTCTTTCTTTTTTTTGTTTGAGAAACAGCTAAAACAGGCTGAAGGGTTTGTGCCATAGCAGAGGAAATAAAACATCTCTGCAAAGGACCCGAGGAATAATCACATCTCAGGGTCACCAGTGCAAAAGAGGGGGAGTGACTGGACCAACAGTATCACCCCTAGGCAGGGAATTAGGCTACCGGGAAAGAGACCTAGACTGAATTACTCAAGGGGAACCCCCACCACCACCACCACCAGGTCTTTACAAGAGCCTGGAGACAGAACTGTCTCCAGAGAAAAGAAAATTCACTGTTCCTGCGAAGAGAAAACAGAAGACTTCGCAAGAAGAAATAAAGAAATATCACCAAGAAGAGGAACCACAGGTTCATCCGTCTGCATCTGCTGGAACCAAAGAAATTCTGAGGGCTGCAGGGTAAGCGCTGTCCTTATATGGTATGCCCTTTCAGTTTTTCTCTGGCTCCATCTGCTGGACAGGAGGCTCAACCCACTGTCTGGACTGATCCGGGTACGTACAGGGAAAAGTGAATACGTTTTCTTTAAAAACAAACACAAATCCCAAAACCCAACACCACATGCATGACAGTAAGGAAAGCTGTGCTGCACAATGAAATTTCCAGGCCCCACCAGCATACATACCATTCAATCATTAGCAGGCGATTGAGACAATCCTCACCACAGGCCACCTCCCCCTGAACGCGTTCTTCTTTCGAGAGTAGGGGGCATTCACACTGCATTCGTTTGATGTCCCGGTGTGTTTTATTCTTCTTCCTGATGGGGTCAAAGTCAGAATATAAGTACTGGACAATACAAGTCTGAGCCTCCCCAAAAGGCAGTTATTTAAGTGAACAATTAATGCCTTAAAAGATTCTGCCCATTTTTAAAACCATTCCTAAAAAAAGGTAAAGGAGAGTTAGGAGATGGGATTTCCAATTAATTGTGTAAATTTGATTTATCCTAATTTGCCAGGAAGCCCTACAGAACCATATATACATAAATTAGTACATTTAGCAAGCTTGCCTTAAGAACATTTGTCATGAAAAATAGACACATGTAAAAGAAATACTGCATACCTTTAATTCAAGAAACCATTTATAGCATATCTTCTGGGTCATATTTGCAGTAGAAGGTTTTAAAATTTGCATATTAAGTGTACACACACACAACACATTTTCCTCCTTGCCATTACATTGTAAACCGACATGATGTTTATTTATTTATTTAAAGAGTCTTCTATACCGATGTTAGTCGAAACATCACCTCGGTTTACATAGAACAAAAGCAACGGAAATTACAACTAACAGGGGAAGGGTAGGGGGTACAAAAAACCAAAAGGAGAGCAGAGAAGCATAGGAACAATTAACAAGTGAACTATAATGTCATAAGAACAAGTTCATAGTCAAATTCAGATCATGATCCATCACAATTCAATATTCATCAAGGGTGTTGGGGAAAGGCTTGTTTGAATAGCCAGGTTTTGAGCTGGGCTCTGAATTTGGTGATGCAAGGTTCAAGTCTGAGGTGGGTTGGGTGTGAGTTCCAGTGCATAGGTCCAGCAATGGAGAGTGCCCGATCCCTTGTAGCTGTGAGGTGTGCTTTCTTTAGGGATGGCACATGGAGGGACCCTTTGTTAGTGGTCCTTGTCGGTCGATTCGAGCAGGCAAATTGGAGGGGATCTACCAGCTAGTTGGAGTGATGGGAATATAAGGCTTTATGGATAATGGTCAGGGATTTAAAGAGGATGCGGGAGGGAATAGGGAGCCAGTGTAGGTCCTTCAGTATAGGGGAAATATGATCGTATTTATGAGCGTTGGAGAGGGTTCTGGCTACAGTGTTCTGTAGCATTTGGAGGGGCTTTAAGGAGGAGTAGGGTAGGCCAAGAAAGAGGGAGTTACAGTAATCCATCTTGGATGCCAGTGTAGCCTGGACGACAGTGCGGAAGTCACTAGCGTGAAGGAGAGGTTTCAGGTTTTTTAAGACTTTAAAGTTTGAAGAAACCCTCTTTGAGTATGGCACTGATATGTTTTTTGAAGTTCAGTTGTTGGTCGATTAGGACCCCCAGGTTCCTTGCGCAGGGCTGTGTATGAGGAATCTTGATAGCAGAGTCAATTGTGAGTGCGGGATTGGTAGGGGGGTGATGGGATATGAGGAGGAGTTCAGTTTTGGCAGTGTTTAGAGCAAGGTGGAGGTTGGTAAGTAAGGAGTTGATGGCAGCGAGATGGTTTCCCCAGGATTCAAGGGTGTCAGAGAGGGAGCCTTGAATGGGTATGATGATTTGCACATCATCAGCGTAGAGAAAGAATTTGAGGCCAAGTTCTGATAAGAGTTTGCACAAGGGGATGAGGTAAATGTTAAAGAGGGTAGAAGAGAGGGAGGAGCCTTGGGGGACTCCTTGGGCGAGGGCGTAGTGGGAGGACTCAGCATTGCCTATTTTCACGGTGAATTTCCTATTGTTGAGGTAGGATGAGAACCACTTAAGGGCTGTGCCGGAAAGGCCAATGTCGGTTAGGCGGGCAAGGAGGTGGGTGTGATTTATGGTGTCAAATGCTGCTGAAATGTCCAGTAGAGCAAGAAAGTAGCTGTGACCTTGATCCATTCCCCTGAGTAAGTAGTCTGTCAAGGAAAGTAAGAGGGTCTCAGTGTTGAGGTGTTTATGGAAGCCAAATTGAGAAGGGTGGAGAAGGTTGTGAGTTTCAAGGAATTCTTTAAGTTGCGAGTTGACGACCTTCTCCTTGTATAATCTGAAAAATTAAAGCAGAATTGCTTACTTATAACAGGTGATCTCCGAGGACAGCATGATGTTAGTCATCACATGTGTGACATCATCAGATGGAGCCTGGCATGGAAAACTTATGTCAAGGTGTCTAGAACTTTGACTGAGTCTCTCTGAGCATGCTCGGCATTAATTAATACACACATCCATGCGAGGTCCCCTCAGTCTTATTACATAGAATTGAGGATTAAAATAAAATAAAAACAAAACCCAGAAAGTGGAAACCCAACTCTGTGGATTGGTGAGCGGTCTGAGGACTGACATCCTGCTGTCCTTAGAGAACACCTATTACAGGTAAGCAACTCTGCTTTCTCAGAGGACAAGCAGCATAGCAATCCTCACACGAGTGAATCCCTAGCTACAGGTTACCCCCCTCAAAAAAGGGGACCAACAAAATGCTAAAACAAATGCCAATGGGCACAACAATAACAAGTTTTGTTGGTAACAAGGGAGCAGACTGAACAGAAAGAATGGTGCCTAGGCAGGAACAGAGTTATGCTACGGTATATACCTCAAACAAATTCCGAAGGTCAGATTGGTCAAACTTATTGTTATATTGGCCATCCCTATCCAAACAGTAATGAGATGTGAAAGAGTGAATTGAACTCCAATTTGCAGCTCTCCTCCATTGGAACTGCTTGCAAGTGGGCCACTGATGCTGCCAAGACTCAAACAGAGTCTTGATGCATTCCCGCTTGGGTATAACAGGAGGAGATGCAGTCTGCTAGCCAATTAGAAAGCGTCTACTTGGCAATTGGTATCGCATCAGGAGTCTGCCGACATTTAGATGGGAAGAAGGCAGTAGTCTTCAGTCCTTATGTTCCTCCAGAGATGGTTTGGTTCAAATGAAACTCGGAGACCACTTTTGGTAGAAAGGAGGGAACGGTGCGAAGCTGTATCGTTCCAGGAGCGAACCTAAAGAACGGTTGCAGACAGGATAGTGTCTGCAGCTCAGAGATGCGCCGGGCAGAACATATTGCCACCAGGGATACAGTCTTCAATGTTAAGAAGCGTAGTGATAGACTGCGCATTGGCCTGAAGGAAGCCCCGCTAGAAAGTCTAATACGAAATTGAGATTCCATAGGGACACCGGCCACTTTAGGGGTGGTCGAAGTTGCTTCACTCCTTTAAGGAAATGGGCCAAGTCCGTATGCGCTGATAGACTGATTCTGCTCACTTCGGCTCTGAAGCAGGAGAGGGCTGCTATTTGAACCTTGAGGGAGTTGAGAGACAACCCTTTCTTCATACCGTCCTGTAGAAATTCTAGAATCATGGGAATCTTGGCCGTCTGCAGGTCCTTGCACCAGGCTTCGAATATTCTCCAGATCCATATGTGTGCCAGAGATGTTGAGAACTTCTGTGTGTGGAGCAGGGTGTCAATCACGGCCTTCGAGTACCCCTGCTTCTTCAGGCGAGTCCTCTCAAGGGCCAGACCATAAGAGAGAATCAAGATGTATCTTCATGAGGAACTGGGCCCTGCTGGAGAAGGTCCCTGTGTGGAGGTAGGCACAGAGGGCTCCCCGCAAGCAGTCTTTGCATGTCTGCGTATCATGGGCGTCCTGGCCAATCCGGGGCCACTAGTAGAACTAGTCCCCTATGGTGTTCTATCCTGCGGATAATCTTGCCCAGTAGTGGCCAAGGGGGGGGAAGGCGTACAGTAAGTCCTCAGAGGGCGTCGATCCCTTGGGAGTGTGGCTCTCGTCTTCAACTGAAGAACCTGGGGACTCGGGCATTGAGAGAGGTGGCCAGAAGGTCTATGGTTGGGAGACCCCAGCGATTTAATATCAGTTGGAATGCTCTGTTCAACAGTGTCCATTCCAGGCTTTCTGTGCTGAGGAAGTCCGCTGAGAAGTTGTCTTTCCCTGTGATGTGGGAGGCTGAGATCCCTTGTAGATTTATCTCCGCCATTGCCAAGAGAGGGTCTATTTCAAGAGACATCTGCTGGCTTCTGGTTCCTCCCTGGCGGTTGATGTAGGCAACCATTGTCGCGTTGTCCGACATTACTCGGATTGCTTGCCCTTGGAGCCTGTGGCTGAATCGCAGGCACGCTAGTCTGACTGCTCGAGCTTCCAGGTGGTTTATGTTCCATCCCGCCTCTTCCTTGTTCCATTGTCCCTGGGCTATCAGTTCCTGACAGTGAGCTCCCCACCCTTGTAGGCTCGCGTATGTGATGAACACAATCCAGTTCAGTGGGGATAGGCTTACTCCCCTGCTCAGGTGGTCTTCCTGTAGCCACCATTGAAGCTGAGAACATACCTCTGCTGGTAGTTGCAGGCGAATTGAGTAGTCCTGGGACAGTGGGTTGCAGCGTGACAGTAAGGAGTGCTGGAGAGGTCGCATGTGAGCCCTTGACCACAGAACGACCTCCAGGGTTGATGCCATGAGCCCGAGGACTTGAAGATAGTCCCATACCTTGGGGTGTGTACTGGTCAATCGTCGTAATTGTTTCAACATCTTCCTCCTCCTCGAGGGAGGGAGGAAGACTTTGTTCTGTTTGGTTTCGAAATTGGCCCCCAGGTTTTCTAGAGACTGAGAGGGCTGTAGACTGCTCTTGACCGTGTTCACGACCCGAGTTTCTGTAGTAGATTCTTGATTCTGCTGGTCACCTTGTCAGCTGTCTTCTGAAGACTTTGCCCTGATCAGCCAGTCGTCCAGGTAAGGGTGTACCAAGATCCCTTCCTTCCTCAGTGTTGCCGCCACGACCACCATAATTATGAAGAATATTCTGGGGGCGGTAGCTAGTCCAAAGGGTAGTGCTCAGAACTGGTAATGATCTCCCAGTACCGCAAAGTGTAGAAAGCGCTGGTGATCTTGATGGACTGGAACGTGGAGGTAGAGATTCAAATGCTTCATTCTGGGGAATGTTTGTATACAAGGAAGAAATGTCTAGCGTGACAAACCAGCAACATTCTGGTAAAGCCGGAAGATCTTGGAGGAGTCGTAGCATATGTGAGGTATCTTGCAGAAACGATGGGGCTTGTGGAGATGGTACATTGACAATGTACTTTGCATTTGGACAGCTTCTACAGAAGATTTGCAGGATTTCCTACAGTGACCTTCAATTTACTGCACAGTACCATCAACATTCAATTGCCTTTTTAGACATCTTAATCACACGTGAAGGATGTATGGTTGAGACCACTTTGTTTAGGAAGGAGACAGATCGTAACCATTTTTTACAATACTCCAGTTATCATCCAAGAAAATTGAAAGATGGATTACCGGTATCTCAATTCCTACGGTTATGAAGGATTTGCTCAAGTAAAGAAGAGTTTCAAAAACAAGCAGCGGATTTGAGTACAAGAGGCAGAGCAGCGGAGAATGAAGCGGGTCGAGATAATCCCCGCAATTAATCCCTTGCTAACTCGATTCGTAAGCGTAAGCAAAGACCTTTTATATTGGAAGCGGATGATGTCACTATGGGGGGACGCCCATGAGGTTCGCGCCCTTCCTGGTACAAACTTCGGAGCGCGCGCAGCCTACGTCATCAGGAACATGGCAAATCCGCAGAGTCAGGCCAGCCCGGGGACTCCGGGAAGAAATGGCAAGGAGAAGCTGCGGCAGCAACTGTCCATCAGACCCGAAGGGAGTCGCCTCAGAGGTAGAGAGGGTGGAGCGAGGACAAGAGCAGGCACGAACGCAACAGGATTCAACAAAAGAAAATAGGATAAAAGCATAAGCGTTGGCAAGTTAAATGTAAGACATTGATGAGACAGGCTAAGAGAGAATTTGAAAAGAAGTTGGCCGTAGAAGCAAAAACTCACAGTAAAAACGTTTTAAAATAGATCCGAAGCAGAAAGCCTGCGAGGTAGTCAGTTGGACTGTTAGATGATCGAGGGGTTAAAGGGGTACTTAGAGAAGATAAGGCCATTGCGGAAAGATTAAACTATTTCTTTTTTCAGTGTTTACTGAAGAGGATTTTGGGGAGATACCCCTTACGGATAAGGTTTTCATGGACTGAACCAAATCACGGTGAACCTAGAAGATGTGGTAGGCCTGAGTGACAAACTGAAGAGTAGTAAATCACCTGGACCGGATGGTATACAGCCAGGGTTCTGAAGGAACTCAAATATGAAATTTCAGATCTATTAGTAAAAATTTGTAACCTATCATTAAAAGACTGGAGGGTGGCTAATGTAATCCCAATATTTAAAAAGGGCTCCAGGGGCAATCTGGAGAACTACAGTCCAGTTAGAATGACTTCAGTGCCAGGAAAAATAGTGGAAAGTGTTCTAAATATCAAAATCACAGAACATATAGAAAGACATGATTTAATGGAACAAAGTCAGCATGGCTTTACCCAAGGCAAGATTTGCCTCACAAATCTGCTTCACTATTTTGAAGGGGTTAATAAACATGTACATAAAGGTGAGTAAACAGAGAGTAGGATTAAATGGACAATTTTCTCAATGGAGTGCCTCAGGGATCTGTACTGGGACCCGTGCTTTTCAATATATTTATAAATGATTTGGAAAGGAATATGACGAGTTAGGTAACCAAATTTGCAGATGATACAAAATTATTCAGAGTAGTTAAATCACAGGCTGATTATGATAAATTGCAGGAAGACCTTGTAAGACTAGAAAATTGGGTATCCAAATGGCAGATGAAATTTAATGTGGATAAGTGAAAGGTGATGCATATAGGGAAAAATAACCCATGCTATAATCACACAATTTTAGGTTCCATATTAGGAAAGAGATCTAGGCGTCATATTGGATAACACATTGAATTCATCGGTTCAGTGTGCTGCGGCATTCAAAAAAGCAAACAGAATGTTGGGAATTATTAGAAAGGGAATGGTAAATAAACAGAAAATATCATAATGCCTCTGTATCGCTCCATAGTGAGACTACACCTTGAATACTGTGTACAATTCTGGTTGCCGCATCTCAAAAAAGATATAGTTGCGATAGAGAAGGTACAGAGAAGGGCAACCAAAATGATAAAGGGGATGGAACAGCTCCCCTATGAGGAAAGAATAAAGAGGTTACTACTGTTCAGCTTGGAGAAGAGTCGGCTGACTGGGGATATGATAGAGATGTTTAAAATCATGAGAGGTCTAGAATGGGTAAATGTGAATCAGTTATTTACTCTTTCGGATAATAGAAGGACTAGGGGGCACTCCATGAAGTTAGCATGTGGCATATTTAAAACTAATCGGAGAAAGTTCTTTTTCACCCAACACACAATTAAATCTGGAATTTGTTGCCAGGGGATGTGGTTAGTGCAGTTAGTGTAGCTGGGTTTAAAAAAGGATTGGGTAAGTTCTTGGAGGAGAAGTCCATTACCTGCTATTAATTAAGTTGACTTAGAGAATAGCCACTGCTATTACTAGCAACAGAGGCATGGGATAGACTTAGTTTTTGAGTACTTGCCAGTTTCTTATGGCCTGGATTGGCCACTGTTGGAGACAGGATGCTGGGCTTGATGGACCCTTGGTCTGACCCAGTATGGCACGTTCTTATGTTCTTATTTCCTCTATTGCCAATGGCAAGTAAAAACTGGCAATCACTGAACATTCAGCATCCATGCTGCGAGGTTGAGGGCTGAAATATTGGGATGAAAGCATCTCATCATCCTGAGTTAGAAGAGCATGATTTGTCCAGAGAAGTATGGTAGGATTGCTAGAAAGCTCGACCAGGTACACATACCAAATTTGTCTTGATCATGCCAGTGCTATGAGAATCAGGCAGACTCAATCTTGAAGAATTTCTGTATTTTCTTGGCAATAAGTTGTATTGGTGGGAAAGCATACATGAGTCTTTGTCAAGAAGGAAAGAGTCTTGGGTTAGCCTGAGAAGAAGAATAGAGTAAGAAGAATAGAGACTAAAGAAAAACTGATTTACTTTAGTGTTTTGTTGTGATGCAAACAGATCCACTGTCAATAGGCTCCAGAAGGCAAACAGTTTGTTTGCTACTGACTGATGAAGAAACCATTTGCAAGGTTGAAACACTCTGCTGAGATGATCCACTTGAATGTTTTATTTATTCTGATTCTATATTCCAACTTTTAACCATTTCAAAGTGAATAATATTCAAAAACTGAATCCAGAAGGCACACAATCTAACTTTATATCTGAGGCAATGAAAGGCAAGGAGCTGCAGTAGGATTTGAACCCTGGCTTCCCTGGTTTGTAGTCCTCTGCTTTAACCACTAGGCTACTCCTAATGGTTAGAGCATGTAAATGGCTTGCAGGGTTCTGCCCAGTTTCAGATTTTCAGTACTTCCTAGCAAAGAAATCACAATTTTGTTCTCCCTGCTTGTTTATGTAAAACAAGGCAATCCAATTGTTTGAATTAGAATGCTCTTTTTGTGGAGAAGATGCATGAAAGTGGAAAAAGCATACCATATCACTCTTAGCTCTATGAGATTAATCTGGAAGAAAGATTCTTGCAGAGACCAAAGACCCTGAGTTCGGAAGAGTCAGACATGAGCTCCCCAACCTCTGGAGTGGAGTATCATCCTACAATACATGAGGATGCAACCACCATTGCAATTCCCTTGTCATCAGCAATGCGGTTTATATTAGTAAAGACAGTGGTTGAGTGACCTGACCCCACTGAGATTGCAGACTGCGCTGAAAATAACATGAAAATTAGGAGAACTACATAGATGGCTGACACCATATGACTAAGTAGAACAAATAGTTTTCTGGCAGTGAATCTTGGAATGGCAAACTGCATTTTGATGAGCAAGATTATGGTCTATCTCTGATTGGTGGGCAAGAAAGCCCTTTGAAGTAAGGAGTCTCTGCGGGTGCCTATGAACTGAAGGTTCTATGTGGGTTCTAGGTTGGATTTCTCAAAGTTGATGAGAAACCCTAAGCTCTGAAGAAGACATATGGCTTCTCAAGAATTTGCTGTGATTAGACAGTTATCCACATATGAGAAAACATGAATATCCTGGTGTTGAAAGTTCGATGTTACTACTGCAAAGTATTTGGTAAAGATTCTGGAGACAGAGGAGAAACCAAAAGGAAGGATTTTATATTGGTAGTGGGACAAATCCACTTGGAACCAGAGGTAATGCCAATGGGTCAGGTGGATTGGAATGTGAGTACAGGCATCCTTGATATCTAGGGCACACAACCATTCACTGTGCTGAATGAATGGGAGAACTGTGTTGAGAGAGTTCGTTTTGAATTTCTCCTGGATCAGCCATAACCCCCCCCCCCCCCAAATAACTTTTTGGAGATGAGAAAATATCTGGAATAGAAACCCTGCTGGTGTTGTGATGCAAGGAGGACCTCCACTGCCTGGTGTTGTAGAAGAGACTGTACTTCCAGATGAACCTGTGGGAGGTGAGAGGGATCTGATCTGGGTAGTAAATAATGTTGGATGAAGGTTGGGAGAAATGCAACCAGTACCCATACTGCACAACAGTGAGGACTCAAGAGTCCTTGATTATTTGACGCGAATTGTCTAAGAAAAGGTGAATTCATCCCGCTATCCAAAAGGAAGGATGGGGATTGGATGATGGTATCAGAAAGTGGGCCCTGGCCTAAAGTTGACAATGCTATGTTGAAATAGGCTGGAGTTGGTACTGCTGAAAATATTCATATGGAGGTAAGGGTACTCTTAATCCTTCTTATGGAGATCTCAGATGGCTAATACATTTTTGTGTAGATAATCCTCTTGGGTCCCAGGAAAATGAAGCAGAATCTCTGGGTGACAGAGGATCATGTGCTCTTTTTGGGCTGTACCCTTGAAGAAAAATTTCCAGGGACAAAATGGAGCGCAATAAAAGCATCCTGGCATGCAACAGGTACACAAGACATTATATGGCTGTATCAGAAGAGTCAAGATGCATCAATTGCATTGGCATGACTTGCATCTGTGCATCATGTATCATTGTGGGAGGGCAGATATTCCTTGCAACATCATGTATCTGTGCACCGGAAGCATCAGAAACGTCGAGGCTCCATGCTTTGAGTGAGTCAATGCAGCATAGGCGTGCATTGATTAGTTGGGTTTCTGGTGCTTCAATGCACCATGTTAGGATGAGGTCTGTGCTAGTGGACGACAAAGAGGAAAGGCCCTATGCTGCTGGAACTTATGCACCTTGTGAAAATTCTTTGTATCTTTTCGACACATCAAGGGAATGATGCCTCTTATGTGTCAATGGTGTACAGGCAGTTGAATTCAACCTTGCGGTCAAAGACCTTGCAAATGGGGGAGTGTTAGAATGGCTCAGACAAGTTGGGAAATGATGCTGTACTAAGAGAGTTAGATCTATTGCCACTCCTTAGATATTTATGCAGTTTTCCCATGTGCACAACCCTGGAGCACTGTAAGGGGGCACTCGTCCACAGGTGTCACACTTCTTTTTTGGTCAAACCTCTTCAATTTTTCCACATTTCATTACATTACAGCTTTAATCTAAAATGGATAATATGCATTTTTTCCCTGCTCAATCTACACACAATACCCCATAACAACAAAAGCAGATTTGTAGAAATTTATGCAAATTAATTAAAAAAAATAAACCTGAAATATCATATTTATAATACTGTTAAGTATTCAGACTCTTTGCTATGAAACTCAAAGTTGAGCTCAGGTGCATACTGTTTCCATTGATCATCCTTGAGATGTTTCTATAACTTGATTGGAGTCCACCTGTGGTTAAATTTAATTGACAGGTCATGATTTGGAAAAGCATACACCTGTCTATACAAGGTCCCACAGTTGACAGTGCATGTCAGAACAAAATCAAAGCCATGAACACAGTGGCCTCTATCATTCTTAAATGGAAGTTCGGAACCACCAGGATTCTTCCTAGAGCTGGCCGCTCGCTCAAACTGAGAAATCAAGGAAGAAGGGCCTTGGTCAGGGAGAAGCTCTGTCACTCTGACAGAGCTTCAGACTTCTGCTGAGGAGATGAGAGAAACTTCCAAGAAGACATCTATCTCTGCAGCATTCCACTAATCAGGCCTTTATAGTACAGACTTTATGGTGGCCAGACTGAAGTTACTCCTCAGTAAAAGGCACATGACAGTCTGCTAAGAGTAACTTAAAGAACTCTCAGAGCATGAGAAACAAGATTCTCTGGTCTGATGAAACCAAGATTGAACTCTGGCCTGAATACAAAGCGTTATGTCATCGCCTAGCAAATAGCATCCCTACGATGAACCATGGTGGTGGCAGCATCATGCTGTGGGGATGTTTCTCAGCTGCAGGAACTGGGAGACTAGTCAGGACTGAGGGAACGATGAACAGAGCAAAAGTATAGAGAGATCATCGATTAAAACCTGCTTCAGAGTGCTCTCAACCTCAGACTGGGGTGACAACTCACCTTCCAACAGGACAACAATCCTAAGCACACAGCTAAGACAATGTAGAAGTAGCTTCGGGATAAGTCTATGAATGTCCTTGAGTGGCCCAACCAGAGCCCAGACTTGAACCTGATCAAACATCTCTGGAGTGTCCTGAAAATAGTTGTGCATCGATGCTTCCCATCCAACCTGACAGAGCTTGAGGGGATCTGCATAGAATGGGAGAAAATCCCTAAATCCAGGTGTACCAAGATTGTAGCGTCATATCCAAAAGACTTGAAACTGTAATCGCTGCAAAGGGTGCTTCAACAAAATACTGAGTAAAGGGTCTGAATACTTATGTAAATATGATCTTTCAGGAGTTTTTTTGGGGTTTTTTTTTTAATTATTAATTTGCACACATTTCTACAAACCTGATTTCGCTTTGTCATTATGGGGTATTGTGTGTAGATTGAGGAGGGTGAAAATGCATATTATCCATTTAAGAATAAGGCTGTAATGTAACAAAATATGGAAAAAGTGAAGGCATCTGAATATTTCTGAATGCACTCTATATCTATATATATATATGTATTATCTTTTTTTTTATCTATCTCTCTATATATACATACACACACAAACACACACACCTATATTAAGAGCAATAACAACACTGCAGAAAAAGTTTTCATCTCTTTGATTACCTTTCTGTTAAGTACACGTTTTCTTCAATTAGGTCAAAGTATGAAGGCATTTTCCCTTGCTTAGCACAATCCTTCCAGTGCTGTGGATCTCTGAAATCATCCATGACACACAGAGGACCAATGCATGCTGTTACTGAAGGCGAAGACTCTAGTAGTGGACCCTCTGCTTTCACTTTCTTTCGGTTTTTCGAGTCACCATCACTCTCAGATTCAGTTTCCACATCTTGCCGCCGTTTCTTGGGGGGACCCCGATCTCTCATGTCATTTTTATTCACCAGTCTTGCTGGCTCCTTCTCATTTGTAGGGGCTGGTTCTTTTGTGGAATTGCTGCTAATCTCATGTGCTTGCACTGAACCCTTTTCTCTAGGGTCCTGACTCTGAAGCTTATTAGACCGACTAGGCTGATTGCGTCTGCATTCATCTTCCCAAATGTAGTGCCCATCATCACATTCATCATAATAATCTGTCAAGGAGTCTGGCATTTGACCTTGCATTCTCTCATAACCAAATTTAGAAAACTTGCTGTGTGATTTTGGGTCCCAGTAGCCATTGTTCCTCCAGTAATTATGTGATTCAACATAACGTCCAGAGCCATGCTGCTGGTAGCCATATGCTGAATACGTACCATAACTGCTGTCAGGTTGCTGGTATGTACTACTGGGTTTTTCTGGCTGGGAGAAGTCCCAACCTAGGTTACCCAAGTCTTCTGTTGAATGAAAACCATCTATTTTAGAAAAATCCCCATTATCATGTGAACGATTTGGGCAAGAGCCCCCCTGTCTACTGTCTGGTTTATTAGTAGAACTTGGAAGCTGCTGCTGGTGGGATTTATGTGAAGTACCATGAAAATTATTGGAAGGACAAGCCGGCTGCTCTTCACAAAGCTTATTTAAAGGCTTGATAAAGGGCTGCACTCCTTTGATTACCGTACTAGCATCTAGATTTGGTTTGCTATTACTGTCTATATTTATGTCTGTTTGGCTAGTACTATCAACTCCATCACTTTGCGGTTGGTGACAATCTGGTTCAAGGTCCTCATCTTGCTTCCTACTTGGATCAACAGAGGACATTTCTGGGCTCTTGTTTGACTCTCTGGAAGGAGAATGCAGCTTTTTATCATTGTGGTCACTGTTTATGTATGCTGTATGCTCCGTTTTTCCTTCATGAGGAAGTTTATTAGGTTCAATGTTTTCATCTTCCCAGGACACAGTGTACCTCTGACTACTGTGGCTACTCTGAGAAGAACAAGGACTAGTTTCTTCCATCATCAGAGTTGAGGTCTTTGGAACTACCACAACAGACTGAAGACGGTTCCTTGGAATGCTGCTATCATCAGAATCATCTGTATCACTTTCATCACTCTCCCGTTCGCTTGCACTATCTGCAGTGTCCGAGTAATACGTATCATTGGCAGAAATATGTTCAGAGGCATTTCCACTACTGTCACACTTGGGCTCCAATATTACAACTTCTGCATACTCTGAAGGTATGACATAGCACAATGGAGGTGAAACCTTTGAGATACATGGTACATTTATAGATTCTTCTTCTTTATCCTTGGTAATTGAGTATTCTGTAGATTGCAACTCTATGCTCTCAGCAGGGAGGATCGGAACTTCTTCAACTTTTTCTTCTTCTTTCAGGTCTCTCTCTGGTTTCTCCTCATCCTGAAAAGATTCTGCAAGTGCAAAAGGTAATTTTGCACTTTCAAAACACGGCTGTGCACTCTGGCATTCTATCTTATGAGTCTCTTCAGGCTCTAGTTGTTCCATGGGTTCTTTTCTGTTTTTAATCGCAATATCTACAACGGTGGGAAAACATTCAGACTGGGATACATTTTCAGTTTGAAATGTCATTTCTGAAGACCATTCTTTATTAAAAGTATCATTTTTTGAATTAACTACAGGACAATCCAAATGGCAGTCAGGATTTGTACAATCCAACTTAATCTCAATACACTGTTCTTCACTCTGTACAGTTTCAGATGGATTAAAATCTTCAACATTTCCATGATCATGTGCCACAGGTTGTGTTTCTTCCTCAATGCCCCTAAAAGTCTCCCATGACTCTTCAGTATTTGCACACTCAACAACTGTAAGTTCAATAGCTGTTTCAGCTTCGGAATGGTACAACAGAGGCTCAACATTATCTGCACTACAGGACTGGTCTGAATCTTTGGTTTCATTATGTGGTATCTGTACTTCTTCTGATTTTTCAAATAATGACGTCTTACCTGCATCGACAAATGGAGAGGAATAATTTTCAGCAGCAGCAGGAGGAAGAGGAACTTCTATTTTTTCAAAACAACTGTTTAACTCATTGGACTTTATAGCAGAATTATCTATATTATCTTTAGATTCACATATTTGTTGAAGTTTATTAGCTGACAAAGCATGTAATTTGTCAGTTTGTCTTATAGGTGACAGTGAAGATAGGTCACATGGATCATCTGAATATACAACATCCTCTGTATCAGATTCATAGAAAGGTACTAAAGTACATCTCTTCTCAGGAGTCCTATTTATATTCAATTCCATAGGAGAACAGTCTTTCATTTCATCACATTTTAAATTTAATAACATTTCTGCTTTCTCATCAACAACAGGGTTATTGTTTCCTGCACGTTCATTAGATCCTGAACAAAAGGAATCCTCTTTTAACTCAGCTTTAATGTTTTTACAACTAGGCAAATCTTTTAATGGAGTTGATTGGGAAGAAGCAGCAGCCCTTTTCTTGCCTTGTATTTTTGATAAAATAATATCCAATTCATCACTTTTTAGTTTACAAGGCATCTTTACATCTACATAGCTAGATTTGCTTTCCTCATCGGATTCTGAACAAACTGAGTTTTTTATTTTATCATATCTTCCTGCTACTGGTTTTGAAGGGACAGACTTAGAAAGTGATGAACTCATATTACTATCCATTTTAGAATGAGATGCCCCAATTCTACATGCCAATTCCTTAAGAGGAGAACACTTTTTTATTACTTCTGAGTCTGAAATCTTTCTACATTCTCTTTCTGATTTTGAAGACGACCTTCCTCGTTTCTCTGATTCAGTGTAAAATGATTCTGTTTTATTGTCACGGTCTGATTTGGAGTAGGAAGACGTCCTAGAATCTCTATAAGATGAAGAGTAAGATGAGGTATGCCTTGAGTCACTGAACCTAGAATGCGTTCTTCTATATTCTTCTTCTGAATCGGAACTCTCTCTTGTCCTACTATCCGCATACGAACGAGAATATCTAGTCCTCTCCCTATAAGGTGAGTTCCTGTGGTATCTTCGGTCATATTCATAGTAATGTGAACGTTCCGATCGTGAATAAGTTGAACTAGTTCGAGAACTTCTATCCGACCTTGATCTTGAACGAGATCTGCTTCGTCTTCTATCCCTATCAGACCTAGAACGAGAAGCTGTATACCGAGAATCTCGGTCAGATTTTGAATAACTGGAACGTTTTTCCTCTCTTTCAGATTTTGACCGCGTATTGTATTTTCCTGGATCAGCACTTCTTGAAGATATGGAGCTCTTTTTCAAATCTTTGTCTTTTTCTGCACTGGCTGGAGTTTTTTGTTCATGGGACCTATGACTTGAAGATGTCTGTATAGAGTCACCATCAGATTCAGAACCAAGTAATGTTCCATCAGGTTGAGAGAACTTCATTTTGGAACTCTGCTTTTCAATGTGTGGAGAAACAGTTTTTGAACTTTCAGGAAGGTCTTCCTCCTTCCCAATATGGGAATCATCTTTCTGTGGAGATATATTGGTGTGCTCAGAAATTTTCTGAGCTACAAGTTCTTCTGAATGATTTGCTCTACAATCCACCTTAACATCCTCTGGAGATTCTTGATCTACAGAATCTGATGGTTGTTTGAGAGACAGAATTGTTACTGATGTTGAATCTTCTCCAGTTGCTGTTTGTGATGAAGGTGTTAATGGGATGCTGATCACTACTGGTGGTGGTGGTGGTGGCGGCGGCGACGGCGGAGATGCTGCTGCTGCTTCTGTTGGTGGTGGTGTTGATACCGTTGCTGCTTTTGGAGATGGTGTTGAAGCTGTTTCCTTTGCTAAGGATATTGGTGGAGATAATGGTACTGTTGGCGGTGCTGGTGGTAGTGCTACTGCTGCCGGCGTCAGTGTTGTTGTTGGCAACTTAGATGTAACACTGAGAAGGTGTTTCTTAAAGTGAATCTTGCTCAACTCCACTTTTAGTTTTGGTGGAGAAGGCTCATCTGATACACTAGTGGTATCTGCTAAGTCTGCTTTAATTTTTGATATATGGTCAGTGGTGTGGATGAGTAGAGTTGAAGAATTCTGAGTCTCATTTTGTTGCTTTTCATTCCCCAATGCTGTGAGGAACCTGTTCTGCAAAGTTTTCTTTGTTGAACTGAAGCTGAAGGAAACCTTCTGTCTTCCTTGTTCCTCTAGATTGACCTTGGTTTTTGTGCCTTTCGGTAAGAAGCGACTAGATGCAACACCTTTGAATACTGAGGCTTTGATAAAACCAGGCATCTGAGTATTTTCATTCTTGCCCTGCAAAAACAAGAAAAAAAAAAAATCAAAAGTCACATCAAGGAGCCTAGTTAAGAAATAACTAATCATCAAGCATGGTAACTAATATTTTCCCCAGTGCTCTCTTTACCAACAGTTCCTGCATACTTGTAAGTGAAACAGGCTCTGCAATACTTTTCTGCAAAAATGTTTTTGAATTGCGTTTTATAATTTGCTTGGCTACAATTCAATATTTTCTTGCTATTGCTGGCTAATGGGTTGCAGGATCCAAAGCAGAATAGTGACAGATAGATAAAGAGATATTCATTTTCTTTGGTCTAGCAGTTTCATCATGCTCCCTCGAGCTTTCGGTTCAATTGGAACCAGAGCATTGGGCTCACAGTTCTATTAACTTCATTTGCAAGTACCTGAGGGGCCTTCCCCCCACGCCACCCTTTTTTTTTTTTTTATAACTCTTCCACCTAGCCCCAACCACAGCAGTGGTTATCCTCAGCCAGGGGCCACAGACTGTGGCGCCTCCTGGAACCTCATGTGTACACCCTAAGTCTGACTTGTAGGCGTTACCATTTAATGAGAGCAGACCCCCCTCCCACCCCACAACTTCAGAAAACTGCCTCTGCCACTTTTCCAGTCACAACCAGCATGTAGAGCAGAAGTTAGACAGAAAACAGGCCAGCTCTCTGTTTAATATTTTCAAAAGTAATGGGAAAAGTGTGTCTTTTTGCAGATGATATAAAGGTCTGCAACAGAGTGGACACTCTTGATGGCATAGACAAGATGAGGAGAGATAAGAAGGGTCAAGTTTGCAGCTAAGTTTTAATGCATAAGAGAATAAACTAAAGTAAAATAATATGTGAAGTACAGAAACCCAAGTTAGCAATATATAATGGGGGTAATTTTCAAAAGGATTTACACACTTAAAACTATGTTTTATGCACATGAATGCACTTTACCCACAAAGGTGGCCTTTTGAAATCAGTTACAATATATACTATTGACTTGTCGGTAGGTTTTATGCGAGTAAGAGCACTTTGTGCAAATGGGTTTTTAAAAATGTCTACAATATAGTCAGCTTTTAAGTGTGTAAATTCATTTGAAAATTAACGCTTCTGTGTGTTGGTGGGAGGGGGAGGAGGAGCGGGGAGGTTTGAAATAATCTGCAAACAGGAGAGAGTCCCAGACTGATCATAGCTGATAATCTCTAGGTTGCAAAACTGGGCCACAAGGCAGTGGCTAGACCTAGAAGAATGCCAGGATACACAGAAAGAGGTATAACCAGTAGAAAGAAAAAAAAGGAAACAATAATGCCTCTGTACAAGTCACTGGCAAGACCTCGTCTGCAGTATTTTCTCCATTTCAGGAGACCATCTTGACACAGTTGGGTACAGATTTAATAGAGGCAGGCCAAAGAAAGGCTACCAAAATCGTGCAGTCTGCACCATAAATCCTAAGAACCGAATGTGAGAGAGGGAGATATGATAGAGACAGTCAAATACTCCAAAAGATAAACTATGGCTAAGCAGCCATAATTTTCAGGGGAAAGAAATTCTAGAAGATGTCATGATACCAGGAACAAACAGGGCAGACTCAGAAGTAACAGTGGAAAATATTTCTTCACAGAAAAGGTGGTGGAAGCAGGAACAGCTTCACAGAGCAAATAGTGGAAGCAAAAATCAGTAACAGAATTCAAGAGGGCATGTAATAAGCAAACAAGAACCTAAATTAAAAGAAGTGAACAGGAAAGCCAGAAAGTAAATTAGACAGACGACATGGGCTTTATGGTAAACATCTGCCATCAGATTCCATGTTTCTACTGGTGTTCAAAAGAGGTATATAATACACTGTACTTTTTTTGTTTTTTTAAGTGGCCTGAAACATCCCTGTTTCTTGTGGTACTTCCAGGTAGCTAGCAAAGCCTATCCCGCCAGCCACTGAAGAAAGCAGGAGAGGCCCAAATGGCTGGTGGAGTCCAACTCTTTAGCTGCTGAAAACTGCAGGAGGCAGCTTGGGTGGCAGAGAAGTCAGCAAGAGGGAGGATGGAGAAGGGATAGTGGAGAAAAGAAAGGAACCTGTGGAGGCCGTGAAGATGCACAAGAGAAAGAACACCTTTCAAGCCACTCAAATAATCGCTCATGACAAAATCTTGGTGTGTTAAGAGTCCCCAAAATTCAGCAGCTTTTGTAAGCTCTACTGAAAAGAATAAGAGCTTACACACAAGCACCTGAACAGCTCTCTCTCTCTTTGGACAGATACAGAATTTGTAAAACCTTTTTTCCTCCTGCTCCTTTGGGATTCTAACTCAGTTGGAAGCATTCATTTGAGACTACCTGAGTTTTGTCCCCTACTTTATAACCCAATCCCCCCCAGTTATTGCCATGAGAGTCCTCAGGGCTCCTTCTAGAATCCTGTCCTCTCGGGCCCTAAGTCCAGCCACAAGGTGTCAGCCTCCCTTCCCTCCCCACCCAGGGGCTGTGAACATGGCCTCTGCAGCAACCTCGGGCTTGGCCAATCCGGGAAAATGATGGCAACATGAAATAACCAAACCCAAGCCCTCCACATCACAACGCACGGCACTGCCACTGAGCCAGTCCTCCCCGAAAATATTAAAGACCTGTTTCAGTATAGTGTTGCTGATTTTTTTTTTTTTTTTTTAAGTACCAGGGATTTATATTGGGGCCTTTCAGGGCATGCACTGGAGATCCAGTATATTCAAATTTATTTCATGCGTTTTCAGTGAAATCGACTAGCCTTGGGGGGTCATCAGGACAAGTTTGGGAAGCTCTGAGCTAGGTATTAGGCAGTACTCCAAAGGTTCAGAGGCAGGAAGCAGTAAACCAAATTCTGTATCAGTTTCTACACTTCTGGTTTTCATTTTCTTGCAGACAGTCATCCCTCTCATTCTCAGAAGGCTGCACTATGTATCCATCATGTATAGTTTGCGATGCTACAACTTTCCGCTCTGTGAGCCACTTCAACAGTGAATCAGTTCAGAAATTTGAACTGACTGATCATGTTCTTTTAGCCTTGGAATTACATTTCTAGTTCCTTTCTCCTGTGTGTGCTTAAACAAAAAAAAAAAAAAAATCAATGCTGTGAAAACCACACACTTAAGGCCTAGAAAATTTACATATGGTTCCCACACTTGGGTTATCACTGCTATGGCCAATAAAGAATTGAATGGAGAGAGAGCCCGAGTTAACTGAAGTTAGGAGTACAACATAAGCTAAGAGCACAAAAGGTACGTGCCTAACTACATGCAGAACACCTTTTTTTATGCAGAATTCATATTTTATGCACAAATCATGATTTCTGTGCATAAAATATAACTTACACATATAAATCATGTTTTAATGTGCCCTAGGCCTTTTCTTGGGGCACATTTTCTGGTTTGTGTGCAGACTTTCAACCCCAGTTTTATAATCCTCGGCCAATGCGCACAACAGAATTCCCTATTTGAATCATTTTGGCTTTTGAGTCAGCTATTTCCTGCTACCATTTGTTCAATATCAAAGACAGCATTTAAAGAAAGAAAAAACTAAAATGCACATTGTCCTTACCTCACTTTCTTCTTCACTAGTGCAATCCAGTCGGGAAGGCATGCAAAAGCAAAGAGAGAGAGAGAGGGTAAATACAGAGTTCACACATCAAGGGTAAGTCAAGGAAACTCTAATTGCATTTATGAACCCACATAAAACACATGGCAAAACCAGAAAGGGATAAGTCACACCTTTTTTTTGCTGCTGTTTAGCCCTTGCACACAAAGCTCAAGTCACTCCTTCTTAGGGCTTAGCAAAAACATATGGCCAAAAGTTATTTGCTGCGATAGATGAATACATGTTGGCAAGGCAGTCATATATCAATAAGCCCCCTCCACATGTAGTACATCACTTCTCGGCCACCACTGTACGAACTTTACAACACACGGTTTAAACTTCAGTGCTACTACACGGTGGATGGGGCACAATGCAGCTCAAATTCTGCAAAGAACATGTATTCAGCATTGTGCAATGGTGCAGAGTTCCTCCAGTAGTAATTATCAAATTTGTTAAACTATGTACAAAGCTCACTTTCTATTTTCATTGAACAGAGGAAGAAGTGCAGAGGGCATGCGCATGCTGCGATGCCAGCACGAAATAAAAACAAGCAGCTAGAAAGTCTGCCCACACTTGGGCACTGCCTCATCTAAAAGTGCTCAAATATTTATGTGGCCCCTGCAATCAAGAGGGAGAAAGGCAGAATCAGAACACACTTTCTACCAGAAAACACACTCCTATGGCCTTATATTCCATATAAGCAATTCTGACATTTTTTAAAACTCTTTTATGCTTTATGGAAAATAAGAAAACTATCAACAATAACTCACAAAAGCCCAGTGGTGAAAAATTAAAGTACTATGGCTGGATCCAAATCTGACACAGCAGAAAACCAAAAGTACTATACTGTTATAAAATAGACGCTTCAAATAATTATTTGACCAGTCATAATAGGCTTCATCTTTAGAGCATTGTAGCGAGATGATTGGCCTTATTTTTAATCATCGGTCAAAGTCCCATGTTTTAAGGCAATTTTTATATATATTTTTTTCTTTTGCTAAGTGAACCCTTCATGCAATTCATGTGACTTAACTTTTTTCTATGGAATTCTGATGAAGAGTCTCTCACTGTTTTCTTACAGTGGCTTAATTCTTTAGATAGCCATTTACAGTTTACTATTCATTATGATTTTCACAAAATTGAATTCCTTGATATTCTCATCAGTAAAGAAGATCAACATCTTACGTCTAATCTTTTAGTCAAACCCTGCGCTAAGAACACTTATTTACATTTTTCCAGTTTTCATCCTTTATCTGTGGAAAAATTTACCGGTCAGTCAATTCCTCCATCTACACCGGTTATGCTCTCATAAAATGGATTTTATTTCACAATCAAAGATTATGATACAGAAATTTTTACAACGTGGTTATCCATTTAAATATATAAAAAAAGCATACAAACGGGCTTATAATGCAGAACGAGAATAGTTGTTACTCGACAACAAAGAACCTGAGATGGCTAATTTAACTTGTGTGTTACCCTTCTCCGCATTGGCGCCTCAAATTGCTCAATTGATATTTCATCATTGGCCCATTCTCAAGATGCATCCTATTTTTAAAAACCGTCCCATCATTGCTTATAATCGGGGCAAAAATTTGAAAGATGTACTAATCCATTCTTATTTGCCCTCATCGCTGGATATCATAACAACAAATACTGCAGGGCACTGGCCCTGCGATAAATGTTCGTTCTGTAGTCAAGCCATAGTTGGCTCTGACTGGACAGATTCTCGAGGCAATACTCATATAGCCTATCATCATACTGATTGCACTTCAACAAATGTGATTTACGTTCTACAATGCCCATGTAGTTTACTATATGTAGGAAGAACGAAACGTTCTATCAAGATGAGACTCACTGAACATCGGAGCTGTTTGGCCACTTCCAAACATCAAGCCCCTATTGTTTCGCATTGCATATTACATCAACATTCCTTCGATGAAATCAAATGGCGGATAATCGAATTGGTTCAAAATAATCCCAGAGTAGGTAACACCAAAGCGATTCTGAACTATAGAGAACAATATTGGATTTTCAAATTAAATACGGTCCATCCCAATGGGCTTAACCTGGCTGTAGAATAGTACACACTTACCTGATGATTTTTACGTCATCAATTAGCGTTAACCTCACGGTATATATTATGACTACATTTCCGGTGCCTTGCAGGAAACATATGTCGAAACGCCATTGCTGAAATCTTAAACCCCGAAGAACTACAAATACAGTAGGTGTCTATCAAATTGTTTGAACATTGATGTGTAGCCCACTTTGAAAATATTTCTTTGGATTTATGTAAATTCTTTATATCTTTATTTGAGATAACATTGTTTTATCTCCTAGACGCCGAAATCCAGCCCTTGACAAAGAACCATTAGCGTTTGAAACATGGACCCATGTCGGGCGTGTTGACATCTTATGGCTTCAGCGATATTATAAGTTAAGTCACATGAATTGCATGAAGGGTTCACTTAGCAAAAGAAAAAAATATATATAAAAATTGCCTTAAAACTTGAGACTTTGACCGATGATTAAAAATAAGGCCAATCATCTCGCTACAATGCTCTAAAGATGAAGCCTATTATGACTGGTCAAATAATTATTTGAAGCGTCTATTTTGTAACAGTATAGTACTTTTGGTTTTCTGCTGTGTCAAATAAGAAAACTAGACAGAGTAAATACAGAGGATTTATTGTATCATACCATATAATACCAAAACACTTTCTAGGAAGTTTTTGCACACCAACTTAAAATTTCCTATGCAAAGTTGCTTGTTCCTTTTCATCCTCTTCTAGTTACAACTTACATGTTCTCCTCCTTCTTCTCTGGAGTGGAGGAGTAGCCTAATGGTTAGAACAGCGAGCTACAAACCAGGGAAAGCACAGTTGCTTACCTGTAACAGGTGCTCTCCTAGGAGAGCAGGATGTTAGTCCTCACATACGGGTGACGTCATCAGATGGAGCCCGGCACGGAAACTTTTTGTCAAAGTTTCTAGAAGCTACCGGCACACTGAGCATGCCCAGACTGCTGCTATCTGCGCATCCACACGAGGTCCCCCTTAAGTCTCGTAACAGAAAAAAAATATGAGCAAAAAAATAAAACAACAAACCGGAAGGAGAACCCAACTCCATGGGGAGGCGGGCGGGATTCCTGAGAACTAACATCCTGCTGTCCTTGGAGAACACCTGTTACAAGTAAGCAACTGCACTTATTCCTAGGACAAGCAGGATGGTAGTCCTCACATATGGGTGAGTACCAAGCTCCAGACTGTCCTCTACAACAGAAGAGACCAACAGCGATCGAACAAGGTGCAAAACGGGCACAACAACAACTGCGATGCAGTGGGTCGGCTGAGGACTGTCTGGTTCCCACAGAACCACGGACAGGAAGAGTTGGGTTTATGTCTAGAACAGATTGTGCAGGATGGATTGGCCGAAGGCACTGTCCTGACACCTGTCCTTGTCCAAGCAGTAATGAGCCGTGAATGTGTGAAGAGAACTCCAGGTTGCAGCTCGGCCAATTTCAACGACGGGAACTGCACGCAAATGAGCCACCGACGTTGCCATAGCCTGTACAGACTGAGCCTTTATTCTGCCGGTTAGCGGAAGACCCGCCTGCGCATAGAAAAAAGCAATGCAATCCGCCAGCCAATGCGACAGGGTCTGTTTACCCACCGCCACTCCCAGCCTGTTAGAATCAAAAGATACAAAAAGCTGGGTGGACTGCCTGTGGTTGGCCGTGCAATCTAGGCAGAAAGCCAAGACCCTTTTGCAGTCCAAGGTATGAAGAGCCTGTTCCCCTGAGTGGGAATGAGGCCTTGGAAAGAAGGTGGATAAGATGATAGACTGAGGTGGAAATCAGTCACAATCTTGGGCAGAAACTTAGGACGTGTACACAAAGACTACACGATTGTGGAAGAACCTCTTACAGCTGACCCTGCGAGCTGAAGTAATTGCTACCAGAAACATAACTTTCCAAGTAAGGAACTTCAGATCACAGGACTGTAGCGGCTCAAAAGGAGAGCGCATGAGCTGTGCCAGGACAAGGTTGAGATCCCAGAATGCTACAGGAGGCCGAAGAGGGGGCTTCAGCTGGAGGAGACCCCGCATGAAACGGCCTACTAAAGGTTGCACTGAGATGGGAGCACCAGCGACCCCTCGATGGTACGCGTTGATAGCGTTAAGGTGGACCCTGACTGAGCTGGTTTGAAGCCCAGACTCGGAAAGGTGCTACAGGCCGTCCAACAGTTTAGGGAGGGGACATGAGAAAGGATTCAAATCATGCCCTGCACACCAGATGGAAAACCTTTTCCATTTCAAACTGTAGGACTTCCTGGTGGAAGGCATCCAATACGCCACCAGTACCTGGGAGACCGGAGTCCGAGAGCGCCAGGGGCTGAAGGACTACGCGCTCAACATCCATTCCGGCAGCGCCAACACCTGGAGGTTTGGGTGGCGCAGGGTGCCCTGATTCTGGAAGATGAGGTCGGGCACCATCCCCAGCTGGACGGGTGGCCGCACTGATAGGTATTGCAGATGCAGAAACCAGACCTGTTGGGACCAAAAGGGTGCCACAGGTATCATGGGCCTTCCATCCTGTTAAAGTTTCAGTAACGTCTTCAAGAGGAGAGGCAGAGGAGGGTAGGCATATAGCAGACCCTTCCTCCAGTGAAGGGAGAATGCATCGCAGACCGGTTGCCCGCCCTTCAACCACAGGGAGCAGAATTTGCTGACTTCGCGGTTGTGGGGCAGGGCAAACAGGTTCACATCCGGTGTGCCCCACCGGTGAAACAGTTTGGCCGCTATCTTCAGGTTGAGGGACCACTCATGAGGCTGGAAGGAGTGGCTTAGAAGGTGCGCCAGCACATTCAGATGTCCCGGCAGGTATGTGGCCCGCAGGGACATCCCTTGTGACAGGGCCCAGGTCCACACTTGCACTGCCTCCAGACAGAGCAGGAACGAGCCTGTGCCGTTCTGCTTGTTGATATACCGCATGGCTATTTGGTTGTCTGTTCGAATCAGGATTTCCCTGTGTGACAATTGGTCTCTGAACACCCACAGGGTGTAACAGATTGCCCGAAGCTCTAGGAAGTTTATTTGACAGCGGGCTTTGGAGGTGGTCCAGAAACCCTGCATGTGGATACCATTCACATGGGCTCCCCAGCCCTGAGGAGAGGCATTGTGGTGAGGACCATCTGAGGAGGGGCAGCCTCCTTTCCAAGTTGGAGAGATCTTCCCACCAAGATATAGAGACTCATAGAGGGTCTGTGACTGCGATGTGAATCTCGAGGGTGGGTCCACTGCGCCCTCCGCATGCATAGGCAGGTGAGGGAGGGTCAACATGGACGGAAGCCACCATGTGGCCCAGCAGAAGGCAGGCGGATACCTGCTGGCTGTTCTGTAGAAGGGTGACCAGCGAGGAGAGGGCAAAAGCCCGATCCTTGGCAGAAATGTCCTCGCTTGCGCCATACCCATTCTGGCTCCTATGAAGTCCAGCTGGGGAAATGAACAGAGATGAGACTTGGCTTAGTTGATAACAAACCCTAAAGTCTGTAGCGTCTGCACCCTTAGGGCCAGAGCACCCAAGGCCCTGCATGGGAATCACTCTTGACCAACCAGTCGTCTAGGTACGGGAAGACATGTACCGACCGATGCTTGAGATAAGCAGCAACCACTGGCTGGGCATTTGGTGAATAAGCGGGGGGCTGAGGCTAGCGCACCTTGTACTGGTAATGGGCCTTCCCCAAAACAAAGCGGAGGTACTTCCGGTGGCCGGGGAAGATGGCTATGTGAGCATAAGCCTCCTTGAGATCGAGGGAGCAAAGCCAGTCTCCTCTTCTGAGGAGTGGGATCAGCATGCCCAGAGAGACCATTTTGAACTTTTCTCTTGCAAGAAACTTGTTCAATGCCCTGAGGTCATTCACGGTTAATCAACACTATATGCAGTTTACTGATGTTACATTTTGTTACCTGTTCTCTGTAAAGCTCCTTGCTGTGTTAAGTTAACTGTAAACCGAGATAATGTTCCCAACATATCCCGGTATTTATTTATTTATTTGTTGAGTTTTATATACCGTCATTCGGTAGAGCCATCACAACGGTTTACAAAAGTATACATTTTTCTTAGCAGTTGTGTAACAGAAAAGCAATGTGAACAATATCAGAAATAAGCATATCAAGACCAGAGAGCATTATTAGGTTGGATGGGAGGGTATGCAGGTTCAGGGTGAAGAGAATGTATAAAGAGGTTTACAAGTGAGAGTTCAGTTGAGAGTTGGGATGATCAGACGTCTGAAGGTCAATGTAGAATTTGTGGAACATTAGTGTTTTTGGGTCTTTTTTGAATGTTTTTAGGTCGGGTTGGGTTCTCAGGAATTTAGGTAGGGTGTTCCAAAGTTTAGGTGAGGCAATTGAAAAGGCTCTTTCTCTTGTGGTTGCCAGATACGCATCTTTGATAGGGGGAATGTTTAGGTAACCTGAGTTATTAGAGCGTAGGTTTCTTGGAGGATTTTGAGGGATTATGTTTAGGGTGTTAAGACCTTGATGATCATTGTTTAGGATTTTGTGGATTATGGTCATTGATTTGTAAGCAATACATGCAGTAATAGGGAGCCAGTGAAGTGAGGTCAATATTGGTGTTATGTGTTCACTTCTTTTTGTTCCAGTTACATCTCTGGCAGCTGAGTTCTGCAGTATTTGGAGTGGTTTGAGGGATGAAAAAGGTATTCCAATTAGTAAGGAGTTGCAATAGTCGAAGGTGGAGAAGATAAGAAGTTGTAGTACAGTTCTGAAATCGTAGGGGTTGAGAAATGGTTTCAGATGTCTTAGGGTTAGGAGTCTGTGGTATCCTTCTTTAGTTTTATTTGCTATGTGGTTCTTGTATATAAAAACACATAAATAAATAAATAAATAAGCCACCATTCTTCTTCAGAATGAGGAAATATCTCGAGTAGAACCCTCGGCCCTGCTGATAGCGAGGGACCGGTTCTACTGCGCCCGCTACAAGGAGGGCGGAGAGTTCCATCTGAAGTATGACCAGTTGGGCTGACGAACCCTCACGATGGATATGGGGGAAGAGGCCTCCGGGAGCCAGCTGAAATCCAGTGACAGGTGAAGCTCAGGAGCCTGCCTCTGACTGGGGGATCAGATGTTAGAGGTACAGTCAACTGAATACCGCTCCCTTGCCGCCAGTCAAAAGCCCGTGGTTAAGGCTGGCTTGGGCGCCAGCTGGGGTCTAGGCAAGAGGTGTGCGAGCCCTAGAGGCCAGAGAATATTTCCTCTGCCTGTAAAAGGGCTTCCAGAACCCAGGCCTAGAGGACTTCTTGGCCGAGGATGGGATGTCAGAAGCACTGGCGGAAAGTTGTTGAAGGGTGTCATGATGGTCCTTTAATTACAATACTACATCTCAGACTTTATCCCCGAAGAGGTTTTCAACTGTGCAGGGGAGACTGGCTAGCCTGTCTTGGCCCTACGGCTGGAGGCCAGAGGCTCTGAGCCATGCCATTCTCCTGGCGCCAATGCCCACCACAACTACGTGGGCCGCTGTCTCGAAGACATCATAAGTGGAACGCACCTCTTGCTTTCCAGCCTCGAGACCCAGCAGGACAATAGCCGAGAGGGCCTCCCGCTATTGTTGCGGCAGGCCCTCTGAAAGGCCTTGACCCGCTTCCAGAGATTGCGGTTATACTGGGTCATGTATAGCTGATAGGCGGTGATGCGGGCCACAAGCATGGTGCCTTGGAAATCTTTCCTGCCCAAGTAAACCAGCTCCCTGTGCTCTCGTCCCGGGGAGGCAGAGGCATGGGTACGGGAGCACCCAGTCTTCTTCAGGGCGGACTCCATGACCACAGACTGGTGGGGAAGGTGCCTCTTCTCAAACCCCATGGCCTGCTGCACCAAGTAGGTGGCATCTGCCTTTCTACTGACGGCAGAGATGGAAATGGGGTGTTCCCGCATCCAGAGAATAAGGTCCTTGAAGATATCGTGGATAGGAACTGCCACGATCTCTTTAGGAGCATCGACAAATTGGAGAACTTCCAGCATCTTTATCACGCATCCTCCTCCGTGAGCAGCTGAAAGGGGATGGCTTCAGCCATGGCCCTAACAAATCCTACAAAGGACAGGTCCTCGGGGGGGGGGGGGGGGGTGACTGGTACTGCTTCTCCGGTGGGGAGGGCGCTGAGAGGGGGTCGTCCAAATAAACAGAGGATGACTCCATGGAGTCATCACCCTAAGGGTTGTAAGGCCCTTCCTCCTCACCGGCACCAACGTGCCTTGGGCGAGGCCCGTGAGGGGTATGTGCCCTGGGTTCCGATGGTTTTGGAGGCCTTGAGGGCACCGTGGGAATCAACTGTTCCCTCGGCATCGAGGGGACCAGAGGCTGCAAGGACCCGGCACGGGCTCGGGGAACCACTCTTCCACCTCAGCTCAATGCTTTGGAGAGCTTTAAGCACTGCAAACTGCACCCTGCGGTCCAACTCCTCCTGAAAGTCCGGAGTGGTTAGGACTGAGGGAAGGAGACAAGGAGTCACCGGCTCTTCCTCGGGTCTCCAAGGCGGCACAGTGCCCAGCACTGGTGTCGGTGGGGAATGCCTAGGACTACTGGGGGCATCGGAGGATGGTGCCTCCGATGGCCGCTGTTGCTTCAGCCGTCCTGGAACTGGAGCCATGCATCGACAGCAACCAGTGGCGATACTTGTGGGATCTCCCTTGGTGCCCGGCCCAGTCTTTCCACAGCGCTGAGGAAGCAGAAGAATCCAATGTCCAGGACAGCGGATAAATCACCGAGGATCTATTCACCATTCCCATGATCCTTGGAAATACTGGTGAGAAGAACAGCGAAGGGAAGTGTGTAAAGGGGCTCACCGTGACCTCTCTGTGTCGATAGAGCTAATGCAGGAGCAGACAAAGCAGATTTTGAGGAACCGAAAAGTTTTTCCATCTTATCGAGGCATGTTTAACGGCCTTTGGGGGTCATTTGGTCACACAGACGGCACCCACGGACTTCACATGAGGCCCCGAGGCAGAGGATACAAACCTCATGCGGATCTGTGATAGACATGGCCCACGGGCACCAACGAAAACCGGTCAACGCCATGCAAAAAACACCCGGTGTTACTGTGAGTTGAGAAGTCGGGGATGGACTGCAAGTTGGAAAAAAAGGCAAGAAAACAACCTACCACACACCGAGGAGGCACCAACAGTGAAAGGGGACCCGACGAGGAAAACGGGAAGAACCCCAAAAGTTATCGAAAAAACAATAAAAAATAAAGAGCTCCACAAACTGCGAGGCAACTGCACCGCAGAAAAGAAGAGACTGAAGGGGGACCTCTCAAGGACGTGCAAATAGCAGCATGCTGGGCATGCTCAGTGTGCTGGTCAAAGCTTCTAGAAACTCTGACAAAAGTTTTCCATGTCGGGTTCCATCCGATGTCACCCACATGTGAGGACTACAATCCTGCTTGTCCTAGGAGAAACCACAGTTCAAATCCCACTGCTGCTCCTTCTGACATTGAGCAAATCCTGCTCATGCTCCTTGTAACCTTGGGCAGGTCACTTCACCCACCATTGCCTCAGTTTCAAACTTAGATTTTGAGCCCTCTGGGAACGGGGAAATACCTACAGTACCTGAACATAATCTGCTTTGAAGTGCTGAAAAGCGGAATATAAATCAAATAAATAAGCTTTCTAATGCCTGCAAACCCTTTCACACATATACATACATATCCACCTCATTTTTTTCCATCAGGTAGCACATATTCATGTCACTACAGCTATTACCATAAGGCAGTAACAAAATAACAAATAAGCAGCAAGCACAGTGACAACAGCATTACTACATACCATCAGATCCCTATCTCACTAATACACATATTGATCACTCACACACCTTCAAAATACACCAACTTTCAAATTACAGTGTACTACTTTTTTAAACAATACACAGAAGTAAAGAACACAAGAAAGAAAACAAGATATTGGCCACTCCTCTGAAGGCTCTTCAGTAGGCGTGGCTAGGCTCCTCCCAGGTCCCATGGTCGCAGCTTCCTGGCAAGCTGCCTGCTATTCCTCCTTCTCCAGCCAGAGGAGTGGTAGGTTGCAGTGGGGCTGTGAAGAAAATAAATCATTTTAAAAGCTGGTTTTGAAACCTTACCTCTCAAAATACAGATGTCATTTTAACTTTTATAAATACAGAGGACAAGAGAAAGACAAATGGTGTGACAGAGATAGGAAACAGTACCAGAGAAAAAACATTTCTCAGAAGGAGAAAGAGAAATCAGAACATATAACAAAACAAGAACGCAATCAAATACATTCAACCACACTGAAAAGAGGGAAAGAAAAGCAAAGTCAACCTTACAGCCACAAACCTTGTTAAATACCAACAGGCAGAAATACCTTCCTGTAAGATGTGGTAAATATACACGCAATGACCAAAAGCTGGCAGTATTGTCTAATAGCACAAACAAGAGAAAAACCAGTCAGCGCCAACAAGTAAAACGGGCTGCTGGATTTAAAGCTTACAAAATAGGTAACAGCAGCTTGTGTCCACAAGACAGAATGTGACTATTTAGTTTTGGGTGTGATTGCAAATATGTACTCACTGCCTGGGATCAACAGGCTCCCCCAGAGCTGTCTATCTAGCCCCCAGAACCGCTCCAGAAGCTCTTCTAGATACTCGGACATGCTAGGCTCCGGGGGATCAGACCCATGGAGGATGAGAAGCAAAGTGGAAGCTGCTCCATCATCTGCATACAAAACACAAGTGAGGAAATATATATTACATGACATATGACCATAACATGTATCTATTCACCTCATATCCCCCCAGCTGCTAAGTTAACAGTCAGTATCATCCTGCACAGGAAAGATACCACCCCCATTTTCTAATTTCAAAGGCCAAAGTCTAAATTAAGCAAAACAATACTTACGGAGGTGATGAGGAGAATTTTCCAGGCTACTGCCTCCTCAGTGGCCCAGTACTCTTGAAGGAGGACCAGCTGTAGGAAGTTGTAAAAATATCCCCCGTGGACACAGAGCTGCTCTAGGGCCGATGCTGCCAACTCTCCCGTTCCGTCAGGAAATAAGCAAAATCATATGACAGGACTACCTTGACAAACTCCAATATGACCACAAAGAAAGCACAGCAAAGGAATTTGATGGGTCTCTGACCATTTAATACCTCTACTATGATAATGGATAGCTATAAAGCGAAGCCTAGAAAGTCATCAGGATGTAAAATGAGATTTTTTCTTCTCTTAGCCTGGGTAAGATGGCTTGATCTTAGACATACATTCTGTGGAAATATCAGGAACTCTACTATTCTCTAAAAACATTGTAGATGTTGAGCCTCTGATAGATTGGATCTGCAAGAGCTAACAGAACGTGTGGCCAGAATTCTCATGTTCTAGCTATATGAACAGTTGCATGGACTCCTAGGCTCCCACAGAAACCTTCCCCATTACTCGACTATGAATGTGAAAGTGCAGACCACTCTGAATTATCTGATTACTGGCTCATTTCAGAGAGAGTGCCAAGGGATACAAGGATCTACGCCTGCTAGATAAGTCACCTTCAGCAATATGGAGTGGGAGAGAGCCCAGGCCCAGATCTGCGCCATCTCCTGACACAGTAGATAAGATCCTGTGCCCCCTTGTTTGTTTAGATACCACATTGCAACCTGATTGTTGGTTTGTATGAGGACCACTTTGTTTGATAGGCAATCCTGAAAAGCAGAGAGGGCATATCGAATTGCATGGAGTTCTAGAAAAATTATCTGTTGGTTCAACTCCGCCTTGGTCCACAAACCCTGGGTCTGGAGATTGTGAATGTGAGCTCCTCAACCCAGGGTAGATGCATCTGTGGTTAGAATAATTTGGGATTGTGGAGGCTGGAAAGGTAGTCCTAGAAGGAGATTGGACTCCTGTATCCACCAATTCAGGGAGAGAAGTAACTGATTGGTGACGTGAATAACGTGAGACATCCTTTGACTTGACTGGGACCATTGGGATTTTAAAGTCCATTGAGACACTCTCATGGCTAAGCGAGCCATGGGTTACATGAACTGTGGACGCCATGTGGCCCAGTAAGGTCAAGAGGTGACGAGCCGTAGTGGTCTGGCGAGATTAAAGGAATCTTGCCATGATGGATAAGGATCGTGCCCTGGACTGTGGGAGGAACGCTCTTGCCTGGAGAGTGTTGAGATCTGCTCCTATGAACAAAATTTTTTGAGATGGAGTCAGATTGGATTTGGGGTAGTTGATAAGGAACCCCAGTGATTGGAGCAGATCGATTGTGCAACAGAGTGACTGAGATGCTCCCTTTGAGTCGGAGCCCTTATAAGCCAATCGTCCAGGTATAGATAGACGGGGACGTTGTTTTTCCTTAAATGGGCTGCTACGACTGCCAGGCATTTTGTGAAAACCCTTGGGGTTGATGCCAGTCCAAATGGTAGTACACGGTACTGAAAACGAGACTGTCCTACTAGGAATCTTAAGTATTTGCAATGAGGCGGGTATATCGCGATGTGTGCGTAAACCTCCTGAAGGTCCAAAGAGCAAAGCCAATCTGTTCTTTGAATCAGTGGGATCAAGGTTCCTTTTTCTGAACTTTTCTTTTCTGAGATATTTGTTTAGGGCATGCAAATCCAAAATAGGACGAATGTATCCTGATATTTTTGGGATCAGGAAGTAGCGGGAGTAGAACCCTTGACCCCAATGCTGCCGAGGTACTGGTTCTACAGCATTGGATTGTAGAAGGGTCAAGAGTTTCGCTTCGAGAAGCGAGGAGTGACTGTTTGGATTTGAGAGAGGAGGGGATAAGCCGTTCGGTGGTACAGTGAGAAAGTCTAGATGGTACCCTTGGCTTATTACAGAGAGTACCCACTGATCTGCCGTGATGGTATGCCATAGAGTGGAGAAGAGGAACAAGCGGTCCACCACTGGAATGGCATGGGAAGGAAGAGACTGGCTGTTGCTCTCTAGAGGAGAGTCAAAAACCCGAAGCTGGCCCTGTTTGTGGGGCAGATTGGGTTTTTGGTGTTCTAGTCTGACGAGTCTGTACTCTTTGGGGAGGTTTAGACTGTTGAGGACGAGACTGCGGTGGATAATACCTTCTGGTTTTATATTGAAACCGTCGAGGATCTCGTCTGAAAGATCACTTTGTAGTGGAAGGATAATCTGGAGGAAGAGCAGACAGCTGACATAGGGTGTCCTGGCGGTCTTTTAACTGTACAACTGTTTCTTGAATTTTGGTACCAAATAAGTTGTCACCAGTACATGGCAGGTCTGCAAGACAATCCTGAACCTCTTGTCGCAAGTCAGAGGATTTAAGCCATGCCCAACGTCGTGCACTGATGCCTGCTGCAGAAACCCTGGAGGTGGTGTCAAAGTTATCGTAGACTGCTTTTATCTCATGCTTACCAGCATCTAAACCCTTGAGGAGTATGTTGTTAAGTCCTTCCTGGTAATCATCAGGTAAAGATTCAGAATACTCTTGTACTCTCTTCCAGAGTTTCCTGGAGTACTGAGTCATATATAGCTGGTATGCTGCAATGCGAGCAATGAGCATTGAGCCATGGAAGACCCTTCTTCCGAAGGCGTCTAAGGATTTCTGATCCTTATTCTGGGGGTGCTGATGAATGAGGTCTGGCCTTTTTAGATTTCTTTTGGGCCGACTCCACAACTACTGACTGGTGAGGTAGTTGAGATTTTTGGAAACCTGGGGCTGATTGTACCAAATAGATAGCATCAGCTTTCTTATTCTCAGGAGGAACTGAGCCAGGATGCTCCCAGTTACAGTTTAAAAGTCCGGTAGTACTTCATGAACAGGAGCTGCCATGACCTCCTTGGGTGCATCAACGAATTATAGTACTTCAAGCATTTTATGCCTGGCATCCTCGTCTGTTTGCAAATCAAAGGGAATTGTCTCTGACATTTCCTTAATAAAAATTGCAAAAATCTTCAGGTGGGGAACGTCCACCAGCTTCTCCAGGAACTTGAGGTTGGTGTGGAGGTGGAAATCCAGCCGGATCTAGAGGTTGCACCGATGAAATTCGAGAGGGCACCAATGGAAGTCGAGGTGGCATCAATGGAGGCACCGAAGATGGTGAGGGCATAGATGGCATCGGTGTTTTCGAAGGCCAGTGCGATGGTACGATGGTCCTGGTGTTGGTTCGGGCATCTGCCAATCCAGTTCCTCGTCCGAGGATAAAGGTATCAGCATCGGTGGCTTCGCGGGGACAGATGACATGGCTGAAGCCGCAGAAAGAGCACCAATTAACGAGTCCAGTCTATCTAGAAGAGGAGCTAGCATCATCGACGTAGGATCAGGCATTGGCATGGGGACCGGTGCCAGTGGAGATTGGAATAGTCGTAAAGCCTGAAGCACTGCCTCTTGGACAATCCTGTCCAATTCCGCCTGAGAAACCGGCATGGGGGCACGGCTACTGGGGGTGGAGGCTCGGAAGGTGTAGCCAGAGGTTCCACCGATGGCGGTGAAGTTCCGGATCCCGGCACAGATACCAGTGGGGAATGCTTCGGTGCCCCGAGTCCAGAAAGGGATGGGGCCTCGTCTCCTCGGGGCTTTTTGGTCGGTGGCTTTCCAATTCCTACATCAGAGGAGACACTTCGTCCATGACGGTGTCGATGCTTCTCTCGATCGGTCCGCTGTTTGTCTGGCATCGAAGACGAAGACGTCAATGCTTTGGACCGGAAAGAAGAAGTTGAGGGGACATCACCGGTGGATTTTTGCTGTTTAGGCTTCAATGGTGATGGAGTCTTCGAGGATAGAGGGTTTTGACTCAATGCCAGTTTAATAGAAATCGATGGAGAGACCTTAAAAAGGAGTTCCATCTTCTCCAAACAGGCCCTCCGGCCTTTTGGAGTCATTTGTGAACAGTTTGTAACACTGTTGCATGTCATGAATGGGTCCCCAAGACAGAGTACGCACATGTCATGCGGCTCTGAGATAGACATTGTTCTTGGGCACTCGGGACACTTACAGAACCTGGTGGCCATGATTTTTGAAAAATAAACGGTCGCACGGTCGATGACAGTCGGACACCGAGAGAGAAAAATGTCCGGGAACTGACCAAAAAATGACGGGAAGAAACTTACCGGCGTCAACGATGGTCGGTGGTCGATGGGGGACCCCCGGGATAGGGAAAAATACAAAATGTAAGTTTAATTTCCGTGAGGAAAGTTTGTGAGGTAAACTCACAGAGCTCCAAGATCCGCGAGGCTACTGCTGCACGGAAAAAAAAGAGGCTGAAGGGGGACCCCACTGGATGCAGGGTTGGTATTATGCTGGGCATGCTCAGTGGTGCCAGTCAAAGTTCTAGAAACTTTGACAAAAGTGTTCCGTGATTGGGCTCCATCCTGATGATGTCATCCACATGTGAGGGCTACCATCCTGCTTGTCCTGTGAGAAGGAGGTGGTCAGGGGATGCTGACCAGGTAGGGGTGAGAAAGAGGTGGTCAGAGGTATGCTGGGCAGGGAAGGGGGGAGAGAAGGGCAGGGAGAGTTGAGCAGGGGAAGAGAGGTGGCACAGGGAAGAGGATGCAGGGGTGGGGGGTGTCAGTATTGTTGGACAGGGATACAAGCATGTGAAGGGACAACTGAGTAGTTGGGAGAAGTGAGGGGTGATGGGGGCATGGAGGGGAGTGACGGGGTACAAGAGCCATAATATTCCACTTTTTAGAATATGCATTTCTTCTATCTTTGAACTTTGCTTAGTGTAGGAGGAAATATATTTGTTTCTAGTTCTCCAGTTTTGCACTGCAAGGAGAAGGTCTTGGTGTTTCCATTCCAATTTGTTTCCACATTTGTAATTTGTGGTATTTTATTTTATATTAGATGAAGGTAGGTCTGTCTGTATTCTGTAGCATGTAGGGATTTGTATCTGTCTTATTTGTTGTATTTTCTCAATATGATATTACACTGGGGTTGAACTGCTGCCTTTTCATGGGTAGGACTATTGCAGTTTCATTTCTTGGAGTTAGTGCTGCTTTGGTATGGCAGGTTTGATAGACATGTACAGAGTGGGGTTTGTTTATTTTTCCAGGATTTGTATTATTTTACAATGCACCTGATAGTACAGGATCAGAATATTTTTTTTGTATGGTGGGTTGTACAGGGAAATGTCTTACTTCTGCTCTGCACTCATCGTTAGGAAGCAGGAGATTCCTGTGGATAAAGAGTATATGTTTATCTTTAGTCCCATAATGGTCATGTGTTCAGTGTGCCACACATATGAGTATATTCTCTCAGGTGTGTCCTGATAGAAAAAAGGTTGAGAACCACTGGTTTAGACCACACCACAGGCTTTCTGTCCCAAGTCCAGACAAAATGTTTGCACAGTGTCATATGCTCCATAACTTATCTATTGCCATCTGCCTTGATGGGCATAAAAGCTTCTGGGGGCGAGTATGTGGAATCCACAGAAAGCAGAAGATATAGCAATGTTAAAGCACAGCCGAGTCGCTATTTCAGTTCAGTCCTAGACGGCAGGTGTGTTGTTGTGTAGACTAGCTATGTATCCATAGCTAGCTGATTTGGATGCAATATGAGATGTATGCTGTAGCTGGATAATAAGTTAGAGGACCTTCGTAAAGATAGGAAAGAATACTTGGTGTTCTGACTTTATATAGCTATTTTCATTTATTACAAATGGATAATATGTACTTGCACTTAAGTCATATATAGTCTATGTTTAATCCTATCCGATCTAAGATGGGATCTATCTGATTCCAATGCTTTTCTCTAGTTAATAATGCTCTTCCACCTCAGCACATTCATTTATTTATTACAAATATCTTCATGCCTCTCTCACTACAACCTTCTGTGACTATTGTGGGATATTACCTGTGCACATCAGACCATTCTCGGCATTTTCCAATTGTAGAGGTATGGAGTCTGGCCTGTTGATGGAGAGAGGGAAGCAACACTGCAGTAAAACTGCTGACTTTGGTGTTTCCTAAATGTGCAAGGCAGAAGAAAGCCAGCGGATTGAAGCTTGTGCCATGGCATGCTAGACCCTGGGATGTTGCTATGCAATAGCTGGTTCAGCACCCATGTGCCAGAGCTTCATTCAAGCTTTGGTTTCTTGAATTTTCCTGTGGGGTTTTTATTTAATTTTCCCCCTCAAACCAGCAAATTAGATATCAGAGGGTAAGAAAAACCAAAGGGTTTACAAGTTTCATCTGCTGCAGGCAACGGATGCAAAACTTGAAGAGTTTCCCTTAAAAGGGACCTTTGGTTCCAGCCTTTTGAACTTACAAGTAGTACTTTTTTAAATTTAGCATGCATCAAGTTAAGGGTACAGAGGTACTTAGATATCTATTGACCCTGAACTGGGAACCTTACTGAACTTTATTTGAAACATTTAAAATAAAAGGCGGTGGCGGGCCAGGGGGGAGAACCCAATGATTATGAATCTAGACATACTCCTTACTCAGTCTCTCTCTTGTGATATATAAATGCCCCCAAACTGTTTTTCTGGTGACATTTTCAATAGAAAATGTTGTATAAAATATTTGCTGCCATTCTTTGAACATAAGAAAATGCCATACCTGGTCAGACCAAGGGTCCATCAAGCCCAGCATCCTGTTTCCAACAGTGGCCAATCCAGGCCATAAGAACCTGGCAAGTACCCAAAAACGAAGTCTATTCCATGTTACCATTGCTAATGGCAGTGGCTATTCTCTAAGTGAACTTAATAGCAGGTAATGGACTTCTCCTCCAAGAACTTATCCAATCCTTTTTTAAACACAGCTATTCTAACTGCACTAAGCACATCCTCTGGCAACAAATTCCAGAGTTTAATTGTACGTTGAGTAAAAAAGAACTTTCTCCGATTAGTTTTAAATGTGCCCCATGCTAACTTCATGGAGTGCCCCCTAGTCTTTCTACGATCCGAAAGAGTAAATAACCGATTCACATCTACCCGTTCTAGACCTCTCATGATTTTAAACACCTCTATCATATCCTCCCTCAGCCATCTCTTCTCCAAGCTGAAAAGTCCTAACCTCTTTAGTCTTTCCTCATAGGGGAGCTGTTACATTCCCCTTATCATTTTGGTAGCCCTTCTCTGTACCTTCTCCATCGCAATTATATCTTTTTTGAGATGCGGCGACCAGAATTGTACACAGTATTCAAGGTGCGGTCTCACCATGGAGCGATACAGAGGCATTATGACATTTTCCGTTTTATTCACCATTCCCTTCCTAATAATTCCCAACATTCTGTTTGCTTTTTTGACTGCCGCAGCACACTATGACGCCTAGATCTCTTTCTTGGGTTGTAGCATATATGATTTTGCATATATGATTTTGTTTTTTTTTTGTGCTTTCACATTGGCCTCTGTAGTTTTCCTTGCTACCCCTCCTTATACACTCAAGTATACTGTTAGCTCTTCCAGTCTGGCCATCTTCAGGACATCAGAGATAACTCGCTCTCACGCCCCTTTTCTTATCCTCCTGCTGGGTTTTCTGCACCTCAGTTGCATGCTTTCATACAGCACAGCTTCCAAACCTGGGATTTCTCTTCTTTCTGGTCTCCTTTCATATTTTTTTTACACCCCTGCCTACCCTGCTACAGATTTGTCTCTTTGCTGCAAATAGTAATGTTTTCCACAAGATCCTCCGCAAATTGCTTATAAAGATTTTCAATCCAGTCATGAGCTTGGAGAGAGGGATAACCAGTACCAGATTGCATCAAGACAGAATGAGAAAGCCAGATTTGGACTCTCTTGCATGGTAACGTGGAATTACATCAGCATCAAGATGACTGAAAATACAGACACTGATCAGAAAAAGAAAAAAAAGCAGCTGAGTAAACATTTGGACTTCTTGCAAAACTGTTGGATGTCCTTTACAGGAGCAAGTCAACAGTGCTGAGGATTTATCCTGAGCCCTCACAAACCAGGCTGGCATTTCAGCAAGTTGGCTGTTCGTGTTTTGGCAATGACCTCCACAAGGTTCTGCATCTAGCACTCCCTATTAACAAGGCCAAGAACGTCACACTCTGGCTGCAGGGTCTGTGGTGCTACATGGAAGAGAAGAGATCTTGGGAAGGAGGTGGGGTGGACTCATTCATTTTAGCATTGAAAAAAAGTTGGAGATTCTGGAGGATATAGCAAAGACAAGTAAGGGGACTAGAAATCTATCTTAGGTTTTTATGGACCTGCAGGTCTGGATTGGCTCAAGCTATAGGTGGCCATAGGCAAAATAAATGTCTCTTTTTACTTAAGGGGTGGACCATAACAAGCAGCTGGAAAACACAAAATCATAATGAATAATAAAAAGCCCATGATTAGGTTAAAGATAAGAACATGCATCATTTATAAAGGGCGCACCGCTCCATTTGAAACACAGATGCTAGGCGGTCTATTCACTGAAGGAACTCAGCTTGTGTGTTTAAGCAAACTGAGCGCAATAAAGCAAGTTGCAGAAGGAGCTATTCAAGGCCCCATAAAAATGAAAGGTTTAGGCCTTTACAGAACTTCAGGAGGCCTAGGCCTTTCAGCACCAGCTTACACTTCAAATTGCAGGTGAGTTTTTAGCATTGCTGGTTACAGCTGCCAAAAGCATGTGTCCCACATGAAGGGTGCTGGCTGCCACTCGTATGAAAGGCAACAGTAAAACAAGTTTCCTGCTTGTTGAGCAATACTGGAGAGCCAGATCCAACTGGGAATATGCAGGATATCCTAATACACTTTTCATACTGGCCTCCAATACAGAATACACTCACACTAGAAAGAACAGAGACTAAGGAAGTGAAGAAACAAAATTGTTTCATTTAGTTTATTCATTTCAAATTGGAAAAAAAAGTTTTGTTTAACAGGAAACAAAAAAGTGAATAAAGTCAATTGGGAATCATCGCAGACTATTATGAGCTTCAAAATTGAAGTTTTCTAATGAAACATATGGATAGACATCAGAAGAGAGATGAAAACTCCAAGGCACCAAGACTGTGGTACTGAAAGTGGCATGAATAGCCTAAGGCACCATAAAAAGGCAAAAGGGGACCTGCAGTGGCAGAGTTCTCCAAGGAACCATGAGAGGAGCAAAGCAATAGCAAAAGTAGCAAGAACCACCCCCCACCCCCCCAAGGCTTCAAAGAGAGCACCAAAAGTGGCATGAACCCCCCAAAAACAGCATGAAAGGGGCAAAGGCAACAAGAAAAGGTTTGGGGCACATTTTCAGTGTTAACTACATTTATAAATTGATGTTTGACTATGTGAAAGTTTTATTATAAAAGATTACTGTATTTGATTTGATTGTTGTTCCCTTGGGCTATTTTACCATGACTGCATGAACATTCTAAAGCACCATGAAGGGGGAACAAAGCAGCAAAGGTGGTAGAAAAAAAATCCACAGGCACAAATAAGCAGCACAAAAGACTGGTATGAAGAACCCAAGACACCATAAGAGGTGCAAAGCAGCCATCCCAGTAGCAAGAATACCTCAAGGTGTAGAGTATGGGGTACAGCAGCAAGGCAGAGTGTCCGAAAGATCCCCAATGTAGTAAATCAAGAAAATGGTAGCAAGAGAGAGTGGCAGCTAGATTCCCATGGTGATACATCAGAGTGGCAGCAAGGCCCAATGTGCAGTATCAGAGGCAAGGGTGGCAGCAAGAGAGTGGCTGCAAGACCTCAAGGTAGAACATTAGGGGTATGGCAGCAAGAGAGTGGCTGCAAGACCTCAAGGTAGAACATTAGGGGTATGGCAGCAAGAGAGTGGCTGCAAGACCTCAAGGTAGAACATTAGGGGTATGGCAGCAAGAGAGTGGCTGCAAGACCTCAAGGTAGAACATTAGGGGTATGGCAGCAAGAGAGTGGCTGCAAGACCTCAAGGTAGAACATTAGGGGTATGGCAGCATGATCCCCAAGGTCTAGCATTAGGGGTACAGTAGCAAAGCAGGGTGGCAGCAATACCCCTAAGGTATAAAGCCTGGGGTTTGCCATCGAGGCTGACTGGTAGCAAAGCCATCAAGGCAGTACATCAGAGGTATGGCAGCAAGGACCCCCAAGGTGTAGCATCAGGAGCAGGGCAGCTTCACCAATACTGGTCCTCAGTTTTGTCTACTTGCTTAGTTCTCCTACCTTGGCTCTGTCCTGGCTACTATGTCACTCAAGATTTTTTGATTTCTATAGTTACTAATCTCATTGCAACACTTTTCAATGGATCATAGATTTGAATGGGAAAATTTAAATTCTTGGGCATCCTCCATTCAAGTCAGGGGTCCACGAATGAAATGAAAAACAGTCTCATTAGATGCATTTTACCCACTTGTTTCAAATGAATTCACATCCCTAACAGAGACCAAATCATCATTGATCCTGGGAATCAAATTCAGCTCAAGAAAGGAAGGATACGTTTTGTTTCAGGATTGCCTGCTTGGGGTATAATCAAGATTAGATGGATGCAAACTAAATTTTAGATTCTACTCCAGCAAGATATGTGAATATGACTGAAAACAAACCACGAGGTCCATTTTTAAAACCTATTTAGATGAATAACTCAAATGTTATTCGTCTAAATAGCAAATGTTGCATATTCAGCCACTTATCCAACTAAATTGTAGCTAGATAAGTAGTTATCCGGCTATAATTTAGCTGGATTTAAAAAAAAAAAAAAATATTAGAGGCGTTTCAAGGACGTTCCGGGGAAGGACTAAGATATCCAGCTAGGTTAGCTACATAACTTTAGACCTGCTTGATGGAACACATACAGGAGCATATCTAAAAAAGTGATAAAGATTCTAACAAAGAGCCTCTAGTAGAAATTATTGGTCTGCCAGGAGGATTGATCAAAGTTTTATATATCTTTGGTAATGAATGAAAATAGGCATAATAGGGTAATTCAATGGCAAGAATTGAAATTCTTTCAATGTAATCCATTTAGACAGATATGCCTGCATCAAACACTGATAACAAGTTTTCAACTCCACAGTAGGATCAATGGATACTGGACAGTAAAAAAAATCTGTCTCATAAACTTGAAGAGCTTCTGAACATAATTGCTGCTATTCATAACTACCACCAGGCCACCCTTGTCAGCCAGTTTAATAATTAAATCTTTATCAGCACTCAATTCAAAAAGTGATGCATGTTCAGCTTGAGAGATATTAAAGTGTTTATAACAGTGTGAATTCATGCCTGCTAGATCCTTAACTAATTCATAAAAAAACATAAATTACAGGAGCTAAATGCACTGGAGGAACCTAATTAGAAGATTTAAAAAACCAATGACACATTATCCATATCACTTGAAAAAATCAGTTATCAAAAATGTTTAACTGTAACAGCCAGAAAAACGTATACAGGTAGTTTTCAACTTGAAAACAATCAAAAGTGTTAATTGGTATAAAGGAAAGACCTTTGTTTAACACAGCCAGCTGGTACAGCGACAGCATCTTTAGCAGACAAATTTATAAAGGAAGATTCTGAAAAAGGTGAGTCCCAGTATGGGCTCGTTATAGAGATGGTCACTTCTCGTGCATCAACGGGGAGAGCTGGCCTTTCATAATATCTTTTGCCTGACTGTGGAATCTGGTTTGGCATCCATGGCGGGACTCTAAAAATAATTCCTGTTGGAGACCTCTATCAGTTTCTTCTCCAGAAGATTCATCAGTAGATGTATCAAATAAAACTTTGCTTTATGCCCATGTTCATCCAAGGATAAATTGAACCCCATTTTATAATCTTTGTTATGAAGAAATGTATTGAATTTGAATTTTTTCAAATCATCAACAGTTGTATTATAATGTTGGACATCGGTTAACTGCTGTACATGAAGATATCAGAAGCAAATCGTGTGTGTAAGACATCAAGTTTCTGATCAAGCTCTACTTTAAGCTGACAAGCTACAGTTTGCTTCCTCAATAATGAGAAGCATGAGATCTAAGGAGTATTTATTTAGTATCTGCTTCCATTTTTGCACGAAACCATTATAAAAGTCGTAATTTTTTTTTTTTTTTAATTCTCAGTCCTCTGGGAATATGTTGTGAATGATACTATTCAATCATCTCCGAGTGTAACTCAGTACGAATCAATCTCTTGTCTTGTGGACAATGCTCTGCGTGCCCACAAGATCATCAAGATAGTCAGTGACCATTTATAATATTATCATTTATTTATTTATTTATTTAAATACTTTTGATCTACCGATACTCAAGACTAGTGTCTTATCATACCGGTTTACATTGAAACAAGGGGTAACCAATTAAATAGGAAGATAAAGTTACAATGAACAAGGGTTTACAGGGTGGGAGAGTAGAGAGCAAAAGCATATGATTAACATAATAGATTGTAACGTAACTAAGTGTAACATAACAAAGTTTAACATAGAAACTTAGACAATAGCTTAATCTTTAGATCTATAAAACTGCAGGCACGAATGAGGGAGGAGGAGGGGGCGGATCTGTGAAAATGGAGTGCATAGCTGAGCTGTTAGTAGGGTGTCCATTAAGGGAAGGCTTGTGTGAACAGCCATGTTTTTAGTTTCTTTCTGAATGAAAACGGGCAAGTTCCAGGGGAAGAAGATTCCAATGATATGGACCGGCCGTGGATAAGGTTCGTTTCTGGATGGAAGTGTGACTAGTGGATTTGTTAGGGGGGGGGGGGCATGGAGCGATCCTTTGTAAGCCGATCTGATCGGTCTCGTGGAAACGTGAAGTTCGAGAGGAATTTTGAGTTGTAGAGTAGATCGGTGATATATGTTTTTGTGGATGATGGATAAGGTCTTGAACATTATTCTGTGGTTGATAGGGAGCCAATGTAGGTTTTTTAGGATTGGTGTGATGTGGTCCTTGCACCGAGAGTTAGTAAGGATCCTTGCTGTGGCATTTTGCAGCATCTGTAGTGGTTTCGTTGAGGCGGCTGGAAGGCCAAGGAGGAGCACGTACAGTAGTCTATCTTTGAAAACAGTATGGCTTGGAGTACTGACCTGTAGTCTTGAAAGTGAAGGAGAGGTTTTATTTGTTTCAGGACGTGGAACTTGTGGAAGCATTCCTTGGTGGTGGTGTTAATGAATTTTTTGAGATTCATTCTGGTGTTAAGCATGGCTCCTAGATCTCTCACGTGGTTTACGAATGGTGAGAGATGGAGAGTAAGGGGGTTGTTGTCCTTTGGAGAGATGAATAGAAGCTACCGGTGCCATTGGTCGGCCCCTGTCACATGGTAGGAGCCGACCAATGGCACCGGTAGCCCCTGTGACATAGTAAAGTCAAAGGCTATCGGCGCCATTTTGAATACCGGCAGCCGACGGCGTGAGTGCAGGAGATGGCTCCCAGACACCCCCCCCCCCCCCCCGGACCACCAGGGAGTTTTGGTAAGTCTTGTGGGGGGTTGTAGTTAATTAAATTTTAGCCGGGAAATGAATAAGAATGAACGTATCGGGGGGCCCCCCTTGCCGAATGCAACTTATCTGCCCCCCCTGACGAATATGAATACCGAATGCAACATAGGCGGTCCCCTCTGCACATTCCTAGTAAATCATAAGGCTTAATGGTTAAGGGTAGTAACCACCGCATCAAGCAAGTTACCCCGATGCTTGTTTACCCAGATTGCACAGATCAGTGCCTTGTTGGATGTTTTCTGAATGTAAATCCTCTTTTTCCACATTTCCCCCTGCCGTTGAAGCAGAGAGCAATGCTGTATATGCATTCAAAGTGAAGTATCAGGCTTAATTGGTTTAGGGTAGTAACCACCACCGGTAGCCCCTTACTATGTCACAGGGGCTACCGGTGCCATTGGTCGGCCCCTGTCACATGGTAGGAGCCGACCAATGGCACCAGTAGCCCCTGTGACATAGTAAAGTCAAAGGCTATCGGCGCCATTTTGAATACCGGCAGCCGACGGTGTGAGTGCAGGAGATGGCTCCCAGACCCCCCGCTGGACCACCAGGGAGTTTTGGTAAGTCTGGGGGGGGGGGGTTGTTTAAATTCGCTCCTTTAGACGGCCGAATAATTCAGTGAAGATTCATTGTATTCGTGGGAATCTTGATACGTTTCGCTTCCCCACAAATACAACGAATATGGCCCTATACGTTGCAGATTGCCAATACGTTGCAAACGAATGCACACCCCTATGATTTACCTTTGATGCAACTCCAACATTACTCTCTGCATCAAACGGCAGGGGGTAGCAGGAAATTCAAATCAAACAGTTACCAACAAGGGCCCTGAACTTGGTGGTCAGTGAAACAGATAAGTATGGGAATATAAGTGTGGGAGCTTGCTGGGCAGACTGGATGGGCCGTTTGGTCTTTTTCTGCTGTCATTTCTATATGTTTGTTGAAGTTTTCAAATTATATAAGATTTTATTTTGTTCCTTTGTAGTATTTGAAATGGAGTATCCCTGGCCAGGCATATAATTTGCCAACAACACTATTTGGCAAATCTAGAAGAATTCATGAGTGTTCCACGTTTTGTTTTTTTTTAATAAGTATTTCTCTCCATTATTTATTTATTTATTTATTTATTTTTCTATGCCGAAGTTCCTGTAAGAATACAAATCACACCGGTTTACATAATAACAACAAAATTCGCTTAGGAGCGTTACATAGAACAAAGAAGGCATAAAAAATATGAAATGAATTATAACTTAACATATCGTAAACTGTAACTTGTCCTATCATATCAATTAACCTCGTAAATATATGTCTCGGTGGAAAGCTTTGGAGAGGTGGCTAAGATACATGGTGGGAGCAAATTTCAGTAGAAAGAGGGGAGGAATTAACAGTCTGAGGTTGCAAGAATTAGGAGACTATGAAGGCTAGAGTCTGGAGTATGGGAAGAATAGCATTAGGAGTCAGGGAAGGCTAGGCTGAATAGCCATGTTTTAAGTCTTTTTTTGAAGGAAGAAGGACACTGCTCTTGCCTGAGGTCCGGTGGTAATGCGTTCAATTGATGAGGTCGAGAGGGCCCTCTTTCTTAGGGCTGATTTTGCTTGTGGGGCAAACAGGGTGTCTTTATAGGCGCTTCTAATTGGTCTGGATGAGGTGTGTGGTGTGAATTGAATAGTTGTGTCGATGGACGTGAGGTTGTGTTTGGCTTTATGGATAATCGTGAGGACTTTGAAGAGGATACTGAACTTGATGGGTAGCCAGTGGAGGTGCTGAAGAGCGGGGGTGATATGATCTCTTTTTTTGGTGTTGGTGAGGATCCTGGCGGCTGAGTTTTGAACCATTTGAAGAGGTTTTATGGTGTTGGCTGGGAGCCTGAGCAAGAGGGAGTTGCAATAGTCCAGTTTTGAAAGGATGATGGATTGCAGTACCAGTCTGAGAACTTGTAATTTGAAGAAACAATCTTTCGCTGTGGTGTTCACAAAGTTCTTTAGGTTAAACTGATTATCTAGGATCACGCCTAGATCTCTGACGAAAGGAGATGATTTGATCGTTGAGTTGACCGAATGAGCTGAGGGTGGTGGCGTTGGAAGTTTGGTGAGGATTTCCTTTGAGATGATAAGAATCTCGGTTTTGTCGCTGTTTAGGACCAGGTTGAGCGTGGAAAGTAGTTGGTTAATTTCTTGGAGGCAGGTGGTCCACTGGACCACCTGCCTCCAAGAAATAATGTCTAACATTTAATGAATGTTAGACATTCATTAAATGTTAGACATTATTTATAGTTATTATTTAACATTCATTAAATGTTAGACATTATTTATAGTAGTATACACAAGTAGTAGATGAATAAAATTAAAATGTGCTCTTAGCAGATTCAGTCTATAGCCCACTGTGGGCAAAAGACTGCAGCATGAGCATTTTTCCACACAATTATACTGATATAAGTGTTTTGATTTGATAGTGACTTGACTTTTCATTTTTTGATATTATGGTGAAGTAGTTTTTGTGTGGGTTTTTTAAAATTTTTTTTTTTAGTGTTTGATCATACTAAAATGTCAAATGGTGCGATTTGCAAATATTAAAAAAAAAACCCACACACCTCAGATGAGTTTATAAGAACATTTACCAGCTGGAAGCTTCTTGAGAGGAGATGTAAGCCTCAGCTATGGACCCCCCCCTAAGCAGCTAAACATTTTTCTCAGACCCTACTTTCAACCAAAGAAACCATTTACATTTTTTTCCGTTTTCTTCCCTTTAAGCGTTTCACATGGACCAATATCCTCTGCTAGACATTATACTAAAAGCAGGTTAAGACAGGGGGAGGGGAAGAGAGAATTTAAATCAGCTTCTCAGCTCTGATTAAGGTAGCAGGGAATTATACTGCAGCAATTACTTAATGCTCCTTTTGAACATTTAAAAAGCAATGAAAGCATGTAAAGGTGTAAAGAACAAAAAGGAAATTATTCAATTATTTAAACTGGTACATGGGTGTGATGGAATTGAATAAACAGAGAAGGATCTTGAAGAGCCTGCTAGTACAGCAATGCACACCACACCTATCCATTTGATTATGTTCAAAGAAAGGCGATTAATCAAATAATAAATAAACTATAACAGACCAATTTAAAGCATGTCGCTGGAGCCAAGGCTCACTGGAGACCGGTATGTGCTGGAGTGACTGCCTTTGGCCAATAAACTGGCATCCTTCAGGGCAGCCCTCGAGAAGCTTAGTCTTAGCAGCCAACCTGTTCCAATGGAAGGGTGGAATGGACGGTTGTTGAGAGACTCAATGACAGAAATAGAGGAGGCTCAAGGCAGGGAATGATTATGTTCTGTGTTAAATCCCCCTCTTTGGAGAAGAAACCAGACAAGAGTTTGGTGCCATTCTCCTGCGGAAGGGGAGTGGGGAGTAATCTATTCAGCAACTTTTTATTCCAGGTCCTAAATGTCAATGGAGTCACCCAACGCAGGCCTGCAGCATCACTTCACAGGTCTGGTTTCTATAGTATCCATACTGAATATGCAAAGCGATGTCTATATAACTGGGTCTCAGATGCACTGCATCCATAAACAGTGTAGCTATACAAGGCGGCAGACCCATCAGGTGAGGTACCAGGTCCAAGATGGAAAGCTCTGCCTTAAACTACATATGGATCATTACAGAGCGGCTCTTGTTACTTTATCCTCACTTTTCTCAGTGCTGTGGTTTTCTAAGGATTTGGCCAAATCATCCACAGGCCTTAACTAGCAATGTTATGTAAGAGGAAAAAAAAAATGTGTAAGGCTCAGTAACCAGCTTTGGTCAGTATGGGACCCTCCTTGGTGCCTCAACACCCAGCGCAGCCAGACAAGTGTGATCTGAACACTCATCTCTCAAGGCACTGAGTACAACCCTGTAGAAAAGCCCAATGTTCATCTATTTGGTTAAGAACACACAGGCAAAGGATTCAGATTTCTGCAGTGCACTCATCAACCACGAAGCAACTGTATGAGAAATAATTCTGCCATGTAACTGAACAATATGCTCTCTGAACTGCCCCAGAAAGGCTTTATAGCAGGGGTCTCCAAACTCTGTCCTTGGGCTATAACCCAGTCAGGTTTCAGGATTTCCACTATGAATATGTATGGAATCTATTTGCATGCACTGCATCCACTGTATGCAAATAGATCTCATGCAAATTCAGTGTGGAAATAAAAAAAAAAACCAAAAAACCCAAAAACCCGATTGGGCTGCAGCCCTCAAGGACAGAGATCGAGGACCTCTGCATTACAGACTGACCGCTGCAGATTAAAGCTATGTATTTACTGTAGAGCAACACTAATCCGTTATCAGAGGCAGCTAGGATTTTGGAAACTGCAACAGTTTTAGCACATGTTGGACTGCAATAGGGAGATGGGATATCTCATATGAAATTCCTGCCATGACAAGGAGAAGCAGGCCTCATCATGGATTTAGTGGCATCAATACAAGCACTACCTAATTATTATAGGAACTCCCACACAATAATGCAATAATGAGCATTTATTAAAACAATGTGCTGTAGCCCCACATATACAATACCATGCATGAATACACATAAAATGTGCTACATTTTATCATATCAAAAAAGTTAAAGCAATATACAAAAATTCAACCACATCCACACATCTCATTCACTCCATATAATGTTAATATTGCATGCTTCTAACCGGACACACTGAACACCAAATCCCCACTATAACACTACAGTATATACATTCCACACATTTATTTATAAATTTGTCACTCATCGACAATCCTAGGTGATTACAGGGAGGAGGAAGAGCCTAGTGGTTAGAGCAGTGGGCTACGAACCAGGAGACCGCTGTCGCTCCTTGTGACCTTGGGCAAGTCACTTTACCCTCCATTGCCTCAGGTACAAACTTAAATTGTAAGCCCTCTGGGGATAGGGAAATACCTACAGTACCTGAATGTAAACCGGTGTGATATCTCAGATCGAATGTTGGTATATAAAAATAAAATAAATTTACAGAAAAAAACATTCATAATCCAAATTATGTACATCCAAAATGCATATCCATATATTACACATTTACACTGTCACATGACACCAAAAATACACAATACATAAACAAACTTTTGTCTATATTCTTTAGTTAAAACAACCTCTTCATATACTAATTACATCCCTCCATATTCAAATCGCTTTCCATATTCAAGCTGCTTCCCAAGAGCCTCTCATTTCACCACAATTATTGCAGCTTCCTCAGGGGAAATCTGTGAAATATATCAACAGCAAAACCTCACATAAGCTCATCAACAACTAAAGGATCCAGCATATTAATGGTATAATGAAAAAATTATTATGAGAAAAAAAAATATCATAATGGAAAAAAAAAACTCACTAAAATTTCTGAAAAGGCAAACAATAAATCACCATATCATAAAGACGGCAATATAATCATTCTCAGCATAACTCATAAAGAGCAAAATCTTCATGTAAAATTTTATAACATGTCATCCATAACTCTGCAATAAAATAAAATAGTACAATGTATCCATGCGGCCTTAACTAGTGAACTAATCGCCATATTTAGAGAAAAAGTTTAAAAAAGCAAGTTTGCTTATCGTAAACGGTGTTTCCGTAGATAGCAGGATGAATTAGCCATGCTGTCATGGGAGTCCCAAGCTCCCAGTCACGCTTGAAGATATATTCCTTTTTTTTTTTTTTTGCATGACTTGTCCGGCGTGGACAGCCAATTTAGAGTTATGAAGCTAAAGTATCTAAGACCGCTCGCCCCAGCTTGGCAACTCGAGATGTTTGCTGGTCTAAACAGTAATGGGATGTGAAAATATGTAGGGATGACCATGTGGCCGCTTTACAGATGTCAACAGGTTGAACCTGACGTAGATGGGCCAACGAGGTGGAGATTGCTCGCAGTTGATGAGCATTTGGTTTTACCTGCAGTGCCATATAATTTTTGTTGTAGCAGAATTGAATGCATTGTGCTATCCAGCTAGAAATTGTCCGTTTCACCACTGGTAGGCCAGGGGCATTCAGATTAAAGGAGAGGAATAGTTGGGATGCACTTGAATTCAAGTGCGCCCTAGTCTTATAGTAGGCCAGCGCTCGTTTACAGTCCAGGGTCTGGAGTAACTTCTCTTGGTCATTATGGTGAAGTTTTGGAAAAAATGTAGGGAGTTCTATGGACTGGTTGATGTGAAAGGCTGAGATCACCTTCGGAAGGAAGGATGGGTGAGCCGTAGTACTGCCTTGTGGTGGAAGAATTGAAGGTAAGGCCCGTAATGAATGAGTGCTTGTAGTTCACTGACTTGGTGAGCTGAAGTTACAGCAACAAAGAAGAAAACTTTCCATATGAGATACTTCACATGTGCCGAGTCCAACTGTTCGAATGGAGGAAGCATTAATTGCTCTAGGACTAAGTTGAGGTTCCAGGCCACTGGAGGCTTGAATATTGGGGATGGGAGACGACAGAGGCCCCTAATGAATCTAGAAACCAGTGGGTGCTGGGATATTGGGTGGCCATGGAGTGGCCTGTGGTAGGCTGCGATGGCACAGAGGTGCACTCGGACGGAGGTGGCGCTAGCCCCGTCGAGTATAAGGTGAATAGGTAATCTAGTAGATCGGTTGGAGCACAGTCGAAAGGATCATAGCAATTAGTGGTGCACCAGGACTCATAGCGCTTCCATTTCAGTTGGTACACTTTCCTGGTGGATGGTTTCCTGGCCGCAAGCAAAATGTTTTGGGTTTCTGCAGATACACCTTGATCCATCAGTAACACCCGTGCAATCTCCACGCTGTCAGGTGGAGCAAGTCTTGAATGGGGTGGAGAAGGGCTCCATGCTCTTGGGATGGCAGGCCGTCTGTGTGTCCCAATGGGATGGGGGTATCGATTGATAGGCGGAGGAGGTATGCGTACCAAGGTTGCCTGGGCCATGCTGGGGCAATCAGGATCAGGTCTGCTGCGTCTGCTATGCATTTCTGGATCGTGTGCATTATCAGTGGGATCGGTGGGAAGGCGTACATCAGATTTCCCGACCACAGGAGTAAGGTGGTGTCCAGTGCCATGCGGAGATGACTGGGAAACAGTGAGCAGAACTTAGGTACTTTCATGTTCTGCTTGGTGGCAGAGAGCTCTATGGATGGTGTGCCCCATCGTTTGAAAATGTCATCAGCCACTTGCTGGTGTAACGACCACTCGTGAGGGTGAAATATTCGATTTAATTTGTCCGCCCGAGTATTGGCTATACCTGGAAGATAGGTCACTTGCAGATGGATTGTATGACGACTTGCCCAATCCCATATGAGAAGTGCTTCTCTGCATAGAATCCATGAACCTGACCCTCCTTGTTTGTTGATATAAAACATGGCTACTTTATTGTCTGTGTATATCATGACTTTTCTTCCTTGCAAGCTTGCATGAAAGGTTTTGAGGGCATATCGAATCGCTCTTAGTTTGATCGATTGATTTGATATGACTGTTCGCGAAGGGTCCATAAGCCTTGTGTTTGTAGGTGGTCGAGGTGAGCTCCCCATCCTTTGTGGGAAGCGTCTGTTGTGAGCACTATGTTGTGAGGCAGCATTGTGAAAAGTGCTCCTCTTTGATGCACCTGCGGTTTTAACCACCAATTCAAGTCCATGATCATGTCTGGCGTCAAGGTGATTTTGAGACAGCGGTTAGGAGTGTTGTGCCCACTGTCTCTTTAGTCCCCACTGGAGTCGACAAATGTGAAGATGGGTGTTCAGAACCATGTGAATGGCTGCTGCCATATGGCCCAATACTGACACAGTATTTGGCGGGCTGTTGGTCGTGCCGCCGACCGTAGGTGATTGATAAGAGTCTGTAGCAGTAACCTACGGTCTCTGGGTAGAAAAGCCCTGCCTTTGGTCCTATCCAACATTGTTCCTATGAACTGAAGTATTTGGGAGGGCTGTAGGTTTGAATTTTCGTAATTGATAATGAGGCCTAGTTGCTGAAGACACAAAATGGTCTGTTGTAGGTGGGTTAGGAGGGTTACATGATTTGATGCTACTATGGGCCAGTCGTCCAGATAGGGAAATATTTGGATTCCCAGCTTTCGAAGGTGGGCCACCACCACTGCCATGCACTTTGTGAACATGCGAGGGGGCTGCTGAAAGGCCAAAAGGGAGAACCTTGTATTGGTAATGTTCTTTCTTGTAATGGAAACAGTGGTATTGCCATGAAGAGGGGTGCATTGGAATATGAGTGCAAGCATCCTTAAAGTCTAGTGAGACATCCAATTGTTGGGTTGAAGTAGGGGAAGAATTGTTTTCATGGAGACCATTAAGAACTTTTCTGTGACTAGATGTTTAACTCGTGTAAGTCCAGAATTGGGCGCAGACCTCCCGATTTTTTGGGGATTAAGAAGTAAGGGGAATAAAACCCTGTATTCTGAAGGTTCGATGGCAAGACCCGAATTGCTTGTTGATGTTGAAGGATTGATATCTCTTTGGTTAACTGAAGATGATTGGCGCACATGCCTGTGCTTGGAATGAGATGTGGTAGGGAAGGTCTGGAGAGAAAGTGCAGTTGATAGCCCTAATGGACTATTTCTAGAACCCAGCGATTGGTTGTGATTTGTGACCAGGCTTGACTGAATGCCATGATCCTTCCTCCCACAGCCATGGGGGATGGTGGTCTTGCTGGAGTTAAAAAGAGGGTGGATTTTTTGAGGTAGTGGAGGCTGGTTGATTTTGTGGACGCTGCGTGCATGGCCTGCCACATTGTTGATGTTGGGACAATTGTCGAGCTGCTTGAGGATAAGGAAATGGTCTATACGATGGATAGGCCCTAAATGGTCGTCTGTGATATGAAGCTCGCCAAGCAGGTGCAAAGTATCGGCGAGAGAAGGCACCATGTGTGGGAAGATGTTAGGGCTTGAACTTCCACATTCTGCTATTTTAACTGAGCAACTGTTTCTTGGAGACGACTGCCAAAAAGGTTGTCTCCTCTGCAAGGAAGGTTAGCCAGCTTGTCATGGATATCTTCTCTTATAGCACTAGCCTGGAGCCAAGCCAAACGTCTGACTGCTATAACAGACGCGGAGGCTCTTGAAGATGTCTCGAAACCTTCATATACCGTTCTCAGAAGATGTCGAATGCCTTCCTCCATGTCCTGTAACGGTTGTGGTGGTAGAGTCGAGGTATCTGTATTCGGAAGGAGACCTTTTAGTTGTTGTAATGATTCGTACAAACATTGTACAATGCAGAATTGATGTTGATGTATTTTTGCCCCTAGCATTGATGATTGGAAGATCTTCTTTCCAAAGTCATCTAGATATTTATTATCTCTCCCAGGTGGCGTACTGGAATGTAACCTGGATTTTTTGGCACGTTGCATGGCCGACTCTACCACTATAGATGTGTGAGGTAACTGAGGTGACGAATAGAATGTAGATTGTTGCATTCTGTACTTCATGTCCGTTTTCCTAGAGCAGTGATGGCTAACCTATGACACGTGTCAGAGGTGACACGCTGAGACGTTTTTGCTGACACGCGCAGCGTTTCAAGGACTATCGGGATTTTTTTATTTTTTTTTTTTATCGGCTGCGCCGAGCCTTTTCTTTTTCAGCTGCGCCGACCCTTTAAAATTTTTTTTTTAGTATCCCCCTACCCTCTGGACCCCTCCACCAATGCCCCCGGGTGCAGGGAGGCTTATGCTGCGCAGCGATGAGGCTCAAGACAAAGATCGCGTTTAAATGCGCTGATGCTCCTCCTCCTTCCTGCCTGTGCGTCCCCGAAAGTAAACGTTGCCGGAGCCGCGTGGGTAGGAAGGATGTGAAGCATCAGCGCGTGCAGAAGAGGAGCAGCATTTGCGTTTACGGGCCGCCACGAATTCCAAGTCGCAGCGGCCAGAGAAGAGGAAGAGGCCCGTAGCAGGGCCGCTGCGGCCTGAGAAGATCAGGGCCGCTGCAGAGCTCATCCTGCGGCGACCCGCGAAGAGGAGGCCCAGAGGTGAGAGAGAGGCTGAGGGTCTGTAGAGTGTGCATGTGTGTGTGTTTGAGATGAGCTGAGAGACTGTGTGTGGGAGTGAAGACCTGAATGTTTGCAGAGACAGCATGTGAGAGCCTCTGTGTGTTTGTGAGAGAGAGAGAGCATGTGCCAGTGAGAGCCTGTGTGTATGAATGATTGTATGAGAGAGAGCATGTGCCAGTGAGAGCCTGTGTGTGTGTGAGAGAGAAATGCATGTGAGAATGAGAACCTGACTGTGTGTTTGAGGGAAGAAGATGGAGAGAAAAGAAACAGAAAAAAAGACAATATAAAAGGAATTGGCAAAAAAATAAGAAAGGGAAGGTGGAAAAAAAAAGCCTGTGACCAACCAATTAGAAAACTAAGATCAGACAGCAAAGGCAAAAAAAAAAAATAAAAAATTACTTTTTAGTGATTGGCACATGTAATCTTTGGGAATGTGCAAGAATAGCACTTTCTCTACGGATCTCACAATGTACGAGATCAGCATGGAGAAAGTGGAAGCCCCACGGGGCCTGCACAGAGGAGGCAGCAGAATGGGCTTCAGTGTCAGTAGCAGCAATTGGCACCTCCCCAATAGCCATGTGGCAGCAGTGACAGTGGCAGCAGAGGAATGAGAGAGGTTCCGAGATTGCTGGCAAAAGAAAGAGAGGGGGTCTGCCTTTAGTGTGTGCATGTGTATGAATGGGACTCTGCTTGGGGGTGTATGTGTGTGAATGCATGGGTGCTGCCTGGAGGTCTGTGTGTGTGAGAATGAATGTGTGCATACCTGGGGGATGGGGAGGGAGTGGTGTGAAAATGAATGGGAGCCAATAAAAGAAACAGACTGACAGATGAAGTTTGTAACGCTTGCTTGGACTTGAAGTGTACGAAATCTTCAATTGAAGATTTAGCCAATGAAATTCAGCAACAAAAAAGTCACTAAGCAGGTAAGGTAAAGAATTATTTGTTTTTGCTTTATTAATAAATACAGTACATATTAAAATTATAACTTTTTGTTATTGATTAGAGCTACAAATATCACAAAATTATGGATTTTTCTAGAAGTGACACACCACCCGAGTTATGCTCGGTTTTTTTAATGAATTTTGACACACTGAGCTCAAAAGGTTGGCCATCACTGTCCTAGAGACTGGTGTGATCGAGTATGGTATTTCCCATGATTTTTCAAGTACTGTATCTAAAACCTGATGAGATGAGAGTGCTGATGGATCTGATGGGAGATCAAAGATCTTCAAGAGTCCCATCATTTCTGATCTCGGGTCCAGCATTTTGTGGACTTACATGTTGAGGACAGAGCCCACTTTGTCTATAAATTTTGGGTATGAAAGGTCCTCCGGTGGAGAGTAAGGTTCCTGGGGACCTTCTGGTGCGTCCGGATACCCCGTAGTGGAGCCTGGAGATGACAGAATGGATTCCAGTTGTTTAGGTAATGGAGGTGAGTTGGCCGGCATAGGCAGCGTAGGCTGGGGGGAATGTTGAGTTATCAATGAAGGCTTCTTTGTAGGAAATGGTTGTGGGAGCATTGGTAATATGTCAGATGATGGTTGTGGTAATTGTGGAGATTTTCTACCAGGACTGGCCGGGACCTGTGGAGGGTTGAGGTAACCTAACTGTAGGGAGGCTAAGAAGCCTGAAAAAAACGATGATAATTGGGCGATGGCTTGTTGCATTCCTTCCGGTATCTGTGTGTGAATAGGTATTTTAGAAGATCCCTGGGAATGATGTGGAACTGCCGCCAACAGTATATCGGTATCCAGTGCTGCGGGCTGGTGTTTATGTATCTCCACAGGTGCTGCTTCAATTCTTTGGCGCTTTGCTAAAGGTTCCTGTAACTGAGGCGAGGCGCGTTTTTGTCTAGAGACAGAAGAGAGGTCTGAGAAGACCTAACATGAGGAGGAGGAGGAGGAGGAAGATGAAGGGGAATAAGAAGATACCCTTATCCATTCATTTTCTCAATCCAGAGGGGATTCCGGATTGTGAGTGTCCGGTAGCTGGAAGGATGCACCCGAGCCCAAGGGTGGAGTATGTTCCTCTGGGCCTGATGGTATGGGTTGCACCTGTGAAGTAGAAATCTTGGTGGTATCCTTCTGTGGAGTCGTATATGAAGCATGGACTTATGCCTGCTTTGTATGCGTTGTAGGATGTTGCCTCAAGTGAGGTGTTGACACTGGAATTGGTTGTTTTGATGGTTGCGTGGGCAACTGCTTCGAGCTTTTTGTCGAAGAATGCTTTGATTGAGGTATTGATGTATGCTTCGCGGGCTGCGCTGTCATTTGCGTCTGCTTGTGCGTTGGTACTTGCGAACTGTGCGCCGGCATTGAATCATGCGCCGGAACTTGCGTCGAGTGTCTATCCGGTGTTTTCTTTGAGTGATGTGTCAATGCCTGCTGTGACCGAGGCGTCGGTGGCTGTTCGGCTCGACACTTCCGAGGGTTGCTTGACGAATGCGTCGATAGGTGCTTCGAGCGGATATGCGTCGACAGCGCAGCTCCGGTTCGATCAACGCTCTTCGATGTAGCAGGTCTCTATGGTGGTGTTGATTTTTTTGAGAGATTTTCCTTGTTTTTGGGCCCTTTTTGAAGTGCCTGGTTCTAGGGATGCTGCCCTTCGAAGCAAGGAGACAGGCTGCGGCATCGGCCCCAGAGAGGAGTGAGCCTCCGAGGGGGGCGTGTCTGAGCCGGTGAGAGAAAGTTTTAAATTTCTCTATCTTTGCGATCCTCTGGCACTGCATCCGAGGCGACATGCGCCAGCAATGCGTGCACTTAGATGTATCATGGTCTGGGCCTAGGCAAAGGTAGCAGGCCTCATGTCTGTCTGTAATAGACATGATTTTGCTGCACGCACTCGGCTTAAATCCAGACAGCCAGGGTATTGTCATGGTGCTGGGATGATACGTTGCCCTTTGCCAGTAATCTTTTTGGTGTTAAGGACTCTTAATTTCTCTCTCTTTTTTTCTAAGGAGTGTCGAAGCTCAGAGTGCGTTCCCGCTCGCGGAAAAGACAGACTGAGGAGATTCTGCCTTCCTGTGCAGGAACACACGCGCAGCAGCACAGAGCTAAGCTCTGTATTACATAGAAACATAGAAATGACAACAGAAGAAGACCAAACGGCCCATCCAGCCCTGCTATCGACGGGAAAAAACAATTACCACGGTTATATGGTGTTTCTTATCCTCTGCGATTACTTCCATTCTTGAAACTCCCTGAATTCCATGCCCCACTATATTAAGATATTATCATATAATTCTGGTATCTATAACAAAATCAAAACCAATAATTCACTTATAGCATCAACTACATGACATACCTCGTTAACTATGATCTTACTTTCCCTGACCATGCAACTCCGGTCAGATCGCCTTAGTGTTTCTAAAGCATATACTGAAAGCACATGACACACACTGTGCATGCACTCTACACTTTACCGATTTTAAGGAACTTCATCCAAACACATAAGTACTCACTGTCCAGTCAAAACTTACTCTCAGCATCCTGCATTGGTACGATGCCTCAGAGAAATGCCCTCCACTCAAACCTCTGCACCCCACTCAGACTGAATAGAAAGTATTACAATAGAATGTGAATCTGTGCTCATCTTGGACTAACTACACAAGCCATCCTGACCTCTAAATATCACCAACCTGTAAAATCATAAAGAACATTACATTCTGCACAGTGTGAGTGCGAGACAATTAATGAGATACCAACAGCACTGAGATTTTACTAGTCCTTATACAGCTTAAATGTTCCAAAATCCATTCACGATTTAATCTCTTCATTTGTGCAATATCAATCTGCATGAGTACATGACATAAATCACTTGAACTGAATGACAAGTGAAATAATATAAGCACTACATTAAAAAATTTTGTTGAAACTCAGCCTGATAAGCTATTACAGAGTTCTTTAAAAAGTGCCGTCTACATCCATCATAAACCAGCTTCCAGCTCCTCAAAATGTGTTATATGCAATTTACAGGATATTAAAGTGCACCCAGGAATCCATTCCTCTCTGGAAACTGCCAAGTACTTCATGAAATCTAAGACAAGGTAAGTACTGCCATCAAAAATTACCATTTTCTGAACTCCGGATATTTTCCAAGCAGGGATAAATATCTGGGACCTTTCTCCTCCAGGGCCAGTGGAACACCATACTGTGTCTGGTTCAGGTTCTGTATTCTCAGGCCCATGGATAGGACACAACCAAACTGGGAGCCTGATTACAGCTCTATTTTCAATAGGTGCATCATAAAAACAGATGCACCCAGTCTGCTAACCCAGATATCCATTGCCAGTTCCAAGTCACACCAAGCACTCAGGCCTGAAACTATAGACTGGATTTCACTTTTAATATTACTAGTATTAACTAGTATTAATTAGCATATTTCTCATGGTGCCTGAATTGCAGAGTCAGCGGATACACAATGAAAGATTCAATTCTGAAAGCAAAGTACAAAACTTTGAAAAGATGCAAGACCTGAGTGAGTAACCAGTGCTTGTGCACCTGAGGACCAAGCAAAGGGAAAACCAAGCCAAAGAGTACAAATTTTAAAAAGTGGGTGTTTTATGTTTTAGTTATGATTTTGAAGAGGAGAAGCAGCATAGATAGATGAAGATGAGGGCCAGAGAGCTCAATTCACTAAGCTTTCTTCTCCCAGAGCCACAGAAGAAAAGCCTTAGTGAATCAGACCTGAGGTGAGGTCATTTCTAAAGTGGGTGGCAGCAATGATAAAAGGAAAATGCAGGCACCTGAAGGAAGAAGAGCCAGAGCGTTGCAAGAGTGGACAGGCACGCAGAAGGCCGGGTGATACTGGAGATCCTGGGGAATACAAACTGGAAGCAGACCCAAGGCACAAAGTGAACACACAGTCTGGTAGAAGCATTCTAAAATGAATTTCTTTATTTGCATTTATTATCCTCCTTTTTGAATAAGGAATTCACCCAAGGTGGGGTACAATAAATAAAGTGACAAGATATAATGTAGGATTATTTGCAGCTTGACATAGAATAAGGTGCACATTTATTACTACACTTTAAATCAGTATTAATGCCTACTTAAATACATAGTAACATAGTAAACTTATCTAATTTTCAAACTAGATATATAAGCATTTAAAACCAAATTTCCATAAGGGGAGAGTATGGCATTAAAGGCCTGGAAGAAAAGCCAAGCTTTTGCATGCTTCCTAAAATAATAATAATAATTTAAAAAAAAAAAAAAAAAAAAAAGTCATCATTTATTTGGCAGAGCTCTTCCAAGAGGGAGTTTCATAAAGTGTAAGGATTGTCATCATGTATCTGTTCTTTTGGTTGATTTTGTCGTTGGCATTGTAATGGAGCACAGTGCGAGAATCTTGGTCGTCTAGTGGATGTGTATAGGGATGGTCTTTCCTTCTCTTCAGAAAGGCCTGAAGATCAGTGTCAGGGTTTGGAATTTGGATCTGCAGGGGAATGGAAGCCAGTGTAGATTATGAAGAACTGGTGCAATATAGTCACGCGGCTTGCATTTTATCAGCCGTGCAGTGGAATTTTGAATGATTCGGAGTTTATGGAGGTCTTATAGACAGATTACAGTAATCCAGCCGTAAGGTTACTGTTTCATGGACTACTCTGATTAGGTTGTCTTCTCAGTTAAAGGACAGTTTGTTTTTTTTAAGTTGTGTAGTTGGAAGAGGCCTGGATTTGTTGGAGCACACTTAGTTCAGAGTCCAGCAGGACTCTGTGGCTTTTTACCCGTTTTAGCAGGAACTTGTAGGATTCCAGTAAGATTTTCACATCAGGGACTCATCTGTGCATGTTTTGTATTCACGGAACCCAAAATCCACTGTTCCATGCTGAAGGGATTCAGTGAGGCCCTCATATCTGTTCACCAAATCTCTGGCAACTGGGAAAACTGGGAGGAACCCATTTACCCCTTGAATACATCATGTGAGGCATAAAGTAGCTGATGACTATAATTTGATTACTCACAAAAGCCCTTATCCCCCACACATCTCAGTAAATGTAGGACATCAATCAATAGTGATTTCACAAACCATATCAAACTCTAGAGTTTTTTTTTGTTTTATTTAGATGTAATTACTTGCCCTTTCACTGATAGCTCGAGTTACAGTCAAGTACAGTAAGCATTTCCCTATCCCAAGGAGGACTTACAGGCTAAGTTTGAACAGCATTTACACATTCAACAACCAAAAGCCTCTTGAGGATAATGGTGCTCCAGGCTGGGAGTATACGAGGCGGAGTCAGACCTGAATTACAACATAAGATTTTCTGTCAGCCTTCTTGAATAAGACAGTAAGATAGTCTCCAGCAGGTCGGGGCTAGGTTCTAATAAGGAGATACAGCACACATGGAATGGGATTCTTCCAATATAGAAACCTGCTGGTGGGAGGCCTTCCACAAAATCCAGCACTTGACTTCAGCTGGACACCTCTAATGGTTTTCCTTTTTGCTATGCTGGGGCAGGATCCATTATTCTCTGACCTGTGCTAGCCAGAAAATATCTAAGCCATTATTTCCCCACTGGTGGTATGACATAAACCAACTGCATCCTAGCGGAAGGCCCCCAAACCCCCATGGAAACGAGGCGTTACTGTCATCTATGGCACAGTTCCACCTGAAAATATCACATCTATTAAAAAAAAAAAAAAAACCAACAACACCTCACGTCTTAACTATTGTCCATTCTCCTGAAAAACTTTGATTCAACATAAATAAAACCAGTTTCTCTGGCTTTGTTTGCTTCTGAACACAGTGCCTTGGTCTCGAAGGAAAGTGCTAACTGATGAATAGATGATAGTTACTCTTCCCTAAATCTACAGGCAATGGCTATAGAGATGTCTTGAGGTGGTACACAAAGTTGGGATTATTTGCTTTTTTGCTTATTCTGTTTCAGATGAACATGTGCATCCTTCCTTATGATTACTATTTAAAAAAAACCAACCAAAGGTGAGTTGCAACCAAGTCGGACTGGGTCAACATCTCGTGCTGAGCTGGCAGCACTGTACTTCCCTGAGGAAGGGAGCAGACACCCCCAAAATTAAGTCGTTAATCCAATAAAAACTGATGACCTACAACTTACTATAGCCTTTTATTTCTAGGTATAGAATTGGCCTAACTTGGCAACCATACTACTTTATGCAATACAAACCTCCAGAACTCTCCTTTAAGCAATCTGTTTTAGGGTGCAATTAAAAAAAATATAAATATAAAAATGACATGAGAATCTTGCTGGCAATGTGCAGTTGTAACCAGAATAGCAAGATTGCAGAGCTATTGCCTTCCTGTCAGCAAGCGCCGTGTCCAACTACAACAATTAAAATGGTTTATATGGAAGACATTTAACGTCCTTCGCCACAAAAAGTCACTCCTCGCCCCCAAACAATCAGAATGTGGAAAACCATGGGATGCACCAGTGAAAACTCTTATTACAACTCATTTACTACTCCTGTCCCTACTGAAAATGGAATAGAAGAAATTATTTAAAAAAACTGGATTGTTGTTTGGCCAAACCAAATGGTAGCCAAATAGGTTCTTATTACAGGTTTCTAATATACCACAAAATCCAAAATCTTAGTGGCTAAGGGATCATTCAGCCGGACAACGCACACTGCCTCTATAGCAGGACGAACCAGTTAATGGTTTTCCTTTCAAGCTTACATACTTGGTCACATCAGACCTCTAACTCTTAAGATACCTGGACCAATGATTCTCAATCAGCCTGCGTGACTAAATACCAATTCGTTTAATGGCGGCCTGATCTGTAAGAGACAAACAAATCTTAAGCGCTAAATAAAAGTATTCCAAGGATATATTTCCTTGATTTGCGGTACTGGCACGCTGTATTTTTTTTTTTTTTTTGAGGACTTGCATGACGAATTAGTAATTATCCTTCTCTGCCTCCCCCTTGCGTACTTTCATCAGCCAAGCTATGCTTTCTTTCTTTGGAATATTCAATCTGTATACTCGCAAAGGTTATAAATAAGGTTTTTGCTTTTTTTTTTTCAAAGTATGCGGAGGATAGCTGTATTAGTGGTTTTTGCAGCTCCACTGGATCTCACCACCACTTAAGAGAGAGCTGTAAAGCCCAAAAGTCTTCCCTTGTAACCAAATGCTTGGAACATTTAGACAAACACTGCCTGCCACAGCACAGGATTCAGAAAACTTGGGTACAAGCTAAGAAGATTTAGGAGTCTGGGAAGGGATAGTCCTTAAATTGTGCATGTATTTTCCTTCCCTCCCTGCCTCCAGCCTCTCCTCGGCCCAAGATGGGTTACAACATCAGCTCTTTCACGGAACTCTTCTAGGCAACCTGGCACTCGGGGACTTTCCATCCTCATCATTTAGTTCAGAGCATAGCGTACAGACATAGTGTACAGAAAAGAAACAGAACGCGACTAGTCAATTACAGTCCATAACTAATACGGTACAGAGTGTACGGCTGCAATGTGTTAAGCTCCATTCTAAAGAAAAAAAGTACAAAAGGACAGTGATTCAACAGTACATAAATAGTGAGTATCCAGGAGAACCATGCACAAACTGCCCAGCCAATACGGCTTAGTAAAGGAGTAGTCTCATTTGAGGTAGGACTTGGCATCTTTGGACGGTTTTAATATATATCAGATTATGGCCCATTTCTGGCTGCAGTGATCACAAACAAAGGTTCACAGTAAGGATCATGAACTGGTTTGACTTTTTCAGCACAGGATGACCCATTTCTTTTTTTTTTTTTTTTTGCTCCTTTCTTCTTCTAGTTCAATTGGTACCAGTACTAGGATGTTGCCATGAGCCTTCATTCACAACTACCCCAAGGATTTTGTCCCTCCTCCTTCCCACTGCAGCAATGGTCCTGTGGCTGGCAGCCATACAACCAAGCTTTTTCAGGAACCCTGAATGGTGGATTCCAGATACAGCCACCAGGTGGTGCTGCTGCATCCTCAAACATGGCTGGCCTGGGGTGCAGAAGCCCCAGTCTGGGAGCTGAACCAGGTCCGTCCACAAGGAAGTGTGCAACACTCACTACTGAGCCAGTGAGCTGGCCCCCCATGCCTGGCTTTCAGCCCCACTGCATGCATGGCTTTCCTTACGAAAAAGGAGGTAACAAAGCCCATGTGTGTAGTTGGATAAAACCAGGACTGGTTCACCAGATCATTCCAAATAAAATGGATGACCCCGTTTCTGTATATGGTGCAGTCTTACAGGGGTGACAAGTATTCATCTCTCGCCAAGCTGCAGTTATTTTTCATGCAAATTAAACCTGAAGCGTAAAACTGAAAACTGCAGAGTAAGAAGTCTCATATTTACTGTACAGGACTAGTAGGAAACTTAACTTATAAAAATCGTGACGCGTTTACTAATATGCATTCTGTGCTATATTGCACCTCTTGTGACGCCCGTTAAACTTAGTGACAATTTAAATCAAACTTGAACATGGCCTGTTCTGTATTGCCTGCCATCTCTTTGCAAATTCTTTTCTTGGCAGTCTGGCTCTGGAGTCTGTTCCTTAAAAAGCACTAAACAATGCACAAAAAATAAAAATTCTAAATTAGTGCTCATGCTTTGAAGCCATAGAAGGAATTGCCATGGCAGCCATGCACAAAAATATACTAACAGCAGGAAAGAGCACTGCAATAATAAAAAAAAAAAAAAAAAAAAAGGCCTTACACAATGCAACTCAGAGCAGCTGACATCAAATCAGAGGCAAATCTCCAAAATAGGAAGATGGAGACAGGGCGTGCACCAAGCTGACAGGCCAAGCTCTTCTCCCTTCCGCAGAAAATGGACAGTGAGCCAGCCTTGGGGCTTCTGATGGAAGGATGACCGGCACTGCAGGGTAGCAACAAGAAAGGATTTTCTTGACAAAACCTCCCATGTTAAATAAAATCTGGACTGAACATAAGAACATGCCATACTGGGTCAGCCCAAGGGTCCATCAAGCCCAGCATCCTGTTTCCAACAGAGGCCAAACCAGGCCATAAGAACCTGGCAAGTACCCAAAAACTAAGTCTCATACCAAAACAGACATTTTTTTTTTTTTTTTTTAAATAGGACTAAAAAGGATTTAGATTAACAAGGAGGAACTAGGATAAGTACACTGAGAAGAATTCACAGCATTAAAAACCACAGATCCAGAACCTGAGCTAGTATTTGCAAATGATTACATTTTATATTTATATTGTGTAAACTGCACTGGATGATCTTTTGGTGAACCAGAAAAGCAGTATATAAACCTCAGATTAGATTAGAACTAGTGAAAGCGTGATTTGTCTTATTTGTTTTCATGCCCCTTTTTTTTTTTTTTACTGGGTCGTGTAAGAGTACCAAGCCCTCAAAACAGGGCGGGAGAAAACCAGGGAACCAGGCTGCTACGAGCCTAAACATTCAGCGCTTGCTGCCTGCCCAGGAGTGGCCTAGTGGTTAGAGCAGAGGGCTGAAATCCCACTGCTGCTCCTTGTGACCTCGGTCAAGACACTTCACCTTCCACTGCCTCAGGAACAAATTTAATCCGTGAACCCTCTCGAGACTGAGGAATAAATACCTGAATGCAATCCACTTAGAAGTAGCTGAAAAGCAGAATCTAAATCAAATAAATAAATACAAATCTCGAGGGTTTGGCTAGAGAAGCCACTACGACCGCCGATGCCAGAGGCCCACCCAGGAAGCCCCTGCCACCAAGACCCAGCTGAGAAATGCTGCGGTCCAGTGCTGCCTTGGGAGAAGGGGAGGAAGGACCTGGAGAGAGAGAGTGGAAGCAGCAGGTACAGGTGGAACAGTGCCTGGAAGGAAAGAGACTACAGCAAAGAAAGTAACAGTATAATAAAAAGCGCAAAAAAAAGGAAAATCTTCCCCGACTCCTAAAAGATTTTGGCTGGTTTTAAATATTATTCCACTCCTGCCCACAAAATGCATGAAGACAGGAAGTGCGAGGAAGATCTCAGGAGGAGTCCTTCATGTCAGCACAGCCTGAAAGAAAGGGAGGATTGCTGCCAAAGACAGTCTGTCCAGGAAAGACTGGGCTGGAGCTTTATGGTCCAATTCCACTGCACAGTAACTGAACAGATATGAAAAAAAATTAGGACAGCGTTCCAACCAGTAACTGGTGCAGATGTATCTGGAAATGCCAGTGCAGCTATAGAAGAACCGAAGCCACTTATGGCCATAATGCCTTCTCTGCTGAGGGACCGCTCAGAGCAAAGGATCTGGCTCTCAAACTCCTGCAGGTTACTTCGGGCGCTCTTTTTATCCCAATCTCCTCTAGCTGCAGACGCTGCTTTGTTGTAGTTCCACATGGAGACTCCAAGGGGATAAGACAACTATGGTCCAAACGAAGCCCGCTCCTATGATCTCACTGCAGCACATGTGAAGCACCTGGCCAACGTTAGAGAATCCAGACGCCAGCGGTGAGCCCAGCAGCACCACGCTGAGCTGTTACCACATCGATGGGCCGAGAGTCCTCAGGATTTGAAGAATGCAACCTGAACATCAGAAAAAAAAAATTTCTTAAGTACTCCAGTAAGAATCATGAAACAAGTGAACCTGGAGAGCTATACTAAGTAAAGGAGCCTAGAACTAAGCCACCAGGAAAGAGAATATTTTGCATTAAAAAAAAAAAAAAAATTGAAGACTTATTTAGGCCCATTATTTTCCCCCAAGGGTGTTGGGAATTTCTTAGGACTGAAAGCACTAGGCCCTGCCGCCTCAAAGCTGTGGGCGTATATTGGGGTCTGTCTTCCTGTTCACCGAGAACGGGCAAACAACAGACATGTAATGCAGCTGCCATAGAGAGAAAATGCTAGCAAAAAAAAAAAAAAAACAACTCCAAGGAGAGGAAATAATGCAAGAAATTCTGTTCAATTACAGAAAACAATGAACAGTATTGGCTTTTGCGATTTTGATACACCCACACTGAATGGCCCACAACACAACAGAAAGGGTATTCGGTACGAATCGTGTGAATAAAACTTTGCAAAATGAACGCTAACTTTCACCTCAACAAAGTTGTGAAATGCTTCCAGCCAACCAAAACAAACAAGTACTCCAAACAGTCTTCCCAGTTCCCGTCCAAGGATCATTTAATTTTAAATGATTTGAACTGGCATGCCAACATCTGAAAGCCTTGTTTTAAACATAATTCTGCCTTGGAAACATGGAAAGCAAAATGATTCAAGGAAGTAAAAATTTCCTCTCCTACAAGCAGAGAAACCCTGATTATGTAAGCTTGTTTGAGGGTCTCTTATCACATCTGCTCCTGGGAAGGAGAAAGAACACTGGCATTCCCCAAGCCCTGCACACCAAGAGAAGATGAACTATAGGGAGGGAAATGGGATTTACTGAAGGGCACAAGAGTATGAGAGAGGGCTGGGATTAAGAGTCTAGACTCCACAATCGATCCTCGCCCATCTAGATGACCTTTCCAGCCGATGGTAAAACCTCATCTAAAAAGAACAGTAGTAGTAGTAGTAGAATGTGTTCTGCTTTCCAGATTATGGAGTCCTTTCTATTTATTTCATCAGTCATCTAAAATTAGATATGCATTTGTAAATGTGAAATAGGAACGGCACTACCCTACCAGAACACAAGCTACATTACAGCCACCAAAGAATCTCGGATAAAACCACGTCAGGAAACCTCAGAAGAAGAAAGCAACAATCAACTACTGGAAATCAGTAAAATTTGAAATATGAGTCTAGAGAAAGTAGCAACAAGCCATTCAACTGCAGATGAAGAGCATGCAGAGCAGAAGATGAAGGGTCACCTGGATCCACAAAGAAGCACCAAGCCTCCAGAAGTCTCTGTAAACTGTGGATGGAGGTCATGCATTTTCCCTAAGGCTAGATGAAAGAAAATCCTTTGGTGGATAGAAGCCCAGGCTGAAAATAAATTGCATGCTTTCCTATTTCAATTGTACAAAATTTCAAGTTGGAAGAAATAGTTTTGGGTTGCTGACAATTTAAACTTGAATAATGATCCCATGGGAGCCAACTGCTTGTGCTACACAAAGCATCAGAAGCAGTGTGACAGGTTTCCAGATTCTCATGCAGGATATCCATACGTGCCAGCATGCCGTATCCAACGATGACCATTAACCTTTGATAGGAAGGAAATTACTTTAATCTTGTGGCTGACCGAAGAGGGAATCTCATATAAAAATATGAAGAGATGCAAAGTAAAATCAAAAAAAGCATAAGCGACAGACTCTACCCAGATCAGTGCACTGATATCGCCTAAGCAGAAAATCCACTGAATGATGCCAAAAAGGAGTCGTCTATCAGGCATTTGCGTCAACACTCCAATCAGAAGTCCAGGGTCAACAGCTATAAAACACTTGTAAAAACACAGTCTCCAAGATCAGTGTCAATCGCAAGACAGAATAATAATGTTTTCCATCATCGACAGACTACGGTTTGTGCATGGCAGAGAGAAAGACCGCTCTCTCTTATGACGAGCAGGGAGTCAGGGACTCGTGGAGAAGAGGTCACCTTCTGGTATTTTATCACGGTTGTCTTCCCGCCGAAGTTTATTTCCTTATGGAAAGGCCAATACAGACTTTCTGCTTTCCAAAAGCGGGCACTTCTTTTTCCCCCACTGCCTCCATCATTTCTTCCCTCAGACTGATCGGTGTATTTGGCGTGTACGGCGAGGTCAATCGCTTCAATGAATGCTCTTACGTTCCAAGCGCTGTCACAACCAACCAAATCTCTCCATCTTTTCCTATCCGACTCCCAACACCAGTTATACGTTCATCTCTCGCGCGATGGTTGATCTCCACCGTATGGCCCTGGCTCTGCGCCGTCCACCACTGTGCTCTCCAGTTTCAGCTCGTACTCTTCACTTCCTCTCAACTTCTGACCTTTAGGAAAGTTGTTTGAAAAAACATGTGCTAGCCATTACATATCTATGTACAGATATCTGGATCTCTCTCTTTTTAAGTCAGGGATTTTATTTTCCACAGGGAAACCACTGCATCCCAACAACTTGTCTGGGAGGAGGGGAATTTGTGCACTTATTTTAGAAATGGTTTTACCCAATTTGGGGGCTTATTTAAATGCTTTCCCTCCCTTCCATCACTCTCCCTCCTCCCCACCACAGTGGGCAGCCCTGAACTGCAGTGTCTGCCCCCTTCAGGCCAGTGCCCAGTGCAGCAGTGATGTGCTTCCTCAGGCCCAGACCAGCCAGGCCAGGCACTAATTTCTAGGCACCTAAGCGATTTTTTTAGCCCTGCTTTGGTTTCTTCAACTGCCTGTAACTCAAGTGCACCTCCTGTCACCTTCTTCTCATGGCTCCTAATGCCCTCCTGCTTGGACCACTATCCTGGCAGTTCTTCCTATTTCATACACAAACCCCCTGCAACCTGCAAATAAATCTGAATTACTGCTTTTCTCACAGCTTTAGTCTTTGCTGACTTTGTCTCCATCTGTATAAGCTTTCCACATCTCCATTCAAGCTTTTGTGCACTACTTCCACTTTTCCTGACCTTCAGTCTCCTTACACTTCTTTTATATGCTGTCATGTTCCCTCTTAACAGCTTATTGGAAGTCTTCTGCTTTGCATTTAATTTTCCCTCTTTTAAGCATCTTCTTAAGAGCTCCTAGGCCAATGAGCTGGGATGTGAACAGCTCACCCTACATCTAGCTGGAACAATTCTAAACATTTTTATTTCCTAAAAATTACAGACTTGGCCTTTATAGATTTTGTTGACTCTTGTCTGGTCCAACACTCTGGTTAAATGAATAAAAACTCCAAGAAAACTTCATGGCTGTCAGTACCCTCCACCATTACAACCAAAATGTGAAGCATTGCTTAACGTGTAACTGATGATTGTACACTGCTCTGGGTGTTTTTTTTAATCTGGAGAAAGCAGTTTATGACTTCCATTACAACAAACTGCAACACTTTCAGTCAAACATTTGTGCTTAAACTCAGTTTTGTCACAGTATTTATAAGTGAAGAAGAGGTTTATTTATTTGCACACTACTGCCAATGGGTATTATCAAGATTATTCCTATTCCTAACACTACCAAGTTCCATATTAGTGTACACCGTGTAGACCTAAAACAATTTATTCTCCATATTGTTGGTACTTGGTGAAGCAAACTCCTCTTCACTAAAGAGAGTCTGTCTGGGCAACACACCCCCTGCCTCAGGGATGGCAGGATTTACACACACAATGCAATTAAGTGCACGCTAGCCCTCAGGGAAAGCAGGGATGAATTGCTGCAATCAGGAGAGGCTCGGGCTTCTCATTCCCCACCATTCCCAGCAAGCAAGGGGGCCCTGAGCAATGGCATTCCTCGTTCTCAACACTAGTCTCGGAGAGCAGGGAAAACAGTGCTGCTGAAAACTCCGCTCCTGGAAGATCTATCCTTACTCTGCCTTTTTAACGGGAGTCTCAGAATGCAGATACTGCAAAGACTGCTACACAAAAGTAATACCACCTCTAAAGCGTGCACCAGCCCGAGTCAGGGATGCTAGACACCCCAAGCTATACTCAACCAGAAGCCATATACTGGAGAGCAGAGACACAGGCCCAGCTCCCTTCTATTGCCAATTCATAGATCATGGAAATGACGTACCATGTAAAGCTCCCATTTTAGTTCTCACACACACTGAAATCCTATCCCTGTCTATTTCTGCTCTCGCTTTGTGTGGTTCTCAATGGTTTTTTGAACATATACCCAGGTATTTACCAGGATGTTTTCTGGGAGATACTTTTGTTTAAATATACAAGAAAGTACAAATGTGTCTCTATGAAATTGGCTGTTGCGCTTAACCATTATCCAATTACAATTCATCATCTTACATAGGAGTAGGTAAAACCCGTAATGTATGGTTCATTTTTACTCTGCCAGCGATTCACAGAATTGAGAAATTTCATTTTAAAACCAATAGATCTGTACAGTAAACTTCGGATCCTCAAAAAGAAGAAATCTGTTGCACACCAATGATATCAATCCACTGTTTAAATATATTAAAAAATACCCTCAAAGATTAGGACTTCATAAACTACGCAACAACATGTGTCATTATGGCTGCCTTTGAGTGACTGTGATCAAATGTAGAAACCATTGGCACAAAGATCTATAATGCTAGAGCTACTGCCACAATTGCAAGTTTGTACCAATTCTTTGATAAATGGAAAAGCTCCTCTCGCACATCCTGAAACAGTAAACACGATGAATCCCCATCTCTCTTTCCCACCTCCACCACAAAGTATGCTTTGTTTTTCCATACTGTGATTACCAGAATTGTACTGACCAAAATCTTTGCACAGCCTGGTTATCCTTCTCTCAGTCCGCCCCATTACACCTCCTCAACCCTCTCCCCCAACCTCTGCTGTACTTCTCACAACAGGGATGCATGAACCCTATGTAACACTGCACTAGATTTTATTTGCTGTAAAAGGAGCCATCATGGATAGACATCTGAAAGGTGCATAATTGGTACGCTTGTTTGACTGTGTCGGGCGAGTGTTTCCTGGTTACCAGGCAGTGTTTGGTTTCATTCTCTGTACACAGGATAAAAGATCACCTTGGAGGCAGCAGGCTGGCTGGTAACCTGTCCAAGCTGATTATCTGAGATTATGGTCCTTTTGAGCTCAAAACGCAGCCATTCTTCTTTGTACTTTTTTGAAAGATAGTTTCCAATGCGATTTTTAAGCAAAGAGGATGAGTTTTATACGGCATGCAGGGCACTTTTTTTTTTTTTTTTTTTGTTAAAGCCCTATACCAGTGGTTCTCAACCCTGTCCTGGGGACCCCCCCAGCCAGTTGGGTTTTCAGGATATCCACAATGAATATGCATGAGAGAAAATTTGCATGTTATGGAGGCAGTGTATGCAAATTTTCTCTCACGCATATTCATTGTGGATATCCTGAAAACCCGACTGGCTGGGGGGGGTCCCCAGGACAGGGTTGAGAACCACTGCCCTATACAAAGTAGGATGGCAACTAAAACATCCAGAGACTCCTTCAAACTGTGTCCACCACAGAAGGGATATTCTTAAACTTACAGGATAAAGGGTTGGGTTGGTGAAGGGACAGATCAAGTAAACTCTGCATAGTTGCACAGAATCCTATCACAAGGCAGCCAGGTTATGTTTTCCATAGTCTGAATGCAGGCACTTGACATTTAAATTACAAACAAATGGTGTTTCATAGCCCCAAGAGCGCCGAGCATATCGAGTCCAAAATGCGTTGGATAAGGATCCTAAGACAGCGACCCTTCCCTCCTAATGAGCCAATAATGCTCAACCCCTGGCTTCCGAGTCACAAGTGGTTACAGAGCAGAACGAACTACAACTTAAACTTGAATGCTAATCCTAATCCATCTGCTTACTGTTCCCAGACTCCTCTCATTCTTAGTGTGGCTCAGAGGTTCACACAAATGAGAGTAAACCCCAACTTGGTTCTACAGGCACCCCGTTTCTTTTACACACGGCTTTGAGAATTCACGTCATTATCCATATTAGATGTTCCAAGCTAAGAAAGAAGCAGACAGAAAACACGAACTGACTTTTGGCTAATTGACTTTGGAACAAAAGAAATCCATCTCAAGCTCAGTGGTCTTTTGGCCACCTACTGTTGAAATCTAGTGGTCAAGCCAATGTTAATGGTCAACACTGCTGCCATCATCTTTTAAAGCAAGACATGAACTGAAGGAGAATAAAAAAGTGTCATTATGTAAAACGAACTCAGACTTGGTTACTTTTCAAAAAGCAGGTCAGAATGCTCTTCATTGACTCATGAAGGCCGATGTGCCTCAATGAGAGGCTTCTGCTGATTTCATAGTTCCCGTCCCCCTTCATTTAAACTGTGTTTGTTATTGGGTATTTTTAGTTTTAACAGTAACTCATCTCTTTCACTACTACTGGAAATGCCTTGGTGCTACTGTAATGCAGAAAAACAGCAGCAAAGGTTCAGAGGCAGTGGAGAACCACAATGCAGCTTTCTTTAACAACTCCTTATACCAAGGAGGCAGAAATGTCCCCTGGAGAGACATACTATGGTCAGATAATGGATGGGTAAAACTAGGACCCGATGCCTGCTGCTTATAGAAACAGCATAATAAATACCAGTAAGGCATCCCTCTCCCCCCCAAACACACAGCTCACATTTGGCATGTATTCCCATTGAAGCATCAGCACAAAGGGTTTGAATATGGTGGAACTAACCTTTGTGTTTCCACAGCTGTTTTCTGCATCTGTCGCTGTTTGTCACACACACACTTATGAATATGCACCAAACTAGGGAACTTAAGTCTCCATGACCGTCAATATGACAAGCAATAATTAGAATTGATAAAGCTCTCATCACTCAAGCATCCCAATGAGACTTACTCATTCGCAGCACTTTCCACGGTGATTCCTCTCCAACCACCTCCAGTTTGCCGCTACCTACACCTTGTAATTACAAAGAAGGCTCCTGAGTTGTATAACTTTATTTGATGCTTACCATTCTCCTTCTGTAACAAAACAAATTAAAAAAAAAAAAAAAAAAATCTAGGAAGATGCAGGAAAAATGGTTGTAAATACTAAGGTCCTAGGAGTAGCTTCAGAATTTTAGCACTGGAGTAAGCGAACGGCTTGTCCCTGGGCACAGACACAGGGTAATAATGAGAACCCATCAGTTTGGGAGAACTGGCTCTCAGTACGGTGCTCTCATCGTGCTGATTTACATTTAAACCAGGAGGCTCCGTGTCAGTACCGTCAACTTACATCATCATGAGCTTCTACTCCAGCCCTGGTTTGATAACTTCCATTTCAATACACTTGGAGAAGAAGAGCAAAAAGTACTGAACTGCACAGAGATCGAAACAAAAAACAAACTGTGCTACCGTAATACCGAAAGACTACAGATTCAGATTGGCAACACCAGCTGTAATCTTTTCTCCTGAGTACACACCCACTAAAGCAAAGACACATGCCTCTTCAAAACGTTTGTGCTTCACATGGTTTACAACCTTTTCAGCCGTCACCCCCCCCCCCACCCCTCCAGTAGGCATCTCTCCAAGAGGAATTCCACCAAAATAGAACATGCTAAAAACCCGAGCCAAGCAGACAGCTGCTTTCAACATGCAACAAATCATCAGGAGGGCCAGCTCGACGGCAACGCACCTGCGGTTGATTCTCAGGTCAGGTCAGCTGGGGACGCTGCAGAGGCAGTGTTCACAGCCCTGGAGCGAGGCAGTTGGAGGCACGGCGCAACGATCCAAGAATCGCAGGGGGCTCCTGAGGGAGCCCTGGGACACTGCTCTCAGTCAAGGACGGTCACTGCAGCGACTGGGCATACAACGGGAGGGGAATTCCTCAGGTACTTGTGAACAAAGACTCAGAGCACCAGATCCCAGCCCTGAGCAAGTGGAAACTGCCATGACAATAAAAAAAAAGCCCAAACCATTAGCTTTAACTCTGCCAAAGGGCCAGCCTAATGTCACTGTGAAGATTTTCCACAGTATATGCACTCCCACAGAGAATCACACAAGGAGACTTTTGTAGGGCTAATTCTGTCACTCAACAACATCAGTCAAGTTAATCAAGGAGAAGGAAGAGCATGGCCAGCCCAAAGAAAAACAGTAGGGCAGATACATCAAGTCTTTGCTCCAACAGCCTCAATTTTATTTAGTTTGAATATTCCACTATGTTCAACAGGAAAAGCGAAGAGCAAGACTAGAGCAATTTTTACACTAGAATAGAACTGATCATGTCTACTATAGTAATTTAAAAGTTACGCTCACAATAAAGTGCCCCATAATCTCCACCCAGTCCTTTCCATGTAAAGAGAAAAAAAGAGGGAGAAGTTAGGGGAGACACACACATACACACATAATAAAATCTAAGTCCTGAATCCAAGGGAGTTCTAAAATTCGGTGATGTGGCTCCCAAACCTCAGGCAGCATATCACCAAGTATAATCCTTCTCAAACTGGCCACCTTTGGATAACTGTCTGCAGAGAAAGTGAAGCTGCTCACCAGTAACAGGTGCTCTCTGTAGATAGCAGGACAAATTAGCCATCTAAGCAGGTGACATTTGATGGCGCCAAGATGGCTTGCCCTCTCCGAGTTTGGAAAGACCAAAGAGGTCTTTCTGAGCACGCGTGACTGCTCCTGCGTAGCTGCCATGACAGTCTCCTCAGTCTTCGAAGCAAGCTACCCTTCAATTTCAAGCGGAGACGGGTGGACTTGTATGGCCAACTTGTCTTGCTGTCTGCAAAGACACACGTGTTACAGGAGAAGGCGAGCAATTTTGCTTTCTCCATCGACCACACAAGTGGGGGACCCTAAGCTGAAAATAATCATTACACATACCTTACAGAAGAACATGCAACCCATATTAAGCTAGACAGAAGAGTTGAAGGAATCAAATAAGCTCTTTAAAACTGCTGTCATGACAGAAAGAATGTCCTGGGCAATAATGAGCAGTAAAAGTATGGATGAACTCCAAGTGACAGCTTTGCTTGTGTCTTCTATAGAAGTAGAGCGAAGATGTGCAATGTATGCTGCTGTAGACCTGACTTGATGGCCTTTTACTTTAACTTGGTGATAAGAGTCCAATTAATCATAACAGTAGGAAATGTAAGTGGCCAAGTTGAAAGAGTTCTCTTTGTAACTGAAGACCGTGTTTGTCTAGGCTGAAAGCAATAAGGAAAGTTGTGAATACTTTCTGTAGGAGTTTGTTCTTCGTAAGAAACCATTCACCCTGACTGACAAATGGGCTTGGAAAAAATGGCGGCAAGATGATGGGTTTACTTTCTGCAGAAATTTAGAATGAGTTTTCAAAACTACTCTGTTATGGAAAATCCAGTACAGAGAGAGAGCACAATACAAAGGCTTAAACTTGCTTACTGTCCAGGCAGATGTAGTTTTTATCAAAAGCAAATCTTTCCAAAGAGAGGAACTCCAGTTCTGCTTTAGCCAAAAGTTTGAATTGTGGTTTCATGAGCCGAGCGACAACTACATTTAGATCCCAGAGAATAGGAAGATCTTTAAGATAAGTTAGGCCTTTCATGAATTTGGCAAATGTAGGTTGATGCAAAATAAGACGACCCTTGAAATTTTCATGACCTCGAGCTCCAAAATCAACTATGGTCAAAGTTAGTCTTTGATCCTGATTGAGAAAGGTTTAAAAAGCACTGAAATAACATGGGAACAAAACATGGGTCTTTTTCAAAACAGAGCACCAAACAGCACCCTAATATCATCTTTTCAATTTGAAGTTGCGTGATCTTCTCGTTGAGCTTTTTCTAGTTGCTAAAAGAACTCTGCCCACATCAGAAGGCAACTATAGAGAAGAGATTAGTTTGGTTTCAACATGTATGCAAGTCAGAGTCAATGACTAAAGGTCAGGATGCAGAGGATTCACGTTGCTGTGTGATCAGGATGGGAATGTGAGTGCCTTACATAATAAGATGAAGACACGCATCCAGATTCAACACAGTGGATGGCAGCAATGTGGACAATGTAGTAAATATCTGCCCTCGATGCGGTGGATACCACAAAACAATCACGTCGAGTAGTTTGGAAATGGACTACACTGGATTCATTTGAAGAAAGGAGCACTGCATAAAAGGAAGTACTGACCTATTTTAATGCATCTGAAAAAATACAAAAAGTAAACATATATACAAATTAGACAGAAAATTATAATTTGCTAGCCTGAGACACCCGTCCAAATAAGGCCTTTGTTATGTTGGCCATTTGCTTGCTTGTATGACAGTCCTTCTTCACATATTTGGAATTTAAACTCTTTCTTGAGTAAGTTAAGTGCTGCATTGTGAAGCAATTAAACTTATCAGTTGGATGCCTTAGGGTTTTTGCTTTAATATGAGTGACCATACCAGACAGTGAGGCACTGTAGCTTTAGAAACTAAACTCGGTAAGGCCAAAACAGGCCTATCAAAATCATTCATGCCTTCTCTCAACTTCTGAACCTTGCTTGTAAGTGCAGTTTGAGGAAGTTTACTGAGCAGGCCTTGGAAAGCAGCAGCATCTACCGCCAGACTCTTCCCCACTGGGATTCTGGAGCAGTACTGTATATGAGAACTTGGTGGTTTAATGGTGTTGCAAACAGATCTATGATTGGAGTGGCTCTAACTGGTGACAATGTCTGCTATCTGGTTTTCTCTCCCCACGAGAATACACAGCTTGAAGACGGATTCTTTGGGAAACTGCCCATGTCAAAATCTTGCAGGCTTCCTGACAAAAACTGAATAAGGTTTGTCCCTCCTTGTATGTTGATATATAATATGTCTACTTGGTTTTCTGTTTGGATTAAAACTACCTTGTGTTCTTTAGTCAGGGACTGAATATATTTGAGATCACTGAATGTGGCTCTCAATTCTAGATAGTTCGTATGAAGTAATTTTTCTTTTCTTGACCAGCAGTGACATTTATAGAAGGGAAGTCAGTCAGTCTCGCTCCTACAGCCCCCTTTCCACTTCCAACTCCCCCCTCCCAAGTTCTGAATCACCAACAACCTTGCTCCCTTTGTTCCCTCTACCCTCCCACACCCGCCAACCCTTCAGCAGTCTTGCTTCCTCTGTCCCTTTTCCCCAACATACAAAAGAGAGTTGAACCCATATGGCATTAAGCTCTTTACAATATACACAGAGTGTAGGTTTGGATCTCAGAAAGCCATGAACAAACAACTACAATATAGCAAACCTCCCATATCGAAACAGCACTAACTGCCAGCACTCAGAGTAAAAACCTTACGTAGAAAAAGGCAACAATACAAATATCACATCAGGCCCTAAAACATCAATACACCACCTATTAGGTAAAAAGAACAAGCCAGGCTGCCTAAAAATACCTTTACCTAAAAATATTGTGCAAGAGCTTTTAAAACTACATAGGCCCCTTCTTCAGATGTCAGATCAGAGAGATTCACATCTAAAGGCAGATCTCATATTGTCTCTATAGCTCACGTAGAGGAATAATACGTACATAGCTCCAATAAATGCTATCACAGCCTGCCAAGAATACTTTACCCAGAGACAAAATCTGCCATCTCAACAACACTAACTCCAGGACTCAAACAGCAACAACCCTACCAGGAAAGACCACTGCATATATTACATCAATAGAACATTTTAAAACAGCAGGCATATAATACAACATCCAACAATTAAAACTAATATGGATTTTTAAAAAATCCTCTGCTCTCCATACCATACCTGGGAGCTTTTCATTTCCAGTCACCTTGGCCTTGATTAATTTGGGTGGGGGAGGAGGGTATCCAAACGTTATCTTCTCTCTCCCCTCCACCCACACTCCAAATCTCACACACACACACACTCACTGGCTTCTTCTTCACACACACTCGCATATACCATGGCACTCTCTCATACTCCGTGCTCTCTCCCCCTCACACAGACAAAAGAACTCTCTCACACTCAATGGTTCTCTCTTCTTCACACACACACAAAGGCATGCTCTCACACTCAGTGGCTCTCCCCCCTTACACACATATACACACACACACACACTCTCAGGCATTCTCTCACATTTAGGGACTCTCTGCACACACAGGCACTCTCACATTCAGTGGCTCTCTCCCCTCACACACACACACACACACACTCTCATTCAGTGGCTCTCTGCACACAAAGACACAGATACTGGCACTCTCACATATAGTAGCTCTCTCGCCCTCCCACACACGGGCACTGCACTCTCTCACACTCAGTGGCTCTGAATATACACATAGGCACTGACATTGGTACACACATATTCACTGGCTCTCTGCACCCACATACTCTCTCACATTTAGTGGCTCTCTCTCTCTCTCTCTCTCTCACACACATATTCAGGTTCTCTTACATTCAGTGGCTCTTTGCACGCACACACACACTTAGTGGCTTGCTCGCTCTCAGACACATTCAAGCTCTCTTTCACTCACACAGGTTCAGGGACTCCTCTCTTCACCATACCACCAGGTCGAAGGTCTTATTTTATTCATCTCCCAGCAGTGGCTTGCCGGGACTTGTCTTCAGCCGCCAACAGGATGGGCTCCACTGGTGGCCCCTGGGGTTACAGGGTTTCGTCTTCTTCGTCACTGCAGGATAGGCTCTCTCTCGACAGCCTGCCAGATCACAGGTTCTTTGTGGCATGGACGTAGCAGTCGCATTGATGCAATGTGAACTCCTGTTGCCACGGGGCCAATCTTGCGATAAGCTGCGAGATTGGCCCTATGGCAGCAGGAGATGACACTCATTTATACGCGACTCCCATTGCCTGCTGTGGAGATAAGGATGTGGCGGTTGAGTTCAGCATCAGCTTGGGCAGGGATTTGGTTTATCACTGTACAACTTAAAAAAAAAAAAATGCAGAGAAAAAAAATTAAATTAAAAAGGACATCGGTCAGGGCTGGGGATTCAATGAATCCCTTAAAGGCCCTGACCACACGCCACTGTTGACCAGGCACCTTGAGAACATAGGTGGATGAAATGAGCTCCCCAACTTGTGTTTGAAGCATCAGTGGTTATGGATTCCTAATACTGAGATTGGTGAAAGAACTGACCTCTGAGTAGGTTGGAAGGGTTTAACTCCATTTGAGGGAATGGTTTCACTGCTGGTGGGAAGGCTCAGGTTCTTTCCAATAGACATCAGAATGGAGTTCACTAGGTCACAGTCACTCTTCCCTTTCGCATGGCTGAAGTAGGGTGAGAAAAAGAGTGCCAGGATGAAGTACTGCTTCCACGTCAAGCCCCATCACCTATTACAAACTCCCAGTTACCAGACGTTTTGCATTCTGTGCTTACAGATCTAAAAAGCATGTCAGAGAAGATTGGCAAATGGCGCCCAATGCCACAACAGTCAAGCTGCCCTTCATTGATGGCTTCAGCAATTACTCTAGTTGTAGCGTCAGAATCTAACTCAGCATTGCAGTTTATTAAAAAAACGTAGGGAAAAAAAAGTCTGGCAGCTTCAAACACAAAAGAAAGATATCACGGCGCTTATAAGACCCTAATAAAGCCCCGGCCACTTAGATCTGTAACTCAGTAATAAAATTCTTCACCACCAGCCCATTTTAGAAGTGTAGCACTGGTACACTGGTGCATACCATCCAAAACCAGAATTTGTTGGCAACTTTGCCTTGCTCATCACTCAAGGAGAATGAAACCAGTTATCAGAGTGATCTGAACTACTTTATAGAAAGCTATTGGGTCAGATGTATTCTACAGCCCCCAAGTCTGTGACTTCTAATCATGCTTTACTTCTCTCTTCAGGTACATGCTTGGATTAGTTCTCATCTCAAGGAGTGCTCAGCTTTAACTAGACTAACATGAAATTAAAATCCCTCCTATGTTATTCAAAACTAGAGCTCTAATCTATTTCTGGTTACACCAAAGTACTGTAGAGATTGTTAATGAAGTAGCTAGGTTGTAACCTCTCGACAAATATTAAACACAGAAAAAGCTGGCAATTCAATACTGCACATATAGTTTTTCCAGAGAGTGTCATCTTATCTGTGCTTGAAATGAATGCACTTTTTAACATTATTTTTGGTATTTGAGAACTTGTTTTTGTAGCATACCATTATGTAGTCCTGGGGGAATTCTGCGCTACTGCGGAGCGCAGAATTCCCCCCCCCCCCCTGCGCAGAAAATGGCAAGCGGAGACCCTGGCATGCCACGAACGGTGCGCGTGAAGATGATGGCCCCGGCGCGCAGTTCGCGGTGAAGGTGAAGGTCCCCTGTGTGTCGCAGGACACGCTCCACTTGCAGCAAAGATGAAGGCCCCCGTGTGCCGTAAACGGAGCGTGTTCCGCTTGTGGAGAAAATGAAGGCCCCGGTGAGAGAGAATGTGTGTGTGTGAGAGGGGAGGGGAGGTGAGACAGAGAGCAGAGGTGAGCAGGAGGGTGAGAGAGAGAGAGAGAGGGGAGCCTATAGGAGGAAATTGTGAAGGTATGTGTATGTGCGAGAGAGATTGGGAGCTCGTATGCATGAAAAAGAGATTATGTGTATGTGAGGGTGCTAGCCTGTGTGAAGGGATTGTGTATGTGTGAGACAGAGCCTGTGTGAAGGGGTGCATGAGAGAGAGACATAGATAGCCTGTGTGAGGATGTATGTGTGAGAGAGAAAGGGAGCTTGTGTGGGAGTGTTTGCAAGAGAGAGAGGGCCCTGTATTAGGGGGTGCGTGTGCGCGAGAGAGTGAGGGAGCCTGTATGAGGGTGTGTGTACGTGTATTAGAGAGAGGGAGAGACAGAGGGAGCCTGTGTGAGGGGCAGTACTGAGAACGGGGTCAAAGTCTGGGACTAGCAATAGAGTGGAAGGGGTTGAGCCTAGAGGTGGAGGGGAGAGATACTGGCAGGTGGAGGAGCTGGGGCCTGAGAGGGCAAAGTGGCCAGGGGAGTAGGGAGAGTGGGTGGGACACTCTTACAGTGAATTTCTAGGGAAATTCTGCATCTCTAAGTAATCACTTTTTTTGTATTAATTCAAATGTAATTACTTAAAGATTGTCATGTAAACTGTGGTATTTTGACCAATATAAAGTTTGCAGAATTTTGTTTTTTTACACAGAATTCCCCCAGGAGTAACCATTACATCCATGGCCTTAACAAGAGGCTAACCCCTAGCTGGATGACAGGCCTGTGGAAGCATCACTTACAGCACTGTGTTATTATAAAGTACCTATATATGTCCTACTATGGACTAAGTACTGATTAAACGACAGGAAACAGAAGGTAGGACCAAAAGGCAAAAGGTCATCAGTGGAGTACGTCAGGGATCTGAACTGTTTAACATATTTATGAATGATCTGGTAAAGGGAACAAGTGAGGAGATCAAATTTGCAGATGACAAAGCTATTCAAAGTTGTTAAAACAGCAGTGAATTGGGAAGAAGTGCAGAAGGGCCTTGCATTTGAATGGCAGAAGAAACCAAATGTGGAAAAGTGCAAAGTGAGGCACATAGGGAAAAATAATTCCAACTAACGTACATGACGCTAGGTTCTTTATTAGGAGTCGCCACCCAAGAAAAGGGCTCCAGAGTCCTATTTGGACAATACCTTGAAATCCTCAGCTCAGTGTGGGGCGGTGGTCAAAAATGCAACTAGAATGTTAGGAATGATCTGCAAAGAAAAGAAGAATAAAACGGAAAATATCATATTGCTTGTACATCGATCCATGGTGACCCAAACTGCCTGGTCTCAAAAAAGACAGAACTAGAGAAGGTGCAGAGAAGAGCAACAAAAATGAGAAAGGAGATGAACAGTTCTATGAAGAGAAGCTACGCTGTGTGTGAGCCCTTCAGCTTAAAAGAGAGACGGCACGATAGAAAGTTACAAAATAAGAACATAAGAACATGCCATACTGGGTCATCAAGCCCAGCATCCTGTTTCCGCCATAAGAACCTGGCAAGGGGTGGGGTGGAACAGATAAAGAAAGGGCAGTTATTTACAATTTCAAATATTAAAAACAAGAAGATACTCCATGAAACTAACAGACTGAAAACAAATTGTGCACTTAGGGAAAAGGTACGGTCTACAATCAAGCTGTAGAAGCCACTGACGACTCGCATAACAGGGTTTAAATGAGAGGAAAAAAAAATTCATAAAATGCATTACTATCCAGGTAGACTAAGGAACACCATTGCTATCCCTGGGACAGGCTAACCACACAAAAAACACAGACCTACTTTTTGGGATCTGCTGGGCACTTGTGCTCCGGACTGACCCCGGCCTGATTTTGAATGCTGTGCTCGATGGATCTTGGTCTGACCCGGCATGGCACTTCTTATATTCTTACTTTATTTAGATTTAGCTCAGGCTCAAGGCAAGTTCCATCCAGGTACTGTAGGTATTTTCCTGCTCCCAGAGAGCTTATAATCTAAGCATTTTTCCCCCAAAGAGACAGAATGGGAATAAAGCCTTAGTAAATCAGGCCCTAAAGTTTTTATCTGAGGCAAGAGAGGGTGACAGGACTTACCCAAGTTCACAAGGAGGTATCTGCGGGATTTGAACCCTGGTCTCCCTGGCTTTCAACCTGCTGCTCTAACATGTGGTTGTGGGTGTCAAACTTCTTCTCCCTCCCATTAACTTTCTTTACTTTCACTTACAAAAATCTGCACAGCACTCTACCAGTTGCAAGCTAGCATGTATGGCCACTTTAAATCTAAAGCACAGAAGCAAGAAGTTGCTTCCATTTTGGCTCATAACAGCAGCAGTGGTCCCAAATGAAAAAAAACACACCTAGAATAAAGAGGGAGGGAAGAAGAAGAGAGCTCAGGTCTTCTCCTCCCACGGAAGAGAGAAGGAGGGATCTTCAGTAATCACCAAATCAGATCTCCTCCCTTTTGGGTTCCGTCATAAACTTCATTCCAAGTGCGCCAATGAGCCCCACCGTTAGAAGGGTTTCTTTAAAGTACTGAATTCTGATTTTCCCTATGTCCATCTGAAATATTTCATTTTCAAGATGAAAATTCTTGACACTAGAAAGCACCCTGTCAAACAATGAGATGTTTTTTGAATCGATACGATCACATGTTCTGTGCGCCTCTCTTTCTCTCACTAGGAAAGCCAAATCCGAAAAACAAAAGGACAAAGCCCATCCAATCAGCAATACAGCAGGCTTTCCTCTCCTATCTAAAAGGATCCTCTGTGCCGATCCCATGCTCTCTCACATTTCGTTAGTGTTTGGGCCTCCACCACTCATTGTGCGAGGCAATACGGTACTTCCTTATGTTTCTCCCAAGGCTACCTGCATTCAGTCTCATTTCATAATCTCTCTTTCTAGAGCTTCCTTTCCATTCAAAAACAGCTTTGAACTGCTCCAAAATATCACTCCTTTCTTCTAGGGTCTATACATCTAGGCCTTTGTATTTCATTTATGTCAAAAGCTATGCACTATTTTGGTAACCCAGCTCTAGAATACGTCTACTGTGTATCCAGAGGTGGGAAACTCCTCGGCATCAGGGTGCTTAGAAAGTGGCACCTAGTGCTGGCCCTGGTCCAGCAGGAATCAAAGTCACTATTGTGGACATGGACTTGGACCGGAGCTGAAGCCACTGTAGCCTGTCCTGAACCCTCCCTGCTTAGGACAGGCAGAAGCTGAAAGGGACAGAAAAGTAAAACCAAAAGCTTTAAAAAAAACAAGTTGACCTGGTACCCAAGTTTTCCAAATATATTTGCGCCCTTGTTGGTCTCTAGCCCTGGGGAGAGGGATCCTACACCGTTGCAGCAAGCACTCCTGATGAAGACTTACCAATGTCCCAAACAGAAGTATCACCACCTTTTGTAATTGGTGTTAACTCTCCCTACGCATTCTAGCAGTCTTGCTGTTCTCGCCACGACCTTGGGCAACCTTGAGATCATAAGATGCGACCAACAGAAGTAGAAAAATAGATATTTTTTAAAATACTTAGGCACCAAACATTTTTGTGACTATTTTTGCTTTTTATAATTTTGCCTATTTATTAGTTTTGCTTTTTTACTTGGTCTCTTTTCCTTTATTAAGCGAGTTTCACTACCGCCAGACTGCCTATTGGAAGGGCTTTGTCCCCTCCCTCTCTCCACGTTAGTGTGCGCATGCGGGCCTACAGACCCTCGGGGGAAGCGGCCGGACCCGCGCATGCCAGGCAGCCAAGAGACCTGCTCCCAACTCCCCCGCCAACCCCAGAAAGCAGGGGAGCAGTGAGATTGCCACCTCTGCTGCCCGAAGGAGGGGAGATTCTTGACACAGCGGCTGCCAGAGAGCAAGAGGAGCAGTGGAACGCTACTGCCGCAGGTTCCTCAAATGGGGGATGAACTTTTAGGAAGGAGAGCTGCAAAAAGAAGCATGCTACCGTGCACTGCTTCAAGCAGGCACTTTTCCTTTCTTCCCTCCTCTGCCTTTCCCTGCCTTGTGTACTCTCTCTGCTCCCCTTCCCCACAGAACTGCCGACAACAGCCATTAGGGATGTGCATCGGTTTTTTTGACGGATGAAAATATCGTACGATGTTTTCTAATCCGTCATGTATCGGGGGTCTCCGAAAATGACAGGAAAACCCCACGAAATTTTCATGTGGTTTTCTTATTGTTTTTTTTTTTGGGGGGGGGGGGGGGGGGAGAGAAAGGGCACACAGAAAAAAAAAAAAAAAAAAAGACACCCAAACCCACCCTGACCCTTTAGATCTAATTATTTACAATCCTCCACCCTTCCGACGACCCCCCCCCCCAAAAAAAAAACTTGCCTAAAGTCCATGGTGGTCCAGCGGGGGTCCTGGAAGCAATGTCTCCCTCTCGGGCCGTCGGCTGCCACTAATCAAAATGGTGCCAGTGGCCCTTTGTCCTTACCATGTGACAGGGGCTATCGGTGCCATTGGCCGGCCTCTGTCACATGGCAGGAGCAATGGATGGCCCGTGCCATTTTTTAAGATGGCACCGTTAGATTTATTTTGATTTTTATATTCCGCTTTTTGGCACTTCAAAGTGTACAATAAAGCAGATTACATTCAGGTACTGTAGGTATTTCCCTATCCCCACAGGGCTTACAATCTAAGTTTGTATCTGAAGCAACGGAGGGTTAAGTGATTTGCCCATGGTCACATGGAGCGAAAGCGGGATTTCTGCATCCTAAATGCATGACTGCACTTTTTGTTGCAATAAATCTTTCCCTCAAGCTCTTCTCTTTTTTTTTCTATTCTATCTGCAGTATCCACACTGTTGCTGATTTGTATCATCTCTAACAAAAAAACCCCCCCAAAAACCCACACAACTTATCAACTCTGTGGAACGTCGATCACTAAAATACCGAACAGAACTGGCCCCAAGGCTGCTCCGTGATCCACTTCACATTTACCACTACCCTCTGTTGTCATCACTCACCCGGTTTCTACCCCAGTCTACCACGTCAGGGTGTTCAGCTTATTTGAGTCCCCCCATGTAGGACAGGGTTCTAATTCTTCAGTCTGTCAAAGTAATTATCAGATTTGTTTAACATTCTCTCTCTAGTATAACCATGCTGCCTTTGATAACACTTTTTCATAGTGATGCATACATCTAGTAGCACTATAAAAATGATACATATTATTAGCCCGCAACCCACTGGATGGAAGATACTTCACCATCACCTTTTAGTAGAGCCTCTGCTAATTTTCTCTTCACAGAAATCATTCTGACTGGCCTATAATTTACAGTCTCTCTGCCTCTTTCTACCTTTATTAACAGGGCCACATTTCATTTACTTTCCTAATAAAAGATCTGTTGCCCTTACAATGGCTTTCAGTTTGGCTCACACTCCTCCTACTTCACCTAGACCTTCATCGTCTGCCACTGCTTTCCCTAAGGTACTCACCCATCTTTTCTAAGTGGTTACTCTTGAAGTCAAGGATCCTGACCTCTGAGTGAGCCCTCTCTGCTTTTGCTCTTACATTAAATTGATCACTAAACTTCCAGTGACCATTTGTAAGTATTGGATCCAGTAAGCCCCTCCCCTTGTGGGCTGTTACCAGGTGCCCGATTGCCCCTCAAAGGGAGTTCTCTTTCTGAAACAGGGATGTTCCAATAGACACTAAACATTAAAATATCCCACCAGCAACACCTCCCCCTTTATGGATGCCTGGAGTGCCATCCATTCCGCCCATGTCAACATCAACCCTTTAAAACGCAGCCGCCAACCAGAAGGAAAAAGCACTGGGCCCTATAAAGTCTGCTTCTGGGCCAGTGAAAATGAACTTGTCCCAATTATTTCTGCTTTGCAAGAAAAGCCCAGAGACTCATGGGTTCAGAAGTCCCATCTACTAGCCGGCTCAGGGGACCAGGCTTCGTCCATCCAGACCACAACAGCAACGACCCTTTAAAACACTGCCACTGCCGCCAACTGTAGTGAGCCAAAGGAGGTTCATTCCTTTATGGACCTCCTTCAATAAATAGTTGATTAAGGTGATTTTGCTCTATTTCTCTCTCTTTTGGATGTTGCTATTTTATTTGTAGACCAACACTACAGATGTAGGGAGCCTAACTTTCAAACCTATTCACAGTCATGCATTTGTGAATGGAAGAGGACGTGCAGAGATTTAGCCTAGTATTTTATAAACTTTGCTGCGGGGGCTGCCCAATTTAGAAAATACTGAGTAGGTCTGCTCTTAAAGTACAAGCGCAGGTTTCAGCATGGGTGAATATTCCCAATGAAATGAACGCACTTACTTTCAGCACGGGCATATATTTCAGGCATGAAAAAAAGATATATAACATGAATGCATAATAACCCAGATTTATAGGGAGAGGCAGGTATACCGTGTTGAAAATACTCTCTCGTATGTGTACTTGAAATCACCAGTTTGCCGAGGCCTCTGCCTCTTCACCCACTCTCTTTCTCCAGTTCACCCTGGCCTCCCACCCAAAAACTGCAGATCGCAGACAATTAGCAGGTGTGAATTTGTTTCTAATACGTTTGATAATTCATATGCGCACCTCTCTTTTAAAATAGCAACTTCCATGTGTACTTCTTGACGATGAAATGCACCTAGATCATCATCCCTTTCTTGCACCGGTAAAATGGGCATGCGAAACCGAAAATATGCGTGTGCTTTCGATGTTCATAAAACAGCACATACACGAATACATGCTACTTGTGTGTGTATATGCTAGTTTTCTGCATGAAACCCCTTTGGAAGATTTAATCAATTGGTATAAGCTTTTATAGAAAAACATAGAAATGACGGCAGAAGAAGATCAAATGGCCCAGTCTGCCCAGCAAGCTTCGCACTTTTTTTTTCTCATACTTACCTGTTACTCTTGGCTCTTAGTAACCCTTTGGTTCTATTTCCCTTCCACCCCCACCATTAATGCAAAGAGCAGTGTTGGAGCTGCATCTAAGTGTAATATCTAGCTTAATTAGTTAGGGGTAGTAACCGCCGCAATAAGCAAGCTACACCCATGCCCATTTGTCTACCCAGACTATGCGACTCAGTCCCTGTTGGTTGTTGTCTGTATATAGATCCACTTTTCTTCATTCCCCCTGCCGTTGAAGCAGAGAGCTATGCTGGATTTGCACGAAGTATCAGACTTTCTCCCCTGCTGTTGAAGCAGAGAGCTATGCTGGATATGCACGAAGTATCAGACTTTCTCCCCTGCCGTTGAAGCAGAGAGCCATGCTGGATATGCAAGTAGTATCAGACTTTCTCCCCTGCCGTTGAAGCAGAGAGCTATGCTGGTTATGCATTGAAAGTGAAGTATCAGGCTTATTTGGTTTGGGGTAGTAACCGCCGTAACAAGCAAGCTACTCCCCGCTTTTTGTGAATGCAAATCTTTTTCCACATTTCCTCTTGCCGTTGAAGCTTGGAGCAATGTTGGAGTCGCATTAATCGTGTGTATGTTTATTGAATAAGGGTATTATCTCCAGGTAGTAGCCGTCATTTCCGCGAGCCACCCGCTCTTCATTCACGTCCTCTAGACTTTATGGATCCACAGTGTTTATCCCACGCCCCTTTGAAGTCCTTCACAGTTCTGGTCTTCACCACTTCCTCTGGAAGGGCATTCCAGGCATCCACCACCCTCTCCGTGAAGAAATGCTTCCTGACATTAGTTCTGAGTCTTCCTCCCTGGAGCTTCAAATTGTGACCCCTGGTTCTGCTGATTTTTTTCCCCGACGGAAAAGGTTTGTCGTTATCTTTGGATCGTTGAAAACCTTTCAAGTATCTGAAAGTCTGTATCATATCACCTCTGCTCCTCCTTTCCTCCAGGGTGTACATATTTAGATTCTTCAATCTCTACTCAAAAGTCATTCGATGAAGACCCTCCACCTTTTTGGTCACCCTTCTCTGGACCGCCTCCATCCTGTCTCTGTCCCTTCGGAGATACGGTCTCCAGAACTGAATACAGTATTCCAGGTGAGGCCTCACCAAGGACCTGTACAAGAGGATAATCACTTCCCTTTTCTTACTCGATATTCCTCTCTCTATGCAGCCCAGCATTCTTCTGGCTTTAGCTATCGCCTTGTCACATTGTTTCGCCAACTTCAGATCATTAGACACTATCACCCCAAGGTCTCTCTCCTGCTCTGTGCACATCAGCCCTTCTCCCCCCATCAAATACAGTTCATTCGGATTTCCATACCCCATATGCATGACTCTGCACTTCTTGGCATTGAATCTCAGCTGCCATATCTTTGACCACTCTTCCAGCTTCCTTAGATCCTGTCTCATTCTCTCCACTCCTTGCATAACATAACTATTATAATGCGTTTCAACAGTAGGAAATCCCCACAGATGCGCTGGGTAGCTTATCCACAGATCAATGTTTTTAGTGGGGAGAACCTGAATCAAGATGTTATGCTGCTATTGTTAAATGCAATGGGGGAGTCGCTCCCTAAAATGAGTGTGCTGTTTTGAGTGAAACCTGGCTAAGGGAGGACAATAAATGAGGTAATAGCGCAGCTTTGTCTCCCGATTCTGAAATACTCGGCCCTGGCCTCGGGAAGCGTGAGTGCTGGTGGTTGTCGGGGGTTCCAGAGATTTGTAGAAAGTCAGTGCTGTTCTCTCAGCAGGTGATCTTGCAGCCTGTGGGCTGAGTGCTTCTCCTTTGGACTATTAGTTATTTATTATGCTCCCAGGGCCAATGTTGATATCACACAACCTCTGTTAGATATGATTACTATTGGTTTCCATAACCGCTTAATTGTAGGCGATTTTAAAATGTACACAAGGATGAGCTGTCCTCTAAATATTCTCATGATTTTACAGATAACGGGAATATGTTATGGTTTAAGCAAGTAGTGGATGTGCCTACTCAGCAGGATGGTCATTCATTAGATTTGATTTTTCTACTGGTTTTAAATGAATTACAGTTCAGTGAAATCTTAATTTCTGCCCTATCCTTGGTCAGATCAGATTTTACTTCAGGGGAAAATGTTAAGTATTACAAATGAAAAAGCTTTAATAAGGAAATGTCCCTCCCCAACGTTCTTTTAGAAGACCTGAAGATCCTGGTATTATAGAAGAGGCTTCTGTTTAAGATCCGACAAAGTTGTGGTATACGCATGTCCCTCTAGCTATGGCTATAGCAGGCCCATTCAAACCCTGTACTGTTAAGCATAAATGCTGTTCTCCAAAGCTTACCACAGACATTCAGAAACAAGGTAAACAGATATTTGAGAGAATCTGGCAGAAAACTTGCTTTGAAGCAGATAAGCTGCCTTCTAAGGAGTTTTTGAAGGTGTATGAGGAGGAGGTGCTAAAAGCAAAGAACAATTATTATTCAGAATTTTTTATGCTTCAATTTCATTATGAAAATTGTTTAAATTGTTAATTTTTTTAAAGCTAGCCTTGGATCTGGAAATTTAACGTCTATTGGTATTAAATTATGAGGAAGTGTCTACTATTAGATCTAAGACCGACACTGGATTGGAAGTTCGAGTTTAGTCTCTAAAGCCTCATGTCCAGTTGAATTGTTGCGTGAGTTTCAGCTAATCACAAAGGAGAACATGAAAGACATTTTACTTGGGTTAAATCCTTCACCTTGTGGTTGATTAGGGAGCTGGGTGAACAAGTGGCCGAATGGCTGAGGGTAACTGTGAATGCTTCTTTGAGAGATGAAGTTTGCTGGCCTCTTTAAAGAAAGAAATGGTAGGCCGATTTTAAAGAAGGCTTGACGAATTCAGTAACTATTAATTTGTGTAAATTGTCCTCTGTTGTCAAAATTGATTGAAAAAGTAATAGTTTTCCAAGTAACAAAATTTGATTCAGTAGATTGGACCAATGGCACTGGTAGCCCCTGTTACATAGTAAGGGCAAAGGGCCACCGGCACCATTTTGATTACTGGCAGCCGACAGCCCAAGAGCAGGAGATCGCCCCGGGACCCCCGCTGGACCACCAGGGACTTTTGGCAAGTCTCGGGGTAGGGGGTTGTGGTTAATTAAATTTGAAGAGTTGGGGTTTTGTTTTTTATTTTTCAGGAAAGAGAACGATAAAAGTTTTCTGATCTGGGGAGTGGACCGAAATGGCCTTCCCCAGACCTGAAACAAAAAAAAAAAAAAAAAAAAAAAAAATTGTATGCACTCCCCTAATTTACTCCATAAGATGCACAGACGCCCGGGAACAGAGTCAGTTTAGCACACCATTATTTTTTTTTTATTTTCCCCCTCTGAATCCTAGGTGCGTCTTATGGTCAGGTGCGTCTTACAGAGCGAAAAATACGGTATGTGGATAACATTCAATTATTCATCTGCTTGATTCAGACTGGTAGGATAAAAAAACTTGGGTTAATAATGTTTAGAATTGACCTATATTTGGAGTTCCCAGAATACGCTACTTTTAAACCCTGTGAAAACAGAAGTATTCATGGTAGGACAGAAGATTGAGCTTTCCCTAAAGTTGAAAGGGGTTTTAATTTGCTGGAAACAGTCTGAATAGTTTGGGCGTGGTCTTTGATGAAGACCTTTCAAGGTCTGCCCATAATCGCTAAGATCTGTAAAGGTTGGTTAGGGAAATTTAAAAGCTCTTTGGAGAATGTGTGCGCATTTGACTAGAACAACTCCAGACTCAGTAGTTCAGGCGTTGATCACTCTGATAGTGGATTATTCTAATGGTGTTCTTCTATGCCTTCCTTCAAATGTCAAACTTCAGTTGGTTCAGAATTCAGCCACTCAGTAGGTCACAGGCATCAGAAAACTGGAGCACATTTCTCAAATTTTGAAAAATGTACACTAGTTACCTGTTTTGATAAGAATTCAATTTAAAATTTCGATAAGTCTTTCCAGCATTGCACAAATTTAGCTCCAAAATATCTGAGCTCTCAAAATGAGATACGAGCCAAATCATTCTCTACGCTCAGAGTTGGGGAGCATAGCTTATTGTTTATACCCTCAGTAAAGTCTGCCTGATTGATTTGAAGTAGTAAACAAGGTTTGTTTGGGTTTTGGGGTTTTTTTTGAGGGCCAATTACATGGAATGCACTTCCTAAACAATTATGGTTTATCCTTAGTATACCTTTGTAATGAGCAGCTGAAGAACTGGATGTTTATACAAGGTTTTCCAGACCAAGTCTGCTCTAGAGTCGCTATTTTTAAGTGGGGTTTTGAGTATTACATAGAGAGGGGTAATTTTTAATGCTGGGGTTGGTGTCTAAGTAGGGGGGAGTGTTCTTTTACTGTATGACTTTGTAAATTCTCATAGATTCTCTGACAATGTTTTATTGTTGAAAACTGCCTTGGGCATAAATTATGGTAGAGTGATTGATAAATAAAGAGGCTTAAATCTCTATCCCAAACAATCCCTCCATTTCAGTTGCTGTAATGCTATTTATAAAGAGCTGTTCATCCCCCTTTTCTGCCTATCCTGTTCTTCTTGGGACAGATTATAGCCTTGTATGGCTCTATCCCAGTCATGGGATTCATTACACCACATCACGGAGACAGCAACAATATCCAAATCTGTCTCAATGAAGCCTAAAAGCCTAGGATGTTATTTCCCACACTGTGAACATCTATGCACACCCAGCCTTCAAAATATTGCTCCCAATCTCATCTTCCCTGGTATCCGCTCATATCTACCCAGCTTATCGCCCTGTTCTGTACAAATGGTGTGGTGGGGGGTCCCACCTTATTGCATTTCTGCTCTTACCTCGTTTTAAGCAGCATCCGACCACCATGGCCCTAGGCTAGATTAAACTATCGTCGATGCATGTTCTGAACTGTCCTAAAACCATGGTTGCGCTCTCATTATAATAAAAAGTCTTCCCCCTTCCAGATGAAGCCCAGTCCTCAAGAAATCCAAAAAAACCCTCCTTTTTCACCACCCTTTAACTGGATAGCACTTTGTTCCTTTGGGATGAACGCGCACTATGAGTCTTTTACAACCATTTCCAAAATTAAAATAAGATTTCAATAAACGTGTACATATGTGAATATGTGGGGAGGGGGGGGGGGGGGAAGAGGTAATGTGGCCAAAATTACTACTGTAAAAAGAGGGAAAAAGCCAAGGTGAAAAATCTTAAGCATTGATCAAAAGGTTTTAGGAAGCAGGGAAAACATTTATCCCCATTTAATCTGTTCTGTTTTATGATTTTCTTTTATTCCTTTACTCTCCCCTTCCTTCTCCAGGGACCTTCCCTCTCCCTGCTTCCAGGCACTCTCCCATCCATCCCATCTTTGCCCCCCAGCTCAACCTCTCAGCCCAGCAGTAAGGACCCACTGACAGCCGTTTGTGACTCACCAGCGGTAGAGGCCACCGCAGCTCCCTACAGCCCAGGTTCGGCTAGCATTTCTGCCATAGAATTCCAAGGCCTGAATGTTAGGCACCAGGGATTTTTCCATCTGTGGCAACAAACTTCCTCTACAGTAGCATTTAATAGTATTGCTATTTAGAAACAAACAATCAAGCAAGCAACTTCTTCCAAATTCTGACTATTGGTATATGCTCTCTTAGTCTGACTAGAACTAAATTTAATACAGATATCGCCTGTTTATATTACAAGAAAATAAACCACACATCAACTTATTTTTATCACAAAGAGAACTATTTTACACAGGCAGCTACCACAAACTCTTGTTGAGAGGATACAAAATGATTATGAGTCAGTGGCCAGTGAATGGGTAAAGTTTCATTCATTCTGAAAAGTTAAAGGACTGTTTTTATTTGGCATTTTCAGTTTGCACAATAGATTTTTTACTCAGATAAAGAGTACAAGGCCTATCTAACCTGCTATTTTTCCTACCCTCTACAATGTTGTAAACCCTAATTGATCTTCTATTTTACCCTCATCTTGCTGCTGATAAAGATTACAGTGCCTTGCAAAGGTCTTCAAATCTTGTCTAAAAAATAGAAATAAAAATGCATTAAAGTAGGAGTTTGCTTCACTGAGCTACAAAACAAACTTTACATTTATAGCGTGAAATAACAATGGTAGAAGTATTCCAAAACTAATGAAGATTAAAGAAAACAAAAAGTCTTGCTTGTGTTATGTCTTCACATCTTTTGTCAAAGTAAATCCAAATTAGCACTGGTTCAAAAAATTGCCTTAACAAGGCACAAAAGTTACATAGAGCTTATCTGTGTCCAATCACGGTAGTTAAGAATATAAGATATGCCATACTGGGTCAGACCAAGGGACCATCAAGCCCAGCATCCTGTTTCCAACAGAGGCCAATCCAAGTCACAAGTGCCTGCCAAGTACCCAAACATTAGATAAATCCCAAGCTACTATTGCTTATTAATTACAGTAATAGTTTATGGATGTTTCCTCTAGGAACTTATCAAAAACTTTTATAAATCCAGTTACACTAAATGCTGTAACTATAATGCTGGCAATGAATTCCAGAACTTAACTATGCGCTAAGTGAAAAAGAATTTTCTTCGATTTGTTTTAAATGAGTTTCTTGCTAACTTCATGGAGTGCCCCTTGGTCCATCCATTATCTGAGAGATTAAATAACCAATCAGTTGAGCTGATTCGAAATCTTGGTGAAGAATCAAGATGTTTTTGATGTATGAAGTAAATCTGAAGCAAAGATCAAAACATGCTGAACAAGAAGCTGCTGAAAGTACTCCGGAATAATGATACTCAAAAAATGGAAACTGGGGGAAGGTTATAAGAATAAATAATTTTACATGTGTTTAAATGTCCCTTGGGGCACAGTCAGGTCCATCACTGTAAAGCAGAAACAGTTTGGCACCAGCACAAGTAAGTTATCCTTCCAAAATCAGTAACCATGAGTCAAGGAAACTGCTGCAGAAGGTTACTGTGAGGCCTAAGATTACTTTAAAAGAATTACAGAAGTCTCTGGCCAAGACTGGGGAAGAAGTTGATCATTCAACTCTACAAACATGGACCATATGGAAGGGTGGAAAAAGGAAATTGCTGCTGAAGAAAGTCTGCGGCATATCGTATGGCTACTTGCTAAGAATCAATCAGGGAAAAATAAGGGGCAGATTTTCAAAGGGATATGCGCGTACCCCCCGAAAACCTGCCCCAAGATCCCCCTGCGCACGCCGAGCCTATGTTGAATAGGCTCGAAGGCATGCGCACAAGCCCTGGGACACACGTAAGTCCCTGGGCTTTCCTGGGGGGCGTGACAGGGCGGCGCATCATCCGGGGGTGGGGTCACGGGCGTAGTCCCGGCCCAGGGGCTTAGCTGAGGCCTCCGAAACTGCTCCCGGGCCAGGGAATCGCGTGCCAGCAGCTGGCTGGCGCAAATAAAGCCTGCCTCAGGCAGGCGTAACTTTTATAATAAAGGTAAGGGGGGGTGGTTTGGTAGGGGAAGGCAGAAGGAAAGTTCCCTCCGAGGCCGCTCCGATTTCAGGAAAGGGCAGCGCGCACGTATCTATTAAAATCCGGCGTACTCTTGCTTGCGCCGTGTGCGCGAACAAAAGCACGCGCTCACATATTTTTTTAAAATCTGCCCCTAAGTATGTGGGAGAAAGTCTGATGAGACCAATGTGAAACTTTTTGGCCTCAATACTAAGTGAAATATGTTATATAAAACAAATGCAGCACACCATCCCTACAGTAAAGGATGGTGGTGACAGCATTATGCTGGGGGAATGTTTTGCAGCAGTGAGGATAGGGAAGCTTCTGGAGATTGAAAGAAAGAGGGATGGTACAAAGTAGGCAGATCCTGGAGGAAAATCTGTTCCAGTGTGCAACAGACCTAAGACGAGGGAGAAAATTCACCTTTCAGCAGGGCAGTGATCATAAGCACAAAACAAAAACAAACAATGGAGTGTCTCAGCAAGAAAAAAGTGAATTTCCTAGAGTGACCCAGTCAAAGTTCAGGCTTAAATCCAATAGAAAATATGTGGCAAGACTTGAAGACTGCTACAAAAGGGACTTATGCAAACAAAACTTTTTCTTTTTTTATTACTTGCTTTTTGGAATACTTTTACAATTGTTCTTTGATGGTGAAAGTATAGAATATGTTGCATCGGTCAGTGAAACACACCTACGTTAATTCATTTCGATTTATATTTTTTAGACAGCAGAATGGGAAAAAACATAAGAGTGTACAGATTTTTGCAAGGCACTCTGTGCTTATCTTGTACTGGGTTTGCTGACATTCTTAATTATACATCAGATCTAATAATTTTGGTGTATCATTGATAATTATCATTTTGGCTCTCTTTCGGGCTGATACAGTACAGTGCGCTCTGGTGGAGGGCACTGCTATCCCCGCGACTGGACGCGCGTTTTGGACGCGCTAGCTTTACCCTTTATTCAGTAAAGGGTAATAGCGCGTCCAAAACGCGCATGCAACCGCCCAGAACCTAATAGCGCCCGCAACATGCAAATTCATGGTGATGGCCCTATAAGATATTCCCGCGTGATACAGAAAGTAAAATGTGCAGCCAAGCCGCACATTTTACTTTCAGAAATTAGCGCCTACCCAAAGGTAGGCGCTAATTCCTCCGGGCACCGGGAAAGTGCACAGAAAAGCAGTAAAAACTGCTTTTCTGTGCACCCTCCGACTTAATATCATGGCGATATTAAGTCGGAGGTCCCAAAAGTTAAAAAAAAGTAAAAAAAAAAAAAGAAAAAAAATTTTGAAAAAGGCCCGCGGCTTGAAAACCAGACGCTCAATTTTGCCAGCGTCCGGTTTCCGAGCCCGTGGCTGTCAGCGGGCTCGAGAACCGACCCTGGCAAAATTGAGCGTCGGCTGTCAAACCCGCTGACAGCCTCCGCTCCTGTCAAAAAAGAGATGCTAGGGACGCACTAGTGTCCCTAGCGCCTCTTTTTACTGCTGGCCCTAATTAAAATAAAGAATCGCGCGCACAGGAGAGTGGCCTGTGCGTGCACTGGGAGAGTGGGCTTTTTACTGTATCGGCCCATTTGTTGGCCCTTTTCTGAAACCTGGCATCCATTTTTGCTCCTCTCGCCAAAAGGGATCTAAATACATCTGTTTAAAATACATTTCCTTACATCTCACAACTTGAAATGTATTTTTCTTAGGGGGGAAAAAAAAAATCTATTATAATAAAAAAAAAAGAATTTCTCTTAAATATATTGGGCTAGATTTTAAAAGCCCTGCGTGCTGGCACGCCTATTTTGCATAGGCCGCCAGCACACGCAAAGCCCCGGGACGCGCGTAAGACCCGAGTCTTTGTAAAAGGGGCGGGAGGGGGCATGTCCAGGGTCAGGGGGCGGTCCGGAGCAGATCCGGGAGGGCGGTCCTGAGTCTCCCGGCACTGCGGCCTGTGCCAGGGGATGCCGAGGCGGCGCTTGCAAGTTACGCCTGCTTCAAACAGGCGTAACTTGCACAACAAAGGTAGGGGAGTGGATTTAGGTAGGGCTGGGGGAACGCGGAAGTAAAGTTCCCTCCGAGGCCGCTCCGAAATCGGAGCGGCCTCGGAGGGAAGGGAGGCAGGCTGCGAGGCTCGGCGCACACAGGCTGCCGATTTTGCGCAGCCTTGCGTGCGCCAACCCCGGATTTTATAAGATACACGCGGCTACGGGCGTATCTTATAAAATCCGGTGTACTTTTGTTCACACCGGTTGCGCATACTTATTTAAGATCTACCTCTTTGTATTTAACAAAGTGTATATAAATCCATATGTAAATATATTGCAACAAAAAAGTTGGCCACAAAGTAATTCAGGTCTTAGTCAAGGGCAGTCACAAAATGTAAACTATAAAAAACTAAATCTGCAAGTAAAATATAAAAAATGTTTCAATATTTCTAGAAATTATTTAAAAATTCTTTTAAACACTTTTTATGATATTACATAGAAAGGTGCAATCTGGTGTTATCTTTCATGTGCCACATCCAATACAACCATTTACCATAACACAAGTCCAAGTGTTATTACATTTCAGACCTTTAAAAAAACCCAACCACCACTATGATACAGTCAACACTTGTTTTTCAGCTGGCCATGCCTGCTTTGTCTTCAAAAAGCGACAAATGCAAACAAAAATATATTTACATATATTTTACCAAAAAGCTGCTACAATCATGTAATGTCGGTCGGTTATCGCTTAGACAGTTCAAAGTGGTTCACAATCTAGCACCTTTCTATATACCATTGTAAAAAGATTTTTTTAATAACTGAATTTTTTTTTTTTGCTAAATTGGTTAATTTTACTTTCAATCTTTGATCTTTATAGTTTGCACGTTGTGACTGCACTTGGTTTAGATTTAAGTTCTTTTGATTTCTACTTTTATTGCAAAAATAAATTGTTTACATTAAATGGATCTGTAAATAAAATGTCAAAAATAACTCAAATTATATATTAATAATATTTGTTGAATTATCAAAAAGATAAATGTTCTTAAAATTAGGTGAATAAAGAATCCAAACTAAAGGGCCTAATTACTAAAGTTTTGCCATTTTGTGTCTATGGAAAAAAGCCTCTTAAACAGGCCCTACCTAAATTAGTAGCAAATGAACATTTTTTTACAATATGTTATTCTTACATGTGATCAAAAGCCCAAGCTGATATACAACAGAAAAATTTTAACAACGTGTCCCTTAAATGGACTTAATAGTAGATGGAAAGGAAAAACTATCCAATAACATATGGCGCTCCCAAGAAAAATCTCAGGAAGGCCCCAAGTATTAAGGAAAATGTCTTACTTTTTACCTAAGCCAAAAAAAGGATTGTAGTTCTCAAAAAAACTAGTCACAAATGTATTAAGTAAATCCAGCAGAAAGGATATCACCTATAGCTTGTTTGTGTTTGTTGACCTTTACTTCTAGGTATCCAAGCGTTACACTACTTCAACTGAAATTTTGCCCTTGGAACTGGTAGAGGCAACTGTCAGGCAACTAGAAATACCGGTAAATCCGTTTTTAACTCTTTTCAACCAAGGCTGAAAGTGCTATAGCAGCAATTCAATCCATCTGTTTGGGGTACGATAACTTCCACGAAAATTCACAGACCAGGTCCAAACTTGACGAAGTTGCAGTATGGACCTGGTACCTACCCCATTAAAAATGACCTCAAAGCCAACAAGAGTGAGGTCATTTTCAATAAGGTCAAAGTTGAAAAGTGCTAGAAAATCTCTGCAAAGGCCCTGGTTTTCTTTCCTCTCTTGTTTAAAATGCTCTAGAGCCTAGCAAAGCTGAAGCCACTTCTGAAGTCACTGCCACCTCCCAGAGAATGAGGCAGAGGCCAGGTGGTAAGGAAAAGTCAATGGATAGCACCTTTTGATTTTTATGTAGGGTCCAGGATAACGCCTGGTAAACTAACAAGCAAAATAAAGAAGTGGTAGTCAAGTCAGTGGTGCTTGACCCTCGGATACTGTATACAGCGTGGTTCCGTCTTCAGCTCCTTTAAAACAACAACATGGCCTCTTCCCCGGCCGGGGCCTCTTGCACGGGCGCGGCTGAGATGGAAAGAGAAAAAGGCTGAGGTTCTTCCCTCACTGCCGTGCAAGTCCCATGGCCTAGAATCCAGATTGAGCCTCAACCGCAGCTCCTGCCCCGCTCCCCGTTGCTACGTTGCACCGCCGCAGGCACCGCGCACGCAAGCTCGGGGATCGAGGCCTGCTCGGTGGGGCCCAGCCTCCCCTCTTCCTCACGCAGGTGGGCCGAGGGCTGACCAGCGACTCTCACGCCATGACAAGAAAAAATAAGTAAAAAAAAAAAACTACAGAAATAGTCCGCAGGGTATTACTATTGCAGGATGTGCCTCTACCCGCCAAAAGAAACTCCCAAACCTTCCTGCGGCCCTCTTGGTTGAGGGTGGGAGGGAGTCGTCTCCATTTTCTGACAATCCCCTATAGATACGGGCAAAGAGATGTTTTCACTTATTTTTATCCTATTAAAAATGGGGGCGTCTTCTGGAACCTAAATTTCTCTGCAGGTGGTGGAGAAAATCCCCAGCAGCTGCGTGCAAAAGAAATGTTTTCGGGGGAAGGGGGGGGGGGTGTATGTAAATATTTTGGCACACGAGTCACACATACTCTTACCCAACTTCACCTAGAACTCAGATCTGTTATTTGATCTTGCACTGGGGGCATTATTCAGTAACACATTAACGATCTTAATTAACACCACTGGTTTACCTGCCATTTCTGGTGCGCTGCAAAAATCCCAAACCTGCGCCCCCTCCCCCCACAAAACGCTTGCTTGCTGTTTGGTGAGAATTTAGGAGACATCTAAAACAGATAGAGAAGATAAATGGCAAATAATTAGAGGAATTCTCTCTTTGATTGAGGGGGACCCTCATGTTTCACAAGTATGCAAGATCAAACCCCAGAGGGTGAAACATTTATGCAGTCTCCATGCCATTCAACTTCTCTACCCTTCCCCATACCACTTCATATAATCGGAAGGTGGATTTTTTTAATTTGTTTTTTTTAAAGGCAAGGTTAAGATTTTTAAAGTATTTTTTCTTCCCCAGAGATTAAAAAAAAAAAAAAGACAGCACGTTATAGCTAGACAAAAAAAAATAAACCTGAAAGATAAAAAAGCGTTCAATAAAATACTTAACGCAATTCAATCGTTTGTTTCTGTACAAAGCAGCAGTGAATGTGCTTTTCCTGTGCCTGATTTTCCAGGCTGATAAAGGAAAACACACGTTAGTTTTTCGTGGCTTTCCTCTCTCTCATCTCTATTTTTAAAGCGTGAAAAAAAAATTGTTAAAGAAAATACTTACTCAGTTGGGTGTTCTGGGTCATAGAAATCCCCCATCTTCATGGGCTGCTTTGGAGAGAAGAGGAGGCGGTTCTGTCCTGAGGCCCAGACACATCCAGCATGGAGAGAGGGAAGGAAAATGGGGGGTTGAAACCAGCAGGCAAAAAAAAAAAAAAAAAATCCAAACAAAATTAACTCCTTACTAAACACCAAAGTGCAAGGGGGAGGGGGAAAACTGGCCAACGAGAGAAGAGATCGTTACCAGAGGCCTCTCTCCACCCCCAGAAAAACTACAACAAAATCTAACACACTCACGCACACCAACAAAATAAAAAGGAAAAAAAAATAGTCGAATAGCGATCTAAGTATCCAAGATTTTTCTTCTTCTCTTCTTCTTGACTTCACATTTTAAGAAGAGATCACGGTAATTCCCAGTGGGTGGGTGGAGAAAAAAAAAAAAAAGCCCCAACAGAAATCCAAAATCCAAGTGTAGTCAGGAAGAAAATCCAGAAGCCGGGGGGGAATCTCTCTCCCTTTTCACCTGAAGCTCCTCCGGTTTCCTCCCTCCGATCGCTCTCTCTGCCGCTTGTGCCGCTGCGGTTACGCAAAGTCGGGTTTGAATTCTCTCTTCGATTTTTTTTTTCTCTCTTTTTTTTTTTTTTTTGCGGGCCCACAGCCTGATGTTTTCAGCTTTTGTTTTTCCCTCTGTCTTTTTTTTTTTAATGAGGGAGAAAGAAGAGGTTTCCAGGCGCCAAACTCATGCGATCCTTTCAAAAATAATAATCATCATGATCACGATTTGTAATCTTTTCTTCCCCAAACGTCCCGCGGCGCCTCTCGCTGCTGCTGCTCCTCCTCCTCCTCCTTCCTCCTCCTGCTGCTGCAGACCGGACATAGGCTCTCTACTCCTTTTTTTTTTTCTCTCGGTTGTTTTCTCTGCAATGAAATCCCACCTTTTAGCCTGGATCCGGGGGCGAAAAAACTGCTTCTTGGTTTGCTTGGGGTGGGGGGGGGGGGGGGGGGTCGTTTTTCTAAGGATCGCGACGGCTCCAGCAGGCCGGCCCCTCTCTGTCCTTTCCCCCGACTGCCTTGATCAACTGCAGCGGATTCCTGCACCTCTTCTCTCTTTCCTCCCTCCTCCCTCCCAACTCGCAAAACACCAACGGAAACGGTAACTAATCTACTTCCTACTTGGAAACCAACTAAACAGAAGAGAGAGAGAGAGTGCGGCTGTGCTGCAGTGGCCTTCTCTCACTGCCGACCCCGCCGCAAAGCCAAGGCTCCTGCTGGCAGGTATTCCACCGAAAGGATCGCCGAGGAGAATAATAATAATAATAATAAGAGAATGAAGGTTTATATTTGTTAGTCTAGTACCCTGGTCTTAAAAAAAAAATAAATAAATCATCGCACTTTGATTACATTGCATGCGAGTGGACGCTCTTAACACTGACATGCTTCTCTCTGATTCAGTCACAAAAAGCTGTTTTGCATGGGAATGATGGTTATTAAGGCTAAAAAAAAATAAAAATAAAAAATCAAACATTATAGCAGTTGGAGTAATGCAGAAAGAAATCCGGTCTAGATCTGCCTTTGGCAGTCTTACATTTCTGCTCTTTTCTTTTGTCGTCGTCCCCTCCCTTCCCCCTATCTAAAGTTTTTTTCTGTTGTGGCAGTTGGAACATGTTTGTGCCATGCAACTGACAGACTGCATGCAGGTAAGTGCAAACGAGAGAGAGAGAGCCCTAACTCGACGAGTGAACGTTGTGCAAGACGAACTTAACACTAAACGTGCTTCGCGGTTTTCATATTTCAGAAGCAGGCGTGCAGCCGCTTCTGGGGCACGTTTTTTTTGGGGTACTTAAATTGCAAGAAAGCTTGCGAGGAAGTGGCAGTCTCCCCGCCACCCCGGTGTGAGCTGCTGCTGCTGCTGTCCTGACGCGATTCCAGAGAGCGCAGAGGGATCCTTCTTTGCGAAGAAGTGAAGGCAAAGTCAGAAGTGAAATTCGCCTTACTGGGGTGGGCCTTGTTTCTAACAGAAATATGTCGACCTCTGAGAAAGATACCTTGGCCCATCTAGTCTGCCTATTTTCCTTACCAACTGCAATACTATATGTTCATAGGTGGTGTTGCCAGTGTATCTTACCTGTTTTGAGACTTATCAGCGTGCACTGGTTTGGCCAAGCCCATGTGTTCCATGTTGTGTCTATGGGAAAATTGTTTAGTATATCTGGGCTGAGTTGGTTTTTTGGCAATAAGTTTTGTTAATTACATTATACCATAAGAAATTGCCATACTGGGTCAAATCAAGGGACCATCAAGCCCAGCATCCTGTTTCCAACAGTGGCCAATCCAGACTACAAGTAGGTGGCAAGTACCCAAACACTTAGATCACATGCTACTGATGCCTGTAACAGCAGAGGTATTCCCTATGTCAGCTTGATTAATAGCAGTTAATGGACTTCTCCAAGAACTTCTCCAAACATCCTCTGACAACAAATTCCAGAGCTTAATTGTGCATTGAGTGAAAAATAATTTTCTCCGATTAGTTTTAAATGTGCTACTTGCTAATTCATGGAATGCCCCTCTAGTCCTTCTATTATCTGAAAGAGTAAATAACTAATTCACATCTACCCGTTCTAGACTTTTCATGATTTTATAGACCTCTATCATAACCCCCCTCAGCTGTCTCTTCTCCGAGCTGAACAGCCTTTAGCCTATCCTCAAAGGGGGGAGCTGTTCCATCCTCTATCATTTTGGTAAATGACAACAGACAAAGACCAGTTGATCCATCCAGTTTGTTTGTTTCTTTCCATTTTTTCTTCTTTTCCAAGAAATGCTCAAGGTGAATCACAAAACATGAAACACAAAAATACAATTGCATAAAATGAAACAGGACATATCTTTTGTTTTCTACCACTTTGGGTAGATGAGCATATGAATTCCCATCCAAAATCAGCACCAGCTTGTCCCTTCTACCATGTATTTTACATGACCTCTCAACCCTTTTTCTATCATTGCCTTCTATGTCTGTAACGATCATGTCCAAACTCTGTTACTGCTACAGTTCTGGCCTCCACCACCATTTTTTGCCTTTTCAGGCTTTCATTGTTATCTTTCATTCTCAAATACTAAAACTTAATCCAGCACCTAGGTCCCCTTCCATCTCTTATTACAAAGTAGTCAGGCTGATACAGTGCAGTGCGCTCCAGCGGAGCGCACTGTTAACCCGCGATTGGACGCGTGTTTTGGACGCGCTAGCTTTACCCCTTATTCAGTAAGGGGTAATAGCGCGTCCAAAATGCGCGTCCAAACCCCCCCCCCAACCTAATTGCGCCCACAACATGCAAATGCATGTTGATGGCCCTATTAGGTAGTCCCGCACGATACAGAAAGTAAAATGTGCAGCCAAGCCGCACATTTTACTTTCAGAAATTAGCACCTATCCAAAGAATATGGCGGTATTAAGTCGGAGGTCCCGAAAGTTAAAAAAAAACTAAAAAAAAATAGAAAAAAAAATTGAAATAGGCTCGCGGGTCGAAAACCAGATGCTCATTTATGCCGGCATCCGGTTTCCGAACCCGTGGCTGTCAGCGGGCTCAAGAACTGACGCTGGCAAAATTGAGCGTTGGCTGTCAAACCGGCTGACAGCTGCCGCTCGTGTCAAAAAAGAGGCGCTAGGGATGCACTAGTGTCCCTAGCACCTCTTTTTACCACCAGCCCTAATTTTAATAAATTAAAATATTGAATCGTGTGCTCTCCCACATTTTTACTGTATCGGCACGTTTGTAATTAGAGAGGCTGTTGTCCAAACCATTTGGCCTCCCCATGCTCATTGATGCTCATATATTTGTAAATGATCTGGAAAAGGATGAGCGAGGTGATCAGAGTTGTTAAATCACAAGCAGGTCAAAATGGTAAAGGGGATGGAACATCTCTCCTATGAGGAAAGGCTAAAGAGGTTAGGGCTGTTAAGTTTGGAAAAAGGACGGCTGAGGGGGGATATGATGGAGGTCTACAAACTCATGAAAGGACTTGAATGGGTAAATGTGATATGGTTATTTACGCTTTCGGATAATACAAGGACTAGTGGCACTCCATGAAGTTAGCAAGTGGCACATTTAAAATAGATAGGAGAAAATTCTTTTTCACTCAACGCACAATTAAGGTTTGGAATTCATTGACAGAGAATGTGTTTAAGGCAGTTAGAAGCGCAGTCCAGATGTATTCCATGCATTAAGAAAGGTGGAAGGAAGGCCAAACAATTGCCAGTATGATTAAAAGGTGAGATGAAAGTTCAAGAACTGACAAGACAGGGAGCAATTTTAGATCTAATTCTCAGTGGAGCACAGGATTTGGTGAGAGAGGTAATGGTGGTAGGACCGCTTGGCAATAGTGATCATAATCTGATCAAATTTGAATTAATGACTGGAAGGGGTCAGCAAGCAAATCCATGGCTCTCGTGCTAAACTTTCAAAAGGGAAACTTTGATAAAATGAGAAAAATAGTTAGAAAAAACTGAAAGGAGCAGCTACAAAGGTAAAAAGTGTGCATGAGGCGTGGTCTTTGTTAAAAAAAAAAACCATCCTAGAAGCACAGTCCAGATGTATTCCACACATTAAGAAGGGTGGAAGGAAGGCAAAACGATTACTGGCATGGTTAAAAGGTGAGGTGAAAGTAGCTATTTTAGCCAAAAGTTCTTCATTCAAAAATTGGAAGAATGATCCAACAGAAGAAAATAGGATAATGCATAAGCGTCGGCGAGTTAAATGTAAGACATTGATAACACAAGCTAAGAGAGAATTTGAAAAGAAGTTGGCCATAGAGGCAAAAACTCACGGTAAAAACATTTTTAAATATATCCGAAGCAGAAAGCCTGTGAAGGAGTCAGTTGGACCGTTAGATGATTGAGGAGTTAAAGGGGCAGTTAGAGAAGATAAGGCCATCGCGGAAAGATTACTGTAATTACTGAAGAGGATGTTGGGGAAATACCCATACTGGAGAAGGTTTTCATGGGTAATGATTCAGATGGACTGAACAAAATCACGGTGAACCTAGAAGATGTGGCAGTCCTTATTGACAAACTGAAGAGTAGTAAATCACCTGGACCGGATGGTATACACCCCATGGTTCTGAAGGAACTCAAAAATGAAATTTCAGACCTATTAGTAAAAATTTGTAACCTATCATTAAAATCATCCATTGTACCTGAGGACTGGAGGGAAATTACAGACCGGTTAGCCTGACTTCAGTGCCAGGAAAAATAGAGGAAAGTGTTCTAAATATCAAAATCACAGAATATATAGAAAGGCATGGTTTAATGAAACAAAGTCAGCATGACTTTACTCACGGCAAGTCTTGCCTCACAAATCTGCTTCACTTTTTTGAAGGAGTTAATAAACATGTAGATGAAGGTGAACTGGTAGATGTAGTGTATTTGAATTTTCAGAAGGCGTTTGACAAAGTGCCTCATGAGAGACTTCTAGGAAAAGTAAAAAGTCATAGAATAGGTGGCGATGTCCTTTTGTGGATTACAAACTGGCTAAAAGACAAGAAACAGAGAGTAGGATTCAATGGACAATTTTCTCAGTGGAAGGGAGTGGGCAGTGGAGTGCCTCAGGGATCTGTACTGGGACCCATGCTTTTCAATATATTTATAAATGATCTGGAAAGAAATACAACAACTGAGGTAATTAAATTTGCAGATGATACAATATTTTATTGTTTGTTAGGTTTTGGGTGGACCCTTGGACACTGTGGCAGCTGACCATGCCTATGGGGGGGAAGTCCCGTGAGGGGCCACAGGTCAGGCTCAGCTTTGGGACATACAACACAGAGTTATATCTTTTATTAGACAGAGTTGAGAAGCCACCAGAGGTGGCAGTAGTGAGTAGTGATGAAGCCCTGCTGGGCTTAGGGTTCCTCAGGATACTGGAACAGCGATTCCCTCTATGGCTGTGCTGTAGTGGAGAAAACTGAGATAGTGAGTACAGTGGAGCATACACAGAGTTCTGGTATAGAGCCTCGTTGGTAAAGTTAGTCACACAGCGGTTTCTCCCGGAAGGTGACACAGAAGCTGGAATAGAGGCAGGCCCTCGAGGAGGGAGTACCTGGTTCCAGAGGGAACAGCTCTGAGGAAATAAAGTTGGTAACTCACTGATGATCTAGGCAGCGGTCTCTTCCAAGCAGAAGCGATAAGTTCAGGCAGCGAGTCAGGGAATATGGGCCCTCAAGGAGCGAGTACCGGTTCCTGATAACGACCTGAAAGAAATGAGAGAGGACCCCGAGGAATGGGTACCCCGTTAGGATAAAGACCAAAAGTTGGAAAGGCAGAGTAGCTAGGTACGAAGAGCGAATCCCAGCCGTAAGCAGATCCCTTGCTAACTCGATTAGCTAGCAAAAAGTGTAGGCCTTTGTATCTGGGATGCATGATGTTATCACAGGGGGGCGCCCTGAGGGTCTCGCCAAAAAGAGAATAAGAAGCAGGGCCGCGAGGCGCGCGCACCCTATGGTACCTGGACAGCATGGCGGGATGCAGCGCCCAAGCTGGACTGAGGACGCTGGAGAGGACAGCAGGCAGACGCTGCGGCAGCCAGACGTCCATCAACCGTGGGAGGAGTCGCAAAAAAGGTAAGGTGGGCGAGTAGAGACAACGGGCAGCGACAGTCGTAACAGGCACTCCATGAAATTAGAAAGTAGCACATTTAAAACAAATCGGAGAAAATTCTTTTTCACTCAATGCACAGTTAAGCTCTGGAATTCATTATCGGAGGATATGGTTAAGGCAGTGTAGCTGGGTTTAAAAAGGTTTTAGATAAGTTCCTGGAGGAGAAGTCCATAAACTGCTATTAATCAATAGGGAATAGCCACTGCTTGTCAGCATTAGCAGCATTGAGAACTGTTTAATGTTTGGGCCCTTGCCAGGCACTTATGACTTGGTTTGGCCACTGTTGGAGACAGGAGCTTGGGCTTGTTGGACCCTTGGTATGATCCAGTATGGCATTTATTATGTTCTTGGCATATCTTATGTTCTGTTCAGCTTGGAGAAGACAGCTGAGGGGGGAGGGATATGATAGAGGTCTATAAATCACGAGTGGAATAGAATGGGTACATATGATTCAGTATTTACTCTTTCAAAAAATACAAAAATTAGGGAACACTCCATGAAGTTAATAAGTAGCTTATTTAAAATAAATCGGAGAAAATTATGTTTCACTCAATGCACAATTTAAGTTCTGGAATTCATTACCGGAGAATGTGGTAAAGGCAGTTAGCATAGCTGGGTTTTTAAAAGCTTTGGACAAGTTCTAAAGGAGAAGTTCATAAACTGTTATTAACCAGATAGACTTGGAGAAAGCCACTACTTATTCCTGAGTGTTACCAGCATGGGATCTATTTACTGTTTTGTATCCTGCCAGGTACTTCTGACCTGGCTTGGCCACTGTTGGAAACAGGTAGGGTACTGGGCTTGATGGATCTCGGTCAGACCCAGTATGGCAATTCTTATGTTCTTATGATGTTTAGATTTTAACCATAGTCACTCCATGTGTCTTTTTGTCATATTTTGAAAAAACCTAATACGCGCGTTTTGGAACTAGCTAATTTCTGTCCTATTGTGTTCTCATTTCTTGCGACGGTTATTAAAACAACTGTGTTTAAAGCAACTTCACTACTTTAATATTAATGCAAACTTGGGAGATTATCAGTTTTGCTTTTGTCTCTCATGTAGTATGGTAACGCTACTGATGTCCAGCATGGATATCTATCACTGAGGCTTTGATCAGGGTACTAAGTTTATATTGGTCTTGCTGGATATTTCTGCAGCTTTTGATGCATGAAATAACAGTAATCCTACTTTTCCATTTGCATGATTTCAGAATCTCCTGAAACATGCTAAAGTGGTTTGTTCCATGTCTAACTGGCCGGCTGCAACAAATGAGGCTGGGCTCCTCATTGTCTTCCTGGTATCCTTTAACAACCGGGGTTCCTCAGGGCTCTTCATTGTCCGCTACATTGTTTAATCTTTGAGCTCAATCTGCAAACTATAGAATTTACATAGCTGATATTCAGTTCTTTATGCCTATGACCTCTACTGCATCCAGTGCTTTATCTCGGGTTTCGTCTTGTTTAACGTCAATTAAAAATTGATTTAACAAAAACTTGCATTGAACTTGGCTAAGATTGAAATGGTAGTTCTTAGCATGTTTGAGCCTCCAGATGTTCCTTGTTTTTTAAATTTTGAGTTCTGTGTCCTGATCTCAGTGCCTTCTTGGACTAGAATTTATCTTTTCAACTGCATATTAAAGCTACAGTGAAAAGCTCTTTTAAGTTATGCCTATTAGGGCACATTGAACCATTTCTTGATGTTGCTAATTTTCAAACTGTCTTATAGTCTCTCATTCTAACAGATCTTGATTATTGTATTTCAATTTTATTTGGGCTACCAAAATATTTAAGAGCACTGCTAGTACTTCTAAAATCCGTGGCCTGCGATTTAACAGGTACTCAGTGGAATGAACATATCACACCGATAATGTGCACAATATGTTGGCTGCCTGTTTCACAAAGATTAGAGTTTAAAACATTGACTTTTTCATAAGGCTTTTAAGTCAAGATGCCCTGTCATGTATTAGTAAATTATTGATACACAATCACATCATAATGTAGCCAACAAAGTTACCCAAACAATATATCCAAAAGAAAAGGGGGAATCAAAAATCATTCAAAAAATGAAGGCTAAAAATTCAATGAAACATGATTTCAATTGTAATTTTCTTTTTAATTTTTTAATTTTCTTTGGTTTCAGCAAGCCACACAGCATGTTCAACTGACATTGAACCACCTGGTCTATTCAGTCATCCACCTTGTTTTTTTCTTTTGTATAGCGTGCCAAATGTGTCACTTTCAAAAACTTACATTGTAGTAGTGATGCTTTTAAAAGGAGCCTAAAAAACTCCTATGAAATTTCCGATCTTGATGGTGATCATGTTAAACAAAGCCTGACGTGGCTGGTGTTTTGCTTAGCAAAAGCTTCATCAGGGTTCTATTGAAGGGAAAATGTCATGTATAATCCAGACCAAAATGGCCTCATAAATGCTGCTATGAAAATATAATCAATAACTAATTTAAGTAAAGTTCTTATTTTATATGTAAGACATTATTAATACTCATCTGTATAGCCTTGCCATAACGATACCTTCAATCAGACCACGAAGATCTCAACATTTTTCAAAATGAAGCGGAGACCAGAAGGAAGGAGGAGAAGTCGATTTAAATGTCCTGCGTGATGAAGTTTCTCAACATCAGACGACCTAAAAGAAAACTACAGCCACTGTTCCCTTGTGTTAATAAACAACCTGACTAAGACCTTAATGGAGATCAAGCAGACATGAAAATAATACTGAATCGCGTTACATCTAATGATCAAAAATTCACAAAAAGATGCTAAAATCATATTCAGTTTTTAGCCCCAGTGGTGAAATTGTTTGTAATTTATAAATCCAGCATTGTTCTACTTGTAATAATTTCAAATTCAGATCACCGCCGCACCACCCAACTTGGGGTTGATCGATCGCACAAAAATGTAAGTCATCAAAATTGTAAGAAAATTCATCACAAGTCACTAAAGGGGCACCCTCCTTCTGATGTATGAGTGCTGAACGATGCTCTATCATCCTAGTTTTTAACATCCGAGAAGTTTTGCCGATATAGGCTTAGATTTATCAAAATGCAGTAAATATTGCATGTGATAGGAAAAGGGGTGTGTTTTATGGTAATATCCTATTTATCGCAAAGTGCGCTATCTTTGCGTAAATACCTATGCAAAGCGCTGAGTGTGATAACTTTTTCGTACTTTGCGGTAAGTACCACAATTGTTGCAATTCCTACCTACAACCACTGGGGGGGGGGGGGGGAGAGAGAGCACCTAGCTATAAGGCCCACTTAGGTATTTATACCTCTATATGAGGCCCACCTAGTAACTCAAGGTGAGGTTTAGGTAGTAGTGTAGGGGTTAGGGGCCCCTTTGACATTCAGAGTGAGACGTAAGAACAGTTCACTCTTGTGAAGATTTTATGACCTTCGGAATGAGGAAACGCACACAAGATGAAATTTGTACAATGTCCTCTCAACCTTGCTTGATGAACTCTCTACCTGGGTAACATCAAGCTAGGTTGAGAGAAATGCACACAGTATTCAAGGTGTGGTCTCACCATGGAGCGATACAGAGGCATTATGACATCCTCCGTTTTATTTGCCATTCGTTTCCTAATAATTCCTAACATTCTGTTTGCTTTGTGGATCGACACAGCACACTGGGCTAACAATTTCAATGTATTATCCACTATGACACCTAGATCTCCTTCCTGGGTGGTAACTCCTAAGATAGAACCTAACATTGTGTAACTATAGCAAGGGTTATTTTTCCCTATATCCATTCACTTTGCACTTGTCCATGTTAAATTTCATATGCCATTTGGAAGCCCAATCTTCCAGTCTCGCAAGGTCCTCCTGCAATTCATCACAATCCACTTGAGATTTAACTACCATGAATAATTTTGTGTCAACGGCAAATTTGATCACCTCACTCATTATATCCCTATCCAGATCCTGTATAAATATATTAAAAAGAGCTAGTCCAAGTTCAGATCCCTGAGGCACTCCACTGTTTACCTTTTTCCACTGTGAAAACAGACCATTTAATCCTACTCTCTATTTCCTGTCTTTTAACCAACTTGCAATCCACAAAAGGACATCGCCTCCTATCCCATGACTTTCTAGTTTTCTTAGAAGCCTCTCAAATGGGACTTTGTTGAACACCTTCTGAAGTCCAAATACACCACATCTACCAGTTCACTTTTGTCCACATATTTATTCACCTCTTCAAACAAATGTAGGAGATTTGTGAGGCAACATTTCCCTTGGATAAATCTATGTTGGCTGTGTCCAATCAAACCATGTCTATCTAAATGTTTTGTGATTTTATTCCTTGTAACAGCTTCCCTGATTTTTCCCAGCACTGAAATCAGGCTCACTGGTCTAAGGTTTCCCGGACCTCCCCTGGAGCCCTTTTTAAATATCGGGGATTTGGTCACCCTCCATTCTTCAGGTACATCAGATGATTTTAATGATAGGTCACAAATTTTTACTAATAGTTTTGAAATTTCATTTTTAAGTTCTTTACCATCCTCTCCAGGTGATTTACTACTCTTCAGTTTGTCACTCAGGCCTATCACATCTTCCAGGTTCACCGTGATTTGGTTCAATTGATCTGAATCATCACCCATGAAAACCTAAAGGCTAAAGAGGTTAAGACTCTTCATCTTGGAGAAGAGACATCTGAGCGTAGATATCATAGAGGTTTATTAAATCATGAGTGGAGTTGAACAGGTGAATATAGATCAGTTGTTTACTCTTTCAAAAAATAAAACAACTAGGGGATACTTCATGAAGTTTCTGAGTAGTACATTTAAAACAAATCAGAGAAAATACTTTTTTACTCAATGAAGGTTTAAGCTCTGGAATTCATTGCTGGAGGATATGGTAAAAGGCAGTTATTGTAGCTGGGTTTTAAAACGGTTTGCACAAGTTTCTTGTAAAAAAAAGTCCATAAACTATTATTATTTGGGTAGACTTGAGGAAAGCCATTGCATATCCCTAGATGTAAGCAACATGGAATCTATTTATTTGGGATCTTTCTAGGTACTTGTGACTTAGAAGGCCACTGTTGGAAACAGGATACTGGGCTTGATGGACTCTTAGGGCCAGATTTTTAAACCTATGCGTGGGCGTAGATTTGTGCGCACAACTTGGTGCGCACCACTCTACGCCTGATTTTATAACATGCGTGCATGTTATAAAATCCGGGGTTGGCGCGCACAAGGGGGTGCACACTTGTGCACCTTACGCGCGCCGTGCCCGAGGAGCCCCGATGGCTTTCCCTGTTCCCTCCGCCCCCCCCCCGACCTTTGTTAGCGAAGTTGCGCCTGCCTCTGGGCAGAAGTAGGTTGCGCGTACTGCCCAAGTGCCGGGGCACCGGAGGCCTCAGTCATGCGCGGCCTGGACTTGCGTGCATCGCCAGGCCTATTCAAAATTGGCTCGGCGTGCGCAGAAGTGGGTTTTCGGGGTTACGCGTGTAACCCTTTGAAAATCCACCCCTTAGTGTAACCCAGTATGATAGTAATTATGTTCTTACGAATACAGCATAGAGAACTAAATGGTGGATCTTATCAAAACTGTATACAGGCATTCTGATACATGTACAAGTACAAATACAGCACGTGCACATAAAGAACAGATCTTCATTAGATCCACATGCAGGCTTTGGACTGATATACAAACAAATGAAGAGTGGATTTGGGAAAGGAGATTGGAACAAGCAAAAAAAGGGCCATAATAAAAAGCTTCTTTTCATTCTATAATAAATGTACAAGTTTAAGAAAAAGCATATCAAAGAAATATAGAAATGACGGAAGAAAAAGACCAATCAGCCCATCCAGTCTGCCCAGTAAACTCCCACACATTTTCCTAGCGTGTAGCAGATGGACTCAGGACCAATGGGTATAGTGTACTCCTGATAGCAGTTGGAGACGGATCAGATTTCAATCTGACGTCAGCCCTAGTACATATACCCCTGCAGGAAGTGCAGCTCTTCAGTATTTTCTGTCTCCATAGCAGTTAGGGACTACCTGCACGCTCTCGTAGCGTTAGAGTAAATTTAACGGTGAAAACCTGAAACAAGAAGAAATCTTACCTCTAGAGACGAGCCCGCTCTCCTGAGGTGACACCCTCTGGTCCCTCCCCCAGTTGAGAATTCCAGAGGTGATTTCCGCGATCTTCGGAGGTGAGCCACGGTCCGGCGGCCAACCCTCGGCGGGGACCTAGCCCCTAATTTCGGGCGCGGCTGAGAGGCAGTGGGTGCAATCTCGAGCGCGGCGGTGAAGATATTTCCCCTCTTCCCCCCACAGCCGGAGACCGCCCGGAATGAAACCGGGAAGCGCTGAGACAAGGTAAGGTAGAAATCTTCTTTAAAGACTCTGGTCTCCGAAGCTCAAGGAGTCGCACAGGTCACCAGCCGGGACCAGTGCCACCGGGTTGATCCACCCTAGCAGGGCTAGGCCCCGGTTAGATCCAAAGGTCCTCCCACGTGGAGACCCTCCGAGGTGGTCGCCATCTTGTCCGCGTGGTCGCCGTCGCCATTTGGCCCTGTCCGCCGTCTCGATCTGTGCGCACAACATTGTACGCACAAGTTACATGCGTAATATGCACTTACAGTGCCGGGCGCATATCTGCGACTTCTGCGTGCACATCCTGAGTGCACACCCATTCCCCGCGCGCATAGTCAACGCACCGGAGCGCATAACGGTGTGATCTGTACAGGAACTTCGGTATAGAAAAATAAAAAAAAAAAATAACGGATTTTACGCGCCTACATCCATGGCACCACCGGAAAAGGAGCTCAAGGCTCAGGGCCTCTGCCCAGCATGCCACATCAGAGCCACACAACACGAAGAGGCCAACGCCCTGTGTTTCCAGTGCGAGGAGGCCCTGGAGGATCCAGCCCAGGGCCAGCCCCATCCAGGACTGAGTGCTACTCCTCAATAAGTACCCCGGACCTAGCAAATTCCAGCGGGACCAAATGGGGCCCCCCAGGGACACAGCGCCTCCTAGCTTGGACCCAGCGTCTATCTCCTGGGTGGAATTCTTCAAAGGCCTGCACACCTTCGTTCACATGCAGATGGAGCCTCCGATAACACGGCCACAGCCTTCACCAGAGGACCTTTACGCCCCGGGCCCTCTAGGCCCAGAGAAGTGAATCCACCGCCCAGAAGCCCCACCTACGGAGACACGGACAACTCGGAGGAGGAATCAGAGCCCCTGGAGGAGGGGAACTCCCTCCGGGGACAGAGTCTCACCAGACTATGAGATGCTTCCTCACCAAGGAAGAACTTTCAGACCTGGTCACCACAGCCTGAAGGAGCTTGCTATTCGGGCACAAGTGCCTCGGGGAGCCTAAGACGAATCCCCTGCTAGAGGGACTCTGTCAAACCTCCCGCCATTTCCCTCTGTTACAAGCCGTTCAACAGCTAATTGACCTGGAATGGATTGCTCCAGAGTCTACATTCAAAGGGGGATGGGCTATGGCAGCCATGTATCCTCTGGACCCGGTGGCCAAAGACCTTCTGCCATGCCCAAAAGTGGATGCCATGGTCTGCGTGGTCTGGAAGCGCACTATTATCCTAGTGGAGGGAGGTGCAGCACTCAAAGATGCTCAGGACAGACGTCTGGAATCCATCCTTAAGCAGTCCTTTGACGTCACCGCTATGTCCCTACAAATAGCGGCCTGCTGCACCATGGTGACACGTGCCTGCCTATCACAGACAAGGAGCAACACTCCTGGGGAAGCCATGGAGCCAGCAGTATCATTCCTCGCGGATGCTGCTTCCGATCTGGTGCGCACCGCAGCTAGAGGAGTGTCATCAGCTGTGGCAGCCAGGAGGCAACTCTGGCTCCGAAGCTGGTCGGCTGACGCATCTTCCAAAATGAGACTCACAAGGATGCCCTTCAAGGGATCCCTCCTGTTCGGCAGCGAACTAGAGAAACTGGCTAACAAATGGGGCGAGTGCCCACTGCCTCGGCTACCGGAGGATAGGAATAAGAGAAACCAGTGACCCTTCTCCCAACCCTCCAGGGGCAGAGGTTCACAGCGCTTCAATCCATACAGAAACACTTATCAAGCACCTCGTCCTACAGGCAGGAACCAGTCCTTTCGGAACAAGCACAACAAAAGGGGAACCAGCTCGGGTCCAGGCCCCAGCCGAACCCCACAATGAGAATCAGCCGATCCGTCCAAAGGAAGAAGCCATAGGGGGCAGACTTGCCCTATTCTACCACAGATGGGTCGAGATAACTTCGAACAAGTGGGTCCTAACCATCATCCGAGAGGGCTACTACCTGGATTTCCTCTGAACCCCTCCGGGCAAGTTCGTGGAATCCCCCTGCCATGACCCCTCCAAGAGGGTGGCAGTGGAAACTACACTGACCAGATTACTGGCCCTCGAGGCCATAACCCCAGTGCCTCCACAACAAATAAACACTGGGCATTATTCCATTTATTTTATCGTCCCCAAGAAAGAGGGGACGTTCAGGCCCATCCTGGACCTCAAGTCGGTCAACCGTCACCTGAGGATTCCCCATTTCCGCATGGAAACCCTACGCTCTGTAATAAGGGCGATACAACAGGGAGAGTTCCTCACATCCATGGATCTGTCGGAAGTCTACCTACACATTCCGATCCATCAAGATCATCAGCACTTCCTACGCTTCAAAATCCTGGACCGTCACTACCAGTTCCGGGCACTACCCTTTGGGTTAGCCACAGCACCCCGGATGTTCACCAAGGTCATAGTGGTGGTGGCGGTAACACTGAGAAAGAAAGGAATCCTCGTACACCCTTACCTAGATGATTGGCTGATCAGAGCGAAATCACCAGAGGAAAGTCACCAGGCATCCAACAGAGTCAAAACTCTCCTGGAGAGCCTCGGATGGGTGGTCAACACAATCAAAAGCTGTCTGCACCCCTCACAGTCTCTGGAATACTTAGGAGTCCGATTCAACACCAAAGAAGACAAGGTCAGCCTCACACCGACGAGGAGATTAAAACTGATGAACCAGTTGCAAACCCTGCTGAGCAAACCCCTCCCCACAGCATGGGATTACTTACAAGTCCTCGGTCTCATGGCATCCACACTGGAGGTAGTGCCATGGGCACGAGCTCACATGAGACCCCTACAGCGCTTACTCCTATCGCGATGGAATCCACTGTCCCAGAACTGTCCGAACTCCTGGGCAGAGTTCAGACCCAACTACGATGGTGGCTACATGAGGGCCACCTGAGCCAGGGAACAAGACTATCCTCACCGACCTGGATCCTGCTTACCACGGACGCCAGCCTATGAGGATGGGGAGCACATTGCGAAGAGCTAACCGCCCAAGGGCAGTGGAACAAAGAAGAGTCGGGATGGAACATCAATCGTCTAGAAGCTCGGGTAGTAAGACTAACCTGCCTACGGTTTGGTCACAGACTCCGAGACAAAGCGGTCGGAGTAATGTCGGACAACGCCACAACGGTGGCCTACATCAACCGTCAGAAAGGAACCAGAAGCCAACAGGTGTCTCTGGAAATAGACCCCCTAATGTGGGCGGAAATGAATCTCCAGGAAATCTCAGCCGTCCACATTGCCGGGAAAGACAACATCATGGCGGATTACCTCAGCAGAGAAAGTCTAGACCCAGGAGAATGGAAGCTGTTGGCTGATAGTAAACCATTGGGGAACACCAACCATGGACCTTCTGGCAAACCGGTCCAATGCCCAAGTACCCAGTTACTTCAGCCGCAGGCAGGAACCTCAGTCCCAGGGAATCGATACCCTGGTACTCTGTTATACGCCTTCCCGCCGTGGCCCCTAATAGGCTCAATCATTCACAAAATAGAACTACACAGGGGACCAGTACTTCTGGTGGCTCCGGACTGGCTAAGAAGACCGTGGTACGCAGACATGCGAAGACTACTGTGTGGAGGTAGTGGCAGGGACCCCCCTGCCACTACCTCCACACAGAGACCTGCTCCAACAAGAGCCGATCCTCCACGAGGATCTAGCTCGATTCTCTCTTACGGTCTGGCCATTGAGAGGGCTCGCCTGAGAAAGAACGAGTACTCGGGGGCGGTAATCGACACCCTACTCCGAGCACGCAAGTTCTCCACATCTCTAACATACATAAGGATTTGGAGCATATTCGAAGCCTGGTGCGAGGACTACGACATCATACCATGCTCAGTCAAAATTCCTGCTGTCTTGGAATTCCTACAGATCAGCCTACAGAAGGGATTGTCCCTCAACTCCATCAAGGTACAGGTGGTCACATTGTCATGCTACGGAACCAAGAGCAAGAGCAACAGCATAGCCTCTCACCCGGATGTTTCACGCTTCCTGAAAGGAGTCAAGCACATCCGCCCACCCCTAAAGTGGCTGATACCTCTTTGGAACCTCAACCTGGTCCTGGATTTCTTAGCAGGAGGCTCTTTCAGACCTCTCCGCGGCCTGTCTCTCCGACTATTAACTTTGAAGACAGCTTTCCTGCTGGCAGTTTGTTCAGCCCATCGTATATCCAAACTATAAGCACTGTCCTGCCGTGAGCCATTCCTCAGCCTCAACCTGGGAACCATCCAGCTACGCACAGTCCCCTCGTTCCTCCCCAAAGTGGTGTCTCACTTCCATATCAACCAAACCATCTCGCTACCATCGCCGGATGAGCATAATAATTCGGAAGAGGCTCGAAGTCTACGCCACCTCAACATCGGCAGACTCCTATCCAGATACCTGGAAATGTCGGAACCTGTACGAAAAACAGACCACCTATTCATCCTTCACAGCGGGAAGAGGCAAGGGGAAGCGGCCTCGTGAGCAACCATAGCCTGCTGGATCAAAGAAGTCATCAAGGCAGCCTATGTAGAAGCAGGCAAGCCACCCCCTCTACAAGTCAAGGCCCATTCTACTAGAGTCCAGGTAGTGGCCTGGGCAGAAACCAAGATGCTGTCACCCGCCGAGATCTGCAGGGCAGCGACATGGTCCTCCATCCACACCTTCTCCACGTTTTACCGCCTGGATGTTCAGGCTCGGGAGGACACAGCATTCACAACGGCAGTACTAAGTGGGTCACGGGCAGCCTCCCACCCAGTTCGGGAGTAGCTTTTATACATCCCATTGGTCCTGAGTCCATCTGCTACACGCTAGGAAATAGAGAAATTACTTACCTGATAATTTCGTTTTCCTTAATGTAGACAGATAAACTCAGCATCCCACCCACGGCTGCCGTTACTCATGGAATTCTCGGGGGACGTCCCCAGGAGCGAGTGATTCAAGGGTAAGCCATGCTTTCCTTTATCTAGGATACCCATCCTACCAGGTGTCGACGTTTCCCGGTTGAGGGCACTGGCGGTCTCTAGCTATAGCCAATTCAACCAGTCCAAGTTAATCAAGTTATGAAGTTAATCAAGTTATTCAAATTAGTCAGTCACACATATATCCACAATGCTTTTTGAGGAGAACACTGAAGAGGTGCACTTCCTGCAGGGGTATATGTACTAGGGCTGACGTCAGATTGAAATCTGATCCATCTCCAACTGGTATCAGGAGTATACTATACCCATTGGTCCTGACTCCATCTGTCTACACTAAAGAAAACGAAATTATCAGGTAAGTAATTTCTCCAATTTTCCCATACTCATCTGTTTTCACCGACCACCAAGTTCAGGACCCTTGTTGGTAACTATTTGATTCAAATTTCCTGCCACCCCCGGCCATTGATGCAGAGAGCAATGTTGGAATTGCATCAAAGGTGAGCATAAGGCTTAATGGTTAAGGGTAGTAACCGCCACATCAAGGGATGCTTGTTTACCCAGACTGCACAGATCAATGCCTTGTTGGATGTCTCAATGTAAATCCTCTTTTCCACATTTCTCTCTGCCATTGAAGTAGACAGTTGTCGTAGAAATGAGGCCATGAGAAAGAGACCTTAGAAATGAAATTAAGAAACGAGTATTTTATACTTTGAGCAGGCTCCGTATTACAACTACTTGGACCTATTTTATATTTTAATGTGTTTTTATTTGATTTTTTTTCTCTTTCTCAGTTCAGGACAATGTCTGCTGTATGGCTGCAATTGGGCCAATGTGGGAACCAGCTAGGTCTGGAGTGGTGGCAGCTCCTTACCAATGAGAACGCTGCCCATCAAGAGTCTGACAGGTAATTTTGAAGAGAGGATGAGCCCCTAGGCTGGGCAAGGAAAATTGGAGAAAACCCCAGCCACTTTTTCAAGACTTTTTAAAAACCTTTTTCAGGATAAAGCATACACTGTTTGGTGGATAGCAGAGCTGTATTCCTATATGGGAGAGCCATGTGTTAGGCCTACATGCCTCTGCATTGGGGAGTAGTAGCTAATGCCTTTATTAACATGCCTTTATTAACATGGGATTTAAATGGCGATGTGCTAATTTGCACACACCTTTTTTGTGTGCAAAACTTGCTAGTTTGCACACAAAAAATGTCTGCATTCATGAATAAAACAACATATAGCCTAGTGCACCTCATTCCATAGAATCCTTAGGAAGTTAGGAACCAATATCATCCTCTCTGAAAACTGACTACAGTTAAGGGCCTAAATTTATGATCTCAATTTCACTAGCCACCTAAATTTAGGTGCTTGAATGTAGGTGGCAACCGGAATGGAGGTAGGGCAGAGAAAAGAAGTTGGGAACTTAGCACTGATTTTCAGCACTGGGCACCTAACTTAGGCTCTTGAATCTAGGCAAATGAATTGAGGGCCTACATTTAGTTAAGTTTTAAGTGCCTATATTTAGGAGAATTTTCAACCCAAAACACAGGTCCTTAAATTTAGCTGAAAATCTGTCTAAAATTTAGGCCCAGAGCATTCTTTGAAATTGATTCCAGTGAGTCTAGATCAATTGTGCAGTCACTTTTAGACATGAGTATTAGTTACACTGGCTGAACAAAGCTATCCTTGCTGTCCCTCTCACCTCCTCCTGTGTTCTGACTTCACTAGATCTCCCTTTTCTTCTTCCTGCCTTTCTCTCCTGAGACTTCCCCGCCACAACATTTTGGGAAAGGGGAGGAGAGGAAGAAACTGTTGTTGCAGCAGTATTGGATTAAAGTCTGGAGGTCATCCTGCCAGGTAATCAGAAGCGGGGAGAGGGCTCCCTTGCACTATATCCAGAGAAGGATCCTCTTCCTAACCCATGGAACAGGATCTCTATTTCCTCACAGCTGCTTTAGGTTCTCTTCTTTCTCTCCGTTTCCCCCTGCTCTTCAGCTATAGCTGTTGTTTCTGGGGGATACTAGGTCAAAGAGAGGATTTTTTTCCCCCACTTCTCTGTGGCATTGGAAAGCCACAAATTGGGTTTCTTGGGCCAGGAGAGGAGCAAGAAATCCCATGGGAAGCTTTCACTGTTTGAGGACCATGCAGGCAAGCAGAAAATATGCTCCAGGTCAGGTGAGACCCAAAATATTTATTCAGGTAGGAGGAAGACTTGTTCATGGGGCTAGAATATCTCCAGGAACAGTGTTATAATAAAAAAAGAAAACATCAGTGGAAAAATGTTATAACACCTGGGAGAAAAATCATTAGAAAAGTCATTTCCCGTCAATAGCAGGGCTGAATTAGCCATGCTGTCTGGGAAGCGTCGCGACCCGAAGCAGGCGGAGTTTCCTCAGCTAGTAACAGAGCTTTGACTCTGTGCCTCTGCGCGGTGGTGTTCCCGCACGGTTCTCTCTCCTCTTCAGTTTCTTTTTTTCAGCTAGCCGATCGCACGCATGGTTATTCTCACATTTTTCTCCTCACAGAATATTTTTTTCAGTGATTTTTGCTGTTTTTTCAACTTTTTCATTCCAGATGGCTCCCAAGCCGTCTGGATTTAAATATTGTCAATGTGGCAAAATTATGTCCATTACTGACGGACATAATGATTGCCACCTCTGTTTAGGCCCAGATCATGACCAAAAGTTGTGTCGAGACAGCAGCCGCATTTCTCCTCTGGCTGAATGCCACCGAGCAGCGAAAATAGAGCAGCTGAAGATGGGTTCCTATGCCCCACCTACCTCAGCCCATTCTTCGCTGGCACCGGCGAAGACAGGTAAGGCCCATACAAAACGGGCTTCCTACCTCGGGACTTCCGAAACGGGAAGAACCAAGCCGCGCTCTAGGTTGGGGTTTCAAAAGCCCCAACTACCCTCGATCCATACCGGGGCTCCGGAAAAGAATCGAGGAAAGGGAGCTCCGTCGAAGAGTTCGGGGCTATTAAAGCCAATCGAACCCCACCTTTCTGCGCTGAAAAAACAAGCGTCTACGACGCATGCTCTGGCACACGTGCAGAGCGTCGATACGACGCAGGATGCTACAATGCAGGACACTACGACGCAAGGCGCCGCTCCGAAGCACGGAGCCGCCTTGAAGCATGGCGCCACCTCGAAACAGGACATTGCTACGAAGCAATGCCCCATCATGAAGCAGGGGGGCCGCCATAAAGCACACCATTCAGTTAGAAGACGACACCTCTTTGACGCATGGTGCAAAACAGGCCGTATACACAAAACATTAATCAACACTTGAAACAGCCACCAAGAAAATACCTATGGGGCATGCTTCACTCACGCAATCTCATAGCAAAATACATCCTTCTTTTTTGGAACATACTCCTTTCAAAAGAATAGCAAAGCAAAAGCATCTGGAACATTCTCCTACTTCCTCTGCATCTAGCTGGGAAATTGAAGTGGAACTTCTCTCCAACGCAGAATCAGTTCCCTCACAACATTCTCTTCTCAGTACATGCTCCTTCTCAGCAGGATCAGCACTACCTACACCAAAACAGGCCCACGCAACTTCCAACATTTACAGTGGGAACACTTCACAGGAGGATACAACACTAAATGCTATTTCTCCTCCACACAAAAGGCAAAAATTACACATCCCTCCGCAAGGAACTCTTGCAGCATCTGCAATGTCAAAAATATCAGAAGTGCTATCCTCATTTTTTCAAGACCTGGAACAAGGAAAACAGGTTCCACCAGCGGTCTCTCCACACACTTCAACACCCCCTTCACCGGATCCTCTTACAGGGGACAACAGCTCAGAACCCGAGCACCACCCAGCGAGCCCTGTTTCGCAGGTTTCTATGGTTTTGTCTAACTCTTCTACTGGATTTCCCTTGGACCCCCTGGAGGGACCACAGGAGCCCTATTCTCCTCCTGAGGACTTAATCTATTCCAAATTCATTGAGAAACTAGGTACCCTCCTCCAAGTTCCAACAGGACGAATCCCAGATCCTAGAACTGAAATGATGGGCATTCTCAAAATTTTTGAAAACCCGGCTGAACCAACTGCCCTACCACCACATTCGATATTGCAAAACCTCCTTTTAAAAAATTGGAAAATCCCATTTTCCACGACCGCAACCTCCAGGAAGGTTGACATTAAATATAGGATTTATAACTCTTCAATTTACAAATCTCCTCAACTTCCTCATCAGTCGGTAGTAGTAGAGTCAGCTCTTGCAAAAGCAAAACGCTCAAAACTACACTCCAACACCCCTCCAAATAAAGAACATAAATGTTTGGACGACTTTGCAAAGAAGGTTTATCACTCCTCCATGTTGACATCTAGAATTCAATACCATCAATTTTATACTACACAATATTTATTTGAGACTCTTCAAAAACATCACCCACTTTGTCTTTCACAAGATAATAATCTTCCACAACCATTCCTGGATTTAGAGGAAGGACTTAGACATTTGTTCAGATCCGTTTATGAGTCATTTGAGTCCTCTTCGAGAACCTCCGCTTCGGCCATAGCCGCCAGGCGTCTAGCTTGGCTTAAAGCAAGCACTTTTCGCACGGATGTCCATGACAAGCTGGCAGATATTCCATGCGTGGGAGACAATCTTTTTGGTGACTAGTTCACAGACAGTCTCCCATTTGAAAGAACAAAGTGCAGCGGTACAATCTCTAACCTTCACATCGGAATCTCACAAATCTCAGCAGAGATATTTTCAGCCTTACCGTCATCAGTATTACCCACGGTCATATTCTAGACTATACGCACAATATAGGCCACATCCGTATGTACCTCCCAGGTCCACGGCCCAGGCTACACCCAGGGAAGACCCAGACAACAGAAGCAAACAACGACACCACAGCAAAAATAGCAATCGTCTTTTTGAGTTCCATCCAGCCACCGCCACCTCCAGATTTCATAGGACGGCATCTCCAATTTTTTTTTTTATTCTTTATTTATTCATTTTCAATACATAAAATACTATTTGCTTATAAAGAAATTCAGTGGGTTCTTAATGTCATAAACATTAATGTCTTAATGTCATAAACTCCTAACTTTACAATAATCCTAGTCAGGAAAAAAGAAAAAAAATTTTTTTAAACAAATAAACTAGTTGGAGTAATACATAAGTATTCAATAATAATTTTCGACCATTAGTTCCCACTCCCAGCAGAATATATAGTACGGAGGAGATATGAAATCTTTTAAGGAAGTTCAGCACAGGAATAACCATATAAACTGTAATGGAAGGTACACATTACAAACAATCCATATCAATCTTACTGGATTAAGATATTAATTTTCCTGACTTCTATAAATTCTTTTAACTGATCAGACGTAAAAAACACAAAGCGTTCATCACCCTTTGTCAGGAAACATTTACAAGGAAACAAAATTTTAACTGTAAAGCCCAGCCCAACTGCCTCTTGTCTGAGGTTTAAAAAACCTCGACGCCTGGCCTGTGTGGCTGGGGCTAAATCTGGAAGTATTTTCACTGCTGCATCATGGAAATTTATTGGATGTTTCCTAAAATATGATTTCATCACCATGCCAATATCCTTCGTTGTAATAAAAGATACCAGAAGTGTTCCCCTGCTAATCACTTCTAAGGTAGAATCTTCCAAAAATCCTGTCAAATTCCCTGCAAAGGGAACATTACTGGCACTTTCCATCCATCTTGACAAGGGAAGAAAAAAGCAAGAATTAATAGATGGAAAATTTGCTTCAGTTATTTCCAGCTTTTCCAAAAAGAATTTCTTTAGAGTAGTGTAGGGAATCTCCCCCACTACTCTCGGAAAATTTGTCAAACGTAGATTTAAATGTCTGGACTTATTTTCAAGAAATTCCATTCGCCTGGATAACACCTCACGGTCCTTAATCACCGCTATCTTGTACTGCTGGAACTCATTGTCTTTCTCTTCCAAACCATTAACTTTTCCTGTCAGGAAATCGACTTGGTTTTGTATATCAGCAGATTTTTGAAAACTTTGTGAATTAGATTGTTCCATTTTATAATTCAAAGAATTTATTGCAGAAGTCATCCCAGCCATAAAATCCCAAAGAGAATCTAACGTCACCTGTGCAGGCCGCATTGGTATGGTTATTAGCTCCTTCCTGAAGGTATTTTCTGTGTCCATACCTCCTTCCAGCCTTCCGCTGGGTTCTGATGGTCCCGCTGTTCTCTGTCCTCCCACCGGGCTCGAGGTGAAGAGTCCTGGGTCGACACCTTCAGGAATCTGCAAGGGGCTTTCTGAAGCAGTACCAGTTTGAGACGCCACCGGTTCCTTCCTCTTCGGCTCCTCACCAGCTCTCGGCACAGGCGGTTGCCTCTCCTCCGGGCTAAGAGACACCTCCCCTGCCGGAATGAACGGCTCTCCCATGCCATCGTGCACATCAGCTTCCTCGGTTCTCCTCTGTGGGACTGTAGAGCACATAAAACCGGTTATCTCTGGTTGTAAGCTTGAAAAGGGAGTCGACACGGACGGGTAAGTCCGTATTTTCCCTTTTCTTTTAGCGGGCATTCTTCAAAGGGAAAATTAACAAAGTTCCAGAGAGCTCCGACTTAGAGCTCAATGCGTGCCGCCATCTTAACTCCTCAAGTTACACTCCGTCTCCAATTTTTTCTAAACCACTGGGAAGCCATCACTTCAGACAAATGGGTGATCAACATTATCAGGGACAAGTTATCATCCAATTTCAGAGGGATTCCACCCCTTCCTCATCTGTCTCCAATACGGGATGCACCTACCCATTCATCATCCCTCCATGTGGAGTTATCCAACCTACTACTTCAGAATTCTATTCAAACAATCCCTCTTCAACATCAGAATCAGGGATTTTATTCCCCATATTTTCTAATTCCAAAAAAATCAGGAGGCCTCTGGCCTATACTGGATCTCCGTCTCCTGAATCAACATATTCAGAAAGAGAAGTTCAAAATGACCTTTCTCAAAAATATCCTACCTCTGATACAACCCCAAGACTGGCTATGTTCCATCGACCTGAAGGATGCTTATTCCCACATACCAATTCACCCTTCCTCTTGGCAATACCTCTGTTTTCAAGTTCAGAGTTCGCACTACCAATACAAGGTACTCCCATTTGGTCTGTCCTCAGCCCCAAGGGTATTCACAAAATGTCTAGCAGTGGTGGTGGCTCATGTCAGGAAACTTTCGATCCAAATATTTCCTTATCTGGACGACTGGTTAATAGTAGCTTCCAATCCGTCCACCCTCAAGACGCACACGTTACGTACAATCAATTGCCTTCAAATGTTAGGATTCCGAGTCAACTTCGAAAAATCCCAACTCCAATCTACACAGATACTTCAATTTATAGGAGCTCTCATCAATACGATAGAAGAGAGAGCCTATTTTCCATCAGACAGGATGCGCACTACTATGACTTTAGCGCACAGCCTATTCAACAAACATCAAGCATCTGCACGCCAAATCCTTCAACTTCTAGGGCATATGGCGGCAGCCATCTACGTAGTTCCCCACACCAGACTGCACATGCGCCGCTTACAGTGGGGACTAAAGCACAGTGGTCTCAGTTTCTACAACCGCTCACCTCCAAGATTCACATTACCAACACGATGAAGGAGGACATTCGATGGTGGCTCTCTCCTACCAACCTATCAACGGGAGCCCCTTTCCGTCTACCTCCGCATCAGCTCACGCTTACTACAGACACGTCCAGGAAAGGTTGGGGAGCCCACCTAGGAGACCTAAAGACACAAGGTCTCTGGACTCCCCAAGAGTCTATGTACCAGATCAATCTCTTAGAACTTCGGGCGATCTGGAAAGCACTTCAAACCTTCTTCACTCAAATCCAACACTCAAACTTCATGGTGTATACTGACAACCAAGTGGCAATGTTCTACATAAACAAAGAAGGAGGGTCCGGTTCTTGGATTCTGTGCCGGGAAGCACTTCGAATACTTCATTGGACTCTCCCTCCAAGCCACTTACCTTCCTGGCCTAGACAATATCACAGCAGATCATCTAAACCGAGTTTTTCATCCACACAAGTGGACCCTGAATCCAGAGGTAGCGGAAAACATTTTTCAGCAATGGGGTTTTCCGTCGATAGATCTTTTTGCCACAGAAAGCAACAGACAGGTTCAAACCTTTTGCTCCATTTATCCCAGCAGCATACAGTTCGCCCCCGATGCCTTCCTCATTCCATAGACGACAGGCTTGATGTATGCTTATCCTCCCATTCCATTAATTTCTCGGACAGTTCAGAAGTGCATACAGGATGTGGTGGACATGATACTCATTGCTCCAGCATGGCCAAGGCAGCCATGGTATGAGTATCTGAAACGGCTTTCCATACGCCCACCAATACTGCTACAAAACCGTCCACATCTGCTAACACAAGAAGGAGGCTCTCTTCTTCACCCGATGAATCAACCGTTCCATCTCACAGCATGGAGATTGAACAGCAGGTATTGAATCATCTTAATTTACCCACAAGTGTGGAAAACATCCTAATCGCATCCAGGAAACCTTCTACCTGACGTAACTGTACAGGCAAATGGCATCGCTACCTATCCTGGTGCACTCCTAGGAACATAAATCCTTTCTCTGCTACCGCCTCACAATTATTACAATCTCACACCCTATACGAAGCGGCTCTAGCTACCACTTCAGTCAGAGTACACATTAGCGCTATAGCAGCGTTCCATGAACAGCATAACGATCTGCCTATCTCGAATCACCCATTAATATCTAGATTCATGAAAGGCACGTTACGTCTTCGCCCGCCAGTGACCAAACCACTGGTACCATGGGATCTCAACATAGTTCTGGAACAGCTCATGCTATCACCCTTTGAACCATTAGAGACCAGCCACATAAAATATGTGACATGGAAAACAGTTTTTCTAGTGGCTATTACATCAGCACGGAGGGTCAGTGAACCCCAGGCATTAGTTCACTACTCCCCCTATCTAGAGTTTTACCATGACAAAGTGACACTCCGACCTCATCCTACCTTCCTCCCTAAGGTGGTTTCCCTTTTTCATCTCAATCAAACTATCACTCTCCCCATTTTTATGCCAAAGCCGCATACCAGTGCCCAGGAGAAACTTCTACATACTCTAGACCAGGGGTCGGGAACCCATGGCTCGCGAGCCAGATATGGCTCTTTTGAGGGCTGCATCTGGCTCGCAGACACGTGTCGCCATACTTCGCGGTTCCCCGCTGACCCAGCTGCTCCCCGGTCCTCCGTCGCCCGGGCTTAAAATGCTGTCAGCCCGGGCGGAACGCGGCAGGACAGCTGGAGTCAGCGGCACCGGCGTGCTCTCTTCTCCTCCCCCCCCCCCCCCCCCCCCGCGGCCCGGAAGAGGAAGTGGAGAGCATCGGGTGCCTGCGCGGGAAGAAGAGACCACACTAGCGTGGTCTCTTCTTCCGCGCAGGCACCCGGATGACTCCAGTCGGCGTGCTCTCCCCCCCCCCCCCCGCGGCCCGGAAGAGGAAGTGGAGAGCATCGGGTGCCTGCGCGGGAAGAAGAGACCACACTAGCGTGGTCTCTTCTTCCGCGCAGGCACCCGATGCTCACCACTTCCTCTTCCGGGCCGCGGGGGGGAGGAGAAGAGAGCACGCCGACTGGAGTCATCCGGGTGCCTGCGCGGGAGTCATCGGGTGTCAGCCGGGTGCCAGCGCTGGAGTCATCGGGTGCCTGCGCGGGTCTTCCCGCGCAGGCACCCGATGCTCTCCACCGGCGTGCTCTCCACCGGCGTGCTCTCTTCTTCCCGCGGCCCGGAAGAGGAAGTGGAGAGCATCGGGTGCCTGCGCGGGAAGAAGACTGCAGCGCGGCTCGGAGGAAAATGAAAATCTTCAACCGCGGCCGATGGGACTCCGCCTTCGCCTCCGCGAGGGCTGAAAATGAAGGAGGTTAGCGTTGGGAGGAGGCTGCTGCTGCCGCGAGTTCCCGGGGGGGGGGGGGAGAGAGAGAGTGAATGAGCGAGCAAGCATGTGTGTTTGAGATCCTGTGTGTGTGAGTGAGAGATTGCATGTATGTGAATGATTGAGAGCCTGTATATGTGAAAGAGAGTATGTCTGTGATTGAGATCCTGCCTGTGAGAGAGAGAGCATGAATGTAAGTTTACCATTGGGAACCTGTATGTGTAAGTTTGTGATTGAAAACCTGTTTGTGTGAAAGAGTATGTGTGTATGATTGAAATCCTTTGTGTGTGAGAGAGATCATGTGTATGTATGATTAAGAGCCTGTGTGTATAAGTAAGAGAGAGATCATGTGTGTCTGTGTCTGATTGACAGCTGGTTTAGGTGATGGAGCATGTGAGTATGTGATTGAGAGCCTGTGTTTAAATGAGAGAGAGAGACCATGTGTGTCTGTGTGTGATTGAGAGCTGATTTAGGTGAGGGAGCATGTGAGTATGTGATTGAGAGCCTGTGTGTAAATGAGAGAAAGAGAGGACATGTTTGTAAGCATGTGAATGAGAGTCTGTGTGTGAGAGAAAAAGACAGCATGTATTTATGTGATTGGAAGCCTGTGTGTGTGTAAGCGTGAAAAGATAGACAGCATGTGTGTAAATGTGTAATTAAGAGCCTATATAAGTGAGAGAGAAAAACATTTGTATATGTGAGTGACTGAGAGCATGTGTGTATAGGTGTGTCATTGAGAGCCAATGTGAGAGAGAGCGCTGGTATGTGACAGAGAGGAGAAAGTTCCAAGCAAACCACCCCACCTCCTGCTAATTCAGAACAATCTCAGGACACCTGGATATCAAACGTTCCCAGGTATGCAGAGCAAAAAAATTTTTGTATCCTTATTATTTTTCATTACTGGATCTTTGTGTCTGCTATTTTGAAATATTTTGTTGGTATCTGGAAATGTTTTATATGAGTTTTTAATTATTGGATATTCCACTCATCAGCTGTTTCGAAATATGTTCTTTTTGTTAGTACAGTTTTACTGCTGATGATTTTATATTTCTTGATTTGTTTTATAAGGATGTGTGATGTTTCTTTTTTCCTTTGTTATACTGCATACAGAGACTCTGGCTTGTTGCAGTTTCCAATTCAGTTTTTGTCTGCATGCTTCTTGTTATGCGTTTTGGTCTCTTTATTCTATGTTAGGTGAGGGACAGCACGTGATTCAGGTGAGGTTTTCTGCTGGCGTGTAGTTTCTGTGTAGGACTCTATAGCAGCCTGACTTGGTCCGTTTTCCTAATAGGAGATGTATTGGTGTCTTAAGGCCTGGTGTAATATTTTCAGAGACTTATTGTACTTTAAAAGTGTGATCTTACATAAAATGCACACATTTACTTGTATTTAGTTTTAAACATATTGTATGGCTCTCATGGAATTACATTTTAAAATATGTGGCGTTTATGGCTCTCTCAGCCAAAAAGGTTCCTGACCCCTGCTCTAGACTGTAAAAGACTATAGCCTACTACAAATAAAGGACTCAGTCCACTTCTAGACACTCTCAGCTGTTCCTTTCCTTAAATCCCAACAATCTGGGCCATCCCGTTTCAAAAAGGACTATAGCCAGTTGGTTATCACAATGCATTCTATTTTGCTACAATAAACATTCTATCAAACTTGAAAGTAAACCTAAAGCGCATCAGATACGTGCTACAGCAGCATCAGTTGCTCACTTGAACAATGTTCCACTATTGGATATCTGCAAGGCAGCAACATGGTCCTCCATTCATACCTTTACGTCACACTATTCTCTACAACAACAAGCAACTTCTGATGCAGCACTGGGCTCTGCAGTCTTATCTACATTAAAAAAGATATGAGACTGTCTACTACTTCCAGGGTTGCTGTACCAACCTTCAAAAACATTATACATGGACGCAACCCGGGAGCTTGGGACTCCCAGACAGCATGGCTAATTCACCTTGCTATCGATGGGAAAAATCAAGTTTGCTTACCGTAAACGGTGTTTCTGTAGATAGCAGGATGAATTAGCCATGTGTTTCCTCCCTCCTCCCTTGACAGTCATCTACAGGACATAATAACTTACTTTACCTCTCGCTTGGCTACAAAGACACTGAAGAGGAGAGGGAACCGTGCGGGAACACCACCGCGCAGACACCCAGAGTCAAAGCTCTGTTACTAGCTGAGGAGACTCTGCCTACTTCGGGTTGCAACGCTTCCCAGACAGCATGGCTAATTCATCCTGCTATCTACGGAAACACAGTTTACGGTAAGCAAACTTGCTTTTTTCCACAGATTTTTTTTTTTTTTTTGCTATAATATTGAAATTCCCAGGAAAAATTATATAAAAACTGAAAATATAGGTTTCATCACATACGATAGCCTGAAAACCACTAATTTTACTTTTTAACAGTTTATAGCAGAATATCATATAGCCTATTGCCTACAACATAGGTAGCCTATCTATCAATGTCTATATTTTCCCATCAATTCCCAGCTTCCCTACTGGATTCTTACCAGTTTCTTAGTCCCAGTAATTCACCCTTTGCAAACTGTTCCCAGGGCCTGTAGATAATATTGCTGGTTTTCTTTCAGATATCCGTTTTTTGCCCGGGATGGAAAGCTGAGTGCCCTCTGCGTGGACAGTGAGCCCAAAGTGATTAGGAAGCTGCAGAAGCAAATAAAGAAAGGGTGTGTGTGACCTTGAATTATCTTCTCCCTGGCTCTTAATAAACAGGGACAGGATTGTTGGCTCGAGTTTGGCTAATTCTGTATCTGCGTCTTCCAGTAACTCCTGACCCTGGAAATTCCAGATTGAAAACTGCTGCGGAAAGGGCATCTGTTAACTTAAGTTTTGAAACTTTTTGTATATCTGGAAATTGGGTTAGAACGTGGCCCTCTCATTTTGTAAAGAAGCTTGACAGTGCATTCCGCAGTAAAATGTATGGAATTATGTGGCAGTTCTGCAACAAATCCGCAGTGCAAAGTTAGGCTTATAAATCATTGCACTTGGAAGGGCAATGAGTCTTGACAAATTTGGTTTGGAAAATAATATCAATGCCTGCAACTTTGTAGGTTGTGATAGCTTTTGAAGGACCAACATAAAGGATGATGCTATTTGAGTTTTTGAGGCTGTTGAGGTCCCTTCTTCAGATTGCAACTTAGATAGACTCCAGTTTTCTCCAGGACTAATATTGCTTCTTAAACAATATACAATATATAGAGATGGCAAACGTATACATGCAAAACATAACAGTAATGAGGCAGAAAAAAACCAAATGGTCCATCTAGTCTGCCCAACAATTTGCTTTTGATAGTAACTGCCATCCATGCAGATTACCCCATGCATTCTGTTAAAGGTAATAATTGCCATTCTGTGCGGGTCACCCCAATACCCTCTGTTAAGGGTAGTAACTGCCATTCCGTGCAGGTTACCCCCCATGCAGAAATGTTATACCATCCCTATCTTTAAGTCAAACATAGATAGCAACAGAAACATAACAGCATAAAAAAAAACATATGGCCCATCTAGTCTGCCCAATTTATGTAGCCCTTACAATTCCCATCATTCCCTCAGATTCCCATGTTTATTCCATTCTTTCTTGGATTCAGATACTGTTTTAGTCTCTACCACCTCCACTACTGTCTCTGTAAAGAAATAGTTCCTAAGATTACTCTTGAATAGAACTTTAAACGTGACTCCTGATATGCTACTGTTGAGGAAAGGTTTTTTAACTGACTGTTTACATGCAAACTCCTAAGAAGAATAGATTGTCTTGACCCTTACAAAGTTAGAGTCAAATGTTATATTGCTTGATGAATATATTATATATATTAAATGGTGCATTGTCTTAATCCACTGTGATAGCACAGTGCGGTCTTTGGCTTTAGGGAGGCATGCTGGAGACAGAAAACCAGCCGGACTCTGGCTTTAAACAAAAAAGCACTTTTGTTCTTTAAATAGACAGCAAAAGGCCTGCTTACCTCAGCAATGTTACTTCAAAAATCGAGCACTCAAAAGTATAGGGTTCTGGCATAGTTCCTAGAGCTTCCTTCTCCCATTCTGGGCCCTTTGGTTCCTTCCTGATTCTGAGCTTTTATTCCCCTTCCCTGGAAAATGCCCTGCAGCCTGAATTCCAGCTCTGGGTATATAAGGTAGATCAGGCCAGATAGCTGATCCTGGTTCTTTAAGATGTTCTGGAGTCCTGGTCTATACATTCCTTCACATATTCTCCACTTCAGCTCAACTTTCTTAGGTTAAGTGCCTGCCCCTTACCAGGGATAAGTCTTGGGAAAGGAAACCAGCATTCCTATTTTCCTTTCCCGCCCTGTGCCAGACCTGTCCCTTTCTTCTAAAGGAAAGTGGAAGGGTGTGGACCTGTAAGCCAAGGACCAACTTCCCTTCTATCATATGTGCATTCCCCTGGACAAACTTAGACTAACCATCTTGCAGTTGGGCCATCTATATTTTCCATGGTTAGCCTTGCCCTTGCCATTCTGGGGGACCAATTAAGGGTTTCTGGGGTGCCTGCAGTTCCTCATTTGTCTCAGGAAACCTGTCTATTATGGCCTCCCATGATGGCGTTGCCATCGGGGTTTGGGCGTCTTGGTATCCATCATATATGTTTGGGCGTCCCTGAAGAAAGATCTCCAGAAACAATTCTTCATTTACAGAGTTGGTTGATCCAGCATTATAACAGGACCCAGAGAGTTCAAAGTCTGGGAAACTGTGCCCCAGGACTACAGTATATCAGAGCCATGGAAGTATATCCACTTCAAGGCTGGCTTGGTTTCCTTGAATACACACTAAAGTCACCATATGTTCATAGTCAGTATGGGTTTGCTTAGCTACCTCCCTCCGATCGACGGTTTTTTTCTCCCAAATTCAACTATGGACCCCATATAGCTCAACTGGGAGTAAGAAAGTACAAAGTCCTGAGTGAAGAGTATCAACAAATTTACAAACGTTTTCTTATTTAGCTAACTCCCATTGCTTCTTTCTCAGTCCAGGGACATTTCCTGGCAAAGTGGCTAGTGGCGTCTCTCTCCACAATGGAAGCATGGCATTGAATCTAAGTTCCATGGCTGGTTCTTCTCTGGGGTCTGCGATGCATGCCTTATTCCCCAACTGCAGACTCCGGTATCTAGTGGTGACTCTCTTGTTCCTTGGTGCACTCTGGCATTGATTGGGCATGGTAGAAGAAGTCAGAAACTTCTAGGGGTGCTTTCAAGTGTAAACCTTGAATGTTGGCATACCCACTGTCACACAGAGCAGTGCAAGCTGTCTGAAAACTGCTCCAGTAGAATTATGTTGACCACTTCTGTGCCAGTCTTGCTTTCAGGCTGTAACTACTTCCATCAATAGGAGAGATTCTGTGGACTTTCTCCTTTCCAGAGAGCTCCTCGCTGGAACTATTGTTGGTATACTTCTGGGAGACATTTTGCAAGTTCAAGGATGGCAGCTTCAACTTCCTTGTAGGTGGCCCTTCCAACTGGATTTGTAGCCTGGAAGGCAGCTTGGCTGTTGACTGTCAACAGATTGGTCAGGTAGATGGTCCAAGTGGACTCTGGCCACCGTGCTAGCTGGGCAGTTTGTTCAGATCTACTGGATAAAATCTTGGTCCTGTCCTATTGTAAGCTTAAATATCAAAGGAGCCCAGGATTAGGCCAGGCTGGGGTATCTTGTACAGCTTGCACTGTCTTCATCAAGGAAATCTGTTTATTCAATTGCTCTTGCAGGAATTGCTACCGGGGCCACTGGCCTCATATGATGCGTTGTAGCTGCCGTTGCCCTTCTGTGAGGGCCTGGAATAATCTCCCCATGCTAGCTTGAAAGTTTTGGGCTGTAGGTGGAACCTCTATGTACTTAGAGGAATGCAGTTGCTGCAAAGAAGGCATGGGAAAGAGAAAACACAAAATATTTCCTTCTATTTCTCTTCAGAACAAACAAACAAAATCTAGTCTGTCCAGCCCTGACTAATTTGATATTCCCTCTAACTAGGCAGGGTAGGCCCTTTAGTCCAAAGGATTTAACTATCAGTGCTTCCGCTTTAGCTAAGTCTGGAAACAAACAAATAATCATTTTTTTAGTGTGGGTCCCTGATCTGTGCTAGGCGTAGACCAGTAAATCCTACCACTATATGGGATAGCATGCAGCAGTCTTTGGCATTAGGTAGGTGAACACAGAAAGAATAGATGCCTTGATCTTTTTCGATACTTTATTGATGCAGAGACGTTTCTAGTAAATTGCCCGACTCAGGCCGAGTTTCGCAGCTTCACAGCCGCTGCCTCAGGGGCTACAAATAAGCAATCATCATTAAACAAATAAATATCTCACAGCAAACCATATTAAGATCTTATAAATATTAAAAAGAAATTTATAAAAGTTAATAAAAATCTTTTTTAAACATTGTAAAGATCTAAAATTGAAACAGCAAATCTACTAATAGAATCAAAATACATAAATAAATAAATAAAAAACAATTAAATAATTAAAAAACAATGACCTTAGACATTGATATTAGATACTTTTAAAAATACTTTTAAAAATATTTCAAATAATTATTTTTATACATGAATATAGTTTTTAACTTACAATTTTGAATGGACACAATTTATATTTTCTTTAAAAAATATTCTTACATTTACTGTTTTTTGGCGCCAAAATTGGGTTTTAAAAATGGCTACCGAGACGAGACTTGCAATAGTTGCATAGCAGAGACTGCGGTTTGCCATACAAGCTTGCATTTGGACCTATTGATTTGAAGGTGATATTAAATCTTAAATAATTATTTATTTAAGAATCATGGATAATATTTCCTGTATCTGATGTTTTTATTTTTGCTATATACATCGTTAGTAACAGAGTTATTACTAGTACTGATTGCAGCGGGAGTTTTCTAACAACATGTTACGGTGCCTTTCTGCTTCTCTTCTTTTTTTCTATTTATTTCGAAAAATAGCGATGCTTATAGTCTTACTAGTAAGTTTAATCCAAAAGAGATGTGTGGATGTGAAGTCAATGTAATGTTGAATGTGCGCTGCTGTTGTTAATTGAAAAACTGAGATTCTAAACCTATAATTGAAGGTAGTATTTCCATAGACCGCAGTGTACCTTTTCAGAGAAAGTGTCCGCATCGGGACACTAAACACGCCCATTGGTTGATTGACATTATTTAATATTGTGCTAATGGTTTTTAAATATTCGACTTCTATATACAAATATAGTTTTTATTCTTGAGTAGACTTTAATTTTTATATTTATTGATTTTTTGGCGCCATAACTGGAGTTCCAAAAATGGCTACCGAGACGCGGCTTGCACTAGTTGCATAGCAGAAACTGCGGTTTGCCGCACATATTTGTGTTTGGTAATTTTTTAGAAGTATTGTCTTTTTTGCTTCATACATTGTTAGTATTTATCCTTTTTATCACATGTTCCAGCGTTTTTTACCCCCTCTCCATGATGTTAAATTCATTAGCAATAATGATAAAAGAAATATTATTCAAATGTGAGGTATGGAAATTGAGCTGATAGTAGATCGAGTGTGTGCTGCAGTTGCTATTAATACTCTCTTGCTATGTTTGAAATACGGTAGAACAACTAAACAATAATTATATATGTTATGTAAATTTTAGATCAACAAAGGATTGATCAAGCAAGGTTACCATTGGTAGTACTGTTAATCTATTCAGGCTATGCTATCAATTAAAACGCTGATATAAGAAGTTGTAATGCTTTTAGTTGTGCAAAGATTCGGTGTGGTGTATTAATGGTTCTGGCATGAAATGTGGAAAACTAGTTACTTTTTTATAAACAAGTTTCAAATTACACTTTTATGCCATTTTTAGATTTGCATATATGAATGATTAGAATTTTTATGAAATTTACATATGGTGTAATAGTGGTTGTTTCTTCTTCTTTAGTTCTCTTAATTGTTTTACCATCGCTGGCATTTTTTGATCTGAGTGGATCATATGATATCAATGATTTGAATTTTGGAGGTAAAGTACTGTCTAATATCAATGTCTAAGGTCATTGTTTTTTAATTATTTAATTGTTTTTTATTTATTTATTTATTTATGTATTTTGATTCTATTAGTAGATTTGCTGTTTCAATTTTAGATCTTTACAATGTTTAAAAAATATTTTTAACTTTTATAAATTTCTTTTTAATATTTATAAGATCTTAATAATATGGTTTGCTGTGAGATATTTATTTGTTTAATGATGATTGCTTATTTGTAGCCCCTGAGGCAGCGGCTGTGAAGCTGCGAAACTCGGCCTGAGTCGGGCAATTTACTAGAAACGTCTCTGCATCAATAAAGTATCGAAAAAGATCAAGGCATCTATTCTTTCTGTGTTCACCTGACGGTACCATAGATCGCCTACCTCTTTGTTTTTTTGGCATTAGGTAGGGCAGAAAACCAGATGTACGGTAGCTTTCAACAGAAAAGCAATTTTATTCTTCACATAAATGGACAGTAAAAAGCCTACTTAGCCTACTTAGCAGTGTTACATCAAAAGTCAAGCATTCAAACATAAGGGTTCTGGCATAGTTCCTGGAACTTCCTTCTCTTGTCTCTGCCCATTTGCACTTTCTTGAGTCTGGGAAATACCCTCTGGCCTGAATTTCCACTCTGGGTATTTAAGGTGGACCAGGCCAGATAGCTGGTCCTGATCCTTTAAGGTGTTCTGAGGTCCTAGCCTATACACTCCTTCACATTCACTTTCCCTTCATCTCCTTCCATTCAAGTATATAAGCGCACCCAATGTTCAGACCAAGATTATTTCATAGAAAACAAAAGGATTTTGTTAAGATGATCATGTTTGCCTTCCCAATGTTTTTATATTCATGCTATACCTGCAGGCTCTAAGAATATTGAGTATGTTTGTTTCTGTTTAAACCATGATCACTTTTCTGCCTTTTGAATGAGATCCAATTGTAAGGTCTACTGTTGTGAGCTGCAGCCTATCCGGTTTTGGCCTTTTGACAGTGTGAGGACATGTACATTATAGGGGATTAACTCCCTGCTATTATTATGGACATAATTATGTTATGACCATTGTCAAAGCCGAAATATTACATTTCATGCTTAAAAAGAAAAGATTCTGCAGAAGAAACCCTTTGTTTTATGATAGATATTATTTTCTTTCTCTTCAGGGAGTTAATAGTGGAAAGATAATGATAGTTAGGGGGATAATAATCAAACTACCCTGGGAAGTTTCAGAACTGTGAGAAGGCTTACAAGCAAATTTGGGCTCAGCTGGCATCTTATGTAGTTTTGTGCCTGTTTTATATTCAAATCTCTTTTGAAAAAGAATAAGAATTCAAGCAAAAATAGCATAATGTTCCTTCTATATATCATGTTCAAAAGGATACACATATTATGTTTTATAGTTTATCTCCACCACCAACCAACTCATTCCCCTCACCCCCCAAAAAAACCCAGTGTTTATTTGCAAAAGAATTGTTAGCGGTATAAGAAGACTTAAAAAGACTTCTGAAGCAAAATAGTTGGAAGAACAAAAACACCAATATCTTTAAATCATTAAGTATAATAGTTTTTGCTTTATGAGGTAACGATTGAATATAAAGATCCCAAACAACCGAGAAGACATTTTTCTTCTTGGGTGAACCCAATTTAGCCACCTATTTTTCCATAACAACTAAAGGGTGTAGGGCATTCTTCCACTGCATTAGATAGGAGGTCTGAGATCTCCAATTTTGCAATATTGATTTCTTCCCAAGAAGCAAAGCCTTTCACATCCATAACTTCTGTTACTTATTCCCCTTCTTAATTGATGACATATCTTCAATTAATGCCACTGTTGCATTCAGTTGTAGTTTACATCCCATAACATTCCCAAGATAACTCAAGACATTCTCCTAAAAATATTGAACAAGTTCACAAGACCAAAATAAATTTCCTAAACTTCCCATGTCCTTTTCACATTTAATACACCTATTGGTTCCCAAAAATTTAGACAGGAAAGCCATTTTCTGTGAAAAATAAAACCTAGTCAAAAACTTATATTGTGTTTCCATCAATAAAATGTTCTCTGAAACCTTGTTTATATATCTGAAACAATTTTGAAAAAGCAGAGTTGCTTACCCGTAACAGGTGTTCTCCCAGGGCAGCAGAATGTTAGTCCTCACATATGGGTGACATCATCAGATGGAGCCCTGTCACAGAACACTTTTGTCAAAGTTTCTAGAACTTTGACTGGCACACTGGACATGCCCAGCATACCACTAATCCTGTAGCCACCAGGGGTCCCCTTCAGTCTCGTTTGCAGCAAAAAGTACGAGCGAACAATAAGAAAACGGTATTGAACCCAACTCTGCAGGGTGGCAGGCGGGTTTCATGAGGACTAACATCCTGCTGCACTGGGAGAACACCTGTTAAAGGTAAGCAACTCTGCTTTCTCCCAGGACAAGCAAGATGGTAGTCCTACATATGGGTGAATAGCAAGCTACAGGCTGACTCATAAGAAGCAGGCCAAGCAGCACACAACATGTGCAACAGGCACAACAACTGGTGTGCTGTTGGTAATAATGAGGCAGCCTGAAATTCACAACGGGTTGAAGTAGGACGAGTTGGGTTTCTATACTGGAAATAAGTTTCATAGGACAGACTGGCCAAAAACGGAGTCTTGTCTTCCAGCCTTTTCCAGGTAGTAGTGGGCTGCGACGTGTGGAGAGAACTCCACGTCGCAGCTCTGCAGATGTCGGCAATCAGTACTGAATAATAGTGTGCTACTGACGTTGCCATGGCCCTGACTGAGTGTGCCTTCACTCGTCCCTGAAGTGGAAGGCCTGCTTGCTGGTAGCAGAATTCAATTCCATTCCCTTTATCATTTAGGTACAGAGAAGTGCGACCAAAATATAAGGGAATGGAACAGCTCCCCTATGAGGAAAGACTAAAGAGGTTAGGACTTTTCAGCTTGGAGAAGAGATATGATAGAGGGGGGATATGATAGAGGTGTTTAAAATCATGAGAAGTCTAGAACGGGTAAATGTGAATCGGTTATTCACTCTTTCGGATAATAGAAAGACTCCATGAAGTTAGCATGTGGCACATTTAAAACTAATTGGAGAAAGTTCTTTTTCACTCAATGCACAGTTAAACTCTGGAATTTGTTACCAGATGATGTGGTTAGTGCAGCTAGTGTAGCTGATTTTAAAAAAAGGATTGGATAAGTTCTTGGAGGAGAAGCCCATGACCTGCTATTAATTAAGTTGACTTAGAAAATAGCCACTGCTATTACTAGCAACAGTAACATAGAACAGACTTAGTTTTTGGGTACTTGCCAGGTTCTTGTAGCCTGGATTGGCCACTGTTGGAAGCGGGATGCTGGGCTTGATGGACCCTTGGTCTGACCCAGTATGGCATGTTCTTATGTTAATGCAGTCTGCCAACCAGTTGGAGAGAGTCTGCTTGCCCACCGCAACTCCAAGCTTGCTTTTGTCAAATGAAACAGAGAGTTGGGTGGACTTCCTATGGGCTGCAATGCGATTTAAATAAAATGCAAGTTCACGTTTACAGTCCAAGGTGTGCAGAGCTCACTCACCCGGGTGAGTGTGAGGCCTTGGGAAGAAATTGGGCAAGACTATGGACTGATTTAAATGGAAATCAGTGACCACCTTAGACAGGAATTTAGGGTGAGTGCAGAGAACCACCTGGTCATGGAGGAATCTTGTGTAGGGTCAGTAGGTCACAAGGGCCTGTAACTCACTTACCCTGCAAGCAGATGTAATGGCTACTAGGAAAATAATTTTCTATTTCTGAGTTTGCAGGAGTGCAGGGGCTCAAAAGGAGGACACATGAGCCGTGCAAGTACTACATTGAGGTCCCATGCCACGACCAGTGGTCGTAGAGGAGGCTTAAGCTGTAGTAAACCTCTCATGAAGCGACTCACCAGGGGTTGAGCCATTATTGGGGCATCCCCTATACCTTGAAGGTACGCAGAGATGGCACTGAGATGTACTCGTATAGAGGAAATCTGGAGACCAGATTCCAAGAGGTGCAAGAGATAGTCTAATAGTTTGGAAGTGGGGCAAGAAAAAGGATCAAAGCCATTCTGTGTGCACCACAAGGTAAACCTCTTCCATTTAGAGTGGTAAGATTTCCGCGTGGAAGGCTTCCATGAAGCTGCAAGGACTGATGCCAGTAGAAAGATTGAGTGGTTGTAGAATCAACCTTTCAACATCCAGGCCGTCAGAGATGGGGTCTGGAGGTTCGGGTGGCGTAACTGGCCGTGATTCTATGTTATGAGGTTGGGTTCCGTGCTCAGGCGAATGGGATCCTGGACAGAGAGGTCGAGAAGTATGGGAAACCAGACTTGACGTGGCCAATATGGGGCTATGAGTATCATGGTGCCTCGGTCCTGTTGTAGCTTTACGAGGGTCTTGCTTATCAGCGGAATCGGAGGATACGCATATAGCAGACCTCCAGGGACAGGCGAAGCCATCCATGGTTGGTGCTGTCCAGTCCCTGTGCAGGGAGCAGAAGCATTCCACTTTGCGGTTCTGCTTGGACGCAAAGAGGTCAATGATTGGCTGACCCCACCGGTGGAAGATTCTGCTCTCAACAGAGGGATCTAAGGACCACTTGTGGGGCTGGAAATGTCAGCTGAGGCGGTCCACCAGTGCATTCTGTGTGCCTGCCAGATAAGTGGCTTGCATTAGGATTGAGTGCAACAGGGCCCAGGCCCAAATCTGCACCGCCTCTAGGCAGAGCAGATAGGAGCCCGTGCCCCCCTGTTTGTTCAAGTACCTCATTGCAACTTGGTTGTCTGTTTGGATCAAGACTATCTTGTTGGAGAGGCATTCCTTGAATGCATAGAGGGAGTACCGCATCGCCCGAAGCTCCAGGAAGTTTATCTGACAGTTGCTTTGGTTCTTGTCCAAGTCCCTTGGGTTTGAAGGCTTTTGACATGGGCTCCCCAACCTAGGTTGGAGGTGTCTGTGGTTAAGGTTACCTGAGGAGCTGGTTGCTGGAAGGGTAGACCTGTTTGTAAGTTGGACTTGTGCATCCACCAAACAAGAGACAAATGAATTTGACTGGTTATGTGGACAAGGGACGTAAGCAGCTGAGTGGCTTGATGCCATTGAGATTTATTTTTTTTTTATTTAAAAACTTTTCTATACCGTCGCTAAGTAATATACCATCGCAACGGTTTACAAATAGGCACATAGACTAAGGTAAGTAAATGTAGGATATCTTACATTCTAACAGGTGCCAATAAAGTTCGGTTACAATTTCATAAATAAAATCATTATTTGAGTAATGTTGGTCAAGTCCAGGTATATTATTGAATTACTATCGCTTTGAAATATTACTTCTTAAAAGTAGGATTGATTAAATTCATTCTCATCTGCATTACCTTGTACTTTCGTTCTCTACCCTCCACACTCTTTAGTGAAGGCTTTTTTAAAGAGCCATGTTTTTAGATTTTTCTTAAAAGTTTTGAGATTATTCTGTAATCTGAGTTCGGGGGGGCATCGTGTTCCATAGTATGGGCCCAGCCAATGATAAAGCCCTTTCTCTCACTTGGGTTAATTTTGCTGACTTTACTGAAGGGATTGTTAGCAGTGCTTTGTTTGCTGAGCAGAGGTTTCTTTGTGGAACGTGTACTCGTAAGTCTCATGGCTAAGCATGCCATTGGGGTGACATGGACTGTTGATGCCATGTGGCCGAGTAACGTGAGCAGTTGGCAAGCTGAGGCTGTTTGTCGACCCCGTGGTTGCTCGGTCGTTGGGTAAGAAGCCTTTGGCTACTGTGGTGTTTAGGTCTATTCCTATAAAGGAGAGATGATAAGATGGTGTCAAGTGGGATTTTGGGTAGTTGATCAGAAATCCCAGTGAGTGCAGGAGCCGTATAGTGAGACCAAGGGAGTCGAGGGCTCCTTGTCTGGACTGGCATTTTATGAGCCAGTCATCCAGATATGGAAAGATGTGTACACCCCTGTGGCGTAAATATGCAGCCACTACTGCCAGGCACTTGGTGAACACTCGGGGCGCTGAGGCCAGGCTGAATGGCAGTACTCTGTATCGATTTCGGAGCGGCCTCGGAGGGAACGGAGGCAGGCTGCGCGGCTCGGCGCACGCAGGTTGCCAATTTTGCGCAGCCTTGTGCGTGCCGATCCCGGATTTTATATAAATCTGACGTACTTTTGTTTGCGCCAGTTGCGCGAACAAAAGTACGCACGCGCGTACTTTTTTAAGATCTACCTCAGTATCTTTGGAATTTCTGTGAATGAAACACCAAACCATGTAACCCAAGTAAAAAAAAATTCCTATTAGCTCCTAAAGGCGAAAAAAAAAAAAGAGAAGTTGTGTGACAATGTCATACACTTACACAGCTGTCTCCATGTTTGCAATACTGGTTTCATGAATAGGTTATCCTTAAGATTGGAAAACAGTTTCATAAAGGGAGCTACACGTGGCAACTCAAGAGGCAGGATTAAAGCACTTTCCATCCATGTTTAATTGTGTATGAGGTATATGATAAGAGGTGTACATTAGCCAGTCTCCTAAGTGCCTCAGCTTACACAGTAAATGATAATATTTTAGGTTGGGGAAAGCCAGGCCACTCTGGTTTCAACTTTTCATTAATATATTTAGAGCAATTCTTGAAATGTGCCTTTTTCACAAATATTTCCAAATAATTCCAGCCATCAAATTAAGTTCTTTTTTACTCAAATAGACAGACTGTGACAGTTGTCGACCTTGAATTGCCCCAGAAATGAGTGGTCTAGCATCAGGAGAGTCGCATCCAGTCTGCTGACAGTAGACGGTCTTCTATCTAGGCTGCATTGAACCCCCAGGTGCTGTTAGCTGGTGTGGCATAAGAAACGAGTACCCCCCACTACCAAAAAACCTTCCTCTAAAATATTTGACTTAAAAGGTACAGATTTTCCCACTAAAATGACAACACGAGCACTTCCTGAGCCTGAAAATGCATAAAATAACTCACCCACCTATTGTGACTTAAGCTTTTGGTGCTTATTGTCATGGAAAAGGTACAGAGAAGGGTGACCAAAATGATAAGGGGAATGGAAAGCCCCCCCTATGAGGAAAGACTAAAGAGGTTAGGACTTTTCAGCTTGGAGAAGAGACGGCTGAGGGGGGATATGATAGAGGTGTTTAAAATCATGAGAGGTCTAGAACGGGTAGATGTGAATTGGTTTTTCCCGTCGATAGCAGGAATGAATTAGCCATGCTGTCCTGGGATCTGTCAATCAGGTCCGGGAGGCGGAGCTTGACAAAGCAGAGGTTAGCTTTTTTGTCCCTCTGCGGCTGCGCGTGGGTTCCCGCGCAGGAAGTACAGATTCTCCTCAGTCTGTTCTTTCCGCGCGCGGGATCGCACGCGGAGCTATTCTCTCCTCATGTCGAAATCGGGCTTCAAACGCTGCTGCTGTGGAAAGGTGATGTCGGTCACGGACAATCATGACCGATGTTACCGCTGCCTCGGCAGTAGTCATGATGTTCCGAATTGTCAATTCTGTGCGAAAATGTCTCCGAGGGCAAAGAGACAAAGGGCCTATCGGCTCCAAGAGCTTTTGAGTACCTCGGAACCCTCAGATGTCCACTCCTCACCGGGACCGGTGAAGAAACTAAAATATTCGACCCCAAGATCAACAGTGTCGGATCCGACTAAACAGGTACAAGGGAAACAGGGCACTGTAACTCCCGAACTTCTATCCCCTTCGAGCCGAGACCCATTAAAAAATAAAGAAAAAATGGCGCCGAAAGTCTTAGGCCGTGACAAGGCGCAGACTAAAATATCTAAGTCACATAGACCGGGGAAACCACGGCGCCATGACACACTGCGCCATGCGCCGCAGACATCTTCTATGGCGCAGGGGTCTTCCCACACGGCGCCGAAGGAACAATCACCGGCGCGGGAAAGGACCAAAAAGCCAACGGCGCCGAGTACGGCGCGGAAGCATCTGACGCCGGATATGAAGCAAAAGCCAGCGGCGCCGAGTACGGCGCGGGACCCGTCGGCGCGGCAGCCACCGGCGCCGACTATGGGACGGCAGCCATCGGCGCCGAGTACGGCGCGCCAGCCATCGGCACAGAGTACGGAGCAGCAGCCATTGGCGCAGAGTACGGAGCGACAGCCATTGGCGCCGAGTACGGCGCGGGATCCATCGCCACCAAGTACTGCGCTTCAATCAGTGGCGCCTCCTACGACACTGGGACCGTCTTTGGCGCAGGAGCCGTCGTCAAAGGAGCAGTCGAAACCTTCGGTGCCGAAGAGAACGCAAAGACACCAAAGTTCAAAGAGAAACAAAAACCAGCAAAAATACCATCTCAAAAGGTATCAATGGAACAGTCTAGGGGGCGCTCAGCCATAAAGTCATCTGACACGTCTCATAGACATACCTCAAGATCAAAATTCACATCCCCAAAGGGAGCTTTCGTCTCTGAACAGACGGAAAGAAGACCAGAGTTATACTCTTTGTCAGGCAAAGAACAACTCAGGGAACAATCTCGCAAACGAAAACATAGTTCCTCATCAAGAGACTCCAGAGATAGACGGTCATCTTGCTCTCATCATGAGTCGCGGAAGTCACACCAGTCAAAAACAAAACACCACGTACATGGGCAGAAGTCTCATCATAGACACCATGACGGAACAAAAGGTAGCCCAGACACTTCCAGATCGTCCTGGAGATCCCAATCACGAGAGACACAATCTCCAATTTATGTGACATCTTCCCAAGCATCTTCCCCGTCAAAACCTTCGGACGTAGGATCACATTTGGCCGAACCAGCTAAGAAACAACGAAAACCAGATTTGTCACAAGCTTCTAAAGATGCCTTTTGGCAATTATCGCAATCCTTGGCTGGCTTCTATAGCACGTTGGAATCATCCTTTGCATTAGGGAAAGCACCCTCTGATACTGACGCACAGCCAAAGTCGCCTCCTCCGAAGACCGTACCAGAAGACGCACCATCCTTGCCTGAGGGGATAACCCCACAACCCTCCCCAACACGTTCCACCGTGCCGGAACCATACGACTCCATCACTGATTCACCCAATTCGTCAACGGGATTTCCCTCCGACGTACCAGAAGGACAACAAGAGCCTTATTCGCCACCTGAAGACCTATCTTACCCTCGCTTTTTGGAGAAAATGGGTAATATACTCCAATTAAATTCCAAAAGGAACCGGACCCCAGGGCTGAAACCCTTGGGTTATTAAAAATATTCGACGTGCCTGGGGAACCCACCACGCTTCCTCCACATGATCTCCTACATCGGCTTTTACTTAAATCATGGGAGACTCCACAGTCAATACAACCAGTGTCACTGAAATCGGACATAAAATTCCGCATCAAAAAGGAAACCCCGTATGCGCTTCCACAATTGCAACACGAATCTGTCATAGTGGAATCCGCAATGCAAAGATTTAAAAAATCAAAACTTCATGCCACCTACCCCCCTAATAAGGATCACAAACTCCTAGATGAGATGGGTAGAAAGATTTATCAGAACGCCATGCTGACTACACGTATTATGCACCATCAATTTTATATGGTGCAGTATATGTACGAGTGCATCCAAGCCACAAAAGGCTTACTAGCCACAACGCGTGAACAAATGCCCCAGACACTACATGATATGGAGGAATGCTCTAGGCACCTCCTCCGTTCCGTATACGAGGGCATGGAAACATCATCGAGAGCTTCAGCGACTGCAATAGCAGCACGTAGGACGGCGTGGCTTCGTTCAAGCTCTATAAGAGACGACGTCCATGAAAAACTAGCCAATCTCCCTTGCACCGGAGAGCATCTATTTGGTACTAAACTACAGGAAGCGGTGGGGAAGCTGAAGGAAGAAGCGTTGGCAGTACAGTCGTTACAGTTCCATCCGACGTACCAAACCTCAAGGCGCTTCTACCAGTACCCTCGTAGATCCTCCTATGGACGAAGATCATATAGGTCGTACCAGGGATATCGCCCTCAAACCTATCCTAATTATCAAAGGCAACAAACACAACATCAACAGCCTCAACTACCACGTAGAGGCAAACCACGGGCACAACGTCAGCAAAGCCAACAACAGCCTGTGGCCGCCAAGCCGGCACAGTCTTTTTGAACCTAATGCCACTACCACAACCGTCACTACCGCCAGGGAGGATCCAATCTTGTTTACAAATGTGGGACCACATAACATCGGATCAATGGGTTCTGGACATTGTAAGCCAGGGGTATCGTTTACACTTCCGAACGAAACCAACCCTACCCCAATTCGCGTCTACCAGAAATACGAGGACTCATCCACAACTCCAACAGGAAATAACCAACCTTTGCCAATCAAGCGCCATTGCGCTCCTCTCCAGGATCCACCACAATCGGGGTTTTTATTCACCCTATTTCCTGATTCCCAAGAAGTCGGGGGGCCTGCGACCCATCTTAGATCTCAGAGAGCTCAACAAATTTCTAGTAAAGGAGAAATTCAAGATGGTGTCACTGAAATCAATCCTTCCCTTATTACAACCCAGCGATTGGATGTGTTCCATCGACCTGAAAGATGCTTACACTCACATTTCAATTCACCCCTCTTCTTGGCGGTACCTATGTTTTCGTTACAAGCAGAAACATTACCAATACAGGGTACTCCCCTTTGGACTGTCAGCGGCACCCAGAGTGTTCACCAAATGTATGGTAGTGGTGGTGGCACATCTCCGAAAACAGGGGATGACGATATTCCCATATCTAGACGATTGGTTAGTAGTGGCTCAGACCAAGGAACTCCTACTATCCCATCTACAACAGATCCTTCAATGCCTGCAGCAATTAGGACTAGTAGTCAATTTTCAGAAATCTCAGCTCCAACCGACGCAACAACTCCAATTTATAGGAGCGTACCTGGACACTATACAAGCCAGGGCATATCTGCCGCACGACAGACAACTTCAGTTACGACAGCTCTTACAGAGTTTACAGACGAAACAGGTAACAGCGGCACGCCGGGTGCTAGTAGTCTTCGGCCACATGGCAGCCGCCAATTTCTTAGTTCCCAATACCAGATTACACATAAGAAGATTACAGTGGGGACTCAAACGACAGTGGAAACAACACTCGCAACCTCTCTCGCAACTGATCAACCTTACCAAGGATATGAAAAGAGACATCTCTTGGTGGCTCCTACCGTCCACATTAGTGAAAGGAGCTCTATTCCAACCACTCATTCACAACGCAGTCCTAACAACAGATGCTTCCCGGAAAGGATGGGGGGCTCATCTGGAGGTCTACGAAACGCAGGGCCTGTGGACGTTACCAGAACAAACTCTACAGATCAACCTGCTTAGAACTTCGAGCTATTCGCCTAGCCTTACAAGCATTCCAGACATTCTTGCGAGGTCGCCGAATCATGGTGTATACGGACAATCAAGTGGCGATGTTCTACATCAACAAGCAGGGAGGCTCGGGGTCCTGGACACTATGCAAGGAAACATTGCAGATTTTCCAGCTAGCACATCAACAGAGCATGCATCTACAAGCAACGTATCTACCCGGTATAGTAAATACAAGGGCGGACAGATTAAGTCGAGTTTTTCATCCCCACGAGTGGACCCTCAACGCAGAAGTAGCACTACAAATATTCAACAAATGGGGAACGCCAACAATCGACCTGTTTGCTACAGAACACAACACACAACTTCCCCAGTTTTGCTCAATACATCCAAGCTCCATCAGAACAGCGCAGGACGCCTTTCTGATTCCATGGTCACAAGGCCTTCTTTATGCCTTTCCACCCATTCCCCTCATCACCAGAACTATTCAAAAATGCATAGCCGACAGAGCACAAATGATACTCATTGCTCCGGCCTGGCCACGTCAACCATGGTACAGCTACCTCCTTCGCCTCTCCAGAGAAGAACCGATCCGGCTCCCGTCTCGTTCGGACCTTCTCTTTCAGGATCAGGGGACCCTACTTCATCCGCTACACTCTTCCCTCCACTTGACAGCCTGGAGACTGACAGGTGGTTACTAACACAACAAAAAGTATCTCATAAGACACAACTTATACTTCTAGAATCCAGGAAACTCTCCACGAGATTGAACTACAGTTATAAGTGGAGAAGATATACCACATGGTGTACGTCACATCACATCTCGCCGGTGGACTGTACACCACACCAGTTGTTAGACTATCTACATACCCTTTATGAAGCGGGATTAGCGACAGCTTCTATTCGCGTCCATTTGAGCGCTATTGCGGCCTACCATAGACCTTATAATAATGTCACATAGCAGCTCATCCTCTTCTCGCTCGCTTCTTGAAGGGAATGTTACACATTAGACCACCTTCCAAGAAACCAGCGATTCCGTGGAACATCAATATAGTTTTGGAACAATTGATGCATTCCCCATTCGAACCTATGGAATCGGCTCATATTAAATACCTAACCTGGAAAGTGGTATTTCTGGTCGCAATCACTTCCACGAGACGGGTGAGTGAACTTCAGGCACTAGTACACTACGAACCCTACCTACAATTCTTTCATCAAAAGGTAGTCTTGAGAACACATCCATCCTTCCTACCTAAGGTCATCTCCCAGTTTCATATTAATCAAACTATTGACCTACCAATTTTTTTCCCAAAGCCACACGCCAATGACCGCGAAGCATTACTTCATACCCTGGATTGCAAACGAGCGCTAGCATATTACAGGAATAGAACGTCGAACTCTTCACGACCGTCACAACTGTTTCTCTCCTTTGATTCTAACAGACCAGGTACACCGGTCACAAAACGGACTATAGCAAGTTGGATAGTACAATGCATCCAATTCTGCTATGCCAAGCAAAACATACCTCTACTTCAAAAGCCAAAAGCACATCAAACACGTGCCCTTTCCACCTCCTGGGCACATCTCAAACATGTTCAGCCCATAGACATATGCAAAGCGGCAACATGGACTTCCCTACATACGTTTACGGCACATTATTGCTTGGATCAGCAAGTCTCAACGGACACACAGTTAGGTCAAACAATCCTACAGTCCACAACAGCTGACACCAAGTGATTGCCACCAGATAATACACGTTAAAGGAACAAATAGATTAAACGTGAGGGGAGCTTGTGACTCCCAGGACAGCATGGCTAATTCATTCCTGCTATCGACCGGAAAAAAACAAGTTTGCTTACTGTAAACGTTGTTTCCGTAGATAGCAGAATGAATTAGCCATGCTGACCCACCCTCCTCCCTGGCAATCACAAATATTACTCAACCATTAATGCTTAATCACAGACTGAGGAGAATCTGTACTTCCTGCGCGGGAACCCACGCGCAGCCGCAGAGGGACAAAAAAGCTAACCTCTGCTTTGTCAAGCTCCGCCTCCCGGACCTGATTGACAGATCCCAGGACAGCATGGCTAATTCATTCTGCTATCTACGGAAACAACGTTTACGGTAAGCAAACTTGTTTATTTACTCTTTCAGATAATAGAAAGACTAGGGGGTACGTATGAAGTTAGCATGGGGCACATTTAAAACTAATCGGAGAAAGTTCTTTTTCACTCAACGCACAATTAAACTCTGGAATTTGTTGCCAGAGGATGTGGTTAGTGCAGTTAGTATAGCTGTGTTTAAAAAAGGATTGGATAAGTTCTTGGAGGAGAGAAGTCCATTACTTGCTATTAATTAAGTTGACTTAGAAAATATCCACTGCTATTACTAGCAACAGTAACATGGAATAGACTTAGTGTTTGGGTACTTGCCAGGTTCTTATGGCCTGGATTGGCCACTGTTGGAAGTGGGGTGCTGGGCTTGATGGACCCTTGGTCTGACCCAGTATGACATGTTCTTATGTAGTTTAGTCTCCTGTAACAAACTGATGTTGGTTTAGTATCTGTAGTGCTTGCAATATTTTATAACGCTTAAGAACAGATGCAAATATTCCAAGTTCCATTGAACTGTATTAACCATTCTCATTTTCACTATCAGTGATCAGTACTTTCAAGAAAAGAACCCAAAATGTAACCCTGAGCTCAGGGCTTATTTTGTATACAAAAAGGAAGTGGAACTATGGAGTGGGGGAGGTTCAGCAGAGAGCAAGGTAAGGGCCAGGTGTGACCTGTGCGAAGGGATGGGGCCCGGATGTGAACTCTCCCAATACACGCCCAAACCCACTCTTCACACTTTTCCTTCCTCTTTGCCCCAGTCATGCCCCAGCCCCCAATTAGTGCTCGACCCCCACAGCCATCCTTCACCCACCAGAACTACTACTATTACTACAACTTAACATGTTTATAGTATTTCATCACACAACTGATTTACACCATTGGCTGTGTTCCACCTCCTCAGGTCCTGGTAAAAAGGTGGCAGAACACCATTCTAGGTAATTCCACCAGACTGAAAGCTCTGGGTAACAGACACAAAAAGGAGTTGAATTAGAAGTTTGAAATTTGTGAGCAATAGCTTAGTAGCAGCATTACTGCTGTCAAGTTTCAAACTTGTGCTAATTCAACCTCTTTTTGTGATTGTTCTTTGTGTTGCAGTGTCTGCTTCAGGATCACACCCTCACTTCCTTTTCCCTGCAGAACAGGAGCGGAAGGGATGGAATAACAGGCGGGGGAGGGATGCTTCAGGTTGCTTCAGGCTGCCTGGAGGGGAGATCCTGGAGGAGAACACCCCTGTCGCTCTGCCTCTTAAAGTTGAAAAGAAGTGGTAAAACTCTGTTCCAAGCTGTTTGACCACAAAATAAGGTCTGCTTAGAGTCCCCCAATCCAAACTCCAGTTGAAAACAGAAAACAGTTGACCTTCATAATGTTCCGAAAACCTTGTATTTCATATCTCCTTTGCTTTGAAGGTTTTAGCCCCATAGAATATCCCACATTGAACCCCATCACTTAACCCATCCCTGCTACCCCATCCAACCCCTCACCTCCCATTAACCCCTAACCCCCAATGAACCAGACCCTAAGACCCACCATCAGTGTGGATGAGCCACTGTAATTCTGTGAATGGGGGGCCCTCCCTCTTCCCATTATTTAACTGCCAGCCCGAAGCACAGGAAAAATAATATAATAAACAGTAGCATTTCTTGGTGTATAAATCAACCAAGAAAGTAAATCTCTAAAAAATTATCCAGGCTAGTTCATTATGAATTCAAGAGCTGTGAAATGCAAAACAGTAATTATTTGCCATTATTCACATTGATCATATTAAAAGTCTAGCCCATATATATCACATAAATAAGATCAGATGAAGCTTCAATGATAATGAACAATCCTAATCATTTCTGCTCTCCTATACAAAAGAACATGCATCATAAGGCTTCAAACTGGGTCTGTATCATGAAGCAGATCAAGCATTGTATCAGCCAAATTGAATTCAAAGTAGTATAGAAACATAGAAATGACGGCAGAAGAAGACCAAACGGCCCATCCAGTCTGCCCAGCAAGCTTCACACATTTTTTTTCTCATACTTATCTGTTTCTCTTAGCTCTTTGGTTCTATTTCCCTTCCACCCCCACCATTAATGTAGAGAGCAGTGATGGAGCTGCATCCAAGTGAAATATCAAGCTTGATTAGTTAGGGGTAGTAACCGCCGCAATAAGCAAGCTACACCCATGCTTATTTGTTTTACCCAGACTATGTTATTCAGCCCTTATTGGTTGTTTTTCTTCTCCCCTGCCATTGAAGCAGAGAGCTATGCTGGATATGCGTGAAGTATCAGTTTTTCTTCTCCCCTGCCGTTGAAGCAGAGAGTTATGCTGGATATGCGTGAAGTATCAGTTTTTCTTCTCCCCTGCCGTTGAAGCAGAGAGCTATGCTGGTTATGCATTGAAAGTGAAGTATCAGGCTTATTTGGTTTGGGGTAGTAACCGCCGTAACAAGCCAGCTACTCCCCGCTTTGTGAGTGCAAATCCTTTTTTCCACATTTCCTCTTGCTGTTGAAGCTTAGAGCGATGGAGTCACAGTAACCATGTGTATGTTTATTGAATAAGGGTATTATCTCCAGGCAGTAGCCGTCATTCTGGCGAGCCACCCACTCTTCATTGACGGCCTCTTGACTTTATGGATCCACAGTGTTTATCCCACGCTCCTTTGAAGTCCTTCATGGTTCTGGTCTTCACCACTTCCTCCGGAAGGGCATTCCAGGCATCTACCACCCTCTCCGTGAAGAAATACTTCCTGACATTGGTTCTGAATCTTCCTCCCTGGAGCTTCAAATCGTGACCCCTGGTTCTGCTGATTTTTTTCCTACGGAAAAGGTTTGTCGTTGTCTTTGGATCATTAAAACCTTTCAAGTATCTGAAAGTCTGTATCATATCACCTCTGCTCCTCCTTTCCTCCAGGGTGTACATATTTAGATTCTTCAATCTCTCCTCATAAGTCATTTGATGAAGACCTTCCACCTTTTTGGTCGCCCTTCTCTGGACCGCCTCCATCTTGTCTCTGTCTCTTTGGAGATACAGTCTCCAGAACTGAACACAATACTCCAGGTGAGGTCTCACCAAGGACCTGTACAAGGGGATAATCACTTCCCTTTTCTTACTCAATTTTCCTCTCTCTATGCAGCCCAGCATTCTTCTGGCTTTAGCTATCGCCTTGTCAATTTGTTTCGCCGACTTTAGATCATTAGACACCATCACCCCAAGGTCTCTCTCCTGCTCTGTGCATATCAGCCTTTCTCCCCCCATCGAATACACTTCTCCTTTCTTTCCTATCCTGTGGATGTCTTCAACCAGATCTCTGTCCAGCTCTTCCTTTTGGTTTGGAGGCCTGTAAACCACTCCAATAAAAATGGATGCCCCATCTTTTTTTAAGTCGGCCCATAGTGCTTCTTCATTGCCCCATCTTCCTTGCAGCTCAGATGCTTCCTTGCAGCTCATCTGATGCTCAGATGCTCAGATGCTTCAGAACCTGAAGCATCCCTCCCCCGCCTGTTATTCCATCCCTTCCGCTCCTGTTCTGCAGGGAAAAGGAAGTGAGGGTGTGATCCTGAAGCAGACACTGCAACACAAAGAACAATCACAAAAAGAGGTTGAATTAGCACAAGTTTGAAACTTGACAGCAGTAATGCTGCTACTAAGCTATTGCTCACAAATTTCAAACTTCTAATTCAATTCTTTTTTGTGTCTGTTACCCAGAGCTTTCAGTCTGGTGGAATTACCTAGAATGGTGTTCTGCCACCTTTTTACCAGGACCTGAGGATATTGTTTCTGACATAAAGAGCCACTCCTCCCCCTTTCCTATCCTCTCTGTCCTTCCTTAACAAGTTATAGCCTGGTATTGCCGTATCCCAGTCTTGAGATTCCGTAAACCACGTTTCCATGACAGCAACAATGTCCAAGTCCGCCTCCACCATTAGGGCTTGCAGATCTGGGATTTTATTACCCAAACTACGAGCATTTGTGCTCATAGCTTTCCAGCTTTCTTTGTTCAGGTTACTGCAGTTCCTGGACTCCTTTTGTGACCTATTTAGTTGAGTTTTGTTATCCACTTTTCTCTTTGCATTTGTGCAAGGGAAGAGATTAGTGCCTCTGATGACAGAGTCATCCATCACCGTGAGCTTTTTTCTTTGGTTTCTGATCTGGAATTTCTGTATGCATTGGGTTTTTTCTCTCTTTTCTGATAACACTTCAATCTTTTTCTCAAGGACTTCTTCAGAATTTAATACAGAGAAGGCATTTTGTACTTGTTGCACTTGATACAGTGTGTGTCTCCGGAACACAGGTCTAATTCTACCAGAGCCCACTGTAATACTTTTTAAGTTCCTTAATGGCCTGTGTGTGTGGGGGGATAGAGTTGTGGACTGCGCAGCTTTCAATAATGGGTGTCTGTGTGTTACAGGTCTTATCCTACCTGAGCCCACAGTAAATCTTTTTTTTCTTGAGTTTTGGTTATTTAGTGGTAAGGGGAAATTATTTCATGAATAATGTACAGTGGCTGAGACTCTCTTTATTGAAGCTAATTCAGCTTTAAAGTCATCCAGCTCCTTTTCCAAGGTAGAGAGTTTTGAACAAAAGGGGCAAGCCTTAAGTTTCCATATGATTACCCTTAATATAAAGGCTCCACAGCAGTATATTTAACTAATGAGTCAGGCTGCTTACTTCCAAAGCTTAGTAACATTAAATGTCAAGTCTCTCAATCATGAAAGTGATATGGGTGTGTCTTCAGTCACCCGGAACTCAAACATTTATGTATCTAGAAAGAATAGTAGGTCTAATAAAGTTGCATCCAAATTAAGACTGAGCTTTCCAATATTCGCCTCCCTGTCACTCAGCAATAATGGAACTGTTTCCAGTCAAAGCTTGCTAAAATAAAGCCTACATCACAAAGCTTTAATCTGGGCCTAAGTCTTGAGCAAAGTGCATTCTACCTCAGTGGCTCAAATACAACAGGTTTCTCCTTCTTGATCAACCATAGCCTCAATGGAAATTGAGATTGAAATGAATTTTCCTTTTTGCTAATTGCACACAGATAAGAGAAAAAAACTACCCTTTTTGCCATATCCAATAATGAATAGGCTTGAAATAGCAAGATTTTATATCCTTTATACATCAAATTGCCTTTCGTTCTGTAGGCTCTAAGAATATCTACTTTGAGTGCAAAGTTTAAGATTTTTCAATAACTGTCCGAGTACACATACCGAGCCTATGGGCTCTTTCCACTGTCGGCCATGTTTATCCCCCAATTGTAAATCACTTATAAGCTGCAACAGAAGCTTAACTGGATATCTTTGAAGATAGAACTGAAAATTGGCTAAGTTAGCTATATAACTCAGGTCCACCCCAGGTATGCCTCTTTTTATCCTGTTGGATTTTAGCTAGGTGAATGTTTCAATATTCAAAAACTTGCCATTTAGCTGGATAACTTGTGAGTTATTTAGCTAAATGCCTTTGAATATTGGCTTCAATAAGTCCATGCTGAGCCATCTGGGAATTTCTGTCTGCATTCCTGTTTCTCCTCAAAGAAGAGACACTTGCAAGCAAATTATGATGTTGCAACCTATAGCCATTAAACAGAAAATACCTTGCTTTACTGTTCTGACACTTAGGCGCTACGCGGGCAGAGGGGATTCAAGCACTACTTTTCTGATCAGATGCATAATCAAATTTAGCCTTGAGTGCTGTAGGCTACAAGCTATGCTGTTATAGGCTGCTGGGTCAGTTTTGTGATATTGTTTTCATTCTCTATCATGGAAAGGTTAATATCTTGAATTAACATGAGATATATGTAAAATCAATAACATGATTTAAAAATGAACCTATTATAGTAATATTAAGACACCAAGGATCAGTTCTGTAGGGCAGCAAATGGGTCAGTTTTCAGGGTATTTCTAATTAATATCCATGAGACAGATTTGCAAGTATCCTGCCTTAATTGTATGCAGATCTGTCTCTGCATATTCATTAGGGTTATCCTGAACACCAAACCTGTTTGTGGCCTTAAGAGCTGGAAATGAATTGTCCTAGACTATAGGTGAAATGGTCATGACAATAGTCTTCAGAATTTTGGGACAGACTGCCTTTAACCTCAGGACAGTGCATGTTCTAGTGCATGGGTAGGCACTCTAGTCCTCAAGTGCCACAAACAGGTCAGGTTTTCAGGATATTCATAATGAATATGCATGAGAGATATTTGCATGTATTATCTCTATTATATGCAAATATATTTTATGCATATTGATTGTGGATATCCTGAAAACCTGACCTGTTTGTGATGTCATAGGACCAGAATTGCTTATCCTGTCCTGGTGAACAGATGGAGCACTGCTTGTCATGTCTTAACTGTATGCTAATGGCTTCTGCCATAGCTTTCTTGGCTAAATTAGAGGCATTTTATTCTTTATCCCAGGACAAGCAGGATGATAGTCCTCACATATGGGTGACTTCATCGATGGAGTCCTGACACAGAAAAACTTCTGTCAAAGTTTCTAGAAACATTTGACTGGCACACTGAGCCCACTGAGCATGCCCAGCATGCCATGATATTCTCAGCCACAGGGGTCTCCCTTCAGTCTCTTTTTTTTTCTGCGTTGCTGTAAGCCTCATGTGATAGGAGCTCTGTGAGTTTTCCTCACGGAAAATATAACTTTTCAGTCACAAAATTGTCTGCTCTGGTCTCCCTTCAACATATGGCTCAGTGAGTACTTTTTGAGTCGGTTTTCGGTCGATTCCAGTCACCTTTTACTTGGTACCCACAAGCCATCGACTGTTACCCAGCCCATTTATTTACCATTGCCTCAGGATTCAAAAAATGTCCAAATTGTACCCGAACAATGTCGATAACAGACCCACATGACGTTTGCGTTTTATACCTGGGATCAGACCACGATGTCCGTGCATGTACTACCTGCACCCAGATGACACCGAAGGGCAGGCATGCCCGTTTGGATAAAATGGAGGAGCTGTTTAAAAAGATCACTCCATCGTCATCTCTGACATTGTCACCGAAGAAATCAACACCGTCTGTTGAAAAGCATTGAGGAAAGAAAAAGGCTGATGACCGTCCATCAGCAGCCCCATCCGGATCTTCAATAGCATCTTCATCGATATCCACTAGAGAGCATCGTGAAAAGAGACACCATCTACACCGTTCTGTCTCTGTTCCATCGGGAGAAACAGTATCCACATTGGCACTGAAGGGCATTGAGCCGATGCCGAAGCGGATCTGGGTATTAGAGCCGCCATGCCCCTCTGTACCTGAGATACCGAGGCGCTCTCCACCAGGGTCGGTGTCAGATACTGTGCCACCAACGCTCTGTTGTGGAAGTGCCAGTAGTGCCAGTCTTACCTTCTCCTGTGACAGTGGACACAGTCCCAGTCTCCAGGGAAGAAGTGACTTCCATGGTTCAACAGGTGATCATCGAGGCTTTTAAAAAATTCCAGCCTCCTTCGATGCCAGCACCGGTACATTTACCGGCACCAACGTCAGAACCATCGATCTTTCAACCTCTGCTAAATAGAATCGACACCTTAATCGGTGTCTTTCCAGCACCGATACCAATGCCTCCGATGGCTCCCCCGATGCAGCCATCGACACCATTGATGCTTAAAAATCCACCGATGATTCCTTCAATTTCTATTCCAGGCTCATCGGAGGATGATGGAAGGGACTCGGATTTCTTCCCTGGGCCATCGGGTCTTCAAAACCCCCCTGCACCTTCATTACCTTTGATGCCACTCCTGGATCCATTGATGCCTTTACAACCTTGTCCATCGGGTGATGCCGGCCATCGATGCCTTTCGATTCCCCATCGATGCCTTTTCTGCCTCCTTCAGTACCAAAGCAGATTCCAAGTCAACCATCGAAGTCTGCTTCTAAAACAAAACATCCTCTTCCAAAAGACAACTTGATCCCTCTAGATCACATTTTCAGCCTCACTATAGTCCTTGGGAGGATGTAGACACTGACACTGATACTGAAGATTTAGAATCAGAACCTTCTCCACCAGAAGAGAGAAGGAAGTACCCTCTTGAGGACCTATCCTTTGCAAACTTCATAAAGGAAATGGCAGATGCAATTCCCTTTGAATTGCTTACTGAAGAGGATACAAGACACAAAACTCTTGAAGTGTTACAATTTGTAGATGCACCAAAGGAGGTGATGGCGATACCCATTCATGAAGTGCTTCTGGAACTTCAGCATCGATTATGGGAACATCCTTGCTCTGTACCTGCTGTAAACAGAAGAACAGATACAACATACCTGGTCCAACATACCTGGTCCAACATACCCCAGGTTTCCAGAAACCACAATTGCCAGTTGAATCGGCTCAGAAAAAAGCCAGGAAGCAAAAACTACACTCTTCTGCCCCACCAGGGCAGAAGAGTGTAGTTTTTAGATGGCTTAGGAAGAAAGTTTTTAGATGGCTTAGGAAGAAAGGATTTTCAGGGATCCATGCTAGTGTCCAGGATTGCGGCATACCAGCTATATATGATGCAGTATCAAAGAAACTTGTGGAAACAAGTTCAAGTTATTGGTGATAACCTCCCTGAACAACAACAGTTGTCACTAAACACTTTGATTGCCAAAGGCCTCGAGTCCGGCAAACACGAAGTATGGGCAGCCTATGACTCCTTTGAAACATCCGCCCATCTGTGAGCCGCTGGATTCAGTGCATGGAGGTGGGCTTGGCTCAAGGCCTCGGACCTCAGGTTAGAAGTCCAAGAGAGACTGGTAGATCTCTCATGTACTAGACACAATCTCTTCGGAGAAAAAATTCAGGACACTGTCTCCCAACTAAAAGATCACCCCGAGACACTCCGTCAGCTCTCCAGATTGCCATCGGATCAGCCATCCTCAGTATGAAAACTCACCAGAAGGGACACTAGGGGAGGCCCTTCTATAGGCCTAGAAGGTACTATCTACCTACTTCTTTGGCACATCCCTACCGTCCACCACAAAGAGGACGTCCACGCCAGCCAAAGCATGCAAAAACCTAGCCACCTCCACCATCAGGACCAGCAGCTGGTTTTTGAAGAACATCAAGAGAACAGAAGCCTCTCCATCAATCCCATGCCCCACTTACCTGTAGGAGGTCGACTCTATCATTTCAAAGACCAATGGTGTCTCATCACCAAAGATCAATAGGTATTAGCCATACTGAATTGGGGATACCATCTCAAATTCGACACAATACCCCCACATTTTCCACCCATCCCAATTTGGACATGCACTGTCATCACATCTCAACTTCAAGTAGAACTCTCAACCCTGCTGACTACCAGGGCTATCGAACCAGTTCCCCGGTCTCAACAAGGCAAAGGGTTCTATTCCCGTTATTTCCTAATCCCAAAGAAAACAGGTAGCCTTCGCCCCATCTTAGACCTCCGCAATCTCAACAAATTTCTTCAAAAGGAAAAGTTCCAGATGGTATCCCTGGGAACCATTCTTCCTTTGCTTTAACAGGGAGATTGGCTCTGTTCTCTAGATCTTCAAGACGCCTATGCACATATACCTATTTCCACACAACATCACAAGTACCTATGATTTGTCGTGGGAAAGCATCATTACCAGTATCGAGTCCTGCCATTCGGACTCTCCTCTGCACCTCGAGTATTCACAAAATGTCTAGCAGTGACTGCTGCACATCTAAGAAAAAACAGCATTCATGTTTTTCCCTACCTAGACAATTGGCTAATCAGGAGTCCATCCAGACAGGTAGCTCTGTCTGCCTTAAAAAGCACAATAATGCTATTACACTCCCTGGGATTTCTAATCAACTATCAAAAATCCCACATTGAGCCATCTCAGCTCCTCACGTTCATCGGAGCAGACCTAGACACCACAGTGGCAAAAGCTTTTCTTCCAAATAACCATGCCAACAATCTAGCATGCTTGGCGAACTCTATAACCCACTGCCAGTTTGCCTCTGCCCATCAACTTCTAGTGCTACTAGGACACATGGCATCTACAGTACATGTTACCCCTATGGCGAAGTTAGCCATGCGAAGAACTCAATGGACTTTGAAATCTCAATGGTTTCAAGCTTTCCAACCACTGTTATACACAGTTTAAATCACCCACCAATTACGCCTTTCGCTCCACTGGTGGACAAACCAAACTGCCTTGAAAGCTGGTCTACCATTCCAGCAATCAACTCCACAAGTCATCTTGACCACGGATGCCTCCAACTTGGGATGGGGAGCACACGTCAACAGCCTTCAAATACAAGGTATGTGGACTACGCTCGAAATGAAGTGTCAGATAAACTTCTTAGAACTTCGAGTGATGCGTTATGCCCTTTATGCCTTCAAAGACTGCCTCTCAAACAAGACTGTGCTGATACAGACAGACAACACAGTAGCAATGTGATACATAAACAAGCAGGGAGGTTCGGCTCTTATCTGCTCTGTCAAGAAGCAGTAAAGATTTAGGCCTGGGCTCTCGAGCACTCCATGCATCTCTGAGCAACTTATCTGGCAGGCATACAAAAGTCCTAGCAGACAATCTCAGTCGGCATTTCCATCCCCACGAATGGTCTCTGGATTCCGGTGTAGCGAGCAAAATCTTTCAACGCTGGGGTTGCCCAACCATAGACCTCTTTGTGTCCAAACTGAATCATAAAGTGGAAAGATTCTGCTCCCTCCACGGCCATCGACAAACGTTCCCCAGGGATGCATTTGCTCGCCCCTGGAACACAGGACTTCTATATGCGTATCCTCCGAGTCCGCTCATATCTAAAACTCTCATGAAGCTACAACCGGACAGAGGGTCAATGATCCTCATAGCCCCTTACTGGCCTCGACAAGTATGGTTTCCCATACTCCTCGACCTCTTGATCAGAGAACCAATTCGCCTGGGCACAGCGCCCACTCTCATAACTCAGAATCAGGGCAAGTTGCGTCATCCCAACTTGCCAACTCTTGCCCTAACAGCTTGGATGTTGAAAGCTTAATTCTGCAACCACGTAATCTTTCAACTCAAGTCTCTAAAGTTCTTGTAGCTTCACAAAAGCCTTCCACACGTAAATCTTACCACTCTAAGTGGACCAGATTTACCAAGTGGTGCACGCAAAAAGGTTTTGACCCTTTCTCTTGCCTCACTCCTTCTTTATTGGATTACCTGTGCCACCTTTCGGATTCTGGTCTCCAGACATCCTCTGTGCGGGTACACCTAAGTGCCATAGCAGCATACCACAAGGGAATAGGGGTGCACCGATAACTGCGCAACCCCTAGTGAGTCGATTTATGAGGGGCTTACTCCACCTTAAGCCTCCCATTCGACCACTGGTTACTGAATGGGACCGAAATTTAGTGCTAGCGAGGCTCATGCGATCCCCGTTTGAATTTCTGCACTCCTGTGATGAAACATTTCTTACATGGAAAGTATTTTTCCTCGTAGCCATTACTTCTGCTAGGAGGGTCAGTGAGTTACAATCGCTTGTCACATACTCACCCTACACAAGGATCCTGCATGACAGAGTAGTCCTTCATACTCACCCCAAATTCCTACCAAAAGTGGTAACGGATTTTCACCTCAATCAATCCATAGTCTTGCCTACTTTCTTTCCAAGGCCACACTCTCACCAGGGCGAGAGAGTTTTGCACACCTTAGATTGTAAACGTGCGCTAGCTTTTTACGTGAACCGCACTGCAGTCCATAGAAAATCCACCCAACTCTCTGTTTCTTTTGACAAAAAAAAACCAGGAGTTGCAGTGGGAAAACAAACTCTCTCCAACTGGCTAGCAGACTGTATCGAATTCTGCTATGAAAAAGCAGGCATTCCTCTCCAGGGGCGAGTAAAAGCACACTCAGTAAGGGCTATGTCAACATCAGTAGCACACTACCGTTCTGTGCCTATTGCTGATATCTGCAAAGCTGCAACTTGGAGTTCATGTCACACCTTTGCAGCACATTACTGTTTGGACAAGGAAGGACAACAAGATTCCGCCTATGGCCAATCTGTCTTAAAGAACTTGTTCCCAGTTTAATACCCAACTCCTTCCACATCCAGTCTGCTGTGATTTCAGGCTGCCTCATTTTTTCCAACATCGCACAAGTTGTTGTGCCTGTTGCACAAGTTGTGCGCTGTTGGTCAACAACAAAGATGACTCAGCCTGTAGCTTGCTAATCACCCATATGTGAGGACTATCATCCTGCTTGTCCTGGGATAAAACAAAATTGATTACCTGTAATAGGTGTTATCCCAGGACAGCAGGATGTAGTCCTCACGAAACCCACCCGCCACCCCGCAGAGTTGGGTCCAATACGTTTTATTATTTTATTTTTTCGCTCGCATTTTTTATTGCTACAAACGAGACTGAAGGGAGACCCCTGTGGATGAGAATATCATGGCATGCTGGGCATGCTCAGTGGGCTCAGTGTGCCAGTCAAAAGTTTCTAGAAACTTTGACAGAAGTTTTTCCGTGTCAGGGCTCCATCGATGATGTCACCCATATGTGAGGACTACATCCTGCTGTCCTGGGATAACACCTATTACAGATATGCAATTTTGCTTTCCTTCAGGTATCAAATTATTCAAATTGGAGTTTTTACTCTAGAACATTTGTGTTGCCACATTTCTAAGTGTGCCATGCATGAGATTATGTAAAATTGTTACAGTTTGCCATGACACACATCACTATATAAAACAGCAGTGGTCAGATGGATGAATTTTTTTCCACCCCTTTCCAACAGGAAATTTGGTACCCTGTTAACCCATTATGTCCCAGTGTCCTATTTAAAGGATAGCTTCTTAAAAACTTTGGGACATAATGGGTTAAGACTCCTCGCCCCTCTACACAGTAAGGAATTTAATTGAAACGGAGCTGACCTTTTCCTTATCTGTACTTTTATTTTCCTTGTTGCAGTGTTTTCAGAGACTCCAATCTTATCCTGGGACAGAGTGGAAGAGGCAACAACTGGGCCTATGGTAAGAGGCAGTGTCTCATTGTCCCATTGTACATTTTCTTGCCATCAGAGGTTACCAGCCTGACATTGTGGATAGAGATGAATGAGAGCTTGTGATAAGGTTTGCTCAATTGAATCAGGGTCAAGGAATGGCTTGACCTTGCTCTAATCTTGTTCTGATATATACAGGGTGAGAAGATCAAACTGGTAGGAGGAAAGGTCTACTGGCAAATGATTTAAAAGAAGTCTAGAGAATTGATTTCAAGTTAGCCTCTGTCACTGACTCAGTGTGACCCTAGGCAAGTTCACTTTGTCTCCTTGTTCCTCTGGATTTGGAATTTCTGATTTTGACCTTGGCTTACTGTTCATATTGGACCTGCTTTGTGTTTACATACATGGTAACAGTAGATGACAACAGAAAAAGACCAATCAGCCCATCTAGTGTACCCAGTTATTCTTGTCCATCCTTCTAAGGATGCCAGCTATAGAGCATGACTGCTTGTAAGATATCACTTCTTGTCCAGGACAGATTTTATCATCTTCATTCTTTGTGTCCTACCATTGTAGGCAGATGAGCACATAAGATCTCCTATTTAGTTCACATCCAGGAACCCTCTGTTAGGAAAACTGGGGTGAGAACCAGTAACTGCCAGGCCAGAGGCAACTTCCTAAGCAAGGAGCCAGGAAAGCAGATAAGTGGAACCAGCAGCATAAATAGAGTTGATGACAAGACAGACGAATAAGACCTCACCAGCTAGAGTGAATTGGTCAGGCCAAGAGTGGAGCCGTAATAGAGGCCTGCATTTAAACTCCAGAGAGACTCAAGTGTTTGCTAACACTGTTCAGCTTCTGGGATCACTGGTTCTGTCCATTGTTCTATCAGCTCCTGAATTCCTGAACCTGATCTTCATCTGAAATCTGACTCCTGGATCCCTGATACCAGTCTTCTCCTGGAGTCTTGGTTCTGACCTCCTGGTTCTAATCTTCACTCTAGACCTGATTTCTTGAATTTTTTCCCCTATCTGACTCATTAATACAGTCCTGGAACCCTAAATTCAGTCTTTGTCCAGAACCTGGCTCTCGCACTCCAGACTCTGGTCTTTACTGAGAACCTGGCTTCTGAACCTTGCCACTTGGTATATCACTTTGGAAGCAGGGGCCCCAAGCAAGACCAAATCCAGACACTCTGCTCCAGACTTTCAGGTATGTCACCTGCCTCTGGCAGTCCTAACAACTTCCCATGTCTAACTACAAAGCTTTGAAACAACCTAAATAGCTACAAATACTTCTGTGGCTGTTCACCAAACATCCAGTTTCCTAGGTCCCCTGTGTAGCCTACCAGACAGACCTGGGTGGCAATATGAGAGCCTACATTTCTGCTAAGACTTCTAGATATTCCTGTACTTGCAGCCTGTCAGATAGACTCGGCTACTAGTCAACTGTAGCCTGCCAGAGAGTCTTGACTGTGGTTGCCTGCATTTGTGTAAGGACTTTTTAATATTTCATATTACTCACTTTGGCATTTATTCTGGCAGCTCCAAAACTTGTTCTTGAATCATTTGAGTAGGGTACTATAAACTTATGCCGCTAGATCATGCTTCTACTATCTCTTTACTATTTTACAACTAAGGGTCCTCTGTGCTTATCCCTCGTCTTCTTGAAGTCTGTTACTGTTTTAACCTCCACCACTTGCTCCAGGAGGGTGTTTCATGCACCTACCATCCTTTCCATGAAAAATCTTTTTGTGATGGTGCTTCTGAGTCTGCTCCCTTGGAGCCTCATGTCATGAACCCTTATTCTAAATCTTCGTTTCCATTGTGCATTATTAATACCTTTCATGCTTTTGTCTCTCCTCACCTCTAGATCCCTACGTTCCTTTCCATAGGGTTTCTGGTGCAGAACTCTTACTATTTTGTAGCCCTTCTATGGATTACCTTTGCCTTATCTATCTCCTCACCAATGATCTGTACAACGGTATAATCGCTTCCTATTTGCTACTAGTTATGTTGCTCCCTAAGCAACTTAAGTATCTCTACTAGGTCACCGCCCTTGAAGTCATTGGATAGCATCATCCCAAGGTCTCATACCGCACCTTCTGATTTCTGCACCTCAAATGCATAACTCTGAATTTTTTAGTACTGAAACCCAGCTGCCAGCTCCTCCAGCTTTCTTACGTTATTTCTTTATAAATACCCTTTGGTTAAAAGTTAGGGATGTGCTTTCATTTGAAATTAAATAGAAAAATTACCTTTTTCCCTGTACGTACCTGGATCAGTCCAGACCGTGGGTTATGTCCCCAATCCAGCAGATGGAGTCAGCCCAAAACTTCGAGGGGGCGTCACCATAAGTACTACTACCCCCTCTGCAGGAGTTCAGTATCTTCTGACTCCAGCAGATGGAGTCAGCCCAAAGCTTCGAGGGGGCGTCACCATAAGTACTACTACCCCCTCTGCAGGAGTTCAGTATCTTCTGACTCCAGCAGATGCGAGTAGGGGAATCTGGGCTTGCTCCCGATTTCCTGTAACCTATTCTCTTTTTTCCCTTAGTTGGAATATTTCTTCTCTGTCTCTGTCTTGTCTTGGATCAAGTTGTGCTTTATTTAAAAAAAAAAAAAAAAAAAAGCTAACTAATTGATTAATTGGGGAGGCGGGGCTCCTTCCTTGTGCTGGCTCTCTGTCTCCTTTGTTTCCTCAGCACGGCCTGTGTTCTTGCCGGGGTAAGTTGTTTTTCTTGCTTTGCTGGGCTGTAGTTTTTATTTTCAGCGGGCTGAATTACGACTGCCGGTGTGACCGGCCTACCAGCAATTTTCCTCGCTCCCGCGGCCATCTTGTGCGCTCCTCGTGGGCTGCAGGGAGCAGGGTGCTCGTCTTCAGCGGGTTGCGAGGCCAGGACAGGCCCCCCCGCGGCGCCGCTTGTTTTCTCCGCGGGTTGTGCAGGCCGTCCGGGCCCCCCCGCAGCGGCGCACCGTCTCGCGGCCCCCCCCCCCCCCCCCCCGCCCTGAGACTCACCGAGGGACTTTAGTAGCCGGGGGTGGTTCCTCTGAACGCCGGATATGCCGCGGCCGTCGCGTTGCTCGGCCTGCGGCGAGCCCGGCTCGCGCATCTCCAGGGAGGGCATCTGTGCCAGGTGCCTCCCAGGGGGGGAAGGCACGTCCGGGCCCCGCACTCGGTTTCCATTGTCAGCTTTGCCCGGGCGCCGTGGGCCGGCCCCTCCCCCATTCTTGGCGGGAACGGCGGCCATTTTGCACGCGCTGCGACGCGAGGAAGATCGGACAGCGCTGGGGGATGGGGAGGCTCCAGGGGATTCTCCCCCGAACCTGCTTCCGGAGGAAGATCCGGAGCTGGACTCACAGGAGCAGGGCCCCCCGGGTTTTTCCCCCACGGAGATTCCCCCGAGTAGGCCGGGGTTCTCCCCAGAGTTTATTCGTTTGATGCACACAGCATACCTGCAGGAGCTGGCAGCTCCCACGGGGCCTCCGCCCCCCAAACTACCGCGCCCTTCGTCCCTCTCCTCGGCCCCCCCCCCTCCGGGGGGCGTGGGGGCCCCACAGCTCCCCACAAACGTCCGGCTTCCTGTGGGCTCGGGGGTGGCTGGCTCGGACCCAGTCTCCCCAGGATCGGACCCTGCCGGTTCGGGACAAGGGGAGTCGACCTCGGAGGGAGAGGATCCACGCACGCTGCGACTATTCCAGCGGGAAGAGCTGGATGACCTAATCCCACAAATCATTCAGGGGTTGGACCTCGATCCCCCGCCGGACCCGCCAGCTCCAGTCGCGCCCTCGGTCGTCACTTCTTCGAAGAAGGGGGACCCGGTCCTGGCGGCTCTTCGTCCGCGGGCGCGGGCTTTTCCCATCCACGAGTCGTTCCTGCAACTTCTCACTCGGGAATGGGATGCCCCGGAAGCTGCGCTAAAGGGCAGCAGAGCCATGGAGAGGCTGTACCCGCTGCCGGAAGATTTTCTAGATCTCATCAAGGTACCCAGGGTGGACTCCGCGGTGACGGCGGTCACGAAAAGGACGACCATTCCGGTGACGGGTGGAGCGGCGCTGCGGGATACGCAGGATCGCAAGTTGGAAGTATTCCTCAAGCGGGTCTTCGAGGTCTCCGCAGTGGGACTGCGGGCAGCGATGTGTAGCTCTCTTGCCCAGCGAGCCAGCCTTCTCTGGGTACAGCTACTGCTCACTTCCCAGGTGCTGCCTCCCGGGGAGGCCGCCCAGGCGGATCGGCTCGAAGCCGCAGTGGCATACGGGGCCGATGCCTCCTACGATCTATTCAGGATCCTTGCACGCTCCATGGCCTCGGTAGTGGCGGCGCGCCGACTCCTCTGGCTCCGCAACTGGGCAGCGGACACGTCCTCCAAGTCGAGCCTGGGTTCCCTGCCCTTCAGGGGTAAGTTCCTGTTCGGAGAGGAGCTGGACCAGATCATCAAGTCGCTGGGAGAAAACGCGGTCCATCGCCTGCCGGAAGACAGATATCGCTCTACCAGGTCGTTCCCGTCCTCCCGGACCAGAGCGAGGGCGCAAAGACGCTACAGGAGTTACAGGCCGGCGGTCTCCCGGCCCCCTCCCTCCAGGGCTCAGCCATGGTCCCGTTCCTTTCGCGGGCGCCGCCCAGCGCGGGCCGCGCCCATGGCGGGACAGCCCTTGCCCAAATCCTCTCAATGATGTTCAGCTCGCCCACTCCGCCGTTCCCAAGATCGGGGGACGGCTGGCATTCTTTTACGAGGAGTGGGCACGGATCACCTCGGATCAGTGGGTTCTGGACACCATAGGACACGGCTACGCGTTGGAATTTGCCCGCCCTCCGAAGGGACGGTTCATCTTTTCTCCCTGCGGGTCGGCCATCAAGCGACGGGCGGTGCAGCTGACCCTGGACAGATTGTGGGAGATAGGTGCCATTACGCCCGTACCCTCCGGAGAGGTGGGCTCGGGCCATTATTCCATCTACTTCGTCGTACCGAAGAAAGACGGTTCCTTCCGCCCCATCCTGGACCTGAAGGAAGTCAACAGATCCCTTCGGGTGGCCCGGTTCCGCATGGAAACGCTACGTTCGGTGATCGCGGCGGTTCATCGAGGGGAGTTTCTGGCCTCCTTGGACCTGACGGAGGCCTACCTTCACATTCCCATTCGCCAGGAGCATCATTGCCTACTACGGTTCAAGATCCTGGATCAGCATTTCCAGTTTGTGGCTCTTCCGTTCGGATTGGCAACGGCCCCGCGCACCTTTACCAAGATCATGATAGTGGTGGCGGCTGCCCTCCGGAAGGAGGGGATTCTAGTTCATCCTTATCTGGACGATTGGCTCATTCGAGCGAAGTCCTTTCGACATGGACAGGCGGCGGTGGCCAGGGTGATAGAGTTTCTGCAGTCCCTAGGATGGGTGGTGAACTTCTCCAAGAGTTCCCTCGTGCCCTCGCAGCGCTTGGATTTCTTGGGGGCGACCTTCGACACCCGACTGGGAGCGGTTTTCCTACGGCAGGACAAGGCGCACGCCCTACGGGAACATATACAGCGATTCTCTGCATTACCAGCTCCCACCTCCTGGGACTATCTTCAGCTCCTGGGGGTGATGGGCTCCACCATCGACATGGTTCCTTGGGCTTTTGCGCACCTCCGTCCTCTACAAAGAGCTCTTCTGTCCCGTTGGAAACCGCTCTCGCAGGACTACCAGGTGATTCTTCCGCTGCCCCAGTTCGCCAGGAACAGCCTGAACTGGTGGATGGTACCGGGGAATCTGGCTCGCGGCGTGTCCCTCGACCTACCAAATTGGGTGGTGGTGACCACCGACGCCAGTCTCGTCGGCTGGGGAGCCGTCTGCGACCGAAGCGCCACGCAGGGGACGTGGTCCGCGGAGGAATCGAAGTGGTCCATCAATCGCCTGGAGACCAGAGCGGTCAGATTGGCGCTCCTCCATTTCCTGCCACTCCTTCGGAATCAGGAAGTCAGAATCTTATCGGACAACGCGACCACGGTGGCTTACATCAACCGTCAGGGCGGCACTCGCAGTCCGCAGGTCGCGCTAGAGGCAGCGATGCTGATGCAGTGGGCGGAACGGAATCTGCGCCGCCTCGCGGCCTCACACATCGCGGGCGTGGACAACGTCCAGGCCGACTTCCTCAGTCGCCAGCTCCTGGACCCCGGAGAGTGGTCGCTCTCCGACAAGGCCATGCAACTACTCGTCCGGCGGTGGGGCTCCCCCCACCTGGATCTCATGGCGTCCGCACAGAACACCAAGGCGCCTCGCTTCTTCAGTCGCCGGAGAGAAAGGGGAGCGGAGGGCGTAGATGCTCTCGCGCTCCCGTGGCCGGCCGATCTGCTCCTATATGCGTTCCCACCGTGGCCGCTGGTGGGAAGAGTACTCCGACGAATAGAAGTTCATCCGGGGACGGTGATCTTCGTCGCACCAGAGTGGCCAAGACGACCTTGGTTTGCGGATCTCCTCCACCTGGTAATCGCTGGACCCATCCGGCTGGGACATCTTCCCCGCCTCCTACACCAGGGACCGGTATTTTTCGACCAGGCAGAACTCTTCTGTCTTGCGGCCTGGCTTTTGAGAGGCGCCGCCTCCGCCGACGAGGGTACCCAGAGGCGGTAGTGTCAACTCTGCTGCGGTCTCGGAAGACTTCGACGTCGGTGGCCTACGTGCGGGTCTGGAAGGTGTTCGAACTGTGGTGTACCGACCGGAACACAAGACCCACGGAGGCGTCTGTCCCGCAGATCCTCCAGTTCCTACAGGCGGGAGTGGAAAAGGGGCTCGCTTACAACTCCCTTAGGGTTCAAGTGGCCGCCCTTGGCTCCCTCCTGCGGGGAGGGGGATCTTTGTTACACCATCCGGACATCCTCCGTTTTCTCAAGGGCGTCAAGCACTTGCGGCCTCCATTGCGGGATCCTTGTCCCTCTTGGAGCCTCAATTTGGTCCTACGTTCCCTGTCAGGACCTCCGTTCGAACCACTGAGGAGTGCGACGATCAAGGACCTCACTCTCAAGACGGTGTTCCTGGTGGCCATATGTTCCGCTCGGCGTATTTCGGAGCTGCAGGCTCTGTCCTGTCGAGAGCCTTATCTACGGTTCACCGATTCGGGCGTTTCACTTCGGACTGTGCCCTCCTTCCTCCCGAAGGTGGTGTCCGCCTTCCATGTGAATCAGACGGTGGAATTGCCCTCCTTCTCCTCGTCTGAGCCACGGACTCTTCGTCTCCTCGACGTCAAGCGCACTCTGCGGATCTACCTGGAGGCCACGAATGACTTTCGGACTTCTGACCATCTCTTCGTCCTTTGGTCTGGTCCCCGGAAGGGATCCCAGGCCTCGAAGACTACGATTGCCAGATGGCTGAAGGCCGGCATTGCCGCCTCCTACATCGGGACGGGGCGGACTCCTCCACCCGGTATTGTGGCGCATTCTACACGCTCTCAGGCGGCCTCCTGGGCGGAGAGCCGATCGGTGTCTTCGCAGGAAATCTGTAGAGCGGCCACCTGGAAATCGTTACACACGTTCTCGAGACACTACAGACTACACCTCGCCTCGTCTGTCCATGGACACTTTGGCGAACAGGTTCTACGAGCAGGCCTCGCAGAATCCCACCCGGGTTAGGGAAGCTTGGGTACATCCCACGGTCTGGACTGATCCAGGTACGTACAGGGAAAAGAAAATTATTACTTACCTGCTAATTTTCGTTCCTGTAGTACCATGGATCAGTCCAGACGCCCACCGCTTTTGGGTTCTACTCCTGCTCGGCTGTCTTGGGGTCTGACTTGTCTCAGCTGTTATACAGTAGTGTCTTCTTGTCTTCTCTTACTATGCTTTCTCACGTGTTCCCCGTTTCACTATTTGTGATTGTTCTTCCCTTGGGGATCGACACGAGTTGTGACCTCCCATCCGTTGGTGGGATGGTACAGTTTCTCTGTTTTAAATTCAGCGGCTCATTATTGCCGTCTTGTTTTAACTTGATCCAATTCAGGGGGTTTCTGATTACTCGGGCTTTGATATTCTCGATACTGAACTCCTGCAGAGGGGGTAGTAGTACTTATGGTGACGCCCCCTCGAAGTTTTGGGCTGACTCCATCTGCTGGATTGGGGACATAACCCACGGTCTGGACTGATCCATGGTACTACAGGAACGAAAATTAGCAGGTAAGTAATAATTTTCTTTTCTTTTCCTTTAGGTGTTGAAACAAAAGAAAATCAAACAATTTCATTCATGTTTTGTTTTGAAAAGACAAACGAGGCAGGCGGGGTAAACAGCGCACACATGTAGAAAACATACAACAGAATAATGTGTGGCAAACAATCTACTGGTCAATATCTCTTAGAAATGTAAACAATTTTTAATTATTTATTTATTTGAAACCTTTTATATACCGGCATTAGTAAGCATACATCATACCGGTTCACATTGTACCTAGAAGGTTGGAATTACAATCAACAGGGAGGGGAAAAACTGGGAGGAATATACATAGAGCAGGCAGGTTGGAAATTAAAGCAATTAACACGTGTAACAGACTATTTACAGGTATATACATGGCGGCTTAAGCAGGATACTGACCGGAGCCTAAAAACAAATGGGAACCAGTTAGACGGGGCTGGTAGGAGGGGGGGGGGAGGGAGGGTTAATCAGGGTATGTTTGGGGGGGGGGGGGAGGGAGGGTTAGTCAGGGTATGCTTGTTGAAAGAGCCACGTCTTAAGTCTCTTTCTGAACTTGGAGTAGCAAGGTTCAAGCCTGAGGAAGGTGGGGAGGGCATTCCATTGTTTGGGTCCTGCAATGGATAGAGCGCGGTCCCTAGTAGCGGAGAGGTGGGCTTTTTTTATAGGGGGAATAGAAAGGGTGCCTTTGTTGACAGATCGAATAGGTCGTTCAGAGTGTATGGGGGAGAAAGGATCGTCAAGCCAGTTGGAATTATGCGAGTGGATGGATTTGTGCACTATGGTAAGGATTTTAAAGAGTATACGGAATACTACGGGGAGCCAGTGGAGTTTTTTGAGTATGGGGGTGATATGATCAGCCTTCCGTGAGTTGGTGATGACCCTGGCAATGGCATTTTGGAACATTTGCAAGGGTTTGATGGTGGATGAAGGTAGGCCGAGGAGGAGGGCATTACAATAGTCAAGCTTAGAGGATAGGGTAGCCTGGATGACCGTGCGGAAATCATGATAGTGTAGGAGGGGTCTGAGTTTCTTCAGAATACTGAGTTTGAAGAAACCTTCTTTTAGGATGGCGTTGATCTGTTTTTTTAGATTGAGTTGTTGATCGAGAATTACCCCAAGGTCTCTTACTGAGGTTTGGGATGTGATGGTGTTGAAGGCTGGGTCTTTGGAGATCAGGGATTTAGGAGGAAGGTGGGGAGAGATGAGGAGCAGCTCTGTTTTGGAAGAGTTTAAAGCGAGGTGGATGTTTGTGAGGAAGTCATTTATGTTGGAGAGACATGAGTTCCAGAGTTCTAGGGCATCTGAGAGAGAGTTGTGAATGGGAATGAGAATTTGCACATCGTCTGCATAGAGGTAGAATTTAAGGCCGAGGTCTGAGAGGAGCTGACATAGTGGCGTGAGGTATATATTGAAGAGGGTAGAGGAAAGGGATGAACCTTGGGGAACACCTTGAGACAAGGGATAGAGTGAGGAGTTGGCGTTTCCTATCTTGACTGAGAACTTTCTGTTAGATAAATAGGATTTAAACCATAACAGGGCTAGGCCTGATATGCCTATGTCTGTTAGACGGTTGATGAGGTGGTTGTGATTAATGGTGTCAAAGGCAGCTGAGATGTCAAGGAGGGCGAGGAGATAACAGTTGCCTCTGTCCATGCCTATGAGCAGGTGGTCTGAGAGGGAGAGCAGGAGGGTTTCGGTGTTGAGGTACTTACGGAAGCCGTATTGGGCTGGATGCAGAAAGTTATTGTTTTCGAGGTATTCTGTAAGTTGGGTGTTCACAATCTTTTCCATAATTTTGGAGAGGAAGGGCAGGTTAGAAATGGGGCGGAAGTTGGCAGGGTCTTTGGGGTCTAATGTTGGTTTTTTTAGGAGGGGTTTAACAATTGCTTGTTTAAGAGCGTCGGGGACAGAACCTGAGGAGAGGGAGGAATTTATGATGTCTGCAATAGGTTTGGAGATGGAGGTAGGGATGGAGAGGAGAGATTTTGTGGGGATAGTGTCTGAGGGGTGAGATGCAGGTTTGAGTTTTCTGAGAATCAATTCCACTTCTTTAGAGGAGGTCAGGTCAAGGGTTTGGAGGGTGGGTGTAGAAGGGAAGGGTTGAAGGGCGGGGGAAGGGGGCGTGGAGGGAGAAGGGGTGGTTGAAGGAGAAGGGGTGGTTGAAGGAGAGGGGTGTTGAAATCTACGGAGGATGTTGGTGATTTTTGTGAGGAAGTATTGTGCGAGTTCCTCACTCTTGGCGGCGGCTTCACTATCAGGGATAGCGGGTTGGGGGGACTTGGTAAGGTTGGCAATATAATTGAAGAGGGCTTTAGGGTTGTAGATGTACTGGTGGATCTTAGAGGCATAGAAATCTCATTTAGTTTTAAGGGTGGTTATTCTATAATGGTGGAGGGCGGATTTGTAGCTTGTGGCGAGTTGGGGTGAGGGGGCTTTACGCCAACTTCTCTCTCGCTGCCTCAGGGCAATTTTTAGGGATCTTAATTCTGTAGTGTACCATGGTTGGTGGTTTTTTGTGGGTTGGGATGGGTTACGTCTGGAGATGGGGCAGAGTTTGTCAGCAATTTCTTGGGTTATGCTGAACCAGGATGTAATGGCAGTTTCTGGGCTGGTGCAGTCGAGGTTGGTTGAGGCATTGGAGATAGCGATAGCTAGTTCATCTCCTGAGCAGGGTTTCCTAAAGGTGATGGTGGTGTTGTTAGTGGGGGCGGGGGTAGCGGGGAAATTAAGGGGAAGTAAGGCTTCTATTAGGAAATGGTCCGACCAGGGTACAGGGGAGCAGGAGGGAGGGTGGGATGGTTGGAAGCAGTGGTTGATGAATATGAGGTCTAGGGAGTGTCCGGCTTGATGGGTGGGGGAGGCGACAATTTGTTTAAGGCCTAGTGCCTGGAGTGCCGTGAGGAATGACTCACAGGCGGGGGTAAGGGGGGTGGCATCAACATGGAGATTAAAATCTCCTAGTAAAATGGAAGGGATCTCAGTGTTGATATTGGTAGTTAAGAATTCAATCAGGGGGGAGGGATCTTGTTCAATGGAACCAGGGGGGGCATAAATAAGGCAAATTTGTAGCAAGGGAGACTTGAAAAGGCCAATTTCAAGTTTAGTGGGTGAGGTGGAGTGGGTGAGTTTGAGGTTAAGGTGTTTTTTGAAGGCTAGGAGGATACCACCTCCTCTTTTCTTGGGTCTAGGAACGGATATGAAATCATAAGAGTGGGTCGGTAGCTGGTTCAGGAGGACTATGTCAGTTTCTCTGAGCCAGGTTTCCGTGATAGCACAGATGTCTGGGTTAGAGTCAATGAGGAGGTCATTTAGAATGGGGGTTTTCTTTGAGAGTGATTGGGCGTTGAACAGTATGATAGAGAGGGCAGTGAGTCCTAGGAGTTGGTTGATGGGGGTCGTGAGGATCGGGAGTAGGGACTTATAGGTGGGGGGTAGTCGGAGGGGAGAGAAATGGTGGTGCCTGTTGTGGGGGAGGTGAATGCGGCGGATGTGTTTTGTGTGGTCATTGTGGTAGAGGGGGAGCAATGTGAAGGGTAGGTCGTAGCAGGACGGGAATAAGGGTATAGGTGTGACTGGATGAGGGAGGGAGTACAATGCGAGGTAGGTGGTGCCGGTGGGGGCAGATAAACAGAGCAGATCAATGCAGATTAAACATTTAGATTAGACAGTTCAATGCAGGTTAGACAGTACAGTGCAAGTTAGACAGTTCAATGCAGATTAAACATATGGAGCAGTTTGATACGGCTTGAGCAGATACAGTTAGACAGGTAAAGAGATTAAACAGTGTTAGGGACGCGGGTTATTCTAAAGAATACCACGCAGGGGGTTAGGTAGGCTGGGGGGGGGGGGGGGGGGGGGGGGGGAGTAGTGCAAAGGCTGAAGAAGGCCAAGGTCCAGGGGCTGCAAAGGCTGGGGGATCCAAGAGGCTGGGGTAGGCTAACGAGCTCCTGAGAGGGAGGAGATGGATTCTTCGGGGAGGTGCCTACTCACTCTGCGGTTCCTGGATCTGTGAGGGTCTAGGTTGGGGAAGGCAGGCAACAATACTTCGGGGCCTGCTCTGCTGACCGGGGAGGTCCAGGGGGGGTCACAGGGTCCAAAGGGGCAGCACGAAGGGGCGCACAAAGGGGCGGGCCCTTTTGTTGCGCTCCTTCGGCGCGCGACGCGAGGCGCGCGGCGCCTAGTTGGGATCTGGATTTAAAGTCCGGCCTAGGGTCCTCTGATAGGCTATCTCCGAAGCAGTCTCTGTAGCAGTCTAGGAGGAGGTGTGTGATAGGTTGGAGCTCCGGGAGGGGGTGGGGTGTCCGGGCCTCGTGGTCGGCGGCGGGTCTGCGGCCTGGGTCGTCTGCTGGGCGAGTTTGGGGGCCGGATCTGCGATCGGAGGCGGCAGGAGAAGCGGCCGGGCAATTCGGGCTGGGGCCGTGAAGAAAAAGGCCGAGCAGCGAAAGGAGCCCTTACTTTAAAGGGCTTGCAGGTGCCTCTCCTCCCTGGCGCTGACGTCTGCGCTCCGCTCCGCTGCGATAGGTTTGGAGCTCCGGGAGGGGGTGGGGTGTCCGGGCCTCGTGGTCAGCGGCGGGTCTGCGGCCTGGGTCGTCTGCTGGGCGAGTTCGGGGGCCGGATCGGCCCCCGAACTCCGCCCAGCAGACTCGCCCCCAAACATATAGTCACAGTCACAGAATCTGCTGATTTATCTCATCTGGTCTTCTTGTTCCCAGTGTTTTCTTGTGCCTCTTAATTGCGTTCCTGCTTACTCCTGGTTTGGGGCCT